>NC_090297.1:62520000-63770000 GCF_039906515.1 Pseudorca crassidens | reverse complement strand
AGTGAAAAGTAAAGGTAATAAATATGGCATAAGTATAGGAAGATTAAATATATTTATCAGGGGATGTTAGGTTCCTCATCTTTGTTGTCCTAAAAGCAGTGGAAGCAGAACCTGTATCTTAAAGATGTCTTTCTTAAGCTGAACTGATTTACTGGAATTTATTTCTGAACCTCATGATGATTTTCCTTGTAAGTCTCAGCCTTCTTTCAGTCATTTTCTGCTGGTACTAATAAGTCTTTCTTCACTTAGTTCCATTAAGCTTCAGTTAGTTTCTGACCAACATTGATCTTGGTAAGCTACGTACTGAGATCATTGGTACCTCAACCTCCGGGGCATGGAACTAATTTTACTGCCTTTGATCCGATTTTATCCCAAGCACCTGTGGGCTCAGCGGATTGCAGCTTGCCCTTTTACTCTCTCTGTGCCTGGGAAAAGTCCACTTTGCCAAAGTCATTTAACCTCACACCTGTTTGCTTACTGATCAGTTTGCTTAATGAACACTTTATTTAAAATTTAACACACTTTACCAATTCTCTCTTGCCCTTTCCTGGCTTGCACCTCTTCTTTATTAAAGCATCATGATCAGGAATCTAACTTGGTTCTGGAATGTGGTACCTACGTTTTCCACTGGTCCTGAAGCCCCATTCTCACCCTCAGTCCACTTTCTAGGGTTAGACGCCCTCCATAGCTTTTGCTAGCTGGATCCTATCCACTGTGATCCCTCCAGCTCTTGGCTAGTGTTCTGCTCTTGAATGGACTGAGAACTTGAAATCTGGCCAGGGCTGCACATCTGTGTTAATATTACCCATTAATACTACCCACTACTTGGACTTCCCCTGACCCAGCTCAACTACTGCAATGAATCTTCTGAATTAGACTTTTGCAAATTAAGACTGCATTCACAACCTATTTTATGACTGTACCCAATACCTTGGGCTTCTAGTTACCCCCCAGATACAGGCTTATAGGCAGATTCCTTCTTGAGAATGTGCCCCTTCTTCCTAAGATGCTAAAGTTTTCTTATAACTGTTGTTTGAACCCACATCCAGTGCTCATACTATGGGTTTATTCTCAGAAAACCCTGTTTTCCTATGTTTGCTCACACCTTGTATCCTGCTCATCACTATTTTTGGTCTCTCATAACAGAACGGGTTGAGTAGAGAGAGCCAAGAGCCTATGACTCCTAGAAGCCAGCTTTCCTCACCCAGCACAGATTGTTAAGTAGTGCTGGGCAGCCACGCATTTCTGCCAGAGTTCAGCAAAACAGTTTTTTAGAAATCCCTGTCAGTAAAGAAGTGAGCAATCGCACAAATAGAGATGGACTTAAGGCAAAGCGGTGCAGCTGTAAAGAGGAAAGTGGTACATTTAACTAAGGGCCTTTTCCCTCCTCAGTATATGCAGCTGTATCCACAAACAAAAAAAAGCTTCTAAGCATGTTCCACTGAAGTATCATTAAACATTGTATTTGGAATTAGCTCTGACTGAATCACACTGTAAGGGTTTGTTCAATGTGATCTGTGGAGACACATTATTAAAGTGGCCTGTTCCAGAATAAAAAGTCAGATCCTCATTAGCTGGGACAAAGAATGTTGGCATCCAAGCTCAAGAACAGAAGGAAGATCCCTATCTCCGAGTGACAGGTGTGGGTGTTACTAGCAATGTCGCATAACCCTGGGAATTCATTAAAAGTGTCAGGCTGTGTCACAGGGACACTTTGCATTGACAGGCCCAGTGGACAAAAACTGATAATTGCTTTCATTCCTTGCTTACCTTTCACCTTAGCAAGAAATACGATTGTAAATAAATAACCTGATGTTGACACATCACAAGCTTTGTGCAGAAAACTGTTCTGTGAAATGTACATCACAAGGACTGCAAGGCACTTTTCATAAGAGAATTAATAGAATTTATCCTGCTAGTTTTACTTATGTGACCGCTGAATTCCCTTATTCTTAACTAAATCCAGGTTATTTAGTAACTCTCAACTTCTTGAGACAAAAGACAAAGTAGTCAATGGTAAAAGAGAAAAAAGTAGTAAAAACAGAATAAAGAAAGAAAGGAAGAAAGGAAAAAGTTAGGAGAAAACAAAGAAAGAGTAGGGGAGGAGAGAGAGAGGTAAAGAAAGAAAAGAAGGAAGGAAGGAAGGAAGGAAGAAAGAAAGAAAATTAATGAATGGATCATGTTTTAGAGGCAGGCATGCATGGACTGAATATCTCCTATTGATACACTTACTGGTGGAAGGGAGTCATTATACTATTTACTATTAAACACTCTTATTGTTAGCTGGCAATGCATACATAAGGAATCCAGAATAATGTAAAGAATAGTCCTTTCTCTGGTTTGGGATGCATCTTTCTATTCATAAGGAGTCCTCAGGGAACTTCCTAAGTGACTTTTCTCTTCTCTTCAATTTTTCATCTCAGTTCCTAATGAGTCCTTCAGTCTCCAAACTCAGCATAACCCCTGTTACCCCCACAGCAGCTCAATGCACTTGAACTCCTCTCATTCTTTCCTTTAATTCTCTGCCTTGCTACCATAGAGTACCTCTTGTATTTGCCTCAACTTCTAGCTCCAGTTCATTTCCAGCTACCTCCAGTCTCTTTGGTCCCTAAATTGAGGACATAGGTGAGACTATTTAGAACACTTTTTTTTTCTTTAAGCTTTTGTGGATAGCTCATTTGCAGGATAATTTGACTTTTAATCCTGCCAAGATGCATCCTGTTTTAGCCTGTTGTCTGTCCACTATTATGCTAAAAAGTCTTTGCTTATTATATAGAAAGTGACTTGGTCTCTTCTCCTACCTTGAATCTTAGTGCCTACTGCTTCCTTGTTAATCTTGTCTTTGTTATAAACAAGATCTTAGTAAGAGGGTTTTGAAAAGGGTGGGAACAGGAAGAAAATCCTTGGCTCTTTCAATTTTATAAAAAATATATATTCATGCCTATTTTTAAAATGAAGATAAAGTAGAAAATACTCTAAAATGTTTGGAATTTAGTGCACGTTTAATAAATGGTGGCTACTAATATTAAGGGCAAAACTGCTAAAGAGGATCTGATAATTAGTCTGGTACATTGGACAAATGGACACTCTTTTGTCATTACTATCAGATGTTATACTTGAAGAAGAAGACACATTCATGGTAGGATTATATGGCAAATGAGTTCTAGAACAAAACAACGCATTTGATGTGACATTTTTACATCTGGTACCTGATATAACCTCAGGATCATGTTAACAGCACACAGAACTGGATACTGTATTGACTTTGACCTTCTGACCAAGAATCATACACAATGAAAGGAACAATTAAGGAAATGGTTTTATTCAGGCTGCCACAATATAGGTACAGTGTTCATTAATGAGGAACATCTCAGAGAAAAAGATAGGGGACTGAGGTTTTATAGAGGCAAATAAAAGAATTCTGAAGAAAGGAGGAGACAGGTCTTATCTGAGTTATTGAGGAAGGATAGAAGTGGATCTTATCTGGAAATATTCTAGGGAGAGGTAATCCTTGCAGATTACTGGTTAACTGATAAACCTATTAACATCTGGAACACAAAAATGTGTATGTGGGGGAGGGTAGGAGAATTCTCAGCAGCCCTAGTTTCCGGGAATACTGAGTCCCCATAAAGTTCAAGTTGTCCATCTCCTCTTCTACTCAAGGCAAATATCATTTGTTACTGGTCATTTTTGAGATGATTAGAAAACTCCTGAGTGGGTCAAAACAAGGTCTGAAAAATAGTGTCTGGGGGTCTCTTATTCTTGTACAACCAGATAAATCATTTCTTGAGAGGTGGTAGCAAAGATCAGCTACTCTAAGGAGTTCAGACATCTTAGAAAAGGGATGCCTAAAATGAAAAAGAGAATTATTAAAAGTTACATTAAAGTGAAGAGCCAGGAATTGAATCATGCGGATAACTAGACCAGTGAATTCCAGGATGGCGGTAGAGGAAAATCGTTTGGTTATGCAGCATGGGTTATTGAGTTTCTTCAAGCTCTCAAGCTAGGATGTCAATGCTTTTGTTAAACTTGTCCACAGCTTTGTTAATTCTTACTTAAGGACATCCAAGATCTGAGCATTTCAGCAAACTTTTTTTTTTTTAACTGAAGTATAGTTAATTTACAATGCTGTGTTACTTTCAAATGTACAGCAAAGTGATTCAGTTATACATATATATTTATATATATATATATATTCTTTTTCAGATTGTTTTACATTATAGGTTATTCCAAGATATTGAGTATAGTTCCCTGTGCTATACAGTAGGTCTTTCTTTCCCTATTTTATATACAGTAGTATGTAGATGTTAATCACAAACTCCAAATTTATCTCCCTGCTCCCACACCACTATCCCCTTTGGTAACCATAAGTTTGTTTTCCACATCTATTTTTGTTTTGTAAATAAGTTCATTTGTATCATTTTTTTAGATTCCTCATGTAAGTGATATCATATGTCTTTCTCTGACTTCACTTACTGTGATAATCTCTAGGTCCATCCATGTTGTTGCAAATGACATTATTTCATTATTTTTTATGGTTGAGTAATATGCCATTGTATGTATATACCACATCTTCTTTATCCATTCATCTGTCAGTGGATGTTTAGGTTGCTTCCAGGTCTTGGCTATTGTAAATAGTGCTGCAGTGAATATTGGAGTGCATGTATAATTTCGAATTAGAATTTTCTCCAGATATATGACCAGGAGTGGGATTGCAGGGATCATATGATAACTCTGTTTAGTTTTTTAAGGGACCTCCATACTGTTCTCAGTAGCAGCTGCACCAATTTACATTCTGACGAACACTGTAGTAGGTCAGTGTTGACCTACACTTTTTCTCCACACCCTCTCCAGCATTTATTATCTGTAGACTTTTTGATGATGACCATTCTGACTGGTGTGAGGTAATACCTCATGTAGTTTTGATTTGCATATCTCAAATAATTAGCTATACTGAACATCTTTTCATGTGCCTGTTGACCATCTATATGTTTTCATTGGAGAAATGTCTATTTAGGTCTTCTGCCCATTTTTTTCATTGGGTTGTTTGGTTTCTTGATATTAAGCTGTATGAGCTGTTTGTATATTTTAGAAATTAATCCCTGGTCAGAAGCATTTTTTGCAAATATTTTCTCCCAGTTTGTAAGTTGTCTTTTCATTTTGTTTATGGTTTTCTTTGCTGTACAAAAACTTTTAAGTTTAACTAGATCCCATTTTTTTTATTTTTGTTTTTATTTCCATTATTCTAGGAGATGGATCCAAAAAACTATTGCTCTAATTTATGTCAAAGTGTGTTCCACCTATGTTTTCCTCTAGGAGTTTTATAGTATATGGTCTTACATTTATGTCTTTAATCCATTTTGAGTTTATTTTTGTATATGGTGTCAGAATGTTCTAATGTCATTCTTTTACATGTAGCTGTCCAGTTTCCCCAGCACCACTTATTGAAGAGACTGTTCAATAAGTGAGAAAAGAAACTTTTCTCCATTGTATATTCTTGCCTCCTTTGTCATAGATTAATTGGCCACAAGTGCATGCATTTATTTCTGGGCTTTCTATCCTATTCCATTGACCTATGTGTCTGTTTTTGTGCCAGTACCATACTGTTTTGGTGACTGTAGCTTTGTAGTATAGTCTGAAGTCAGGGAACCTGATTCCTCTGGTTTTGTTCTTCTTTCTCAAGATTGTTTGGCTATTCAGAGTCTTTTGTGTTTGCATACAAAGTAAAAAAAAAAAAAAATCTTTGTTCTAGTTCTATGAAAAGGGCCATTGGTAATTTGATAGGGATTACACTGAATCTGTAGATTTCCTTGGGTAGTATGGTAATTTTAATAATATTGATTCTTCCAATTCAAGGACATGGTATATGTTTCCATCTGTTTGTGCTGTCTTTAATTTCTTTCATCAGTGTCTTACAGTTTTTCTGGTACAGGTCTTTGCATCCTTAGGTAGGTTTATTCCTAGGTGTTTTATTCTTTTTGATGTAATGTTAAATGGGATTTTTCCCTTAATTTATCTTTCTGATCTTTCATTGTTAGTGTATAGAAATGCAACACATTCCTGCATATTAATTTTGTATCCAGCAACTTTACCAAATTCATTGATGAGCTCTAGTAGTTTTCTGGTAGTGTCTTTAGGATTTTCTATATATAGTATTATGTTATCTGCAAACAGTGACAGCTTTACTTCTTTTTTCAATTGGATTCCATTTATTTATGTACTTATTTACTTATTTATTTATTTTCTTCTCTGATTGCTGTGGCTAGGACTTGCAAAGCTATTTTGAATAAAAGTGGCAAGAGTGGGCATTCTTGTCTTGTTCCTTATCTTAAAGGAGATGCTTTCAGCTTTTCACCATTGAGTATGATGTTAGCTTTGCGTTTGTCATATATGGTCTTTATTATGTTGAGGTATGTTCCCTCTATGCCTACTTTCTGAAGGGCTTTTATCAAAAATGAATGCTGAATTTTATCAAAAGCTTTTTCTGCATCTTTTGAGATGATCATATTTTTATTCTTCAATTTGTTAATGTGGTATATCACAATGATTGATTTGCTGATATTGAAAAATCCTTGCATCCCTGGGATAAATCCCACTTGGTCATGGTGTGTCATCTTTTTAATGTATTGTTGGATTCAGTTCACTAATATTTTGAGGATTTTTGCATCTATGTTCATCAGTGATATTGGCCTATAATTTTCATTTTTTTGTGATAATTTTGTCTGGTTTTTGTGATAACTTTATCAGAGTGATGGTAGCCTTGTAGAATGAGTTCAGAAGTGTTCCTTTCTCTGCAATTTTTTGGAATAATTTCAGAAGGATAGGCATTAACTCTTCTCTAAATATATGGTATAATTTGCCTGTGAAGCCATCTGGTCTTGGACTTTTGCTTGTTGTTAGTTTTTAACTTCTGATTCAATTTCAGTACTTGTGATTGGTCTGTTCATATTTTCTATTTCTTCCTGGTTCAGTCTTGGGATATTGCATCTTTCTAAGAATTTGTCCATTTCTTCCAGGTTGTCTATTTTATTGGCATATAGTTGCTCATAGTAGTCTCTTATGATCCTGGTATTTCTGTGGTGCCCATTGTACTTTCTCCTTTTTCATTTCTGATTTTATTGATTTGGGCCCTCTCCCTTCTTTTCTTGATGAGTCTGGCTAAAGTTTCATCAATTTTGTTCATCTTTTTCCATCCCTCACTTTCAGTCTATATGTGTCTCTAGATCTGAAGTGAGTCTCTTGTAGGCAGCAAATATAAGTGTCCCAGATAGTAACTTTTCCAGAGAAAACTTCAGTCCATATAAGGTGTACTACCATCGTGAGGCCTTCAAAATGATCAACCTTCAGCTCACAAGGCTTCTCGAAACCCTAAGAAAATGGCCAGCTGGAAGGCAACATAGGGTCCCAATGGGATTTAGGTAGTCTGGATTTAGTTCTCAGTGACATTGAATCAGGTGGGAAGGAGAAAAATTGGAAAAGTTAGTTTGGGAATACTTATTAGATATTGAAGGAGACTGAAAAATTTGAAATTTTGGTAAAGATTAATGTGGAGGTCTTTTCCAGAAGTAATTTTCCCAGTATGGGGAGGTGATAAGGAAGTCAATAAAATCTCTACCACACAAGACAAGCCAATGCCCTGAAATGCAGAATTTCTTAATAGCCTTTCCTTGAAAATAAAATTAAATATCTGGAAATATCTAATTAATATCATTGTATTTTTGGAAATATTTAAGGATTTCATCATAAGCACCAAATATTGTTAGAGAAGAGCCATATATTTGCCTTATTTTCTCATTGACAATTATAGAAATGAAGCTTTTAAAAGGAGAGAAAATAGCCTGTAGAGTTCAATCTCACTTTGCCATGTGTACATATATATGCATTAATGTATGTTTATTAAGATACATATACAAAACATACAGATTACACATTTATACACATACATATATGGAATACATTTATATGATATTAATTGACAGTGGGTTTTTTGCTGGGTGTTAGTATTATCTATGATTTATATTATTTCTATCTTTGTACTATCATATTTTCTATGATAAACATGTATTAGTTTTGTAAGAAATGTTTACATAAGAGAAATAATTAAAAATTTAGAGCAAAATAGGTCTCATGAGTAATGGCAATCAGCTAAACCTGAGGAGTCACATGAATACTGTAATAACAAAGAGAAATAGATCAAATCTTGAAAAATAAGATACAGCTGTATGTTAAGTCCTTCAAACTTATATTTAATTAATAATGGGTGAGAATAGCATTTAGTTACTTTCCAGAGTAAGAAACAGCTGTGGCAAATTTCCTAAAAAAGAAGTATTTAAAATATAATATTATTTTAAATTCTTATATTAAAAATGGATACAAATCATTTTTAGAGTTTACTTTTTATTTTTGACATAATCCTTATGCTAATCTAATGGCAAATTGCTACAAATTTTGATACTGACTTCTGATTTACTGAAATCAATCATAATTTTTTGCTTTTAGGTTAAATTCAGGTATCTATATTATTTTAAAGAGTACATGTGAAAAAAGTTATTTGAAATAGCTTTTATTACGTCAGTAAATATCATGTTCTTATAAAGCCAAATTTATCAGGGAAGAATAAAACCTTTTTTTTGCGGTACACGGGCCTCTCACTGCCGTGGCCTCTCCCATTGTGGAGCACCCAGGGCACAAACCTACATCCCCTGCATCGGCAGGCAGACTCTCAACCACTGTGCCACCAGGGAAGCCCAAAACCTCTTTTAATAAAAGGAGACTAATGGAAATTCTGTAGAGTTGAAGGTAAACGATTCCCAGAAAACAACATAGTAACTGCTAGACTATATCTTTAATATTGAAATGTCAGGGTGAAGAAAAACTAGATTATGTGTAATGATAATTACCTTAAAAGTTATCAGAAACATTTAAAGTCACTGCCAATATGGCATATGGCACAAAACATTTGGCTTAAAAATGGAAAATATGTTCAAATGGTTTATTTGGCACTGGGAATGGCTTTTCAGTGAAGATTCAAAATACAGTTCTGTCTTTGGAATAGGGTCCAAAAGGTAAATCCAAGTCAATGTATGAAGTATTATGGTACCTTGAAAATCACAATAGTAAACATATAATATGGTTACAGGGGTGAGAATGGTGGCAAGTAGAATACCACTGCAGGTCTCACCCTAGGTCTGGGGGCTTTCTCTGTCTCATCTTGCCTTGCCAGTTCTCATTTTTCCCACCCTCCATTTAGGGATGTTTTGGACCATGCTGGACAGTATTTGCATGTGGCTCAGTTCATCATTTTGGGCATAGAAATCTCAGGCACTGTCACTGTCATCTCTCCTGGATGATTCATAGGCAACACCAGACAGATGTTGATGGTTGTGCTCCCAGGCAAGAGCCAGGATAGCCCTTTGACTACATACAAGAGTAGTGTGAAGGTGAAAATTTGTAAAATTTGGGTGTAAAATTTAGGTTGATTCCCAATCTAATCTATTGTTTTATTGTGACATAAAATCCTTTCTTGACTTCCCACTAGCCCACCTCTTTTGATTCCCCTTAGCCTTATTTGGAAGCTAAAAAAAAAAAAAGTGAATGTTGACTCATTGGCTTTTTTTTTTTTTTGGCATATCTTCTAGAACAATCCTAATTCTCCTCTAAGTAATGTAAATGGATTCCTGACTAGAAAAAGGGTCACAGTTAATAAAAGGCAAAAACGTTAACGATTCATGTTTCAAGAAATTATTAAGATTAAGGACTGGCCCTAATATAGATTCTTAGCAGGGATCTCTGGTCTCTGGTCATGAGAGAAAACCATCTTCACCAAAAAGTGGGAAGATAGAATGATGATGCTCAACTAAATATAGTTTTTCCTCTGTTCTGACAATAGATATATTTTTACCTTCAACCCAGTTCCATGCTCTCGTATCTTTTCTTCGGGTTAGTAAAAAATACCGACCCCAAATTTTATCTGTGTTTTTCTTTTTAGTGAAAGTCAGTTTACCAGTTTCATCTGAAAATTATATGTAAGGACAGATAAGGGAGTACACTATTATATAGGTGTCTATCTGTCAATTTTTGCTCTGTTTTACTACAGAAAATATGGTGTCTTTGATAACCTCAATTAAAATAATAAGATACTTTCTGGGCTTTCTCCAGTGACAAAATTATTACTCTCATACTCATGATAAGAGCTTACATCTTGTACAAACTGATGTAGAATGGTGAATTAAAGAAGAAAGTAAATTTTAAACATTTAATTGTGTTCTGCTTTACAAATAGCATACGTAAAAGCATGCAGTATATAAAGATTATAAATATATAATCTTTTAAAGTATAGGTTCCTTTAAAAGATTTGAGTATATGTAGTTTATTTGTGAGGTCATCCAGAAAATACTGGTAGGGGAGTATGGAACTATGATTAGAAAGTGAAGAAATTTAATTGTGTTATCGAGCACATCAATATTGTGGACAAAAGATGCTCAGTACTGCTGGAGAACTCTGGGAGACAATACAGAATACTCTTCAGTGATGTCACATTCAGTGGGTAGAGGAATTTGATGCCCATATTTAATTGTCTTAGTCCTGCTCCCAGGTACTTTAACTCATAGCCTGCCCTCTTAATAGGTGAGAGTAACAGTTTCTTGTAATAGAAACTGTTGTGTATCTGTAAATGCTACAGATGTGTATCTGTAGCATTTACTACTACTCATGGTTAATAAAAGTAAGTTGAATTTAGATGTAGAAACACATTTGATGGTGGATTTTCAAAATCAAAACACATAACAACGATCATGAATAATAATTTAAATACCAAGACAATATTTCCAAATGTATCTGAAATGTTTCCTTCATATGCGAAGGAAACAGTATGGCTTGATCTTCCCACATTCTTCTTCTTTTTTTAATTTATTTTTTAATGTATAAATATCACTCTTCCAGTGTGTTGATTACTGCCTCTATGGAATTGAAGTCTGCATGATTACTTGGGTTTGGGTGATTATTTTTGCTCCAAAATAAATTATTTACTAGTTGGTATTATGCTTAAAGATTAATACCTGAAGGTACCTAAAAGAGAAATATAAAAATATAAACTGTGCTTCGTGTATTATGTTATTTACAAATGTATAGAAATTACAGAAAAATGCATATGTGACATCCTTTGAAATGCAGTATGACATCTCTTTTTCTTAATGAGTTTACCACTTTATGTGATCGTATCAGTTGAAAGGTTGCCGCTTCAGCGTAGATGACAATGAAGTAATGAAAACAAAACCTCAGTTGTGTAACTTTCTTCCCACTTGAATTATACTATTTTCTCTGAAATATATAAACTTTTAATTCTATGTATCATTTTTTCTAAAAATAGCATCTTGATCATTTCTGCAAAACAGCAGTAGAATGATCTTATAAATAAGGTTCAATAGATTGTTTTCCCATGGATATTTATACTATATGGTGGAGAAGAATTACATTCTGTACTGTAATTGGAGAAATGTTGCTTGTGATAGTTTAAGAGGTCACATACTTTCTTATACTTCCATATTACTTGTTTTCATACCTTCTCCTTCAAAATGGAGTTCAGACTGGTCTCATATTTATCTTGATCACAGTGATAATGATATAATAGGAGGTTCTTAAAATAGCTGTTGACTGATAGGTTCATACATATTAAAATTAAAATATGTTTGTTTCATTTTTTGGCTGAGACCTTAAAAGTTTGAGGACAAGACAATAGTGGCAAGTATTTTTACATTCTTTTGAGTTTCAAGGCTATGGTTTTCAGACTTGCATTAGAAGATGGCCAAAACCCCTAAAGTGCCACAGATTGTATTTGAATGGAAGTAGGGTTAAGAATATGCCTTTTCTGGGACATCTCACTAGTCTCACTCAGTCTACCTTGCAATTTCAGTATGAAATCTCATTTCTATTAGTTTCATGTTATTACTTTCATTTGACAGATATGGAAACTAAGGTTTAAAAGGTTAAATAACTTGAAAATTTCTAAAACAATAATCATAAACATGATAGCAATAAGGTTCCTCTGTATATATTACTATTCAAAGACATGCCATTTTATAATCTTGTACATTTTTCTTTCTTGTAATCCATTTGTTAAAAAAAGATGCATGATTTTAATAATGTTTAGTAACTTAATGATGCTACATATCCTAAGAGATAAGGCTAAATGGATTATTTTGTGATACATCCACTGAACCTGAATATAAATGCCCTCAGACATAGATAAAAAGAGGTTTAAATTTCATATAATAAATAACATACATAGGACACATGTACTGCTTATAATAAATTTGTGGAATTTATCATAGGGACACGTAAGCCTGTTAAGACCTACTGAATATGACTTTAAAGTAATGCTAATTCCAGGGCTGGGGGTGTGGGGTGGGGACTATGTATCATCTGTGGACAATTTGATAGCCTGTGATATGTGTAACCAATTGTTCTTATTTACATTCATTTGCATTGTGAAAAGCAATTTTACAGTTTTAGTCAGACTTAATAGGCAATTTGCAGCTGAGTGCCTAATGGCATAGTTACTTAAGTCTGCCCCAGAGGGGCTTTCTAGAACTGATATGAGACTAAACCTTTTAAATGTTCAATTGAACATCTTAAAAAGTCAAAAAGTCTTTAGCTATTAGACCCAGTTTGCATTTGCTTTGTCTTATTGAATGCCTCTGAAGACTACCTTGTTGTATTCAAACACTATTTCTCTCTGTAAGTGAGAGATTAGATTCTATAAAATATTATAGCCTAAACCAGATGCGTATTTCTTCAAGGCAATAATTGAAACAGATACCAGGTAGGTCACAAGTGTAATAAACATGCCTTTGATTCAAGACTTGAAACATTTTTTTCCTTGAATAAGGTATATATTAATATGCCTAAAATTATATTTTCTTTCAGGCTTAAGAAAATAGAACTTTTGCAAAAATAACTTATTTTTCCAGCTCTTTCTCATTTACAAAGTGTTTTCATTACTCTATCTCATTTAGTCATTTCTACATCTTCTCATATGCTTTTATTGCGTCCTTTGTTCTTATTGAACTTGGCAAATTTCCTGACACACAGTAGGCATTCAATAAATATTTATTGGAGTTTAGAATTACTGAGAGTTGCCAAGGTAATGTCTTGAAGAGTAGCCAATTCAGTTAAATATTGAGTTTGTAGGCTATGATATTGTCAACTTAATTGGTGATTTATACTCAGTGGGGAAGGTCATCTTTAGTTGAAGAAAGTACATTCCACCCCTTTTACAGCTGACTGTGCCAACATAATGTACACAATTAAGGTCTCTGGGTTCGGGTATAGACAGATCTTTATGTGTTCCGCTTTTCTATGGAGAGCAAAAGGAAGAGAACTTGATAGATAAAGCTACCATCATATTTTGAAAGCCATACAAATGATCTCTCCAGAAATTTACATAATATTTTTAGAGAATTCTCAAAATAGTCTAAGCGGCTTGTATTGGTTTGCTCTACTCTGCATTGTTTAAGACATAACACTCATGGGAGAGAGGAGAGAATCACGGGCTTGAGAGGATTCACTAGAAAAAATATTGATGTACTCCAAAGAATAGATGCTATCTTATGTGAAAAGTATTCCTATATGTTTCATGCAGAATGGAGAGAATACAAAGTCCCTGGACTTGCCTTTGTCTACACAGCTCCAAGAAAAAGTGGGTTGCTTCAGACTGCTATTAACACATGTTGCTTGGGGTTCTCAGACACTTTCCTGTGTACTACTAGAAGTAACAGCAAAAGATGTTTTTGCAAAAGTTGACATGGATGCCATAATTCTCCTAAATCAGGAAATTGGGTGTGTGAAGTGGAAAGAATCTGAGGTTTAAGAACAAAGGTCTGCTTTAGAAGATACAGGTAAAAGTTCACATTGCGCTACTATGGAGAAAGTCACTTTCCTGTAGAAACCTATACCACAACTGCCAGATGAGGTTATTAGTATCCATTCCATGAGGACATCTGAGGATTAAATGAGATTTATGCCAAGAACTTAGTGAAAAATGAAAATCAAGACATAAACCTTTTTCTAGCACCTATCACATTGCCCGGTGTAAAACCAGGGCTTGTTAAATGTTGGATAAGCAAAGGAATAAAAGAAAGGACAAAAATAGGAGTTGTCTCATCCTGTGCTTTACATAAATATGTACAGATCACTGTGGTCTCAGAAGTTTTGTGAGACGTCAGTTTAGGGAGTAAGTCTGATAGCAGTAGGGATAGAATGAGAACTAGAAGAGTAGGTAGGAGTCACTCTAGGAGTAGTAGTACGAGAATAGTTCTGGAGTTATGAGTAGGATGGCAGTTTTACTACTGAAACAGACTTTTAAAAATAATCCAGTACATGCTTTTATAACTGTACCTTATATTTTGCTAAAAGGAACTTAGGAATCATTATACATATATAGACTTTTAATTTGGTGTCTGACAATTTATCAAGAGAACTATGAATAAAGAGTTCCATTTTTTTCTCTCCAAATAATACTTACGGAAATAAGTTTTTGATGGCACACAGAAAAAGTGGTTGTGTGGTCATTTAAAATGGGTCAGAGCTAAACATGTAAGTACAATAGAATTTTGGCCTTGAATCTGCTCCTAGAATGAATAGCTAGTGCTCACAGGAGTCTGGGAGGTGCTGTGGATGGGCCTGCATCTTTAATCATCAGCATTACTCCTGGAGAGGGCAATTCTTCTAAGTTCTAAATGTCCATAGTCCACTAGAGCATTTCAGCTTCCCAATGTTTTCTTCTAGGTATGTTTTTAAACCCTTTGTTTCTGAGTAAGACGGTTATTCTAGTTCTTCGGAACATAGCAATGACACAGCTGGAGTTTCAATGAAAACAGCTTTGTTGGAGTTCCTCGGCTTATTGTCTTTGTCAGAGGTCCTAAGAGATATCACTCTTAGTAGACTTGGGTTTAACTCAAGCTTGTATGACTGCTCTATCAGTTTTATTGTTCATAGGATATACTGGAAGTCAACACATGGCACATGATGTCCAATGCACATTATTTTTATTCTTTTTTGAGGGCAAAGGAGTATTAGAGAGAGAGAAAGGAATAGTTTTAAATTAAGTTCAATTAAGTATCACCTAAAAACACAATAAATGAAAAAGTGAATTTCCATATAAAGGAAGGAGTTCTCTTATTTATTTATATGTTACCTTTCAATTAGGTGGTCTAATGAAGTCAAAGAATTTTTGTGATTCTCTCCCTAACTCTTCAAATGTAGGTCCTAGATCAGCAACATCAGCATCACCCCAGAAGATTGTTAGAAATTCGGAATCTTGGACCCCATCCCAGATCAGTTGAATCAGGAACTGCATTTTAATGAGATCACTAGGAGAATTAAATGTTCATTAAAGTTTCCTGACCTGTGCTGTAGACCAGCCTCTCTTACTTTACAGGTAGGGAAACTGAGACCTAAAGAAGTTAAACCACAGCCTCAAGGTCATGGCCAGTTAGTGCCAGAAGTAGAACTAACTAGCGTCCAGATATTCTTTCCCTTATACCCATTAACAATCCAATGGATGTACCCTTTACACCTGTTGTGTTTAATGGCCTGGGTCGGAAGTCATTCTATAAAGCAGTAACTGGGATAACAACATAGAGCCAACTTAATTCTTTGAAACAGGAGAGAGGATTTTGCTATTCCAATCAGCCAAGGCACATTGTTCCAGGGGAATGAGTAGCAAGTGCAAACAGTATGCAACAGAAAAAGTTAGGACAAGCGAGGGTTGTAGCCAGGTAAAACCACCACGGTCATGGAGTTCAGTACAGAGCTCCCTTCGCTGCATGAAGAAATAGCAAATCTTTCAAAGGGACTTGCAGTGGTTGGAAATGCCTGACCTGCCTAATATTTCTCTTTGCAGTGCCATTCATTGAGAGAAACAAGGGATTTCAGCCTGTACCTGCATAGCTAAACCCGCTTCTCTGCTGAGTGATTAGAGAGCAGTGTGGGACTGCTTACTGTAAATGCCTTAATAGAATGAAATCAGGGATGTCATTCTTCTTTCTAAAATGCTGATATCCATAGAGAGATGTAAATCTAATATTTTGACATATTGAAATTAACAGCTACAACGGTTATTCAATAGTTATTTGCATATGACTATTTCATGTCCTGGGACCTTTTTAAAAGCTTAAAGTATTTCCTGAGGAAAATTGGAAACTCAAGGAAATGGAATTTGGGAAATAGATGGCATCTGCCCCTGTATTTTAGTGATTTTTACTATAGAATGAGAGAATTTACTTACAGAAATTGTTTTTAGATTTACTATTAATTAATTAATTAATTAATTTATTCATTTATTTTCGTTTCAGTTTTTCTCCAAAGGAATTTAGGCAGCTTCCTGGGACAAATTCATTAGAAGATAACAAATAAAATTGTTAAGGAATTAGGGTCTAAAGAAAAATGAAGCTGACAAAATAAAACAGGCATGGGGCAATCCCCAAAATGCTTACCTTTATACACTAAATAAAACTGAGATATAAATATGTTTTTCAGCTCCTTATAATCATGAAAAAATAATATATGATCTGTAAGAGGATTTATGATTTCTGTAGCAAACAAGATGCTCTAAACTCAAAACAGCATTTCCTGATCCTGTGGCTAGAAAGTTCTGTGATTTTTCTTCTACAAAGGAAGCACTTTAAGATCAAGTGTTTTGTCTCACATGATACAACTCTCAGAATAGGCAGGTTTCATATAATTAATCTTCATTTTAAAATTTGCCGTTAGATAAAATTTAGACATGCAGTTGATGTATAGAATGAATAATATAATAATTTTTGAAGGGCTAGGAATTTTGTTTGGTGTAGGCAGGACTTTCACTACTAAATTTAGAAAATACATGTTAATTTACAAATTAGCTATGAGGAGCTACTGATATGTGGTTAGCAGTCTATATAAGAGGAAAAGATATACTGAAAATACACATGGCAATGAGAAAAACAAGTATAAACCAATGCATCAGACCTAACTACCTAAGCAATGTGAACACATACTCTGTAGGGCACTTAGGTGACATGCAGCCATTAATTGGCTAGTTGGCTTTCACATGCTATTAATTAATCTTTGAAACCATTAAGGCCTGGCGTGGTACTGGCAGAAAGCCATCACAGTAATCTTTCAAACTGGGAAACAAGGATTATTCTACTAATTAGTATTTTCTCTTTGCTGAAAGCAATTGAAATCTATGTTGGTATAAGCATGCAACTTTTAGCAATTCTCTGAGGGCCTCCTTTCAATTGTTTCTATATTTCCTTTTCTCTTTTACATTTTCCTCTTGTTTCATCTTTTCTTAAGTGTGTTTCATTTTGTTTAGTTTTGTTTCTAGTACAACATATGGTATTTTTTGTCAGCTAATAGGAATTTAATTGTCACCGGGGATTCTTATTGAAAAGTATATAGATACTAGAAATTCTGTAAATATTCTAAAATTTTATATAAAATTCTCTAGTATATGTACATGTACCACTTCATTCTGTAAACATTTATTACATGACTGTTATATGCAAAGCAAGAAAGTAAATCTAGACATGTGGCCACTGCCCTCAGCTTGATTTCTAGCTGAGTAGGTCACCATGAGGCAAGTGATCATTTAACCACAAGTATAGTAAGTGTAATGAAGGGGAAGGACAGTGTTATGGGAGCACGTAGCTAAGGGCAAGTAGGGAAATCTTTCCTTAGGAAGTGCTTGCTGAACTGCGATCTGATGGATAAGTAGGGATTAACGATGGGAAGGGCTGTGTGAGGGAATAGGGGGAGAGAAGAGTTTGGGGCTATGTCAGTTATACGAAGCAACATCTCTGAAGGCTCTGAGAAGGAGCATTTCATGTTCAAGGGTCTGAAGGAAGGCCAAATAGGCTGTAGGTACAGTGTCTCAAGAAAAAGAAAAGAAAGAAATCATCCCACTGAACCCAGCCCCATTCATTGCAGATTTTCCATTAAAGAAAGCAAAATCTAGTGATAAGTGCTTTCCTGGACCTCATGCAGCTAGACACTGCTGACAAGGCCATAGCCCCAGATTTTCAACTCCCAGGCTGTGTGTACTTGCCCTATTCTATACAATCTGCTCAGAACTGCTCCTTGAATTTCCCCAAACCTCTTTGACTTCCCCCCATCACTATACACAGAACATCATTAGTGTAAAATTATAATTAGAGAAATAGTATCTGCCTCAAGGAATGTGAAACACACTTGGCCTAGTAAGAAGTATGTGAAGAGCGCAGTGTCCTACTTACTGCAGCCTGTTATTTCTGTAAATACAGTAATTTGGAGAGAAGGAAAAGGGCCTAAGAGCCAAGGCTCTGTCCTGCTTTCTATAATAATGGCCAATATGATAGCTTGTAAAATCTCAATTAACAGCATAAGGTAGAGAGAAATGCTAATCAATTTTATCAAAAGGTCTGGTGGGACCTTGTTTTGTATCCAAGATTAGTAAGACTAGCTCTCCAGAAGGAGAGAGCTGGGATCTTGTGTATTCAGGACACTAAGTCACATTGCCCACTGGCACATGGGATCATCTGGAACTGGTCCTGCCCTGGCAGGAGGTTGGTGCAGCTTTTTAATGCCTGTCATTCAAGAAACAGCAGCTCATAGTTGTATGCTCATAAATGCATTGCCTATAAACTATAAGGCTTTCATAGAGTGGGCTCCATTAAAAAATGATCCAGCTATTTAAGCCTGAAGGCGCATTTCAAGAAGTAGAGATTGTTAAGTAACTTTTTTTCTTCTAACAAAAGACAACCTAATATTGAAATCACTGAGTTGCTTAAAAATTGATTTTTTTTGCCTATTTTTATTGTTGTTGTTGTTGTTTTTAATGAAAGGGAGACACAATGAATAGCCTTTCCATCTGACCTTTTGTGAGAGTGTTTTTATGGAGAGTAAATAAGTCAGTCATTCCCACATACTTACTTGTCTAGAGAATCAGGTAATGTTTGGTTGAAAGACCTTATCCCAGAATGTGCTTCACATTGAAATATTGAAATTACTAAGGGTGATTTACAGATGTTAATGATGATTTTAGGGGTAACATGTCAAAAAGCAAATATGGAAGTAAAATGAAGTCACATATTAGAATATTATACAGCAGTTTGAAATGAATGAGTTACAGTGGCATGCAACTATATGAATGAACATTAGCAACATAATAGTAAATGAAAAAAGTTATGAAAGATTAAATACTGCATGCTAAAGCTAAAAAATTAAAAACAACATATTAATTTTATAAATGCAGTAAAAATACATAAAAATAGATGCCAGGTAAAGATGAACATGGGATTTGGGGTGATGGTTACTTTGGGTTAGAGAAAAGGCAGTAGTATAATGGGGAAACCATACTGTTAGACAAAAGTTGTTGCCAAAGTACTAGTTGTTCTTTTAGATGGTGGATTCTCGGGTATTTATTTCCTTTTCAAAAATAATCAAATAACTATAATAGATTGATTTTAAAAATGTTCTCAGTTTTTTCTTGCTCTTTATTCCTGCTTCTTACAGTGTGACTTTGAAGTTGCACTTTGCAGGAACGAGAGAAAAAGATCCCAGAGATAACAGAGGGACATTCCTGACCCTGACTGGTCATTTTAATTGTGCCTTTGGAGGGAGAAGAGATAAGGAAGCATGGCCTATCTGCTGTACTGAACTGCAAGAGCAACATATAGCATTTTGGGAGATCTACAGGGCCTCAGACTACCTGTAAACTTCCATATGAGAAAAGCCTGTGTGGGAATAAATAAAGCATAGACATTCCAAATTATGATGTTTTCTCAGATTATATGCTTTACGTTTCAAAGCTGTGTGGCACTTTAAAGATTAGGATTTATTGGGTGAAAGTGATGTAGAGCTGTGGCAGCGGGAGTGAATCAGAATTGCGTGGTGTTGGGAGAAGGCTTTTAACAAAGGCATGATTTTGATGTGTGTATTTGTATTATATCCCAGGTCTTCAAACAGTTGATCCTGGTCTCCCAGCTCATAATGAATCCTTTTGTTTACAATTTCAACAGAGGATATTTTGTGAGGGAAAAAAAAGTATCTTGCCCACATTAAAAATCTACCTAATTAGAATACAAGATGGGGTGGTGCTTGGTTATTTGTAGTTTTGGAAATCTCTGTTCCCCATGTATTTCTGATTACAGCTAGTTCAATATCCTTCTTCCACTGTACTGGTCAGTACTTTTATCACTAGTACCTTCTTTCTTCAGCAGTGATCATATAATTTTTAGGCTTAGGGATTCCTGTCTTAGAGTATTATGCTTTCCAGGGATATGTGCATTTTACGAAGAAATCTTTGAACAATCTTTCAACATACTTTTGCTAATGAAATGTCAGAGATATTGGTATCTATATGCTGTTCGTCTGAAGTCAGCCTATAAACTGACGTGGGATGTAATGTTCTAGCTGGGGTGCTTAAAAGTCATGTTGTTGCTATTTGTACTAATAGTATTAGTGGTATCGCTTCTGAAATGACATGTGGAATTTTTATTTCATTATCCAAACTGGCCTCAGAGCCGCACTGTCTAATAGGAAGACAGGGAATCAACACACTGTTTCAGCAAGGATCCAGAGAGAAAGATAATAACTCATTCTGTTAGATCCCTACTGCTGGTTCAACCAAACATGGCGTCAACTCAATTATCTATGCTGATGGAAGGGAAAAGTGACCTAAGTGATCGAAAACTAGAAAAAGAAAGAAAGAGAAAGTATTGCCTTGATAATACAGAGAAAATCTTTTTAAAACAAAATTTTAAAATTACCCTACTTAGTTCTTTCAGAATTCAGCTCTGTTTTCCTCTCCCCTTGAGCCATTAGGATGGGGAGTTAAGCATCACTTTGCATAGTGCAAAATAATAGTATTAATGGCAAAAACAGTAGTAATACTTAGCATCTATTGAACATCTAATTTTGTCATATATATAGCTATAAAGAAGATATGCTTATTTCTACTTTGTTTTTTCAGTGTATGAGTGTGGATTTCTTACCAGAGTAAGAGCTAATTTACCTGTACTAAATGGTTAAACAAAATCATTTTATTGAGCAACTACATTTTCTGTAGCAAATGAACATCCATTTACTATGATACCACATAATATTTATGTTTTAAAAGTCAAATAATATTAAAAGGTTATAATAAGGGGTGATAAAAAAAGAATTATGATAAAAATCATAACCATCTGCCTTTCTCCTTCCACAGATCTAGAGTCCTTCTCTACAGATAAAACTACTTTACAATCTTTTAGATATTTCTTTGGGTGTTCAATACTAACAAAAAATTTAAAAATGAACCTGTACTGTTCTTTTTGACTTTCTGTTTTGAAAGATTAGGATTTTGCCTTGTTACCTTTTACATTAGGCATCTATTATTTTGTAAACTCTCCCAAAATTTAGTAGCTTAAGACAACAGACATGTATTATCTCACAGTTTCTGAGGGTCAGGAATCTGGGAGCCCATGTACCTGTTTGGTTTTGGCTCAGGGTCTCTCATGAAGGTGCAGCTGAGATGTTGACTGGGGCTGGATAAGCCGATTCCAAGAAGCCCCATTCATGGGGCTATTGGAAAGAAGCTTCAGTTCTTTGCCACATAGGCCACTTCACAGGACCCTCAAACCTTTGAGTATCCTCAAAGTCATAGCAGCTGGTTATCCCCAGAGCATGCACATAGGCACAGGTGTTCTTGGGTTACAAAGATACTGTAACTTTTTATAGCCTAATCATGGGCATGACATACCATAATTTCTGCCCCATTCCATTGGTCATACCGAAAAACATCAATGCAATGCAATAGGGAGTTACCTGGAGGAATGAACACCAGGAGGCAGAGCCACTGGAATTCCTCAAAACGGCTGGATATCACAGTTTGCAGCACTCTATCCCTCTATGCCTCGTGCTGCCCCCAATTTCTCTTACTTACCCAGAAAATCCAATGTGGTTATATTACAATTTTATTTAGATCAATGCTCAATTTATATCATATAGCTATGGGAGGTATAATTTGAGACTTCACATGTCTGAGAATATATCCTAACTCAATTTGTCAGGGCATAAAATTCTAGGATGAAAATAATTTTTCCCACAGAATTTCAAACACATGGCTCAATTTTTGTTTATCTCTTGTGGTTGCTTTTGGAAAATCAGACACCATTTCTATTCCTAATTCTTATATATTTCTTTCTGGAAAATTTTAAGGTCTTCTCTTTATTTTTGGTGCTTTGAAATTTTTCAGTGATGTACCTCATAAAGTTGCAGATAAAATACAGAACACCAGTTAAATTTGAATTTCAAATAAAAAATACTTTTTTCATAGAAGTTTGTCCCAAACATTGCATGTAACATATTATACTAAAACATCATTGCTTATTTAAAATTAAAATTCTATTGGACATCCTACATTTTGATTTGCTGGATCTGCCAAACCTAGTACATTCCCCACCCCCTTCCTCCCTTCCTCCTTTCCTTCCTTCCTTCCTTCCTTCCTTCCTTCCTTCCTTCCTTCCTTCCTTCCTTCCTTCCTTCCCTCCCTCCCTCCCTCCCTTCCTCCTTCTCTCCCTCCCTCCTTCCCTCTTTCTCTTTCTTTCAACTGTGTGGGAAACCCTGTTAATCAGTTTGGGGAGATTAAATAAAGATCATTTCTAAACTATCTTCTCCTCTTCGTTCTCAATTCAGTGCCTCACACACATGCTCTCTTTGGGGGAGAGGGAGGGGAATTCTTCTGGTTGTAAGTATGGAGATGGGACTTACACAAAGTTCCCTTATTTAGATTTTCAACCAATGGTCTTGCTTCAGTCACATTCCAACTATTATCTTCTCTGATACCTCATGGCTATAACTTGTGCACATTTCAATGGTTGTGTGCCCTGAACTGGCTTGTATCTCTTTGTCATTCTTATGCAGGCTTTTAGATTTTAGCTTTTAGAACTTAGTTTAATTTTGCTGAGTTAAGACTGTATTCTTTTCTTTTTCTGAAGTTTTCTGCCCTTTCTTACTGCTTGTGTTAGATTGAGGTCATCTAAGCGGCAGACACCAAGATGGTTTAGATGTGTCAGAAACATACTACTCCTCATAGGAAATGCCTGTGAGGAAAACTGGAAAGGGACTTGAGAGAGCCTGGGAGATCTGTCAGACTGTTTTGCAGGTCAGATACTTTGGAAGGAGAGAGGAAAGGAAGGAAAGTTGAGTGGAAGAGCCTTAGGTAGCAATGCAATTTTAGAGAATTCAGTAGAGTTGATGGGATTGACCAAACAAAAGTCACCTGTCAGAGAAGTCCACATCTCCCAGGACCTGATCTACATTAGAATTCCTTAAAAGCTCACTCCTTGGCCAGGAGCAACTTATGGGAAATGTGGTCTCAGAGTAAATGCAATGGTAGATTCAGAGTGCAGCAGCTGAGCTGTTGGTCATTGATGCTCCCCACAGTAGAAGACCTGAGAGGTGCATTTTCATGGCTACAATATTCCTAATCTTCCATTCACTCTATCCTTGTGGTTTATGTATGTAACTCCCCCACCCACACACATATATGTAGTAGCACAGAATTTTGTGTGTGTGTGTCTATATATATATATAGACACACACACACTGCAAACACATATATACACAGATATGTTTATATATATACATGTGTGTTTATATACACACACATGTATATGCTAATACACAGGAAAACATATATATATCATATATGACATGTGTCTGTATATAAGCACTCCCAAGTTATGAAGTTTTCTCAGATTATTTTACCTTCCAAAGCTGTGTGGCACTTTAAAAATAAGGATTTATTGGGTGGAAGTGATTTATGGCTGTGATAGAGGGACTGAACTATTGTAATAACTGTAGTTATTACTGTTATTCCCATTTTATTTATGATGAAATGCAAATTGATGATGAAAGCAAATTTCTCAAGGCCACACAGCCAGTTAGTGATGGAGCTAGGATTTGAATCTAGATAGTCTGACCAAAGAGCCCTCTATTTTCCACTGTAATATGTTAGCCCTATTCCCATAGTATAGTTTTGTTATACAATAAGCTTTGTTTATCCAGGTTCAAAGGTAGGTTTGGTTAATATATCTAGAGATATTTTATGAGCATCTGAACACCTAACATTTTCATGATTAGTTTTTATTTGTAGAAAGTTATACTTAATGAAAAACTTGGTTTCTCTTCTGTATTGTTATATAACAAATTACCTCCCTTAGTGATTTAAAATAACAGTAATCACTTCTTATTGCTTATGGTTTTTGTAAGTCAGAAATTCAAGCAGGGCACAATAGAGATATCTTCTCTCTCATCTCTGCTACCTAGAGTATCAGCTGGAAGAGTCAAAGGCTAGGGACTGGAATCATCTGAAGGGACCTGCTTCTGTAAGTCTGATTGTTGATGTTGGCTGTTGGCTGGAGGCTGGGATGAAAATGTTGCTTGGCACACCCACATGGGATTTCTCCATGCGGTCTGTTTTTGTTTGTTTGTTTGTTTGTTTTAATCATAGGTGGCTAGTTTCTAGGGGAAGTATCCTGAGAGAGTGAGATGGAGGACATATTGCCTTTTTTATCTCTCCTTGGGGGTTGCACAGCTTTATCTCTGTCACACTCTATTAGTAGAGACGGTTACAAAGTTCCACCCATGTTTAAGGCTTAAGAGAAGAAAAACAGACCTCATCTCTTGATGGAGATGTGTCAACATCACATGATTGGAAGAGCAGGTTGGATGGGATAACTCTATCTACCTATCAATCTATCATCTATCTATCTATCTATCTATCTATCTATCTATCTATCATCTATTTATCTACCTTGTATGGCTGCATTTGGAAAATAGATTCTTCCACATATCCTCAAGTGGAAAACAACTGGAAAACTGGATAAGATCTAATTTCCACTTGCTAGAGAGTGCAATGTAAATTTCTTACTATACTTATCAATTTTAGTAACATTTTATAAATACTGTAAACCTATTGCTGCTTTAAAACAGAGAAGACATCAAGAAAAAGTAATCTTCGGTTAAGAGTTGTCTACTAAGGGGCAGTTTCTCTTGATTTAAAGTGGGTTTATTTTGTCTTACAAGATTTCATCTCTATACTCTGCTGTAATGGTTAGAGTGTAAGTTTTGGATCCATACACACTGTTTAAAGCTCAATAGTCACATTTACTGGCTTTTTACCTTGGACAAGTTATTTAACTTCTCTAAGTCTCAGTTCCCTTCTCTATGAAATAGAGAATGATAATAGCTAGTTTATAGAAAAAATTGATGGTTAAAGGAAATAATATATGCAAAATACATGGCACAGAATAAGTCATTGTTATGTTTCCCTCCATTTAGAAATAGGTCTTTAGAAGAACCCTCCTTTTTGGATCAGTCCATAAAGTAAGAAAACCTTTTCAAGCTATAATTCCCTTGTCATGTAGATTCCAAATAGGTTATGCTAAAAAAATTCACTTGAAAATCATAAAAATATATTGGCTTGTATTTTGTTTATATAACTTGAGGTATAAAAATTTGAGACCAGCCTAGATATAATGCCCAGAATTCTGGATTGTGGCACACTCACTAATTCATTAAAAAAAATCTCTACTGAGTACCCATTATATGCCAGAATCACGCTAAGGGCTGGGCAAAAACAGTGAACAAGGTAGGCATACCCTAATATACAAACACATTACAAAGCCACATTTTTATTGTACGTTTTTGTTGTGTTAGATGTTGTTCTTCTGCTCCTTCCCCAACATCTTGACGATAGTTTATCCTCCATAATTTTAATGGTTTTAATGCTTCACATGTTCATTCACGTGACAATTGTCCAGGTCTTCCTTTTCATTTATTTTAGAAATTTTGAAGGAGTCAGAGAACATCTGTCTTACTGGAAGCCACAGAAAGTTTGATTCATAGATTAACATATATATATATATATATATATCTCATAATATATAACACCTGTTTAGCCTCTATTACATTTAAAACACATTGAGTTCCAAGGGATTAATGGAGTAAGTTTGAAGTAGAAAGACTCGACACTCATATATTTCTTACTTAACATTTTAAGCTAGCTTCCTGCTTTTTGGCATCAAGAGGTGTACAATAACCCCAGGTAAAAACTCAGAAAAAAATTTCATCTCTGGTGTGCCAAGCTGTGCCTGAAGGAATCTTACTACTGCATTCTTAAATCCCTTAGTGCTTGGTGTGGTGAGGGAGAGTGTTGGTATTAGAGATTTTTTGAGCTCTAACTGTGCATTATTTGCTCTAAAATAATGCATTTTCCCTAGGTGTTAATGTTTTACATGACTTTTTCTCTGTACATATTCTTTGTACTTCTTTCATCTCAAATTAGTCTTTTACCAGTATTCTGTAATCATCAAATGAGCATATAATGCTCTTCCATGCAGTAAATATTTCTGAAGGAACTACAGAGAGGAGTTTCTAGAAAGCATGCCACTTAAGAAAAGAAAGTGGACTAAGTGCTTTTCTTTTTCTGTGATTGTCACAGTACATGTACTGTATCACTTAGGTGTTTTGAGGAAAAGGAATAAATGTGCATTTTATATTTCAACACTGTTCTAAGTGTACTTTATATATATATATTTTTTGTTCTGGTAAATTAGGTTATGTTCTGTATTTTATCACTTCCTTTTTAACTGTTCTTTACTTTGGTACAATTTATTTTTACTGGAATAACAAAAGAAGAGCTATTCATGGGCTAATATTAGATGAATCAACAATGGGCCCAGCAAAAATATTTGCTTTCCACATACATATATCTTCTGGCTGTAAGCGTATTGTGTCGAAAGCAGTAGACTTGAAAATGATGGTTCCACTTAATTAAAACAAAACAGATTTGAAGTGAAGAATCATTAACAATGTTCACTAATTTTTATCTTTTGGAGTGATTCTTAAATGATCTGATAATTTTCTCTACTGCATATTGATTCAAGTATCCACATCAACATTTTTGAAGGCAGGCCTTATGTTGAAGGAGAAGAAAGAGGAGGTGGAGACCAAACAATCAATCAACCCAAAACACATGGAGTTTAAGTCGCACAGACCTGGTTGTCATTTGCTGCCTTCCATACTCACTAGCTGTGTGATTTGGGGCAAGTTAGTTAACCTCTCTTTTATCTTGTATATTTTATCTGTGAAACACAGGTTATTCAGAGTAGAATAATATACCTGGCATACAGTAGATGCTCAAGTAAGCTTAGTTCTCCATCATTCTCCCTCATCTCTCATCCTTTTGGTAGTTACACACTGATAGGCTCCAACCTATATTAAGAGGCCATATGATAAGTATATAAAACTAATTGGTTTTGCTGTAACTAGTTTTTATCAAGTTGACTGATAGGTTTGATGTACATATCCAAAAAAGTACTCCAAAGAGAAAATTCAGCTTATTTATTTAAAAAAATATTTATTGAATAATACAGCATTCAAGGCACTATGGAGAACTCCTAGAGGTTGTAGAAATAAACAAAACACAAAAGTAAGGTCATTAGGGAGAACAAATTGCCATAATGCAAATCAGGATGAATTAAGTGCTACCAGAGAGATGTACAGCATTACATGGGGTTCAGAGAAAGTAGAGAGTATGTTATATTACAAGATAAAATTTCAAGTTGTATTTTATTCAGACATTAAAAATTTAAATTGGTGGAGATAGAGTGGTATTCAAGGCAGAAAATACAGCATGAACAATGCCCAGAAAGAAGCTAATAATTGTGGGGCAGAATTAGGCAGCAGTTGACACTTTTATACATCAGCCTTTTGTAACATAAGCTTGCAAACTAGCGTTCCATCCAGATTGCTTAACTTGTATTCCAAGTAAACTGTAGGTTGTGAAGAGATAGTGAAGGTTTCTGAGTAGGGGAGACTGGGAACCTCTTGAAGGCAAAAACTGATCCTTTCATCTTTGAATCACTAGTACATGGACAGTACTAGCGCTTCAATGGATGATATTGAATGACTTTTCAAAATTTTGATTAATTCACTTCAGAGTGTACAGTATTTGAAAACAGAGACTATTGGGTTCTGTTGTTCTTCTTTGTATTATCAAAATACCTAATGCTTGCTATATACCTGATATGTTATATACTTAATATGTGTCAAGCACTGTTTTAAGCAATTTGTAGGTATGAACCTATAAGATAGGAAATGTTATATCTCAGATTTTTTCTTTTTACATCTTTATTGGAGCCTAATTGCTTTACAATGGTGTGTTAGTTTCTGCTTTATAACAAAGTGAATCAGTTATACATATGTTCCATATCTCTTGCCTCTTGCGTCTCCCTCCCTCCCACCCTCCCTATCCCACCCTTCTAGGTCACAAAGCACCGAGCTGATCTCCCTGTGCTAGGTGGCTGCTTCCCACTAGCTATCTGTTTTACGTTTGGTAGTGTATATATGTCCATGCCACTCTCTCGCTTTGTCACAGCTTACCATTACTCCTCCCCATATCCTCACGTCCATTCTCTAGTAGGTCTGTGTCTTTACTCCTGTCTTACCCCTAGGTTCTCGTGATATTTTTTTTCTTAAATTCCATATACATGTGTTAGCATACGGTATTTGTATTTCTCTTTCTGACTTACTTCACTCTGTATGACAGACTCTAGGTCCATCCACCTCATTACAAATAGCTCAATTTCGTTTCTTCTTATGGCTGAGTAATATTCCATTGTATATATGTGCCACATCTTCTTTGTCCATTCATCCGATGATGGACACTTAGGTTGTTTCCATTTCCTGGCTATTGTAAATAGAGCTGCAATGAACGTTTTGGTACATGACTCTTTTTGAATTATGGTTTTCTCAGGGTATATGCTCAGTAGTGGGATTGCTGAGTCATATGGTAGTTCTATTTGTAGTTTTTTAAGGAACCTCCATACTGTTCTCCATAGTGGCTGTACCAATTCACATTCCCACCAGCAGTGCAAGAGGGTTCCCTTTTTTCCACACCCTCTCCAGCATTTATTGTTTCTAAATTTTTTGATGATGGCCATTCTGACTGGTGTGAGATGATATCTCATTGTAGTTTTGATTTGCATTTCTCTAATGATTAATGAAGTTGAGCATTCTTTCATGTGTTTGTTGGCAGTCTGTATGTCTTCCTTGGAGAAATGTCTATTTAGGTCTTCTGCCCATTTTTGGATTGCATTGTTTGTTTTTTTGTTATTGAGCTGCATGAACTGCTTGTAAATTTTGGAGATTAATCCTTTGTCAGTTGCTTCATTTGCAAATATTTTCTCCCATTCTGAGGGTTGTCTTTTGGTCTTGTTTATGGTTTCCTTTGCTGTGCAAAAGCTTTGAAGTTTCATTAGGTCCCATTTGTTTATTTTTGTTTTTATTTCCATTTCTCTAGGAGGTGGGTCAAAAAGGATCTTGCTGTGATTTATGTCATAGAGTGTTCTGCCTATGATTTCCTCTAAGAGTTTGATAGTTTCTGGCCTTACATTTAGGTCTTGAATCCATTTTGAGCTTATTTTTGTGTATGGCGTTAGGGAGTGATCTAATCCCATACTTTTACATGTAGCTGTCCAGGTTTCCCAGCACCACTTATTGAAGAGGCTATCCTTTCTCCTCTGTACATTCCTGCCTCCTTTATCAAAGATAAGGTGACCATATGTGCGTGGGTTTATCTCTGGGCTTTCTATCCTGTTCCATTGATCAATATTTCTGTTTTTGTGCAAGTACCATACTGTCTTGATTACTGCAGCTTTGTAGTATAGTCTGAAGTCAGGGAGCCTGATTCCTCCAGCTCCGTTTTTCGTTCTCAAGATTGCTTTGGCTATTCGGGGTCTTTTGTGTTTCCATACAAATTGTGAAATTTTTTGTTCTACTTCTGTGAAAAATGCCAGTGGTAGTTTGATAGGGATTGCATTGAATCTGTAGATTGCTTTGTGTAGTAGAGTCATTTTCACAATGTTGATTCTTCCAACCCAAGAACATGGCATATCTCTCCATCTATTTGTATCATCTTTAATTTCTTTCATCAGTGTCTTATAATTTTCTGCATACAAGTCTTTTGTCTCTAGGTACGTTTATTCCTAGATATTGTATTCTTTTTGTTGCAGTGGTAAATGGGAGTGTTTTCTTGATTTCACATTCAGATTTTTCATCATTAGTGTATAGGAATGCAAGAGATTTCTGTGCATTAATTTTGTATCCTGCAACTTTACCAAATTCATTGATTAGCTCTAGTAGTTTTCTGTTAGCATCTTTAGGATTCTCTATGTATAGTATCATGTCATCTGCAAACAGTGACAGCTTTACTTCTTCTTTTCCTATTTGGATTCCTTTTATTTCCTTTTCTTCTCTGATTGCTGTGGCTAAAACTTCCAAAACTATGTTGAATAAGACAGGTGAGAGTGGGCAGCCTTGTCTTGTTCCTGATCTTAGTGGAAATGCTTTCAGTTTTTCACCATTGAGGATGATGTTGGCTGTCGGTTTGTCATATATGGCCTTTATTATGTTGAGGAAAGTTCCCTGTATGCCCACTTTCTGGAGGATTTTTATCATAAATGGGTGTTGAATTTTGTTGAAAGCTTTCTCTGCATCTATTGAGATGACCATATGGTTTTTCTCCTTCAATTTGTAATATGGTGTATCACATTGATTGATTTGCATATATTGAAGAATCCTTACATTCCTGGAATAAACCCCACTTGATCATGGTGTATGATCCTTTTAATGTGCTGTTGCATTCTGTTTGCTAGTATTTTGTTGAGGACTTTTGCATCTATGTTCATCAGTGATATTGGCCTGTAGTTTTCTTTTTTTGTGACATCCTTGTCTGGTTTTGGTATCAGGGTGATGGTGGCCTCATAGAATGAGTTTGGGAGTGTTCCTCCCTCTGCTATATTTTGGAAGAGTTTGAGAAGGATAGGTGTTAGCTCTTCTCTAAATGTTTGATAGAATTCGCCTGTGAAGCCATCTGGTCCTGGGCTTTTGTTTGTTGGAAGATTTTTAATCACAGTTTCAATTTCAGTGCTTGTGATTGTTCTGTTCATATTTTCTATTCCTTCCTGATTCAGTCTTGGCAGGTTGTGCGTTTCTAAGAATTTGTCCATTTCTTCCATGTTGTCCATTTTATTGGCATAGAGTTGCTTGTAGTAATCTCTCATGATCTTTTGTATTTCTGAAGTGTCAGTTGATTACTTCTCCTTTTTCATTTCTAATTCTATTGATTTGAGTCTTCTTCCTTTTTTTTCTTGATGAGTCTGGCTAATGGTTTATCCATTTTTTTTATCTTCTCAAAGAACCAGCTTTTAGTTTTATTGATCTTTGCTATTGTTTCCTTCATTTCTTTTTCATTTATTTCTGATCTGATCTTTATGATTTCTTTCCTTCTGCTAACTTCGGGGTTTTTTTTTTTCTTCTTTCTCTAATTGCTTTAGGTGCAAGGTTAGGTTGTTTATTCGAGATGTTTCTTGCTTCTTAAGGTAGGACTGTATTGCTATAAACTTCCCTCTTAGAACTGCTTTTGCTGTATCCCATAGGTTTTGGGTCATCGTGTCTCCATTGTCATTTTTTTCTAGGTATCTTTTTATTTCTTCTTTGATTTGTTCAGTGATCACTTCGTTATTAAGTAGTGTATTGTTTAGCCTCCATATGTTTGTATTTTTTAAAGATCTTTACCTGTAATTGATATCTAGTCTCATAGCATTGTGGTCGGAAAAGATACTTGATACAATTTTAATTTTCTTAAATTTACCAAGGCTTGGTTTGTGACACAAGATATGATCTATCCTAGAGAGTGTTCCATGAGCACTTGAGAAAAATGTGTATTCTGGTGTTTTTGGATGGAATGTCCTATAAATATCAATTAAGTCCATCTTGTTTAATGTATCATTTAAAGCTTGTGTTTCCTTATTTATTTTCATTTTGAATGATCTGTCCATTGGTGAAAGTGGGGTGTTAAAGTCCCCTACTATGAATGTGTTACTGTCGATTTCCCCTTTTATGGCTGTTAGTATTTGCCTTATGTATTGAGGTGCTACTATGTTGGGTGCATAAATATTTACAATTGTTATATCTTCTTCTTGGATCGATCCCTTGATCATTATGCAGTGTCCTTCTTTGTCTCTTCTAATAGTCTTTATTTTAAAGTCTATTTTGTCTTATATGAGAATTGCTACTCCAGCTTTCTTTTGGTACCCATTTGCATGGAACATCTTTTTCCATCCCCTCACTTTCAGTCTGTATGTGTCTGTAGGTCTGAAGTGGGTCTCTTGTAGACAGCATATATATGGGTCTTGTTTTTGTACCCGTTCAGCCAGTCTGTGTCTTTTGGTGGGAGCAATTAATCCATTTACATTTAAGGTAATTATCGATATGTATGTTCCTATTCCCATTTTCTTAATTGTTTTGAGTTTGTTATTATAGATCTTTTCCTTCTCTTGTGTTTCTTGCCTAGAAAAGTTCCTTTAGCATTTGTTGTAAAGCTGGTTTGGTGGTGCTGAACTCTCTCAGCTTTTGCTTGTCTGTAAAGGTTTTAATTTCTCCATCAAATCTGAATGAGGTCTTTGCTGGGTAGAGCAATCTTGGTTGTAGGTTTTTCTCCTTCATCACTTTAAATATGTCCTGCCAGTCCCTTGTGGCTTGCAGAGTTTCTGCTGAAAGATCAGCTGTTAACCTTACGGGGATTCCCTTGTGTGTTATTTGTTGTTTTTCCCTTGCTGCTTTTAATATGTTTTCTTTGTATTTAATTTTTGACAGTTTGATTAATATGTGTCTTGGCGTATTTCTCCTTGGATTTATCCTGTATGGGATTCTTTGTGCTTCCTGGACTTGATTAACTATTTCCTTTCCCATATTAGGGAAGTTTTCAACAACTATAATCTCTTCAAATATTTTCTCAGTCCCTTTCTTTTTCTCTTCTTCTTCTGCAACCCCTATAATTCGAACGTTGGTGCGTTTAATGTTGTCCCAGAGGTCTCTGAGACTGTCCTCAGTTCTCTTCATTCTTTTTTCTTTATTCTGTTCTGCAGTAGTTATTTCCACTATTTTATCCTCCAGGTCACTTATCCATTCTTCTGCCTCAGTTATTCTGCTATTGATCCCTTCTAGAGTGTTTTTAATTTCATTTATTGTGTTGTTCATCGTTGCTTGTTTCCTCTTTATTTCTTCTAGGTCCTTGTTAAATGTTTCTTGCATTTTCTCTATTCTATTTCCGAGATTTTGGATCATCTTTACTATCATTATTCTGAATTCTTTTTCAGGTAGACTGCCTATTTCCTCTTCATTTGTTAGGTCTGGTGGGTTTTTATCTTGATCCTTCATCTGCTGTGTGTTTTTCTGTCTTCTCATTTTGCTTATCTTACTGTGTTTGGGGTCTCCTTTTTGCAGGCTACAGGTTTGTAGTTCCCATTGTTTTTGGTGTCTGTCCCCAGTGGCTAAAGTTGGTTCAGTGGGTTGTGTAGGTTTCCTGGTGGAGGGGGCTAGTGCCTGTGTACTGGTGGATGAGGCTGGATCTTGTCTTTCTGGTGGGCAGGTCAACGTCTGGTGGTATGTTTTGGGGTGTCTGTGGACTTATGATTTTAGGAAGCCTCTCTGCTAATGGGTGGGATTGTGTTCCTGTCTTTCTAGTTGTTTGGCACAGGGTGTCCAGCACTGTAGCTTGCTGGTCGTTGAGTAAAGCTGGGTGTTGGTATTGAGATGGAGATCTCTGGGAGATTTTTGCCATTTGATATTACATGGAGCTGGGAGGTCTCTTGTGGACTAGTGTCCTGAAGTTGGCTCTACCACCTCAGAGGCACAGCACTGACTTCTGGCTGCAGCACCAAAAGCCCTTCATCCACATGGCTCAGAATAAAAGGGAGAAAATATAGAACAAAAGAAAGAAAGAGAGAAAGAGAGAAAGAAAGAAAGAAAGGAAGGAAGGAAGGGAGGGAGGGAGGGAGGAAGGAAGGAAGGGAGGAAGGAAGGAAGGATAAAAGAAAATAAAGTAAGGTAAAATAAAGTCATTAAAATAAAAAAATAATTATTAAGAAAAAAAATTTTTTTAAGTAAAAAAAAAAAAAAAATGAACGGATACAACCCTAAGACAAATGGTAAAAGCAAAGCTCTACAGACAAAATCTCACACAGAAGCATACACATACACACTCACAAAAAGAGGGAAAGGGGAAAAAATAATAAATCTTGCTCGCAAAGTCCACCTCGTCAATTTGGGATGATTTGTTGTCTGTTCAGGTATTCCACAGATGCAGGGTACATCAAGTTGATTGTGGCGATATAATCCACTGCTCCTGAGGCTGCTGGGAGGGATTTCCCTTTCTCTTCTTTTGTTCGCACAGCTCTCGGGGTTCAGCTTTGGATTTGGCCCCGCCTCTGCATGTAGGTCGCCGGAGGGCATCTGTTCTTCGCTCAGACAGGATGGGGTTAAAGGAGTCGCTGCTTCGGGGGCTCTGGCTCACTCAGGCCGGGGGGAGGGAGGGGTACGTTTGCAGGGCGAGCCTGCAACAGCAGAGGCCGGCGTGACGTTGCACCAGCCTGAGGCGCGCCGTGTGTTCTCCAGGGGAAGTTGTCCCTGGATCCCGGGACCCTGGCAGTGGCGGGCTGCACAGGCTCCCCAGAAGGGAGGTGTGGAGAGTGACCTGTGCTCGCACAGAGGCTTCTTGGTGGCAGCAGCAGCAGCCTTAGCGTCTTGTGCCCATCTCTGGGGTCCACGCTGTTAGCTGTGGCTCGCGCCCGTCTCTGGAGCTCCTTTAAGCAGCACTCTTAATGCCCTCTCCTCGCGCACCAGGAAACAAAGAGTCAAGAAAAAGTCTCTTGCCTCTTCAGCAGGTCCAGACTTTTTCCTGGACTCCCTCCCGGCTAGCCATGGTGCACTAACCTCCTGCAGGTTGTGTTCACGCTGCCAGTCCCCTCCCTGTGATCTGACCGAAGCCGGAGCCTCAGCTCCCAGCCCCGCCCACCCTGGCGGGTGAACAGACAAGCCTCTCGGGCTGGTGAGTGCTGGTGGGCACCGATCCTCTGTGTGGAAATCTCTCCACTTTGTCCTCTGCACCCGTTACTGCTGTCTCCTTCATAGGTCCGAAGCTCCCCCCCTCCGGCAGCCACAGTCTCCACCTGTGAAGGGGCTTCTAGTGTGTGGAAACCTTTCCTCCTTCACGGCTCCCTCCCACTGGTGCAGGTCCCGTCCCTATTCTTTTGTCTGTTTTATTCTTTTTTCTTTTGCCCTACCCAGGTATGTGGGGAGTGTCTTGCCTTTTGGGAGGTCTGAGGTCTTCTGCCAGCATTCAGTAGGTGTTCTGTAGGAGTTGTTCCACATGTAGATGTATTTCTGATGTATCTGTGGGAAGGTGATCTCCGCGTCTTACTCTTCTGCCATCTTCCCCCTCTCTCTCAGATTTTTAACGCCTGAAATTTGGTGTTTCAAAATGATTGGGATGTATTAATAAAAAGAGTAAAGTTTTTTGTAGTTGTTATTGAGGTGGTTGTTTCTGTTTCACGTCAAGGAAGAGAGTGAAGGAGTAAGAGAAGCAAAGTACCTGCCATATATATCATGCAATTCTTTAATGTCTCCATGCATTTAGTGCCTAGTGCCTGCCAGGCATTGTGCTACTTGCAAACTGACTAAAACGTGGTTGCTATGCTGGAAACTAACATGTGGATACATAATTAGAGCATGATATGATAATTGCCTAGGGCTTAGTATGTGCTTTTTAAGAATTTGTTAAACGAATGTGTAGTAAGCGATTATAATAGTGCTGTAACTGTAGAGATAGGTAGACAAGGCCATGATAGACATTCAGAATCATACTGTATGTTATTTACATATGTAAATATCTATAAAGAGTTCTGGATTTTCCAGACAGGAAGTTTATGAAAATAATTCAGACATGGATATAGGAACAACTAGTTTCATTGGATCCATCAAGGAATGGAAACTGTAATAGGTTAAGAACATAATTGTGCTTGAGTATTAGATAATGTGTATATTTTGTTTCAGGAAGGTGGATTGTGAGACTACTCCTTTTAAAGGACATGATGGTTTAGTGAGACTAGATCTACTTGTCTGTTTAGTGAGATTAAACTTATTTGTCTCTTACTCTGTTAAGAAAAATAGCCCTGCATGTCAGCATCAATACAACCAACACAAATCTATGGTTGCTATATAGCCTCAGCTAGTTGAGAAGCAAACCCCAAACTTATTAGGAAGGAAACCCCAAATTGCATTGGATAATAAACCTAAATTTCTTGAAAACACAAAATTGTGTCTTTTGTGAATTATCATATTTAATTTTGGGAGGATTTAACATTAAATTTTAAGAAGATGATTAAATCAAATCCATAGTATTCATAGTTTTGTTATATTTGGAAATAATTTGTGAATTTTTGGTATTTTGAGTACTTGTAACATTTAAGAGAATTTGGCATTTTAAGAGTATAATTTGCCAATTTAAAGTTCCTAACAGATTAGACTTGTGATTACAATTAAAAATTTGTCACTGAGTAATTGTGAATTTTTTATAACAGGATAACATTATTTTCCTAAACTTGTAAGAAGTATTGGTATTTAATGAGAAATTAATATTGACTATATTATGCTTAAATTTTTATGTTTATAATAACTCAAGTACTTGGGATGGTTTGTCTATTAGACAATCAATTTACTTAAAAGTAGAATATAACATGCTAAATGTATAAATGCAGGATGAAATATTTAAGGACATTTAAATAAATAAAATCCCTTTTTCTTTTTTAGCTTAACTAAAAATTTGTCCATTTTGTTGATATTTTTAAGACCCAACTTTTGGATTTATTTTCTCTCTGGTTTTCATAACCTTTCTTATTCATTTCTACTATTATTCTATTATTTCTTACTTCTATATTTCTACTATTATTCTATTATTTCTTACTTCTACTTGCTCTAAGTTTAGTCCGCTCTTTTCCCCCCCAGTGTTTTAAGGTGGAAGTCTCAGTTGTTGATTTGACATATATTTTTCCTTTTTTAATGTAGGCATTTATAGCTATAATTTTCCCTTCTATGCAAGATTTTTGCTGCATCTCATAATTTTTGGAACATTGTATTTTCATTCTTCTCAAAGTATTTTATAATTTCTCTTTTGATTTCTTTTCCCACCCATTGGCTATTTAGAATTGTTTTGCTTAATTTCCAAAATATTTGTGAATTTCCAAAATTTCTTCCTGTTACAGATTTCTAATTTCATTCCATTGTAGTCATAGATCATATTTTGTATGATTTTAATTATTTTAAATGTATTGAAAATTCTTTTAGAATATTCTCTACTGGAGAATATTCTATGTTCCCTTGCGAATAATTGCATTCTGTTGTTTTTGGTTGGAATGTTTTCTAAGTGTTGGTCAGGTCTGTGTGGTTTATAATGTTGTCCAAGTCTTTTATTACCTTTTTGATCTCTCAACCTATTTCTATCTTTAAATCTAAACTGTGTCTCCTGTGGAAAGCATATTGGTTGATCTTGTTTTTTATCAAATCTGACAATTTCTGTCTTTTGATTGGATTTTCTAATCAAATTACAGTTAATACTATTATTGATATAGTTGAATTTGTCTGCCATTACTTTTGCCTTCAGTAAATCTTATGTCTTTTTTATTCTTCTATTCTTCCTTGTACTAAGCAAGTATTTTCTAGTGTGTAACATTTCAATTTCTTTAATATATTTTTTTCTAGACTTTTTGAGTTAATTTCTTAGTGATTGAGCTAGGAATTACTATATATGCAGCTTCCTTATCAAAATATGCTTTTGATTTATACTGCTTATGGTGAGACACAGAAACTTACTTTATACAGTAACTCCCCTACATATGAATGAATTCCATTCCCAGAGTGCATTCATAAGTACAATTTGTTGGTAAGTCCAACAAAGTTAGCCTAGGTACACAGCTAACACAATCAGCTATATAGTACTGTACTAAAATAGGTTTATAATACTTTTCACACAAATAATACATAAAAAACAAACTTAAAAAATAAAGAAAACTTTTTTTTTTTTTTTTGTGGTACGCGGGCCTCTCACTGCCGTGGTCTCTCCCGTTGCGGAGCACAGGCTCCGGACACGCAGGCTCAGTGGCCATGGTTCCTAGGCCCAGCTGCTCCGCGGCATGTGGGATCTTCCCAGACCGGGGCACGAACCCGTGTCCCCTGCATTGGCAGGCAGACTCTCAACCACTGCACCACCAGGGAAGCCCAAGAAAACATTTTTAATCTTACAGTCCAGTACCTTGAAAAGTACAGTAGTACAGTACAACAGCTGGCATACAGAGGCTGGCATCGAGTGAACAGGCAAGAAGAGTTACTGACTGGAGGAGTGACAGGAGGTGGGAGATGGTAGAGCTGAAGGATCATCAGCAATGGGAGATGGAGTGCAATCTGCAATTTCACTCACAGCTGACTTTGATGGCGCAGGTTCTGGTTCCTTGCTGGATTCAATTCTATCTACCCTCTTGAAAAAATGATCCAGTGATGTCTGGGTAGTAGCTCTTTTTTTCTCCTCATAGATGACATGGTTGTACTGGATGCATTCTGAACGGCTGCTGCAACCTTCATGTACCATTCTACATTTGGGTTCTGTGCCTCAAAAAATAACAAACATTGCCTCCTCAAATAAAGAAAATCCCCTTGCCATTTCCTGCGTCATGAATCTTCGGTTCTTCAGTTACTTCTTCCTCTTGTCTCTCTTCTTCCTTTCTCTGGGCACATTCACATCTTTGAAAGTTTGCAACTTGAAGGTTCATATGTGGGGGACTTTCTGTATAGCTCTATTCCTTCTTCCCAATTTTTGTGTAGTTATCATTGTACATTTTACTTCTATGCATGTTCCAAAACCAACAATCTATTGTTATAATAATTTATATACTTTTATGGTTTTAAAGAAGTTGAGAGAAAAAGGAGATCAAGCATGTATTTATAAAGTTTGTTATATTAACATTTTTATTTACCTTTCTGGATTCTTTTTATCTGTTCCTTTGGATTCATGTTACTGTCTGATATCATTTTCTTAATCCAATAGAACTCTACTCTTTTGTACCTCCTTTGTGCCCTTATTATCAAATATATTTCTATCTACTCTATCCCAATAATATTCATATTGTTTTACAAAATTACTTTTTAAATTACTTAAGAGAAAAATTCATATTGTTTTACAAAATTACTTTTAAAATTACTTAAATTACATCATATATATATGATAACATATATATTGTATTGAATAATTCTGCCATTATCTTTACGTATGCCTCTGTGTGTGTTTATATATATATTCCAGTTACTCTCTGAGTCACATTCTTTCAGACTTAAAAAACTTCCTTTAGTATTTATTGTAAGGTATGCCTACTAGAGATGGACTTTTTCAGTTTTTATTTCAGAAAGCCTTTATTTTGCCTTCCTCCTGAAACATCTTTGCTGAATATGAGATTCTTTTTTTTTTTTTTCCCTGCACTGCTTCCACTCCACTGTATACTGGCCTTTATTGTTTCTGATGAAAAATTAGCTGTTCATTGTATTGGAGTTCCTTTGTACATAACAAGTCCTTTTTCTCTTGTTGCTTTCAAGATTTTCTGCTTGTCATTGGCTTTTTATGTTTTTAATATGGTGTGTCTTTGTTGTGAACTACTTTGTATTTACCTCTTTGGAGTTAATTTAGCTTATTGAATCTGAAGATTAAAGATTTTCATCACATTTGGGAAGCTTTTACTCATTATTTCTTTGAATATTTTCTGCTCTTTTCTCATCCTTATTTCCTTCTGGTACTCAGGTACTTAATGGTGTCCCACATTTCTCTATGGGGCTGTTTATTTTTCTTTATTCTTTTCTCTCTGTTCTTTGGATTATAAAATCTCTCTTGATTTATCTTTAAGATTTCTATTTATTTTCTGTCAGCTTAAATTTACTGTTGAGCCCCTCTAGGGAAATTTTAATTTTATATTAGTTATTATACTTTTCACTTCATAATTTCCTTCTGGTTCTTTGTTATAAGTTTATAATTTAATTTCTGTTAATCTTATAATATCTGTCTATTAATAAATATTCTCTTTTTGTGAGACATTGTCATGATACCTTTGTTTATTTTGTTAAGCCTATGCTTAGTATATTTTTAATGGCTGATTTGATGCCTTTGTTATATCCGAGATCTGGACCCTTTCACAGGCAATTTCTGTTTCCTGATTTTTTTCCCCCTGTATATGGGTCACATTTTCCTGTTGCTTTACGTGGCTCAAAATTTTAAACTGAATACTGGATAATAAACTGTGTGGATTCTCTTTTCTCCTCCAGAGCTTGTTGTTGCGGTTTGCTTGTTTATTCTTTTGAAGACTTTGCTTGACTATTTTTGTGAAGTCTATTTTCCCCACAGTGTGCAGCCTCTGACATCACTTCTCAGAGGGGAAAAAAAACTCACCTATGCAGTCACACTAGATGATTCTTTAGCAGGGTTCTTTTTGACTGTGTTGTGTCCTGACCACTCTATTGAGCCAGCTGCTTCTATTGGTATCATACTCAGACTTAGGCTCTATTAATTGCTGTCTGATTGCAGTATTGTTGCATCAGTACCCTGGGGCATAAATTGCTCCACAATCTGATGCAATTAAATTCAAGTTCCTTTGCTGATTTAGTTTTTAAGACTAGTCTCTTAGATAGGTTATGTCTCCAGGAAGACTTCTTAGTTGTCTCTTTCTCTGGTTCTCTCTGGTAAACTAGCTGGTCTATGATTTAGCAAGGGCTATCAGCCTCCTCTTAATTACTTACTGCCAGCCAAAATCTCCATTGTTTTTGAGAGCACTCTTAAGGTTTTTAACTTTTAACACTGTTCCAAATAAAGTCAGTTTCCTTGGGAAGAGCTTCAGTGCTCTCTGTTCTTATTGCCTACTTCTCCTCTTCAGCAAAGTCTCTGAACCACTACTCCATAGCTGGTTATAGAACAGTGTCCTACTTTTCCTAGAGTGGCATTTCTTCTTTATAAGCAGCACAATGGGAGGAGGTGATAACCTCTGGTCTTCTTGGCTTGCCTCTTCTGGAACATAACTGTTTTACTAGCAAGCTAGAGTGAGGGTAATTGGGACCCCTGTATTCTATGTCACACATGAAGTATAGCTTCTTCTCTATAAGTAGGAACTGGGTGGGAAAAGTGAGCCCTAAATCTCTCGGCTGCACTTGTCTGGAATTTACCTCAGTATCATGGAACTTGGTATTATAAGAAATGCTGGTGACCTGCCCAACCTATGAAAATAACATAACATTTCTCAGTGAGCTTGGGAGAGAGGGAGTACCATCTTCTTGATTATACCTGCCAAGATTAGAGCTTTCATCATGTTGATTGAGGGCAGGGAGGAAGGGTTCAGGTAATAGCTCAAGTACAATAGATTTTTACTTTTCTCACTGAGATTTAGTATATTTTCTTCAATACATATTTCTTAGTTTTCTGTAAGCCCTTGGGATAATTCTTGGAAACCTTAATTTTTTTTAAATACAATTTTCACTAATTCTGGTTATTTCACTAGAGAACTAGTCCATGAAACACCTCATACTACCAATCTGTAAGTGACCAATAACAGTATTTTTAAACTTTCCTGAAGAATTTATGCTCCACCAGACAGTCATAGAGAATAGAAAGGACAAAAAGTTCTTACAGAGAAGACCATGTGGAAGAGAATTAGTGAGCTTGAAGATAAAAATATAGAAATGATACAGATAAAAGAGAGGGAGAGAACTAAGATCTAAAAAAAATAAGGAAATTCTACAAGAACTACCTGACTCCATTAAGAAGGACAGCATAAAGATAATGGGTATCCCAGAAGGAGAAGGGAGGGAGAAGGGAGCAGAGAATTTATTTTAAAAAATAATAGCTGAGAAGCTCCCAAACCTGGGGAAGGAACTGGATATACGAGTTCATGAAGCTAAAAGAACACCTAATTACCTCAATGCAAAATAACCTTCTTCATGACACATTATATTAATACTATCAAAAGTCAATAACAAAGATATAATTTTAAAGGCAGCCTGGGATGGGGAAATGGTAACCTATAAAGGAACCCCCATTAGGCTATCAGCAGATTTCTCAGGAGAAGCTCTACAGGCCAGGAGAGATTGGAATGACATACTCAAAATATTAAAAGATAAAAACTGTCAGCCAAGAATACTCTATCCAGCAAAGTTATCCTTCAATGTGAAGGAGAAATAAAGGCTTTACCAAACAAACAAAGGCTGAGAGAGTTCATCACCACTATACCTGCTTTATAAGAAATGTTGAAAGAAGCTCTTCTACCTGAAACAAAAAGGCAAAAGTATACAAAACTTTGAACAATGTATTACATAGACAGACAGAATCATAAATTTGAAACTCTATCTCAGAATAGGTTGTTAACCACTTAATTATAGCATAAAAGTTAAAGGAAAAAAAAAAACAGTAAAAATAACCATAGCTACTTTAATTTGTTAGCAAACATACAACATAAAAAGGGAAATTTTGAGAAAACAAAAACATAAAAGAGGAAGAGGAAAAGGATGGAATCCTTACAGGCAAATGAAGACACAATGCTATCAGCAGAAAAAGGACTATTCTATCTATGATATGTTTTATATAAACCTCATGGTAACCACAAAACATAAATCTAGAGCACAGATGTGAAACAAAAAAAGAGAAACTGAAAAAAACATCATAGAAAACCACCAATCTAAAGATACAGAGGGGCTGTATGGATTAAAATAAGACCCAACTATATGCTGCATTCAGGGGTCTCCTCTTAGCTCTAAAGACAAACATAGTCTCAAAGTGAAGGGATGAAAGATGATACTCCAAGCAAATGGCAGCCAAAAGAAAGCAAGTATAGCCATACTCATGTATTCATATCAGACAAAATAGAGTCAAGCCAAAAAAGGTAATAAGAAACAAATATGGACCTTATATAATGATAAGAGAGTCACATTCTCAAGAAGACATAATAGTTATTATAATATATGCACCTAACATAGGAGCACCAAATATATAAAGCAATTATTAGCAGACCTAAAGAGAGAAATTGATGGCAACACAATAATAGTAGGGGACTTTATTACCCTATTTACATCAATGGATAGATCATCCAGACAGAAAGTCAAGAGTTCCTTAAATGAAACATGAGACCAGATGGACTTATACAGAAAAGAACCATAGAATTATACAGAACATTCCATCTCAGTGCAACAGAATACACATTCTTCTCAAGTGGGCATGTAACATCCTCAAGGGTAGATCATATGTTGGGACACAAAACTAGTCTCAATAAATTAAGATCTAAATCATATCAAGCATGTTTTCTGACCACAATGGTCTGAAACTAGAAATCAAATACAAGAAGAAGCTGGAAAAATCACAAGTATGTGAAGACTAGGCAACATGGTACTGGACAACTATTGAGTCAATGAAGAAATCAAAGGAGAAATAAACAAATACCTGAATACAAATGAAAATGAAAATATGACATATCACAATCTGTGGGATGCAGCAAAAGCAGTACTAAGAGGGAAGTTTATAGCAATATAGGCCTACATCAAGAAACAAGAGAAATCTCAAACAATCTAATATTATAGCTAAAGGAACTAAAAAATGAACAAACAAAACCCAAGAGACAAAAATGACAATAGAAAAGACAATGAAGCTAAGAACTTGTTCCTTGAAAAGATAAAATTGACAAGCTTTTAACTAGACTCATGAAGAAAAAAAGAGAGAAGGCTCAGATAAATAAAATCAGAAGCAAAAGAGAGGAAATTATAATAGATACCACAGAAATACAAAAAAATATAATAAAATACTACAAACAGCTATTTGTCAACAAATTGGACAACCTATAAAAAAATGGATAAATTCTTAGAATCATGCAACCTTCTGAAACTTAATAATGAAGGAATAGAAAATTTGAACAGATCAGTTACCAGTATGAAATCAAATCACTGATCAGAAACCTCTCAACAAACAAAAGTCCAGGACCAGACAGGTTCACTGGTGAATTCTACCAAAAATTCAAAGATTTAATACCTATCCTTCTCACACTCTTCTAAAAAATGTAATGAATGGGAATGCTTCCTAACTCATTGTACAAGGCCAATATTACCCTGATACCAAAACCAGACAAAGACCCCACACCAAAATGAAAATTATAGGACAGTATCTCTGATGAACATAGATGCAAAAATCCTCAACAAAATATTGGGACACTGAATACAGCAATATATTAAAAGGATCATGCACTGTGATCAAGTAGGATTTATTCCAGAGATTCAAGGATGGTTTCACAAATCAACCAACCAACATGATATACCACATGAACAAAATTAAAGATAAAGATCATATGATCATCTCAATAGATTCAGAAAAAGCATTTGAAAAAGTTAACACCCATTTATGATAAAAACTTTCAATAAAATAGGCATAGAAGAAATGTGTCTCAACATGATGAAGTCCATATATGACAAACCCACAGCTAACATCATACTCAATGGTGTAACACTGAAAACTATCCCTCTAAGGTAGGAACAAGACAAGGATGCCCACTCTCTCCACTTTTATTCAACACAGTATTGGAAGTGCTGGCCAGAGTAATTAGGCAAAAAAAGAAATAAATGACATCCAGCTCGGAAAGGAAGAAGTAAAACTATCACTATTTGCAGATGACATATTTTCTCTATAGAAAACCCTCAAGATTCCACCAAAAACCTGTTATTAGAAATAATGAACAAATATAGTAAAATTCCAGAATACAAAATCAATATACAAAAATCTCTTATGTTTCTATATACTAACAACTATCAGAAAAAGAAATTAAGAAAACAATGCTGTTTGCCATTGCAACAAAAAGAATAAAATAACTAGAAATAAATTTTTCACCAAGGAGGTGAAAGGCCTGTACACTCAAAACTATAAGATACTGTTGAAAAAAACTAAATACACAAAGAAATGGAAAGATAGTCTGTGATTATTGATTGGAAGAATTACCATTGTTAAAATGTCCATATTATTTAAAGCAACCTACAAATTCAATACAATCCCCATCAAAATTTCAATAACATTTTTCACAGAAATAAAACCCCCAAAATCCTAAAATTTATGTGGAACCACAAAAGACTCCAAATAGTCAAAGCAATCTTCAGAAAAAAGAATAAAACTGGGGGTTATCACACTCCAAGATTTCAAATTATACTACAAAGCTATAACAATCAAAACAGCATAGTATTTGCAGAAAAACTCACACAGAGATCAATGAAACAGAATTGAGAGCCCAGAAATAAACTCATACATATATGGACGATTAATTTTCAACAAAGGAGCCAAGAATATACAATGGGAAAGGACAGTCTCTTCAGTAAATGTTGCTGGGAAAACTGGACAGTCATATGCAAAAGAATGAAACTAGAACACTGTCTTAAAAAAAAACACAAAAATCAACTCAAAATAGATTAAAGAATGAATGTAAGATCTGAAACTGTAAAACTCCTGGAAGAAAACATAGGTAGTATTCTCTTTTAGACTGGTCTTAGCAGTATCTTTTTGGATATGTTTCCTCAGGCAAGGGAAACAAAAGCCAAAATGAACAAACAGGTCTACATCAAAATGAAAACTTCTACACAGTAAAGGAAACCATCAGAAAAATGAAAAGCAACTTAGCAAATGGGATAAGATATTTTCAAACCACATATCTGATAAGGAGTTAATATCCAAAAGACATAAATAACTCATACAACTCAATAACAACAAAATCAAACAACCTAATTTTAAAAATGGGCAGAGGATCTGAATAGGCATTTTTCCAAAGAGATACAGATGGCCAACAGACACATGAAAAGATGTTCAGCACCACTAATTATTAGGGAAATTCAAATCAGAACCACAATGAGATATCACCTCATGTCAGTTAGAATGGCAATTATAAAACAAAAAATAAAAAGTATTGGAGAGGAGGATAAAGGGAATTCTCTTACACTGTTGGTGGGAATGTAAATTGGTTAGCCACTATGGAGAACAGTATGGAGATTCTTTAAAAAAATAAGAACAGAATTACCATATGATATGCACCCTGAAGTTCATTGCAGCTTTATTTACAATAGCTAAGATACGAAAACAACCTAAATGCCCTGATGGATGAATGGATAAAGAAGGTGTGGTATATATACATACAATGAAATACTACTCAGCCATAAATAAATAAATATATTTTTTCATATATATATATATATATATATATATATAATCTTGCCATTTGTGAAAATCTTGGGTGGACCTTGAGGATTTTATAAGTGAAATAAGTCAGGTGGAGAAAGATAAATTTTGTATGATTTAACTCATGGAATAAAAAAACAAATAAAACAAAAACAAACACACAGATACAGAGGACAGAATAGTGGTTACCAGAAGGGAAATAGTGTTGGGGGTGGCAAAATGGGTCAATGGGGTCAACTGTACGGTGGTGGATGGATACTAAACTTTTGGTGGTGAGCACCCTGTAGTGTACAGAAGTCAAAATATAATGTTGTGCACATGAAATTTATATAAAATTATAATCCAGTTACTTCAATAGAGTGTTATAAATTTTTTAAAAAAGTTCGTTCTTTACTACATGTGCTTCTATAATTTTAGAATGTGCCAAGTTGTCTGCCTTTTCTTGCTCTATCAGTTACCATGCCAGTGTGGTTTCTCTGTGATCAACACTGGATGACGAGTTTACTGCATTATGGCAGGTACAAGAAAAAATTATTTAATCAACTAAATTGTTTAAGAGAGCATAAGATTTATGGAACTCAAGGCACATCTAAATTTTCCTTTAGAATGAGGGCATTTATTCATCCTGCAACCTATGTTGAATGCTGGTGGCTGAGTAGAAATAATTCAGAGAAAATCTGGGATTGTGTGGGGAGATACGGAGTTACCAGAGATCATGACTATTTCTGGATAGAGACAGCAGGAGTAGTAGTATGCCCAAGAGAGCATATAGACTTGAGGAACTGCAAGAAGCTTAGTGTGACTGGAGCATAAGTTTGGAGGTAAAATGTAGCAAGATATTTGATGGTAGATTTAAGGAAGGCTAGATCATGAAGTCCATTTATGTTAGGCTTAGCAATCTCCATTAACCTGAAAAGTGGCATTGTCCCTCAGTTATGAGAAGAGTTGGATTGCAGTACATTTAAAAAACATTTCTCCTGTGGGTCACCCTTTGGTTTTATTTGAATTGAATTTTCTCTATTTTTCATGAAATATCCTTAGTCAGGACTTGTATGAAGCGGAATATAGTATTTCTAAGAGAGATAAAAAGTATCTAAAGCAGAGCTGGAGGGTATGAATGGATGCAAAGGCATCTTTAATTCCCCTGGCATCATAAGAACAGGTGAATTATTACTAAACCATGGAGAACTCGGCATCTAAATCATAGATGGAACTTCATAACTGGAACCTATCAGAGAAATGATATTGTCAAAACAGTTACAGCTCTATTATGCTGTCCACTTTAGTCAGGTCACACACACAGTTGGATTAGTAACAGCTCTAGGCTAGCTGAGTTAAAATTGGATAGAACCAAAACAGATTCATAAGGTCTTGTGTCTTTTGGGTATGACAGGAAACCCTGGGGAAAAGATAATATCCACAATTTCTGTCCCACTGGGCTGTTCATTGTCAGACTAAAGGGGATTTGGAAAATTGTTTATTTATACTTAATTTGGTGAATTGTTCCCTTGGCCCTTAACTCTCACAGTTGCATTTACATAATTATAATTACAACATAGTTATTTCTGATAATTTTAAGCAAGTGAAAGATGTTTTTCCCCTGTGCCCATATCAGGCATGTAATTGGAGCTCAGTAGATAGATCTTGACTTATTTGGAAGTGAAGGATCACAGTCATTCTCATGGTACCTCTTTTAAATAGAGTCTGGCACAGGTTCTGTCACTTAAAGACTCACCAATTCCTATTTTTTAATCATATTGAAACTAGCTGACATTTTGTCCCCATTGTGTATTGATGTGTTTCTTGTGAAAGTAGAGTTCAGATGCTTAAAGAATTTCCCAGTCCTTTCTTCTATCCCTTAATCTCCTTAGAGTTGATAGTGAACCCCTGGAATCAGGGTGACATCCCTAATCCCACACTGCCCATGAGATAAATTTGTCTTTCTTCTTTTTTTCAATATGTTTGTTAATAAATGGAAAGGTGAATTGATTTTTAGAAAGAGTTGGGAAACATAGGAAATCTGGAATTCCTTTCCACAGGGAATAATATCTATGAAATAGTATGGGTATACTGTATTAGAGAAGATTAGATAAAATGGTACCTCTGTATGGAAAAAAGCAATTTCTATGGGAGTTATTTTAGACTTATAAGGGTTTAGAAACTTTTAAAAGTATCTTTATTACAAAAATTGTTTGAGTATTTGGAAAATATAGAGTATTCAAAGAACAAAATTAAAATTATGTATATTCTCATTTTTAAATTATAACTTCTGTTAATTTGAAGTATGTCTTAACATCTTTCTTCTATATGATTTTTTAAAAATTAGATCATACCTTTTTTCCCTCTTCACATTATTGTTTGCATGTTTCCACATTACTAAATAATCTTAAAAATATTTTTATCTGGTCTCAGTTTGTTAGACATTTAGATTGTTTCTATTTTTCTCTGCACTGAATAATGGCATGATAATCTTTATTATCCATGATTATTAGCCCTTTTATTATTTCTTATGACACTATTAGAAAAAAATCACTCAATCACAAGATCTGAAATAAATGAAGGATGCTAAATATTAAGCCATCTATATTATCCTATGTTATTAATTGATCATGACTCTTTTTCTGCTACTGAACCTGATCAAGACCTCAAAATACTTTATTTTTCTAGTATATTTATATAGTTGTGTTCAAGACAGTCCTACAGTTTGAAACGTTTTGTCATTTGACAACTTATGCCTGATTTTAGCCAATTCAATTTTACTTTTCAAATCCTTGCATGCTGCAATTACTAAACAGTCTAATTTATTAGTATGATTTTTATAGTAGGTTTTCACTCAATCTTATCTACTCCAGATTTTATCCACTCCACGGATGCCTTGCTCTACTTTCAGACTTGCCTTCTTTTTCACATCAGTCCTATCTTGTTCATGACCTTTCAACATAACTCTTTACTAGGGGAATTAAATACCACCTCTTAATTCCAGTATTTGAAACATTTATAGAGAAAGTAGTTTTTTTTTTTCAATTAAAATGTTTTTAGGACATTTGTGAATTGTTCCCTTGGCCCTTAACTCTCACAGTTGCATTTACATAATTATAATTACAACATGGCTATTTCTGATAATTTTAAGCAAGTGAAAGATGTTTTCCCCCTGTGCCCATATCAGGCATGTAATTGGAGCTCAGTAGATATATCTTGACTTATTTGGAAGTGAAGGATCACAGTCATTCTCATGGTACCTCTTTGTTTTTAGGAAAGTTGGACAAAGGGTTAAATACAGGTCAAGAGTAGTGAAGTATCTTTGGCTTCATGGCTTAGCTTTCTTTCCCTACCACACAGTAAATAATACTTTCCATTCAGAAAAATTTAAATGTCTTTGGCTAGCTGAAGAAGGGAAAATCTAAAAGCAAGAAATCTAACGACATGTCAGAGGTTTGGATTTCATACGAGGATAGAGACTGTGTGTTTACTCTCAAATGGTCTGCATTAAAATCAGTACTTCGTTTTCAATGTTTAATTCCTGAACAGTATTGGCCACTGTCCCAAGTTCAATATGGGTATGTAGTGCTTTATCATCTAAATAGCATCTTTTAAAGGAAATCACTGGTTAGTTACAATGCTATTTTATTTTGCTTCATTATCTAGCACTCACATTTGATGGTACTGCACATATTTACTACCCATATTTTCGTGCAAAACAGTGCTAAATAAAAGCAGAATTTTAATGGTAGTGCTTCCAGTGTAAATTGGAAAATGCTAGTATAACTAGGTTCACTAGAGTATGATAGGAGTAGAGACTTTTCTGTAGTAATCAAAGGTTCAGTGTCAGGAAATTAAGCAAATCTGTATTTCCACAGAAAAATGGAAGAGGATCCCTTGAGTTTATGGTACATTATTATAAAAAGCTTGAAGGCAAATTTCCCGTATGTTAGACCTTTACCTGCACATCAAAATGCAGTTGTTGTCATTTACAGTGCTTTATGGGCTTCAAACTACACTGCAAAGATCAGTACATCCTTTTATTAGCTCATGTACTCTTGGAATCTTCTGTTTAAAGTTCTCCAGTAGTCTTAGCTGTTCAATTAGTCGATGCCACATTCTAATGCTCACATGATGCTGCATGTATGTAGGATAATTAGATCCGCTTTCTGAGGTTATTTTTAGTCTTTTCAAAGGAGTTGGGAATGCAATAAATTTGCTCCATGCTGTTATTTATGGGGAAACGACTTGTATTTGATGATAGTTTACTCTGATGGTATTTGGAGAGAATTGGCAAAATTTTAACTTTTTTTTTTTTATCAATGGGTTTCTGTTTCTGGCACTTGCTTTTAAAAAAGTACCATGCCTGCTGCTGTGCATAATAAATTCATCACACCATGATCCAGTGCCAAGTCAACTTAGGGAAAAAATAACCTGGGCTCTTGTCTGAGCTATGCATTTTGGAAATGACGGACTTCTGAATCTTAAACTTGAAGTCTCATTATAGGAATGGTGAGAGCCATATGGCCTAAAAAGCCCAAGGAAAATGGATAGAGAAGTACATCTGGCCCTTTTGGCATCTACCACCACATTCTGGTTCTAACACCGCGGAAATGTGAATAGCTTCTTGAGTGAGGGGGTGATTTGGTGTTTCAAGCAATGTTAATAGGCTGTCATTTTAGTTTCGCATGATGTTTGCTATCAGAAAGTGGAATTGTTTCTGTTTAGTTCAACCATCAAATAGTGGGTGCCTATTAGGTATCAGAAACTGTATATAGGTGCTATGGAATGCAGTTCCCTGCTCTGTAGAAGTTTGTAGTGTAGTGGGCAAAACAGTTATATAAATGAATAAGTGCAATATCATGTGGTAAGTGCTATCTATGATATAGATAGAGAATGGGAGCTGGAAAAAGTGTGCTTTGAGAATCAAAGTACCACTTCAGTTGGTCTCTGTTCTGCTTCATGCCAGGAATGAGGTTTGGGGATACGTACTGCTAATCTGAACACTAGCACCTCTGTGGGGTTGCAGTGCCTTTCAAACTCATCATGGGCGTCCAAGGTCTCTTCCCAGACAAAGTTTACCAAAGACTATGGTAGTACCTACACCAGAAATTATCCTACCTTTCCCTTCCTCACCCAAAACAAAATGTGTCATTTGAAGGAAGTTAGAGTTATATGCCAAGAATATATTTGCTTTTACATTGGCATTGTGGTGGTTAAACAATTGATTTTGAAGAGGAATCACTAAAATTAATGCACAGAAAATAAATTTGCATCTAATATGCAAGACACATTATGTGTTATGTCACATTTTGTGTGGGCTCTTTGATTTGTCTGTCAAACTCTTATTTAAACTCCAAATGACAGCTGCTCAGGTTTCACCTTTTTTTTGAAGCTATCCCTGCCCTTGCTTTAAATAATAGATAAACATATCCAATTCTATCACTACTATCTTGACATAGATCACGTTATATTCAGGCTTTATAACTTATTAACTGTGTGATTACGGACAAGTAATTTAACTTCTCTCTCCTCAGTTTCCTTATTTGTAAAAGAGAAAGAATGATCCCTGACTTGTGACACTGCTCTGAGGGTTAACTGAACTTTGTATATGAAGTATCTGGCACAGTATCTGACACATAGTGATTAATGATCATTGTTGTGTTTGGCTGTTCTATAAGACTACGCACTTCCTGGTGTCAGGAATAGCACCTTGCATAAGGTAGTATCTCTATAAATCTTGGCTTAACTTAATTATGTCTCTGTCCTTCTAGATCTCAATATCTTTTAGGTAAAAATGGTGGTAAAATGTTTTATTGCTTAAACTAATCTGTCAGAGGAAGAATCTCCTTTTAACTTATGGAAATTCCTTAACTTGGAAGATCCTTAAGGAGTGATATTAAAGTAGGACGTGTTATGATCCTTTTTCAGGGCAATGGAGGTCTTAAGAACCCACATCATGTCCTTAATTACATATCCACTTGTAATTCTGAGGGCAGACATGTTACCAGATTGAATAGAAGGCATTGTATAATGCCCTTTCCAGAGATAATACCCAAAAGAAGCGTTTCATAAATTATGTAGCCTATATAAGGATAGAAAGAGAGCACAGAAAACAATATGCATTAGAGGCCACATTAAATGAGAAAAAATTCAATTTTGAATGAGGAGACAGTTTGAATTCCACCTCTACCCCCAAGCTAATCTGGGCAAATCATTTACTTTAAGGTTCAATGTTACCATCAGTAAAATAAGGTTAATACTTTCTACTCTAGGGATTAGAATGAAAATTAAACATATTATATATAAAACTACATTACATAATGCTTTCTTGAAGTTGGAGATTTTCATGACTGCTAGAAAGTTTTCCCAAAGGCAGTGGTTCTCAACATTGGCTGCACATTAGAATCTCCTGGGGAGATTAAAAAAACTCCAAATCCTCCTATGTCTTTGACTGGCATTTGGTGTTGGATCCTTCTAAAATTCTGGTAGTAACCCATGTATGTTCCTGATGCAGACTTTCTGCTGTGGCCTTTGCCTCTGCCCCTGGCATGGTCACTCCTGTGAGCTCTCCAACCAAATATTCTGTAAATTTTCATGCTGAATTTGGGGATATGCATGAAAGTGTGTGTTCTGCTTATTCCACACATGGACTAGCAGAACTAAGTTCAAACCATCAGTCTGCTCAACTATGATGCACTGCTCTGTTCGCTTAGATATACCCTATTCCAGGCTTGGCTGGAGACACTGTCCTCCTAGAGTTCCCAATGCAAAACACAGCCAAAGTCCTCCTCAGCATTTTCCCCCAAAACCTCTCAAACACATAGGTTGAGACAATGGCCTGACATCTGTTTCCCTTTTTCTGTCTTCTTTATCTATCTCCAATCCTTTAGTTTCATCTGGATGATGTGATCACCCGTATGTAAAATTTTATCATCAATTGGGTGTGCAGCTTGACATACTAAAGGGGATGGCAAAGGGTGATAGACTAAACATTTGTGTTCCCCCAACCCCTAAATTCATATGTTGAAACTTTTATTCCCCTAATGTGATGGTATTTGGAGATGGAACATTTGGAAGGTGATTAGGTCATGAGGTCAGAGTCATCATGAATGCGATTAGTGCTCTTACAAAAGAGACCCCAGAGAGCTTCCTCACCTCTTCCACCATGTGAGGACACAGTGAAAAGATGGTGGTCTATGAACCAAGAAACAGGTTCTCATCAGACACCAAATCTGCTAGCGCCATGATCTTGGACTTCCCAGCTTCCAAAACTGTGAGAAATAAATTTCTGTTGTTTATAATCCACCCAATCTATGGTATTTTGTTATAGCAGCCTGAACAGATTAAGACACAAAGTAATTTAGAAAATCCCTTCCTTTTCAACAGATTGATTTTCAAGCCTATTAATAGATCTTATTTTGGACTCAGATGATAAGCTCAGCTCTCTCTTTTATATTCCTGCTTTGCCAGCTTGCCATGGTTCAATGTGTTTTAAAATATTGTTGCTGAGCTGGACAGTAGAGCTCTCACTTGCGTTTGGGTATTCCCACATAACAGGTAAGAGAAGACACACTAATTTTCAGCTTTTTTTTTTTTCCTTTGGCCACAATGTTTGGGAAAAACAACATTCAAAAGCTTCTAGGAGAAAAATATCCATGTAGCCTAGCCTCAGTTAAGAATACCCCTTCCAGGGTGTTCCCTGGTGGGACACCAGGGAGTTCCCTGGTGGCCTAGTGGTTAGGATTCCAGGCTTTCACTGCTGTGGCCTGGGTTCAATCTCTGGTCTGGGAACTGAGATCCCACCCACAAGCTGCACAGTGTGGCCAAAAAAAGAAATACCCCTTCCTAGTATTATTGCTCTCTTTTTATCTTTATTTTACAACCTTGCTTTAAGCCAAACATGATCAAAATAATGTATTAAATGATACTTTCTAGAAACTTTATTCCTAGTCCTTTATTCCAAGTATAGTGCCTGAATATTATACTAGTAATGTTGTTGTTAGTATAGTGCTTGTATCTATTCACTGTGAAAGTCTTTTATTATGCTAGTACCTAAGGATGAGAACATCTAAGCTCTATCTTTAACATGAGAGTAGTACTTTGCAAATCACTGTATATGTAGAAGATAGTCTTGTGATCTGTAGGATAACCTTATCTGTCAAAGAAATTCTTTACAGAAAAGTCTTGCTACTACATTTTCATGTTACTTATCATTTGCCCTCTTAAACCCAAACATTAAAAAGCTTTATGGTAGAGAGCATCATACTGTTGGATGTTTTCTGTAATTTCCACCCTATTTACAACACAGAAGGACTTAAAAATCCAGGGGAGGAAATTCTGGCTCTCCTGACAGTCCCTGTGTGAGAACCTCTGGGTCATATTCTATTGGTCATTGTGGTGGAACCTCTCAGTGCTCACTGATAGCTGTGTTCTCTTCTTCTGGGACTTGTAACTGGACTGTGTTTTCCTAGCCTCTTGTTAGCAGGTCATAACTGAGGCATGGCCAATTAAATGTGAACCATTTCCAGATGTGGCTCATAATGCATCCCTCCTATTCTTTTCCTGTGCTAATGAAATAGAGAGGACTCTGAAGACCTGGGGGGACCAAACCATAGAGTGAAAGGAACCTTCAGGAGAAATATTCATTTCCTTCAATTTTCCTAGCCAAAAGAGTTGGAGTAGGGGGGAGTAAAAGAACTGTGAAAACATCCTTCTTGGATATGGGCAATTTACAAAGTTTTCAGCATATTGACTCCACTATTCCGTGACCCTATGAGGGCAAATAGATATTGTCTGTTTTTTCATTTACGTTCTTCCTCAAGTTTCCTATAATGCACCTCTAGATACTGATTATCTGATTGTTTCCTTTTTTTGTTGTTTGTTTTTGTTTAGTTTTTTAATGGCATAAAAGATTAGTTGATTTGGTAAAGGAGTCTCTACATCACAAATTATTTAGTCATTTCTTTGTTCCCATTTTAATTTTTTTAGAAATGTTTATGCTTGCCATTGTCTCTGTACATATCAGGTGTTCCAAACTGCATTTTCCTTTCTTCCATATATGAAGAATAATTTTCTTCTATTTGGTTATTTAAGCTCTTGGGAAAATTATGTGTAAAATATCCCAAGTGTATTGTTAAAGTATATTTAAACAATACAAAACATAATATGTATTAAATGTGTATTACAGTAGAAATTTAAAAAGTATATTTAAAAAGTGAAAATCTAGCCAACCCCTAGTTCTTTTCTACTCTTATTCTTCCATGGTAGCTACTGATAATAGCTGGGCATGTATTCCTCCAACTGTTTTGTATGCACATACACATAAGTAACAAATTTTAAGAGAAGAGGTTTAAATTCCCACCACATAAAATACAATTTTAAAAACCTACATTAGCCAAATGTTATCTTAAATAAGCCCTATTTTTTCTTAATAGACCTTGAAATTAAAATATTCATCTAAATTTGGAAAAAAGTTAATTTTTTTGAGTTGAATTTATAAAAAATTTACATGCCTTTATGTGTAATTTCTGATGGCCCAAGGTGATTCAGAGGAATCAGTGGACGCTGCCTTACATTCATAGGTTCAACCTTGTCATAACACTGAAAAAGAAAATGATGTCTGTATGGTTAAGTTGATACTATTTCAATTAGTAAAATTTTTTGTACCTTTAATGTGGTATCTTCTGGTTTTTGTCCTCTTCCCAAATATTATTAAATCAACAGCCTTTCTTGAAATTCTTGGCTTCAGGATATTGAGGAATTATGTACACATACAATTTAAAGTTATTTTTAATTGAATTACATTATTACAGGATATATTCTGTATATTATCAGTTTGGTGGCTTGCTTTTTTAAACTCAGAAATATATAATGGACATCATTTTATATAGTACATATTTTAACACATTTTAATCGACATTTACATTTCCTTTCTCTCTCTCTCTCTCTCTATTACTACTAATGTTGCTGGGAGTATTCTTGTAGAGATCTTCTTGTGACTATGTGTGTATGTATCTGTTGAATACATTTTAAAGATAGAATTGTTAGATAAAATTGGCCTCCAAAATCATTGTGCAATTCTGTACTCCACTGCTTTATGCGATCCCAATTACTACTCTGGTAGTTATATTGTGGGATGTTCATTGAGCTCTATTTTGAAGATGGATATAAGTTTTAGCAACACTGAAATCTTGGGACTAACACAACCATTCAGCTATGGACTAAATGTTTTTGTCCTTCTCAAATTCATATTTTGAAGCCCTCAGTCCCAGTGTGATGGTATTTGGAGATGGGGTCTTTGGGAGGAAATTAGGATTAAATGAGATCAACTAGTTAGAGCCCCCCATGATGTAATTCATGCCCTTAGAAGAAGAGGAGAAACAAAAGATCTCTCTCTGCCATGTAGGCATGTCGGAATATAGCCAGAAGGCAGCCATCTGCAAACCAAGAAGGTGGGTCTCATCAGACATCAAACTTGCTACATCTTGATCTTGGATTTTGCAACCTCTAAACTATGAGAAATAAATGTTTGTGGTTTAAGCCATCCAGTCTATGGTATTTTGCTATAGCAGCCTGAACTGACTAAGGCACATTCCACTGTCCTTTAGTTATTGTTTTCCACTGAACCAGCTACATCCCATTCCCTCTCTCAATTTGATTTGCCTATAATTTGGGTCATTTCAATGTCTTTCTAGGGGAACTCAATTTTTGGTGCAATCTTACCTATATAATGTCAAGGGTTTATAATCTCTGTTGAGATTTCTTACTATTTTATGTGTAACAAATCACCCCACAATTGGGAGATTTAAAACAACCATTTATTTCAAAACTAGAAAACGATTTGTTTCAAAACTAGAGTCAGCAGGGTACAGTTCTCATGATCTACAGCAGGCTTGGCTGGTGTTTGCTGGACTTACTCATGTGTCTGGGGTCAGCTGCTTCATCAGTTGGGGTCTGGCTGGTCTAAGATAGCTCAAAAATGAGACTGTATCTCTGTTCATGTCCTCTCCCATTCATTCTTCAGCAGACTAGTTCAGAAGGTAGGGTCCCAAGAGCAAGAGCAGAAGTGCAAAAAACCTGTTGAGACCCAGGCTTCATATAACATTGTTTTCTCTACATTTAATTGGCCAGAGCAAGTTATACACCTAGCCCGAAATCAAAGAGTGCAGAAATAGATGCCAACTCTTGATAAGAGGAGCTTAGAAAAATGGAAGCAAGTTTGCAGTCCACTCTAGAGTTCATCAATATTATAACTTCTGGAGTCATCTCAGTGATCCAGTCTGCCTCCCAGTTATTTTCTGATGCAATGTATGTATATGTGTGTGTGTGTACAGGTGATAAACCCAAATTCATTGATTTGGAATGGAGAAGATAAAAATGTAACATTCGTTTATAGGATGTTCTAGTTAGCTATTTTTAAATTAAATTTTATTTTTCAATTAATGGATTAAATACAAAAAATTTAAGTGTAAAATATTTTTTAACGAATCTAATGGTTCTTTATAAAGCTTAAAACAGAAATAAAAAATCTACTTTTTATGTCTCTCAACCTTCACTAATTCTTTCTACATTGTCCTAATATGTTTATATCTCAATTTTTGTTAAATACATAGTGTTTTCATTACAATTATGCAAATGTTCAGTACCAAGTCTAGGTATATGTTCTGATTATAATTTGTTTTAGCATAAAATTTTATTTTTCAAGCTTTAATAATTTTTTTTTCTAATTTGCTTAGTTTTCTTAAAACATATGGTAAACACTTCCCATAGACATTCACAGTTCCATAAATTACCTCCAAATATATGGTCATAATAATTATATAATTTATCGGTTCATTTTTTTTTACCTTTGGAGACATTCTTCCTGGAGGCTTTGGCCTATTGCTCCCATGTAAAATGTTGTTCTTCAGCCGTACTATTTTCTGAGACTTCCCTCTGCTATTGTGCTTGGAATTTTCATCTCTCCTCTGTTGGTTCCTCTATTATCTCAGTCCCATTTCTTCTTTCCTGGATTGCTTTCTCATCATCTAGTAGCTTCCTGATAAAGGCTACATGGAAAATACATTTTTAAACATTAACAGTCTGAAATTTTCTTTATTCTGTCCTCTCATTTCATTGCTCTTCTGCATAGTTATATAATGCTATTTTGAAAGTAAAATTTCTAGTTGTCAACATTTCTGTTGGGAATTCTGAAGTCATTGCGATTATCCTTTATATGTATTATTTTTCCTCTTAGAAAGTTATAGATTCTGCTTTTTCTTTAGTGTTATGAAATTTATGATAGTTTGCCTTCTTTTGGGTCCTTTAAAATTTATTGCTTTATGCACTGATGGGCGCTTTTATTATGGAGTCTCATATCTTAACGTTATATGAAACATTCTTGTATTGTTTCTTGGCAATTTCCTCTTCATTGTTTCTTGTGATATCTCACATTGAAGCTCATATTAATCAGATGTTGAATCTCCTGGATTGATCCTTTATGGGTTTTTTTTTTCTCTCTTTTGTTCATTTTTTTTGTCTTATGTTGTACTCAGTTTTATCTTCTAATTATTTTTCAGTAAAAAATTAGCTATTAATTTTTAATTTCCAAAAGCTTTCTTCTTTTCTAACTGTGCCTTCTTTATAACATCTTCTTTTTATGTATACGTCTTTATTATATGAGACTAAGTAATAATTTAATACTTTATTTTTTTCATTTGAGTCCTTCTGTCATATTTTGGCTTTCTTTTATGCTGTGTAGCCCTCTTCAAACATAAGATATGCTGTAACCTTTGGTTCCATTCTGTCACACTTAAGAATGAGACAGTAAAATGCTTATTGGAATCTCTGTACATGGTAAGATTGGTGGCTTGGTAGAAGTCACTATTATATAAGATAGCTACTTGGATTTTGAAAAGGAAGACACACATGTGCCCATCTTTGCTCTAGGTATTCAGGTTTTTAGAAAAAGAACCTTCTAATATTTTACCTGAGAATTATATACCTGGCTGCTGGCAATTCTGACCTTTTGCAATATTCTACCTGGGGATTATAAACATGGCTGATAGCATAAAGGAGATGGTGGGAAAGGCAGCTGATGTTGCAGAGTCTGGGGTCCAGAAAGTATCTAATTTAATGTCTTTGGTGAGCATGAGGATTAAATATATCCCTAGTTTCTAGAGGTCAGGGTGGAGATGAAGGGATTTCATTTTCCTTAAACAAATTTCCAAGTTATCCGCCTGTTTTCAGTCCTCATCTCGTCCCCCTTTCTGTGATACTCTTTCTTCCAATTCCCAAAAACTTTCATGATTTTGAGTTGCCTTGCTTCTTGTTGAAGCCAACCAATCCTCCTTTCCACTCCACTTGCATTACAAGCCCAATTGTACATAGGCTTGGCTTTCCTTTTCTTTGCTAGCTATTTAATAGTTCTCTCTTTCCAACCTTTATACATAGTTTCTCAGATTTATAAATGCCTCTTTGTTTTTATTAAAATAGAGTTTTTGCTTCTGTTTTTCCTTCCCTTAGATGGAGAAAGAGGGTCATTTTTATTATCCTGAAATTGAAAGTGGGCAGCAAATTCTTAATACTACTTGAAATAGTAAGACTTCACTCCATCTTTTTTACTGCGCCTATTTTCAAAATTGTTTGCAGTCAGAGCAAGGCTGTCCTTAAGAGAATAGTTTTAAATTTAAACTCCCAGTCCCTTTGCCCCATTGCTATCTTTTGATATATTACTGAAAAATAGTATCAAAAACAAGTTGACTGAAACTAATTATCTCACAATTCTATCTTATAGCTTGCATTGCTTTATAGTCTGACTATTTTAGAAGAGAAAATGAATCTTTTATTGCATATGGTAAGATTAGTGTAAGATTAGGCTGCTGTAAGAAAGAGCTCCCCAAATAATATTGCACTTTTAGAATAAGTAGAGCACCAAAGTCATGGGTTCCTATTATTTTACTTCTTTATTGTCTCAAAGGGCATTATTCTTATCTGATGGTTTAAGTTGGGTCACAGGACTGTCCAAGTGTATGTAGAAGTTCACTGCAGGATGTTATGGGACAGGCCTAAAAGTGATGACAGCATTTCTGTTCATATTCCATTGTCTAGAATATAACCACACATCCCCATTAAGTTGTAAGGGAAGCTGTGAAATATAGAGACTAAACATAAAACCATGTCCTAGCTGTAACTTCCTTATTCAGAAAGGAAATGTGTTTTAATTATTATTGCTTCATAATAAATAATAACTCTAAATTTTGTGGCATAAAACATTTTATTATGCTCATAAATTCTATAGGTCATTAAAGTAGAAAGGATACAGCAGGAAAGTCTATCCTCTGTTCCACGATGTCTGGGACTTCAGCAGGACAGACTCAAATGTCTGGGGGTGACTTGAGAGGAAGGCTAGAGATTCTACTTCTAAAATGGCTTTTTCAGTCACATGTCTGGCACCTGGGCAAGGATGACTCAGCTGGGTGGGTCACATGATACTGTCAACTGGAGTACCTACATGTGGCCTGTCCATATGACTTGGGCTTCTCACAGCATAACAGCTAGGTTCCAAGAGGGAGTATTCTGAAAGTGACTGTGCTAAGAGAACCAGGCAGAAGCTGCATGGCCTTTTCTGACCTAGCGTTAGAAATCATGCGACATCACTTCCACGACATTCCACTGGTTACAAGCAAGTCATAAGGATAGCCCACAGTCAATGGGAGGAAAATAAAACACCACTTGTTTGAGATGTGGCGATGTCACTCTATGAGACACTGAAGAGAATGTGGAATGGGATATATTGTGACCATCACTAGAAAACAAAATACTACAAGAGAGAATAGATTTTGGCAAATGACAAGTAAACTCAACCAGAATCTACATTTAAAGAGAGGAAAGCAGAATATATAACACAGGGCCAATTACAAGTAACTATCCAACACATCAGAACCTCAAACAAGTTGAAACATATCATTCTTCCTTGTAACCTGCATTCTGCTTGGAAAATTTATTCCTCTATTTCCGGAAAATAACATGTCATTTCCAAGCTTTTGCCTTTATTCATGCAGTCTCTCAGTTTGAAATTACCTTCCCTACATTATTTATTGAAATCCATCAAAAGAGACTTAAATACTATCTCCTTAGAAAAGCTGACACTGACAGTGATACCTCCAACTACAATTAATCATACCCTCTCTGATTGCTACAGTACAGCATTTCAACTTCTATTTAGCACTTACTCTATTCTATTTTTATTATGATTAGATATTTATAGATACAATTTCTTCATTAGTCTGTATGGTCCTCCAGAGATACATACCTTATGTGTGTTCACTTTTGTTTCCTCAGAAGGCTTTGATTATGACAGACTGCTATATTAATCACCATATAATTAATTGAGATACAAATGGTTCTGTTAAATAAACATATATATTTTATGCATTAATCCATTAGTAGGTCTAGCTCTAATTTATGTGTATCTCCTGTATGATTGGAGAAGGTTAGAGGTGGATAGAATGAAGCAAACTGAGGGAAATTTTGGAAAATGTAGGGGATTTAGGTCTAGATATTTTAATATATTCCAGGAAGGGGAAATGTATATTTTCCCTCTGATCCAATCAGTCCCAATATAAGTGAGAACAATTTTCTCTAAAAGCTTCCTTATTAGTCCTATTCAATCCTTGCTTATTAGTGATTAGATTCAATCCTGGCTTATTACTATATCTGGAAATTCAGAAAGAATTAAATCTTCATCCCCATTGGATCCTTATGCTCCCAGATTCTATGGTGTTTCCTGATAGTTTTGCTTCTGGCTTTAGATGCAATTCACATAAAGGCCAAGGCCTCTGCTATCATCTCTTCCCCCTGGAGCCCCCAATGATGTTTTACTTTGCTTTGTGACTCATAACCCAAATGTTCATTCTTTGATTCAGGTTGATTTAATATATCTTCCCCCATTACTATCTGTCAGACTGTGGCTACAACTGGCTACAGTGGAGCTGTAACAACTTGTTGTTCATCTCACCCTGGAGTCAGGGTAAACCAAGCTCAGATAGAAGCAACAAACTTCTTTGTTAATTTTATCTCTACCACTCTCTGTGGTCCCCTGAAAATAGCTAATTATTGAATCTTTTCTTCCAGTGTAACCTAGAGATAAATGCATTGATTCATCTCTCGTAGGTGCTGAATGGTTTAACTAGGACTATATAGGATATAAAAATTGTAATTCAATGCTACTTTAGGTGCTGTTAGCAACATATTACTAATTGTATGAGTCATCACATTCCTCCACACATCTTAGATAGTCTTTGCCTTGATAGTTTTCACACCCACATTAAGTTCAAATTTAGAATCTTCATGTGTGTTCACTACATTTGAGCAGTTAGCATATATTGTTTCCTTTTTGTTTTTAGTTTATAATGACATAGATGATTCCTCTAAAATAAAACATTTTAACACTTATTCATCATAGCTATGCTGTAAAATGCAGGTTTTCAACCAAACTTTTGAAAAATAAATTGCTGATTTTAGACAAAAAATCTGTAAAACATGTATTTATAATTTTTTTAAACAAGGACATTGTATTTTTCTGGTAAGGTAGAATTTATAAACATCCAATAATTAGTTATATGTTGATAATATATTCTGGGTTTTGATAAACATTTAACTAGCACTATTACTTTCTATGTATTAAATATTGAATTTTCTCATGGCAAATTCTGTACCTGACTCTCCTTTTCTCTAAGTTTGAACATTTTAGACAATAAGTTGTTTGGAGTTTAGTTGACTTTTCAAGTAACTTTAAGAAGTTTACACTATGACTCAGTCTTTTACTAAAAAGTTATTTTGTATACTGAAAGTTCCAGTTAGAGTACAGTGTGACATTAATTTGATATGTTTGAAGGAAATATTTGTCTTTACTGGAATGACCATAGTTCTACATTTTCTTACAAAGCAACAGACAAATTTTTTCCAATATCTGAGAAAAGTAGAAATTTTTGTGTCCCAAGGCAGTTACTTTTTTTATTTTTTGATGAGATTTAATTAACATTGTATTAGTTTTTAGGTGTGCAACATAATTGTTTGATACATGTATGTATTATGATGTGATCACCACAAGTTTAGTTAACATCCATTACACACAGTTACAGGGTTTTTTTCTTATGATGAGAATTTTTAAGATTTAGTCTCTAGAAAAGACAGCCTCTTCAATAAGTGGTGCTGGGAAAACTGTACAACTACATGTAAAAGAATGAAATAAGAGCACTACTTAACACCATACAAAAAATAAACTCAAAGTGGATTAAAGACTTAAATGTAGACCAGCCACTGTAAAGCTTTTAGAGGAAAACATAGGAAAAACACTCTGACATAAACCACAGCAAGATCTTTTTTGACCCACCTCATAGAGTAACAGAAATAAAAACAAAAATTAAAAAACGGGACTTAATTAAACTTAAAAGCTTTTGCACAGCAAAGGAAACTGTAAACAAGACAAAAAGACAACCCTCAAAATGGCAGAAAATATTTGCAAATGAAATAACAGACAAAGGATTAATCTCCAAAATATACAAACAGCTCATGGAGCTCACTATCAAAAAAACAAACAATCCACTTAATAAATGAGCAGAAGACCTAAATAGACATTTTACCAAGGAAGACATACAGATGGCCAAGAGGCACATGAAAAGATGTTCAACATCACTAATTATTAGAGAAATGCAAATCAAAACTACAATGAGGTATCACTTCACACTGGTCAGAATGGCCTTTATCAAAAAAGCTAGAAACAATAAATGCTGGAAAGGGTGTGGTAAAAAGGGAACCCTCCTACACTGTTGGTGGGAATGTAAATTGATATAACCACTATGGAAAACAGTATGGAGGTTCCTTAAAAAACTAAAAATAGAGCTACCATATGACACAGCAATCCCACTACTGGGCATATACCCTGAGAAAACCGTAATTCAAAAAGAGACATGCACCACAATGTTCATTGCAGCACTATTTACAATATCCAGGACATGGAACCAGCCTAAATGTCCATCAACAGATGAATGGATAAAGAAAATGTGGAACATACATACAATGGAATATTACTCAGCCATAAAAAGAAACAAAATTGAGTTATTTATAGTGAGGTGGATGGACCTAGAGTCTGTCATACAGAGTGAAGTAAGTCAGAAAGAAAAACAAATACCGTATGCTAACGCTTATATGTGGAATCTAAAAAAAAAAAAAAAGAAGGTACTGATGAACCTAGCTGTAGGGCAGGAATAAAGAGGTAGACATAGAGAATGGACTTGATGACATGGTGTGGGAGGGCAAAGCTTGGGTGAAGTGAGAGTAGTATCGACATATATACACTACCAAATGTAAAATAGTTGGCTGGTGGGAAGCAGCAACATAGTACAGGGAGATCGGTTCAGTGCTTTACGATGACCTAGAGGGGTGGAATAGGGAGGATGGGAAGGAGGCTCAAGAGGGAGGGGATATGGGGACATGTGTATGCACACGGCTAATTCGCTTTGTTGTGCAACAGAAACTAACATAGTATTGTGAAGCAATTACACTCCAATAAAGATCTATTAAAAAAAAACTTTCAAATATATAATACAATATTGTTAACTATAGTCACCTGTACTATACATTACATCCCCAGGACTTATTTTATAACTGGAATCTTGCACCTTTTGATCACCTTCACCTAATTGACCTACCCCCTCAACCTCCACCTCTGGCAACCACCAATCTGTTCTCTGTATCTATGAGTGTTGGTTCTTCTTTTTTCAGATTCCACATATAAGTGTTTTCTGTCTGACTTATTTCACTTAGCAAAATGCCTTCAAGATCCATCCATGTTATTGACAATGGTTGGATATCCTTTTTATGGCCTAATAATATTCCATTATATATTTACTATATATATATATATATATATATTTGTCACATTTATATAAATTTATCACATTTTCTTTATCCATTAATCTGTTGATGGAAACTATGGAATATCTTATGATATTTCTACTTTTTTTAAAAATTTTTTGAGGAAGCTCCATACTGTTTTCCATAGTTTCCATAGTGGCTGCACTGATTTACATTCCCACCAACAGTTCACAAAGGTTTTCTTTTATCCACTTCATTGCCTACATTTGTTATTTCTTGTCTTTTTGATAACAGCTATTCTGACAGGTGTGAGGTGATATTGCTATCAAATCCAAGCTCATACTGCTCACCAAGAGACAGGCCAATAAATTGAGAGACAAGGTATTAGGGAAAGGAATAGTGACTTTATTTGGAAAGACGGTGGACTAGTGTCCCAAAGAACCATCTTACCTGAGTTAGAATTCAGGCTTCTTTTATATTAAAAGGGGAGAGAGGGGTGTAGCTGGTTGTTGCAGACTTCTTGGCACCAGCAGATGTGATAATCCTTTGTTCTTGCAGCTGTCCAGGTAGGCCTGGTCATGATGTTCTTGCAAACCTTCAACAAGACAAATGTTATTTTCTCTTCTGCAACTTTGTATCTCTATATGAATGAAAGGTCAAGCCTGGGAGGCAGAGCATTGAGAAAATGCTGTTATGCATATTTCAGGCTATAGGCAACATTCTTTTACTGATTGAAGAGACAAAGGTACAGAACCAGCATGATTAAGCACAGGCAACAGAACACAAACATTAGAGCTAGAGAAATGTATCCAATATGGAGTCAGTTTGTTCTTCTCTGTTGTAATATTTCATAGTGGTTTTGATTTGCGTTTTCCTGATGGTTAGTGATGTTAAGCACTTTCTCCTGTATCTGTTGGCCATCTGTATGTCTTTGGGGAAACATCTATTCAGATCCACTGCCCATTTTTTAATAGATTGTTTTTTTATCTATTGAGCTATATAAATTCTTTATATATTTTGTATATTCATCTTTTAATGGATATGATTTGCAAATATTTTCTCCCATTTTATAGGTTGCTTTTTCATTATGTTGATTTTTTTTTTTCTGTATAGAAGTTTTTGGTTAACTATTTAGTTTTAGTTGATTTGTAAATAGATGACACTGTGCTACATTTTGTTAGTGAGATACGTGAATAAAAAGATTGTCTACTATATATTAAGGAAAGTAAATAAAGGCAGAAAAAATTGACAATCCCATGGAGCAGATGAAAAATTTCAAAGCAGCAAGAGACTGTTATGATCCATTCATGCATTGTATAGGACTGTGTTGATACAGCATCATATATCACTTTGTCAGAAACTTCCAGCTGACTTTAAACAGAAGCTGCTGAACCTCCAGTGACACATAATTTAATGAGAAAGATAAGGAGATATTGTGTGTGATAGCTGAGTGTTTTTCTTTCATAGACATATATATAATAATGGTATATCTTATATTAGATGACATCTAGATTTAAAGAATCACAGTAATATAATTATACTGCTAAATATAGAAAGAGATTAAAGCAAGATTTTTACAAAGCTGTTTAAGCTACCACTTTTGTTTTTTTCTAATTTGCAATAATGTTATAAGCCACCATTATTTTGTGCTATCAGTTGAGGCATTGTGCTAATCTTTTATTTATTATGACTTTTATTACTGGTACCTGTTCAGTAAGGCACACATTACTATCCACATTACACAGATTAAAAATTTAAGGCTTGAAGAAGCCCTATAGAATGAATGGGGCAGAGCCAGAGGGAAAACCTAAAACCTGTGCTGTTATGTTATCTCTCAGTCAACTTATTGGTTTTAAGAAAGTGTTCCTTGTGCCTTTCTACCTGAAAGCCTACCAATAGTAGGCATATTTAAAGCAAGCTAGCTTTCAGACTTTATTGCATGTGTTACTCTAGATCTTTAATCATTACAGTCTAATTAAATTACTATGCTGGTGGACTCCCTGTTTGTCCTCAAGTCCAAGCTTTCCTGTAGATTACAAGACCCAACATTTATCAGTCTAACTTCCCTTTGATTTCCAGGGAAGATGTGGCAGAAGACTGAGTGCGTGTGATGAGGAGCAAAACCACGCATTTATTCCCTTCTCCCTCTACTTATTTAGGCAGCAGGCTTGTCTCCTCTATGTCTCCAACCCTGGCTGGAGAGCCAGGCTTCTAGACTCTCATGATATCCTCTCCTTCCATTGCCCTTTCAGCCCTAAGGCTGATAGCTATTTCCTGACATTGTTACTCTCTGTTTTATCTTGCTGTCCTTGATCTGCTTCTCAGCTTTTCCATCACTTGTGTAACTAATTTCTTGTATTAGATTCTCTGTTTGAAAAACCTAGAGTTATTTATTTTCCTAGGTGGACACTGACTGTTACAACAATGAGGCAAACCCTATCAATTGACTTAATAAATTGACTTAAGGACTTCCTTTAAAAGACAACTTTAGATATCGTCTTATCACTGGATCTACTTGGTCCAAATATATATTCAAAGATAAAAAGACAACTTTAGCTTCCTTTATCTGTAACTACCTTGCTCAGTCATGGGAATGTTAGAACTTTTCTTTCTTCCTTCCTTTTTCTCTTTCAATTTATATACAGAAAAGAAACTATCTATTATCAACCAAAATAAATAAATGAATAAATGATAATGCAGGAGGCTGCAAGTAGGAAAAGAGTTTATTTGGAGTCTTAAGAATTGTACTTTGGGAGACACACAGATATGGGTAACCCTGAAAGAGTGTTCCGAGGCAACAAGTCAGGGGCTTATAAAGACAAAAAGCTATGAAGTTGTTAAAAGTTGCCAGGTGAGAATTGTAATTGACTTTGATGCAAGTTGGAAAATATTTGTCCTTAAGGAATCATGAATTGTTTTAGGGTAAGAGTCCGCTAAGTAGATAGACTGTCACAATTTATTTTGGGTAAGGGTCCAGTAAGAAGATAGGCTGTCACAAGTTTCTGGCAGATGTTCTGGATCACTTCATCAGGTTAAAAGGTCAGATTCCATCTAGGCTGAGATGTGCATAAGTCACACTTCCTTAATGGCCTCCCAACTCCATTTTAGAGAGTTCTCTTAGCAATACTGACTCTATTTTGATTTCCTTTTACACAATATATTTATATAGAGTGATATATAACGAATAAATATGATTATATTTTTGATTCCTTCTTATTTCAGTTGTGGTAAGTTGTGTTTTTCAAGCAACGTGTTCATTTTATTCACATTTTCAAGTCTATAAAATGTTGTTGAGAGTGAAGAGAGTCAGTTATGGGAGGTTACCAGGAAAAGCTCAGTAAATAAGGGTAAGGTTTTGATGCAGACTTAAGTCATTGCCTTCTCCATCGGTAGGGGTTTCTAGAGACTTTGTTATCCTCCTATTCCTGGTACAGGGAGGGAGACAGCCTTACACATGGAGATTCCCCTTATAAATGTTTCTTACAAGAGGGTAACTCCTACTTGGTTTTCAGAGATTTTCTCATGGCTACTGTTTCTTAGAAAATAACCAGCTTAAAATAATTAAAATGTCAAAGAAATATATTAATGGTTGGTAAACTTTGCTCCCCTACAAGAGCTTTACCATATCCCTTGAATTTTGTCTATCATATTTTATTATTCTTAATCAAAAAATTTTTTATTTTCTTATGACTTCTTTGACTCATGCTATTTAGAATTATACTGTTTAATCTGAAAATGGGGACTTTTTCATTACCTTTTGGGGACTTGTGGCTTACTACCAGACAGAGAATCTTTTGAACTTTATTAAAGCTTTCTTAATTCACATATGGTAAATTTTGTTAATATTTTACATATACTTGAAATACTATGCATTCATTCATTTTCAGTGTATTTTTCTGTATGTATCAATTAGATCAAGTTTGCTAGCTGCCTTTTTTACAGATCTTCTCTACGTTCTGAATTTTTCATTTGCTTGTGAGAGAGATACATTAAAGTCTCCGATTATGTTTACAGATTGTCTATTTCTCCTTTTAGTTCTGATTATTTTTTATTTGTTTTATAGGTATGGTTTTCCATATTTATTATAATTCTAATCTGATCAAGTCACCTCCTTCTATATCTTCATTATTAAAATATTATTGTCCAATACTCTTAGGGCCTCAAGAGCTTGCATACTTTTTCTTCTGCTGTCGTCTACAATTTTATATTACATCAATCTCTTCTTTGTTTCTGTGATTGGTTGTATGACTTTCCTTTTCCACTGCATAATTACCAGTTTGTACTGCTGCTTATGGCCATTGTATCTATTGTCTTCTCTTACTTGAAACACTCTTTTGATCCACCTACATCCTTCATGTGGGTAACTTCCTCTCATCCTTTTTAAAATATCAGACCCTAAAAAATGCCCCACTCTCCTGCCTCATGCAGACCGCAAACTAGGTCAGGTATTCCCTTTTTTTTTTTTTTAATCTCTTAGCTCTCTGTAGCTTTCCATGATAGCACTATCAAATTTGGAACTTTATAAGTATATTTTTTGCTTATTGGCATTTATCATAGTACTACATATATAATAAAAGAATGATATTAATAATAACAAGTTTATCATATTTTATAGATGAGAAAACTAAGGCATAGAGAGATTAAGTAATACTTCCAATACTACAGAATAGGAAGTGGCAGAGAGCTAGGGTATGATTCAGTGTGATTGACACCAGAGTTTGTGAGCTTTTAAGTACCACAAAGTGCCCCTTGCATAAGTGATCGTTAAATAGGTGAAGGTGGTAGAGGGGGAGTTGCAAGATGGCAGAGCAGAAGGACGTAAGCTGACCCCTTCTTACAGAAATGCCAAAATCACAACTAACTGCTGAACAGCCATCAACAACAACAACAACAACAAACAACACTGGACCTACCAAGAAAGATACCCTACATCCAAAGACAAAGAAGAAGCCACAATGAGATGGTAGGAGTGGTGTAACTACAATAAAAACAAATCCCATACATGCCCAGTGAGAGAACCACAAACTGGAAAATAATTATACCACATAAGTTCTCCCACAGGAGTTAAAGTCCTGAGCCCTACATCAGGCTTCCCAGCCTGGGGGTCTGTCAACAGAAGGAGGGGCCCCCAGACAATCTGGCTTTGAAGGCCAGAGGGTTTTGATCACAGGATTTCCACAGGACTGGGGGAAACAGAAGCTCTACTCTCAGAGAGTGCACACAAGGTCTCATGCACACCAGAACCCAGGGGGAAAAAACAGTGACCTGAAAAGAGACTGGGCCAGACCTACCTGCTAATATTGGAGGGTCTCCTGCAGAGGCGGAGGGTGGCTGTGGCTCACAGTAGGGAAAAAGACACTGGCAGCAGTAGTTCTGGTGAGTACTCTTTGGTGTGAGCCTTCCTGGAGGTCACCATTACCTCATCAAGATCTAGACCCACCCAACAGCCTGTAGGCTCCAGTGTTGGGATGTGTCAGGCCAAACAACCAACAGGGTGGGAACACAGCCTCACCCATCAGCAAGTAGGCTGCTTAAAGTCTTCATGAGCACAGGCCCTGCCCACCAGAGGGACAAGACACAGTTCAACCCACCAGTGGGGCAGGAACCAGTCCCTCCCACCAGGAAGCCATCACAAGCCTCTTAGACAACCTCATCCACCAGAGGACAGACAACAGAAGTGAGAAGTACTACAATCCTGCAGCCTGTGGAACAGAAACCACAGTTATAGAAAGTTAGACAAAATGAGATGGCAGAGGAATATGTCCCAGATGAGGGAACAAGATAAAACTCCAGAAGAATAACTAAGTGAAGTAGAGATAGGCAATCTTCCAGACAAAAAATCAGAATAATGATAGTGAGGTTGGTACAAGATCGCAGAAAAAGAATGGAGGCACAGATTGAGAAGATACAAGAAATGTTTAACAAAGACATAGAAGAACTAAAGAAGAAACAAACAGAGATGAACAATACAATAACTGAAATGAAAAATACACTGGAAGGAATCAACAGCAGAGAAACTGAGGCAGAAGAACAGATAAGTGAGCTGGAAGGCAGAATTGTGGAAATCACTGCTGTGGAACAGAATAAAGAAAAAAGAATGAAAAGAAATGAAGACAGTCTAAGAGACCTCTGGGACAACATTAAATGTACCAACATTTACATTATAGGGGTTCCAGAAGGAGAAGAGAGAGAGAAAGGACCTGAGAAAATATTTGAAGAGATAATACCTAAAATCTTCCCTAACATGGGAAAGGAAACAGTCACCTAAGTGCAGGAAGCACAGAGTCCTAGGCAGGATAAACCCAAGGAGGAATACACCAAGATACATAGTAATCAAATTGACAAAAATTAAGACAAAGCAAAAATACTAAAAGCAGCAAGGGAAAAGCAACAAATAGCCTACAAGGGAACTTCCATAAGGTTATCAGCTGATTTCTCAGCAGAAACTTTGCAGACCAAAAGGGAGTGACATGATATATTTAAAGTGATGAAAGGGAAGAACCTACAGCCAAGAATATTCTATCCAGCAAGGGTCTCATACAGATTCGACAGAGAAATCAAAAGATTTAGAGGCAAGCAAAAGATGAGAGAATTCAGCACCACCAGACCAGCTTTGCAAAAAATGCTAAGGGAACTTCTCCAAGCAGAAGAGAAAAGGCCACTACTAGAAACAAGAAAATTATGGATGGAAAAACTCACCAGTAAAGGCAAACATACAGTAAAGTTAGGAAATCATCTGCACAGAAATATGATATCAAAACCAGCAACTGTGAGAAGAGGAGAACACAAATGCAGGATATTGTAAATGCATTTGAAATGAAAAGACTAGCAGCTTAAAACAATCTTCTTTGTATATAGACTGCTATATCAAAAACTTCATGGAAACCCCAAATGAAAATCTACAATAGATACACACACGAAAAGGAAAAAGGAATCCAAAACAACAATAAACTTAGTCATAAAATCACAAGAGGAAAAAAAGAGAAAGGGAAGAAAAAAGACCTACAAAAACAAATCCAACACAATTAAGAAAATGGCAATAGGAACATGCATATCAATAAGTACCTTAAATGTAAATGGATTAAATGTTCCAACCAAAAGACACAGACTGGCTGAGTGGATACAAAAAGAAGACCTATACATATGCTGTCTACAAGAGACCCACTTCAGATCTAGGGACACATACAGACTGAAAGTGAGGGGATGGAAAAATATATTCCATGCAAATGGAAATCAAAAGAAAGCTGGAGTTAAAAAAAAAAAAGAAAAGAAAGCTGGAGTAGCAATACTCATATCAGACAAAATAGACTTTAAAATAAAGACTGTTAAAAGAGTTGAAGAAGGACACTAAATAATGATTAATGGATTAATCCAAGAAGAAAATATAACAATTTTAAATATATATGCACCCAACATAGAAGCATCCCAATATATAAGGCAAATACTAACAGCCATGAAAGGAGAAATCAACAGTAACACAATAATAGTGCAGGACTTCAACACCCCACTTTCATAAATGGACAGATCATCCAGACAAAAGATCAATAAGGAAACACAGGCCTTAAATGACACATTAGGCCAGATGGACTTAATTGATATCTATAAAGCATTCCATCCCAAAACAGCAGAATATACCTTCTTCTCAAGTGTACACGGAACATTCTCCGGGATTGATCATATGTTGGGCCACAAAGTAAGCCACAGTAAATTTAAGAAAATTGAAATCCCATTAAGCATCTTTTCTGACCACAATGCTATGAGATTAGAAATCAACTACAAGAAAAAAACAAACAAACAAACAAAAAACACAGACACTTGGAGGCTAAACATTATGTTACTAAACAACTAATGGATCAATGAAGAAATCAAAGAGGAAATCAAAACATACATTGTCTCTTAGAGACAAAAAAACATTTGTCTCTAAACAAATGAAAATGAAAGCACGATGATCCAAGACCTATGGGACACAGCAAAAAGCAGTTCTAAGAAGGAAGTTTATAGCAATACAATCTTACCTCAGGAAAAAGGAAAAATCTCAAAAAAAAACCAACCTAGCCTTATACCTAAAGAAACTAGAGAAAGAACAACAAAATCTAAAGCTAGCAGAAGGAAAGAAATCATAAAGATCAGAGCAGAAATAAATGAATAGAGACAAGGAAGACAATAGCAAAGATCAATGAAACTAAAAACTGGTCCTTTGAAAAGATAAACAAAATTGATAAACCTTTAGCCAGACTCATCAAGAAAAGAAGGGAGAGGACTCAAATCAATAAAATTAGAAATGAAAAAGGAGAAGTTACAATGGACATCACAGAAATACAAAGGATCATAAGAAACTAGTACAAGCAACTATCTGCCAATAAAATGGACAACCTGGAAGAAATGGACAAATTCTTAGAAAGGAACAATCTCCCAAGACTGAACCAGGAAGAAAGAGAAAATATTAACAGACAAATAATGAGTACTGAAATTGACACTGTGATTTAAAAGCTCCCAACAAATAAGAGTCCAGGACCAGACGGCTTCACAGGTGAGTTCTATCAAATATTTTAGAGAAGAGTTAACACCTATCGTTCTGAAACTATTCCAAAAAATTGCAGAAGAAGGAGTACTCCCAAACTCATTCTATGAGGCCACCATCACCCTGATACCAAAACAAGACAAAGATATAACAAAAAAAGAAAATTACAGGCCAATATCACTGATGAACATAGATACAGAAATCCTTAACAAAATACTAGGAATCCAAATCCGACAATACATTAAAAGGATCATACACAATGATCAAGTGGGACTTATCTCAGGGATGCAAATAGTTTTGAATATTTGCAAATCAATCAGTGTGATACATCACATCAAGAAACTGAAGAATAAAAAACATATGATATTTTCAATAGATGCAGGAAACTCTTTCAACAAAATTCAACACCAGTTTATGATAAAAACTCTCCAGAAAGTGAGCATAGAGGGAACCTACCTCAACATAATAATCATATATGACAAACCTACAACTAACATCATACCCAATGGTTAAACGCTGAAAGCATTTCCTCTAAGAGCAGGAAAAAGACAAGGATATCCACTCTTGTGACTTTTATTCAACATAGTTTGGAAGTCCTAACCACAACAATCAGAGGAGAAAAAGAAATAAAAATAATTCAAATTGGAAAAAAAAAGTAAAACTGTCACTGTTTGCAGATGACATGATACTATACATAGAAAACCCTGAAGATGCTCCCAGGAAACTACTAGAGCTCATCAATGAATTTGGTAAATTTGCAAGATACAAAATTAATACACAGAAATCTGTTGCATTTCTATACACTAACAACAAAAGATCAGAAAGAGAAATTAAAGAAACAATCCCATTTACCATTGCAACAAAAATAATAAAATACCTAGGAAAAAACCTACCTAAGGAGACAAAAGACCTATACTTCAAAAACTATAGGATGCTGATGAAAGAAATTGAAGATGACACAAAGAGATGGAAAGATATACCATGTTCTTGGATTGGAAGAATCAGTATTATTAAAATGACCATACTACCCAAGGCAATCTACAGATTCAGTGTAATCCATATCAAGTTACCAATGGCCCTTTTCACAGAACTAGAACAAAATTTTTTTTAATTTGAAAGCAAATTTAAAAAACAAAAAATTTGATTTTTTTTAAAATATGAAAACACAAAAGACCGCAAATAGCCAAAACAATCTTGAGAAAGAAGAATGGAGCTGGAGGAATTATGCTCCCTGACTTCACGCTATACTACAAAGCTACAGTCATCAAAACAATATGATACTGGCACAAAAACAGAAATAGATCAGTGGAACAGGATAGAAAGCCCAGAAATAAACCCACACACCTATGGTCAATTAATCTATGACAAAGGAGGCAAGAGTATACAATGGAAGAAAGCCAGTCTCTTCAATAAATGGTGCTGGGAAAACTGGACAGTTACATGTAAAAAAAAAATGACCTTAGAACATTCTTTGACACCATACATAAAAATAAACTCAATATGGATTAAAGAACTAAATATAAGACCAGATACTGTAAAACACTTAGAGGAAAATATAGGCAGAACACCCTCTCACATAAATCACAATGATAGATTTTATGACAAGGGTCCCCATCCTCCAGGCCACAGTCTGTGGCCTGTTAGGAACTAGACCACACAGCAGGAAGTGAGCAGCAAAGCTTCATCTGCCTCCCCATTGCTCACATTACTGCCTGAACAATCCACCACCCAACTCTGGTCTGTGGAAAAATTGTCTTCCATGTTACCAGTCCCTGGTGCCAAAAAGCATTGGGGACCACTGTTTTATGAGCCATGTCCTAGTGTAATGGAAGTAAAAATGAGAATAAATAAATGGGACCAAATTAAACTCAAAAGCTTTCAAATAGAAAAGGAAATCATAAACAAAATGAAGAGACAACCCACAGAATGGGAGAAAATATTTGCAAATGATGTGAATGACAAGGGATTTGTCTCCAAAATTTACAAACAGCTCATGTAGCTCAATGTTAAAGAAACAAACAACCCAATCAAACAATGGGCAGATGACCTAAATAGACATTGCTCTAAAGAATACATACAAATGGCCAAGAGTCACATGAAAATATGCTCAACATCGCTAATTATTAGAGAAATGCAAATCAAAACTACAATGGGATATCACCTCACACCTGTCAGAATGGTCATCATCAAAAAAATCTATGAATAATAAATGCTAGAGAGGGTGTGGAGAAAAGGGAACCCTCCTACACTGTTGGTAGGAATGTAAATTGTTACAGCCACTATGGAGAACAGTATGGAGGTTCCTTAAAAATAGAGCTACCATATGATCCAGTAATAAAACATGGTTAGAAAGGAAACATGCACCCCAATGTTCTTTGCAGCACTATTTACAATAGCCAAGACATGGAAGCAATCTAAATGTCCATCGACAGATGAGTGGATAAAGAATATGTGGTACATATACACAATGGAATATCACTCAGCTGTTAAAAAGAATGAAATAATGCCATTTGCAGCAACATGGATGGACCTGGAGATTATCATACTAAGTGAAGTAAGTCACACAGAGAAAGACAAATATATGATATCGCTTATATATGAACCTAAAAAAAATTTATACAAATGAACTTATTTATAAAACAGAAAGAGACTCACAGACTTAGAGAAGGAAATTATGGTTACCAACAGGGAAGGATTGCGGGGAAGGATAGATTGGGATTTTGGGATTGACATATGCACTGTTATATTTAAAATAGATAACCAATGTGGACATATTATATGGCACAGGAAACTCAGCTCAATATTCTGTAACAAGCTAAATGGGAAAAGAATTTGAAAAAGAATAGATATCATGTGTATGTATAATCACCTTGTTGTACACCTGAAACTACATTGTTAATCAACTATACTCCAATACAAAATTAATATTTTAAAAAATAAGTGATGTTATCAATAGTTCTGCTGACATATATAACTCAGCATCTCCCTATGAACACAGTCACTAATTTTACCCTACAGTATGCTTGGAAGATACTTGATCAGAATTAGTGTTTATATCATACTTTTCTACTTACTGTGCCTTTGAAAATTATTTGATCCTCAAAATATAATCACATTACAGATGAAGAATTTGAAGCTTATAGTATCACAGTGACATTCCTATACAAACATAGGTAGAAGATAACAGAATGAAGGCTCATTTCCCATGTCCACTTATTTTGAGTTGCATATTTTTTAACTACCCTATGACTCCTACCCTACATTCAGGTTAGTAGATTGTGTATACCAAAGTACGTGGCGTTTCCCAGACTCCACCCCAGAGCTATTAAACCAAAATCTCCTGGATGGAATACTAGAAACTATATTTATTCTAACAGCCCCCAAGTGAGTCTTTCCCAGTTTGAGAATCAGAGCTTAACCTATATGCCCTAAGAGTCATAAAAGCATAATAGGACAGACAACTGGTATTCTTAGCATCTCGAAGCATCCTGTACCTTAGGCTAATATGCTATAAAAGAGTAATATTTTGTTCCTCTTTTAAAAAAATAAGTTGACAAAACAATTTTAGAACATCTAGAAGTTTAGTTATTTCATACCTCAATTATCATACAATTTCATAAAGCTGTATTGTTTAGACAATTACTTTCCTTAGACACATTCTTATTACAGTAGTAGATTATCTCTTAAAAATTTCTGATAGTTATAGTCAAGAAGAAGTGTTATCTTTGCAGATGTGGAAGTTACCTTAAACCTTCTTCACTAAGACTGGAAGACACTTTCTAGCTGACCCACTCCTTGCCCACAGAATCTATGTAGTTTTATTTTTAAATTTTTACAAAGAACTTATGAAATGGGACACTATAAAAATAATGTCAAGTTGTTTTCTTTTAAAACACAGCCCTTTTTTTCATTGCATAGGTTTTGTGACATTAACATCTGCTCATAGTTTCTATATTTCAAATGCATCTATTGATAGTATAATTCTAAGGCATTAAAAGATAAATATATCCATTTGTTTAAAAATAGAAGCAAGTCTCTTCAGTGTAATTATTTGTTGAAGATGCAATTTTTTTATATCTTCAAGATAATAAGTGAGTACTTAAGTGTAAGTGATTTTTGCCTTCTGGACACAAAAGAATAATATAAGAAATAATGAAGACCAGGAAAAATATAATTTTCTGTGAAAAAATTTATAATATATATGCACTACAGAAATGTCTCCCCTCATATCACAGCAAAATTACATATAAATTAAAAATGTAAGATAGTAATTATCAGAAAGACGCATTAGAGATTCAATAGAGTCTATGTGCTAATATTAGCACTTGGATGTTATAAGATGTACATTTATAGACTTCAGAAAAAAAGTCAGAAACACCATAATGAACTCATTACTCTATACAATATTGCATGTCCTATAGCAGGAAAGAACATTTTAATAAAAGTTTTTAAGATTTAAAATTGCATATAAATGATAATTATTTTCATGGTCACGCTAATCAAGACTAGATTAGCATAGTCATTAGGGTAAAATGTGGCCGGAACAGAAAATTATTCTAAAAGTCATCACATGAACCTATGTACTTTTTTCTTTTCTCTTAGTTCTTGCCATCTCCCAGGTGAAGGATTGTGCTAATTGCATCCTGGAGATCATTTATTCCCAAAGTCTGAGCGTTACTTGTGGGTCTTTTTTTTCTTTTGACCCCACGTACCTCATTTTTAGCAGGGCTAGAAAGATAATAGGAAGGCTTTTCCAAAGTTAGAATCAATGATAGATATAATAAGTTTCAGGAGAGATGGTGTATCATGTATGAAGACCATTTTACTGCCTTATGATAGTTCTCTGGTCTTTAAAAAGAACTCCGTAAATAAAAATATGCAACATTTTGGTTCAGAGATAAACGGTCCTTTAATGATCTGTGATGTTGGGCAAAAGACACATGATTTTGAAGCTTTCTTCTGATTCTGGAAAACTGTGATTCTATGGCTTATTCTTAAACTGTACAAGTAACCCCAGGACATCTCTCAGAGGAAAGCTTTGAGAGTAGGACTGTCCAATAAGATCTTCCAAAAGAGACTAAGATTTTGAAACAGAATGAACAGCCTCTTGGGCCCATACTGACTTTTATAAAATAGAAGTCTCCGTTTGTGATTGCATATCCGTTTCTTCGGACATGAAGCATATTCCACTAGCTAGAATAGTTATAGAATAATCAACTGTTCCTTTACTCCTTCTTCCATCACTCACCCTCCTTCACTTCCTTCTCCTTTCCATCCTTCTTCTCTTTCTTTAATTTCAGTCAGCAGCTATCATTCTGCTTTTTTTAAATTTAATATGTTATTAGAATATATCTTGGGATTTCACAGTATATTTTAAAGTTAATCCTTCACTGAAAAAGAGCATGAATTCTTTCTTAAATGCGGATATAATTTAAAACTGTCCTGTCTCCAGATCCTTAGGTCATTGCTCCTAGTACATGGTCAGTTACTGACATATAGCATTCAATTAAGAAGGCACAGAGCACTTGCCCATAAGACCCAATGTTATTCGTTACTAGGCTGGATGTCAAAGTGAAACTGCCTAATTCACTTTGATATACTGTGCAGCCTGCTTTGGCTATGATAAGCTCTTCTTGATTCTGATGCCTGTTTCTGGCAAATGCCAGACCTACAGGCTTGTGTTTACCTGGCATTTGATCTATTTTCTTCAAAACTGTAGATTTTCCAATCATACTAGGCCAGTGAGAGCTTTGAAAAACTTCTTGGCAGCACTTGCCTATCTCATATTTTGACTTCTTTCATGTTACTAGATGTTTTTGATCCATGCTTGGGATTTATCAGTTTAATTAATCTAACCTCAACAGTAGCATCCATGCTAACTGAAATGATTTCTAACAATGTTTTGTTGATCCCTGTAATTGCAGGATGAGAATAAAGATGCTGTAACATACGGCAGCATTCCTTATCTATGAGGGTTTCATTTTGAGTTTGAGATGGCCCCTCCAACATCTCCTTCCCACTTCAGTTTTAATTGGAGCTGTATTTTACCCCTCTGATAAGGTCAGTTTTACATTTTCCCTCCTTGACAAAGCTATGTTTAAGAGGTTCAGAAAAATCATTCTCTGTCGTTATGGACTGCTGCAGGGTACAGTTTTACCTTTTAAACCATATTATGAGGCTCGTAATGCTTGAAACTGACAAGGTGTGGCTGAACTTGATCCAAGGGAGTCACCCTTTGAAGTTCAGGTGACCTTGTAATTAAGGTGGACAGGCTCACAGACCAAAATGTCCTTGGTGACAGATGCATTTTTCCATATAATACTATGCTATTATGATGTGATACAGTACTGAAGCTCAGGAAACCATCATAACGGTCCCCTTAAAAGCTTCATGCCTTTTGTTTTCTATGCAAGACTTCCAATTATTTAGGCAAGAAAATAAATTTCTCCATGTTTTTTTCCCCCTTTTTCAATAAAAAACTGACCTTCCTTTTGTGTGACTGGCTTGATGTTACTGTAGTGCTTGAAAATATCACGACTTCCTTTCTAAAGAAAAGGTCAATTACTCACAACATCCTCCTTTCTTTAAAATGTCTTTCAGACTACGTTTGTTTATACAGCGAAAAGTCAAGTGGAGATTCAGTTTACCTGGTTTATTGAATTGATATTCAGACAGCAAAAAAAGATAATTCATAACCTAAACTTGCTTATTTTTATTAACTTCGTTTGTTAACTAGCATATATTTATTTGTTTGTTTATTCACGTATTCTTTTACTATTAACATCAATTTTGGGAACTGATCACAAACTATCTTTTAGTCTTTGTCTTTTTCCACTTATGTATCAAGTCTCTGTACATGTGTGGGTATGTTTCTGAGTTAGCTATTTTTTAGCAGCATAATTGTTATCACTGTGCTGGCACTGCAATTTATAATAGCTTTATAATAAACCTTCATAGTTTATACAGAAAGATCCTCCACACTGTCCTTCTTTAGCAGTACCTTGTCTATTCTTGATCTTTTGCTCTTCAATATAAATATTAAAACCAACATACCAAGTTCCTCAAAACTTCTGTTAGGATATCAATTGGTATTATATTTAGTGTGATTGGTATTATATTTTGGAATAATTGAGATATCTATAATATTGAGTTTTTTCATCAATGATGATGTCATGGTTATTCATCTATTTAGGTATTCTTTTAAAATTTTATCTAATTAAAATTTTTTCTCTGTAATGATCTTATATATTTTATATTATTCCTCAGTAACTTATTGTAACTATTAAAAATGATATCTTTATATGGTGATATTTGTTCTATTATTGTATATTGTAATATTTTATTTAGGATTTGGCATCTATAAATGAAATTGGCTTGTAATTTTCCCCTTCTAAAATTATTCTGATTATGTTAACTTTATAACATAAATATTAACATAACAAAAAATATTATGTTAACTTTATAAAATGAAGAAAAGTTTCTTTTTTTCTATTCTTTGGAAAAATTTGTTTATATCAGACTTGTCAGTTCCTTGAATGTTTGGTCAAAATTGCATGTAAAACTGTGTGTGGTAAATTTTCAATGACTATGTCAAGTTCTTTAATTATTATAGATCTCTTCAATTTCTTCTTGAGCCAGGTTTGGGAAGTTATAGTCTTCTAGGTTATTTCTATTTTCTTAAAGTTTCAAATTTACTCTCTGTTTATATTTATTAAGGACATGGCCACACTCATTGTAAACTTGAAGTAAAAGTACAACACATGTACCTAGGTATGGCACGGCAATCAATCCAATTACATGGTAGTAAGTCAGTCCTTAAGCCCTGACTTGGCTATTCCTCCAACCTAATGGTATAAAAGGCAGCTGATTTCTGGATTGGGCTTCTCACACTTGGTGGGCTTCTTATTCACTTCAGGTGAATTGGTCATATTCTGGAGGAATTAGCATAGGTGAGCTGCATCTACTCGTATCTTTATCTCTCTTTCGCACTCTGTTAATGTGGTAATAAAATAAAGGCAACTTGATATAGCTATGAGTTTTCATTCTCATCAGTGTTCATACCTGGAAATAAAAATTGTAGTTTGCCTAAAGTCAATATTATTCTCTTATTACCATATATTTTTTCTCAATCTGTTGGTATTTATTTCTCTTTTCCCTTTTCCCCTGTCTACCAATATTCGTAGAGATTTGACTGTTTTAACAAAACTTTAAGAAACTATATTCTGGCTTTGTTGATTCACTTTTGTGTAGCTTCACTTCCAACTTCATTATTTTCTGCTTATTTTTTTATTATTTTTGTTCTACTCCTTTGGAATTCTTTTGTATTCATTTTCTAACTTCTTAAAATCTTACCAAATTATCTTCAGCCTTTCTTTTTTTTTCCTAATATAAATGTTTTAGATATTAAATTCCCCTCTAAGGATTACATTGATTGTGTGGCCAAGTTTTAATATTTTATTATTATTAGGTTCTAAGTAGTTTTGATTTCTCTTCTGTGATTTAGAGGTCATTAAAATTTAATTACTAAATTTCCCAAGGTTCTATTTTATCTGCTTGTTATTAATTTTTAAGGTAATTGCATGTGGTCATAGAAAATGTTCTGTATGAAAACAATTTTAAAAATTTATTTCAACTTTCTTTAAGGTTTAATACATGGTGTATGTGTGCACGTGTGTGTGTACAGCAGTATTTCAGTCATTTTCAGGCATTCTTTATCAGGAGGAATTTCTTATATTTTTAGATCATTACTATTTCTGTAAACTACCCTCCAAATTTAACTGTTAATACAGGACATCAAAATTTAATGGAAATATGACTTATTTTTTGCTTAAAATTATTTAGGGCTATAAATTCTTTTAGTGATGAAAAAAAGAAAGAAAATTAAAAATTACATCTGGACATTGACTCAGTAAATTTGAACTGAGAATTATTGGGTTTTTTTAATATTAATAACTCAATCTCATCCTTTAACACTGAAAAATATAAGGAAGAAAAAAATTTGCAAGAGAAGGGTAAAATCTGTAGGTAAGTGACAGAGAACAGAACTTTCACTAATATTAGACAACAAGAGATGTTTATGGAAGGTAAAGAACATGTTTCTTAGTTGCCAAGGCAAAAAAACAGAACTTGAAAGAAACGTTAAAAATTCCAAACTTCTAAAAAATATGTACAATAATATGGAGTTCTAATTATGAAACCGCTAGGTGGCATTTTGCAGGGCCCTGAGGACCTCCAGTCCTTTATGTCTTAGTACAGTAAGAATTCAGTTTTCTTGTCCCTACAGGGTCAAGCCAGGACTGTCATGGCACTATGGAAAAATTATTTCAGGTCTCATACAATATGGGTCTTTCACTTTGAAATGCCACCTTTCCATAAATTATTGTTTTTATGTGTGCAGAGAGCATGTCCTAGGGGTCATTAACTTATTGAGCTCACTGGGCAGAATGTGGGTCTCATGCCACCATTTTTTTATTGTTTGGGGGCATGTCTCATGTTTCTGTTGCACGGTTTTGTTGTTAAGCAAGCCTGATGGTTTTGTGGTTAAGCAAACCTGCTTTCTTGAGTGATCATTAAGTTACAGGGGTCTCCCATATTTTTTTCTTTACTTACAATCCTCTAGTGGGATTAACTATTTAATCACTGACTTTGTCCCTTTACTCTGTCCCTATAAATTATACATTTTGTTATCAATGAGTTTTATCAAATGTAGAAAAAAGTGAAAAGCACTCTGAGCATAGTCTAAGAGGTAGATTTACTCACCATTCTGTATCTCTTCCTTCTTTCTCCCTTGCTTTTGCTCATCTTCATCAGGTAACTCATACAGTGTAGTTCTATAAGATTAAACAAATGATTCTTTTGCTTCTAATTGAATATTTTTTCATGAGTGGTTTACACAGGGTTCATTCATGACCCTGAGGCAAGTAGTAGATTGGAAACAGCAGAGGCTCATCTAACAGTTCAATGCTAAGTAGCTTGGGACTTTTCCCAACAACCATGTACTCTGACTGATTCCTAATTATTCCACATTTTCAGCATTTTTAGATAACCAAATGAAATATGAACCAATGAAATATGAACCAAATGAAATATGAACCAATCCATCAAGTCTCAAATAATACCAAAAAAAACAAAAAACAAAAAAAGCAAAAAAGGAACTTACATACAAAAACATGGGTTATAAGCTGGGTGTCAGTACCAGAATGTTTCAGCTCTCCTGATTGGAGAAATACTTATTTTGGGCTTCCAGGAGAGGCATTGTCTTGTAAAGCTCCCAGTAGAAGACAGACCAAAGAGAGAATTCCAGTCATAAATTCTTAACAATGGAAAGTTGGTTCTGCTGACCAACTTCAGGAGCCTCATTGAATAGTTATTGTTTATATGTTACTTAAATGTATCAGGTAGTGAGTACTTTACGCTCATTTCATTACTTTACATTTCATTTAATCTTTAAAACAGCCATTAGGTAGGCACTATTATCTTCTCCATTTTATGATGAGAAAACTGAGGCGTAACAAAGAAAGGGGTTTTCAAGGTCACTCAGCTTGTATGTGATGAAGACAAGACTCTGACCAAGGCGTCTTCCTGGTCTTGGGTTAGACAATAAGAACAATTCCTACCATGCTTGATATAGATTTTTCCTCTGAAATTCACAGGTTATCCATTTAGGTTCAGCTTCCTGAAAACACAAATTCTACTTAAGACTCCAAATCTCTCAGTGGTAATTATCAGTCACACCAGTGTTAACTCTCACTTATGGAAGACAGTTAGTGAGGCAGGGGAGGGAAAAGTTTCTTCTACTCTCTTATGGTCCCTGGGTGGGTCTGAAAATTAAACTGACAAAGACAGATTAGCAGAGTAGAAACATACACATTTAGTTAAGTTTTACATGACACAGGAGGTAAAATAAACAAACACAAAAAATGAAGACCGGAAGAAGTTGTTAAAACTGAATGTTTTCATGCTGGTTTTGATGAAGAGCAGATAGCTGTGGAGAAATACGACAGTCAAGAAGTATGAGGTAAGTGTAGTAAACTGGAAAAAACTTAGGAAGACCTGTTTGTTTGAATCCTTCTCCATGTCCCTTCGTCTTCAGAGATAAAGATGCTCTTTTCCTCTGGGTGTAGGAAGGCACCTTTCACATGAGGGTTTTATGACCTGTTTCAGGGAAGAAGGGCAGGGGGAAGGTTACTCTGAGTGACTTTTCTGCTTCTGCTGTTTTCTCAAACTCTTTCAGCTTACAATATTCAGTATACCAAGTGCCATCTCTTGGGATAGCACGCTCTGAACCCCATCAGGGACATAAAATAAAATGAAAATAAAATTGCCTATTTTTTCTTGAAAATATAAAAATTTACAAAGGGGAAAATATGTATATAAATTTGACTTTAAATGAGAGAAACTTAATTTGTAGTGAGATGTATTGTTTTTTAAATGTTGATTAGGTCCTCAGTATTTTCTTTAAATCCTTCCGCAAGACTTGTTCTTTGACACAGCCATGACTGATCTGTTCTCTAAACTTCATCCTCTCTTTGCAAATTGGTGTTAATAGCAACTAGTGAGCAAGCTTTCAATAACTGTCCCTGGAAATCAAAGCCATTCAACCTAGAAAAACTCCATCTGGAAAAAAGGACCATAACTAGCGCTCGTTGATAGTAAGTTGGCTGTCAGAACTGACATTCTATATATCCACACGGAAGCTCTATAATGCTTGATAGAAAATCACAGGAATAGCTATCTACTCGCTTGCTATTAGATATAAAATGCAAAATATCTACTATCTTAGGAAAAATAGTTCTATTGTCACCTATTTGATGAATTAGTTGTTAATATATCTGTAAAGGCTTTTAAAAGGTATATATATATCTATCCATATATTATATATATACATATTACATATATAATTGTTAATATATTTGTAAAGCCTTTTTAAAAGGGGATATAGACATATGTAGAGATATATATATATATATATATATATATATATATATCTACACACACAACATCTCAAAAGGTGTTCTGTTCTTTTTAATGGTTTCTGACTTCCCAGTACTCTCTTTCAAAACATACCTAGCTCTACCTGACTCTCATATATTTATTATTCTAAGCTTTGAAAGTTGAAGGAAAAAAAGGCCAACTGCAGTTTAAGTACACATGGCACAAGCACTTGTAGAAAATCTGTGGTTGCTTGGCAACCAGAGGGTGCCTATTTGGAGAGTTCAGAGAAGCGCGCAATGAGACTTTAGGATGGATGAAGGGCAGCGGGAGACACTGAGTTGACTGAAACGATTCGGAACATGGAGACAATATTCAAATAACATACATCACTGTATGTAATTATTCCTAAACAGAATGTTGCTGCTCAGCTCACCTCTGTAGATATAAGAACCAGAGGGCTTCAGAGACCTAATAGAATCTTAATTTTTGAATTTTACTTCTATGAATATGCCTCATGCAGTCAGGGTTGTGGTAACAATACTGAAATAGCACGTTAATGACCAGAGTAGTTATCATTGCCTCCTTGGTCACTTGATATGTTAGTCAAAAAGATTAGATTTTTGAAAGTCTCACCATCCTTAATAAAGATCAGCAATCATTAAAAATTAACCACATGCTGATTTAATCAACATATAGCTTTGTTAATTACTAGTTCTTTCTTCATGTCCATCTGTTTTTAAGATTTTAGTGAACCTGTGCCAGATGTTCATGTAAATATAATAAGCTGGTTGCCATGTAAATATAACATTTTCAAGTGTGTTGTGTAACAAACAGCCTTTCAATCTATGCATACTATTGTCTGTGTTTTGTCTTCAGTGGCTTAAATACAAAACTGATAACTTTGTTAAAAGCCCCATTAGGCACAGTTTCTATTTGAAGCTGTGTGTCTCTGTGTGTGTGTCTATGTGTGTGTATGTTTGTTTGCATTGGTTGCTTTTTAGTTATTATATATTGTGCTAGGTGTTCAGACCCTTTTAAGATGTAGCAAAGCATTTGCAGAGTGTTCTGGATATGTCAGCATAAAAGTGAGATAGAACTATTTATTCCATTCTCACTTAGTTCAATAGTGTAATAAAATAACTGCCAAATTCACAGTAAATATGATCCATTTATCTTAAATGGCAAAATTGTGAAGTGATTCATGTATGTAGATGCTTCAGTTTTGGGACTCTCAAGACCATCCCAGCCTCCATGCTATCCGGAAAACTCACTTGATGAATTGGAGGCCAGACACAGGTATTTTCACATTTTTACATAAGGGATTGCTCAAATTGATCAAACTGAAGGATGATGAAAATGGTCAGTAGAAAGATTGTAAGAATCAAATAAGGGCAAATTTGGGCTTTTTGAAGAAGAAAGTGCATTTTAAAATACTGCCCTGTACAAGAAGCTTAAAATATTGCTTCAGTAGCAGTTTAATAGCAATCAAAATGTTTGAACCCAGGTGGTTATGGATATAGCAATCAAGAGGAATCTAAATCACAATGTAACATTGAAAAGGAAATGAATTTAAAGAAGTTCAGATCAAAGGCAAATTGTAAAACAAGTATTAATCCCCAAGACTGTTCACATTTTACCTGAATTTAAGAGGTCAGTAAATTAAATTCACTAACAAAGTTTAGTGGCAGAATATTATCTGTATAGCCAAGAAAAAAAAAAAAGAAAAAAAAAAACCTGTGGTGTTTTTTTTAAAAAAGAAAACCAGTTTGAATAAAGTAAAAAAATCAATTTTAAAGGAAAATAAGGTATACTGTGTAAGAAGAGGAAGCTGTCCCTTTGTGACTTCACAGGAGGGAACAAAGCAGATCTCACTGAGATTCTAACCAGTATCTCTAAAGCAAACTATAAATCAGAATGCTCAGAATGAGAATTTGATAACAGAGACTTAGGAAGAGAGGGTGAAAACTCCTTAATAAATATGTATGTACATAGTTTTCATCATTTTATTGGATCTTCATTTACTTTGCATTTAAATTTTTTTTTTTTTTTTTTTTTTGCGGTACACGGACCTCTCACCGCTGTGGCCTCTCCTGTTGTGGAGCACAGGCTCCGGACGTGCAGGCTCAGTGGCCATGGCCCACGGGCCCAGCCGCTCTGCGGCATGTGGGATCCTCCCAGACCGGGGCATGAACCTGTGTCCCCCTCATCAGCAGGCAGATTCCCAACCACTGTGCCACCAGGGAAGCCCTCATTTAATTTTTAAATGAGTAATATAGTTACATGGTTCTAAGCATATATGAAAAGATACGTAGTATCAATTTGCCCACCACATTTCTCTTTTTATCTCATCTGCTCAGTTCCCAGCAGCTCTTTCCATGTTACCACTGTTCTTGGGTTCCTTAAGTATCTTTCCATAGTTTTGTGGTGCGTGTAATAAACAAATTTGAGTATTTATTTCCTATGGCCCCCCAAAATACCCTGGATCCTGAGAAGAGAAACATTTCCTGCCATATCAATAAACAAAGGATGTCACAGTCATCAAGGATTGCAGCCCTCCAACGGGAGCCAAGGAAACTCAGGGCTGAAAAGAATACCTGCCATCTAGCAGCCATCAGACTGCAGCCACGCCCTGTGGTGAGCCCTGAGGAAACTCAGGATGTGTCAGGATACTGGCCCCAGATAGCTGAGGTGCATATCAAAGGAATGATTTCAGTGAGCCCAGACTCTTGCATCCTCCCATACATAGAAAAGTACTAAATTCCTTAACTTGAGATATGTTTTTCTTTAATTGACAATAACCTTTGACGTTCCTGACTACCTGTCCTTTGTTGCAAAACTCCTATATATCCTGGCTTCTCCCCTCACCTCCTCAGAGCAGTTTCTCAGAGTTATCTGTAACACTGTCTCCCGGGCTGCAGTTCTCATTTTGCCCCAAATAAAACTTTATTCACAGTTCTCACAGTTGTGCATATGTTTTTTTAAGTCAACAGTTATGGCGGCCACGAAGAAGGGACCCACATTGGACTTCTCACCTTCGCCTGAACTCTACAAGGAACCGGAGCCTTGGTACCAGCAGAGGCTGCTTGCACCCATCCGCCTCCTCGGAGAGTCCAGACGAATTTGGGTAAGTCTTTCCTAGTTCTCAGTTATGATCATGAGTTTTATTTGGCGGTGTAGCAGGTACCCACCTCCTCCCAGTTGAAAGATACCAGGGAAATACCCACCCAGTGGACAGATACTGGTGTTGGGGGGGGGGGCTTGATTGAAAGATACCAGGGAAATACCCATCCAGTCGAAAGCTAGTGGGGTGGGGGGCCTGATTGAAGGATACTAGGGTTTGCTCAGTTGCAGGAGACTGAGTGGTCTTGGCTGAGTGGTTAGGTAAGAGGCTGACCTAACGCTTTTCCTCAATCCAACTGGCTTAATAGAATTTGTCAGGATAAAAGTGAAGATATTACGTGAGAGAGTTGCCCCGAAGAAAAGGAACAAGACTCCTCCCAGCCAGTTATGGCTTTCTCTGGCGACTGAGAAACTTATGGGAGTGGTAGAGGCAGTCCTCACACCGTGCAGTGGTCTCATAGGGAAAGCCACTCATTAAAACACTTGCTCGTCCAGGGGTCGTGGATAAGAATTGGCCATTCAGCGATCCAAGCACCCGCCATGGTCTTAGACCACCGAAGGGAGAAACTGAGCCACATAAGAGGGCTGAAACGACTCTGGGGTGACTCCTAGAGGGGTTAAGCTCACAAGCAATAATACCACACAATTTCACTAGTAAATTTCATCCCTGACAAATTCTACTTAAAATGAGAGATAGAATCTCTCAAACACAAAAACGAGGGGCATCAGAAAACCGACCTTCGACTAACACCCAAGCCAGATTCATATAAAACACGTACGGAGCTCATACTTACAAGTACCTAGTTAACTGGGGAGATTATAAAGGAGAACTCAACCTAAATGGCCAAATTGGGGTTCTTCGATATTCCCAAAATTGCTATTTTTGTGTGCACAATTAGAAAAAAAAAGAAAAAAAAAGCCGTCCATTAAGATCAAACAGACTGAATGGAATGCTTACTTTAATTGCTATCTAGAAGCTTCTAAAAGAAGAAATGATAGAGTAAATTTTTGAAACTATGTCAGAACTAAAAAAGGGTGCTAGCACTCTGTCTCTGAATCTGTCTCTCCCTCTGCTCCTCCCACGAATCCTTTTCTATCAGAAGTGCCTGGCCCAGGCGCTCTTCTCTCCAACTCTTCTACCCCCTGCTGTTCCCTCTTTCCCAGTATAGGAGGATAAAAAAAAAATCAGAAGTGATTATAGCTCCCTTTAAGAAGAAATCTATTACAGGGAGAGGTGAACCGTCCTCGGTGCTTACTTACACACCCAAGACCCAAGCAGAACTTAGAGCCTTGGCTAAATTTCCCGATCCGAGTCAGGATCCGTTGGGACTAAGAAATTTGAGTTAACCATCCAGACCTACAAGCCTCTATATCAATTAGTATTTACTTAATTGGAAATTAAAGGAAATCTCACCCTAAAAACGAGGAGGCTCTTTGTATTGCGTACGCGGTTAAGTTAAGGTTGAAAAGCTGGCTTGATAAAAATATCTTTTCAGAATTCTGACTTTAAACAAAGCCCTTCTAGGGGGAAACTTGCATTTCTCTTCCTGTGTCTTTGAGATGTAAATGTTCTACCTGATCTTCCTAGGACGTTCTGTGTGAACACGTATGTGTTTTGGAAACTTGGCCTCTGCCATGCTATTTCTTGAGAGTAAACTCTCCGGATTTTACTAAGGTGACATCCTCCCCGGCACGCTTATGGGGAAGCCTCTTGCGTCTTACTGGTTTGAATCACTATTAACATGTATTTTATTAATGGCCAAATGATGGATCCTTTTAAACTGGAGAAACTAACAAATTGGTGAATCTAGAGCACTCTCATAAATAGCTGTTTTATTGGTACCTATAAAACAAAAATCAAACTGAAGAAAAAAATAGAAAGGATAGATATATCTAATGGTTAACCTAAGAACTTCTTTAGTGTAAAACAAGAAAAGCTGGATTGGGAAGCTTCATTTGTGGTCTTTGCTTCTCCTCAATGGGTCTTAACAGATGCTAATAAAGCTTAGAATAATTAATGTTAACAGGAAAAATCCTGTAAGGGAAGTCTAGATGCTATTTCCAACAAGGTAGAAATTTTAAAGGAATTCTCTCAAATGAATAAAGAAACCTTTAGATGGTTATTTAAAATGGGATAAATCAAATGGACATTTATGTGATTAAAACACAAGGTTTTGATATTACTACACTACCTAAGGTTAAATGGGCCAAAAGGGACCCCCTACTGGTCCCTCATTAAAAGCCAAATAAGTCTGTTCTATTTACCCCAGTTTTAAAATATACATTTAAGGGGCTAGAAAAAAAATTTACACTGAGATACCTGACCAACAATTATTTGGGGCAACAATTAGAACAAAGGGCCTGAGTTCCTCAGCTCAACCCCACTCTGGGGATCCCAGAGCTTTTTATATAAAAATTGATAAAATGGACAAGGAACAAAAAGAAGAACTTCTAGAACTCCTCCTGTAAGATAAAAGCTTGTTGATTAGATCCTAATAAAAGCTAAAGTTAAAGGTATACAAGTTGACAGAATTGAGATGAAAGTGTATAAAATGAGTATATTTAAATGGGTTTTCTATAAGGTGGTGACATCTCTTTTGTTTAATTATATCGTGGGATAGGCATGTTTCACTGGTAAATACTTCCCCTGCGTGGTATTATAAGACAAGGCATATAGATTGCCCCTCAGAAAATATTAAACATACTAAGGAAAAGCAATAGGTTTACCTGAGCCATACAAATAAGTAAAAACTGGGATCTAACATTCAATGGCTAATACAAATAAATATAGTGATTTTGCTCTGAGCTTAACTTGTGAACTCAAAATGAAGGTCTTTGCTGAATGCCTAATACAAACCTTTGAAGGCATAATAAACTCTACAGTTCTAGAATATAGAACTCGTAAAATAAGTTTCAGTTTAGTTAGAACTCTTGTCACTGATAAAATCTTTTAGTATTATTTAGGTGGCAGACCTGTTCTTTGGGGAACTAAAAAACCACTGTCTTCTGAAAATCTCTACGAACCAGAATGTAAATACGGACCACAAGGGCCCAAGACTGAGCCTAATTAGCTCAACCAAACAAGACCTGAAACCAAGGGAAAAAAGTGGCAGTTTTAAAATTCACACCGCTGAAAATGCTGCCTCAGCCAAACTTTACAAATAGTAAAAAGTCTTAGTCATCTGAGCAAGCAACTTTAATGTATTCCAACTGTTTGTTAACTAATAATTTTGTATTGTAATACCTGATTCATAACTAAGTTTCTAAGTAAAGCCATGAGATCTCTAGTTTTGCCTGTTTATATGTCTGTGTACGCATTATACATGCGATATCTCTACCTCTGAAAAGTATTATCAAAACTGAATTTATAAAGAGCTCTATTCAATTTAAAAGTAAGTGCTTACAAATTAAATATAAAAGAAACCAGCCAAAATGACTTTCAGGTTCACCTGAACTGGGAAATAAAATATTCAATATTAAGTTGATACCTAGTATTAAAGTGTGTTTGTTGATCTAATTAATATAGACTTGTCTTCAGAGTCATCAATATTAAGTATAATACTTTATTGTACCTAGGTTTAATAAAAGTCAAATAAGACCTTATTATATCTGTTGCAAGGAAAATAACTTGATATGATGAGACTTTAAATGTAAAAGAGATAAGAACTTTTGGGTAAACTCTTTAAAAATAAGTATATTTTAGAAATCTCTACTTAAGGTGATCTTCACAGATATTTGGTAACTCAAAGTTCTAGAATTGTGCTAGTTTAAGTAATGGAAGTTTACTGAGTAGATAATTTCCAAAAAATTAAGATACTGAGACATTATTTACTAAATAGAGAAACTAAAGGTATTTAGGACTATTAATGAAAATGTCTGATGCCACCCTGAGATGTTCTCTAAAAGAAAACAAATGTTTTTAGAAATTATCACTGATATTTATGTTCACCAAGCTACAAAATGCTAATGTAAAAAACAGTTCATAATTGCTTACTTCTTAATTTTCACTAGAAATCAAGGTTTTTAAGAGTTGAGGATCCAAATTTAAACATGTAATTAAAGCCAATAGAAATAATATGGAAACATATCAGTGTACAGAAGGAAAGTAGAATGTGTGTTTCAGTAAAGAAGATATGAAGAATGGAATTACATTTTATTGAGGGAAAAGAAAGAAAGTATGTCTTAGAACTGGTTGGTTTATTTGCGTGGCAAAAAGAAGGGACTGGAACTAAAATTAACTTGTAAGGAAACAAGTCAGTTTTGTTAGCTAGACTAGGAGAATATTTCCTCATTTTTGTGATTGCATAATTCTCTTTTGATCCTGTGTGGTGACATGGTCACAGGGTGCTCTCACTGGTGCCTTACTCCATCACACCCAGCGGCCTTGTCTGATGACAGTGCTGTTTAACATGGTTTCTGTCCAGGGAAGTCCCCCTGAAATGTATTTTAAAATATGTAACTATTGGAATGTTAGATAATTTTATTTGTTTCTAATTATCATGTTCCAGTCTATAATTCGGATATTCCTGCAAGCTCCAACATGTCCACCCACACCATGGATTTTATACTTTCTTGGACTGATGACCTTCTCTGACATTGTCTCTTTTCTCCAGTTCTTACCATATTTGTGTTGGTCTGATATGTGTAGTGAACATCTTATAATATATCTAGTGACCCTGTGTTTCTGACTCTATCCTTAAAGTTATAATTGTGATGTCAGAAACACGTCGGACTTTATTTCCTGATGCATTTTTGAGTGGTTGCATTTACCCTGTACTTCTTATTTCCAGACAATTCCACATGAGAAATAGGCACCATGAAGATATATGAAGCAGATTGTGTGAGTTTCTGTGCCGTTAAGTGATCCATATTTGTTGTTTTTTTTAAATTGTTTTGCCACTTTGGTTAAATGAATAAGTATTGTTTCACAGTGACCTATGATCCTGTTGCATTTTAAAAACTTTTTGATATTTTTAACAAACTTCTCAAAATCTAACTAAATTTGTTTTGGAAATTTATATGAAATCCCTAACATCTCATATGTCTTGATATACTGTCATAATTCTAGTTATTCTAAAATGCTATATGTCACAGAAACATCCAAGTTTCCTACTAATTGCATTATACTCAAATCTTTAACCATGCTATTTTAAGTTTTGTCCTGATGCTTTTACAAAATGAAGATTTTCAAGAAGACTCATAAAAAGAACTTTTTAAACAAAGATAAGTTTCTGATGGCCTGAACTATGTAACACTGAACTATGTAACAAATGACGGGAAACCTGATTACTTTATCCAAATCAACAGGAATCAATTACATGGGACTGAATTAACTGATGAATATGATTTATAACTTTATTACTTTGGGAAATATACTAGCTTTAATCTTTGTTTTTCAGAAAAACCTTTTCTCTTATGCTATGACCTACAAGTTGATAAAGTATACACTTGTAAATAAAGATAAACATTTATCTTTTTTGTTCTACCTGATCCTACCAGAATTTGGCTTCTCCAGGTGGCTCTCCTATGGACTTGATGGTTTATTGCAACTAGATTATAACTAGTTATACTAATTGTTTTAATTTGTTCTTTGTTTCCAAATTGTTTATGATTGTATCTACTCTCTGCATTATGACTTTGTCAATATTACTAGCTGCATTACTTACCCTGTCTATTTTATAAGATCGTTGTCTCTTACAGCACTCAGTGATAGTAACCAGGCTACTAGCCTACTGAATTCTTAGGTCTCTATGATGAAAAAGCAGTGCTACAAAACCACATGGTCCTTGACATCCTTACCGCATCTCAGGGAGGTACCTGTGCCACAATTCAAACTGAATGCTGTGTTTTCATATCTGGTGAATCTTCTAATATAACACGTTTAATTAACCATATGAAAAATCAGATTTTTTCCTTAAGTGACCCACTCCCAAGTCTTGATGACCTCTTAGAAAAATGGTTTGGCGTGGGAAGCTCTTGGCTTAAACATTTACTTATAACTCTATTAATGTTATTAGCTATATTATTTGTATTTTGCCTGTTTTACAAGATTATTGTTTCTTGTATTACTAAATGTATGACTGAGCCTCCAACAAAAATAATGATGACTAGGCAACTTGAAGCAGTTGATCAAATATACAGTTCTGTATGCAATCAACAATTGTAATAGTGCAACTCTAGATATGGGAAGATGCAACTAGGGAAAACATTTCCTGGATCAGATTAGATTAGTAAAACAGAGGATCCAGAGAATCTTTAATTATCAACAGGGCCTAATCCGAAAATTAGCACCTGGAGTGGCATATCAACAGGAACTTTTGTCTGATCTGGGATGAGCCTCCCAGCACTGTGGGACAAAATTGGCCATGAAATGTTTACCAAATATTGGTCGCATTCCTGACCAAGAGGAGGATATCTGAGAAATGAAATATTTTCTGCCATATCAATAAACAAAGGATGTCACATTCATCAACAATTGCAGCCTTCCAACATGAGCCTAGCCAAGGAAACTCAGGGCTGAAAAGAATACCTGCCATCTAGCAGCCATGAGGCTGCAGCTGGTGAGCCCTGAGGAAACTCAGGATGTGTCAGGATACTGGCCCCAGATGGCTGAGGTGCATATCACAGGAATGATTTCAGTGAGCCAAGACTCTTGCATCTTCCCATACATAGAAAAGCGCTCAATTCCTTAACTTGAGATATCTGGTTTTCTTTAACAATAATATTTTGACGTTCCTGACTACCTGTCCTTTGTTGCAAAACTCCTATATATCCTGGCTTCTCCCCTCACCTCCTCAGAACGGTTTCTCAGAGCTATCTGAAATGCTATCCCCTGGGCTGCAGTCCTCATTTTGCCCCCCAAAAAACTTTACTCACAGCTCTCACGTTGTGCATATATTCTTTTTAAGTCAACAATCCCATGAGTGTATCATTTTACACAGCCAGGCCAAAGGGACTTTGAAGATAGAGCTAAAACTGTAAACTTTAAAATAGGGAGAGTATCCTGGATTATTCTGATGGGCTCAGTATAATTACATGAGCCCTTAGAAACAGAAAGAGGCAGAAGAGCTGTCAGAGAGATGTAACCCCGGAAGAAGAGGCAACAGAGAGAAAGTTGAAGCATGACAGGGACTTGAACTGTCGTTGCTAGCATTGATTATGGAGGAAATGGACTCTGAATCTAGTAATCCAACGGCCTCCAGAATCTGGGAATGGCTCTCAGATGACAACCAGCAAAGAAACAGTCCTATAAATGCAAGGAACTGAATTCTGCCAACAACTTGAATAAGCAAGAAAATGTTTTCATCTAGAGCCTCCAGAGAGGAACAGCCTGCTGACACCGTGATTCTAACCTGTGTCAGATTCGACCTACAACACTATAAGAAAATAAATGTGTGTTGTGTTAAACTGCTAAATTTGTGTTAATTTGTTATAGCACCAATAGAAAACTAAGGCATCCCCCTTTCTTGCACAAATATACCATACTATAAATACTGATCCCGACCTTGCTTTTTTCACTTAAAAATATATCTTGGAGATCTTCCCATATCGGCACATAGACAGCATCCTCATTCTCTATATTTTTTTCTTATCTTACAGCTTCACAGAATGTCATTTTTGGTATCAATCTTACTTTATTTAACTAGCTATCTATTGATGGATATTTATGCAGTTTCCAAGCTTTTGCTTTACAGGTAATGTTGCAAAATCAGCATGTGTGTGTAGGATATCCATAAAGTAAATTTCCAGAGGTGAAATTAGTCAGAGAGAACTCATGTTTACAATTTTGATACATATTCAAATATTACCCTCCATAGAGGCTGTGCCAATTTGGACTTTCACCAATGATGTATAAAAGTGCTAGTTATAAAATTTAGATAATTTTGCCCATATCAAAAATGAATAATGCTCCCTCATGCATTTTAATATGAACTTCTCACAATGAGTGAAATAACACCAAATTTATTCTGGTTTGAGTGATCAATTATATGGTCATTCTAATTTTTGGTGCAATCTTTACATTCTCTACCATGTTCTTCACTTTTCCTCTCTATTTCCTTGTAGCTTTTGGAAGGTCACTGCTGATTTTGGTAGTCCTTGTGGTTACTCTGTAATATATGGATTTATACATCTTCCAGTTTCATGGAAAATGGAAGTTGCAATGTTTTGTTTGGTTCTATTTTGTTTGTGATCTTATTGCTTTCACAACATTTTCAGGAGAAAGGGAAAGATGCTACTTCTCAATTGTGGTAGGCGTCTCAGATAGTACCCACTGATCCCTGCCTCATATTCATGCTCTTGTGGAATGCCCTCCTCTTGAGCACGGGCTAGACTTTACTGACTTGCTTCTAATAAAAGAACACTGCAAAACTGATGGGTTGTCACTTCCAAGATTATATTATAAAATATCATGGCTCAGTCTTGAGCTTTCTCTTTCTCTCTCACTCTCAACTTGATCATTCACTTTTGGGAAGCCAAGAAGTGCTTTATTGTGAAGTAGCACTATGAGAGTCCCACATGAGTGGGCTTGGAAATTGATCTTCTGAGTCTTGCCCATAGCCATGAGAGTGAGCTTGGAAGCAGATCTTTCCCCATTCAAGCCTTAAGATGGAATGCAGCCCTGGTTTGAATACTTAATTACAGCTTCCTGAGAGACTCTAAGCCAGAATTATCCAGCTGCACTGTTACTGAATTGCTGACCTATAGAAACTGTAACATAATAAATGTTCCTGGATTTAAGCTGCTAAATTTTAGGCTAATTTGTTATAAACCAATAGATAACATAAATCAATGCATTTCATATAGCTAATATCCAATTTACCATTATAGAGACCAAGAATAAATTCTAATATGGCTCTAAACTAAAAATGAAAGAAGAAAACATGCAAAACATTACAGAGAAAGAAGCTGCAGTAACTTTATTCTCTCAACTTAAATTTCAGCATTATTTACAAATTACCCAAACACACTAAAAAACTTTTTAAATTGTACAAATCTCTAATACATTTTATAAGAAATGTCATGTCACCAAATTTTGTTAATAAAAATTCCAATTTAGGAAAATTAATGGAGGGGAGAATGATAGGTGTGCATATGCATTATTATTTTCTTTTCATTTTGTATTTGAGGACATTCTTTGTTTATGACAGCTCAGGTGAATGAATTTAGATAGAAAGTCATTTTTTTCTATGTTCATGACCAGAAAATCCTAAGAGCAAACTTAAAGATATGATGTATCTACCCAACATAAATTATGATATATCAAGTTTCCAGTCTCTTAATTGAGATCATAGCTTGGCGAGAGGAGTTACAATTAATTTTTTAAACGTGAATTCTTTGAGTATGTGACATAACAATTCAGAATTTAAATCAGTGTCTACTACTAGGAATAAGCAGAGGTCTAACATGGTACCAAACCAGACAAACAGCCATTTTCAAGTTTTAAAATATATTATTGGTTACACTATAATATTTCTTCTATCATCATAACTATGGTGAAATTAGTTTTCTCTGGGCAACCAAGAAACATTTATTTCCAGTGCCTCTAATTCCTTACCATTAGCTGTAATACTTGGAAGAAATGATCATACTTTTTAAAATAAACTGTTTAACTTTAGAATAATTCTAGATTTACAGAAAAATTGTGAGGATAGTACAGAGTCTCCATATACCCCACACTAGTTTACCTTATTATTAACATCTAACATTACTATGGTACCATTGTAATGATGCACAAATGTTGAAACAAGACTGTTAAAACTGTCACAGGTATGACGGTTTCTCAGACTCAGCTCACTTTTTTAAGACTTTGACAGATTTGAAGAGTATAGGCCAGTTATACTGTAGGATGTTCCTCAACTGAGATTTGCCTGATGTTTTTCTCATGATCATACAGGTGTTGTATTTTCTTGGCCAAAAGACAACAGAGGTAAAATACCATTTTCATCACAAGGAGAACATACTATTACCATAACTTTTCACCACTGATGTTGACCTTGATCACCAGGCTGAGGTAGTGTTTATCAGGTTTCTTCACTGTACACTTACTCTCCCAACCCCCCATACTGCACTCTTTCAAGGGAAGTCACTATGTATAGTTCATGATTAAGGAGTGGGGAGTTAGTTAGGTTTGACTTCCTTGAGGGCAGGGGATCTACATAAATAATTTGGGATTCTTCTGCACAGATTTGTCTCCTATCTCCCATTTATTTATTCAATAATCTGCTGAACTTATGAATACTTATTCCATGAAGTGTTCAGTATTTATGCTCTTTATATTCTGGCACAGAATCTAGGACCTCAATAAAATTATATGCAGTTGAAATACTGTGTTCTTCCTTTCCATCTTATTTATTAGCCATCTCTACTTGACTCATTAAAGAAGACGCCAGGGCATAATCTTCAGGATAGAGTTTATATGTATATATATACACATACACACACATGCATACATATATTTATTTATTTCACTTTTCCTTATATATTAAAATGACTTGCAGTTGTGGTTTATAAGACTTTTCTTTCCAAAGTTCTTAATAAGAAATAGGACACAGTATAAGTCCTTGCCTTACTCTGTAGCTAAGGATAGTGCTTTTAATCTAGTGGCCAATTAAAAATTATTTCCAAATGATTACCATAACTTTTGGGGAAGTGCTATAAATAAAAACGAAGTATTGTCCTATTTACACTCTTGGACTAAGGACACCTAGATTTTTGAGAGCCAAGATGGAAGTAGAGCATCCTAGGAGTCTGAATGAACTCATAATGCCCTTAAGGGGTTTTAGAGATGAAGTTGACAGGGAACAATAAAGGGTCCTGTAAGAGAGGTTTAGAATGGAGAGTGGGGAGGTGAATTTAAGTAGCTCATCTTTGTGTTATGGTATCATTCTATAATGCATGTAAAGTACTTCACCCCCACTCAGTTCAAATCTAGACAAATTTTAAATTCCTTTCCCTTTTGATTACTTTCTTTAAAACCCTTTTCATTTATTCCTGACAACCATCCCTTAAACAACTGGATATCTTAATTAATAAAAACAATAAGAACAGGAAGGCAGGTCCAAGATAGCGGTGTAGAAAGACCCTGAACTCACTTCCTCCCATGGACACACCAAATCTACAACTACATATAGAGCAATTCCTCCTGAAGAAGAACTGAGGAGTGATTGAACCTCTTCTGTACAAAAAATGACAGAGGGACACATAGAGATGAACAGGAGAGACCAAGACACTGTATTGACAGGAACTCCACCTCCAAAGCAGCGACCCACATTACAGAGAGATAACAATGAGGGGCTCCTGTACAGACTCGCCTTCCCTGGGACACAGTGAAAAAACAGTAGGTTAAAGGGCAACAACATTATACATGAAGTAAATCTGTTTACTATAACACTAGAAGGTTTGGCAAACTGGTGGGAAACTTCTAGAACCCTCAGAATTGTAAGTGCCAAAGAATGCCATTTTTTGAGCTCTCCCTCTACCTTGCTAGTGCTGGCAGGAACACAGTCCAGATGCTATAGCCAGCCTACAAGACTGCCCAGTTGCACCTCAGAGACCTAGCCCACACTGGCTTCAGCCACCCCTTCCCAAGGTGTCCCTAGCCCCCTATCCATGCCCACCTCAGCTCCAACTGTCCCACCAGGTGGTGCTGGTGCAGAGCACTCCAGGACACCTCAGGCTAAGCCTGTTCCATCTCTAGTTATACCACCAGAGTGGCCTTGGGTAGCACCCAATCTGGCTCCAGCCATTCAACTAGGGTGGTCCCAGCCCCACACCCAAGACTGTCCCAACTCCAGCCATCCTACCAGGGAGACCTGGGCAAGGAGCAACCTGGGACACCCCTGGATCATGCCTACTTGAGCTCCGTCTAGCCTGCCAAAGCTGCCTGGCACAGAGAGTTTACACAGGGGACCCTCCTATACAAGGCCACACCCTTAAGACTAGGGGAGGTAACTGTTTCATGTGATTCATGGAAATAAACACAGTAAGTCAGAATGAGAAAGCAGAGAAATGTGTTCCACCAAAAGAGCAAGAGAAAACCACAGCAAAAACCTTAATGAAGTGGAGATAAGTAATTTACCTGATGAAGGGTTCAAAGTAATGGTCATAAATACTTGGAAAAGAATAGAAGAGCAAAGTGAGAAATTCAACACAGAGTTAGAAAATATAAGAAATAACCAATCAGAGCTGAAGAATACAATAACTGAAATAAAAACACACAGCAGATTAGATGATATGGAAAAATGAATAAGCTATCTGGAAGGCAGAATAGTGGAAATCACCCAATCAGAACAATATAAAGAAAAAAGAACTTTCAAAAATGAGAATAGTTTTAAGGGACCTCTGAGACAGCATCAAGTATATTAACACTTACATTATAGTTATACCAGAAGGAGAAGAGAGTGAGAAAGGGGCAGAAAAGTTATTTGAAGGAATAATAGCTGAAAACTTTTCCTAACCTGGTGAAGGAAACAGACATTCAGGTCCAGGAATCACAGAGTCCCAAATAAGATGAACACAAAGATATGTATCAAAATATATCATAATTAAGATGGCAAAAATTAAAGATAATTTTAAAGGCAAAAGACAACTAGTCATGTACGAGGGCATCACTATAAAGATATGAGCTGATTTTTCAGCAAAATCTTTGCATGTAAGAAGGAGTAGCATAATATATTTAAAGTATTGAAATAAAAAAATTTACTACCAAGAATACTGTACCTGGCAAGGTTATCATTCAGAATTGAAGGAAAGATAGAATTTCCCAGACAAGCAAACACCAAAGGAGCTCATCACCACTAATATGGCCTTATAAGAAATTTTAAAGAGTCTTCTTTAAGCAGAAAAAAAAGTGCCACAGCTAGAAATAAGAATGTATAAGAAAGTTCAGGGAGAAATTCAAATTCAAAACAATCTTGAAAAGAACAAAATTGGAGGATTCACATTTCCTGACTTAGAAATTTACTACAAAGTTACAGTAATCAAGACTGTGGTACTGGTGTAAAGACAAACATATATAGATCAATGGAATGGAATTGGGAGTCCAGAAATAAACCCTCACATTTACAGTCAGTTGATTTTCAACAAGGGTACCAAAATAATTCAACGGAGAAAAGATAGTCTTTTCAACAAATGTTGCTGAGACAACTAGATACCCACATGCCAAAGAATGATGCTGAACCACAACCTCACATTGTTTACAAAAATTAATTCCAAATGGATCAAAAAACCTAAATGTAAGAGCTAAAACTACAAAATTCTTAGAAGAAAACACAGGTTTAAACCTTAGTTATGTTGAATTAGGCCATGCTTTCTTAGGTATGACACTAAAAGCACAAACAACAAAGAAAAAAGATAAATTGGACTTAAAATCAAAACTTTTGTACTTCAAAGAATACTATCAAAAAAGAGAAATGACAGCCCACAGAATGAGAGAAAATAGTTTCAAATCATGTATGATAAGGTGCTTGTATCTAGAAAATATAAAGAAAACTTACAACTCAAGAGTAAAAAGACAACTCAATTTTAAAATGAGCAAAGTATGTGAACAGAAATTTCTCTAAAGAAGATATACAAATGGCCAGTAAGAACATGAAAAGATGCTCAACATCATTAGCCATTAAGGAAATGCAAATCAAACCCACAATGAAATACCATCTCATACCCACTGGGCTGGCTATAATAAAAAAAAGACAGATAATAACAAATGTTGGTGAAGATGTGGAGAAATTGGAGCCCTCATACACTGCTTGTGAGTTTGTAAAATGGTGTAGTTGCCTTGGAGAATAGGCTGGCAGTTCCTCAATTAGTTAAACATAATGTTACCATATGACCCAGAAGTTACTCTCAAGAGAAATGAAAATATATCCACACATAAAATTTTACACTGATGTTCATAGTAGCATTATTCATTAGCTGCAAGTAGAAACAATTATGAATGAAAAAATAACATGTTATATATCCACACAATGTAATATTATTCATCAGTAAAAAAGAATGAAGTACTGATATATGCTACAACATAGATGAACCTTGAAAACACAATGTTAAGTGAAAGAAGCCAGACACAAAAGACCACGTACTGTATAATTACATTTATATTAAATGTCCAGAATAAGCAAATCTATAGAGAAAAAAATAGACTGGTGGCTGCCTATGGCTGGTTGGGGTGAAATGGGGAATGACTGCTAATCGGTATGGGGTTTCTTTTTGGGTGATGAAATATTCTAAAGTTGATTGTGGTGATGACTGTGTGATGACTACATAATTTTGAATAGGCTAAATACCACTGAATTGTACACTTTAAATGAGTAAATTGTATGATGTGAACTATATCTCATTAAAGCTGTTCAAAAATCATAAAAAACCACAATTTTAGCACATAAATGAGACAAATATAAATATTTAGTCATAAATAATATTTCATACATCAAATGACTATGCATGTAAAAAGTGTTCCAAACAAATCATTCCTTTAAAAAAAAAGACATAAAATGTGACATAAAAAACACAAAACATGGAACAGGGAGAAAAATGTAGTAGTTTTAGAACACGTTTGAACTTAAGTGACTATCACCTTGATATACATGAACCTTGAATTAACCACAAATCAAAAATCTATAATAGATCCACAAAAAATAAAGAGAAAGGAAGCCAAACAACATTAAAGAAAATCATCAAACCACAAGGTAAGAGACTAAGAAGAACAGAGAAGTACTACAAAAAACAACCAGAAAACAATTTTAAAAATGGCAATTAAGTGTGTACATATCAATAATAATTTTAAATGTAAATAGAATGCTCCAATCAAAAGACATAGGATGGCTGAATGGATTAAAATACAAGACCTGTCTATATGCTACTACAAAGGACAATTCAGTTCTAAATAAACACAGACTGAAAGTTAAAAGGTGGAAAAAAATATTTCATGAATATGGAAACTAAAAGAAAGCTGGGTAGTAATACTTATATCAGACAAAATAGACTTTACAACAGACTGTAACAAAAGACAAGGCCATTGAGTAATGATAAAGGAGTCAGTCCAAGAAGAGGATATAACATTTGTAAATATTTATGCATCCAACATAGGAACATCTAAATATATTAAGCAAATATTAACAGATGTGAAGAAACTGACAGTAACATAATAATATTAGGGACATTAATAACCCATTTGTCAATGGAGAGATCATCTAGACAGAAAAACAATATGGAAACATTGGCCTTAAGTGACACATTTGACCAGGTAATCTTAATACACATATATGGAACATTCCATCCAAAAGTTGCAGAATACATATTCTTTTCAAGTGCACATGTAACATTCTCCAGGATAGATCACTTGTTAATCCACAAAACAAGTCTAAATAAATTTAATAAGATTAAAATCATATCAAGCATCTTTTTCTATCACAACAATATGAAACTAGAAACCAAGTACAAGAAAAAAACCTAGAAAAAACACAAACATGTGGAGACTAAACAACACACTATTAAACAACCAATGGGTCAATGAAGAAATAAAAGAAGAAATAAAATTCCTGGAGCAAATGAAAATGGAAGCACAACATTTAATTTTATGGAGTGCGGCAAAAACTGTTCTAGAAGGGAAGTTCTTAGCAAAATAAACCTACCTCAAGAAATAAGAAAATCTCAAATAAACAATCCAACTTTACACCTAAAGGAATGAGACAAAGAAGAAAGAATAAAACCAAAAGTTATAAAATAAAGAAAATAATAAAGATTAGAGTGGAAATAAGTGAAGTAGAAATTTTAAAAAGCAATTGAAAACATCAATGAAACTAAGAGCTTGTTCTTTGAAAAGATAAACAAGATTGATCACCTTTAGCCAGATATATTGAGAAAAAAAAAGAGAGCATCCAAATTAATAAAATCAGAAATGAGAGAGGAAAAATTCCAACCAATACCACAGAATGCAAACTATCATGAGAGTACTACCAACTACTATAAACCAAAACACTGGCCAACCTAGAAGAAATGGACAAATTCTTAGAATCATACAACTTGCTAAACCTGAATCAGGAAGAAATGGAAAATCTGAACAGACTGATTATCAGTAATAAATTCAATCACTAATTAATAAACTCCCAACCAGTAAAAGTCTAGGACAAGACAGCTTCATGGGTGAACTCTACCAAACATTTAAAGAAAATTTAATACCAGTCCTTCTCAAACTATTCCAAAATACCAACAAGGAAGAATGTTTCCAAATTCATTTTACAAGTCCAGCATTAACCTGATATCAAAACCAGAAAAAGCCACTACAAGAAAAGAAAATAACAGGTTAATATCCTTGATGAATATAGATGCAAAAATCCTCAAAAAATATTAACAAATCAAATTCAACAATAGGAGCTTACACCATGATCAAATTGAATTTATGACAGGGATTCAAGATGGCTTAACATGTACAAATGAATCAGTGTGATACACCACATTAACAAAAGGAAGAATAAAAATTATATGATTGTCTCAACAAATGCAGAAAAACGTTTAATGAAATTTAACATCAGTTTATGATAGAAACTGTCAACAAAGTGGACAGAGAGGAAACATACCCAACATAATAAAGGCCATAAGTGGCAAACCTAACATCATACTCAACAGTGAAAAACTTAAAATAGCTTTTCCTCTAAGATCTGGAACAAGACAAGGATGCCCACTCTTGCCACTTTCATTCAACATAGTATTGGAAGTATTAGACACAGCAATCAGATGAGAAAATGAAATGAAAAGGCATCCAAACTGGATGAAAACAAGTAAAACTGTCACTACTTGCACAAGACATGATCTATATATACAAAACCCTAAAGACTCCACAAAAAAAACTGTTAGAACTAATAAATGAATTCAGTAAAGTTGAAGGATACCAAATTAGTATACAGAAATTGGATGTGTTTCGATATACAAATAACAAACTTATCAGAAAGATAATTTAAGAAAACAATCTCATTTATACTTGCATCAAAAAGAATAAAATACTTAGGAATAAATTTAATCAAGGAAGTGAAAACCTATACTCTGAAAACTATAAGAGAATGATAAAAGAAATTGAAAACGCTAAAAATAAATAGAAAGAAAATCCATGCTAAGGGAATGGAAGAATTAATCCTGTTAAGATGTACTTATTACACAAAGTAATCTACAGATTCCCTACAATCCCTATCAAAGTACCCTAGGCATGTTTTACAGAAGTAGAGCAAACAATTCTATAATTTGTATGGAAGCACAAAACCCACCAAATAGCCAAAGAAGAAGAACAAAGCTGGAGGTATCAAGATTTCTGATTTCAAGCTATATTACAAAGCCACACTAATCAAAACAGTATGGTACTGGCACAAAAACAGACACACAAATTAATGGAACACAATAGAGATCCCAGAAATAAATTCATGTTTATGTGGTCAATTAATCTAAGACAAAGTAAACAGGAATATAAAATGGAAAGACAGCCTTTTCAATAAATAATGTTGGGAAAACTGGAAAGCTACATATAAAAGAATGAAACTAGACCACTTTCTCACAACATATATAAAAATAACAACACAACATATACAACAAATATAAAAATAACTCAAAATGTATTAACGACTTAAATGTAAGACCTGAAACCATAAAAATCCTAGAAGAAAATGTAGGCATTATGCTTTTGACAATGATCTTAGCAATATATATATATATATATATATATATATATATATATATATATATATATATATATTGATCTGTCTCCTCAGACAAGGGAAACAAAAGCAAATATAAACAAGAGACATCAAGCTAAAATGCTTTTGTACAGCAAAAATGAAAAGGTAGTCTACTGAATGGGCAAAGATATTTTCAAAAGATATATTTGATAAGGGATAATACCCAATATACATATAGGACACATACAACTCAATATTAAAAAAAATCTAATTAAATAATGGGTGGAGGATCTGAATAAACATTTTTCTAAAGACTTCCACAAGGCCACAGGTACATGACAAGATGCTTAACATCACTAATCATCAGGGAACTGCAAATCAAAACCATAATGATATATCATCTCACACCTGTCAGAATGGCTATCATCAAAAAGACAACAAATAACAAGTGTTGCTGAGGATGTGGAGAAAAGGGAACTCTGTGCACTGTTAGTGGAACTGTAAGTTTCTGCAGCCACTATGGAAAACAGTGGGGAGGTTCCCCCAAAATTAAGAATAAAACTTCTGTATGATTCAGCAGCTCAATTCTGGGTATTTATCTGAAGAAAACCAAAACACTAATTTGAAAATGTATCTGCTCCCCAATGTTCATTGCATAATTATTTGCAATAACAAAGATATGAAAGCAACCCAAATATCCATCAGTAGATGAATGCATAAAAAGTTATGGTATATATGTACAATCAAATATTACTCAACAATAAAAAATAATGAAATCTTGACATTTGCAACAACACAAATGAACCTAGAAGGCATTATGCTAAGTGAAATAAGTCAGAAAGAGAAAGATAATACCATATAATTTCTCTTGTATATGGAACCTAAATGAAGGAAGAAACAAAACAAAAGACTCATAGATACAGAGAACATGACTGGTGGGTGCCAGAAGGGAAAGACATGGAGGGGATGGGCAAAATGGGTAAAGAGGATAAGAGGAACAAACTTCCAATCATAATATAAGCCATATGATATAATGTACAACATAGGGATTATAGTCAATAATATAAAATTATAATAACTTTGTATGGTGACAAATGATAGCTAACTTTATGGTAATAATTTCATAATGTATAAAAATATTGAATCAATGTGTTATACACCTGAATCTAGTATAATATTGTTAAGTCAATTATACTTCAATAAAAGCATGAACAATAAAACAAAAAAGGACAATAAGAAAATTAAAAATAACAAAAGAGTGCCTTAAAAAGAGATCAGGGTTGGGAATTCCCTGGTGGTCCAGAGGTTAGGACTCCACGCTTTCACTGCTGAGATCTGGGGTTTGATCTCTGGTTGGGGAATGAAGATCCCGCAAGCCACTCAGTGTGGGAAAAAAAAAAAAAAGTACCAGGGTTAAGAAAAAAAAAACTTTAGGATGCTGCAGTTAGGCAAGATCAGGACCTTGCCCTGAAGCCAGATGGCGATGCACACCCCTTTTCCTGGACTGAGGAGCTGTCGTTTGTGGTGGGTTCATGTTCGTGTGGAGGTAACTGGGGGCCACACTGTTCGATACCACAGAGGGAATTAAGATGACGGAGTAGAAGGATGTGGAGTTCATCTCTCTCCACGGATGCATTAGGAATACACCTATAGATGCAACAATTCTCACAGAACACTGGCTGAACACTAGCAGAAGACCTTAGACACCAGAAAAGACTATAAAGATCCCTGCATAACTGGGTAGGATAAAAAAAGAAGGGAGAAGGAGGAGAGGAAGTGGAACAGGACCTGCACCCAGGGGTGGGGGAGCTGAAGCAGAGGAGAGATTCTCGAATTCGGGGAAACCCGTCTCTGATGGGGAAATCTATTGGAACAGAAGGGAAGCATTTGAGGCTGTTGGAAGAGGATGAAGCGGCTGATCTGTGGCAGATGGGACAGGGCGAGAAATACACAGACAGTCCGTACCGTGGCCCTCTGTGCTCCATACTGGGATGTGTGTTCACAGGTGTGCAAGGGGTCTAGGAGCTGGAGCATGGGGATTGGAGAACAGGCCCAGAGTGAGAACTGCTGTTGGCTGTGGGGAGACATATTAAGGAGACTGCGGGGTGGGGGTGGAAATCAGCAGCAGGGAATGCCTGTGGAGGAAGATGAGACTGCCATGGAAGCAGAGTACTACTGCTGAGTTACAAGCAGATGAAGGAGTCACTATTGTAGCCTCTCTCTCCCCACACGCTGGCACCTGCTGATGGACAATAAAAGAAGCCCTCTCAGGGCTGGCTCTCTCATGCCTGCTTCAGGGTGTCAGGAAAAGCCCGGATAGGGCTTGCCCTCACATTCCTTATGCCAGATGACAGAAAAGGCCCTCACTAGGGTCATATCTCTTGCGCCTGTGGCTGCCAGCTTTCCTGTGTATTTGGTGCCACTGGGGCTCCTGCGATCCAAGCAGTCACCACCTCTGTGCCCTGTCCTTACTCGGGCAGACCTGAAAGCTCCAAAGCAGCCTCAGGACCAGACTCCTGTGGGTGGACCACATGCAGATGTGGGGATAAAACCAAAGCTGAACCCCAGGAACAGGGCGACTAAAGAAGATAGAAAATCTTTCCAACAGCTGTATAAGCTGCAGATTACATCCCTGCAGTCAGCTAGGTAGACCCTGTGTTTATGGAATATCTAAGTAGACAATGAGTGTTCCCACAAATGAAAACAGTCTAGCTCTGGCAGCTGTGGACATTGGGGTCAAGCACACACAGGAATTGGGCCAAATAAAGTCTGAGTGGTCCCCACGGGGCCCACAGCAGGTACAGAGACCAACCCAGAGGCAGAAGAGAGCCTCTTAGGGAGGCGGAGGTTGGCTGTGGCTCACAGCTTGTGCAAGGACACTTATAGCTGAGATCCCAGGGAAACATAATTATTACTATTAATTTTATTATGTTTTGATTCATTCTGTTGTTGATTCTGGCTTTCTTTTTTCCTTTCTTTTTGTTTGTTTCTTGTCTTAGTATTTTTCTTTTTTTTTTTTTTAGTCTTGGGATCTTCATGTTTTATAACATATTTTTTATATACTTCTATTTTTAATTTGCTTTTATGTTGTTCTTTTCCCTTATTTTTTTCTTCTGTCTTTCATATATTTTTTATTTGCTTTTTATGTTTCCATTTTTACTTTGTTTTTCTGTTGTCCTGTATTTTTTTTCTTTTTATTATTATTTTTATCAGTTTGTTCTGTTTCCTTGTTTTATTCTTCAGTTGGCACACTGATTTGGTTTAGTTTTTAGGTTTGTGTTTTTGTTAGCTTTGATCCAAATTGGTTTCAATTTTGAGTTCTTCTATTTGGTTGTTCTCTTGCTTTTTGTTTTATTTGGTTCTGTTTTTGTTTCTTTTCCATGTATGTGTTTCCATTTCTGTTTGTTTGATTTTGTTTTTTAGCATTTGTCTGGGGTTTTGTCTTATTTTTTTTCTTTAATATATTTTCTATTTTATTTTTTATATTTCTGTTTCTATGGTGCATTTCTGTTGTTCTGTCTTCTTTTTCCTTTGTTTTATTTTTTATCATTTTTGTTTGTTTGTTTCTTTGCTTCCTTCTTCAGTTGGCACTCTGCTTTGGTTTTGTTTTGTGATTTTCTGTTTTTGTCAGTTTTCTTTTTAATTGTTTGATTTCATTCTTGGGTTCTTTTGTTTGTCTTGCTGTTCTCTTGCTTTTTGATGTTTGGTTCTGTTTTTGTTTTTTTGTGTGTGCATGTCTCTTTGTTTCTATTTGATTTTACTTTTTACCATTTTTGGGAGGTTTTGTTAGTCTTTTTTATAAAATCCCCTTTATTGTGGAATGAGCAACTTTTGGAGTCTTGGTCCCTCCACAAGAAGTCATGTCGGAGGCTCTGGGGTGGGAGCAATGAGTCCAGGACACTGGACCACTAAGAATTCCCAGCCCCAGGGAAAATTAATCACCAAGAGCTCTCACGGAGACCTCTATCTGAATCCAAGAGCCATCTCCACGCAACTGCCAGCAACGCCCAGGGCTGGATGCCTCACACCAAACAACAAACAAAACAGGAACACAAACCCACCCACCACACACAGACTACCTAAAATCATACTAAGCTCACAGACACCCCAAAACATACCATCTGACATGGCCCTGCTCATCAGAAATAAAAGACTCAGCTCCACCTACCAGAACACAGGCACCAGTCCCTCCCATTAGGAAGCCTATGCAAGCCACTGGACTAACCTCACCACCGGGGGCAGACAACAGAAGCAAAAGGAAATATGACCCTGCAGCCTTGGGAAAGGAGACCTCAAATACTGTAATCAGACAAAATGAGAGGACACAGAAATATCTTGCAGGCAAAGGAGCAAGATAAAAACCCACAAGACCAAATAAATGATGAGGAAATAGGAAAACTACCTGTAAAAGAATTCAGAGTAATGATAGTAAAGATGACCCAAAATCTCGGAAACAGACAAAATACAAGAAACATTTAACAAGGACAGAGAAGAACTAAAGAGGAAACAAATAGTAATGAACAATGCAATAACTGAAATTAAAAATACTCTAGAAGGAATCAATAGCAGAATAACTGAGGCAAGAGAATGGATAAGTGAGCTGGAAGACAGAATGGTGGAAATAACTGTGACAGAGCAGAATAAAGAAAAAGAATGAAAAGAATGGAGGACAGGCTCAGAGACCTCTGGGACAACATTAAGTGTACCACCATTTGAATTATAGAAAAAGCAAAAAAAAAAAAGAAAGGGTCTGAGAAAATATCTGAAGAGATTATAGTTGAAAACTTCCCCAATATGGGAAAGGAAATAGTCAATCAAGTCCAGGAAGCCCAGAGAGTCCCATACAGGATAAACACAAGGAGAAACATGCAGAGACACATATTAATCAAACTACTGAAAATTAAACACACAAAAAAATATTAAAAGCAAGGGAAAATCAACAAATAACATACAAGGGAATCCCCATAAGGTTAACAGCTGATCTTTCAGAAGAAACTCTACAGCCCAGAAGGGAGTTGCACGATCTATTTAAGGTGATGAAAGGGAAAAACCTACAACCAAGATTACTCTACCCAGCAAAGATCTCATTCCGATTCGATGGAGAAATCAAAAGCTTTACAGACAAGCAAAAGTTAAGAGAATTCAGCACCACCAAACCAGCTTTACAACAAATGATAAAGGAACTTCTCTAGGTAGGAAACACAAGAAAAGACCTACAAAAACAAACCCAAAACAATTAAGAAAATGGATTAAATGCTCCAAACAAAAGACACAGACTGGCTGAATGGATACAAAAACAAGACCTGTATAGATGCTGTCTACAAGAGACCCACTTCAGCCCTAAGGACACATACAGACTGAATGTGAGGAGATGGAAAAAGATATTCCATGCAAATGAAAATCAAAAGAAAGCTAGAGTATCAGACAAAATAGACTTTAAAATAAAAACTATTACAAGAGACAAGAAAAGACACTACATAATGATCAAGTGGTCAATCCAAGAAGAAGATATAACAATTGTAAATATTGATGCACCCAGCATAGGAGCACCTCAATACATAAGGCAAATGTTAACAACCATAAAAGGGGAAATCAACAGTAACACAATAATAGTAGGGGACTTTAACACCCCACTTAAATGAATGGACAGATCATCCCAACAGAAAATAAATAAGGAAACACAAGCTTTAAATGACACATTAGAGCAGATAGACTTAATTGATATTTATAGGACATTCCATCCCAAAACAACAGAATATACTTTATTCTCAAGTGCACATGGAACATTCTCCAGGACAGATCACAGCTTGAGTCAAAACTCAAGCTACGGTAAATTTAAGAAAATAGAAATCATATCAAGCAAGCATCTTTTCTGACCACAATGCTATGAGACTAGAAAGCAATTACAGGAAAAAAAGTGTAAAAAATACAAACACATGAAGGCTACACAATACACTACTAAGCAAACAAGACATCAGTAAAAAAATCAAAGAGAAAGTGGAAAAATACCTGGAAACAAATGACAATGAAAATACAATGACCCAAAACCTGTCAGATGAAGCAAAAGCAGTTCTAAAAGGGAAGTTTATAGTAATACAATCCTACCTCAAGAAACAAGAAAAATCTCAAATAAACCACCTAACATCATAAAGAATTAAAGAAAGAAGAATGAAAAAAACCCAAAGTTAGCAGAAGGAAAGAAATCATAAAGACCAGATCAGAAATAAATGAAAAAGCAATGAAGTAAACAATAGCAAAAATCAGTAAAACTAAGAGCTGGTTCTTTTTTTTTTTTTTTTTTTTTTTTTTTTTTTGTGGTACGTGGGCCTCTCACTGTTGTGGCCTCTCCCATTGCAGAGCACAGGCTCTGGACGTGCAGGTTCAGAGGCCATGGCTCACAGGCCCAGCTGCTCCGCAGCATGTGGGATCCTCCCGGACCGGGGCACAAACACATGTCCCCTGCATCGGCAGGCGGACTCTCAACCACTGCACCACCAGGGAAGCCCCAAGAGCTGGTTCTTTGAGAAGATAAACAAAATCGATACCATTAGCCAGACTAATCAGGAAAAAAAAGGGAGAAGACACAAGTCAACAGAATTATAAATGAAAGTAGAAATCACAACTGACACTGCAGAAATACAGGATTATAAGAGACTACTACAAACAACTATATGCCGATAAAATGGACAATCACTAAGAAATGAACAAATTCTTGGAAAGGTACAATTTTCCAAGACTGAACCAGGAAGAATTAGAAAATATGAACAAAACTATCATAAGAAATTGAAACTGTAATTAAAAATCTTCCAGCAAACAAAAGGCTAGGACCAGATGGCTTCACAGGCGAATTCTATCAAACAATTAGAAGAGCTAACACTGATCCTTCTCAAACTCTTCCAAAAAATTGCAGAGGGAGGAACACTTCCAAACTCATTCTATGAGGCCATCATCACCCTGATACAAAAACCAGACAAAGGTGTCACAAAATAAGAAAATTACTGGCAATATCACTGATGAACACAGACGCAAAAATCCCCAACAAAATGCTAGCAAACAGAATCCAACAACACATTCAAAGGATCATACACCATGATCAGATGGGGTTTATCCCAGTAATGCAAAGATACTTCAATATATGCAAATCAGTCAATGCGATACACCATAGTAATGAACTGAAAGATAAAAACCATATAATTCCAATAGATGTAGAAAAAGGTTTTGACAAAATATAACAATGATTTATGATAAAAACTCTCCAGAAAGTGTACATAGAGGGAACCTACCTCAACATAATAAAAGCCATATATGACAAACCCACAGCCAACATCATTCTCAATGGTGAAAAACTGAAACCGTTTCCTCTAAGATCAAGAATGAGAGTAGGGTGCCCACTCTGATGACTATTATTCAACATAGTTTTGGAAGTTTTACCACAGCAATCAGAGAAGAAAAAGAAATAAAAGTAATACAAATTGGAAAAGAAGAAGTAAAACTGTCCCTGTTTGCAGATGACATGATACTATACATAGAAAATTCTAAAGATGGCACCAGAAAACTACTAGAGCTAACCAATGAATTTGGTAAAGTAGCAGGATACAAAATTAATGCACAGAAATTTCTTGCATTCCTATACACTAGCAATGAAAAATCACAGAGAAATTAAGGAAACACTACCAATTACCATTGCAACAAAAAGAATAAAATACCTAGGAATAAACCTACCTAAGGAGGCAAAAGACCTGTATGCAGAAAGCTATAAGAAACTGATGAAAGAAATCAAAGACAATACAAACAGATGGAGAGGTATACCATGTTCTTGGGTTGGAATAATCAGCATTGTGAAAATGAGTATACTAACCAAAGAAATCTACATTTTCAGTGCAATCCCTATCAAATTACCAGTGGCATTTTTCACAGAACTATAACAAGAAATTCTACAATTAGTATGGAAACACAAAAGACCCTGAATAGCCAAAGCAATCTTGAGAAAGAAAAATGGAGCTAAAGGAATGAAGCGCTGTGACTTCAGACTATACTACAAAGCTACAGTAATCAAGACAGTATGGTAATGGCACAAAAACAGAAATATAGGTGAATGGAACAGGATAGAAACCCCAGAGATAAACCCATGCACATATGGTCACCTTATCTTTGACAAAGGAGTCAAGAATATACCATGGAGAAAAGACAGTCTCTTCACTAAGTGGTGCTGGGAAAACTGAACAGCTACATATAAAAGAATGAAATTAGAACACTCCCTAACACCATACACAAAAATAAACTCAAAGTTGATCAAAGACCTAAAGGTAAGGCCGGACACTATAAAACTCTTAGAGGAGAACGTAGGCAGAACACTCTATGACATAAATCACAGCAAGATCCTTTTTGACCCACCTCCTACAAAAATGGAAATAAAAACAGACAAATGGGACCTAATGAAACTTAAAAGCTTTTGCACAGAAAAGGAAACCATAAATAATATGAAAAGATAACCTTCAGAATGGGAGAAAATATTTGTAGATGAAGAAACTGACAAAGATTAATCTCCAAAATATAACAGCAGCTCATGCAGCCCAATAACCAAAAAACAACAACCCAATCCAAAAATGGGCAAAAGACCTAAATAGACATTTCTTCAAAGAAGATATACAGATTGCCAACAAACATATGAAAAGGTGCTCAATATCACTAATCATTAGAGAAATGCAAATCAAAACCACAATGAGGTATCACCTCACACCAGTCAGAACAGCCATCATCAAAAAATCTAAAACAATAAGTGCTGAAGAGGGTGTGGAGAAAAGGGAACCCTCCTGCACTGTTGGCAGGAATGTAAATTGATACAGCTTCACTATGGAGAACAGTATGGAGGTTCCTTAAAAGACCAAAAATAAAACTACCATATGACCCAGCAATTCAACTACTGAGCATATACCCTGAGAAAACCATCATTCATAAAGATACTTGTACCACAGTGTTCAGTGGAGCACTATTTACAATAGCCAGGACATGGAAACAACCTAAGTGTCCATCATCAGATGAATGGATAAAGATGTGGTACATTTATACAATGGGATATTACTCAACTATAAAAAGAAACAAAATTGAGTTATTTGTAGTGAGGTGGATGGACCTAGAGTCTGTCATACAGAGTGAAGTAAGTCCAAAAGAGAAAAACAAATACTGTATGCTAACACATATATATGGAATCTAAGAAAAAAAATGGTTCTGTAAATCTAGGGGCAGGGCAGGAATAAAGTTGCAGACGTAGAGAACGGACTTGAGGACATGGGGGTGGGGAAGGGGAAACTGGGATGAAGTAAGAGTAGCAATGATGTATATACACTACCAAATGTAAAATGGATGGCTAGTGGAAAGCTTCTGCATAGCACAGGGAGATCAGCTCGATGCTTTGTGACTGCGTAGAGGGGTGGGATAGGGAGGGTGGAAGGGAGGCTCAAGAGGGAGGGGACATGGGGATATATGTATACATATAGCTGATTCACTTTGTTGTACAGCAGAAACTAACACAACATTGCAAAGCAATTATACTACAATAAGGATGTAAAAAAAAATAAAGATACAAACTATGATTTGGAGTATTGTCAACCAAAAGAAATATAATGTATTTTAAATGACTATAAAAGTATCCACATGCTAATCTTGGCATAAGACCTTGAATGATATATTTCAGAAAATTTGTGATTTGTTTTATAAAAATAGATGTTAATGTGTCAAGGAGAGAAAACTTTAATAGAGGAGGTCATGCTGGTTAATTTTTCTCAAGTTTTTTTACAAAACAGTTATAGTATATAATTCTACAAATTCTACACATATTTTCATTGAAGTATTTGCTTAATAAACTATGCCAAACTATCTTGATGGTAGAACAAGCATAGCAGAGAGATACTGGATTGTAGTGATGGCATTGCTTTCAATAGGAAGAAAGTGGTTTATTTTATGGAATCAAGTAAAAGTGAAATACTGAGGTCTCTGGAACTTAACATCTTTGATGTAAAGGGATAGAGCACCAAAAATTGAAAAACTTACTGACCTTATGTTAGTTTTTAAAAAAATATCTGATTTGAGATTGTTGTTTTAACTTGCACCACTTCTCATACCAAATAAGAGTGTTTTCTTTTCCCTCCTAACACTAAATACATCTGTCTTTTCTAACATCTTCAATTCTCTGATGCCTGCTGGGTGTCAAACAATTGAATTCAATTCTGATAAATTCTGCCTGGAGTTAGAATCAGATCCCATAACTTACAGACTCAGTGCTATAAGACTGCCCCCACTTCAGATTTCAATTACAAGTACTAGGCCACCTGTGCTTCTGATTGATGGATTATAGATTGGGGGTTCCCCCATCACTCCCCTCAGGTTAGATAATTCACTAGAGTGACTCAAAGAACTCAGAAAAACACTCTTACATCTTCTGATTTATTATAAGTATACAACTCAGCAACAGCAAAATAGCAGAGATGCATAGAAAGGTATGGGGGCGTGTATTGGCATACAAAGCTTCCATGCCCCTTCCAGGAGAAGCACCCTCCCAGCACCTCAATGTGTGTACCTGTCAGCCCCATCTCACAAGCCTGGAGGCAGGGAGGTGGAGTTGAAAGTTCCAAACTTCTAATCAAGGCTTGGTCTTTTTGGTGACCAGGCTCCATCCTGAAGCAATTTAGGGGCACTGTCAAGAGTTACATCATTTAAACAAAAGAGAACAAAGACACTCATCACCTTTATCACTCATGGAATTCCCAGGGTCTTAAAAATTCTGTGCCAGGAACCAGGGTCAAAGACCAAATATATTCCTATGATACCACAGATGGTTTTAAGCATTTTTAATTGAATTACATGAGAAAATATCAGAAGTCTATTTCTCTGCCTTGTTTTCATATTTAGAATCTTATATTTTCTTGATGTTTTTCTCCTTTTAGGGAGAAATGTTTGCATAATTACCTCTTATCTAACTACTTAGAGCATACACATTTTCAAAAAATTGATTCTATTCCACTTAAGTTGAGTTGAGCTGGCCAGACATGAAGCAGCAATCTAGTAAACAAATGGATGTCTATTTCTGGTCACGTTCATAGTAAACACAGAGATCAATTTTTGTTTTTTATTTTCAAAGTTTATGCTTTAAGAAAGGTGTGCTTTGGGGCTTCCCTGGTGGCGCAGTGGTTGAGAGTCCGCCTGCTGATGCAGGGGACATGGGTTCGTGCCCCAGTCTGGGAAGATCCCACATGCCGCGGAGCAGCTAGGCCCGTGAGCCATGGCTGCTGAGCCTGCGCGTCCGGAGCCTGTGCTCTGCAATGGGAGAGGCCACAACAGTGAGAGGTCTGCGTACCGCAAAAAAAAAAAAAAAAAAGGTGTGCTTTGGGTGAGATGTGCCGTCTATAGAACTTGGAAGCAACCCTAAATTAGTCAGATTGCTGTGTGTCACAGCAGAGCATGACAAGCTCACATGGGTAAAGCAGGCCAACCTGTTTACATGGTATGAAAACAGAGTTGAAACCAAGAATTATTCTTTTAAAATTCAATTAATCATATTGCAATCCTTGAAAAGAAATTTATTTAACCTTACCTAACTTGTTGTAAGAACATAACCTGCTGTACCAAGGTCTACAGCCTCTTTCCAGCTGCTTGATAATTTATGAACAAGCACTATAAGGAAACTTACACAAATCAGTGAACAAGTTAGGGAGATTTCAACACCCTGGAAAGGAACTTGCAAGTATAAGTATATGAGTTGACATTAGGCTCAGATCACTTTAAAATGATGAATGTCATGAATTTTACTTGCTTCTAGAAATGTTAAAGCAGGCCTGCTTGAAGTACTGTGTCCTATGTAAGCAAATTTTAATATTTGAATATCCATGTGTGGCATTTGTATTTATCCAAAATGAGTTAAGCTAGGATTTATTTAGCAGTTTTGGAGGACTTATAAGTATTCCTGAAACACCCATCTTAAGGAAGCTATGAACTCCAGGAACTCTTGAAGCCGCAGAAGTAATCTGTGGGAACTTAGTTATAATAAAAAAATATGACTGCCACACCTATTCAGAGGTAAATACTGTCATTCTATTTAAGGTGAGGAATGCCTTATGTCTTTACAGATCTGTATTTTCGTTACCATTTGTCAAAACTGGCGTTGCATATGCAATTTAAGTCTTACCCAACCGTAAGAAATGACCAGTAGCCAATTCCAATGGCTATAGTTGACCTTTCATGCTCTTTGCCAGTTATAATTACTCCTGAATGTGATGCTCATTCTATGCTTTCATGGTAGAGAATAAAACTTAAAATAGGGCTTCCCTGGTGGTGCAGTGGTTGAGAGTCTGCCTGCCGAGGCAGGGGACACGGGTTCGTGCCCCGGTCCGGGAAGATCCCACATGCCGTGGAGCAGCTGGGCCCGTGAGCCATGGCCGCTGAGCCTGCGCGTCCGGAGCCTGTGCTCCGCAACGGGAGAGGCCACAACAGTGAGAGGCCCGCGTACCGCAAAAAAACAAAAACAAAACCAAAATAACTTAGAATAATGTTGCCTAGGGGTCAAAAACTGGTGACTAAATGAGATTTATCTCTTGGAATAGTGTTTAATACAGTTTTTAATTTGAATACTTTTTCAAAGTTCATGCCCTCTTCAATTCCTAATAGTGTCCACTGTTCTGAATCCTAGATTTACATTTTCTGTCTGGCACCTGAAATTATTTGATTTTGCTCTTCCTTCATTAGACATATGGAAACCAAAGCTTATGTGATGTTTATAATAATCACCAATTAAAATAATACATGCACAGCTTTCAGGGTTTCTCTACCCTGATTTAGCAAAGATTATTATGGGGGTATGTCTGTATTTAACAGTTGTGTACAAAGGTACATCTTTAGAAAGTCTGACAGATGCCAAAGGAAGTGAAATATGGATTCTCTCTCTTATACTTTTCCTCCTTGACTTCAACTTTATTTCCATTTGTTTGTGTAGACAAAGTTTTTATATTTGGGCTAGAGGAAGATGTATCAATGAAAGCTGAATGCAAATTAGTATCCTGGATTTGCTTTTGTAGTTCTTAGGCTTCTCTCCCTCACTTGTCAGTATGTACTAAGGTGCAGACTAGATGTGCTAAATTTTTTAAAAGACAGGATCATTCACTGTCATTTACCATTAACTTTCAACTTCTATCAATAGGATGATAAATATTTGGTATTTCCAATTATATATTTATTTGTGCTTTTAGTGAAGTAAGAGGGACACTGAGGTCAGCTTCAATCATAGCCATTTTAGCAATGGTAAATTATCTGGAATTGAAATATTAAATACTAATCATAGATAATAGAGGATTTTATCTGAAGCAGGCTTCTTTGATTATCTATATATAGCTGTATCTTAACATTATCTAGGAATCTGGGCTTGCTTTTTATTAACATTTATTCTGAATAAATTCTTCTCTCAAATGTGAATGTTGAGCACCAGCAAAGATTTTTTTTTTTTTTTTTTTTTTTTGCTGTCACATTGAGATGAAGCCTACTGTGATGAATTATTAGGACAATGAAAATTAAGCAAGAGTGAAGGCTGTAATTTGAGAAGGAAATAAATCTGCAACTTGCAGAAAGAATAGTAGCTTGGAAGATTTATTCTCTCTTTTAAAGTTGCCTGTCACAATATGGTAACGCTAGGCATCAGGATTTGAAAGATGGTTTCAAAATCTCCTTATTGACAACATTGCTAAGTGGCCAACTTTTCGTGTGTCACTGTGGGGGGCCTTTGTGCCTATCTTTTATCTTTGCCATGATTTGTTGGAGACATTCATAGTAATTACTAACTGAGAAGGTAGGCTGCTTTGCAAAGCATATAACTATACAGTTAAGTCAGAACAGTGAAATAAACTCTAGGCACAAATTATTGTAAGCTGGTGTTGGCATTTGGAGCAATGACAGGCAATGATAAGGAAGAAATTACAGGCTCCCCATAATGGGGCACTTGGTCCACTATTCTTTACCTCCATGTCCTATAAAATGAACTATTTTACAGTTTATACTCATATCTTAGATTGGAGTTAAGATAGTAATACCCAGTAACATGTAAAATTTCAAAATGCAATGAAGTGAACACAAATATGCATGTTTTAGTCAATACTTCTCTGCTTATTTTGGTTTTCTGACATAGAATTTCTGCCATACATTTTACTGTGGAAAATATAAATCAGTTATGATACTAAGTCTCAGCCTCTGTATCGATGGAAGAGGAAAACACTAAAATTTATGGGTAACTACTAAAATCTCAATAACATACAAACAATTAGTTGTAACATAGGTATTATTATCCCCATTTTGTGGATGAGAAAACACAGGCCTTGAGACATTAGGTAATATGAGAAAAGTCTTGCAACTAGTAAAAGATATTGTCATAATTTGAACCCAAGCTCGTCTAATTTTTCTTCTAATGCTATATATCGTTCTGCCATCCAATCAAATAAACATCTATTTTGGGAATTTATGGGCATCAGGATGCCTAAGTTCAAATGCTAGCCCCTTCATATGGGCATGTTTCTAAGCCTTTCTGAGCCTAATTTTTCTCCTATTATAGGCCATAGGTAGGGGTACAGATAGTTCATCCAGTGTAACAGAGGGGCATGCAGAGGGTAAAATCAAGGTTATTTGGTAAATTTGGGGGAGTAGCAAGTACAAAATCTCAGTGAAATATGAAGCCAGCTCATCTGTTGAGAATAATAGACCCGGGTAGCTCAGTGTGGCTCTATGGCTCCACTAGTGATTCATCATAACAGTGATTTAAAATGAAGGAGCTCAGTGCAGAGGACTGTTTTTCTGCAGCCACTTCCACCTGCTCAGAAACAGGGGTAGAAAATGAGAATAGCTGGGTTTAATCAAGGTTGAGATTTAGCCCACCTTGTAAGATGGAGTGAGTTGAGGATGTAAGCAAGGGAGAAATACAATGATGAATCATAGAACCTAAACAGAATGGGGAGGGAAATGCAAACATGCAGCGTGTGTGTGTGTGTGTGTGTGTGTGTGTGTGTGTGTGTGTGTGTGTGTTGGGGGGAGCAAGTTGAATAAGTGGTAGTGTCAGTAATTGAAGATTTCACTGGTGTCTAAGAAATGTTGGAGTAGGGGACAGAGGAGTGAGTAGAAGAACACCATCTACTGTGATTTTGTATCTGCATTCCAGGAAAAAAAAAATTTGTTTCAGAGCTTTTGTGTCCCTTTTAGGCAATCTCAAATAAAAGGAAAGTTCATTAGCAAATATTTATTAAGCACCCATATTCATAAATAGTACCTCAGAATTCATTTACTGCTGGGAGTAATTGTGAAGCTAGGGAGGAATATATTTTAATAATAAGAGCAAAACAAGTATTTTAATCTCTTTCTGTGCATTTCATGCAGAACATTAAGAATTAAATTAATTCAGCCAATGTTTACTAAGGTGTTATGCTTGACCTAAATGATTTTACAATCTAGTGGGGAAGGAAAATATGTTCCAGAATTATCATAACAGAATGCATGAAGTGACAGGTGTCAAAATTTAAGTATAAACACAATGCTAGGGAGCCCCAAGGAAGGTGTGATTAATTCCTGCTTGTAGTGACTGAGGATTTCAGGGGGAACTACAATTTTAGCTATATTTTGAAGAATGAGCAGCATCTATAAAGGTCAGATAGGGATGCAAGAAAAGAGGGTATTTGGAAAATATTCTAGGCTGAGTAGAGATGAAAGCCAAAGACAAACGTTATAGGTTACATTCAAGAACTAGCAAATAGGATCTGTGTTTGGACCATAGTTACGTTTGGAAGAAGAGTAAGATTGTAAAGCAGTGCCTGGGACATAGATTATTACTTAATATATACACTCCTGAAAGAGGAGAGATATGGCTAACATAAAAGGTAAGATTTTTGCATCACTGAAGCAATGTGATAATGTTCTTTTCTTAAGGAAAATGTACACTGGGCATTTTGAGTCACTGAAATTAGAAAGCCTTGTTTTCACATAAACATGGGTATAACTCAGTGGCAGACTGTATTTTTTTTGCTGTAAAGCTCTCACTACATCCTACTCTTGGTTGATAATTTTGGAGAATGTTGTGAGAAATCCAAGATGCCTACTAAAACCATAGGTGGCTTTAAGAAACTATGATCAACTGTTTCAACAATTATCAATCATTGAAGTCCTTGTGAATTTGCTATGAATGAACAAAGTAGTCTTTGAATCTTTTTCTTGTAAACATGAACAATATAAATGTAATTATAAATGTCTATATATTAATTTCAGAAATCTTTAGCATCTGTCAAAAGTAGCTAATATTTTAATATCTAATACTTTTAAGCTATGAAAAAATACATGATATTCTTGATTTTATTCTAAAGATCTTTATGTATGTAATGATATTTATCATGCTTGTAAAACGTATTCTTACGATTTTTAATTTGGTGACTTATTACAGTTTTAATTAGGAAGTACATCAAATTGTGTGACTGTGATTTATAATTATGGGAATATAGCTAGAAATAAGATCTTCAGGTTTATCCAATAAAATAAATGTACCATTGATTCCATTAATACATATTTTGAATTCCTCACTAATATTAACTTAGAACAGTTGCAGAATAATTTTTCACTGAAAGTATACAAAGCATTTGACCCTCAGTAAATCTCAGTAAGGAGAATAACTAAGAGTATTTTCATTGTTTTCATAGTGGGACTGAGGCCTTAAAGATTCAGAATGTTAATATTTGCATTGGTGTTTGCTCTTGAAAAGTTCTCTGCAGCCCAATAATATTTTCACCTTCTGATGTAAAACTAAATATATGGATATCTGTTCTTTCTGGTTTTTCTAGTTGTCCTATAGTTTTCAGAATTACTAAGAGTGCACAAAGGGAATTAATACATAGAGCTTATAACTTCTTTTGCCTCCAGAGGCTGTTTCCCTTGATAAAAGTATTTGGCATATATTTAGAGGAGAAAACTAGTGATATGGAAGTCAAAGATTATGTCCTCTAGTAATATGCTGTGATGTGTTACTGCATGTTTTCAGTCTAGACGAATCAACTGAATACACACACACACACAAACACACACACACACACACACATATATATATAATATTGGCTGAAATTACAGTATACTAAACTCCTGCTTTCATTCTCTTATGTGGCTATTAAAAAATTATTTTTTCCCTGAGTCAGAGCTTTTATATTTGTCCCACCCTGTCCTCTGTACTGAACAATTCCAGCTGAGGAAGAATTGTGATTTTATTAGTCCCACATGGAGACATTCTCTCCAGGGAATACCTTGTTCTTTGTGACGTGTATTATTGTAGAGTAATCCTCTTTTGACTTTGCCAATAGTGAGTGCCCATTCTAGTGGTTAAAACCCAACCACTCTCTTGAACTAAGCCAAATGGAAACAGATACAGAGAACTGAAAGAAGATACAACAGTAAAATCAAAGTATTTATACAGTTTTACTCTCCTTTGGTTAAAGTTTCCCAGAAACCTATTTATATGAGAGAGACTAAATTACTGGAATTAATGCTGAGATCTGCTGAGTGATTTTACCTAAGAACTTTAAGCCCTTAAGTGATTATAATTTTCATACCTGTGGAAAAAATAAATTACCAGCTACAAAATTCTCTTTTTATATATATGACCAGATATAAATATTTATAATATAATTTATATATAATTTATACTATTTTTATTTGTATAATTTTATATGTATACATGTTATAATTATCCACACACACAAATATACATATAATGTAATGATGGGAGTGACATCTCATCACCTTTGCCATATTTTACTGGTTGGAAGTGAGTTGTGAGTCATGAGTCATAGTCCCATCCATACTCAAACGGGGCAAATTATTTAAAGGCATGGGCCATTGGGATCACCCTAGGGCTGTCTGGATTACCACATGTTCCTGTAAGAGTAAAGCACAGCTGTTAAGATATTCTTCCATACTTTCATCCTTTTCTATTCCTCAGGGGTTTTTTTAAAGACAATTTATTATTTCTATTTCATCTGAATATTCCTGAAGGCTTTGCCTTTTGTACAAGACATTAAGAAAATTAAGAGCGATGTCGGTGCTCCTACCTTTATCTCAATGTTCTGAATAATTTATTTCCAAAGTGTAAGTTATTCAAGTTCATTTGTATATGGTTGTTTGTGTAAAATATTGAAAAAACAAATGGTATTTCAGCACAAAATCATTCAAGAGCATTGAAATAAATGTTAAAGAGGGATTGAAATAAATGTTAAAGAGGGATTGAGGATAATGAGCACTCTGACCATGGAAATTTTAGCTGTTTATGTTTTGCCTTAGTAACACAAGAAAATAAGTTTTATTCCAAAAGTTTATGCTCAGAATTTTCACTTCTCTCCTCTTCTCTCCTCTTCTTCATTCTTTCTATTTCTCTTATTTATATTATTATATAATTGAAAAGAACAAATCTGAGAGATTGCTGCTTTATTTCTAACTCTACTACTACTACTGTTAATGTCTTTATATGCATTTGTTTTATATTCTTCATCTATAAGATGAGAAAGTTAGTTGAACTAAGATACTGCTGTAAAGAAACATGTACTGACAGGGAGGATCAAGATGGTGAAGCAGGAGGATGTGGAGCTCACTTCTCCCCACAAAACATCAAAAATAAACCTACACATGGAAAAATTCTCATGGAAAACCAACTGTAAACTGTTTGAGTGGTGCATAGTTTCACTGTGATCACACGGGCCTCGCTTGCTTTGGCTGTCACCTCTTTTGGGGCAGAGCATGCACTCAAGAAATGGAGCCTTATCAAACCCAACCCTCAGGGCTTCTACTCCAACAACTGGGGTTGTGATAGCCACAGAACAGAGAGGTGTTCCCACCCAACTTCTAGAACAGGTTCTGGACACCACAATACCAATCACACCCCCTATCAAGAGGATAACAGCCAGCACACTCTGAGGAAAGATGTGGTACACATCCATACCAAAAACAGCCCTCACACCAAAAATATTGGACTCACACATCTACACAGGGATGCTTCACATAAAAACATCTGATCAAGACCACAGTAGGTAACAGTTTCTCCTAAATTCATAGAGACAGAGAAAGTTAAGTAAAATGAAAAAGCAGAGGAACTACTCCCAGTTAAAAGAACAAGAAAACTCCCAAATAATGAAAGAGAGCTCACCAGTCCTTTGGATCCCAAGTGTGAAAAGGAGATAATAAAAATGCTATAGGAATTAAGAAAGATTATCAATAGAAATGCAGATCACTCTAACAAGAAACTAGAAGCTACAAAGATGAACCAATCAAAATTAGAAAATTGCCAAGATAAAAACCAATCTAGAAGCAATGAACAGCAGATTAAATAATGCAGAATAAATGATAAGAAAGGTAGAATGATGGAAACCACCCAATCAGAACAGCAGACAGAAAGAAATGAAAGCACCATATGAGACCTATGGGATAATACAAAGCATACTGATCTACGCATAATAGAGGTTCCAGAAGGAGAAGGAAAGAAAAGGGGATCAAAAATGTATTTGAGGGCTTCCCTGGTGGTGCAGTGATTGAGAGTCTGCCTGCCGATGCAGGGGACATGGGTTCGTGCCCCGGTCCGGGAAGATCCCACATGCCACGGAGTGGCTGGGCCCATGAGCCATGGCTGCTGAGCCTGCGTGTCTGGAGCCTGTGCTCCGCAATGGGAGAGGCCACAATGGTGAGAGGCCTGTGTACCGCAAAAGACAAACAAACAAAAAATGTATGTGAAGAAATTATGGCTAAAAACTCCCCAACTGAAAGAAGGAGACAGATATCCAAGTACAGGAAGCACAGAGGGTCTCAAACAAGATGAACCTAAACAGACCCACAACAAGACATATCATAATTAAAATGGCAAAAGTTAAAGAGATAATTCTAATGGCAACAAGAGAAAAACAAAAGAGTCAATTACAAGGGAACCACTTAAAGGCTATCAACTGATCTCTCTGCAGAAACTTTGCAGGCCAGAAGGGAGTGGCATGAAGTCCTGAAGGGAAAGACCTGAAACCTAGGATAGACAACCTAGCAAGACTATCATTTAGAAAAGAAGGAGAGATGAAGAATTTCTCACACAAGCAAAAACTAAAAGAATACAGCAATACTAAACCTACCCCCAAAAAAATCTTAAAAGGTACTGTTTAAATAGAAAGGAAAAATCTATAGGAAAGGGAAAATCACAATAGGAAAGGCAGATATATAAAAGAATTGAAGATCACTTAAATAAGCCAGTATATAGATTAAAAAACAATAAGAACTTTTGTAAAAGTGATTACAATCTCAATTAATAGGAAAAGGATAAACATGGAGATGTAAAATAGGACACCAAAATCACAAAATATAGGGAAGGGGAGTAAAAAATGTAGATCTTTTAGAATGTTTTCAAACTTGTATTACTATCAGTTTAAAGCAAGTAGATATAGTTAATGGTGAACACTCTGGAAAACCAGGGTAAACACAAATCAAAGATAATAGATTCACAAAAAACAAAAGAAATGAATCCAAGCATAACACAAAAGAAAACCGTCAAACCACAAAAGTAAAAACAAAAAGAAGAAATAACAAAGAAGAACTATAAAATCAACTGGAAAACAAGATTTAAAATGGCAATAAATACATTAATATCAAAATTACTTTAAAAGTCAATGGACTAAATGCTCTGATCAAAACACAGAATGGCAGATTGGATTAAAAAAATCTAAGAAACTACCATATGCTGCCTACAAGAGACTTCACGGTGAAAGACACAGATAGAAAGTGAGGGAATGGAGAAAGATATGTCATGCAAATGGAAATGACAAGAAAGGGAGGGTAGCAATACTCATATCAAACAAAATAGACTTTAAAATAGTCAGTAAGGAAAGACAAAGACAGACATTATATAATAAAGGGATCAATACAAGAAGAGGACATTACAGTCATTAAAATATATGCACCCATTACAGGAGCACATAAATATATAAAACAAATACTAACATACATAAAGGGAGAAACTGACAGGAATACAATACTAGTAGGAGACTTTTACACCCCTCTGACATCAATGGACAGATCTTCCAGACAGAAAATTAATAAGGCAACAGTGGCCCTTAATGACACAATAGACCAGTTAAACTTAATTGATATTTACAGGACATTACATCCAAAAAAAACCAGAATACATATTCTTGTCAAGCGCACGTGGAACAGTTTCTAAGGTTGACCACAGACTAGAACACAAAATAAGCCTCAACAAATTCAAGAGGATGGAAATCATTTTAATCATTTGTTCTGACTGCAGTGGTCTGAAACTAGAAATCAACTAGAGAAAGAAAAAAGGGAAAATAACACATGGAGACTAAACAACATGCTACTAAAAGACAAATGGGTCAATGACGAAATCAGAAAATATCTCAAGACAAATGACAATAAAAACACAACCTTACAAAAATCTATGGAATACAGCAAAATCACTTCTAAGGGGGAAGTTCACAGTGATACAGGTCTTCCTCAAGAAAAAAACAAACAAACAAAATCTGAAACAACCTAACCTACCACCTAAAAGAGCTAAAAAAAAAGAACAATCAAAACTCAAAGTCAACAGAAGGAAATAATAAAGATTAAAGAGGATATAAGTAAAATAGAGATCAATAAGACAATAGAAAAGATCAATAAAACAAAGAGCTAGTTCTTTGAAAGATAAACATAATCGACAAACCTCTAGCCATGCTCATCAAGAAGAGAGAGGATCCAAATAAACAATAAGAAATGAAAGAGGAGTTTATTTTTGTGTATGGTGTTAGGGAGTGTTCTAATTTCATTCTTTTACATGTAGCTGTCAAGGTTTCCCAGCACCACTTATTGAAGACACTGTCTTTTCTCTATTGTATACTCTTGCCTCCTTTGTCATATATTAGTGGACCATAGGTGCATGGGTTTATCTCTGGGCTTTCTATCCTGTTCTATTGATCTATATTTCTGTTTCTGTGCCAGTACCATACTGTCTTGATTACTGTAGCTTTGTAGTATAGTCTGAAGTCAGGGAGCCTGATTCCTCCAGCTCCATTTTTCTTTCTCAAGATTGCTTTGGCTATTTGGGGTCTTTTCTGTCTCCATACAAATTTTAAGATTTTTTTTGTTCCAGTTCTGTGAAAAATGCCATTGGTAATTTGATAGGGATTGCACTGAATCTGTAGATTGCTTTGGGTAGTATAGTCACAATATATTCACAATACTGATTCTTCCAATCAAAGAACATTGTATATCTCTCTATCTATTTGTGTCATCTTTGATTTCTTTCATCAGTTTCTTATAACTTTCTGCATACAGGTTTTTGCCTCCTCAGGCAGGTTTATTCCTGGGTATTTTATTCTATTTGTTGCAATTGTGAGTGGGATAATTTCCTTAATTTCTCTTTCTGATCTTTTGTTGTTAGTGTATAGGAATGCAAGAGATTTCTGTGCATTAATTTTGTATACTGAGACTTTACTAAATTTGTTGATTAGCTCTAGTAGTTTTCTGGTAGTATCGTTAGGATTTTCTATATATAGTATCATGTCATCTGCAAACAGAGACAGTTTTACTTCTTCTTTTCCAATTTGTGTTTCTTTAATTTCTTTTTCTTCTCTGATTTTTGTGGCTAGGACTTCCAAAACTATGTTGAATAACAGTGGTGAGAGTGGGCACCCTACCCTTGTTCCTGATCTTAGAGGAAATGCTTTCAGTTTCTCACCATTGAGAATGATGTTTGCTGTGGGTTTGTCTTATATGGCCTTTATTATATTGAGGTATGTTCCCTCTATGCCCACTTTCTGGAGAGTTTTTATCATAAATGGGTGTTGAACTCTGTCAAAAACTTTTTCTGAATCAATTATCATACGGTTTTTATTCTTCAGTGTGTTAATATAGTGTATCACATTGATTGATTTGCATACATTGAAGAATCCTTGCATCCCTGGGATAAATCCCACTTGATCACGGTGTATGAATCTTTTAATGTGTTGTTGGATTCTGTTAGCTAATATTTTGTTGAGGAATTTGACATCTATATTCATCAGTGATATTAATGTGTCATTTTCTTTTCTTGTGATATCTCTGTCTGGTTTTGGTATCAGGGTGATGGTGGCCTCATAGAATGAGCTTGGGAGTGTTCCTTCCTCTGTAATTTTTTGGAAGAATTTGAGAAGGATGGGTGATAGCTCTTCTCTAAATGTCTGATAGAATTCACCTGTGAAGCCATCTGGCCCTGGAGTTTTGTTTGTTGGAAGATTTTTAATCACAGTTTCAATTTCATTACACATGATTTGTCTGTTTATATTTTCTATTTCTTCCTGGTTCAGTCTTGTAAGATAATACCTTTCTAAGAATTGGTCCATTTCTTCCAGGTTGTTCATTTTATTGGCATATAGTTGATTGGAGTAATCTCTCATGATGCTTTGCATTTCTGTGGTGTCCATTGTACCTTCTCCTTTTTCATTTCTAATTTTATTGATTTGAGTCTTCTCTCTCTTTTTCTTGATCAGTCTGGCTAAAGGTTTATCAATTTTGTTTATTTTCTCAAAGAATGAGCTTTTTGTTATTGATCATTGCTATTGTTTTCTTTGTTTCTATTTCATTTATTTCTCTCCGGTCTTTATGTTTTAAATGGATTAAAGACATAATGTAAGACCAGACACTATAAAACTCTTAGAGGAAAACATAGAACACTCTTTGACATAAATCACAGCAAGATCTTTTTTGACCCACCTCCTAGAGTAATGAAAAAACAAACAAACAAACAAATGGGACCTAATGAAATTTGAGGGCTTTTGCACAGCAAAGGAAACCATAAATAAGATGAAAAGACAACCCTCACAATGGGAGAAAATATTTTCAAACAAAGCAACAGACAAGAGATTAATCTCCAAAACATACAAGCAGGTCATGCAGCCCAATATCAAAAAAACAAACAACCCAATCCAAAAATGGGCAGAAGGCCTAAATAGACATTTCTCCAAAGAAGGCATACAGATGGCCAAGAGGCACATGAAAAAATGCTCAATATCACTAATTATTAGAGAAATGCAAATCAAAACTACAATGAGGTATCATCTCACACTGGTCAGAATGACCATCATCAAAAAATCTACAAACAATAAATGCTGGAGAGGGTGTGGAGAAAAGGGAACCCTCTTGCACTGTTGGAAGGAATGTAAATTCATATAGCCACTATGGAGAATGACATGGAGGTTCCTTTAAAAACTAGAAATAGAATTATTGTATAACCCAGCCATCACACTACCAGGCATGTACCCTGAGAAAACCATAATTCAAAAAGACACATGCACCCCAATGTTCTTTGCAGTACTATTTACAATAGCCAGGTCATGGAAGCAATCTAAATGCCCATTAGCAGATGAATGGATAAAGAAGATGCGGTACATATATACAATGGAATATTGCTCATCCATAAAAAGGAATGAAATTGGGTCATTTATAGAGACATGGATGGACCTAGAGATTGTCATAGAGAGTGAAGTAAGTTAGAAAGAGAAAAACAAATATCGAATATTAAAGAATATATGAGGAATCTAGAAAAATGATACAGATGAACCTGTTTGCAAGGCAGAAAGAGAGACACAGATGTAGAGAACAGACGTATGGACACCAAGGGGGGAAAAGGGGAGTGGATGAATTGGGAGATTGGGATTGACATATATACACCAATATGTATAAAATAGATAACTAATGAGAACCTGCTGTATAGCACAGGGATCTCTACTCAGTGCTCTGTGGTGACCTAAATGGGAAGGAAATAAAAAAAAAGAGGGGATATATGTCTACATATAGTTGATTCATTTCGTTGTATAGTGGAAACTAACACAACATTGTAAAACTACTATAACCCAATTTAAAAAAAAAACAAATGAAAGAGGAGAAATAACAACTGATACCACTGAAATTCAAAAAATCATAAGAGAATACTATGAAGAGTTATATGCCGACAAATTGGACAACCAAGAAGAAATGAATACATTTCTAGAAACATACAGCCTGCCAAAATTGAGTCAAGAAGAAACAGATAATTTGAACAGAACTATCACTAGAAGTTAAATATAATGTGTAATTAAACAAAAAATCTCCTTGGAAACAAAAGTCCAGGACCAAATAGCTTCACTGGGGAATTCTACCAAACATACAAAGAATAACTTATATCTATCCTTCTCACACTATTTCAAAAGATTGAAGAGGAGGGAATACCCAAATTCATTCTATGAAGCCACCATTACCCTGATACCAAAAGCAGACAAAGACACTACAGAAAAATAAAATTACAAGCCAATATCTTTGATGAATATAGATGCAAAAATCCTCAACAAAATATTAGATAACTGACTCCAATAATACATGAAAATAATCATATACCATGATCAAGGTGGATTCATTCCAGTGTTTCACAAATGGTTCAATATATGCAAACAATCAATGTGAGTGATTAACAAAAGTAAAGACAAAAACCACATGATCATCTCAGTAGATACAGGGAAAGCATTTGATAAAACTTAACATCCATTCATGATAAAAACTCTCACCAAAGTGGTTATAGAGGGAACATATCTCCACAGAATAAAACCATTTAATACAAATCCACAGCCAACATACTATTCAATGGTAAATAGCTGATAGCCTCTCCTATAATTCAGGAGCAAGACAAGGATGGCCACTCTTACCTCTTCTATTCAACGTTTTATTGGGAATCCTAGCCACAGCAACAAGACAAGGAAAATAATTAAAAGTATTCAAATTGGAAGGGAAGAGATAAAACTATCACAGTTTGCCAATGACATGATGCTCTCTATACAGAGAACTCCACACAAAAACTATTAGAACTAATAAATTAATTCAGCAAGGTAGCAGGGTACAAGATTAATATACAGAAATCTGTTGTATTTCTTTACACTAACAATGAAATATCAGAAAGTTAAAAAAGGAAATCTCACTTAAAATCACATCAAAAAAATAAAATATCCAGGAATAAACTTAGCTGAGGAGGTGAAAGACCTATACAATGAAAACTATAAAACACTGATAAAGGAAACTGAAGATGATTCAAAGAAATAGAAAGATATCCCATGCTCTTGGATTGAAAGAATTAATATTGTTAGAATGGCCATACTACCTAAAGCAATCTACAGATTTAATACAATCTCAATCAAAATACCCATAACATTTTTCACAGAACTAGAATAATACTAAAATTTATATGGAACCATAAAAGACCCAGAATTGCCAAAGGAATCCTGGGGAAAAACTACAAAGCTAGAGGCTTTACCATTCCAGACCTCTGATAATACTAAAAAGCTACAGTAATCAAAACAGCATGATGTTGACAAAGAAATAGACACATACGTCAATAGCACAGAATAGAGAGCCCAGAAATTAAACCCATACACCTATGGTCACTTAATTTACAAACAAAGGAGGCAAGAATATACAATGGAGAAGATACAGTCTCTTCAACAAGTGGTGTTGGGAAACCTGGACAGCTACATGCAAATCAATTAAATTAGAATACTCCCTCACACCATATACAAAAATAAAAATTGTTTAAAGACCTAAATATAAGACATGACCCCATAATACTCCTAGAAGAGAATATAGGCAAAACATTCTCAAACATAAATTATAGTAATATTTTCTTAGATCAGTCTCCCAAGGCAAATAAATAAAAGCAAAAATAAGCAAATGGGACTGAATCAAACTTAAAAGCTTTAGCACATTGAAGGAAACCATAAATAAAATGAAAAAGACAACTTATGGAATGGGAGAAAATATTTGCAATTGATGGGACTGAAAATGGGTTAACATCCGAAACATAAAATCAGCTTATACAACTCAATACTAAAAAATAAACCTGATCAAACAATGGGCAGAAGACCTAAATAAATGTTTAATAAAGACATGTAAATCGCCAACAGGAACATAAAAATTTGCTCAACATCACTAATTTTTGAGAGAAATACAAATCAAAATTACAATGAGGTATCCTTTCACACTTGTCAGAATGGCTATCATCAAAAAGTCCACAAATAATAAATGCTGGAGAGGGTGTGGAGAAAAGGCAACCCTCCTACACTGTTGGTGGGAGTGTAAATTGGTGCAGCCACTGTGAAAAACAGTATGGAGTTTCCTTAAAGAAGTAGAAATAGAGCTACCATATGATCCAGCAATCTCACTCCTGGGCATATATCTGGAAAAGATGAAAACTCTAATTTGAAGAGATAAATGCACCCCAATGTTCATAGCACCACTTTTTACAATAGCCAAGACATGGAAGCAATCTAAGTGTCCATCAACAAATGATTGGTTTAAGAAGAAGTGATATATGTATATATACAATGGATCATTACTCACCCATAAAAAAGAATGAAATATTGACACTTGCAGCAATATGGATGTACCTAGAGAATATTGTACTAATTGAAGTCAAACAGAGAAAGACAAATATTATATAATACCATTTAGGTGTGGAATCTAAAATGTGATACAAATGAACTTATTTACAAAACAGAAACAGACTCACAGACATAGAAAACAAACTTATGGTTACCAAAGGGGAAAGGGGAGGAGGGAGAAATTAGGAGAATGAGGTTAACAGATACAAACTACTATACATAAAATAGATAAGCAACAATATACTGTATAGCACAGAGAAGAATATTCAATATCTTATAATAAACTATAATGAAAAATAATCTGAAAATTATAAATATATAACTGGGAGAAAAAGAAACATACTGAAAGGGGTGACCCAGCTGCTTCAGGTAGCATCTTACAGGTGTGTCATTTGTTAATCACAATAAAATGTGTGTTTTAATCTCACAGAGTTTATCACTAATAAACTGACTAAGGCTACCTATACTCACTTAAGAATGCCAACAGATTCACCTGACACTTAAGCAATATCTGACTGATCAAAACTCTGCTGATTAACTTCTGGTGTGTAAATATATTCAGTTAGTTTGAAAGAGTCAGAGTTAAAAAAGAATGAGCTAGTGTGAAGGTCTCTTTTCATCAGCTTAGGGAAGCTTGATGTAGCAACTGTCCATAGGCCAGGGGTATAGTCACCATGTATTAGGGTTGGATTGACACCAGCTGATCCTTATCTTTCGGCATCCACTTTTTATCCTCCAGGTAGACGACAGCCCTTCGGTTAGAATGTCATATTAATTACGTATTAAATTGTTATATTGTATAAACATTTTGTTTTGTTTTGAGAAACACCCCATTCTTCCTTGGATTCAGAAGACACACTCTGTATATCATGATATGTATCACTGTAATGTAATGTACTCAGAACATATATAGTTTCATAGCTTCAGGCTTTTCTAAAAAAGGCTGATTTGACTTTTGATCATTTCAATTGTTGAAAAGAGGGAGCTTTTACCTGAGTTTGCTTCCAAACTTTTAAAATACTGTCTCCCTTATATGTGTCCTCGACTTCTTATTCTGAAAAGGGTATGATTCACTTTACGAATCACACTAGTCTGATTTGGTGAGAGTTCAGACTCAGTAGGTAACATGTACAGTGAATCCCATTTTACACATTTTGGTGTGTATTACATTTTCTGTCTGTTACAGAGGACATAATATAGGTAAGATCAGGGTTCAGTGTCTTTGTTTATTTTTAAGTCTTTATTATAATAATCACAAAATACTGTTCTTTAAATGCTGCTTCATATTTATAAAAAGTTTTGCATGTATTATCTCATTTGATTCCAATAGCACTCTGGTAATGAAAGCATGGATTATTATTTGTGGTTTATGGACAAAACCATTACCCGAGACAAGTTTAGCAACTTATAAAAACTAATATTTTGTGAATGCTTACTATGTTTCAGACATTACGCTAAGTATTTTATAAGCATAACATACTTTATCACACATATCCCCCTAATCTATGAAATCAGTTCTCATTTCATGGGTGAGGAAACTGAGGTTTAGGGAAATTAAATGGCATAACCAGGGTCACATGGATATGACTGGCAGAGCTGGGATGGAAGCCCATTCATCTGACTCCAGAGAGCATGCTCTCCTGGACACTGTGTTTCCTGATGGTCAGTAAGCAGGGATCCTATGACTCAAACCAATACTTTTAGTGAATCTGTGCCCTATATTGATTTTAAAGTATGGTCTTCATTAAGAAAAACTCTCAACAAACTTTTTGTGAAAAGAAACTTGACATTTCTTTTAACAGTCATATAAGCCCCTTTTGAACTCTGTCATTTAAAGCTATGTCTTCAGTTGGGAACAATGTGCTATTTCCTTATGCCTCATTTTACTCCTGGCCAGTGTTCCCTTATTAGTGAGAAGATGGACATATGATTCAGCAGTAAGAGTACTCTGCTAGGAGTAAACTGTTGGCCTCTGGGAATGGCAATAACCGTAGCATTGCTTAGTATACTCAAAAAATTTTGGGGCTTCCCTGGTGGCGCAGTGGTTGAGAGTCCGCCTGCCGATGCAGGGGACACGGGTTCGTGCCCCGGTCCGGGAGGATCCCACGTGCCGCGGAGCGGCTGGGCCCGCAAGACATGGCCGCTGGGCCTGCGTGTCTGGAGCCTGTGCTCCGCAGCGGGAGAGGCCATAACGGTGAGAGGCCCGCGTACAGAAAAAAAAAAAAAAAAAAAAAAAAACAGAAATCTCAATTAAATAGAGTTGGGAGACAAGCAGGGGGAGCTTCCATACCCTGTGACAACAGCAGTCCAATGACAAGCAGAAAGTCTCCTCTTCTTTCCTGGCAAGAACTCAGCCAATGAAAAGCCATGGACTCTTTGCTAACTACAGCCCTTCCTACATCCTTTTCCCCTCCATTAAAGCCTTCTCCTTCCGTTGCCTGGGAGGCCTTGCATGAATCTCACCATGGTTGCAGACACCAAATTGTGATTCTCTGCTGATCCTGAATAAACTCATCTTTGCCAGAGAAATATCTGGCAGTTTCAGGTCAACATTTTGGTGGCCTATATGGGGACCAGAGGAGACCCCTGATGACTCTGGAGCTGATGAGCAACCAGGTGCAATACTCAGAACTGAGTCCACTGTGGTTCACTGCTTTTCTCACTGATCCTAGGGTTTGAACGCACATCTTTCTCCTGGATCTGAGTTCATGCCCTCTTTGTGTTTGAAGCTTTCCAGGCTTTATTCGGGATCTATTTAAAGGTTTTGTTTTTCTAGTTAAGGCCTTGTTCTGTATGTGAGTACTCGTTTGGCACTTCAGTCTTATCCTGAGATCAGACTGTTTCAATGAAAGCTGGCTGAAAATGTCTTCAGCTCACTTCCTTCAGGAAGGTGCTGCTTCAAATAAAACTGCCAGTTTTTCAGCCTTTGGCCTGTTCCTTTGAAAAATCTATTGTCTGGAAACTGGCTGAAAAAAACAAACAAAAAAAAATGGTTTCAGCCTGGCTTCTCCAGGACCAAATAGTCTTCTTAGAACTGGCTGAGATTGGCTTGCAAGCTGTTTGAAAATTGTTGTTTGCTCTAGAGGAAAACCCCCTAGTAAATGGGATCCCAGTTATCTAAGATTTTGAGGGATCCCCCCCGACACAGAGACTCTGGCCAGTTTTATGTTTAAAAACCTTGTCCTTCCTCACGGGCATTTCTAACCTAAATGGACCAACTTGACCAAAGGCAATTTAGAATATCAATAGCCATTATGGGGAACTTCTGAAATCCTCAAACTTCATTTTCTTCTAACTGAATTGGACTGTAATAGCACAAAAATTTCCAGAACTGATTGGAAAGCTTATTTTGATTGGTATTTTGAGACTTCCCAATATTATCAGGAGTCTAAAATTTCCTCTCTGCAAAATAAGAAATTAAGACTGAGGTCAACAAACAATTAAAGAAAGAAAATGGCTCTTGAAGCCTCAGGCTCTACTTCATTGGCTTCTTTGTCTCAGCCTCTGTCTTCAGTTCCACCTTCTTCCTTTTCTTCTGTAACTCCTATGCCTCCACTATACCCTCAAATCCCCCAAACAAATTCTCGCTCCAAACTTCCCTTTTCTCTGCTACTCTTCCCGCTCCCTTTTCCTCTGAACTTATCAGGATCTGTCCCTTTAAAATTAAGCATCTGAGGATCCAGAAACTAAACCCTTAATTTCTTATTTTCCCTGGACTAAAGCTGAATTGCATGCCACAAAGATTTTCCCAAGGTAATTCCTCACAGATTTGCTGAGGAATTTAATATAGTCATTCAAACTTATCAACCTGATTTCTCTGCCTCTTATCAGCTAGTCCATATGCTTGTTGAAGTCCAGGACAAGCACTGGATAAAAACTTCACAACTGGGAAACTCCTGAAAAGGTCTCTAGAACTACAATTTGGAGACCAGTTCACTAACTTATATGATCAGACTTGGGCAATCACTAGGCGACTTTATGGAGTAATTCCTAGGGCTTTTCCAAAGCCTGCTGATTGGAACAAAATTCAAGCTTGCACACAAAAAAAATCTGATGAACTTCTTCATGATTATTATAATCCAATTCAGAATGTTTTTAAAGGAAATTCTGGTCTTCTTTCAGATGTTGATTCCACCCAGGTTGCTCTTAACTCTATGTTTATTAATAGGTTGAACCAGGATCTTTCCCTTCTAGTAAAAAGGACTAGAATGGAATGGGAAACTATGTCTCCTTCAGATTTAGTTAATCTGGCAAACCAGCTCTCTCACACTCTAGATGAGTTACCTAAAAGGAAGACAGCCATAATTCTTAATCTTCAAATCCAGCAAATGAAGGCTCCAAAACCAAAACAAACCCTCCTAGTTTCTGCTGTTATTGAAAAAAAACAGGACAGTGGACAAGAGACTGTTACAAATTTAAGCACTTTGGTTACCTTCCTACCTCTAACCAGCCTTTCCAACATCCTTCCAATTCTCAAAGAGTTCTGAGGATCTATGGTTGGGGGTGGGGAGGGTGTCTTCCCAATCCTCCCTCTTAATCAGCTTGGAGAAACATTTCTCCAGATTGGGGATGAATCTCTTCCAGTTCTGACATCAGAGCCACATTCTTGGTGCTCAACCCCACTACTGTAAAGCAGCCAGCCCCTGCCTTGGAGTACTAAAACAGTTCATAGAGTGGTGATCTCTAGTGATCTTCAAGAGGGTCTTTTCTCTGAACCTATTTCCCTTTGTTTAGACCCTTTGAGAGATACACACCCTTTTCTCCTCTACCTATATCCATTTAGTAGCACAAGACTTCTTAGAGAAGTATCATGCCAGTTTCTTTCTCCCAGAAGGGGGAAAGCATTCTAGAATTTGACAGTAGTAGTCAAACTAACCAACCAGGTGAATTACATAATTCTTTGACATCTTTTAGTTGCTTCATCTCTGAAAGTACTAGAGCAGATTCTGGAAACACTGATCATTTCCCTATTGAATCAGCTATCACCTTCCCTACGGGAAAAATCTTCAACTGATTTTTGCAAAATGTACAGAGCATTGTCTGTCAAGATTCAAATAGATCCCTCAAAGCCTCTTCCCTGAATGAATGCCCTATAAGTAAAGAAGGTTTTCAAGGCATAAAACTCATAATAGAAGATTACAAGGCTCAAGGCCTCATTATTCCTGTACTATCCCCTGTATAACACTCCCATTTCACCAGTGAGAAAACCTAAGGGCAGAGGGTAAAGATTTGTCCAGGAGCCCTGAGCAATAAACAACATTGTTATCCCTCAACACCCTGTAGCTCCTAACCCTCATACATTACTAAATTCCATTCTCGCTGGAAGTAAATTCTTTACTATAATTGACTTATGTGAGGCATTCTTTAGTAATCGAGTTGATCTAGCCAATACATTTCTGCCTTCACTTGGGGAGAAAAACCCTAATTCACCTGAATAGTAATGACTCAGGGTTATACTGTGAGTCCTTCTTATTTCTTACAAATCCTGAAGACTGATCTGGATGACAAAGTCCCCCAGAGGTTCTACTTTGTTGCATTACAGGGAAAATTTGCTTCTTTGCTCTCCTTCTCAAGCCTCTCAAGAAGACGGTATTCACTTGCTAATGCTTTCAACCTTAAAGGGACATAAGTTTGCCAAAGAAAAATTGCAGTTTGCTCAAACCCATGTTTAATATTTAGGGCATCTGTTATTGGAACAAGGGCTACACCTAGATCCAGATAGGCTTCATGGTGTCCTAAATTTCCCAAAACCCCAAACTGAGCTCCAACTGTGAGGTCTTCTCAGGCTAGTTGGTTATTGTTGAAATTGGATTCCAAATTTCTCTCTTATGGCCAAACCTCTATGTGTTTTACTCAACAATAACAACCCTGACACAATTTTATTGAAAGAACCTGAAAACATAGTCTTCTGGGCCTTAAAGAAAGAATTTGATGAACCCACCTGCCCTTGGACATCCCAATAATCAGATTTCCTTTTTCCTTTTGGTATATGAAAAGGAAGGGAATGCCCTTAGTATTCACCCAGAAACATGGGAACCACCGTGGTTGCATATGGTATTATAGCCAGCAACTGCATTCTGTGGCATAGGTATTACTCCTTCCCCCTGCCTTACCATAGAGTCATTATAGCCATTGCCATTTCAGTTAGGACCACTGAGAAAATCATTGTGGGATCCCCTTTAAATATTTTTGTTCCCCATGCAGAAGAATCTCTCCTAAATTCTCATTATACTCAACATTTCTCAGCCAGCCCTGCCTCACCTCCTATGAAGTCCTTTTTTTAAAAATAAGTTGTCACTCACATAACTCTTTTATATTGTAATCACCTTAACCCAGCTACTCTTCTCGCCTCCATCAGTGATGAAGTCCCTTACTACTGCTTAACACTGAAGGACCACGTCCTGTCTCCTCCTGCTGATCTACAAAAAATTCCATTGGATAATGTTGACTTCTCATGGTTCATTGATGGTTCTTATTTAAAAGATGACAATGGCAAATATTGTACTGGGTATGCTATTGCAACTCTTTTTGGTGTTGCTGAGGCAGCATCTTTACCTATGGCTACTTCAGCCCAACAGGCTGAAATATATGGTATTAAACACACATGTACTTTAACCAAGGATTGCCAATATTTATACTGATAGTAGATATGCTTTCAGAGCAGCACATGATTTTGGAGTGTTGTGGAAGCAATGTGTCTTCCTTACTTCCAGCAGAAATAAAATTTAAAAATGGCCTTATGTTTGGGAATTATTGAATACAACACTTTTGCCTGTTGTTTTAGCTATTAAGATTCTGAGGCATTCTAAACTCGACTCTCTGGAAGCTAAGGGAAATTACTCTGCTGATATTTCTGCAAAAAAAGTGCTGTCCTTAAAGGGACCAATAGCAACCAAACCACTTTTATGGTGCAATGGGATATTTCTACAAATGATAATTTAGAAAAACTGGCTAGAGAGACCAAATGATTAGCCTCAGAAAAAGAAAATCAGGATTGGCAATTCAACAGTTGTTGGCCTGATAAAACGAAAAAGCTCTGGTTTGGACCAAATAACAACACAGTCCTACTAAAATTCCCATTGCTCACTACTGTATATGCACTAAATCATCAGTCTACTGACAAAATGATAGCCTTCATGAACCAATATCGGTGGAGGAACATTAACAAGGCTGCAATAAGTGTCCACCTCACTTGTCCCACTCGTTTAAATTACAATGCAGGGAAGTCTGTTCGTAGTGCTTTCAGACATTTTAAACTGCCGAATGGACCATTCGAGTTCTGGCAAATGAATTTCATACAACTTCCTCTGTGTAATGGATATAAATATGTTTTAGTCACTGTCTATGTTTTCACACTGGACTGAAGCCTTTCCTTGCAGACAGACTATTGCCTCTTCTGTGACTAAGGTCCTTTTGGAAAAGATTATCCTCTATCTGGAGAACTCTTCTCAAACTTTGAGGAACCCATTTTACTAGGCCAGCTGCTTCAACAAGTTTGTTTGACCGATTTTACAACACTTTCACTGTGCTGACCACCCTCAACCCTCTGGTATAGTCAAATCAACTTAGCAGCATTATTAAGACTCAATTGGCAAATTTGTAGAGGCTCTCTAAATCCCTTGGCTAAAAGCATTGCCATTGGTCTTTCTAAATCTCAGATCCACTCTCTTTTGGAACTCAAACTCCCACCCTTTGAGATAGTCACAGGATTCCCAATGACTTGGTTCCTGCTTCTTTTGACCTACAACTAGAAAAGGAGAGATACTCCAATACTGCAAAGGCCCAATTTTTTCTACTAAAAATAACCATGTTTTGGCAGAACAATCTTTTCACAGTGCACTCTTGGGAGACAAAGGCCTTAAGCATCACACTTAGCAACTTGGATATTTTGTCTATTGGAAAAGACACCTTTAGTAAAGCTCTCTTCAACCTCGATGGAAAGGCCACTATCAAGTACTACTAACCACTAACCAGTGCTTGTGCTGCCAGACTCCAAGGAATAGACTCTTGGACTCATGTGACACAGCTAAAGAAGACACTGGACTCTGACTGGAACTGCACATCATTTGGTGACCTGAAAGTTAAGATTTCCCAGAATTGAAGCAGATGACACCTGATGAAACAGATTTTCAAAGATATCTGGACCAGGCCAGTTGGAATTTTGTTTTCAAACCTTTGATGATGGTAGAACCCTTCAGATGATCTTCAGCATCTGATTTGATAATATATGTACATTAGATAAAAAGTGCCTACAAGTTCTCCCTCCTAACACTCCTTGTTACTTGAATGTGACCCTCATAGTTTTCAATCTGTGTACTTTCGCTCTGATGTGAGACATTATACCCAGGAAAGATCCTTTCTAACAGTGAGGGACAAAAAGCCACTGAAACTGGAAAACCTGACTCTTGATCAGTGATGCTTTCAGAGAAAGATTTTGATCAAAAGGGAAAAATTTAAAAATAAGTAAACAGAAACCTCAAACAAATTTGGGAGACTAGAAGGGATAATAGCAGAGCCCAACAAGAAAAACTGCTCTTCTTTCCTGGCAAGGACTCAGCAAATGAAAAGCCATGGACTTTTTTTTTTTTTTTTTTTTTAGCTATATCCCTCTCAACTTCCTCTCTATGAAAGTATTCTCCTTCCCCTTGCCTTTTGGGGCTGCACACAGTTGCAAATCCCTAATTGCAATTCTCTGCTGATCCTGAATAAACTCATCTTTGCTGGAAAATATCTGGCTTTCTATTAGTTTCAGGTCAACATTCTTACTAAGGAATTAGTGAAATTGTTTATCCCCCCACCCCCATTTTTGTCCAAGACGATTTTTTGACTCCAGTTCAGACTATGTTTCTTAAATTATCCAGGTTTAAATTTTTTCTACCTGTCTAACTTGCACAGAATTATATAGTGGACATTTGTTGGTTTGCATGTTCAACATGTATCCCTCCTCCTATAGATGAGTACAGTGATTTTGCTTTGGGGGACTTATCCCATTGAATATGATACAATGAAACTATTTATAAAAGGGACTTCCCTTCTCCAGGGCAATGACCCATGATTTAAGATCAACAAACTGGATTCTGTCTTTCTAAAATTTGATTCCTAAGCTGAGAATCACAAAGAAAAGATATGGTTGGAGCTGATTGGTCCTGTTGGTAGTGGCCCAAAGAGACTTCTCACTAGTTCTTGACTCCAGATTCCTATAGCTGCTGTTCCTGAACTATCTGAACTATTTTTTTAAAAAAATTATTTCCTTTAATTCTATGTTCTACCCCATATCCTCTAAATACCTTTAGCAAGCACTGATTTCAGTTCCCTGCCAAAGATTCTAGCTGATATAAGAATACAATTTAACTGTTCACACACATTTTACCTACAATTGGTTAGGGGACAAGTGTACCTAACAGAATTGTCTTTTCTTTTATGTCTTTCTGTCCCTGTCTCACTGTCTCACTGTTCTGTTTTTGTTCTGTCCCTACTTCTGTTTTTGGAAAGAAGGGTATATCAAACTGTCCTTGGGCTTGTGTTTAAACTAATTCTTACACTGAACAGAAAGAATAGATACAATTTATTTTCTGTTAATTATCTTGCCTTACAACTCATCCAGGCTGATTTTCTACTTGTTTCTCTCCTGTAGCTGTGTAGGTTCCAAAATACTTAGCACAGTACTAGTCGAGCCGCCTTAATTGTTCATTAACTCTCAATCACTTTGAGAGTTCTGATAAATTATTAAGGTATTTAAGCCAAGCCTAAAGACAATAAAGAGTTCTCTAAAGAGGTGGCAGAGTTGACTGTGTGACCTTAAACTGTTAGATGCTTTTAGCACCTGAGGCCATTTTATTCTTGTTAGACAAATAGCATTAGATGGAAATATGAGCTTACAACTATAGCAGGGTCCTGCACAGACTGTCCAAATATAGTACACTGAAATGATGAGATTCTACTCAGAAAAAATGAGATATTGATGTACTGAATAATGTAAAAAATAGTTCTTTTTATGAAAATATGTCAGTTTATCATTACATCAGAGATCAAAAGAGAAAGCTTCCAATTGCACACCGAGTGCTAGAACATAAGTGGAAAGGGTATAGAAATGACTATTATTAAAACATTTCCTATTAGCCATAGTCACTTACCCAGAAAGCCTCAGCAGTCTTAGGCTAACACTTGAGCATGAATAACATGGATTTAAGCTTATATATATATACACACACACGCAATGATTTCCATGAGTGTGCTTGAATAGTTATTATTTAAACAGTCTAATGTTAATACTCTAAACCTCAGGAATTGCCATATCTTCTCCACGAACTCCAAAATTTACCTTATCATTGGTATATCAGGTAATAAAGGTAATGACACTACTTTTGTTTCTGGGTGTTCTTTACACATTTGGAGAATTAGGGCAGAAAATTATGTTTTAGAAACACATTTCTTTAATACAGCTTTATTACAGAAGAGCTCTTTGTTCTGATGTGAGATGCATGGGCTTTCTTTGTGTTTTCCTATTTTAAATCATTATTGTATTCTCTGGAAAGGTGAATACTAAGTAATCTCTAGTTGGCTGAATTTCTGAATCCCTCTAGCACCTTGCAGAAAAATCCTCTTACATTCAGAATTAAATGTAACAAGTTATCAGGAAGGTAAAGTCAGTACTATAACCATAATTCTTAGACACACACAGAGTACTTGTTATACAAGGAAACAGCATAAAATAATAGACAAAAGTAAATCTCCTAAAATAAGGCCAAAATAATTCTGAAGGAGGTGGGGTGTGACTAAAGTTTTCTGAAAAATAAAAATAATAAGTAATTTTATTCTAATTTAGTAAAATCTAGGCTACAATTAAAATGAGTAATTCTTAAAATGTAGACTTGCTTAACAATTGTTTTGTTTTTTACATTTAGACAAAACAGTTGTGTGATATTACCATAATATATTAAATTCAACTTCGATGTTTGCAGCAGCATCTTAAAAAGGATCAATTTTACAAAATATACTAGAGTGTCATAATCTTTTCCAAAAGCCACTTTTTATGCCTTGAAACTCAAAGCATTATTGTTTGAAGGACCTTGTTGATTTTCTCTTCAATTGTTTACTGGTTTAAATCAGCCTGATTTCCATGTCAGGGGCTTTGCCTGTGATTCCAGCAGTTGCTCCAAGATCCTTTACACCACTGTTATAAAATTTTCTTTTTGTAATATTTGGAATTTTGCATATATTTGTGACTTATACTTAAGTGTTTTGCATTTTTACAATGAACCAGGAGATAAAGTTAACCTGAAATAAGCCTTGTGCTAATGTTCAGAAGAATAAATGGCTGAATGTTTTTCCTTCCTGTGGAACTAGAAACTGTAGAAACTCAGGTAATAAATAGACAATACTCTACTTAATACATTGAAAAGTCACTAAGGACTTAATTTGGAACTACCTTGAATTATTGATTGACGCTTGAAATTGGTCAAAAGAATTAACAGATCATGAACTGAAGCTTCTAACCATTCTTTGCCATCGTCGATAAATCTCAGTATTAGTAAAAGCACAAATATCTAGAATAGACTTACCACACTGTGGAACTTAAAAATGAAATAGCAAAATTCTTTCTAATTTCTGCTTCTGACTTCCAGTAGTATCTCTACTGTATGATTTTTCTTTGGATACCCCAGCTGTCACTGATGACCTCTGGCTGTAGTACCTCATGATCTGGCTTTTCACTCTGTGGATTTTTATGCCATGGACGGATTTCTAACTACTACTTGAGTAGGATGAAAGAAGAAAATAAATGAGTAATCTTTCAAAATGTGTGACACAGTTCAGAAACAATAGCTTCCCTTTATATTGGTTTTTGGCAAATCTTACGTCTAGTAATAACCACTAAACAGTCCACTTGAGTGCTGGAGGAAAGAATGATTTATCTTATACTTTCAATATTAGTGGTCAGCTACACAATTAATTCTATTATGCATTTAGTTCAATAGCTATACTGAATTTTTGCTTAATTGGAGCTTTGTGTCTGAAATGTTAGGTAGTCATTTAGGTGGTATATAAATCCTAATGAAAAAGACTGGAGAATGGGGTGAGTGTTAAATGTCCATGATGTTGCCATGACTTTTTTTTCTTCCCTAGAAAGGACAATATCTTTTTCTTTTTTCCTCATTCCACCCAAATTCACCATAAAGTCTACCTTCTTCATTTTCCCTTCTCCTTTCTGCATTCTCCCTTTCTATCATCTGCTCCCCTCTCTGTCTCCTTTACATTTGAATGCCTATTTCTTCAGTTATTATTGTTATGTTAATGATCATCAATACTCTCTCCAGAGCTGAGCCAAGTATGAATTAGTCACATGTAGTAAGGTCTAACACTACCAGGCACTGTGCTAAGTATTTTGACATTACTCCTTCTAAAAACCATAGGACATGGGTACTATAATTATAGTCCTGATTTTGTATCAATATATGAGAAATTGAGGCACAGAGAACTAGATCATAAAGCTGGTAAGTGGCAGCACTAGAATCTGAACACAGGCAACTTGGCTGCAGGGTATAAAACATTAATGAGTATGCTGTGGAGTCTTTCATAGAATAACGGAAAAAATTACTTTTCCCAAAGATCATGCAATTTAACAAAGCATTTTATCAGATGGGAGCACAGTCTTGGAAAATGTCACTTCCCATAAATTTAGAAGATTAGGAAAGATTGTCAATGGCTTTCCTGGCTTCCTTTGCTCATTGAGAATAGCAGCAAAGGTGTTTATATTTATTTATTTATTTAATATTCAGAATCTATATAAACTCTATGGGAATCATCAAACTAGTCATCTCATTTATGCAGACAAAAAGTACAGCTGAGAAATCTAAATGTGTATTTAAATGTAGTGAAAATTATTATTTTTTCCCTAAGTAAGCCTTCCATTATTCTTCTGGAATTTCTCAAATCTTTGTCATGGCTCTTTTGTTAGTAAGACTTTCCTGAGTTATTCATTGACAGATGCAAAACTGCTTTGCCAAGTTAAAAATAAAATCTGTATTTTGAAAGATACTTATTTGTTAAACATGAGATGATTTATTTAGTTGCCTGTTTATAACAGTTCTACAGAGATGTAACTTTAGGAATATATTTTTATCTGAAATTGCTATTAAGAGTTCATTATATTTCTCAATGTTTAGGATTTTGTTCTTTCATTCTTATAATATTCTCTGCAATTAAACACTGATGAAATGAACTCACTTTTTACTTTTTTGTTTTCTTCTCCCTATATCCTTTATTATCAACGTCCTTCATAATTCTCCACTGTCACCTAGATGATCAAATGAAAATTATCTATTAAACACCAATTAAGAGCTCAAAACAGCAGTTATACCCTTCAATCTAGTGTTCACCTAGCTCTATAGTACTGCTATATCTTTCCTGACTCACCCCGTTTCCTATTTCTTCTGAAATAAGTCATCTTACTATCGTATTCATTATTACCTTCTCAGGGCTTACTTACATGGGAAGAGCAAAAAGAAATTTAGAAGTAGTTATTCAATATAGGTTGATTGTGAATGAACAAATTAATGAATGAAATGCTCAGCTGTTGGCCTCACTGCTTTCTACAAAGGCATTTATCCTTTAAAAAGTCATTTTTGTTTGTTTAAGCTACTTCCAAGACTTCTTTCCTATTGCTCTCTCATTCTTCAGGTTGTAGCTTGAATGGTCTTTTCAGAGTATAATATATGCAAATTGAGCATGTTTAATAGTTACTACTAAAATATTAGTTCATTTTGTTCATTTTCTAGATTTAAAAATTTTCAGATATAACAATTAGTATAATGATGACATTCTTGAGAGAGCATCATATATTTTATATAAGTAAAAACAGATTAGAGACTAAGAAGATTTAGTTCAATGTCTGTCTCTGTGGCAGGCTCAGAGGTCTATACAACTGTAAATAGTGTATAGAAACTCAAAAATAGCTAAAACTTCCTTATCACATGTCCTTGTCAAGATTTAGAGTAGTTTTCACAAAATACATTTGTGTTTGTTTAGAAAATGCATTCCTGGATAAACTACATCAAACTGAAATTTAGGGAAGGTTTGGCCCTGAAGCAGAGTCTGAGCAATCCCAGCCTTCTCTGGGCTCTACTTACTCTCAAAGGCAGCCAACACAGTATAGGCAGATGGCTTCCTGGATGCTGCTGGGGAAGGGAATAGGGGTCAGCAGGTTCAAGATGGTGGTATAATTATTTTATCTGTCTGTTTTGAGTCACTGATCTTAGCTGGTCAGATCTGAGGTGATCAGTGACTCTACACTGTACTATGTGTGTATATTAAGATTTGTTGAGCCAGTCCGTGTTCTGGAACATTCTGAGTATCTAGGCCATCGTTGTAACCATAATGGTTAACTCTTTGGGGCTTCAATAGTCTGAGACTGTCAGTGTGTCTTTGCTAACTGTGTGTCTATACACAGAGTATGATTGGATTTGCTTCTCTATCTGTAAAGGTTATTAGCCTGGACAGTCTTTCTGGATTAATTGGATTATTGACCATACCAAAATTTCCCTTACATTCTTCTGAATACCTGGCTGAAATCCTGCTCTTCCGGTTAGGATAACCATGGCTTAGGTAGAGACAGAGGCCTTCATGCATGAGAAACTCAGGCAGTTTTCATGTTGGATCAAAGCTTCTGGGCTTCTGGTCTACCCTCCTGCAGAGACACTTGACCTTTTCAATTAGCCCTTCCAGAAATGCAGTAGGGGGCAATCAGACCCTCATCCATCTAACTCCTCAACCTAAGGTTGGGGGCAGGAAACAGGTCAAATTAAAAGTGAAATCACAGCATGTCTCAGGGTAACTGTGTGGTAGTGTCACTGGCAAAGCCCATTGACGATTCCTAGAAAATAAAAATGAAATCTGGGTAATAAAATAAAGTCTAATTAAAAAAAAAATTCCTTTGTGCTTAGTTTAGTTTCATTTGCTCATAGGGTGCTGTGTGTAGAGGCCTTACACCTGGCACTTCAGACCAGAGTTCCTAGTACAAAATGGCTGTACCTGACACTTCCATGTGCAGAGATGCTGCACACAACACCTCAATTCAAGATGGTGGCAGTGGGCTGTGTGTAGAGACAGTGTGTCCTGCACTTCTAACTGGAGCCCTGAATAGCACAGTTATGCCTGAACTGCAAGAACTCCATGCCCTTCCCTGCTGACAAGAACCCTATAAAGCAGCCCTACCAATGGCCTGTTGGGGAGAGCATATACTCTAGAGTGTGAGCTTGCACCTCTCCATTGCTTCTGAACCAAATGTGGTCTTGTTCTATAGCCTTGAATGACATTGGGCAGGGGGACCCTTGCTGGGGCCCAACTTGAAAGGGTAGGTAACAAATTTCAGTGACTCAGATGAGCTGGACCATGCACCTATCCACTAGGCTCCAGGATCACCCCACTCCAGTGGGAGGAAGGTGAAGGCTTTGGGAGGTTTCAGTGAGGATGACTGACTCTGATCTTTGAGTTCACTCTGATGGGGTAGAATGACAGCAGCCTTCAAATGAGTTCAGAGCAACTCTGCCCAGCAACTGCATACTGTTGTGTGGTGCACACAGAGTATAGTTCCCAGAGTAATCTGGACTGAATTGTCTTGAGGGGATCATACTATGGCATTGTTGGGGACCTGAAACTAAAACTCATGCAGCATGTCTGCCTGCTGTCTCTGGCTAGCCTTCCCGTGGTACCAGGTGCTGGGGGACAGTGGGGACCTATGGACAAGAGGGAGCCATAGCAGTCTTGCCTACTGTGTCGCCAGCAGTGCTATCCTCTTGACCCCTGTACCAGGCAGTAGTGGCTGAACCAGGGATTTTTACCCTCCTTGCTGACCTCTGGGGTGAACAGTAGTATTCTCCATAGTCACTTTTGGTTTGGTAAAGGAAAGTGGCCAGCCTTGTGAGCCGAGGCAAGACCAGGAAAAGGTCCAGGTAATGAGGACCGCCTGACAAAGTGGAATGATGATGTTCCATCCGAGTTCAGGAAATGCACAGGGGATGCCCGAGTGCAAAATTGTCCCAAGGTAAGTACATGATCGCTGACCTGACCTCTTCAGGTTGGCACTAGTTTCTCTGAAGTGGGCTGAGGAACCCTGTGAACTGCTTGCAAGACCAGGAATACAATCATCAGATGATCAGGAAGCCCTGTGAGCTGCTGGTAAGAACAGGAAACACCCACCACTGGACCTCTCCTCCCTCCTCTGCTTGTGAGGGTGACCTTGAGTGATTCTTTATCAGTGGAGGTTCCATGGGCTCTCCTCCTGGTATCAGCACAGAATACCAGCTGCCCCAGTGATCTGGTGAGTACACTATGGGAATCCCTCATGATTTTAGTTGTCACCCAGTGGAAAGTCTAAAAACTCCTCCCTTTCAGCCAAAAGGAGGAAAGAGAAGACCCCGGCCTCAGACAGCTGTGCCACCCCCTAATGGCCCAAGTTGGTCAGGAACTAACGTGGCCAAGCTGCTCTGGCCCAGAGGTAGCCCCGTCGAAACTCCTGTGGGAAATTTTGACCGAGAAGAGACTAATTATCTTAGGCACAGACTGTACCAATTCAAGGGGGACCCCAGTTATATCAGAGTCCACACCATTTGGATGCCTCCTCTTTTGGTCTTTCAAGGAATCCATTAACAGTTTGGTGCTGGTTCCAAATTTCCCAAACCAGACAGATAAAGAGAACAAAGACAATGCAGGTCATGCTATTTGTAGACTGGGGAATCAAGCAGTCCCAGATAACAAGCCCAACTGGGACCACAGAGACAATGGAGAAGGGGATGGAAAGCAGAGGCTGACCCGTTATAAAAATATGATCCTAAAGGGAATCCAGGCAGCAGGAAATAAACCTGTCAATTGGAATATGAAATCAATCAGGAGCCAATGGAAAACCCTTCGGCATTCTTCGAGTGCCTCAGGGAATGTCTCTGAATCTATACTTCCAATGACCCTGAGTCACTGGAAGGTAGTACAATCCTGATGAGTATTTTATTTCCCAAAGTGCCCCCCACATTAGGAATAAACTTCAGAAACTGGAAATAGATCGAGATACCCCAAGCTCTCGCCTGGTAGAAGTTGCCTACTGGGTTTTTAATAACTCAGATATAGAGGAGGGAAATTCAGAGGATGAAAGGGCCTGGAGCCCTTTCAAGCCCACCTACTGGCTGTTGCCCTCCAACGTCAACTGATTGGTATGAGAACCTGGACTAACTGCTCACGGAGATTCTCAACTCTGGTGAGTCCATCCTCCACTGAGAGATAGCAAGCCAGGAAAATTAGAACCCAATCTGTGTGCCATATGTAAAAAAGTGGGACACAGGAAGAGAGAATGTCATTGTCACCCCTGAAGGGGGGATGGAAGTGGCAGATCCTGACCACTACCCTCGAAGGAATATGGTCCAAGTAGATGAAGAACAATAGGGCCAAAAGTGTCCTAAACTGGCACTCCAATTGACCCACAAGGAGCTCCAGCTGACATTGGACATAGGGGGAAAGCCTGTCAAATTCTTAGCTGACTCTGGTGCCGCTTACTGAATTATGAACACTAGATCACAAGAATTGTAAAATTATGGGAGTATCAGGGAAAATCCAAGAATGGGCATTCACAGAGCCATTAGAACGTAAATTGGATGAACACACACTCACCCATTCCTTCCTGTATGTCCCCAAATGCTCTATAACCTGCTAGAAAGAGATATAAATTGGAGGCTACTATCCACCTAAAGGGAGAAAAACTGGAGAGTAGCGTCCCCTTAGACAAAGGGCACAATACAATAATGTTAATGTCTGGGGACAAACCTCCTCAGATAGAGCAAGTCAGTCTCCCTGGAGTAAATCCCGAGGTCTGAGCCCAGGGATAGGTAGCAAGAGCTGTAGGAGCCAATCCCTTGATAATCCATCTAAAACCCGGACATTCATGGTCCAATAGAACACAGTACCGTCTCCATCAGGAGGCCTTACTGGGCAGCCTTATTGGGCACATTGCCCCTGTTATACAGTGCCTAATTGACTAGGGCCTTGTTAGAACATGCCAATCAGCCTGTAATATCCCCATTCTCCCTGTAAAGAAACCCAGTGGGGAATACTGGATGGTACAGGACCTCAGGGCAGTCGAGGAAGCCACCTGAGATATACATCCAGTATTCCATAATCCTTACACCCTGCTGGCCACACTACCATCCACAGGACCTGGTATTCTGTATTAGATTTAAAAGATGCCTTCCTCTGTATTCCATTAGCCCCAGAGTCACAGGAAAGTTTTGCTCTTAGGTGGTAGGACCCAAACACGCAACAAAAGCAACAATACTGGTGGACAGTCCTGCCCCAAGGGTACAAAAATTCCACCACCATCTTTGGGGAAACTTTAGCTAAAGATCTAAAAGATTCACATCTGGAGGAGGGAACCCTCCTCCAGTACACAGACAACATTCTGATCACCAGCCCTAACTTAGAAGGCTTCTGACTAAAATACTGTAACCACCCTGAACCACCTAACTGATAAAGGATATAAGGTACCCAAGAAGAAGACACAAATATCACAAACTAGGGTGACTTACCTACTCTTCATTCTCACAGGCCAGAGAAGCCTACCCCAGGAAAGTAAAAAAGCCCTTTTCAGCCTTGCCCTTCCTAAAAACAGAAGACAGCTTAGGGGGTTCCTTGGGATGGCTGGGTTTTGCTGCATCTAGATCCCTAACCCTGATCTAATAGCTAGGCCACTATATGAAAAGTTGAAAGGAAAGGATGATTAGCCTTTTGAATGGAATTCAGAATGCAAAGGGGCCTTTTAAGAATTGAAAAAGCAGTTACTCCAGGCCTTTGCCCTGCCCTCCCAGATTTAGCTGAACTGTTTGACCTTTACATTCATGAGAGAAGGGAAACCACCCTTGGGGTATTAGCTCAAAAACTAGGACCCCTTACTCAGGTACTTATTTATTTCTCTAACACTTAGATCAAACCACTAAAGGATGGTCTCCTTGCAGTTACTACATCCTTGCTAAAGGAGGCTGAAAAGTTAACATTTGGTCAGCCAATCACTGTGTGGTTCAGGCTTTATTAAGTTCTAAGGGAACAGAATGACTATCCCCCAGAAGGTCGATTAAAATTCAGATTTTGCTTTTAGACAACCCAGTGGTTACCATAAAAACCTGTCACACACTAAATCCTGCTGCCCACAGAAATGGGGCCCCCTGGAGCATGATTGTATAGAAATCATAGACTCCATCTAGTCTAGTTGACCCGACCTAGGAAGAAAGCCTCTCCCAAAGGCAGAAGAGGAACGGCTCACATATGGCAGCAGTTTTATCAGAGAGGGAAAAAAGCTGGTGGGATACATAGTGACCTCCCAGACCTAAGTCACAGAGGCGCAAAGCCTACCCCTGGGAAGTCTGCCCAAGAGGCAGAGCTGATAACCCTCACCTGAGCCTTAGAACTTGGGACAGGGAAGATATTAAATGTTTACACAGATTCCTGGTATGCATATGCCATTCTACAGGCACTTAGGGCTATTTGGAAGGAAAGAGGTGTGTTTACTGCAGAGAGTAAACAGGTGAAACATGGATTGAGTATATTGAAGCCCTTAGAAACAGTACAGCTTCCAAAAAAGGTGGCAGTGATTCATTGTAGGGGTCACCAAAAGGGGGATGCAGAGGTAATAAAGGGAAAAAACAAGGTGGATGCAACTGCCAAAAGAACAGCCTTAGAACGAGTAGCTTGGCAACTACCCCTCATACCTCCAAGGCCAGATCCATCCAATTATTCCCCAACCTACACAAAGGAAGAAATAGACAAAGCCTGAAAATGGGGCTGCAGTAGAGACCTAGGAGGCCACCTGTGGCTAGTTAATGAATATGGGCAATAATTCTTTCCCCAACCGCAGCTTGTCAAGCCATCAGTGAGGCTCATCAAGAAACTCACTACAGGAGGGAAGCCCTATATAACTGGGTTGAGGTCATGGTAATTCCTGGCATGAAAAATATAATCAGTCAGGTCGTTGAGATATGCCCCATACACACAATGAACAACTCCAACACCAGACCCCTCAGAGGTCACCAGATAAGACCCATTCAGACCAGAGGGACATATCCTGGCCAAAATTGATTTTCCTGTCCTGCCGAGAGTACTGGGTAATTTCAGGTATCTCTTGATGTTAGTAGACACATTTTCTGGATAGAAGCATCATTCCCTGCTAGAACGGAAACAGCAGCTGAAGTGGCTAAGGTGTTACTAAAATAAATAATACCAAGGTTTGGGCTCCCAGGATCCTTACAAAGTGATAATGGTCCAGCATTTGTATCTCAGGTGACAAATGGGATAACAAGTGCCCTGGGCATAAAATGAAACTTGCACTCAGCCTGGGATCCCAATTGTCAGGGAAAGTAGAGAGATCCTATCAGACCTTGAAATAGGCTTTAGCCAAGCTATGTCAGCAAATTCAAGAAAATTGGATTAAGTTGCTTCCATTGCCTTCCTCCACGTAAATTTAGCCACAAGGGGTAAGTTAAAGTTAAGTGCACTTGAACTCAGGTATAGTAGACCCATTCCTCATGCCCAAGAGAAGGGACACCTTAACCCCCTTGAAATGGAACAACTCAAGTATGCCCTCGAGATAGGAGAAACCTTGAAAGCTCTCACTGAATATGGTAACCAGGTGCTGCCTGCATCCGCTGACCTGGCCCTCCACCCCTTTCAGCCAGGAGACTGGGTGAACTAAAAACTTGGAAAACCAGCAAGATCAGCTCACTCCTAAGTGGAATGGGCCCCACTTGGTAATCCTAACCACCCAGTGTGCATTGAAGTTGCAGGGATGACTCTGTAGGCACATCACACTCAAATGAAGAGGACCCTGAGCCCCAACCTCCAGAGAGACAACCTGGGGCAATGGACCCCCTTGACTACTCCTGTGAATCCTTCTCTGACCTGAAGCTTCTCTTCTGGAAAACAACAAAAGTGTGACCAGGGAGATTCAGGCCGCGGCAGTGAGCCTCAACATCAGGGCACACTTTTGCCTACAGAAGACCTAGATACCTTAATTTTCAGGAAAAAATTGACATGTGACCATTATTCTCTTTTAATATTTATGCCATGCATCTTAAATTGTCTGGTACCCTTTGTCTCCTAAAAGTTAGACAAATGGTTGTTGCTCAGGGCAAACAGGGCTAAGGTCTGGGGACAATCAAACACATCTATAGACAGCTAGGAAGTACCGCTCCTCAACCTGGGTTTTGACGACGCCTCAAATCAGCAGGAAATAGTTACAAAAGACAGACCTGCGCACCTCAGCACCCCTCGAGAATTAGGAGCAGGACAGATGACAGAGGAGGGATTTGTTACCAGCAAAGCCCATTAACAATTCCCAGGAAATAAAATTAGAATCTGGGTAATAAAATAAAGTCTGACCTTTTTTGTTTTCTTTCCCTTTGTGCTGGGTCTAGCTTCATTTGCCTGTAGGGTACAGAGGCCTAGCACCCCACACTTCAGACCAGAGCTCCTAGTGCAAAACGGAGGCACCCGACTCTTCAATTCAAGATGGTGGTGGCAGGCTGTGTGTAGACGCTGTGCCGGGCACTGTGATCGAGAGCAAAAGCTGTGAGCAGCACGGCTACACCAAACCTGGGAGAACTCCTCCCCGTCCCTGCTGACTAGAACCTTATAAAGCAGCCCCACCACAGCTGTGCCTAAGGGGCATGGACTCCACCCCCTCCCTGCTGACAAGACCCTATAAGGCAGACCTGCTCATGGCCTTTCAGAGAGAGCTTGTACTCTTGAGTGCAAACTTGTACCTTTCCATTCTTTGATCAAAGAATACAGTTTCCTTTACTTCTGAACCAAACTTGGCCTTGTTCTGTTGGCTCAAAGGACACCAGGCAGAAGGATCTTTGCTGAGGCCTCACTCAAAAGAGTCGATAACAGTAGGGCCTCCCTTCATCCTTCGCAACGCCCCCTTTCCCATCTCTGACTCTGTGGCAATCATATCTACAGGTGTGCTCCTCTTGCTTTTGTGATCCCAGCATAAACCCTCTTCTACCCTCCTGCTCTTGATAATGAAGCTGATGTGAGTAAATAGGACCTATTAGATACAAATAGCTTGGAAACTGGAGACAGTTAACCTTGGTTTTAATCTCTGCATTTTACTGCCTAATTGACCTAGTGCAAAGAATATAAAATATCTTAAGCTGAGTTTGTTTGTTTCCTGTAAGATGGGGAGAGTAGAAGTTCTGGGTAAATTATAGTTTAGGTGCCCCTGAGTTCCCCTGCATTCTTATGTATCTTTATGGTGCTAAGCGTCTGGCAGCAAGGCTTAAGAGGCAGGTAATTCTAGTGAGTCCATTCTGTCTTGTTGCTGAAAGTAAGAGCTGGCTTGAGAGTTTATGTCCTCGTGAAAGAAGATAGCATCCAAGAATCCTGGGAGTGAGCATTGGTACATAGAAGATTCTACAGATAGCTTGGTCTACAGAGATCTCAAATTATCTGGGATGGTGATGGGAGGTTGAATTTAATGTGTTTGTGTCATTATGGTACATGAAGAACTAAGAACAAACCGCAAAGATGGGCTGGGTTCAGTTTTCCTCTGAGTTTGGGGGGCTGGGTGGAACTGAGAGATTTCTGCTTGGCGACAACTGGAGACTGATATCCTGATGCCTTAGACCTGTCAGCTCCAAGGGTAGAGACATCTGCACTTTCATAATTCACTGGAGACCACTTACTTATGGTATCCCAGAAGCTGGACTGGAGCTCTAATATGCAGATAAATAAAAATAACATATATTCTAACAAGACCCATTAGTCAGAGGGAAAATAAGAAGAATAGGCAAAATAGATGGCCTTTAATGATGTGAACTGCTATAGAAGGAACATGAAAATGTGAATCAAATTTTTTAAATGATAATTATGAAAGCATATAGGGAGATTGAAGCAGCAGTCACTAAATATTCATGAACTTCACTATTTAACCAGTTCTGCCCAGTGGATCATAAACAGGACTGATATTTGTCATTCCTAGGCTAAGGTAAAAAAGAGCTAGTGAACCACTTTCATCTTTTCCTGCCACAGTGACCTTGGAAACCATTTGTTCCAGATGACAACCCTATAAAATAGATTACCATACCTATATTGAGTTGCAACACATGTGATAAAAAACAAAAATCCCCCAAACTTCTACTGTATTAAGCCATTGAGATTTCTGTGTTTGTCTAATACCATGCATAAACTAGTGCTACCCTGGCAAATGTTGACATTTCTTTGCATTTGGGCGGTGTTACTATGCAGTCTATTCTCTCTCTCCAAGTCACTTGAGCACCAGGTAACCAAATATGTACATGATCAAGGGACTTTAAGATTTAGGATAATATGCAGGTTCTTTTGCTCTGAAAGGAAAATTTTAAAGCATTGTTTCTCAAACTTTAATGTGTATATGAAATAACTAAGGACCTTGTTAACATCCAGATTCTGATTTAATACATCTGAGTACTCTAGAGATTCTGCATTTCTAGCAACATCCCAGTGATGCTAATGCTGCTGATCAATGGGCAACACCTTGAGTAGCAAAGTTTTGAGAGGCGTATGGAAAGGTGCTCTCACCTGACCTCTCAAAAGCTTGACAAATAGTTAAGACTTTCTGCTGCTATAAGTCTTCAGGTGGAAAGGCTTGGGCTGGTTCCACTGAAATTGATCTGCGTCTGATTAGCCTCATTGTGGAGGCAATCAATCAACTTCTTTTTCTCATATTCTTCTCTCTCCTTTCTTTTTTTCCCCCAGCAGCTTTAGTAGTTGGGAAAATTTGAGAGCATAATGGAGTACAGTCTGACTGAGCTGGGAGCAGAGCATGCCACTCATCTTGCCCTGCCCACCTATTGGTCTTAAGGTACCAGAGGTACATACTTCTTGAGTATGAAGTTCTCCAGGACAATGCCATTGAATTGAATATTTGACCTGAGGTATAACTGATGTAGATTTTACTAATTCCAGGAGCCTATTCCAATATATTCAGCTGTTCAGCTAGTCAATGAAGTATCGTTAGCTCTGTGAGTATGAATGGCCACAATGTCTGGGAAAATTAGACACTCTATCAGTTGTCACCATTTCCTAGCCCTGAAGAGTCACCATTGCTGCAGCAATGTCATTGTGTGTCCCATTTAATACTTAGCTTACTCTTCTCCAGTGGAAGCCATTTCATTCCTAAAACACATCCTGATTTGGGGAAATTTGTCATTTTTTAAAACAGGCAAAACAACTTTCCCTACCACCTATTCAAAACTTAGTGTTAAGTCCAGAATTAGGGAAACAGGGACATTTTTCTGCTAGACTTAATCAAGACTAAGTATGGTGTACATCTTTATTTTGGCTAGGCGAAAATTCAAATTGGTTAGATCCATAGTCTGAAACAGGAGGGCAAAAAATCACTTTAAGTCTTTGTTATAGGGAATTACACAGAAATTAACATTGTGAAAAAAACTCTAAAAAGGAAGCATTCACACTCTTTGCCTTTCTGAAAAACAATTTCCCCTGTCATCTTGTATTTTCTCAAGGATTTTTAAGCACTTTGATGTATTTTTGCAAACTTAGACTCATGAAAGTCAACTTTTATTCACCAAATCACCAGTGACTTCTGGGAGCTCAATTCACCTTTACACAGTAACTTTCTCTCAGGTAATGGCTATTGTTTTAAATCAGTTAGCTCCAATTCTAGGGTTTTTATTGTCTGCGATGTTGTCATGTGGTACATGAAAATTTTTAATGATCCTAAAAATTGACCCATATATGTGCCAGGTATAAATTTTCAGTCACCATATCTGAGTTCAAGAAATGTTGCATTGGTTTAATTCTTCTAAATCAAGTTAAATCTTACTGCGAAATTCCACCTGTTAGAATGGTGAGAATTTAAAACTGATTTGTGGTTGTCCTTCCTTCTCCCTAGAATTATGTAAGAAGCAAGACGACGTAAGTTGACCAGAAAATGGGGGAAAAATCATTAGTTTTCAGTTCCTCATGTTGTTTCTGAGATGCATGCTTTCTATTTCTCTAAGGAGAAAATGTAAAAATGTCCATGCCAATCTTGGATGTGGACATTCTTGTGGAATTTGGAGACTTAGTACAGCCACTACCAAGAAATTTCTCTCTGAAGTTACATATCCTTTTCAAAGTTCTCTGAGGAATGTTGCTGGTAAACTTTATGTAGGAGTTATGACCCTTGAAAAACATATTTTCTTTCTAGACTTGGGTAATCTTAAGCATCAGCAGCTTCTGTCTCTATCTTACTAAGTAGTTGCCTTTATCTCACTTCTTTCTCATTCAAACAGGAGAAAAGTTAAGAAAGGTGAAAGATGATGGGATATGGTGCAAAAATGGAGGGATTGGTTTTTATAGGAGTCTGGTGCTACATATGGTCTCAGGTGAGAAGGCAGAGTAAATAAGGGAGGATGCTTGTAGGTGGATGCTGTGGTGTACGCATCTGGAAGAACTTTTCTTATTGCTTAAATTTCTTAGTGAAATTGGAAACAAAATCCTTATCTGAGAGTGAAAATGGGAGAGGTATTATTGGAGGATAGAAAAGAAGGTTCTACATAGTCATTTTAAAGAATGCAGAGTAACTGAATTAGCAATATACGGAATATTTCCCTGGCAGCACTGTGGTTTGTGACCATGTGTTCAAAATGAGATTGGTCATTGCAGTGCTATCTTTTACCTTTTTACATTCAAATTCAGAGAAGGAGAGCTAAGAAGCCAGAGAGCTGGATACAGTGTTCAGAGTATGATGGAGAGAGGAACAAGTGACTCAAGGGAGTAATTTTGATAATTGATCATGAAATTTAAGGATACAGTGAAAAGTGTTAGGATTAGTAAATTCAAGGGGATAAAGGATAGTTGGAGTCATGATATTAGAGAGTGTGACCTGGGCAAAAAGGGATGATGGTCAGAATATGATGTGTAACATTGATATATGGAGGGTTGCAATTACTGGTAATAATAAGATTCAGGAATGATAATAGTTTTTAGCTAGGAAAAACTGTGAGCAGAATTAATGATCTAGTGCTATATTGTCTAATATGGTAGCCATTAATGACAGATGGCTATTTCAAATTAAAATTGCATTCATTACAATTAGATAAAATTACACCTACTGCCCAGATTTTGTTCCTAAATATCATTCTCTATTAAAAGGAACTAGAGTTCCTTAAAAACTGTCTGGTTCTAGGGTTGGGGCAGGAAAAACAAAACAAGGTGAAACAAAATGAGCTTTATCAACCAAAATTTCAGAAATAGAGACCTGATTGAAATAAGAGGGTGTTTATTTGGGGTTTGTTAGAACTGCAGTCCAGGAGACATATATTCAAGAAGCACTTGAATTGTGTTCTGCTGGACTACAACGCGGTGGAGGCTCATAAAGGCAAACAGTAAGGATACAGTTAATTACATGAAGTATGGTTGGAGCTGGCAAGAAGTAAAGGTGCTTATTAAGTAGGGATTGGTTGGGCTCAGAAATGTGTATATAGTTACAGGGGGAAAACTTGAGACCATAAGGTTGCAGTTGGCAGGTGTTGTTCTGAATATGGCTGGGCTGGTAGTGTCTTTGGTTCTGGTATAGTTCAAAGAAAGTTCAAGTTCCCAGCGGTGCAGAGACCCGTTTGAGACCAGATCCTCAATGGCCACCTAACTCCATTTTTGTATGCCTGAACTCTATTACTACATAATAATTTCAATCTGTCATTAGTCTAGAACATATTGTGGTTCCAGAAAGTAAGAAAGTGCCCTCTATCTCTCTTTTCCTCTCTTTCTCTCTCTTTCACACACACACACACACACACACACACACACACAGATAGAATATGTCAAAAGGACGTACAAGCTAACTTGAAAAAAGCTCCTTCTGACCAAAGCTAGAAAAATGTAAACAACAAATTAAATAATAATATAGTATAAAAAGAAATAAAATAAATATCCATGAGTCCATATTGTTATAGATAAGTGATTGAATAAATGAATGGATGAATGAATAAATGTGAAGGACAAATCTTTCTTACAGAAGAATTACAGTTAATAAATGTGAAAGGAATAAGGAAATTTAAAAATCACCATTAGTATACCATAGTAATAACTATTGCAGGAAAGAATCACTGATGAATACTAAATTTAGTAGGTGAAACTTTAAGGAGAAACAGGGTAGTTGCATACTCTGAATGTATCACTCACCTCCCCAAATTTATTAATTACTATGGTGGTTTTAACATATGTTCGCAAATTCTTTGATAGTATTCTCTCCAGGAGGTAGGACTTAATTCTCCTCCCTTTGTATTTGGGCTGTATTCTAACACAGAGAGTATGGAAAGGTAAATATAGTAACTTTGCAATGGAGAAAACTGACAGGCACCTCCTTAGCTATGTGATCAGTAATGACATACGTTCCTTTATATGATGAGATGAGGAGGGCATACCACCTCTGTGATAATTTTCCCCCAAATTCATACTCACAATACAATTATGAAAAACATCATACAAATAAATATTGAGTAACCCTCCACAAAATATCTTACCAGTTCTCTTTAAAAGTACCACGGTCATGAAGGACAAGGACATGTAAGAAATCACCGACTGGAGGCATAGTGATTAAATGGAATATGGTATCCTGGATGAATCCTGGAATAGATAAAGGTCATTAGTGAAGAAACTAGTGAAATCCAAGTAAAGACTATACTTTAATTAGTAGTATTTAACCACTACTTAACATCTTAGTTTTGATCAGTGTGTTGTAGTTAACATTAGGGGAAGCCGGCTGAAGGTACTTAGAAATTCTGTGTACCGTCTTTGCAACTCTTCTGTAAAACTAAACTTATTTCAAAATAAAAAATTTATAAAATTATATATAAGAAGAAATTCACCTCTTCTGTTGTACTAGCAACCTTTCAAGTGCTCCACAGCCATATGTGTTTAGCAGCTACTGTACTGAAAAATGCAAATATAGAACATTTCAATAGGTGCAGACAGTTCTATTGCACAAAGCTGCCCAAAAAAGAGGACAGGAAAAGATAAAAAGAAAAAGAAAAAGAAGCTATCCACAATGAATCACAGACACAGATAAAGATGGAAAATACAGAAGAGAAAATCTTACAACAAACAACAAACAAGATCTAGCATAGGTTGGGAGTTCCAGCTGAGAAGAGAGAAAAACTGAATCTATAATCAAAGATACAATGGCTAAGAAATTCCCAGAACTGATTATAGAATTAGGAAACCCAAAGAATTCCTCGCAGAGAGAGTAGACTGAAATCCACATCCATCCACATAACAGTGAAAGTTCAGAATGACAAAGACAAAGAAAAACATCTAAAATGCAGTTAGAGAGCTTCCCTGGTGGCACAGTTGTTGAGAGTCTGCCTGCCGATGCAGGGGACACGGGTTCGTGCCCTGGTCTGGGATGATCCCACATGCCGTGGAGCAGCTGGGCCTGTGAGCCATGGCCACTGAGCCTGTGCGTCCAGAGCCTGTGCTCCGCAGTGGGAGAGGCCACAACAGTGAGAGGCTCACATAACGCAAAAAGCAAAACAAAACAAAATAAAATGCAGTTAGAAGAAAAGAACAATCAACAGATTATTCCACATCAACAAGGAAACCAGAAGCTAGTGGAAAAATATACTTCACACAGTGAAAGAAAATACATATATCCTTAAAAGTCAACAACCAGCAAAAGTATTCAACAAGAATGAAGGCAAAATAAAGACATTTTTAGAATAACAAAAGCAAGAGTTTATCACCAGCATACCCCAACTGGTAACTCCAATGGGGAACTCGAAAATGTGTTTTTCAGTCAGAAGGAAAATTACTCCAGATGGAAAGCTGAAAGAAAGAAAGAAAAGGGAAGGGGAGGGGAGGGGAGGAGAGGAGAGGAGGGGAGGGGAGGGGAGGGGAGGGGAGTGGAGTGGAGGGGAGGGGAGAGGAGTGGAGAGGAGAGGAGAGGAGAGGAGAGGAAAGAAAGAAGGAAAACTAAGGGAGGGAGGGAGGAAGGAAGGAATAAAATGGCAAAAATGGGGACTTCCCTGGCAGTCCAGAGGTTAAGACTCCATGCTTCCACTGCAGGGGGCGTGGGTTTGATCCCTGGTTGAGGAACTAAGATTCCACATGCCATGTGGTTCGGCCAAAGAAAACCCCCCAAAACAAAACAACAATAATAAAAAAGGTAAATATGTGGGTTAAACTGAATGAATGTTGACTGCACAGCGATAGGTACAGTGCCTTTTAGGGTTTAATACATATAGAAAAATAAAATACATAACAGTAAAAGAGCATAAGATGAAAAGGAAATAAGTGGGGTTAAAGAGATATATATTTCTTGAATAGTCAGGGAGAAGCAAAAAAAAAAAAAAAAAAAAACGAAACTACCAATCAATTCCAAATTTTTAAAAGTCAAGGATACATATTGTAGTTTCTGAGGCAATCATGAAAAGATCTTATAGAAGAAAAAAAAAGAAAACAAATTTCAGGAAGTTTGAAAGAAGAAAATAAAGGAAAATGAATACAGAACAGGTGAGATAAAGAGTAAATACATGGTCAGATGCTTATTTATACTAAAATATTATTACATTCCATGTAGATGGACAAACTTTCAGTTAAAGATTGTCAGACCTTTAAAAAGCACAATCAGTTGTATATATATATGTATATATTAATCTCTCTCTCTATATATATATTTTAACAAGAGACACATTAAAAATATAGGATTCCCTAATGTTGAGAGAAAAGATATATACCATGCAAAAACTAATCAAGATAAAGCTGGTTCTTATGTTAGATAAAAAAGCTTTAAGGCAAAAAGCATTATTTAATAAAAGTTGGATCAAATCATAATGGTAGTAGACTCGATTAATCAGGAAGAGGTAACTATTCTAAATTTCAAAGTACATAGAGCAAAAATTGACAGATCCACAGGAGGAAGTAGACAAATCCACAATCACAGCATGAGATATATATATTTTTAAACATCTCTTTCAGTAGTTGATTGACCAGTAGATAAAAAATAAAGATATAGAAATTTGAACAACGGAATTAACACATTTGCTCTAGTGGATAGTTAGAGAATACTCACCCAACATCTGTGGAATATACAACCTATTGAAGCACGTGTGGAACATTTTTTTAAATGACCATATAGAAGTCCATTAAACAAATATCAACACATCTCCAAAGATTAAATTCATACAGAATATGTTCTATGCTAGAAATAAATAACAAAAAGATATCTAGAAAATTCCTAAATGTTGGAGAACTAAAAGCTATATTTCAGATATTAAAAAAATACATTTTGACCTAGATCATTCTTACTTTTAGTTATATATATTTTGAGTTACAGATGAAGAAAATAATGTTTATAGTATTAAAAAATAAGTTAATAAATATTATTCATTATAATTCAGTTAATTAATTATATAATCACTTCTTATTCCAGTGTGGCAGTATACTTTAAAGAGGATTTTGCTTAATCAGCCAGAGTCCATCTTTATAGAATTATTATTAAATTTATATTTAATAGTCATTAGCAAGTTCTGAGGCATACTGGTTTGTTATGGCTTTTACATTGATTAGGAAACACTGACCTGGCATCTCTAAATGGGTAAAGCATAATCAAATTTTAGGAGTGAAAGAAAGTTCAAATGTCTGTGCATGCATGTATTTATGTGTGTATGTATTTAAGGATGACCTCAGAATTCCTAAGATTTATAGTTTAAACTACCAGAATTTTGTATTTAAAAAGTTCTAATAAACTTCTAAAACATATTTAAATTTCTTTTTATCCTTCAAACTTCTGAGATTCATAGCTTAGTATGTAATTTTATTAAACTTAATATTCATATATTTTTGGGGGCCAACAATTTTTTTTTTACTTCTATGATTCGGCAGCATTTTAATCATTATGTTTTGGCATAATCTTAGATTGCATCATATAAATTTACAATATTTGTAGGTAAAATGATATATTTGGAATTTTATATGGTTTAACATAAATGACAGTGACTTGTAATTAATTGTGAGTCTCAGCTCCTTCTGTTAGTCCGTAATCTCTTCAGAACAGCTATCCTTATCTTCACATTTGAAATCACAGCATCAAGCCCCATATCTGATCAGAACCAACTATAAAAAGTTAAAACTTGAAATTCTATGATTATAGTTTTTTCTTTGATAGGGAAAAAGTTGGACTGTAAAATGATGAAGAAATAGAAAGCAGAATGGATACTTTCTGAATTAAAGCTATTAGAGCCTATTCCTACTTTATGTGAATCTCCTAGTTACAGCCCTTATAATCTTTGCCCCACATTTATTGTGCTTCATTGGGAATTTATTTTTTATCTCATGCAACTTTCATTAGAAATAATTTAAAGTGCATATATCACTAAGCATGTAAAACAAACAAGTACGAACATACTATTGCTTTTTTAACCACTTAAATATTTTATTTTTAAATTGTACACTGAGTTAATTTAGAATGGCATCACAATGACAGAATCTATTTATTTTTTCTAAATGAAAACAGATTTTTCTCTGGCTACATCTCAGAGAGAACTTTCCTAACAAGATAACATTGAAAGACTCACAAATTTATAGGTCATTTAAGAGGTTGCCAAAAAAATTTAGCTGAAAAAACTGTACACTCTAGGTAAAGTGTTGTTTGCTATAGCAAATGAAAAATACCAATTTTTCCTTATCACAGCCCATTCATAAATATATTAGTTTTTTTCTTTTTTAAGAAAAATGATATTCACATTATTTCTATAATTTTAGATTGTATCTAAATGGATCAAGTTATTTATGTCCTTGTCAAAATAATTTAATTTTATTGATTTCTGGAAAATTAAAGCAGAAATGTTGATCAACTCAACTTTGTCTTGTCAGTCCTTTTAATTTATTAACTCATAAACTTTAAGCTGCATTTCACTGTGGTTGATCAGTTTGAATATTATTGAAGATAAGTAATGAAAACTTCTTTTAATTTCATATTTAATGATGACAGAGTAAATGATTTGAGGATGGAAATACCTGACCTAGGAATGGATGCAGAATGTTCAAAGAGGCTGGAGATATGAGTGTATTAAAATGTCAGAAGAGAATATTCAGTTTATAGGAAGACAAAAGGTGATTTTTAAAGAGGCAATTAAATCACTTCCTGCTTAAAAACACTAATGTATATTTTATCTTTATAATATATCCATTTAAAATATAGTTTCTCTCATCATCAAAGTCTCTCTTTTACTTATTTATACAGCTTTATTTCTAGAAAATATTGTTAGAAAATAAATACAACCTGCCAATAAGCTTATTTATTCATCTTGATCTCTCTAAAAGATAATGTAAAATAAAATATGCTAGGACTCACATACATGATGTAAGGTATATATAATTTTGCTACTGTTTTCAGAGCATAAATTTATTTATGTAAAACAGCAAGTGCATTATTTAGGACATCACTGCCAGTTAACACTTCTTAGTTTCCTTTCCTTTTGGGTTCAATAGATCTGAGCTTAATTAACTTTACACAGAAAGTGCAGTTACATGAGCATAGACATTACCTATAAAGTTTTTCACATATGAATGATTCTGCCTCAGATTATAAGGTATTGAAATATCATTGATATGGTCAGTCATGCTAAATAAACTAATGCATATTTTATTTTCTATGTTAGATTCTTTAGGCATTATTGCTTTGTCATATTAGACCTGAAGAATTGTGAAAAATAGAAACATGTTTTCCAATTTGGAAAACTTGGGTTCTGTATCATTCTAAGGGCTCAGTGTCTAACTGATAACTTGGCTTTGGTAAGTGAAACCTGAGATATTCCTTATTCTATATTGTTAACTGTTCCAGAGGCAGCAACTCCTGCATCTGTGGCCACCCTCATGGATCATAGGATTTAATATGACTCAGAACAAGACTAGAGTTCAGGGATTTATGATGACCTTTCTATTTGAAAGTTGATAAGGAAAGAAGGTGTATTTAACCTAAGTTGCACATACCTTGGGAAATGTTTAACTTTTCTAAGTTGGGGAGAACAGAAGAAAAAATGAAATCTGAACAGTTAATTCCCCTGCATCAAGTATACTTTCTAACGTGCACAGGTATCACTGTGTGGTCTAGTTTAAGTAGACTTAGCACGTCTATTTTTGGCCATCCTTCGGGTCTTGTTTTTACTTTTTGGTACCAACCAACATTTCTCGGTCCAAGGTCCTGGCGATTCTCCTTGGTACTTGGTATATAATTTCTATTGAACCTCTGTTTTTGGCCAAGAATTTCTCATTCTTCAACAGCCCTTTTCAATAGCGTTAAATGTCTCCTGCCATCTCAGGGATTTCTTACACAGGCAGGGGGCGTGGATTAGAGGTACCTTTAATTTTGTCAGGGAAGGAATAGCGTGGTCTATGAATTTGGAAGGAGTTAGGAATCTAGTTATAATAATCAACTTCCTATTTTATCCTCTCTTTACAAAGACCAAGTACTGATCTTATCAATTCCTTTTCTTTGCAAATCTGGAGTTTAATCTTAAATATGAGCACAAAAACTTGGACTCAGATCTCGGTTTTCCTTATGCTGACCATATGCTTTTTTTTTTTTTTTAACATCTTTATTGGAGTATAATTGCTTTACAGTGTTGTGTTAGTTTCTGCTGTATAACAAAATGAATCAGCTATACATATATATATATATCCCCATATCTCTTCCCTCTTGCATCTCCCTCCCTCCCACCCTCCCTATCTGACCCCTCTAGGTGGTCACAAATCACCGAGCTGATCTCCCTGTGCTATGCAGCTGCTTTCCACTAGCTATCTATTTTACATTTGGTAGTGTGTGACCATATGTTTTTTTACACAATTTTCTTGTCCTGTTTTCCATATCCTTATATGTTGTTGATCTGTGGGGAAATCGGTTACTTTCTGTCCTTTGGAATAACTACTTTCCCACATCACTATGTGGTATATGTCAACTTTTGCTTTTGATGAACTGTTCTGCTTTCACATTGAACTTTCCCAGCTGCTGGCTTTCTCTATTCCCCAGGATCTCTTTCCTGGGGGATTCTAATTCATCCTAAAGAGTGAGAAAGTTATTGGAACCTTCCCTGAGTCTGTATTAAAATAAGACATTGTTTCTAGAAGAATGCAGTATTTTGTAATTAGTGCCTTGATAAATTACTTCCTAAGTCAAAACACTGCAAAGTTAAATAAAACACAATAATGTGATCTTTAATGTGCTCTGCAAAATGCTGCAACATAATCTATTTTCAGTTTCCACTATTTTTAAAGGTGCTTTTTTTAAATTAAGCCTTTAGTTTTTAGAGCAGTTTAAGGATCACAGCAAAATGTAAGGAAAACACAGAGATTTCCGATATATCTCTGCTTACACACACATGGCCTCCCCCATCATCAATATCCAACACCAGAGTGGTATATTTGTTAAAAATCAATGAACCTTCATAGATACTTCATTATAACCCAAAGTCTATAATTTATATTAGGGTTCACTCTTGGTGTTGTACATTTTATGAGTTTGGACAAATGTAAAATGTCATGTAACCATCATTAAGTTATCATACAGAGTATTTTCACAGCTCTAAAAATCCTCTGTGCTCTGACTATTCATGCCTGCTCCCCCAACGTCTGGCAACCACTGATCTTTTTACTGTGTCTACAGTTATGCCTTTCCAGAATGTCACATAGTTAGACTCATACAGCATGTAGCCTTTTCAGCTTGGCTTCTCTCACTTAGCAATATGCATTTAAGTTTCCTCCATGTCTTTTCATAGATTGATAGTTCATTTCTTTCTAGCACTGAATAATATTCCATTGTCTGGATATACCACAGTTTATCCATTCACCTACTGAAGGATATTAGTTGCTTCCAAGTGTTGCAATTGTGAATAAAGCTATGTGTCATATAGTCCTATGGTTAAGTCTCAGTTTTTTAGTGAGCCTTGCTTGGAATGTGAACTTCACAAGAGTTTTTTTTTTCTCCACTCTTAGGTGGGACAAGGTGGGTAGAGTGGGCTGCATTTGGGTTTTTTCTTTCCCCTGTGTGGAAGGATAGAGCTGGCTATGGTTAATTATTTCCTTTCCTCTAAGTAAGGTAGGCTCTGATGATACCCCAGAAGGTTAGGATCTGGTTAACTCATTTCCGGAGAAGGCAGGCTCTGTTAAGTAGAATGGAGTGCTCTGGTGCATTTCAAAATGGTTACTTTTCTCCTCCCTCTGCCTGAAGCAGGATGGAATTTTTCTTAGATACAGTATTTACTTTGAGAAACTGGAGGTAAATTTCCCAATATTGTGGGACCCCTTTATGACTGGCTTTCTCTGGAATTTTTAGCTCTCAGAGTTGTCCGCACTGAGTCTTGAACAATTTGTTAATTACAGTTCAGTTTTTCCTACCCCATCACTGGTTCCCGTGGTTATTTCTGCTCATGAGTCTCTGGGAAACTGTGACGCGCAGGCTCAGCGGCCATAGGTCATGGGCCCAGCCGCTCCGCGGCAAGTGGGATCTTCCCGGACCGGGGCACGAACCCGCGTCCCCTGCATCGGCAGGCGGACTCTCAACCACTGCGCCACCAGGGAAGCCCTGTAACTCTCTTTATTCAACTGTCTGTCTCTCTATAATCTTGGGGTCAGCATTTCCCACTGAGTCCTACCTTCTCTTACACATTCAAGAAGAATTGTTGATCTTTCAGTCTGTTTAGCTCTTTACTTGTTAGGATGGAGTGGGAACTCCAAGCTCCTTATATGCAGTACTGGAAAACTCATCACCATTGTATTTTATGTCCCCTAAACTCTGTACACTATCAAATGTAAAATAGATAGCTAGTGGGAAGCAGCTGCATTGCACAGGGAGATCAGCTCGGTGCTTTAGAGGGGTGAGATAGGGAGGGTAGGAGGGAGATGCAAGAAGGAGGGGATATGTATACATAGAGCTGGTTCACTTTGTTATACAGCAGAAACTAACACAATATTAGAAAGCAATTATACTCCAATAAAGATGTTAAAATAAAATAAAATAAAATAAACCTCTGTATACTCTAATGACTTTATGTGGTATATTCTTTCTTTATATCCTTTTCCTAATCAGTACATGTTCAAACACAAGCAATCACTCAAGGTCTAATTCAAATGATACTTTCTCCTTAAATTTTTTAAATCAAAAATTTTCTTGATCCTGTAATTTGACAAGGTACTTTCTCACCTATAAATTCTAATAAGAATGGCAAATATAACTCTCTGAATTATAATTATTCATGTACACAGTTGAGCCCCTGCTAGTAAATAATCTATATGTAATTCATCAAAATATCCTCCAACTCACTGTACAGAGTAGGTACTCACCACAATGCTTTCAATATAAGCCTGATGGAATCTACATCAGGCTTCACCTTGTGCCTTGTCCAGAACCACTTCGATTAAAAAATATGTTGACATCAAAAGATTTATAATTTTTTACAAATAAACTTTAAATTTTATAATAATTTTTAATTCACAGAAAAGTTTCAAAGATTATACAGAAAATTTCTGTATAAGCTCAACCCAGTTTCAGTTTACATTACTGTTCTGTATTTGTCACACCTAAGAACCCAACATTAGTGTATTACCATGAATTAAGCTTCAGACTTTGTTTAGATTTCACGAATTCTTTCATTTACATCCTTTTGCTGTTCCAGTGTTGGATGAAGGATAATTTGGAATTTTGAGTTTCCGTTGAAACAGGAGGTAACATAGCAAGCTCATCAGGAATATTATGGCTTCAAGCCTGGGAAACATGAGGAAGAAAAGTTGGGTCAGCAATATAGCATATTTAGTCTTCTTGGTTTCTACAGATAGCTTACTTGTCCAATAGGGTGTTGAAACCCTAATAGTAAAGCAATTTTCACTTTATTTTTTGGACTGTGACTCTTCCCTATTCTCCTGCATATGAAGCTTGAGAACTTTGTGTTTTCCTGTCAGGGTACCATAGCTCCTTTAATTTATATTTTTTAAAATTTAGACCAAAAAAGAAAAAACAGATACAATATTTTTTTTATTCAGCACCTACTAAATACTGAGCACTGTGTTAGCCACTCAGATCAAGTTTAAATCTCTGTCCACACCACATGGTGTGCAAGAAACATGGTATGTCTTCAGCTCCTACAAATTAACAGCATGTTGCTTCTGAGTCTGCATTCAGTTGAATTGGCATGGAATTCTAAAACTGTCATTCAAATGCTTCCTCCTTCTGCTCCTAGAATTGTGTCAAAGTTCTGGGAGCTTGCAGACTGTTAGGCCTTTGATCATCACTCATGTGTCTCACTGGTTAACTCTGAGCATCCATTGTCTCTGATTACCTGGCTCTTTCAGACCTAGGGTCTCTCTACTACTTTTCTGCAATGAGTAGGTCAGATGAATCTTTTGTAATGCTGGGTACCCATGAGGTGTATGGGTTTGTTTCCTAAGAAAAGCCACATAGCCTTTTTCTCAGGATATTGCAACCCCCTGAGTTTATCCAGGACTCACAGATCTCTCTCCAATTGCAGCCCAGGGTAACAGTTTTATTGTTTAGTTGAGAGAAAGTTTTCCTCTGGCTTACAGTTTTCCAAGGTCCCTTTTTTCCCCCTCCTCTCGGTTATCCAAGTCCTAGTTCTTAAAAATCCTTAAGAATTACTTACTGCTGCCCCCCACTCCCTGTCCTGCACATCACATACGTCCCCTAGAAAACAAAGCAGCACTCCTGTTGCCCGCTTGAGCAGGGAGCAGTTGATAAATATATTCAAAACAGTACAATGAAGTAGGTAATTTCTCTCATTTTACAAATGACAAAACTGATGAAAAACCTAATATTCTTACCCATTAAATAAATGACATAATGAAAATGGGTAGTCGCAGAAAATCGAGTCACAGAGGGTCAACATACAAAATTATTAGATAAATTAAATTAGACTATGCTTGAAATAATGGATGATATCACATGCAACATACATACTTTAACACTTAAATTTTAGAGAAAAATGAGTTTCCAAAGCACGGGGCTGCAGACTACATTTGATTTTGGAATTCTGTGCAGAACACATGCCTTCACTTGAACAGAATGTGGTAACAGATGCCTTTACTTACTTATAGTGGGAATTGAGAACTTTGATTCATAAATACAAGGCTACTTGCCAGTATACCTAATGAGATTTCATAGTCTCCCACTCTGACACTTGTAGTATCAGACTGTATCATCTTGTGTTATTACCTTGCACATCATGAACCACATATCCACTAAGCTGGGAGTGAGGATATAAGTGAGTGTGTCAGTGGTCATTTCCTTCATAAAACAAAAGTGAAAAGGGTATATATGTATATATATATATATATATATATGTGCATATATATAGTTTTATTGATAAATGAGAAGCAGACAATACAGGTACAGTTAAGGACTGAACTTAGACTCATGTCACAGAAAGGTAAATCAATTTTTAAGTTTAGTTATTGATAACTGTAAATACCATAATTCTTACCTCTGGTAATATTTTAGATCCAAAGCCATCTGCCTCCATTTCAATTATGAGTACTTACAAAGGAATTGGAATTAGTTTGGCTTTTCTCAGAAGCATTAAACTGTATTGGCTAAACACTTTATTTTTGAATTTGTGCACATTTACTCAGATTTGGGCAGACATTTACCTTTGTAAGCCAAAACACAATGAGTTAAAAAAAAAAAGATGATGGAGGAGAAATATTTTGTTATGAAAGGTAGCATTGTTTTTAAACTTCAGGAATTTTCATGAAATTAAAGGTAAGCATTCAAGTTCTGTAGATACAAAATAAAAGTTATTCTTATATAATCATTTCAATCTATTTTTATAAAGATGATTTCTTAGAGCAGTTTTACATTCCCAGAAAAACTGAGAAATTGGAAAATGACCTATATACTCCTTGTCCCCACACGTGCATAGCCTTCTTCATTATCAACCTCCTACATCAGAGTGGTACATATGTTACAATTGATAAACCTACTTTGACAAATCATTATCATCCAAAGTCCATAGTTTATATTACGGTTCACTCTTTCACTCTTACTGTTATATATTCTATAGGTTTGGATAAAATTATAGTGACATATATCCACCATTATAGTATCATACACAGTATTTTCCATTTCTTAAAAAAATTTTTTTTGGCTTAATCCTGATTTCAGCCATCATCTGACTCTGAAATTCACAATATTAAATTATTTTAAAAATCAAATCAAGACATAGTTATGATCCATATGCTATTTCAAAAATAAATTTATTAATTTTTATGGATACTAATTTCATTGTGTAGATTTACGCTAAATTATCCTATAATAGGTTTTCCATATTATTTTTGTTTATTATTTATTTTACTTGATTCCTTAAAAAAGATATGAAGTTACTAAAATAATGTAAGTTTTGGTAAGAATGTCAATGTAGACATTTCAATTTTAATTCTAGTTGTGGAAAGGAATGAAGCAAACTAGAGTTAGGTTTAGGATTAGTGTCAGGACTAAAGTTAGGGATTTTTCAGTTGTTTTAGTTTCAGTATGCTCTGATTTTATCTCTGACCTTCCTGCCATCCAAAGCAGTAAACTAAAAATTCTTATCTGAAGAAAAAAAACATATCTTTTCTGTTTCATTGTGCACAACATTTAGTTTGGAAGTAAAAATATTTTAATTTAGAAAAAACAGAGGTTTTCTCATTGGCATATTAGACGAGACATGGAATAGATAATGCTCACTACAGTAATTATACAAAGAATCAAAAGCATGCCTCATGTAGTAAAGTTTACCATTAATAAATAATGAAGATAGATCTGTATAGGGTACAAGGAAATGTGGAGCTTACTGGAATGGAACAGCTGGGGTAAAGTTGGAGTGTTCTATGTTTACACTTAGGATTTACACTTAAGTATGAACAGTTCTTTCAATTTTGCTATAACGCTTCAAGTGAGGTAAACCTAAAAGAAAAACAATGGTGCAAGAAAACTGATTAGTTCAAAACAGTAAATTGCAGCTCTTTAGTAGTCAAGTATAAAGATCAGTGACAGTTACGGTAAGGACAGGGGGGCCAAAGGAAGGAAATTATATTAATAATATTTTTGATTATGCAAATACAAATGTGTATCAACATGTAGTAATGGCCAATGAGGTGTATTTCCACTCCCAGCATTAAAGGAGTAAGCAAATATGAATAGTGCCATATGAAATTGCCAATATTCAATCATTTTTTACCTACTAAAATAGAAATTTCATATGAGTCAAATGAATAATTCAGCACATGTGGTTGGGAGAAAGTTATCAGAATCACAGTAGGGAAAATGTATAGGACAAAGCTGGTGGTGATGCCAGAATGAAGAGAAATGCTGGAGGAAGATATGTATAGAAAAAAGAACAATGAAGCATATTAGCTGAATTCTTTGGGATTCCTTCAGAGATGATTCTGATTTAGTCAGACTGGGTATGTGTCTAATTTCATTGTTTAATCTTAGACCAAATGTTAATGAACAGTTCTGTGACACACGATTTTATACGTATATATAGTTTCTGGATCACAGGGAAAATGTTCCCCCTCCCCAGGAGTACAGTAATGCATGATGTATATTTGAACAAGTAAGAAAAAAAATATATATATATATATGTGACATGCGTATGGAAGCCTTGTTTGTAAACACAAATGAAACTATGGAACTGAACTAATTGACGTGGAAAGGTTTCCCAATAAAAAAATGCAAAATAGTGTAAAGCATTACATAGAACATTGTATCATTTATCCAAGAAAGAGATAAATAAGTGGATATACTCAGAGAAGATTTACTTTTGGAAAGATACATAAGAATCTCTGTGGTTACACTTGGAGAATGAGTGAGAGATCAAGCTGAGAAAGGCTTTTACTTTTCATCTTATGTTATACTTTTACAGTTAATATTTTTTGCCATATACAGGTTTACTTTTGAAGTGGAATATAAACTTAATTTTTTAGAAAATCTAATAATATGTTGCATTTAAAATTATGTATGAATACACAAAGAACTACATACATGGCAACATCTTAAGTTGTATTGGAGAAATTGTCCATACATATTATGAAACGTTATTGTGAATATTGATGCAGTTACAGCAAGATTATGTCTTAGAATATTTTTATCAAAAATAATAGGTATTTCTCCTAAATATAGATGTGAATATTGGGAAGACAGTGATCTTGGCTGGTCAGCCAAACCCCACAGAAACAATGTAATGACAAAATAACTGGGACTTTCACAGATTAGAAGAGGGTTTAGCTATGAAAATGTTGATCCAGATCCAAAACAACTCTAGCAATTGAGTGATATGCATTGTCTGCTCAGTAGCTGAAATGTAATAATTTCTATTGGCCATTATTGAGATTTATCTACTTACTCCATTACAGAGAATATATGATTGATTTGGGTAATCCTGCTATTAGTAACCATCTTATAGGCCTTTGTATAACATGTAATTTGACATCTTCCCTTCCTCCTCTCCTCCCACCTGTGGTACAAAGTAGTGCCAGGTGGACAGATCACATGACACCAGACCAGCCTGGAGGCACATATTAAAGAACTTTGCAGAAAGGGTTTGTGGGCTTCCCAAGTTCTATGTCTTGATTGTCTATGAAGTATAATCAGGAAAAAATAAAAATTTTCCTGTCTTTGAAGGCCTTCAATGAGTGAAAACCTGACAGTTCTTAATATTTAGTACTGATTATTTGTTCTATGAATTTTGAATGCTGGATCAATGTTTTCCTATGTTCAGAACATATATAAGCAATCTACTTGCTAAAGCTACCAGACTCTATTTTTTTTGTAAAAATGTGGTTATTATGTAATATTTATATATATACATATAGGTATAAGAATTTTATATCTATGTATATAGATAAAAAATAAATGATTATGTAATGATTTATATATATATGAACTTTATATGTAAGTTATGAAGTATAATAATGAAAACAGACATGCTTCTAACTTTCTACTTAAGGCATAGATCAAACCAATATTGTTTTAGCTCCTTATACATTCTTCCTACAATGCATCTCCTTCATTCACAGAGATAATTCTTATTCTGAATTTTTAGCTTATCATACTCTTGCTTATAGATTTTAATCTCATAAATAGGATATCATTAAATAATATATTTTTCAACATTGGCAGTTTTTAAACTTCATCAAAATGATATCACAATATGTGAAGCCTCTTGTAAGTTGCTTTTTATGAACTCAACTTACCACCCTCAAAACTTCATCCATGTTGATGCTGGAACCTATAGCTCATTGATTCTTCATCTACATGGACTACTTTATTGTATGAACCTATCCCAAATTATCCACTCAATTTCCTTTTGAAAGGTATTTGGATTGATTCTAGAATTTTGCTATTTTGAATAATACTATTAAAAACATTCTAGTGATTGTCTACTAATTCAAAATTCAAAAATTTCTCCAGAGTATATGTATAGAAAAGGAATCATTGCTTACAGCATATGTCATAATAAGAAATTATGTCAAATGTTTTTAAAAGTTGTTTAAGGTTTCCCTGGTGGCGCAGTGGTTGGGAGTCCGCCTGGCGATGCAGGGGACACGGGTTCATGCCCTGGTCCGGGAAGATCCCACATGCCGCGGAGAGGCTGGGCCTGTGAGCCATGGCCGCTGAGCCTGCGTGTCTGGAGCCTGTGCTCTGCAACGGGAGAGGCCACAACAGTGAGAGTCCCGCGTACGGCATAAAAAAAAAAAAAAAAAAAAAAAAAGTTGTTTAAATAAATTACACTCTTACCGGCAGTGTTCCCCTTTCTCCATTCTTATAGATACTTGATTTTGTCAAAATTGTTTACCGATCTGCTAAGTATAAAAAGTATCTCATTGCAGTCTTAACATTCATTTTCATGTTTCTCACAAGGTCCTTTTTAAGACTTTTATTGTCCATTAATGTTTCCTTTTATGGTAAATACCTACTTAGGTATTTTCTCTACTTCAGTTGTATTATTTATCATTTTGATGAGTCCTTTATGTATAAAAGATAATAATACTTTACCAAGTTTTGCCTGGTATAAGTACCTCTTCCCAATCTTTGACTTATCTTTTTATGAATAAACGTTAATGCAGTGCTGTTAAAAAATAAGTTGTTCCAATGAAACACCAACCTCTCTGAAGTTGCAATATATCTCTCCATTTGATTTGTGCTATTACATTTTGCATTTTAGATTCTGATTATTGTGCTATTTTTGGATTCATTTGCTTATGATATCATGAGAGTAAGGTAATTCAAAATTTGATTACTAATATAAGCAGCAAAAATTAAAGATTTTCATTAAAGTGGATCTAGTTTTTGTTTGTTTGTTTTTACTTTAGGGTCATGGATAAATATTTTAGACTATAGTGGTTTGGAAGGAATATGTTTTTGTTTATGAATCATTTAATATAGCATTAAAAAATAAATGCTTATCATTATCTTGTTTATATGCACTTTATCACAACTATCAAACCATTTCCACATATTATTTGTAAAATAAAATGGTTTCTGTTATCTGTGGGAATCAACATGTCTATCATTACTATTTAGTGAGCAAAAAAGCAACAGAATTATGCCAAATAGAAATAGTATATCAGTTCATCACCATATGTGATTAAAATAAAAAGTCACCCTGAAAATATCCCATAAACTGATCAAAATATATGTTTACAAGAAAGTGCAAAAGACAGTTTCTCCTCATTGCATAAAATAGGGAAATGAGTATGGTTTTTTAGAGGACGCATTAAAAAATGATATGATATTAAGGGTAAATACATATCTCTATGGAGAGGACAGTAAGGTTTGGTGGGAAAGAGTAGGAAAGTACTTTAAAAATCAATTCATGATGTTTCCCGCAAGTTGAATGTCTGAGAACCCACAAGGCTAGGACAGTTGAAAAATGGCAAATACATTCTTTGAAGCTATGTTCATTCCCTTCACTGCTGAAAAATAGCACAGCAATAGCTTCTTAAGGCTAGTGCTGGCAGAGATGCCCAGCAATGCCTTTGTTTCTTAAGCCTGGAGAAGGGTGCTAGAGGTAGGAATAATCTCCTCTGAGCAATTATGTTGGCCAAAAATGAGTGGCAAACAAAGGCAGCTAGATAGGAAAACAAAAACACAGGACCTTAGCATAACAATACAATCTAACAACCATGAGAACATGTCACTAAAATTGCAAGTTTGCTTCCAAATAAATACAATAAGTGAACACTAAAAGACCATACAATTGTCCCTCAGAATCCCCAGGGGATTTGTTCCAGTATCCCTGCAGATACTGAAATCTGCAGATGCTCAAGTCCCTTATATAAAATGGTGTCGGATTTATATATAACCTATGCACATCCTCCCATATACTTTAAATCATCTCTAGAATACTTATAATACCTAATACAATGTAAATGCTATGTAAATAGTTGTTATACTGTATTGTTTAGGGAATAATGACAAAAAAAAAAGGTCTGTATGTGTTTAGTACAGATGCAAGGATCTCATAGGCCTAATTATACAGTACACGTCAGCAACAATGTAATGCTTTTTTTTTCTTTCAACACCTACAGTTTGCTTTCCTTTAATGATTTGGAAGAGAAATACATGGAATAAAACATGGAATATTTTTATAATATTCATTATATATATTATATATTTATAATTATAAATATTATATATTTATAATATTCATTATCTCTGTCTCTCTCTCACACGCACACACGCGCACACACACACACACACACACACACACACACACATACACACATGCACCGTTAACACCAAAACCCTGGTTCTTCTCTCTTGACAACCCTCAGACGATGGCAAATGATGACTGTCGTATGCTGCCTACAGTGATGATCTGGAGAGGTGGCGAGGTGTGTGGCACTAAATGTAAGTGTGAGACACCAGGCTAACCTGAACCTTCTGACAGGATGTCAGAGAGATCATCTATGTTGGGGACTGGGTTTTGATTGCAGCCATTGATGCTTCGGAGGAGGATCAGTAATACTAATGTCAGGATCTGCAGAGTTTGAGGGCTGAAGATCTTCAAGGTTGAAGGTCGAGGCTTCACAATTGCAGGTGCATTAGTGAGAAACATTGTTATAAGAAGCTCTTTATTCTTTTTCTTTGCATCCTTAAACACATCTTGCAGTGATTGTAGGCATGTTGTTATTCCTTGGGTGACACAGAAGCTTCCTGTCATAGAAGGATCATACTCAAAGATCATGTCCTTTAACTCTTGCACTTATTTAAAAACTGCTGAAAAATTTTCAAGTGTCCACATTGATGGCCCTGCCTCCCCTAAATCTTCACTATCATAATCATCATCATCTGCAGAGGACTTCAGCAGATATTCAAGTTCCTCATTAGGAAGGGTTCCTCTATACTCTTCTATGTGTTCCTCAACATTGTCCTTGATCATGTCAGAGAAACCTTCCTCAGCAACTTCCCTTGCAACCTTCAAGATATTCTTGACTTCTGTATCAATAGTGGGGAAGTTCCTGAAATCAATGACCATCTCACTCCGTAAGGCTTCCAACATGCATTGACTGTCTTGGGCCTGAGGGCCTCTATAGGCTATGCAATAATCAAATTGTAACTACAATTGTGAAGTTCTTTCATAAACCCATGATGCTGCAGCCAAAGTTAGCATCAAGGGCAGCACAAATCCTCCTGAAGATAAGGTGAGTATAAGTTGTCTTAATGTACTTGATGATGCCTTGATCAAGTGGCTGCAGTGTGACAGTGTTAGGAAGCAGGAACATCATTTCCATGTTCTTTTCAGTGAAACCGAGAGATTGGGAATGGGCAGGAACATTGCCAATTATGAGGAGAACCTTGAATGTCAGTCCCTTTTCTTTAATATATTTCTTCACTTCAGGAATGACATACTGATGGAACCATTCTAAGAACAAGGTGATCATCACCCAAGCCTTCTAGTTGTGCTTCCAGAACACAGACAGGCAATTTTTGATTTTGTTCTTAAGGGTCTGGGAATTGTTTGCTCGGCAGAGAGGCCTGGACTGATCATGTGACCTGCTGTGTTCACACACAGCAACAGAGTAAAGCAACATTTCCAGGCCTTGAACTCTGAGGTTGGCTTGGCACTCTTATGAATGTGCAATTTGTACATCTTCTTCTGGAGCAAGCCCATTTCATTACAGTTGAAGACTTGTTCTAGAAGGTAGCCTTTCTCTTCTGTGAGTTTCTTGAGATCTTCTGGGAACACTGGTGCTGCCTCAGCATCAGTCAATGACCACTCCCCTGTGATCTTTAAATTCTTGAGGCTGTAAGGCTTTGCATAGCTAGCCAGCTATCCTTTACAGTACTAGCCTTAAATTCTTTCCTCTGGCTCTCCTCAGCCTTCTCACAACATTGCTCATAGTGCTTTATCATGCATAATTTTGCCATCGACAAGGATATGCTTCTGTGACATGTCCTCTAGCCACACTTTGAATGCTTTCTTAGTCTTTGCAAGCACTTTATCATGAACCAGAAACCATTTTTGACATTCTAGGGGAAGTACTAACACTTCCGTGTGTTTCAGCTTCCTTCTGCTTTATTGCGCAAATGCTCAATGCATTCTTACCTCACAGCCTACTTTGGCAAGATGCGTGCCACTTCCCAAAAGACCTGAGATTTTTATTCTCTAGTCAGGACATAGCACTTTACTGTCCCTCTTAGCCTTTGAGGGATTGCTTTGTTCAGTTCATTGCTTTTTAGGATTCATTTTTTTTTCACAGAAACAAAGGGTACACCCAACACAAGTAGCTCAAATAGCGAATGCTGGAGAGAGACTGAGAATCTGTGGAATGGTAGGAGGCTACAGGCAGGGCACGCCTACCTGTCACATCATTCACATGGACTCATAGTGCTCAACATACAGCAAATTCAAGTTTAGCTTTTTGGAACTTTCTGGAATTTTTTCAAATATTTTTAAATATAAAAATATGGTTGAATTCATAGATACAGAAGGCCAATTGTTACTTTTGCTGGTAAAAATACTCCTCTTCATAACTCAGCAGACCTGGATGCTGAACAAATTTTTCAACAAATGTGTGTAGAAAGAAAACAAATTTAAGCTTTCTCTGCTTCCCCCAGGTGGTTGATGGCAAGGGACTGTCTCATCAGGTTGGGTAAAAGTGGGCAGCAGGAATTCAAAAGTGGTGAGCAGGAGGGTGGTCTGGGTATATTGTATGGAGATGTGTTTTAATGCTTTCTCTGACGATTTTGCAGGGAAGCCTCCTCTCATTCTAGGTCCTTTAAGGACAGCCCCACGTTCCTGTGAGTGCTGTTCTTTTTGATCTATTCTGTATGTTCCCAGCCACTGAGTAAAATCCTTATTGAAACTGGACTTATCATTAACAATCAGATACCAACGCTCAAATTGAGATTTGTGAGAAATCTGTCTTACCTCAGGCATGCAGTTCCTGATACCAAGACACTAATGCCTTCTAGACTCCATATGAGTTTTCCAGCCCTCTTTAGAAAATGTTTGTTTTCTAAATCTTATTCAACAGCTCTGAGTCAGTTTGTTTTCCAAACTTATTATCCCTAACTTCTACCTTCTTTATGAATAAATAATTATAGCTAACAGAGCACTTGCTAATTTTTTGATACTGTCCAAAATACTTTGCATATATTGACTCATGTAATCCTACCAAAAAACCTATTGACAGTCCTTATTGGTGGTTTATTCAAAATAATCTATGTTCATTCCTTTATTTATTTCTTATATCCTCCCTTCATTCATTTATTTAACAAGAATTTACTGAGAATTTTTTATATGCTAAGTGTGTGTGTGATGCTAACATGTATCAGTGACCAAGAGGACCTGATAGCTTCCTTTGGGGAATTTTAGTCTAACTAAAGTCCTGGCATGTCTCACCTGTGTGTGGCAGTATTTCATCAAGTTATGTATGATAGATTGGTGTTGTTTTACCTATTTGAATCATAAACGGCAAAGAATTGTGTATATATACGTATGGGGAAAAGTCTGGGCCAAGCAGAACTCAAGAAGTTTCCCAGGTACAAGACTTCTGAAATCTATTTTCTTGTAGATTGACTGTACTGGGACTCTCTCGAGTAATGACAACCTCAACATATCAACACCCCCTTGATTAAACCAAAATTAAACAAAATCTTATTCATCTAAACATCTCACTCTATGTCCCATATTTCTTTCTATTTTTCAATCAAAATCCAACCCTTTTCTGTTCCCTTCTTTGTGCTGTTATCCTCAATGCATTTGGGTTCCTTTCATTTTTATCTTGCTATTCTTTTAATAGTGCTTTTTCTCCCAGTGCAAAACCATTGAGTTTCTTGGTGGATATTTCCATTGCATACTATTTTAGAGTTTTCTTCATATGCCTATTCTTCTCCCTCAAGTGGTCTTATATGCATTTGATTAAAGTCCCTTCCCTTTGGGGGAATCAACTGACCTAACAGCTTTGTCCTTTACCACTCCCCTCTGTTTATAAACCTGTTCTAAAAGTGTTAGTGTTTTAACTTGATCCCAGTTTTAAAATTCCAAATTTAGTGTCCTTGGGCAAAGTGTAAACTTTCCTCCTTATCAGAAGTTTATACTAGAAGTGAACTGAAAATTTATCACGTTAACATAATATATACATGTAAAATATCTAAAGAAATCTTAGAGTGCATGCACAGACATCAATGAAATGGAGAAAAACAGGGAAACTTGCAGAGGCTTGAACATTTCTTGTGTATAAAAAGAATAATTACTATACTTTTATCTCTCCAGATAAGAGGTAATAAAGAGTGAACTTGAACATTATTTTAGAAAATGTGGTTTGCCTTTGTTTTTATCTTTAAGTACATTGTTACCATCGGGGGTTTTCAGAAACTTCCCCAGAGTGCAAAAAATTATAGATTAAATGGCAACATAATAAATCACAATTGATTCATATGGATTCCTTGCTCCTCAGCACTGTGTGCTTAACAGGGAATGTTCTGCCAAGACGAAAATATGTCTAGAATTGCAGCTGTGCATCTCTGCACTGAACTGCTCTGTCTCTTTGTGTACAAGCCCTTTTGAAATAGGGCCTATGCTTCACCACCCTTTAAGTGTGATCTCATGCTAATTTAAATGCAAGTGAACTGGCAATCTCTGTATTAAATTCCTGTTTAAAACATGAACAAATTTTAAAATTGAGCAAAATAGGAGTATGGAAGTTTACATTTGAAAAGCAAAGTCAAAGTACATGACAAAATGAGTCATAGAACTTTTGCATCATTTTGTAATAATTATACCACCGTAAATTCATAGAATGCTTTTGTCTGGTAAACTCAAAGTGCCCTACATCTATTCATTCATTTCTGTAAAAATAGTTTCTGTTTATTTATTTGATTATATTACCTTAGCATTAGAGAAGGGAAATAACAGGGTATGTCGAGAGTAATTGGTTAGAAAGTGAGATTATTAAATAAAGAGATTTTGACTTATTTATTCACAATACATAGTTAAGTTTTTAGCATTATTAAGTGCTTAAAACTATTTATTTTGTTAAAGAAGATATTTTGAAAAACTATTACTATAAAACTTTACATGGTTTAGTAGAAAGAATATGCATTTTTTGATGCTAGACAGAACTGGGTTTGAACCTTAATCTGACTGCTTATTATGTCTTAGTTGGATTATTTCAACTCTCTGACCTCTAATTTACTTATCTGTAAAGTGAAGGAGTACTTGCTTAGGATGTTTTTGAAGATTACATTAAACAATACAAGGAAAGATCCTAGCTCATTTCCTCATGTAGCAAAGTCACTACTATTTCTTACTGTGAAAATATGCCATTGATTTCAAAATAATAGTCAGCTTCTTTTGCCCAAATATGCTTTGCTCAATTCTTTATGTTACCCTCATTTTGAGATTATTTTATCTCATTCTCAGTAATGTCGGGCTGCTATTTGAGGCACCATAGTCTCCATTTTCCTTCCAGAGATTTGAAACAACTGAGAATTAAGACAAAGCATCAGACTGAGGTAGAATGAGTTATCACTCTTATTACTGATATAACATAAGTTGGGGAACATAAGATACTGTGAGAAAGTAATGAATTGTACCAGTCACAGACTTTTAGTGTGGTGGTGGTGGTGGTGGTGGTGGTGGTGTGTGTGTGTGTGTGTGTGTGTGCGCTCACGTGCGTGTAGGATGTGGTGGTGAGACTCTGAATAGTCTTGCTCCAAGAAGTTTAAGGGAAGTGCTGAGCTAATCATTCTTATTACATAGTCCACCAAATCAGAGCTTGCTTATATTATTGTGTGTATGTTGATGTACTGTCCTCCTTTGTATACCCATTTGTCTTCCTTTTGAGATTCTTTAGGTCAGGAAATCTATTTTACCTTTTATATTTCTGGGACTTACCAACAACTGATAGGAATTGGGAACTCAGCATTTTTCAGTGAAATGAGTAAGTGAATGTTGAGAATTCTAATTGAAAATCAACAGTCCTCTCTCCTGTGAATTCAGGTAGCATATATAATTTATACTTCTTATCCTGTTATTAGCAATGGTTTGCATTGATTTAGCAGTTTAAAATACACTTATTCTTGTCTCTTAATGAGAGCAGCTGCTCTTAAGCACAAAAAAAACATTTCAAACACAACACCATTTGCTACAGTACTAAGTACAGAAAATAGAGCTCAGCATATTCAACATTTGAATGAAAATACACATTCATTTTTTAAAAAAAATGAGAATAGCTTTATAATTTTCTGATTTCAAAGTAGTTTTCTCATCTAGAGATAATGTGATGTTATCATTTTTCCCAGGTTTCTATTCTGTGCAACACACACACACAGGAACACACATATGTGTATGTGTGAATGCATGCATAACTATCACAAAATATAAAATTATGTGACATGTAGTCTTTTGAAACCCCTATTTTCTATTAGTTATGCATCATTAATGTATTTTGATGTCAATATATGTAATTAAGCCATACGATTTATTTTTTTTAATTAATTTTATTGAAGTATATTTGATTTACAAGCCATATAATTTCTAATGGCTGTAGAGTATAATAGTATGAACATTAACAATTTTTGATTTTGAAATTTTATAAATAAAAAATAATGATTCATTGATACTCAAATTTTTATATTTACTAGACATTTGTAATTACTTTATGTGAATTGGCTGCTTATATATCTTTTGCCCATTTGTCAGCTGGTATTTCTATTTCCAAAATAAATTTATAAGAACTTTTTACATAATGGGTTCATTAAACCTGTGTCTTCAACATATATTCCAAATATTTCCCCAGGTCTCATTTGTCTTTGCAAAATGTAATAGATTGGATTATGCCAACTTTCCCAACATAAAATTTTCAATAGCTCATCATTGCTCTAGGCATACAGATTTATACTTTAAAGCATGACCATCTCCTTGGCCCTAGTTCTCACTGCACATATTTCAGGCTTCAGTATTTCAACTGTAGCTTCTCTGACTTTGACTAATCAGTCACTGCTCTTCCATTGGATTTCTGCTTTTGTCTTTTTGCCATTCTCTTTGCTGTTGTGGATATATATTTTTATTATTCTTTTATATCATCATAAAATTGTCACGCTACAGGGAGGAAATCATTCTCTTCTTTAGAGTCAGAAGCCTATAATATATTTTGAAAAGTGTTTTAACAGAGATATAAGGAACATATGACTCAAGAACATGTGAGATCTTATGACATTTCTCTTTTTTTTTCCTTAGTGTAGGTTAAGGATAAAATCATTTATCATACTTATAATGTTTGAGCATCTACTATGTGACAAGGGATTTAAAGGTAAAAAGACATGATCCTTGTTCTCAAAATTTCAATGTCAAGAGAGGAAGGATGTTACCGCCATTTAAGTAACAAAGGGAGGTGGTAGAATTTGGTTTATCTTTAAATATACATAAGATTTCAATGGTGAAATTAGAAGGAAAGGGTATTTCAAGTTGAAGCATCATCAGCAACAGCAAAAAGAATGAGAATCAAGGAGTCTGTTGCCTGGTACAAAGGGATTCAATTATCTATCATCTCTTTTTTTTTTTCTTTTTTTGCGATATGCGGGCCTCTCACTGTTGTGGCCTCTCCCGTTGCGGAGCACAGGCTCCAGACGTTCAGGCTCGGTGGCCATGGCTCACGGGCCCAGCCGCTCCGCGGCATGTGGGATCTTCCCGGACCGGGGCACGAACCCGCGTCCCCTGCATCGGCAGGCGGACTCTCAACCACTGCGCCACCAGGGAAACCCTATCATCTCTTTTTATCATGTAGCTATTAACTCTTTCTTTTTTTTTTCTTTTTTGCCTTAAGTAGCAGGATGAATTTGGACCAAATGATATGGTATACATTTTAATACTTTATAGGAACAATCACAATTTGTATGGCTTCAGATGAATGCAGTTATTATAAGGATATACACATTCCAAAGTACAGAACATGGTCTGCTGGCTTTGAGGTGTCATGATCAACACTTAGTGCCATGCCAGTGACTTGGGTCTCAACCTCATGAAGGTACCGACTGAACCAGCTGCAATAAGAAGGTTGCATCACTTACAAGATTCTTTTTTTTTTTTTTAATTTTTGGCTGCTTTGGGTCTTCATTGCTGCGCATGGGCTTTTCTCTAGTTGCGGCGAGCGGGGGCTACTCTTCATTGTGGTGCGCCGGCTTCTCATTGCGTTGGCTTCTCTTGCTGCTGAGCACCGGCTCTAGGTGCGGGCTTCAGTAGTGGTGGCATGTGGGCTCCGTAGTTGTGGCTCATGGGCTCTAGAGCGCAGGCTCAGTAGTTGTGGCTCACGGGCTTAGTTGTTCCATGGCATGTGGGATCTTCCCAGACCAGGGCTCGAACCCGTGTCCCCTGCATTGGCAGGCGGATTCTCAACCACTGCGTCACCAGGGAAGTCCCTACGAGATTCTTAAAGTGAACATATTTTATAAATGCTGCCTTTGTTATTTATTATATACACGAAAGAAATTTTTAAAAATCTGCTACTTAAAAACAAAAACCTTTGAGTACTTCAAAATGATTTCCACTAGGATATTTTTCTTAAAAAGGGAAATGAATACTGTGACCCCCCTGTAGATTCTAACATAGTATTGTAGAAAAGATATATTTAAACTACCATTTCTTCCCACCTGTGAATTTCCTGATCAGTTATTTCATTTCTCTATTATAATTGCATGACAGAACAAACACAAATTAATGCTACTGGGCCCCCATGGAATCCATTTTGAAGTGTTTATATGCACTACTGAACTAAAAAAAAATAAGGTAGCAAATGCCCCTATCAAAGTAGTGGCAATGCATTGCTCTGTTTCTGTGAGCACACACATAGTGAAAGTGCTTGTCAGTCATGGAAAAGCTTGGACTTCAAAGAGAGAGCTATAAGCCGCGTCTGAAACTACAGATCCAAATAGTACAGCTGGAGAACAAGTGTTTGACGCTTAAAAATATTGTGCCTCTAGGACTAATTATGCTTTTGCAAACTTAGTAAAACATTGCTGTTTATTTCAACTTCGGCTGTACAAGATCTCCCTCAAATGAATGGTAGCTATTCTGAAGCCTGCACATAAACATCTATTTTGTGGAGAAACTGGCAATTAAGGACTTGTAATGAATTCTAGTCTTTTTCAATCTCTTTAAAAGAACACTATCAAATCAAAGAAAACAAGATATGAAGGATTCTTTAAAAATCTGCCCTGTCTTTTTCTGATGACTTAAGATACCAGGAAAATAACTTATTTTTCTATGTTTGTACATTTATATATTTATTTCTTGTTACAAATCCAAAATAAGTTATAATTCATGATTCCTCAGCAGGACTTCACATATAATTTTAAAAATTTAAAGCTCTTTAAGACTACTCTGGGTAGGTGCAATTCAAGATATATTTCCTTGATGCTGTAACTACATGATAGAGATACGTTTTATAGGTTCATTGGTTTTAAGATTACTTTAAATCCTTTACAGTATTCACGGCATATCATAAGAGTGTGTGAAGATATTTCATAAATACTGAATTTATTTTATTATATATAAGTATAAACTCATAAGTATAAACTATATGTCTATGGTTATTAGGAACATAGCAGATGATACAACCTTGTCAAGATTATAGATCTGCTATTTCCCTGTGATAAACTGGGCCAAAGTCAAAGAATATATAATTACTTGGATTTTAATTTTCATATTTTATAAGTAACAAAAATCATAGCCTAATATACACAGTAAAAAGAGTAATATTTTAGACCGATGGCTACTTGATAATTACATCAAAAGTTTTACTTCTAGAGGGCCAGATATTTCAGAGATGTAGACCTTTATGATGATACTGAAACCAGTCCTATAAAATCCTTACTTCCTACATGGAGTGAATGTGCTGGGAAAGGTCAGACTGCTCCCTTGGTCTCCAATGGTGTTCTCCGCATGGATTGCACATGGTGGAGGATCTTTTATGTACTGCAACTGTTGGTGCATTTTGATATTCTGAGTCATAAAGAATTCATAGAGCAAAGAAAAGCAAATGATTACAAAACTAGGAAGGGCTAAAGCCTAAGTATTGCCTCATGCTAGATTCTTCTGCTTTGAATTTCATGGGCGTTTTAAGTTGACTTGGAATGCCATGCAAGTTTCAAGGCAATTATTTGGACTTCATCTGCATCAACTCATGTCCACAGTACTTCTCTTTCTATAAAAAAAAAAAACAAAAAATGAATAAAACAATAAAAGGAAAATATTTATCTCTTGTAGAAAGCAACACTAACAACAACACAACAAACACATGCTGCCTATGTAAGTGCCAACAGTGGAATCACTGCATATAGACAGTGTGTTATTATTAGTGACTACATTAAACTTTCTATATTTGTCTAAGATATCAATGAATTAATGACATTATACTCTGTTCTTCTTACATAAATAAGACACTGGTATTTGTGTTATTTTTCCCATTTGTCATGGTTAAACTCTTAGAAGCTATAGGTTTAATTTATAAGATAACTTTGTTCTCTAACCCATAAAATAGGAGATGGTAGGAATGATTAAATGTCATTTTGAAAATCAGTGTCCTATTACCTGTCACATAGTAAATACTCCATAAATGTTTGTTGAATCCCAAATATGGTTACTTTTGGTATATTTTCAATACTGATAGTCTCTTATCCCATCTCAGCTTTTAGCACTTGGAAGTGATAGCATTCATGCATTAATGAAATAAATATAATGGCTAACAAAATAACACTTAAAAAATTATTTTGCTGGTAGAATTAAGGTTCTGCTGTAATTTAGTGGATGTTAAGATTGTTCCTAGGAGGACCTTCAAGATGGCGGAGGAGTAAGACATGGAGATCAACTTCCTCCCCACAAAAACATCAAAAATACATCTACGTGTGGAACAACTCCTATAGAACACCTACTGAACGCTGGCAGAAGACCTCAGAACTCCCAAAAGGCAAGAAGTTCCCCACGTACCCGGGTAGGGCAATAGAAAAAAGAAAAAGCAGAGACAAAAGAATAGGGATGGGACCTGCACCTCTGGGAGGGAGCTGTGAAGGAGGAAGAGTTTCCATGCATTAGGAATCCCCTTCACTGGCAGAGGTCGGGGGGAACCTTTGGAGCCATGGAAGAAATCGCAGCAACAGGGATACAGAGGGCAAAGTGGAGAGATTCCTGCACAGAGGATCAGTGCCGACCAGCACTCACCAGCCTGAGAGGCTTGCCTGCTCACCCACTGGGGAAGGTGGGGGCAGGGAGCTGAGGCTTGGGCTTCGGAGTTTAGATCCCAGGGAGAGGACTGGGGTTGGCTGCATGAACACAGCCTGAAGGGGGCTAGTGTGCCACAGCTAACCAGGAGGGAGACCGGGAAAAGGTCTGGAATTGCCTAAGAGGCAAGAGACCATTGTTTCTGGGTGTGCAAGGAGAGGAGATTCAGAACACCGCCTAAATGAGCTTCAGGGATGGGCGCGAGAAGCAGCTATCAGTGTGGACAACAGAGAAGGGCATGAAATGCTAATGCTGCTGCTGCAACCACCAAGAAGCCTGTGTGCAAGCACAGGCCACTATCCACACCTCCCCTCCTAGGAGCCTGTGCAGCCTGCCAAAGCCAGGGTCTCATGATCCAGGGGCAACTTCGAGAGAACACGTGGCAGGCCTTAGGCTGTTGCAACTTCACGTTGGCCTCTGCCAGTGCAGGCTCTGGCATTCCATACCCCTCCCTCCCCCCAGCCTGAGTGAGCCAGAGCCCCCTAATCAGCTGCTTCTTTAACTCCCTCCTGTCTGGGCGAAGAACAGACGCCAGAGGGCAACTTACATGCAGAGGTGGGGCCAAATACGAAGCTGAACTCCAGGAGCTGTGCAAACAAAGAGAAAGGAAAATTTCTCCATGCAGCCTCAGGAGCAGCAGATTAAATCTCCACAATCAACTTGATGTACCCTGCATCTGTGGGATACCTGAATAGACAACAAATCACCCCAAAATTGAGGCAGTGGACTTTGAGAGCAACTGTAGACTTGGGGTTTGCTGTATGTGACTGACAAGTTTCTGATTTTTATGTTTATCTTAGTATAGATTTTAGCACTTGTTATCATTGGTGGATGTGTTTATTGGTTTGGTTGCTTTCTTCTTTTTTTTTTTTTTTACTTTTTTTTATTTTGTTAATATTTAAAAAAATATTTTAATAACATTATTTATTTTACTTTTTTCTTTCTTTATTTATTTTTCTCCCTTTTCTTCTGAGCCATGTGGCTGAAAGGGTCTTGGTACGCTGGCCAGATGTCAGGCCTGAGCCTTTGAGGTGGCGAGCCAAGTTCAGGACATTGGACAACTTGAGACCTCCTGGCCCAATGTAATATCTATTGGTGAGAGCTCCCCACAGATCTCCATCTCAATACTAAGAACCAGCTCCACTCAACAACCAGCAGTCTCCAGTGTTGGACACCCAGTGCCAAACAACTAGCAAGACAAGAACACAAACCCATCCATTAGAAGAGAGGCTGCCTAAAATCATAATACACCCCAAACACACCACTGGACGTTGTCCTGCCCACCAGAAAGACAAGATCCAGCCTCATCCACCAGAACACAGGCATAAGTTCCCTCCAGCATGAAGCCTAAACAACTCACTGAACCAACCTTACCCACTGGGGGAAGACAACAAAAACAACAGGAACTATGAACCCGCAGCCTGCGAAAAGGAGAACCCAAACACAGTAAGTTAAGCAAAATGAGAAGACAGAGAAGTACAAGGCAGATGAAGGAGAAAAACAAAAACCCACCAGACCAAATAAATGAAGAAGTAGGCAGTCTACCTGAAAAAGAATTCAGAGTAATGATAGTAAAGATGATCCAAAATCTTGGAAATAGAATGGAGAAAATACAAAAAAAGTTTAACAAGGACCTAGAAGAACTAAAGAGCAAACAAACAATGATGAACAATCAAATAAATCAAATTAAAAAAATTCTCTAGAAGGAATCAATAGCAGAATAACTGAGGCAGAAGAACAGATAAGTGACCTGGAAAATAAAATAGTGGAAATAACTACCGCAGAGCACAATAAAGAAAAAAGAATGAAAAGAATTGAGGAGAGTATCAGAGAACACTGGGAAAACATTAAATGCACCAACATTCGAATTATAGGGGTCCCAGAAGAAGAAGAGAAAAAGAAAGGGACTGAGAAAACATTTGAAGAGATTATAGTTGAAAACTTCCCTAATATGGGAAAAGAAATAGTCAATCAAGTCCTGGAAGTGCAGAGAGTCCCATGCAGGAAAAATCCAAGGAGAAACACTCCAAGGCACATATTAATCAAACTATCAAAAATTAAATATAAAGGAAAAATGTTAAAAGCAACAAGGGAAAAGCAAAACATAACATACAAGGGAATCCCCATAAGGTTAACAGCTGATCTTTCAGCTGAAACTCTGCAAGCCAGAAAGGAGTGGCAGGATATATTTAGAGTTATGAAAGGGAAAAACCTACAACCAAGATTACTCTACCCAGCAAGGATCTCATTCAGATACAATGGAGAAATTAAAACCTTTAAAGACAAGCAAAAGTTAAGAGATTTCAGCACCACAAAATCAGCTTTACAACAAATGCTAAAAGACTGTGTCCAGATCTCTTCTTTTAAAGACCATTGAGATGCTTGCAGATCCTATGGTCAGAGCATTCTTTACTGCAATAGTCCCTTTCCTCCAGTCACAATAATCCTTTAAAATAAGGTCTCCTCTTACCTATGTCCAGCCTTGTTTTTGTTTGACATTTCCTTTTGGCCTATTATGTGTTCAGCAGTGGGCCAATCTAGTAGGAGTTAAGCAAGTAAGTAGCCAATTACAGCTAGTAATGACAATATTATACAGGACCTGCTACATAATTTTTGGGACCCAGTGCACAATGAAAATGCAGGATGCCATGTTCAAAAGAGTAGGGGAAAAGTGCTATTAAAGGTGTGAAAATATGATTCCCTTTTCTTCCATGGACACTTCCAACTTGTTCTGGGGTCTTTTATATTTTTTATTTAATGTCATTCTAAATAAAGAAAAAAATTGAAAATTAAAAAAAAAGGCAGGAAACACAAGAGAAGAAAAAGACCTATATAACAAACCCAAAACAACTAAGAAAATAGTAATAGGAACATACATACCTATGATTACATTAAGTGTAAATGGATTAAATGCTCCAACTAAAAGACATAGACTGGCTGAATGGATACAAAAACAAGACTCATATATATGCTGTCTACAAGAGGTCCACTTCAGACCACTTCAGGGACACATACAGACTGAAAATGAGGGGATGGAAAAAGATATTCCATGCAAATGGAAATCAAAAGAAAGCTGGAGTAGCAGTTCTCATATCAGACAAAATAGACTTTAAAATAAAGACTATTACAAGAGACAAGGAAAGCCACTACATAATGATCAAGGAATCAATCCAAGAAGAAGCTATAACAACTGTAAATATTTATGCACCCAACATAGGAGCATCTCAATATATAAGGCAAATGCTAACAGACATAAAAAGGGAAATTGACAAAACACAATCATAGTAGGGGACTTTAACCCCACTTTTACCAATGGAGAGATCATCCAAACTGAAAATAAGGAAATACAAGCTTTAAATGGCACATTGAACATGATGGACTTAATTGTTATTTATAGGACATTTCATCCAAAAACAACAGAATACACTTTCTTCTCAAGTACTCATGGAACATTCTCGAGGATACATCATATCTTGGGTCACAAATCAAGCCTTGGTAAATTTAAGAAAATTGAAATCATATCAAGTATCTTTTCTAAGCACAAAGCTATTAGACTAGATATCAATTACAGGAAAAAAAACTGTAAAAAATACAAATACATGGAGGCTAAACAATACACTACTAAATAACCAAGAGATTACTGAAGAAATCAAAGAGGAAATCGATAAATACCTAGAACCAAATGACAATGAAAACACAATGACCAAAAACCTACAGGATTCAGCAAAAGCAGTTCTATGAGGGAAGTTTATAACAATACAATCTTACCACAAGAAACAAGAAAAATTCAAATAAACAAGCTAAACTTAAACCTAAAGCAGTTAGAGAAAGAAGAACAAAAAAACTTGAAAGTTAGCAGAAGGGAAGAAAACAGATCAGAAATAAATGAAAAAGAAATGAAGGAAATGATAGCAAAGATCAATAAAACTAAAAGCTTGTTCTTTGAGAAGATAAACAAAGTTGATAAACCATTAGCCAGACTCATCAAGAAAAAAAGGGAGAAGACTCAGATCAACAGAATTGGATATGAAAAAGGAGAAGTAACAACTGACACTGTAGAAATACAAAGGATCATGAGAGATTACTACAAGCAACTCTATGCCAATAAAATGGACAACCTGGAAGAAATGGACAAATTCTTAGAAAAGCATAACCTCCGAGGTTGAACCAGGAAGAAATAGAAAATATAAACATAAAAATCACAAACATCAAAATTGAAACTGTGATTAAAATTTTTCCAACAAAACTCAGGACCAGATGGCTTTACAGGTGAATTCTATCAAACATTTAGAGAAGGGCTAACACCTATCCTTCTCAAACTCTTCCAAAATATAGCAGAGGGAGGAACACTCCCAAACTCATTCTACAAGGCACCATCACCCTTATACCAAAACCACACAAAGATGTCACAAAAAAAGAAAACTACAGGCCAACATCACTGATGAACACAGATACAAAAATCCTCAACAAAATACTAGCAAACAGAATCCAACAGCACGTTAAAAGGATCATAAACCATGATCAAGTGGGGTTTATCCCACTATTGCAAGGATTTTTCAATATACACAAATCAATCAATGTGATACACCATATTAACAAATTGAAGGATAAAAACCATAAGATAATCTCAGTAGATGCAGAAAAAGCTTTCAACAAACTTCAACACCCATTTATGATAAACACCCTCCAGAGAGTAGGCATAGAGTGAACTTACCTCAACATAATAAAGGCCATATATGACAAAACCACAGCCAACATCGTTCTCAATGGTGAAACACTGAAAACATTTCCACTAAGATTAGGAACAAGAGAAGGTTGCCCACTCTCATCACTATTATTCAGCATTCAGAAGAAAAAGAAATACAAGGAATCCAAATGAGAAAAGAAGTAAAGCTGTCACTGTTTGCAGATGACATGACACTATACAAAGAGAATCCTAAAGATGCTACCAGAAAACTACTAGAGATAATCAATGAATTTGGTAAAGTAGCAGGATACAAAATTAATGCACAGAAATCTCTTACATTCCTATACATGAATGATTAAAATGTGAAAGAGAAATTAAGAAAACACTCCCATTTACCATTGCAACAAAAAGAATAAAATACCTAGGAATAAACCTACCTATGGAGACAAAAGACCTGTATGCAGAAAACTATAAAACACTGATGAAAGAAATTAAAGATGATACAAACAGATGGAGAGATATACCATGTTCTTGGATTGGAAGAATCAACATTGTGAAAATGACTCTACTACCCAAAGCAATCTACAGATTCAATGCAATCTCTATCACACTACCAATGGTATTTTCACAGAAGTAGAACAAAAAATTTCACAATTTGTATGGAAACACAAAAGACCCCGAATAGCCAAAGCAATCTGGAGAAAGAAAAATGGAGCTGGAGGAATCAGTTTCCCTGACTTAAGACTATACTACAAAGCTAGAGTAATCAGGACAGTATGGTACTGGCATGAAAACAGAAATATAGACCAATGGAACAGGATAGAAATCCCAGAAATAAACCCACACACATATGGTCACCTTATCTTTGATAAAGGAGGCAGGAATGTACAGTGGAGAAAGGACAGCCTCTTCAATAAGTGGTGCTGGGAAAACTGGACAGCTACATGTAAAAGAATGAAGTTAGAACACTCCCTAACACAATAGACAAACATAAACTCAAAATGGATTAAAGACCTAAATGTAAGGTCAGACACTATAAATCTGTTAGAGGAAAACATAGGCAGAACACTCTACGACATAAATTACAGGAAGATCCTTTTTGACCCACATCCTAGAGAAATGGAAATAAAAACAAAAATAAACAAATGGGACCTAATGAAACTTAAAAGCTTTTGCACAGCAAAGGAAACTATAAACAAGACGAAAAGGCAACCCTCAGAATGGGAGAAAATATTTGCAAATGAAGCAACTGACAAAGGATTAATCTCCATAATATACAAGAAACTCATGCAGCTCAATATCTAAAAAACAAACCACCCAATCCAAAAATGGGCAGAAGACCTAAATTGACATTTCACCAAAGAAGGTATACAGATTGCCAACAAACACATGAAAAGGTGCTCAACATCACTAATCATTAGAGAAATTCAAATTAAAACTACAATGAGGTATCACTTCACACTGGTCAGAATGGCCATCATCAAAAAGTGTACGAACAATAAATGCTGGAGTGGGTGTGGAGAAAAGGGAACCCTCTTGCACTGTTGGTGGGAATGTAAATTGATACAGCCACTATGGAGAACAGTATGGAGGTTCCTTAAAAAAATAAAAATAGAACTACCGTATGACCCAGGAATTCCACTACTGGGCATATGCCCTGAGAAAACCATAATTCAAAAAGAGTCACGTACCACAATGTTCATTGCAGTACTCTTTACAATAGCCAGGAAATGGAAGCAACCTAAGTGTCCATCGACAGATGAATGGATAAAGAAGATGTGACATATATATATATATATATATATATATATATATATATATATACATACAATGGAATATTACTCAGCCATAAAAAGAAATGAAATTGAGTTTTTTGTAGTGAGGTGGATGGACCTAGAGTGTGTCATACAGTGTGAAGTAAGTCAGAAAAAGAAACACCTATACCGTATGCTAACACATATATATGGACTCTCAAAAAAAAAAGAAAGTTCTGAAGAACCTAGGGGCAAGACAGGAATAAAGACACAGACGTAGATAATACATTTGAGGACATGAGGGTGGGGAAGGGGAAGCAGGTCGAAGTGAGAGAGTGGCATGGACATATATACACTACTAAATGTAAAATAGATAGCTAGTGGGAAGCAACCACAAAGCACAGGGAGATCAGCTCCGTGTTTTGTGATGACCTAGAGGGGTGGGATAGGGAGTGTGGGAGGGAGAGACAAGAAGGAGTGTATATGGTGATATATATATATATATATATACATGTAACTGATTCACTTAGTTATACAGCAGAAAGTAACACACCATTGTAAAGCAATTATACTCCAATAAAGGTGTTAAAAAAAAAAGTTTGTTTCTAGTAGAAGCAGACGAGGTAAGTACATGTACTATGACATTTGAGGATTAACAGAAACCAAGTTTACTCACTCTCCTTTGAAACAGTTTTCTTTATTGTAGCACTTACCTTACTGCAATTATGTCCTCATTCTTTGTGTTTCCAAAAAGTACTCTCTAGGTCATGGTGTATTTTCCAGTTATGTTTATCTCTGTTTTGCTAGAACATATTTTAGCATCTGGCACATAAGAGCCACTACATAAATTTCTGTTAGAGGTGTTTACTACTGATTGTAGCTCAGGCCAAGCAATATTCTGAGGTGGTAAAAGAAATAATCCATTGGTACTAATTGAGATGGCGGACAGAGGAAAAAGTTTCATGGAATATTTTCATGTGAGCTAGTCCTAGGGAAAGGTAGTCCAGGCTGAGGAAATTAAAGGAAAAAGAGAAGACAGCTCAACTGAGAATACACGAAGGGAGAGTGATGAAAAGGGAATAAAAGGGTGTCAAAGATAAGTGTCACTTCCTCCACAGTTGTGCCAGGAGCCAGCCTGACTGATGAGCCTTTTCTTGAGTGGGCTGCCAGTATATTAGCGCCAGTCCTCGGGTTTGAGGAGTTCCATGTTCTAACTTCCTTTTTTCAACACCCCTCAAAGGGCATCCCTTTTCTATTACGGCCTCTGTGAAGGCTGGCAAGTGAGGGAAGGAACTGTGATGGAAAGAGCACAAACAAATCCAGGGAACACATCAAACTGAGCACAGAGATCTGGTCATGAGTGACGTGGTTGACAGGGTCAAACCTGAAGAGGCGGCTGGCTATGAAAGCGGGTGTTAGATCATGAATTGTCTTTGAACAAGTTAAAGATATATTTATGCCAGAAGATTATAGTGGAAATAAGTGTTGGGTTCTGAGCAGTAAATTACTAGGGACATAAGAGACAGAAATATGCCAATGAATTTGAGTAAAATTTGTGTAGGCAGTGCTTTAACAGAAAATTATTTATTTGAACTTCTGAAAGCCCTGTACCCATATTTCATTGAATCTCCTCCTGAAGAAGCTCTGTTACATCTATATATTATAGTCCCTAGTAGCAATCTGACCTTTAGCAAGAAACTAACCTAGTGGTAAGCTGGAGACTAGTACTAGATTGCAAGAGCTGATTGCTTAATTTTCAAGAACTTTGCAAGGCAATTGTTAAACACAGCCATTATTAAAAATTAAATGACAACATTAAAATGAAGTACCTTGTATTAAAAACAAAGGTAATTATTATTTTAAAATTATGCACTACACATGGTTGTTTCAGTAATATTCATAAAAATTACGTATATAGTATATATATGTGTATGTGTGTGTGTATATATATATGTGTATGTGTGTGTGTATATATATACAATATATACACACAAAATATTTTTTTAGAGAGGTGGATGTTGATTGTTAACTATTTACCAGCATGCCACTGAACTAAGTCCTATAAATTTTAGTCTCTGATAAATTTATAAAAGTAATGTTGCATACCTTTTAGGGTTATTGAAAAAGAAATTGGAATAATGCAATACTTAGTAAATGGTAGATGTTATCATGATCACTTATTATTATTTTGTAAAACAATATCTTAGTTTTTTGATAAATACATGTAGCTAACTCTTAAGTGTGTAATATTTTAAATATTTAAGCTACATGATTAGTTTTCTAATCAGAAATTATGTTTTTGCATATCTATTAAGAAGAGCTATTGGTACCATTAGGAATCGTGTCTGAAGATTCTCTCTAGAAAAGACAGGTTTTGAGAGTTGCAGCCTATTAAAGAGTTGCTAAGGCAACCATTGCTTGCTAATGATGTAGTGACAGAAAAGAAAAGGTAATTTGAGGAACAATGCTTCTCAAAATTCAGAGGAGAAATACAGCTGAACAAAACCCCCCATTGTAAAAAATGGCCAGGGACAGTTTCTTTCTTGAATTAGTTAACTGAGGGAGAAATTAGATGGTGTTCAGCAAGATGGAGAGACATAGAGGCCAGGACACGGTTTGACCATTTTTAAAATCTCATTGCCTTGATTGCTTATCGTTAGTTTCTCATGATTTTAAAAGTGATGGAATTAGAGACTCACCATAATAATATTAAGTCTAGATCCTGGCATTTTGATAATGATATTAAAGTACCTATTGTCATGTGGTTGCAGTGTACCTCAATGATCAGTTTATTTCTTTTAAGTCAATTAATGTCTTAGAGGGTGGATTTGAAAATCTAAATTGGTAAACTGACAATAGCAAATGTCACATATTCAAGTAATATGGCACCCTCAAAGGCTTTATTCAGTTTACTTCCTTCTGCATTTTATCAATATAACAGAATGATGAATTAATTTGAAAGTTCAGTTGAAACCTTTAGTAAGAATAGGTATTAAATACAGTAACACTTTTCATATATAATTACTTTAAATCCTTCATTAATCTGATGAGTTAGGTAATATTACCACTCTACTAATGATATGACTGAAGTGTCTAGAAGGTAAATCCTACAAAGTGGTAAATGCCAAACCCAAATTTTATTTTAAGCCAATCATAATCTTAAACTTAGATTTTTTATCATTGTATTAAATATTAACGGTTATTCATAGATACAGATTTAAAACAATTTGGTCTTACCATTTTAGGACCAGTTTTATATTATTTTGCTATGCTAGATTTTTTAGCTTTTTAGATCTCTCCCTATATATTGTTTTGTTGACAGAAAAAAATCTCATTATCCAATTTGGATATGGTTAAAAGAGCCATTGCTTTTCATTAAACACAATTATATTAATTTTGACTGTTTACCTCCTACAAATTATCTTGCAAACAAGTAGGAAACAGAAAATCATATGCAGATACTAAGATTTAGATCAAACAGATATACTCCATAAAAATTCCTTAATTGGCAGGGTTGCATCTGGATACGCTGGACACAAAAATGAGCAACAGAAAAGACTTCTATTTATGAATTTGACAGTATCACGTTATGATTTGACACGGACACGGATTGAAGTTGCAAAGAGCATTGAAGCAACAGCTGCAAACAATGCTTAATACATCTTTAAATCAAATCTAGAAAATAATCACCCCAGAGGAAGAAACTTAAAATACTTAAGTAACAGATTGACAATTTAAGACTTCATTTTATCCAGCCTTTATCTTTTCTGTCTTGTTGGCTGTTTATTCTACATTTAATCCTCTCTGAGTCATAATCTTCACATATTATATTTGCAAGTTTGCAATTGCCAAGCTATGTATCTTTTCACAATAAAACTTTTTATAGAAAAACTCTTTAAAAATATATGCACACATAAATGATCAATGTGAAAAATCCATGCTCCTTTGTCATTTCATCAAAAACAAGTAGGAATTAATGGGTACAATGATATCAGTGTTCTTTGGGACTGTTTAAATTAGAAAGATGCTTAAAGGGCAAAGGAAAAAAATTGATTCAAAAAATCCTAATTCCCTGAGACTTCACTGAATAATGAGCTCTAACTAGGCATGGAAATTTGCTCACATATTATGCAGCTAATTTAGGAGAGAATGAAGAATGTACTGTTGTAAAAGACACACATTATTTCCTCTGGAAAAGCTTTAAACAGTTTGCAAAGTCAAATTTAAAATGTTTTTAATTGCAGTCCTTTATTGTTGCCATGTAAAAGTGTGGTTGAAGTCTGTTGAGCAGATTGGATCTTAGAGGAAATGAATGCTAGTTAATATGAAAGGGATCTTTGAACTCACATTTTTAATGCATATATTTCCTCAGTAAATTCTTTGTCTATGGTTGTAAGACAACCTCTTGTAAATGAGTTTGTGCTTCTTCTGTTCCTATCTTATTACATATCAAATAGACATAGACAAATAGTCCCAATGGAAAGTCACCCAACATAGTATTGCTGCCTATTTGTTTTTTGATTTCTGAATACTTATACTATCTCTCAAAATTACCATCCTGCTCACTCATGCAAAACATTAATAGTCACATTTTCTATGTAAGTTTCACATAATAGTAATTAAGTTTCATGTTTCTTCAGGAAGCACACTTTTTCAACATTTTTACTAAGTCAGCATTTTATTTGTATTCAATTTATTTGAAAAGAAGAAGTATGGATCTGTTAGTTAACCAGGGTCTTTGGTTTACATTGTGCAATTTAAAAGCTCTGAACTCTTTCATCTGTGGTGTACAGGGCTCTCCATCTATGTCAAATCCCTGCAAACCGTCTCTGCATTTCTTAGGGATAATCTCCTTTTCAGAAATAAAACATACAAGCCTAATCCATATCACTCAAAAATACATGCACACTCTACCATAAGGCAGAATGTTGCTTTATATCACTTAAATTTGCTAAATTTTGGAGCTGCAATTTAAAAGTTCTTTGGCGTTTCATTAAGTTTTGCAATTTACGTTTGGAGTTTAAACAATTTAGGTGAAGTCATGACATCAAACTTGACACTTAGAATTTATTTTCCCTGCTCATATAGATTTTCCAAGGGAATACTTTATGTATTTGTTTGTTTATGCAACCATATTACTTGTTTTACCAAAATGTGGCACAAATACAGTCAAGTAAATTCTCCCACCTGAAAAATTTGCTATCACAGGCCTTTATTTTCAAAATGTCTAGTGTCTTCATTTTGAGATTCCCCCCTCCCCTTTCCTTTGTTACAGTTTATTGTTGAAAAAGTCTAGATTCAAATCCAGATCTCTTTACTTCAGGTCTTGTTTTCTTTCTGTTATGTCAGTTTTAATTTCCTGGAAACCAGAATGAAGATCTTTGATTCGAAGTACATCAAGATGGAGAGGTGGCATATGCTTTCTCATATACAACATTAGGACTTTAAATCTCTCTTCTTTTGGGAGTTCCTACTTATTATCTGAGCTCTTGTTCCAACTCCTTAAGTATCTACTGAATATCTCCATCAGAATATTTCACAGGAATTTCCAAGTCAGTAAATATATCTCAAACCATACTTAAAATCTTTACTTCTAACCAATTTTTCTCTCAAATTCCCTAACTGGTTAAATGCTCTCACCATTTAAACAGCCACTCAAATAACACATCCTTTTGAGTGTGTCATGTCCCTGGGTTCACATGTCTGATGACTTTTCACATCTGTAGTTATAACTAAAGGTATGTCACTATCATTCCATCCTTCTCCCTTTTCCTGTTGCAAATAATTCAAGCCCTAATCATTTTTCATCTGAAATTCTACCATAATGCTCCACTGTCCACATAACACAATTTAACCTCCACACTGTTGTCAGAATAGCTTACAAAAGACATCTGTGACCAATTTTCTTTTTTTAAAAAAACTCTTGCTCATTCTCTATAACCTATAGAGTGAAGTTCCAGCTCTTTAGCACAATATTCATTTGAGTATATTAGATGCTATAAGTCCTTTACCATAGCCATAGACTTAACCATTTCAGGGTACTCTGCCTGCTAAAATTGGTTTCTCTGTGGCTAAGAAATTTTCCTCTGGTACAATAAAAGGCAGCTTTGCTGGTACATGCAGCAGGTTGCTATAGCTGGAGAACTAACACTCTTGGGAATAGCCTTCAAATAATGACACTTGGGAGCTGGTGAATTAAAACTACAAATCTCACCCATACTTTGGGTGGAATAATTCTGAGGTGAGTGTTTTATGCCGTTTCCCAGTTTCTCCATGAGACTAAGCTCCAGCCACCCTTACTCTATTGTGGTGGCTAGACTAATAGTGAAAATTCATTGACTGCATTCCTTTCCCTGAATCATTTCCCCACTCCTCTACTGGTGCTCCTTCCACGTAAACTACTTGCGTTCAAATTCTTGTCCCAGAATCTGATTCTGGAGGACACATATTATGAAAAATGTCTCTCATAGTGAGCATTACAAGTTCATTCTTGGCCACTTTTATGCATTTACCCACACTCTAGTTTAATCAGAACTACTATACTCTTCCCAAAGTGAAACTTACACTGCCAATCTGTGCATATTCATTCATAAATTCCCTTCTTTCTCTAAGGTCTTACTCGTCTCTTGTTTTGGAAGACCTGTCAATCTTTCAGGGCCTAGTAATAATGCATCCTTTCTTTGAAGTTTTTTACAAATCCTCACACAAAACCATTTTTTTCTTCTCTGCTTCTCTAGTAAGTTATTAGAACTTCATTACTCATCACAGTTAATTGTGTCTGCATCCTGCTCCTCCTGGACTCTTTCTGAGCTCCTTGATGGAATGTTAAATTAAAATTATGAACTTATTTTCCCATAAAGCATTATGACAAACGATTATATTCTAAAGCAGGAATTTAAGAGAAAATATGATGTGCTTATTACCACCTTCTACCTTCTCTAGCCCATGTGTATTAGTCTGCTTGAGCTGCCATAACAAAGTACCATAGACTGAGTGAATTAAACAATAGAAATTTAATTTCTCACAGTTCTGGAGGATGAAAGTCTGAGATCAGGATACCATCATGGTCAAGTTCTGGTAAGGACTCTCTTCCTGGCTTGCTGTATGGTCAAGCCATTCAGGAAGGCTGTTCTCTTGCTCATTGTACATTCCCTACTCAATCAGGCCCTGCTTCACTCACATGGCCCTGCTTCACTCACATGGCTATCCAATTCTCTTAATTATAGGGCTTACTTAGTAACCGCCTATGTACTTGTCTCATACCAGCTGCTGGTTTCCCTGGTAACTGATGAGCCAACCTGAGATCAATTCCCCCTATAAATAATTGCCTCCTTTTCCTCCCAGTAGTGAAGACTGCTGCCATGTCCTGCCTTCTATCTGCCACATATGGTGGTGTGTTGCTCCAGGACCTTGCTTCAGATGTATAAGTTTCCCTGTCACGTAAGCCACTGGTGTCTCTGTCACTGTCTCTGGGCTCTTTCTTCAGTCTCAAGGCTGGGCAACTACAAGGCTTGCAGGCCTGCAGGGTGCAGTACAACACTTGCAGATGGTTTGCTTCTCTCTGTGTCTCACATGGTAGAGTGAAAATTAGCAAGCTTTCACATATCTCTCCTTATAAGGACAATAACCTCATCATAGGGGTCCCACCCTCATGACCTCATCTAACCCTAAGTACCTTTCAAAGTCCCTACCTCCAAAGACTATCACATTAGGGATTGTGGCTTCAACATATGAATTTTGGGGAGCTATAAATATTGAGTCTATAACAACATGACAGACCATTGAAAGACTCAGACAACTTTTCTTGTTGAACCTGGATGGATATGAGGTTGGTAATTTTTCTCTACATAGAAATTCTGTCAATGCATATCAGGGAGTCCATGTACAACTCTGTAAACTGTGCCATTTACAACTCCAGTGGTGCTATTTACATTCACTTGGAATATGAGTGAAGGTTTCTGGAGTTAAGTGAGCCTTAGGCTTTCTCATTCCCTCCCCTACTCCTTCTATGTCTCTTCACAGGCAATCTATACTCTCCTGAACACATACTCTTCAAGACTTGTATAATAGTATATGAGTCTGTATACTCAAATAGATAAATACTATTTTTGAAATTACGCCTTATTTACTCAATTAAACCAGATTATTTACCCATTTCAAATTTTGTTTTGTTTTCTTTTTTAATAACTCCATGATAGTACAGGCTGTTACTGTGCCTTATTTTATTCAGCAATTGATGGTTATTTATTTGGTTTCTAGTTTTGTCCCCACAATCAATGCTTCAGTAAATATATTTCTATCTATATCCTTACTTGGTTTTTGTTTCTTTGGGATATATTCACAGAAATAGAATTGCTAGGTTGAAAGGTATGTCTACCTATAACTTTATGGAAGTTAAAAGACTTCTTCCCCAAAAGGCAAAATAATTCATTTTTCTACCCTCAATGTATGAGAGAATCCCTTTCCCTACATCTCTGCCATCTGTAAATCTTAAAGCTCTTTTCAAATTTTTTTGCCAGCCTAATGAGAATAAAATAATTTCTCATTGCTCATTTAATTTTTGTTTTCATGACTACTAGTGAATTTGAACATCTTTTCATAGTTCTTTTAATGATTTGGATTTACTCTGGTATGAAATGTCTATTCATATCTTTTACCCATTGTTTTCTCTTGGATTATTTTTCTTTATTTCTGGTCATTTAGTATTATAAATATAATCCTTTGTTTATCATCTGAATTAACAAATATTTTTATATACCCAGTTTATTTCTGTTTCTGGTATCTTTCATAAAATATAACGTTTTTAAATCTTCATATTATCATATGTCTGTATTTTATGGATTCTTTATTTTCAATGTTGATTAAGCAAGTATACTATATCCATTCATTTATTCTTTTTCATTTGCTCTAATTCAATTGGAATTGTTTCTGTATTGGATAAGAAAATGATCTATTTAGATTTTCTTCTAGATGGAACATCTATTGTGACAATTCCATTTATTAACTGTTTCACGCTTTCCCCATGTATTGAATTAGCTTTGTCAATACTAAATTCTTATATACAGATATCTCAATATATATATTTCTATTTAATTAATTTTAATATTTTATTAATTCATTATTATTTCCTTGACTTATTCAGTTTTTCCCCTTAATTCCCTAAAAAGAAGGATACTGAATTCATTAATTTTTGTTCTTCTTTAGTAATCATAGCAACTAAGATTATACTTTTATCCTCTAAATGTTGCCTTTGTTTTGTCCTTGGATTTGTTTATAAAGTATTGTCCTTTTCATTTCTTAATAGATGGCTTAGAATTTCCATTTCAATTTTCTCTTTGATTTAAGCATTACCTAAGAACTGTTTATTAATTTTTATAGTTGATGGATTTTTTGCAATAAAAATTTTTTTTTAAGAGGTTGGGGGTAGGAGTTTAGTTTATTTATTTATTTTTGCTGTGTTGGGTCTTCGTTTCTGTGCGAGGGCTTTCTCTAGTTGTGGCAAGCGGGGTCCACTCTTCATCGCGGTGCATGGGTCTCTCATTATTGCGGCCTCTCATTGAGGAGTACAGGCTCCAGACGCGCAGGCTCAGTAGTTGTGGCTCACGGGCCTAGTTGCGCTGCGGCATGTGGGATCCTCCCAGACCAGGGCTCGAACCCATGTCCCCTGCATTAGCAGGCAGATTCTCAACCACTGTGCCACCAGGGAAGCCCACAATAAAAATTATTTTTACTTTTATTGGTTTAACATTAGAAAAAGTAGTCTTAGAAATCTCTACATTTTTACTAACAATGGATTTTCTTAAACTGTGTATCACATTACTCTTCTTTATCCTACTTACTATTTTCAAATTTAAATTTCACCTTGTCTGTTATTAATATTGCCAATCCTGCTTCTTTTATATAGTATGTGTATACTATCTCTTTACCTTTCTTTATTTTCAATATGTATCAATTAGCCATTCATACAAACCACCCCAAAGCTTATTGGCAAATCACCCTGAAGTTAGTGTCTTAAAATATAACAACTATATATTCTTGTTAATGATACAACTAAGTAGTTCTCCTACATTGGCTGAGCTATTCATGTGTCTGCTCTGTGCTGCATGCTGAGTGGGTAGTTCTCCTGAACTCTTATGGGCTTTCTTAAATGTTTGGGAGTTAGGTGGCTGTCGTTTCATCTAGAATGGCCTCAGATGGAAAACTGGGCTTTTCTCATGTGGTCTCTTACCCTCCAGCACGCTAGACTGGACTTAATCTTATGACAATGCCAGGGTTCCCAGAGGTAGGTCAGAAACATGCAAGATTGGTACATTGTCATTTCTGTCAAATTCAATATGCCAAAGCAAGTTTTAAGAACAGCAGGATTCAAGGGGTCAGATAATAGACTCTACTTCTCGGTGGGAAGAGCTGCGAAGTTATATGGAAAAGAGCATGGACATTAGCATCCTTAGAGAAATGGGACCATTTTTACAGTAATCTGTCATTAAGTTATCACTTTGTTTTTTAAGTGTCTTTATTATAAAGAGTACTTATCTTTTTTAGTTTTTAATCCAATTTGATATAATCAATTTTTAAACTAATTTTACATCTTTGGCAATTCCTCAATTTTGGTGGTTTGATCAAACTATTTTTAGTTTTTTTTTCTCTTATTTAAAAGTCATACTACAATTTTTCTTTTTGTTAGTGACACTTTTGCTTCTCTATTCTTTTAATTGAAAATATAACTCTTTACTAAAATTTGCAAATGTAGCATCAATCATTTCCTCTTCTGAGATGCATAGTTTTTCCCACCACGATGTTATAATCCTCCACTCTGCCCTCAATTAAGAGAAGATTAATGAGAATAATTTTACTTCTTTCTTTTCTTCCCTTTCTTTTCTCCTCTGTCCAATTGAATGTATGAGCTGTTGTCCATCCTGTGGTTAAGAATTCTTTGAAATTTTTCTTATAGCAGTGCTTCCATTTTCTTGTCACATTTGACTCACATTAAAAAAAAAATGATTATATCAGGTTGGCATAGTTCAAATTATGCCTTGCACAAGTCCAAGAAGTACACTTACTTCACGTTCATCCTGTATATGTATAGTTATTTCATCAATTTTATGCCATATGTTTGAAAAAGGGGGCACCAATCACAGTGCCATACAGACTAGGGTCAGTGTTGGGAACAGTGCAGTCAAGTAATTAGTGCAACCAGCCTCAGGTGGCATGGTTATTGAGGGACTCGACCACTCCAAGTACTGAGATATACTGAAAGTATGAGGAGAGAGAATGTGTGAAATCATTTTGTAGGATAATGGACAAGTGAATGGATAGTTCGCAGAAGAGATAGCCCAGTTGAAATTAGGAGTTGTAAATTTAAAATGAGATCAATCAGAATGGTCCTGATTTTTCTTTTTCTTTTTTCTTCTGGCTTATTTTAGCTGCCCAAGAGCAGGGCAGGAGTGAAAAGAGAGATCAAATCAGAGCTGAGATTTTCCAGGGTAGAACAAAGAATGAGAGAGAGGCAAAGGACTTGAAGGTATTTGCAAACAAGTGATTAAAATGAACGGACATGACAAACATATTAAAATGGCCATGGGTAAAACTGACAGTAGAATGTTGCATAAATATTTAAATAAAATATGAAGTTTGGGAAAAATTATACAGCCCTTCATATCTATGGATTTAACCAACTGCAGATCAAAAATATATTTTTTTAAATTCCAGAAAGTTCCAAATATCACAACTAGAATTTGACTTGTGCTAGCACCTACTTATATAGTATTTACATTGTATTAGGTATTGTAAGTAATCTAGAAATGATTTAAATTATACAGGAGGATGAACACATGTTATGTGCAAATACTATGCCATTTTATATAAGGGACTTGAGCATGCACAGATTTTGGTATCCATGGTGGTCCTGGAATTGGTTCCCTGCAGATACTGGGGGATGACTGTACTTACTGAAATTGCTTAGCCTGTATCCCCAAACCAACAAAGATATATATTTACTTTAATGGAATGAAAGGTAGTTGTGGGAAAGTTTGAGAAACATTGTATAAGAAAACATTTTTTAAACTATAACTATTGATGGAAATTTAAGTTATTATTATTACTATATGTGACCTTAATAATAATTCAGATTATATGACTTCAAATCTGATCAATTTCAGTGTGTGTGTATGAACATTTTGAGCTAGTAAAAATTAGGAAATATTTTTATAGCTATGAACGTTTGTCACAGAGCAAATATTAGTCAAGGTGTTTCGCTGTTACTAATAAGAAAGTAAGATGCTAATAAAAAATGACAATTGAGATAGGTCTACACTTTAAAATGATGATTATATAGACAAGAAAAATGTTAAATATAGCTATCAATTTTTTCAGCCCATAATTTGAAAACATAATACGTTTTTCCCTTAGAAGATTCTACAGATTTTTAATAGATTTATTTTTTGCTTTGGAAATGGCTTTACAAAGCAAAATTTAAAATATTACATGTATAATTCTTATGTCATAAATAGATACAGTTTGCAATATATTCTGAATTTGTTTCAATTAAATGGAGTCTTACAGTACAGACTTATTCAATGACTACTTGTCCTTGGCTTATGTTCTTTTTCATCATCTGACATTTATAAGGAAAGATGTTGTCTAAAAAAAAATTTGGTTTTCATCATACTAGAAAGGTCTTTTTCTGTTTTTAAGCTTTTTTCAAACACTTAGTGTATTCAACAGAGCTGATTGCTACAAATATTTTATCAACTTAAAATACTAACAGAAATTTAGAAAAATAATTGTGAATCTTAGATAAATGACTAGGAAACACTACCATTTTATGGACATTAATCATTGTGTAATTAACCCATCACTAATATTTAAATAGGGCCTTACAAGTAATTTGATACCAGATCACATTACTGACTTAATAAAGTGCACATTGATACTAGGTATAGGACCACAGTTTATTCCTATAGAAAGTGTTGAAAATGAGATAAGTAGATAAATGATATAAGGTATCCTGCTTTATGCTGAAAAGTTGTCTTTTTGCCATTTAAGGACTTCATACAGTAGCTAGATTTTTTTCTTTCTTCTATAAAGATGATTTTTAAATTCCAAAGAAGTTAAAATTATTAAGTACTATTTCAGGTTTTAATAAATATTTTCTAAAATAGATCCAATTAAAAAGATGTATTCACTATATTTGATAAATAATCATATTCTTAGGATAAGATTCTTCCCACATGCTAAATTCCAAATTATCTTTCTTATAACTTTGGGGAAAAAACAGCTTGTATGTAATTTTGGAAAAATTTACTTTTAAAATTATATTTTATTGTGCTCTGTGCCATTCAGTCAAAAGAAAATGTAAAGAAAGTAGAATGAAGGCAGAACAGAAGTACAGTTGAAGCTTAAAATACACACATACATACATACATATATATATAGTTATACCTTTAGTAGTGGTTTAATCATCAACATATCTAGAATGATAAATTAGTGAAATGATTGTAGAAGGTAATAAAACAGGCTTTCTCATTTTTCTTTTATTTTTATGCACAAGATTACTTATAGAAATTTTGGTACAATGTACATTGAAAAAACATGTAAAATATTGACATTTCTAACAAATAGCATTAAAGTGTCTTAATAAAGTCTCATTTATAAAATGTTAAGTGTGTGTCTGGGGTCATTCTTCTACATACATTAACAAGCATTGCTTCATTCCATTTAATTCCAGAGATTCCTTACAAAGGCAGTCATTCTGCCTTTAATTGCCTTTTTTTTTAGACCAATAGCCACTTTTGATAGTCACTACTCCTTCTGAATCTTAACACTAAAACAACCAACCTAATTCTGACACTTTTTTTTTAACTTCTAAGGTGTGCGTCTGAACTACTATACCATAACAATAACAATAATAGCAACAATGACAACAATAACAGTCAACAAATGCAAAATTTGTCTGGATCTCATTTGATCCTCACAACATTCTTGTAACAAAATGTCATTATGCCCGTTTTACAGATGAAGAAATTTGATTTAGATAGTTTCAATAATCTTCCAAAGGTGCTCAGCAGTTACAGAGTAGAGTGGGAAGTTGTATTTGTCTGTTTCATCAGAGCTGATGTTCACATTTTTGTACACATTTTAACAAATTTTCTCCCCCAGCTTAGCCAGTGGCATATGCATGAATGGGCACAATGTGGTGAATGGTGAATAGGGAATGTCTGGACAGATTCTCATTATTAGGGATTTTAATAGGAAATAAAGAAGGAACAGAGCTCTTAGTGAGCATAAGCTAAAAGATCATGAGATTGAAAATCCCGAAGGACCATAATGACTGTGAGTTAGCAGAAGAAACAAGGAGGCCATTGAATCTAAGAAATAGAAACAAAAAGACTTCAAGTAGAGGATAAAAATGCAGAATAATGGGGATAAAGTGGAAAAAATCATGCAAAGAGTAACCAAAAGTTCAGACAGAAGTAGGGAACTTGTTAAGAAATTTTATTTTTAGAGTGATAGAGAAGTCTCCTGTTGTTCTAACCTAATGGACCTGAAAAGATGATAATTTTGAGAAACAGTGACCCCAGGGCAAGTTTAGACAGTGCAAACTCTATTGTATGATGGGTGGGGGACAACATTTAGTGTCATGTCAAATGGGTTTCTTGATGAAGTAAATAGGGCCACTTCTCCTGGTATCATTCAAACTTCAGGAACAACTACATGAAAATGCCAATAAAATTAGGCTACTCTTTCAGAAAATGTTTCATCATTGCTGTATTGCTTTTATTCATAGTTAATGCTCTTACCTAATATATTTTCTTTGTTATTGTATTAAATTTATACAAAGTATATGAACATATATTTACAATCTAAACAATAATAGTAATAAAATAATTATCTGCATAAAGGTTTGCAAACTAGTCTCTTATCTTTTCAATTTTTTTGTATCAATAGTTATTTTCCCCTGTAATTTTTAATTTTAATAATGAATTCTAATTTCTTTTGTTTGTGTTTTTTCATTTTTCCTTAATTAAAATAGCAAGTGGTTTATCTATTTTGTTGATATTTTTAAGGGCCAGGATTTTGATTTATTAACGTGATTTTTTCACCTTGTTTTCTACATTTATTCTTGTTTTATCCTTCTATGTACTTTTGATTAACTATATTAGCTTCAAGCTTCTTGACTTGAAAATGTCGACAATTATTTGTCATTCTTTAATATCTATTGATATAGATGTTAGGGCTATGAATTTCCCTCTATTCACTGTTTAAATGCATTTGATAAATTCTGATATGTAGTGTTTCACTCATTACTATTTTTAGATTTTCTATAATTTCTGTTTGCATTTATCCTTTCACCAAAAAATTGTTTAATAGAAGATCTCTACACTTCCAGGGGAAGAGATCTGTTTTAGAGGGGAGAGGTGGGAGTAGATATTTTTAATTTTCAGTTTTATTGAACTATAATCATAAAGATTGTTTATAATATTTCTACTTTAAGGTTGGTCATTTTTTTGTAGATGTGCCAGGTGCACTTGAGAAGAAAGTACATTTCTTATTATCTGGGTGTAGAATATGTTTGCATCTGTCTACTTATTTTTTGTCCACTTACCTTATATTGAGACTGGTGTGTTAAAGTCTCCTGTTATTATTGTCTTTCTATCTATTTTCCTTGCTATTTCTTCTTAGTTTTGTTTTATATAGATGATTTTATCATAGATAATCATAACTATTATATTTTCATCGTAGAATGTAACTTTTAATGTTGTAAAGTATCCTTCTTTGACTCATTCAATGCGTTTTGGCAAGACCCTACTTTGTTAGATATCAGGATTCCAACCCTCACTTTCTAAGTTCCATTTGCCCAGTGAATCTTTGTCTTTCCTTTATTTTTAGCCTTCTTGTATCATTATATTTTATTTATTTATTTATTTTTGGCTGTGTTGGGTGTTTGTTGCTGCACGTTGGCTTTCTCTAGTTGTCACGAGTGGGGGCTGATCTTCATTGCAGTGGCAGGTTTCTCATTTCAGTGGCTTCTCTTGTTGTAGAGCACGAGCTTTAGGCATGTGGGCTTCAGTAATTGTGGCACGCAGGCTCAGTAGTTGTGGCTCGCAGGCTTAATTGCTCTGTGGCATATGGGATCTTCCAGGACCAGGGATTGAACCCATGTCCCCTGCGTTAGCAGGTGGTTTCTTAACCACTGTGCCACCAGTGAAGCCCCGAATCATTATATTGTATTTTATTTATTTATTTACTTATTTTTATCACCTTTATTGGAGTATAATTGCCTAACAATGTTGTGTTAGTTTCTGCTGTATAACAAAATGAATCAGCTATACGTATACATATTTCCCCAAATCCCCTCCCTCTTGAGTTTTCCTCCCTATCTCACCCCTTTAGGAGGTCACAAAGCACGGAGCTGATCTCCCTGTGCTATGCAGCTGCTTCCCACTAACTACCTATTTTACATTTGGTAGTGTATATATGTCAATGCCACTATTTTAAATGGATCATTTATACAGAGCATAGAATTGGGTTTTACTTTATTAGACAATTTGAAATTATGTTTGGTATCAATTCTGTCATATTATCTTGTATATATTGTATTTGTTATATTTATGTATTTATTTCTCTATTTTGTTTGTCTACTTTGCTTTTTCAATTTATTTTACTGTTTAGGAAAATTTTATACACAGTGGTTACTTTCATATTAATACTTTTGTGTTAGTTGTAATACAAAAAAAGTTGTAAATGGAATTCTTTGACCCCCCATCAATTTCTTATTCAAGAATCTATGCTCTTCACACTTATGGTCAATTAATCTACACCAAATGAGGCAAGAATATACAATGGAGGAAAAACAGTCCCTTCAATAAGTGGTGCTGGGAAAACTGGACAGCTACATATGAAATAATGAATTTAGAACATTTTCTTACGCCATATACGCAAATACACTCAAAATGGATTAAAGACCAAAATGTAAGATGGGAAAACATAAAACTCTTAGAAAAAAACATAGGCAAAACACTCTTTTACAAATCATAGCAATATTTTTTTCAATCTGTCTCCTAAATAAAAGGAAATAAAAGCAAAAATAAACAAATGAGATCTAATTAGACTTAAAAGTGTTTGTACAGCAAGAGGAATCATTGACAAAATGAAAAGATAACCTACTGAATTGGAGAAAATATTTGATAATAATATGACCAATAAGGGGTTAATATCCGAAATATATAAACAGCACATACAACTCAACATCATAAAAACAAATAATCTGATTAAAAATGGGCAGAATATCTGAATAGACATTTTTCCAAGGAAGACATACAGATGGCCAACAGGCACATGAAAAGGTGCTCAACATCATTAACTGTCAGAGAAATACAAATTCATACCACAATGAGGTATCACCTCACATCTGTCAGAATGACTATCATCAAAAAGACCACAAATAACAAATGTTGGCAAGGAAATAGAGAAAAGGGAAATCTCTTATGCTTTTGGTGGGAATGTAAATCAGTGCAGCCACTGTGGAACTACTGGTGATTTCTCAAAAAATTAAAAATGGAACTTCCATATGACCCAGCAATTCCACTCCTGGGTATGTGTATGTGTGTGTGTGTATATACATATATATATATATATATGTATATACACACACACACACACACACATATGTATGTGTGTGTGTGTGTGTGTATAAACATATCTGAAAAAAACAAAAACACTAATTTGAAAAGATACGTACAACCTTATATTCATATCAGCATTATTTACACTTAATATATGGAAGGAACCTAAGTATCCATCAACAGATGAATGGATAAAATTATGTGGTATATATACACAATGGAATACTACTCAGCCATAAAAAAGAATGAAATTTTGCTATTTTCAATAACATGAATGAACTTGAAGGATATTATGCTAAGTGAAATAAGTCTGGCAGAGCAAGACAAATATTGCATGTACTGCATGATATCACTTATATGTGGAATCTAAAAAAGAAAACAAACTAGTGAATATAACAAAAAGGAAACAGACTCACAGATATAGAGAACAAACTAGTGTTATCAGTGGGGGGGGGGGCAAGATAGGGGTAGGAGATTCAGAGGTACAAACTCTTATGCATAAAATAAATAAGCTATAAGGATATATTATACAACACAGGGAATAAAGCCAATATTTTACAATAACTATAAATGGAGTATAACTTGAAAAATTGTGAACCACTATGGTGTACACCCTGTAACTTATATAATATTATACATCAATTATGTCTCAAAACAAAAGAATCTATGATCTTATTCAACTTTCCCCTTTTTCTCTTTCTTCTCTTTTTTAAAAATTTGAACTCTTTTTACTTCATCAAGTCACGTAGTGTTTGCATATTATATTTTAATCCAAACTCTAACATTGTGCAGCCACTGTGGAAAACAGTATCGTGGTTTCTCAAAAAATTAAAAGGCTGGTTTAGTCTTCTAATTAGCCATGTGAAGAACTCACCATTAGTACTACTGAAAAAGTTTTTCCAGGCACCATTTTGTTGGATAAAACTCATCTTTTGGTATAGGAGGAAAGAATAAGGACCACAGGCCTTATCTGGCCTGCTTCCTTTTTTGTAAATGAAGTTTAATCAGAACACAGTCATGATGATTTCCTTATGTATTGTCTATGGCTATTTTTGTACCACATACACAGAGTTGAATACTTGTGATAGTAAATTGACCTCAAAGCCTAAAATATTTACCATCTAGCACTTCGCAGAAAAACTTTTCCTAATCTATGCTCTAGCAGATTCTTCAGGAAGGACATGTGTCTACAGTGTTCCCTGAGTTCTGGCACCCTTCAACACTGTTTTTCCTATTGCCTGGAGACTTGAAAAAGAGCTTAACCAGTTTGCATAGTTTTAGTTAAATTTTTTTGAAATTGCTTCTCTGCTGTTGCCTTGTACATTTCTTTTGAGAAATTTAATACCAGTGGAATTATTTTGCCTTTATAAGTTTCATTTTTTTGTTTGTAGAACTTTTTCTTTATCTTCAATAGTTTTACTAGGATACATATTACAGCTGATTATTTTGGATCAACTTTTGCCAATGTGTAAGTTCAGGTATTCTGTTTCTTGAAAGTTTTCTTAAAATGTAGTTTTGGGCTTCCCTGGTGGTGCAGTGGTTGAGAGTCCGCCTGCCAACGCAGGGGATACGGGTTCATGCCCCAGTCTGGGAAGATCCCACATGCTGCGGAGCAGCTAAGCCCATGAGCCATGGCCGCTGAGCCTGTGCGTCTGGAGCCTGTGCTCCGCAATGGGAGAGGCCACAACAGTGAGAGGCCCATGTACCGCCAAAAAAAAAAAAAAAAAAAATGTAGTTTTAATGATTAGTTCTGTTACATTGTTTTTATTTTATTCTTTAGGGATATAATTATATAAAAATTATATATATATATGGTATATATATATATATATAAAATTTATCTCCTTTGCTTGTTTTCCATTTCAGCCATTTTCTACTGCTTTTTTAAAAAATATATCTTTATTGGAGTATAATTGCTTCACAATACCATGTTAGTTTCTGTTGTACAACAAAGTGAATCAGCCATATGCATACATATGTCCCCATAAGCCCTCCCTTTTGAGCCTCCCTCCCATCCTCTCTATTCCACCCCTCTAGGTCATTGCAAAACACTGAGCTGATCTCCCTGTGCTATGCTGCTGTTTCCCACTAGCTAACTATTTTACATTCAGTAGTTTATATATGTCGATGCTACTCTCACTTCACCCTAGCTTTTTAGTTCTTGCTTACCTTATTTGATTTCTTATTTATTTATTTTTAAACCAGTTTATTGTGATATAATTGACATACAAAAAGAAGTACATATTTAATGTATACAGCTTAATGAGTTTGGAGAGAAGTATATACCTATGAAAGCATCAGTGTAATCTATGCAATAAGCATATCCATCCACTCCAAAAGTTTCCTCCCATTCTCTTTATTTATTATTATTTTTTTGTTTGTGTATTTGATAAGAACACTTAACATAAGATCTATTCCCTTAGCAAATTTTTAAGTATTTAAAACAGTGTTATTTACTATAGGCACTATGCTATTATAGATAGCATATGTATAATAGATCTCTAGGACTTACTCATCTTGTATAACAGAAACTTTGTACCCTTTAACTACTACCTCCCTTTTCTCCCCTCATTTACTTAAAATTTTAATTATTTATTTTATTAATCATTTATTTTATTGACTAATTATCTTCAGTCTTTTCTTGATTTCTTCTTTGGCCTTTATTAACTTTTGGTTTAAATCTATTCTCCTTTTGGTGCCTTATGACTTAGTCTGCATTTGTAAGATAATTGTGTCTTTTTGTTATATTTCTTTACTGAATTTGACTTGTTTTATTTTTTCCAAGTTTTATTTTTCATTTTTGTTCCTGGTATTTTATTTTCAGGCTTAAAGTGCTTCTTATATCTAAATGATTGCTTGAGGACATTTGATTCAGCTTGAGGTTTTGGCTCTTCCAGTTTTCTTCAAATTTGTGGTTTTTTGGGAGAAAAACTTTTTGTTAGCAGGGAAGTTTTTACACGTGTTTTCTGTTTTTTTGCATTTGTTTTGTATGAATATGGCCTTTTTTTTTTCTTATTTCCTGTAATGGGTTTTTAGTTTGAGAGCTACCACCACCTCTCCCCACCCCTGTGTAGTTTTGATTTGTGGATGGTGATGGTTTTGTGACATGGTCCAGGAAAAAAGTCGATGAATCTTGTTTCTTTTTCATTTCTATATGATTTCATTTCCTTTCTTCCCTTTTTGTGACTTATATTCTCCATATATCTACCTCTTTTCCAGAAGCAATGTGTCTTCAAGGCTACCATTTCTGGTTCTACACACCTTTAAGTTCTTTTTCTGTAACCAAGTCTTGACTTGTGTTCAGTACTTTGTCATTCATTCCAATTTCTCTTTCAGGAGGTGATTTAATCTATGCTTTGTTTAATTTTCCATTCCTCTGAGCTCTTTTTCATGGACTCTCTTAAGCATCCCTCCTCACCCATCCTCCATCCCCAGAGGCAGTGAGATTTCTATTTATAGGCAATTTGAAATTTGAGATGTATTCTGTTAGTAATGCTAAAAATGTACAATCTGTATGGTTCAATTTGCTCTCATTGTTGATTTTAAGTTTTTATTTTGTATTGTTTCAAGACAGGAAGGGGGTAGGGCACAACCTTTAAAAGAATGTCAGCCATTGAGGACATGACATGAACTGGTTAGAACCAACTATGTCCAAGATGGTGGGTGATTGATTTCCACTTGACATTAAGCCTCAGTACACACTCATTGTAACACATCAGCTTGCTAAATGACACACTCACAGGTGCCATGACAGTTCCAAGGAGGACCATAAAAGGTCAAAAGTGGTCAGTGGCCCAATTACTGGAAACCCTTACCCCTCCCCCAAAATACCTGGAATAATCCTCCCCCAAAATAGCTGGAATAATAGTTGGTAATTTCATTAGCCTATGAAATTACCCACCCTTATAAAAACTGACAACCCCTGGGGTTTCTCGCCTTCCAAGTTGGCCCACACTCTGTCCATGGAGTGTGTAACTCCCTGAATAAACTTTCTTTCTCTCTTTACTATGGCTTGCTCTTGAATTCTTTCCTGCGTAAAGCCAAGAACCCACACTTGGCGGCTGTACCAGGGACTTGCCTGAGACCTAGGACATGAGCATCTTCTCATGCTCCACTTTTTTTTCCTGCAACAGTTTTTGAGGCAGTCAGAGTGAATAGAAATTTATTTATTTTCATTTTTCTCCACATCCTGAAGTGTCAGTCTTAAGAAAGCGTTTTTATTATGGATGAATTTTAAATTTTAAGGCTTTTCACCCTTTAGCATCTATTAGAATGATCATATGGCTTTATTTTTTAATTTGTTAATTTACTGTTAAACTCTTTAATTGTGTTTTACAATTAACAGTTTTATATCTTTCTAGGAATTCCATATAGTTCTTAATAAAATTGTCTAGTTCTTTACTACTTTTCATGCTTATCTTATAATTTTGTAACCTACCAAACATACTTATTTTATATTGTATCTGATAATTTCAATACCCCATTGAAACTGATATGCAACTTTTGTCCTTTTTTTTCTTGTGCTATGCTTCTGTGTGTGTGTATGTGTGTGTATGTGTGTTTAAAAAATAATTTTCCTTGAAACTTCATTTGTGGGAATTCTTTGACATGCGTTGGGGAGAAAAAATTTCCCTCTTACCCTCTTGCTCCTTTTGGGTGGTTGAATAATTAAAATGACATAACACAGATTAACAGGAGAAAAATAAACTTAATTACATATGTACAGGGAATCCATGTAACATGAGAGGTTCCAAAAACAGTCAGGTAAAATGAGATATATACGTCATCCTTAATTAACTAAGGAGAAGGGAATAGGTGTCTGGGACTTCAAAGGGAAGAAAGAAAATTCACAGGAATATGAAAAAGCAAATGTTTGATAAACAAATGTTTGCTGGGCTATATAGGAACAATGAGACACAGAGAGGAATTGTAAAAAACAGACCTACCTGGATTCCTCCCTGTCTATTACACCTAGTTCATGTTATACTGTAGTTATCTACAGTGATAGCTCTCTTCCTGGAACAGGTCCTCTATCTAAATCCTTTTAGGCAGGTAAAGGGCAGGTCAAAGTTTCTTCCTGAGTCTTTTGGGTCTTCATTGTTTTCAGCTCAAAATAATCAGTATATACCTTGGGGTGGCCTGTCCTGAACCTCATTACTTGATATGAATAGGGTTTCTCCCAGAGAAAATATGTCTCCGTTTCCTCTCATTTTTCTGGGGAAACTATCAATCGTAGATTTATTTAAATTAAAATTTCACACTGAGGTCCTTTTGATTACTAAGATAAAGAATATTCTGCAAAAAAATGAAATGAGGGCATAAACTTGGAAAGAAAAGTATAACACTGAAACTACCTTTTTCCTTGAAGATATTTGCTACAAGACAAACTTGATCTCTAGTTTACACAATATTACAAGACTGGGCTTTTTAAGAAGACAAAGCCCAGAAACTTGCCAAGGAAGGAAATTTAATATGGCATATCCATGTAAGGTTATAATCCCTGGTGCAAGAGTGAACTAGAAACAACTCCCACATAGGGGACTGACAGGACAACTGGCTAGTTTATAGCCTAACTGAACAAAGAAAAACTCTCATCATTGCTACATGAAATCTGAAATTCATTGCTAACAAGAGTTTTTAGCTGAAATTCCCATTTTGGGGGAAACATTTAGGGTGTTTATTAAAAAGGCAGATCTGCTGAATCAGATGAGATCCATGATTATTAATTTTAATAAACTCTTCTAGAAATTTCATTGAAGTTTGAGAGTCATTTCTGTTTGGACTATTTTGTATCAAAATACTATGACATAGTCTGTGCAGAAATGGATTCCTCTGTGTAGGTGATTATATGTTAATAATAAATTTAAGATAATAAAACTTTCCTATTTTATACTTCACAATTCCCATCATATATTTGAGATCTAAAATATACACATTTACTTCAAGTCAAGAACACAAATTATTTTACTCCAGTTACTACTTGAGCTAAAGCAATTTAGAGTCTAAAGAACAGTAATAAATTAGCAATACCTTCAGAACACTGCCATTGAATCTAATCATTTTTCCTCCTTATGTTACCTTGCTCAAGACTCAGATCTCCAAAAAGAAGATCTAAGTGGTTTATTGTGATTTGTGTGCCCCTCCTTGAAAAAGAGAAGGCAGTGGGGTGTAATGAACAAAGTTTGATTGATAATCACAATAGAAAAACATGAAAATAAAGGCATAGTTCTCCAGTGAGTACTGAAGAGGGAGAACAAATAATGGTTAGGCATAAATAATAGATGGGCAATACGATGATTTACTCTTAAGCAAAGTCAATGTTTTAGGAATGTATGACTTTGCATTGAATAAACCTGGCACCTGAGAATATATGTCAGATTATATCCTATCCTGAACTAACCCAAAAGATTGGATTGTCAAATCAGATTCACAGAAATCAGAGAAATTACTGAGTATCAAACTCTAATAATAATGTCAAGGATACCAGCAATCAAGAGGCTAGAAGAAGCATGCATGGAGTCATCCTAGAGATTGAGGGCTACTCCCAGGCACTTCAATACATGCTCTCTGGCTCAGAGTTAGTAAATTCTCCAAGTTAGGTCCTCATGTTATTAGTCAAATAGCAGGAAGTGTTTAGTCTTAATAACGCAACCTAGATGACATTTTCCAGGGAGCCACAACTTATGAATACATTGATTCTAAGTTTATTTACTATAAGCAGTGGACATCTGGGGTTTCCTAAGAACATTTTTTACATAAGTACACTTTCCTAGTACATACAATTAGTCCATTTGCACAGAGGTCCAGTTATGATATTAAGAGGAAGATAAATTAAGTCACCTACTGTTATAGACTGAATATTTGTATCCTTCTGAAATTCATATATTGAAGCCCTGATCCTCAGTGTGTTGGTATTTGTAGATGTGACCTTCAGGAGGTGAATAGGTTTAGATGAGGTCATGAGGTTGGGATCCCCTTTGATAGGAATTGTGTACTTATAGGAAGAGGAAGAAAACCAGAATATCCTTTGTTTTTCCTATGTGAGGACACAGTGAGAAGACGGCTGTCCATAAGCCATGAAGAGAGTCTCATCAGGAACTGAATCTACCAGCACATTGACCTTGGACTTCCTGGCTTCCAGAAGTGTGAGAAATAAATGTCTGTTGTTTAAGCCATTTAGTCCATGGTATTTTGTTATAGCACCTGGAGCTGACTAATATGTCTGCCTTCTTTTCTTTATCTTGGTGGTGCTCCTTTGGCAAAGGGGAAGAAATTACCTACAAGTCAGATCTTTTAAGTCCTTCTTCCCATTTCTCAAACAGCTTTTGAAAATAAGTAAATAAGACATGTAGAGATCTACTTTTTAATAATAATTCTCACAACCCTTAAATTATATCTTTGTTTAGATTGCCCTTCTGCCACATGGCACCTTGATTTATTTACTACAATTATTGAAATGTTACCTTTTTAGTGAAACCTTTATATCCTACTTTATGTAAAATTGTAAACCCCCAGTTCCTCCATAGCTCCCTTTCCTGTTTTATTTTTTTTCAAAGTATTCATATCATCATTTAGCTTACTACCTATTTTACTAATTTTTTTCTTCTTTCTCTTCTCTAACTCTACCACTAGGCTGTAAATTCCATGAGAACCAATTTTTTTTTAAATACTATTGTAAATCTAGTGCCTGGGCCATGGTTGGGACTCAAAAATTACTTGTTGAATACAATGAATTAAATAAATCTCTTTAAAATCTATTTATTCTTTAATTTTCTGAAAGTAGGTATAAGATGAACATTACATTAAGCTTTAATTATTAATGTTTGTCAGCATTTTAGAGAAATTTGCTTCCAGCTACTGTTTTCTAATAGGCAGAACATACTCCATTTTAAACACTATTACAAAGGAAACTAAAACTTTGAAGACTTAGTTCATATATTTGGAATATGTAGTTCTGCATCAGCCAAGACCATCAGGGTCTTTTCCTCTCCTTTTGTACTAACACAAAATTGCATGAAATCACATGTTTAAACTGCCTAGTCCAGGATCTGGATAACAGTGGAATAAAAAAGAGTTTAGTTCTTTTTGACCATTTCCAGGTCCTTATTTAACTAGTTGTACCATTTTCCAATTTCCATCCAGAATAAGAAATAATTGGATTGAATTTAGATGATGGTTAATTTTATGTGTCAACTTGACTGGGCTAAGAGATGCCCAGATAGCTGGTAAAACACTATTTCTCAGTGTGTCTGTGAGGGTGTTTCTGGAAGAGATAAGCATTTGAATCAGTAGACTGAGTGAAGAAGATTACCCCTCACCAATATAGGCAGGCATCATCCAAACCTTTGAGGACTAAATAGGAGAAAAAGGTGAAGGGAGAATTGTCTCTTTCTTGTCTTGAGCTGGGACATCTATTTTCTGCCCTCAGAGATTGGACCTCTTGGTTCTTGGGCCTTACACCTCTGAGACTCATACCAGTGCTACCCAACCCCTCTTCTCAGACCTTCGGACTCAGACTGAATTATAACACGAGCTTTCCTGGCTCTCCAGCTTGCAGACAGACTGTGGGACTTCTTGACCTCTATAAACATGTTAGCCAATGGCTATAATAAATCTACTTTATATGTCTCCTTCGGGTTCTGTTTTCCTAAAGAACCCTGAGTAGTACAATTAATAAACATCATCAGTCTTATATTTAGATGTTAATGCAATGTTTCAAACTGTGGTTTAACTGACTATGAACTTTATTTACTGAGATGGAAGGAAACCAATATAAAAAAAGGCATAGGCTAGAATAGAATAAAATAGAAAATACTGCACATTTAAGAATAATCGAAGTTTTGAGAAATGGTTATTTCAGATGTGTGCATATTGTGTGCACACAGGGTTGCTTGTAAAATGCGTTCTGTTCTATGGTTGCAGTATAGAAAGTGTAAAGAACACTGGCTTAGTACTGATTAATCAATGCATAGACTACATTTAAATCTTTCTCTTTTTAAGTGTGGTTATTATTATTGAAGACTACCCTTTGCGTTTTTAACTGCTGAGCCCCACAGTGCATTCTAAGGTGCAAACAAGCTTCCTAGGAATCTTTGTTTCCCTTGGTGTAGACCATAGAAGCACAGATGGCATTCTTTGCCTTAATATAATTTGCCTCACTTTCTCAGACTCAAAGTTTTTCTTCAGACTTGATTACTAATAAATCACAAACCTGCTAGTTCCATTCTGTCTCTGAAACTATTCATATGTGCCAGTAGTGCTAATTATGAACAGTAAACAATATTATCACACAAATTCATGATAACATACGTACAATGTTTTCAAAACCACAATTCCTGTTCCTAACTCCCTTTGCAACAATAAAAAGCAGCTGTTTTGGAATTTTCCTTGAGAGTCAACAATCCCACCCCTGCTCAAAACTGAAAGCATAGTAATGGAAACAGAATAGAATATATAGTTATTATCCAATCTCAAGAGGGCAATTAAGGTTTCTAAGAACACTCAGAATTAATGATATTGAATTTCAAGAATTTTCAACTATGTCTATCACTGGACATTTTTTCATAATGATATTTATATCTGAAGCAAACTAGCCCTTGATGTTAGTCTCTTAATAGTTCATTATAAAAATAAATAGACTTGCACAAGAATCAAAAATTCTTCAGGTTTGATAAGCTCTGAAGTGGGAAATATTATAGTGCACGTATATTCTTGGAAGGTCAGAAATTTCTGTGAAAAACATTAAGTTAATAGTTGATTTTGATTTCAAGCTCTTTTTTTTTGTGATAAAATCTGATACCTGTGGTTTAGATTCTATAGTAATTTGAGTAACTGTTTAGTAGCTACTTGGATATCAAAGTGATGATGTATTGTGGGAAACAGATTTATGTTACATTTAAATAAATAGAAGAACAGAAGATTACTCTGACGTCCAAATGCTCTGTGAATGTGATTAACTTATGTTGGAAGCTAAGTGTTTGATTTTTTAAAAATCAACTTTATTAAGGTTTATTTTACTTGCAATAAAATGTTTTATTTTAAGGATATCATTGATGAATTTAATTAAATGCAAACACCCTTGAGAGCACTACCTCAATCAAGGTATAGTATCTTTCCATCACCCCTGAAAGTTCCCTCGTGTGTCTTTTTTTCATGGGCCCAGCCGCTCCACGGTACGTGGGATCTTTCCGGACCGGAGCATGAACCCGTGTCCCCTGCATCAGCAAGCAGACTCTCAACCACTGCACCACCAGAGAAGCCCTCCCTCGTGTGTCTTAATCACCCTCACTTCTGGCTGGAGGCCACCACTGATTTACTTTCTATCCCTATAGATCAGTTTTGCCTCTTCTATAATTTCATACAATTGGAATCGTACAGTAGGACTCTTTTGTGTCTGGTTTCTTTTGCTTGGTTTGTTTCTGAGATGCATTTATGTTGTTGAATGTAACCAGTAGTTTGTTCTTTTTTTACTGTTGAGTGGTGTTCAGTTGTGTGTATAAACTGCAATCAGTTAATCCATCTATCTTCTGAGAGGCAGTTTCATTGTTTCCATTTTGGGGTTTTTATGATATTTACTTATAAATTTTTGTGTAGACATACATTTTTATTTCTGTCAGGTAAACAGAGTTATAGTTCTAGATGATATTAAGTATATGCTTAAATTTATAATAAATTGCCAAAATAATTTCCAAAGTGCTTGTACTATTTTACTAGCAAATATTGAACACTTTAATTGTTCCATAGGCTCATAAATATTTTACATGGCTACCTGTTTTAATTTTGTCATTCTAGTGGATGTGTGTTGCTATGTCACTGTGGATATAATTTGCATTTTTCTGAATGCTAGTGATGTTAAGCATTTATTCATATCTTCATTGATTATTTACATATATTCTTTTGTTAATTTTTTATTCATGTTACTATTTCACTTTTAAATTTAGTTATTTTTCTTATTATTGTGAGTTATTTGTATATCCTATATTATATACAAATTTTTTGTCATGTTGCAAATATTTTCCCCCAGTCAGTGACCTGATTTTTAAGTTTTAAATGTGTCTTTGGAAGATCAGATGTTTTTAATATTGATAAGGTCCAACTTATCAATTTTTTCTTTTACAATTTGTGATTTTGGTGACATTAAAAAGAGATTAGCCTAGCCCAAGTTTGAAAAGATTTTCCCCTTTGTTCCTCTACAGAAGTATTGTAGTTTTATATTAATATTTATGTCCATAATCTATTTTGAGTTAATTTTTGTGATGGGTGAGATCATAATAAAGGCTTATTTTTTCCAAATAGGAGTCTAGTTTTCCAGAATTATTTTCATTACCTTAGAATCTTGATTAACAATCAATTGACTAGAAATGTGTAGGTCTATTTCTGGGTTCTAGACTTTAACACTGATTTTGGAGTTCTCGACTTTAACACTGGTGTGTGATCATCATTATGCAACACTTCACTGCCTTAATTACTGTAGATTTAAAGTAAATTGTTAAATAGTGTTACTATTCCATCTTTTTTTCTTCTTTTTCAAAATTATTTCAGTTATCCCATGTTCTTTTTATTCTCATTTAAATTATAGAATAAATTAATCACTTTCAATTAACAAAGTCTGCTGAGATCTTGATTAGAATTCATTAAATTTATGTATCAATTTAGAAAGACATGAATGAAAGACTTGTGAACTTGAATGTTGGTAGCTTCAAATTAGACACAACCCAAATTCTTGTCAATAAACAAACCATACCATATCTATACAATGGAATACTATTCAGCAGTAATAGAAAGTGAACTGCTGATGTAAATCATACTTATCTCTCTCATTTTATGCTGAACTAAAGAAGCCAGACAACAGAAAGTACCTACTGGATTATTGCATCTACATAATGTTCAGGAATATAATAAAACTAATCATAACGATAGAAATCAGAGTATTGGTTGCCAGTTTTGGGGGAACCGAATGGAAAGAGGCACAGAAAAGTTTCTGGAGTGAGAGGCAAGTTTCTTGATCTGACTGAGGGTTACACAGGACTCTTCATCTGTCAGTATTCATTGAGGTGTGTACTTAAGGTTTGTGTACTTTTTTGTGTGTAAAAAAGTCAATCTTTCCAATGACTTTCATGGTCCTACACAATCTAGCCTCATTTTATGCTTCACTCCCTAATACTTACCTGTATGTTTATTACATCCCAGACACACAGGCCTCTATGGTTTTTATTGAATGTTCAAGTGTGATCAGGCCTTAGAATGTTTTTTATTATTATTACTTTTTTACTTATTCTTTTTCTTTTTTTAAAGATATTCGCTTGGACTGCTCTCATGTCTCCTTCAGGTCTTTGCACAAATACCATCTTCTCAGTGATGACTTCCATAACAATACCATTTAAAATTGCTACCTCTCTCCTCCTTCATTCTTTCCTTCTTTTCTTCTTTATTTTCCTCCAAATCACTTATCAAAATCTGACATTTCATAAATTTTCTATATTTGTTTATATCAAACTAAGCCTCATGAAAGCAGGGACTTTTGTCTTTTTTCTTTTCTCCAGTGCCTAGAATAGTGCCTGATATATATTAGGATCTGATCCATCAATCCTCCCAAACTGGTATAACTGGATATACCAGGGATCCATTGATCCTCTCAAGTTCTTTTCTCTTTCTCTGAAATACTTCAAATATCTAGTTTTGAGCCTCTTTAGGGTACTGTAGGACACACAGATTTATTACTTGGCTGCAGCTTCCTTGTTATATGCTCTAAGATCCAGTGTTTTTTCCCAAGTTTTAATTCAGAAATTCTTTGTGTTTTATTTTCTAATTGTTTGAAAAGTACCATCCTCCTTTCATTTGTTGTTATTACTTTTTTTCTCCATTTATCATGAATTCACTGGAGTCTCAGATGAAACACATGATACCCATGTATGTTTGATCCATCATTTTACACTAAAAGTCTTTTTTAATCAGTTAGAAACCAGTCTGAGGCTAGTCCTTTACAATAATGAAGTCCAAGCAATACTCAGTATCACTTCCCTTTACTCTCCTTTCAGTTAGAAGAATGATTTTGTCATATGCTCAAACTAAAATATGTATGAAAGGAAGTTGTTATTTTGCATGACAATGTTTTGCAAAACTTAAACAATTTTATTTTGGAATAATCTAATCACAGTACTAAACTCTTTGTGTTCTCAATCCAGCAGAGTATTGACCTCTGATTTTTTTCACCTGGTCACACAGCAGAGAATGAGCAGTCTGAATTTGGGATAAATCTATAGCTGTTGATGATTAAGGAATTCTTGGAGATACAGGAAAACTGATGAAAAATTCTGACTATAATTATCATTGAATATCTTCATTTTGATCATACCCTGTTCTGATAAACGAAATGAAGTTTTGTTTTGTTTAGTGGCAAGAATTGAGTTTTTTTTGTTTTGAACACACAAAAGAATGGTAAAGTGGTCCATGAAATCTTAGACGGGAGACTATGTCTTGCAATAGAGATCTTTCAAGTGGGCCATTTACTGGCATAGAAGTTTATTAAGCAATGGGTCAGATTACTTTGATGGGTAAGTCTTCTGAGGAATAGGAGAGATCTCTAACCCCTGTCAAATGCTAGCATCTGAGAGATTTCTGCAAGTGCAGATTGGGCCATTAAAAAACTAGCATCTGAGAGATTTCTGCAAGTGCATGTTGGGCCATTGAAAAACATTATTTACAGGAAGTTATATGGGCTGTTTATATACCTGTTTTAGCTAATGCACCATTAATTTTGCCATCTTTGACCTCAAAATAAGTGGACTTGATTTCAAATCCTGGCTTTATCCTTTATGAGCTTGTGACTGCAGGCAGGATACATCAATATATAGCGTCTTAATTAACTGATGTGTAAAATCATAAGGTATTATTTCAAGGGTAAGTGGTAACTTTTTAAGTGATATGAGGCATGTAAAACAATTATTTGTCACAAAATAAATGTTTTATAAATTATAACATTATTATCATCATTATAATTTCAACAACTGCATCTCACTACATGGATGTAATTGTACTCATTTTATATTAGGTATCTTTTTTTTGCAGAGGAGAGGAGTTTTCCTCTATGCTCCATTTTTTTGGTCCAGGTCAGTGGCTGAAGAAAACTCATAGCTAATCTCTTCAAAAGGAACATGCCAGTTTCAAGTAGGTTATAGCTCTGGGATGTATCTATTTTTCTATACATTGTGATTTCTTTTCCTTTACTTTTCAGGTATCTTTAGGAAGCAAAAATCATGTTCATATTTCTAGTATGAGTGAGTTGACAGGAACAAAGCATTTAGCAAAATAGCATAAAAGGCAAGTTTGCAGCAGCCTAGAATAAGAAAGAGATCAATGCCCCAAAGCATTCTGTAATATATTCTGAGTGATAGAAAATATACTCCCTTTCTGCCAGCTCTGAGAAATCTTGGCACACATGTAAAACCAGCTATACAATGGCAAATGAGTAAGGAATTGTCAACTGTATTTGTACTCTGGGTGGTTCCCATAAACATGCCTGCAGTAGCCATCTCATAAGAGTGTCTTTTCAGAGCATCAGGGAACAAACATGGATAGACAATGCCCAAACCACACATCAAACTGTGGAAGTAAAGTCATCCTCTCTTTCATAGAATAAAGAAGTGGACTGATTAAAAAAGAAAGTTTCAGTATCCTATTCACCAATGCTAAATCCCTGCTTTTACAGAATAGAACTCTCTAAAAGTCTAGTCCCCAAATACTGAATTAAACACTCAAACACTCAGAATTAAAACAAAGAACAAGAAACAAACATAATCTTCAACATGCTCAAAATAGCACTAGCAGAGTATGTTTGCTTTAGTTCAACAAAAGGAGATCAGCATTTTATAACTTAAAAAAAATCATCACAGGGCTTCCCTGGTGGCACAGTGGTTGGGGGTCCATCTGCCGATGCAGGGGACGCGGGTTTGTGCCCCGGTCCAGGAGGATCCCACATGCCGTGGAGCGGCTGGGCCCGTGGGCCATGGCTGCTGGGCCTGCGTGTCTAGAGCCTGTGCTCCACAGTGGGAGAGGCTGCAGTGGTGGGAGGCCTGCGTACCGCAAAAAAAAAAAAAAAAACATCACAGAAACACAAAACCTAGAAATGCAAAGTTTTTTAAAAAAATAATAGACTATTTTTAGCAGTTTTATGTTTATGGAATAACTGAGCAAAAAGGACAGAGTTTTTATTCTCTCCATAGTTTCATATTTTCCAGAATATCATCTAATGGAATTATATGGTATGTAACATTTTCAGATTGGCTTCTTTCACTTAGCATTATGTATTTTTAACATTTCTCTATTATCTTTTCATTGCTTAAGAGCTGATTTCTTTTTATTTTTGAATAACATTTTGTCATATCAATGTACCACATTTTGTTTCTTCATTCACTTATTGGAAGACATGTTAATTGCCTCCGAAGTTTAGTAATTATAAATAAAGATTCTATAATATTCAGGTACAAATCTTTTGTGTGAAAATCAGCTTTCACCTTATTTGGTTAAATGCCAAGGAGCATGATTGCTGGATCTTATGGTAAGAGTATGTTTAACTTTATATGAAACTACCAAACTGTCTTCCAAAGTGGCTATGCTAGTTTGCATTCCCTTTAGCAGTGAATAAGAGTTCTGTTGCTCTGTATCCTCAGTAGCATTTGGCATTGTCTGTGTTTCGGATTTTGACCATTCTAAGTGTATAGTAATGTCTCTTTGTTGTTTTAATTTGCTATTTCTAATAGCATGTGATATTTATCATTTTTTCACATGCTTATTTCCTACCTGCATATCCTCTTTGGTGAGGTGTCTTTTCAGATTTTTGCCCTTTTCTAAATTGGGTTTTTGCTTTATTATTGTTAAGCTTTAAGATATCACTTCTTGCTTACTCGGTCTATACAAGAGACCCAGAATAGAGAACATAATATTGAAGAAGATGAACAAAGACTTACAATAAAGCTAAAATAATCGACCGTGTAGTATTGCTTTGGCAAAAGTAGAAACAGACTACTTCTGTCATTGTCTTATAGTAGACTGTCAATTGAACAGATAAACCTACTGCAAAGCAAATGGCATATGGACTTCTGATAAGCATATAAAAAGCATATCATGGAAAGTTTCTCTCAGAGACAGGTAAAACTGGATAAGAAGCTGTAGAAGCTTCAGGAATTGCAAGTCTCAGCTGCAAGCACTCTATGCTGACCCCCTGGTGGGATATGAGAGCTGTAGAGGATTAGTTATCTCCATTATCCAAGGTCTCATCTAGATCTTATGCATATTTTGTTAGATTTAATTTAAATGGTGTCTTGGTTTTAATTTCAAATTCCAATTGTTCATTTCTTGTGTATAAGAAATAAGTTGACTTTTGTGTATTAATCTTGTATCTGGCAGCCTAACTATAATTGTTTATTAGTTATCAGTTTGTTGTTGTTGTTTTTAACTCTGTGATTTTCTACATAAATAATGATGTCATCTGAGAACAAAGATAGTTTTATTTTCCCCTTCCTAATCTGTTGACCTGTTATTTCATTTTCTTGTCTTATTACATTAATTAAGGCTTTCAGTACAATTTTGAATAAGAATGGTAGAGGGATCATCTTTACTTTGTTCTTAAACTTAGTGGTAAAGCATCTATTTTCTTACCATCAAATATGATGTTAGCTGTAGATTTTTTGAAGGTGTGAGTTTTAGTAGATTGTATCTTTCAAGGAATTGGTCAATTAAATTATGTTATCAAATTTGGGAGCAAAGAGTTGTTCATATTATTCCTTTAATATTCTTTTAATGACCAGTTATCATCCTGTTAATGTCCATTTAGTATAGACATAATATAAATCTTACTAAAATGGAATTTCTAGCCTCTTCTTTCTCTGAGAAGATGAAGAACTTGGCTTTTTAAAAATTCATGTGTTGTGAGGCACCCAGAGTGTAGGTTATATTTTAAGCTGATGTCATTGGAAGAGGAAGTTGGTACAGGCATAGGCTTTGAGTTTTGAAGCATGTCAGTATTTTCTACATTCCAAATAAAGTTGAATAAAGAAGACTATGGAAGTAAACCCTAAAATTAAATACAAAGGTGAACAAATTAACTCTACATGAAATTAATGAACATAAACAAGTAAAATGCTTTTCTCAAGAAAATGTTGAATACTTTGTGTGAAACTATTGATGTATTAATGCAAACTAAAATCAAAAAGAATTTCAAAGTCATCCTGACCTTAACTTAGTAAGTTTTCTTTTGGATATAGTAAGCTTCTTGTATATTTATTTGCCATTTTCATCAATTTTTGAAAGTTTTTAGTCACTAGCATTTCAAACATTTTCTGCCCTGTTTTCTCTTTTGTCTCCTCCTGGTACTAAGATGTATATTTAGAAAACTTGGTAATCCTCACAGTATTATAAGGTTCTGTTCATTTTCCTTCAACTTTATTTTCTTTATTCTGCTTGTGTAATTTCTATTGCTCTACTTTCAAATTCACAGATTTTCTTCTGCCATTTCCAACCTGCTCTGAGACCAATCAAGTGGATTTCTTACTTCAATAATTATTATTTTCAGTTGTAGGATTTCCATTTGTTTCTTATTTATAACATTTACTTCTCTGCTGAGATTCTTTATCTCATTTATTATGCAAATATTTTATGTCTTTTGAAATATCTATAACAATTCTTTTTAAAGTTTTTTTTGATAATTCCAACATCTAGTTCATTTCAGTGTCAGTTCCAGCCCCCCTCCCACCAACTTTATTGAGGTATAATTGACAAATAGAGTTGCATATATATGAGGTATACAACATGATGGTTTTATATCTATACATAATGAAATGATTGCCACAATCAAGCTAATTAACACACCCATCACTGCACATAGTTACCTTTTTTTTTGTGGTGAGAACACTAAAACCTACTCTCTTAAAAATTTGGAGTATATAATATTTAATGTAAAAATATATAACAGTGTTATTAACTATAGTCACCATGCTGTACATTAGATTCCCAGAAATTATTCATCTTATAACTACAAGTCTGTACTCTTTAACCATCATATTTCCCTTTCCTATTCCCCTAACTCCTGCCAACCACCATTGTACTTTCTGTCTCTTCAAGTTTTACTTTTTACTAAACTATTTTATTATCCTCACTTGCATTTTGATATGACGGTATGATTCATTCTATCTAATGGTGTATGAGTAGAAATGATGTGTGCTATTTCCATCAGGCCCTATAATAACCTCCCTTTTTAAAAAAATCTTCTGATTATTTTCTCAATTTATGGTTGAATGCATAGAACTCTGAAAACCTAGAGTTGAATATATCTACAGAGTGGATGGATTCTGAGGAGGATCCAAATAAAAGGCTTTTCACCAATCAGAAGAATCCATATATTTTTATTATGTGAATAAGAATTAAACTGTTATTGAGATAAGCCATAGATATTATGGGATTAATTTTTGAAGAGCTAGCATTACTCTGATACTGGAATTAATACACATATTATTTCCAGATAAAATATGTCAAAGTAAGTGAGAAAGTCAAGAAAGAGGAAGAAAGGGGAATCATAAAGGAGGGGTCCTTTTTAAGATAGACAACAAAGGACAGCAAAGTTGTGGGATGAGTTAAATGTATATATGCTTCTTGTTTTTTTCAAAATATTTATAACAATTAGAAATTGTTTTATGTATTTTTCTCCATTCAACCATGGCGAAATCTCCAAGGAGTCACAGAATTATTGTCACAAAAGAGAGTACGCAACACTTAGTTAAATAAATCACTAAATGTTAAGTTCCACTAAGTCATATTTATCTCTGTAATATTTCTTGAACCTATATTCTCTTTATATTCACTGACATTATTTTTTCAGCTTAGTCACTCAATACTTTTAGCCACAAATTCTGAATAGGGCTTCCACCTCCCACTTTTTCTTTCTCTCTAGTACCCATCTGCTTTTTTTTTTGCAGTACGCGGGCCTCTCACTGTTGGGCCCTCTCCCGTTGCAGAGCACAGGCTCCAGACGTGCAGGTTCAGCAGCCGTGGCTCACGGGCCTAGCGGCTCCGTGGCATGTGGGATCTTCCTGGACCAGGGTGCGAACCCGTGTACCCTGCATCAGCAGGCGGACTCTCAACCACTGCGCTACCAGGGAAGCCCTACCCAACTGCTTTGAGAGTGATATTTCTAAAACTCAGTATGATTTTAGCTGCTCTCCTGCTTAACTTTTAATATGTCATCATTGGCCATAACCTCAAGTCTAAGTTCCATACTAGGTCATTAAGTGTTCTTTTTCTTCCCTATCCACTCATACTTCTCTTTGGAAACACATCTCATACTGTATGCTCTAGGCATAGTTAACTATTTTCAGATAACTGAATGTATCATGCTTTCTCACCACTGAAGCACACTTCACTTTTTTCTTTACTTTGCCCTTAAAGCGTCTCTTCGTTTTTCATTTGTGATATGAGGCACTTCTGACAAACATAGATCACAGAGCTTGAAAATGTAAGTTTCACCTATAAATAAAGGAATAGAGATCAAAAGGTATTAAGTTAGCCCAAATCATAAAGTTCGTTAGGGGAAGATCTATGAATATACCAGATCTTCTGATTGCAAGCTTTATTCTCATTCTAGAATAAAAAAAACAAAACATAACAAAACAGCTTCGTATAAAATCTTCGGTTCTTTATAGTTGATTGTTGTGATTTTGTGCAAATATTTCTAAATTATTCTAAGTCTCAGATTTCTGTAAAATGGAATGCATATAACACCTATGTTACAAAGTTGTTGTGAAGGTTAGATGAAATAATTATACAAAAAATTTTGTTCTAACTTCAAGAGGCTAGAAATATGATAGCAGAAATATCTTTTACAAATCTTTATAAATTTCAAAAGATTTCAAAATTCTGACTTGATAGTTTTAAGAAGGAAGAATTTAAATATTATTTACTGAGGCCATGCCATATGTCCTAAAATAGATTGATTAAATTTAAGTATCACAACAGCACTTTGAGAAAAGCATCATCATTTTCCCTGGGTAATGTAGCATCCAGAATCTCCCCATCTGCTTGGAATGTTGTCCAGAAATAAACCTCATGGCTTCCAGACTCCTTGGGGCACTGCCTCAGCTGAACGGAGTTACTTCACCCAAGGTCACAAGCTCTTCACTGCTCATATCCAACTACTTACTTCACACAGGTCACAAGCTCTTCACTGCTCATATCCAACTACTTCTCAGTTTGGGATTATAAAGAGCTATGCCTCTCAACCCAACTCCATATAACTCTGAAGCATCACCCTATCTTCAGAATCCACTGTAGGGTTAGTTGAGGTGTCTGTTGATATATTACAGCTTAATTTCTTTTTCTGCCCACTCCTGCTTCTTCCCTTTCCTTTCACACATATTGGTGCCAAGAGCAGTCATGAATAAACCTCCTTCATGGTTATAGCTGTCTTGGAGTCTGCTTCTTTGTAACAGCCATGACTCAGATAAGAAAAGTGAAAACATCCTAGAAGATGCAAAATGCGTCACATATTCTCCAAAACCAAGCCTCCTAGTGGTATCCTTTTCTTCTACCCTTTCTGACAATAGTTCCATGGGGCTTCCCAGTCACTACTATAAAGTAACAAATTCTGAGTATATCATGTGATTCACCACTCAGAGAATTGTAGCTCTCTGAATTTAAACCTTTGCTTATGCTCTGTAATTTTTGACACATGCTCACTCCTTTTCTGTGCATCATTATTTGCAAGTATAAGGTTGGATGCTGTCCTAAACCCCAATTTTGGTCACAATCTATCAGAGAGCAGTATTTTTTTCTACTCTCTTAGGGCTAGGACAGAGTCTTTAAAGACAAAACTGGAAGATTTTCAGCTATATTCAAAGATAGCCTTATATGATACCTGTTTTGTTCCTAGGTATCATTTTTCTCCCATATTTTTTTGTCATTTTTTCTTTTTCTTTGTTCTCCCTCCTCCCCCTTGTTTCCACTCCTATGAGCATCTAATCAAATCAGTTTTGTTGACTTTTTAAAGTGTATCTATATCTCCTTTTGCTATAAAATCCTTTTGGTCATTTGCTGCACATTCCCACCCACACTGTCTAATATCTGGTAATGCATCTTCAATGCATGGCCAATAAATATAAATGGATGTACGTTTGAACAAGTTCTGTGGTGATAGAACATTACTCAAAAAAAAATATTCAAAGGATCAGACTAAGTTAATTGCAGGTAAGAGTGTATCATTAGGGGTACAAAGTCATTTGCCCTGCTAGTATAGTATAATAAATGATAGAAAAATCATCCAGCCAGAGGTTCTCTTTATTCCCCATAAAACATTCTTAAATTGTCCTTCAACCAGAACTAATGTAAATAATAAAAAATGCAGTGGCAATGAAGTTGGCAACTGTATCTTAATGAATGTGTACTGGGGCAAAAATATGCTTAATTGACAGCCCTGGAAACACAAGCACCATTGCTCTAGGAACAGATACAGCGTAAAATATTCTTTTACAAGATTCTCTTATTGCGTCCCTCTGGACAGGCTGGTTTTGACATATGAAAAGGCAATTAAATCTGTTTAACTTGTGCATGGCTGAGAACAAGGCATATGCTGAGTCCCCATAAAGACAGGCATTAGGTTTGCTTTGTTTTCTCTTAGTTTTTAAAGCTTTTTAAAAAAATTCTTTCACAGCAATGGAATCTCTGAACTGAGGTATTGGTTTTTCTAAAGGTGTCACTCAACCAAAGAATGTTTCTCAGTTCTGCAAGAAAATTTAAAGTCCTCTTATTGATGGAATAAGTTAGAATATAAGGAAAGTGGTTTCACCCATTTAAATTGGCATAATAGTCTTAGCCTCAAAAATCACAACCACTCTATTTCTCCCCAAAGTTTCTGTGACAAGTCATCTGGTTTGTAGTCCAGACAGGCAGGTGGCTGCTAGAGTGCAAGTCAAATCTTCATTTCTCCAGGAGACGGAAACGAAGTCAAGGGAGTAGGTGTTAAATGGAAGAATTATTCAGCACACTGACCAGGAAGAGGATTTGGGAAGTTATTATGAAGGAATCATTGAAACTATCAGTTCAGTGCAGAGTGGTAGAAAAGGAAAGTAAACAAGATAGTAGGTGATGTTAGTATCAAAAGAAAAAAGAATGACCAGTTATTATTCCTTTATATTGCCGTTGTTTATCCCCTCTATAGTAATCTCATAGATCTGTGATTCTGCGTTGCAGAAAAATAAAATTATTACCATGGGGCAGACAGGTAATATAATGTCTACTGCCAAAATGACTATACCCTATAAGGTTTTGAGAGGAACAAGACAGGTTTTCTTGACAGATGGGAGTCAATTAGAAAAATAGAATAATAATAATAGCTAAGATTATTTATTGTGTCCACACATTAGAAAATACCTTGGCACATGGAGTGGTAAAATATACTGATAAAATTAATCATACAACATCTAAAAAAGATCAACATTATAGGCCCATTTTGGAGATGAGAAAACAGGCTCAAAATGATTAAGTAGCTTAACAAAGTCACAGAGATAGTAATTTCCATCAGCAAATTTTGAGATTTATTTTTTCAATGACTTATAAATCTTATACATAGAGAAAATTGAATAGATATAAATATAAAGAAATATGTATAGATATAGGTATATGTCTAACAGGACTATAATATAGCTATCAAGCCATTATTTTCGTTGCAAGAAGAACTTATGCTTTTTATTCCTTGGAAAAATGGCTGAGACATTAGAGACAAAATGAATACCATATGATCTCACTTATATGTGGAACCAAAAAAAAAAAAGAAAGCTTTCAAAGACTCTTGGGTCTTGTCAAAAGAATCTAGGAGTCAGTTTAAAGAGATCTTACTAGAAAAAAATATAAGAAAATTTACGTATTAAAAAAACCCCTAATACAATGGATTCAAATGCATCAAATATGTTTAAATCCATGATTATATAACAATAACAATATGAAAAAAGAAAACTAATGTATCACTTTGGGAGGATTCTAGTGAAATTGGTCATTTTTTTGAAAACTAGTCAATAAAATGAAAGAATTGATCATTTATTCTGCCTTTTCTATACAATCTCCTTCCCTGAACAGTCCATTAGCTGATGAGAGAAGTTTCTATTAAGAAGTTTTCCAGTTAATAAATTGATGGTGGAATAATAGAATTGAAATATCACCATTTTGCAATGCTTAATGAACTGAAAGATCTAGGCATTGATCATCAACAATGTCTAACATTTCATAAAGAGAGATATCCAGGCATCATGAACCTTTTACTGGAGGGACACAAAGCTCTGTGAAAACCATCTTATCAAAAATTTTTGAACTTAAATGTGATCACACCTCTAGATTCAACTACCAGGAAATACTAATAACAGTAGAATCACCTACACTGTGGGGATACAATTAGCAAATCCCAGTCTTTCGGAAATTCTACAGGAAAAATGAGGTAATTTTTTTACTATAGAACTTACAAGGAAAAATAAGAGATTGATAAATATTAAAGCTAAAGGTTTAAAAAGGCTTAAAATTAATTGTAATATGTTAACCTCATTTGTACTTGAAACTATCCATGCCCATCTATCCATACCCACACACTTTCTTACCCACATGCATATGTGTGCATATGTATGTATTATATAACTATATCTATAAATATATTATCTCTATGTGTGTGTATATGTAGTAGAGTGATATATCACTATATTTATCTATCATCTCTCCATCTAGAGATTGAGAAAGGGAGAGAGGAGACAGAGAGGACAAGAAGAAAAAAACAAAAAGTGTGGCATTTATGAGATAATTGGATTTGAAAAGGGGATTGGCTATATAATGATATTCAGGGATTATTATTCCAGATTTTTAGGATTGGTAATGGTGTTTTGATTATGTTTAAAAGTCATTATCAAATAGATAGCTGATAGATAGCTGATAGATAGATAGATAGATAGTAGATAGACTGGAGAATTCATGGATTAAATAATATGATATCTGGGAAGTGGGAGAGTAGATGGACTTTGTAGTTGTTCTTATCTGGGGTGATTTTGTCCCCCAGTGGATGTAAGGCACAGTCTGTAGGTATTTATGATTGTCATGACCAGGGGCCAGGGACTACTGGCATCTAGAGGCGGAGGCCAGGGATCCTACCGAACATGCTAAAAGGTACAGGATAGTCTGCCTCCCTCCCACACACACATAAAGTATTATTTGGTCTAAACTTTCAATACTACCAAGGTCGAGAAACCACTGATTTTAGATAAAAACTTTTGTTTACTTTTGTATATGCTTAAACTCTAACATAATAAAATGTAAAATAAATGCAAATAAAAGGAGGGAATTTGGGGAGGTTTAATTGTGTCCGATAATGATGATTGAGAAGATGTTCACATATGACCAATAGTTTACCCTACAGAAGAACTCAGTCACAGAAATGTGCCAGTTATGGAATCAATTTAAGATGATATACTAATCAAACTGTAAAAAAAATGTTTTTATTCCTAGGAAAAGATTCAAATCCCCCAAAATATTTTTTAGGCTAGAGAATTTTGACTAAAATAGGAGAAGTAAGGGACCCTATGATAAGTAAACCTAATAAATGAAAATCTGAAATTTAAAATGAAATGTTTTAAGGAGTGATGATTCATTTAATAAAATATGTTTTTAAGAAGGATTCACTGTACAATTTATTTAAATAAAGCTCTCTTCTGCATTAATTTGAATTGATTTACACATATTTGACTAAGATGCAAATTTTCTGGAACTTGCATAGAGTGTGAATAAAGTGTGACAAAAACACTAGGTTTATAATGTGCTCAGTTATGTGCTTAAAAAGTTCAATAAGAAAATGCTTGAACACCTTTAAGAAAATTCTCTAGTTAGAAGATGCTTTATAGTTGAGTCTGTAATACTTTTCATTTACTTATTTATTTATTTATTTATTTATTATTTTGGCCATGCTGCAGCTTATAGGATCTCAGTTCCCTGACCAGGGATGGAACTTGGACCACTGCAGTGAAAGCACTGAATCCTAACCACCGGACCACCAGGGAACTCCCGAGTCTATAATATTTTAAAATGCAAAATTTAGTCAATTAAATTTCTTCTAGGTTAATGAAAAGCTCAGGAAATAGAAGTAACCTAGAAAATTTATTGAGACAGGAGCAGTAAAAAAAAAAAAAAAAAAAAAAAAAAAAAATCAACATTTACTTATTTGCCAGTGTCTTAGGGGAGAAGAAGGTGGCATGATCCACGTTTCTCTATTTTGGTCTGATAAAGAGTGATATGAATGAGAAAAAGGGTGGTTCCTACCTTTTTCCTAAAAGGAACTTTGCCATACTACTGTTTTTTAAGAGTTTTAATGGGTAGAGGGAGATCGCCATGCCAACACTGACTATTAGAATTGCTTTGGTTAGACTTTGCTGTAATAAAATACATAATTCAGCAAAATTAACCACAACCAAGTCTTAGGACAGTATCTTAGGATGCCATGCTATCAGTGAACTCCGTAAATGAAAGTTATTTATCCAGCTAACAAATATTTACTGAGCACTTCTATGTGTCAGGAACAGTTTGTCTTTTCACAACTTATAGTGAAAGAGAGGGAAAATAAACCATTAAAAAACACTAAATGTCAGATAGTGATAATTTTTCTTATGAATATTAAGCTATTAAGACAAATAATCAGTAAAAGGAAATAGGAAGTCACTAAGGATGTTATTTATGATAGGTTGTTAAGGGAATGCCTATCTTAGGAATTGATATTTCAGTTATGAGAGGAAATAGCCATGGAAGGGATGAAGTTTCAGGCAGATGGCAAGAGTGAAGCCCTGAAGTAGCAGTTTCCTTGGTGTGCACTAAGAGAGGAAAGAGGCCTGTGTGGCCAGAGCGCCAGGAGATGGAAGTGGAAATAAAGAGGCTGAGAAATATCCAGGGTTTGAGGATTTATTCTAAGTGTTGTGGGAGCCCTTAAAGGTTTGAGAGCAGGAGAGCAGCATAATCTGATTTGGATTTAAAAGTTCATCTCCCTGTAAGGGATGTACTTTAATGAGGCAAGATTAAGAGCTCCATGCAGTAATCCAAGGAAGATAGGATGGTGCCCTGGATCAGTACGGTAGCAATGGTAGTATCAAGAAATGTTGATTCAGGATATATTTTGAAGGTTAATACGTTAGTATTTGCTTATGGATTGAATAATATGGTAGGAAGAAAAGAATAAAGGAAGACTCTATGTTTTTTGGCCTGACTACCTGAGGGAATAGTGGAATTTGTTGAGGAAAACTGAGAAAGCCTTAAGATGGAGGAAAACAGTTCTGTTTTGGAGCAGAAAAAGTGTGAGATGCCTATAGTTTATGATGTGGAAATGTGAGAAGGCAATGGGATATATGAGTATACAGTTCAAGATAACGATCCAGAGTAGAGATATAAACTTAGGAGTCTTCAGACTATAAATAGTATTTTTAAAAATGGGATTGGGGGCTTCCCTGGTGGCGCAGTGGTTGGGAGTCCGTCTGCCGATGCAGGGGACACGGGTTCGTGCCCCGGTCCGGGAAGATCCCACATGCCGCGGAGCAGCTGGGCCTGTGAGCCATGGCCGCTGAGTCTGCGAGTGCGGAGCCTGTGCTCCGCAACGGGAGAGGCCACAACAGTGAGAGGCCCGTGTACCGTAAAAAATAAATAAATAAATAAAATGGGATTGGATGAGTTTACCTAGGTATATGAGTGTAGATAGAAAAAAGAAGAGGTGACAAAACTGAAACATGATTAGAAGGTTGTCAGAGGAGCAGGAGATGCCAGTGATATTAAGAATATTTGCTCTTGAAGGAAAAATAAAGCCAGGAGTCTGTTGTGTCCTACAAGTCAAGTGATGAAAATATTTTAAAAAGGAAGAAACAGTTCCATCACTTGCATCTGGTATTTCCAGGTGAGATGAGGTGAGACCATCAGATTAAGGATTATGGAAGACATTGGTCATCAACACAAAGTAGTTTTAATGGAGTTATGGAATCACCTCCATTTGGATTGAACTGAATTGGTTTCAAGAAAAAAAAAAAAGTGCAGTAGAAAGAGAGAAAAAGAATGGGTATTCCTTTCTCCAGCAACTTTTTTTGTGGCATGCTGCATATGCTAAATAAATAGAGCTAAACCAATGTATAAAATACAAAATATAAAAAATAGAACATTCTATGAGTTTATATAAAAGGAATTCTTTTAAAAAATAAAGTGAGGAATCTTAAGAAATAGGTGAATATCAAAATTGCTTTTTATTTCCTTGATTATGCTATCATTCAGAAATAAGTGTTTTATGAACACAACTGTTAGTATAATTGTTATTGGGCTAGGTGTCAAGTTTTCCTATAGCTTTGGAAAAATTCTGTAGGGAAACTAACAAAGGTAACTTCAGTCAGTGCCACTTCACTTAGACTATTTGCCATTGGCGCGCCTATCACAAAGAGGTGCTATATTGTTATTTTACTCTTGCCAGGATAAAATAAAGTGTAAATTAAAATATACCTCATCTTTAGAACTTACTCTGAAAACATTACTAATTTTGTTTGTTACTCCTTACTTCAGTCCAAAATAGGTAAAAAATACACATAGGTGTTAGAACAAATGATTCTAAAAGGGCAGCCTGCCTTGGGAAAGATTTCAATGACAAAGCCCTAAGGCAAGATACCAAATGACTTTAAGATGTTGATATCTTCCTTCAACACTTTAAAGGACTGGACTTCAAGGAAGAAGTGAAGACATTTTATCAGTACTTTTATTTTATTACAGAGCTAGATACCATGCAGGCATGTGTGTGGACCTGAGTGATCCAATGCGTGATATTTTCCAGATTCTCTATTCTCCAGATAACTCTATTACACAGTTAATTGATAAACAGCTAAAAAGAAGCCCTGAAGCAGTTGCTCAATGGAGAGTCATGTTACCTCATTTTCTAACACTGTTGCCTGCCTTTGCCACCCCTGGATGAAGGTCAGTTTCTGGCTTGGCTTCTTTTTGCCCCAACTCAATGAGACCTTTAGCAGTGAAAGAGTCCAGGCCAAACATAAACATCCCTGAAGAGACTCCGGCTTCTCCCACCATTCTGGCCTTAGATAAAGGATCATACTGTAGAACATGGGGCCCGACTTCCCTAGTAGCTTTCTGGGATGTCTAGTTGATATTACCTGGAGTTAATATACGTGTGGTCAATTGTGGGCCACTGAGAAACAGGAGACAAAATCAAGAAGCCTGAAGATAAATCCTTCTCCTTTCTTTCCCTTGGCAACTTTTGCAAAGCCCCAAGGCTCCCATGTTCCATATGACCATATCACAGGTAGCTCTCCTACATGTTCCATATGACCATATCACAGGTAGCTTGGAAATGCATACCTTTATTTGATTTATCTTCTTCCCTCCCTTACCCTTGCTGCCCTGGGATTACACCTCCTAATAAATTCTTAGCCTGTAACATAATATCAGATTCTATTTAGTAAGAAATCTGTATTAATACAGAGGCCTTGACAGAGAGGTGAAAATTGGTTTGGCCACACTTGAACAAATGTAAACATTATTTTATTAGGGTAAATTTTTCTCATTGTCAAAGATTTAAAAAATGGAGTAAGGACATTTCATATTATTTTTATTTAAGAAAATATTTATCAGAAGGACCTAGAGATTATCATACTAAGTGAAGTAAGCCAGAGAGAGAAAGATAAATATCATATGATATCACTTATACGTGGAGTCTAAAAAAAAGTGATACAAGTGAAATTGTATTGGAAACAGAAATAGACCCACAGACATAGAAACCAAACTATGGTTACCAAAGGGGAAAGTGGGGGGGGGGGGTGAAAAATTAGGAGTTTGGGATTAACATGTACACACTACTATATATAAAATAGATAAGCAGCAAGAACCTATGCACAGAGAACTCTGTTCAATATTCTGTAATAATCTAAATGGGAAAAGAATCTGAAAAATGTATATATATGTATAACTGAATCACTTTGCTGTATACCTGAAACTAACACAACACTGTAAACCAACTATACTTCAAAGGTCTATGGAGAGAATAATCCACCTTCTTGGGGAAATCACATATTGATGGGGCCATTTGGTAGGGTGAGGAGTTATGACTACAATAACATAAAAATTCTAGATGATGGGAAGGGGCAGTGAAATCACACATCTTCCCCCAACTCTACAAAACTGTGTAGTAAGTAGTGATAGGGTGACAGTAAGGGGCATTTGAACATGCACAGGGGGCAGCTGTCAACCTTAGAAGACACACAGTCTCTGCCTCTAACATAGAGGCAAAGCCATTGGCTTCAGTAAAAGGGTCTGGAGGTGGGTGATTGATCTGAATTCATTATGATCTCTTCCTATAGATTTAAAGGTTATTCAACAGTAGTAGGTAGTAAGCTGGAGAGTCAACCAGAAAGTAGACTGCGTTGGTGAACTTCTGCTTGGCCTTCCAGATCTACTCTTTAGCTTTCTCTGACCTGCTCTGTGCCACAGGAGACATATCTGTAAGAACTACCTGGATGACCTTCTTTGCTCTCTTTCTGGATTCTAGCTCTACTTAGCCACTCCGAAGCACTGACTGGAGACTGAAGGAAGGGAGAGGAGTGAGTAAACCCACTCCCTGTGGACACACTGAGTAGGCTGAATCCTTTGGTGAAAGTCACACAGACTTCTCCTCACATCTCTCTCTCCAAGTTCTGGTAAGCTTACCTTCTTGGTGCCCCACTGTTATATCACCAGGGTACTGCACTAGTCCTACTTTGTGGTTATGACCACTACTTTTGTAAATACTGCATCTTTATTAAGTCCTTCACAAATTACTTATTTTGAGTGTGCCATCTATCTTCTGGGACACTGACTGATACACAAAATTATGAGAGAAGATACTGGCCTCTTCTTTACAATGTGCATTTTCTCTCCCTCTGTTACTTTTGCAAAACTTACACCAAAGTAGAAGAGTTGCTTTTCCCAATAAACTATTTAGCAAACCTTATTTTTTCTCCCTACATATAAAATGGGTTACTAATGACAGTCAGCAGCAGAAAGATATTGCTCCTCCCATCAAGAATGTTGGATGTGGCAGTCCAGAAGATGATTCAGAAATGCCTTCCAAAAGAAGTATATAAGTACTCTATTTTTATAAAATTTGAGTATTCTAATTTCATTAAACAAGAAATTAGCTAAAACTAGGAACAATTTACATAGTTTAAGTTGTATTATAAAGTGGAAGTACATTCACTGAAAGCAATAATATGGGTTTGCCTGAATCTAACCAAGTCATTGTTCCTATTACAATTTCACTCAGGTTCCTTGGAGGCGGCACTTGTCTACATCAAGGACCATAAGCAAGAGAGCTGCAACAGTGCCCTGGACATGAACAGGAATTTAGTAAAAATTCAGAACTAACTAAAGAATAGGGTATGCATTTGTGGGTGATGTGAGGTATGACTAGAGTTAGATAATAATCTAGAGAATTAGCCAGAAGTTGATCATGAAACACTGTATTATCCATAGTAAGGACTTTATGTTTCAGACAATGGGAAGCCACTGAAAGATTTTAGTCAGAAGAAAGTGGCATTACCTTGCTTGTTAAGCTATGCCAGATCTAATTCCTGGGACTGCACAATGAAGGACCACCACCAAATATATACATTTATTAATTTGTTCTTTCACCAACTGGTCTTCATTTTCTGCATCAAATTTGCATCTATGTATGGGCAGAGAATTTGATATGCAGGGTCCACATATTTCGATTCAGCAAGATTTTGGAAGTTGATTTAAAAAATGCAACAGCATCTTCCTTGTTAATGAAAAAGTCATGTAAGAAAGTGTCTTTTTAATGAAAACAATAAAAGATGTCACATGCAAAGTTTGCATTAATTTTGATGATAAAAGATAAGACTTGAAAGAAATGTCTTCCATGTTAGAAGATTAACAACTTTTATCTCAAATTCGTGATTGAGCAGAAAGGCTCTGGAGCCAGGCTTTCTGGATTCACACTTGGCTCTGCCCCTTACTGTCTGTGTATTTGTGGGCCAGTTATTGATCCTCTTAGGGTCTTAGTCTTCAATTCAGATAAGAAAGGATAATAATATACCTATATTATAATAGGTGGGGATAACATGAATTAATACATATACAATACTTGACACAATGCCCAGAAGCAGTTTAACAAATATTAGTAAAGGCTAATGAGTAGAACTTCCTCCTCTTGACCTTGGTCACATGTTTTTTTCTTCTTCTGCCTTTATGGATACTCATTTAGTGGAGATGAAAATCAGAAGAATTTGAAGAGATGTGAAGACCATACCCTGAGGTACAAACATACTCAAGGTTATTATTGTTAATGTCTTACTATAGCAGGATTAAGAGGATTCTCAGGATTTAAATTTTGAAAAACATAAAAACTGGCTGGGGGGGCATGGCTAAAAGGACCTCATGTCTTAGGTCAGCCTTAGAACTAATGGAGAACAAGGATCTTCAGGTTTCTTCCTAAATTGTCATCTCAGATTCCTAGAAGAGTTTCCAGGACAGAGCTGTGTAGAGAAACAATATTGTGTATTTTTACGGAATATGCCTTCTGTTGTATTTCTTGGAAAACTGACTGTGGCATAACTGTTAAAATAAGGTGAGGAACTGGTCAGAATGGCCATCATTAAAAAATCTACAAACAATAATTGCTGGAGAGGGTGTGGAGAAAAGGGAACCTTCTTGCACTGTTGGTGGGAATGTAAATTGATACAGCACTATGGAGAACAGTATGGAGGTTCCTTAAAAAACTAAAAATAGAACTACCATATGACCCAGCAATCCCACTACTGGGCATATACACTGAGAAAACCATAACTCAAAAAGCGTCATGTACCACAATGTTCATTGCAGCTCTATTTACAATAGCCAGGACATGGAAGCAACCTAAGTGTCCATCAACAGACGAATGGATAAAGAAGATGTGGCACATATATACAATGGAATATTACTCAGTCATAAAAAGAAACGAAATTGAGGTATTTGTAGTGAGGTGGATGGACTTAGGGTCTGTCATACAGAGTGAAGTAAGTGAGAAAGAGAAAAACAAATACTGTATGCAAACACATATATATGGAATCTAAAAAAAAAAAAAATGGGCATGAATAACCTAGGGGCAAGACAGGAATAAAGTCATAGACCTACTAGAGAATGGACTTGAGGACACGGGGAGGGGGAAGAGTAAGCTGGGACAAAGTGCAAGAGTAGCATGGACATATATACACTACCAAATGTAAAATAGATAGCTAGTGGGAAGCAGCCGCATAGCACAGGTAGATCAGCTAGGTGCTTTGTGACCACCTAGAGGGTTGGGATAGGGAGGGTGGGAGGGAGGGAGATGCAAGAGGGAAGAAATATGGGGATATAGGTATATGTATAACTGATTCACTTTGTTATAAAGCAGAAACTAACACACCATTGTAAAGCAATTATACTCCAATAAAGATGTTAAAAAAAAAAAAAAAGGTGAGGAATCTCAGTACAAACTATTAGTTCTTTGTGAGTAAACATAATGTTCCCGGGGCGTTGCTGGTGGTCTTCTCCTCATGTCCCTCACATTCCTTATTAGAGAAGCTGAGATTTCTAAGTACCTGGGACCTTTTCCTGAAACTTCTAATATTTACTCTAGGAAAGGGCAGGTTCTCTCAGCATGCCACAATCTGAACACAAAAGATTGTTATTTTATCTTCTGGGCAGAGAGAATGAATAACGAGAAGGTGACTGTGGGGTGTACCAGGCTGGTCTATGAAGAGATGAAAATGTTTCTCTCAAGAGGTTCCAGAGCTTCACTTGAGTTCTCCCACCCGAAGGGGAAAATGCCAATAAATTTAAACCAACATTAAAGTAGCATAAGATTTTTGTGATGATCTCATTATTCAGTATAGATGGAACAAAAAAGAAAACCAATAATCCTGAGAGAAGTAATATCTTTAGTTGTACTGAAAGGTGAGCTGTGTGTCATTAAATATCAATAGATACAGCTGAGAAGATAAAAATAGATTTACCTTTACATTAGCAGAGCAGAGACTAAAAAACACTAATGAAAAAGAGCTGCCTGCTCCAGCCAGTGACTGCACAATGCCATACAAAGTCCAGAGCCAGACAAGCTGCCTTGACAAAATCGCTGACACTGTTAGGCTTGCCAGTGGAGTCTTTTCTTTACATCTAACCTTTAACAGTATGAAAGCATTTACATTCTGTCCTCCCTAAGTTACTCTCTCCACACTGTCTCCTCACAATGTGAGCTGTCTCTTTTAGTTTTCTTTCATTTAACTTAAGATATATATATGAGCATTGCCAAGGGAGATATTTTCCAGTTCTTATTATTTTCCTGAGCAAAGAGGAATTCTCTGGGTCAAGGAAAGTAGTTTCGTACAGTAGAGTCCACCAGTTAAATGTCATGCTTCAGTTCTCAGATGTCAGCTTTCCAGGAACTTGTCATTCTCAGCTATCCTTCCTCCCTCATACCTTTTTCTTTTTCCTCCCTGGTCTCTGTGTTTCTCTCACTTTCCCTTCCTCCTCACCTCCCTTCCCAAGAAGAAAGACTGGAGTCTGATATTTTTCCGTGACTCTGTAAGCAGTGCGGGGCACATGTTGCACGCTACATACATGTGAACAGATGGTCAGGTGGACAGAACATATTGACCCATGATTTACTGAGATAAAAGAAAAGACAAAAATAAAATCATGAGGTTGAGGCACAAGATATTGGCTTTGTCTACCAAAGTAAATATTTCTTACAATAGCATAGTGAATCTTTAACTAAACACCAGAGGTTTTAAAATATTACAAAGATTTCCTAAAGTCTTTGTGTGGTATTCTTGCTATAATTTACACAGCATACACGTTTGTGCATTCAACTAAGTGTAGATGCCTACCTTGGATAAAAGAACATGGAACTTTGGTGGGGTGGTAGATGGAGAGAAAAAGTGATGACTTGATGTCCCATTTATATAAGTAAACCTGAGAAGAATATACAGAATAAAAACTCTTCTCCATTCCACTCCCCAAACTAGAAAAGTTGAATAATTTAAAGATTAAGTACAAATGCACTTAGAGAAATATTTTAGGGGTCAAAAATCTTTATCTGTGATTATTATCTTAGGTCCAGTTACTTAGAAATAGGGTCTGTGGCAGAAACCCTTGTGAAAGTGACTCATTGAAGGAAAAACCTGAGTGATAAGGCAGGGGAAGAAGCTATGCAGAAATGTGCATTTCAGGAGAAATACAACCCAGGCCTGACCTTACTGGGAGTTCTGGCACATGAATTACACCAGACAAAGGTCCTGGGTTGTTATGTTATGTTCTCCATAAGTCAGCCATGGGCTACTGGTGGCCCTTGGGAGGGACTGGGGCAAATCTTCCAGGAACCTCCCTGTAAGGTAGTTCCCATTAGCCAAGGATGAGCCTCCAGGGAAGAGTGTAGGTTTGAACCATTAGTAACCAACACTGAAAAAGCTGAGGCATTAACCAGACCTGCAAAGGTGATCTGGGTGGGCATCAACAGCGTTCGCTTTAGGAACATTTTCCAATTTAGTTTAACCCAACAATTACTGGACATTTGATATGTTCAAGAAATAAGCATAGTGATTCAGAGATTAATAAAAAATATATAATTTCTAGCTTCAAGGAGATCCTAGTCTAGTAAATGAGACACATAGGTACTCAAGTATCCAACTATGAACTGGATTTTCTCCAGATCTTATTTGTTAGTAGATGAAATAGGTCAAGTTAACATTAAGAGTCAAAATTGCTCTGGCTTATGTGGTCTCTCCATAGTCTGATCTAGGTCTGTTCTGAATGGTGTCAAGGGGTGAGTCACAAAGAAGTGAGATTCACTTTTCTTGCCTATCCTTGCTTGAAAGGGTATTTCATCAAATCTCATGGCTTTGAAACCCATCTGATGACTCCCATATCTATATTTCAATTTGAACATCTCTCTTTAACTCTAGAGTCAAATATCCAACTGCCTATTCTATATCTCCTTCTTGGATATCTAATAGGCACCTAAAACTTAACAAGTCCAAAGCAAAACCCATCATAGATTCATCCTTAATTACTCTCTTTTTGTAATACTTGCATCAGCAAACTATGTCCACTCAACCTCTGATATATTTAGAATCAGGGCACTTCTTTCACTTCCAAGGCTATCATCTTGGTCTAAGTGATATCAGCTATCAGCCTGTTCCTGGATTATGGCTAGACTACTAAATGGTTCCTAACTTATTGGTCTGAACCCACCTCTTCCTGACCTGGCTCCCCCACCCCCAACCCCACATATAGTTCCTTGTCACCACAGCAGCCAAAACATAAACTGTATCATATCAGTCCTCTGCTTTCACCATTTCACTTGAAGGAAAAACCAGTGTCTTACAATAGCATATACAACACTCTATGACTCGGTACAATTAGAATATCTGCCAGAATGGGCCATAAAGAATTCTTTGAAAAGTATTCTTTGGAATTTTTTTGTAAGTTAGTCTCTAAGTCATTCTGCAAGTTGCAGCTCAGAAAATGAACAAGTGCTAGAGTAGAAACCTGACAGTTATGGGCCTATGGACTTGTATTTAAAATTATGGGAGTGATTATGATTACCTTTGTAGAAAAATAAGGCAGAAGACAAGAGGTTTGGCACAGAATTCTGAGAAGCTTCAACTTTTCATGGTCATGTGAAGGTTGGAAGGACTAGCTTGGGAGACAGAGAGTAGATGCTAGGGACCAAGGAAAGTAGTCAAGAAGAGTGTAATGTCAGGAAAGCTATGGGTTATATAGAAAAATGGGACATATTCTCTAATCTCAAGAAGCTAGTATTCGACTCTTATCTGTGAACTAATTCAATGACTGAATTTCTTATTTTTTACACTGGTTGTATTCTATAATAATTGACATTTTAAATATAGTAATAAAAGCTAGACTATTACTTCTCCATATGTTCTGTGGTAATTACAAGGTCAAGTATTTGCATTAAAAATAATAACGTTACACATTGAATGTCTTATCACATTGGACATCTATCTCAGCAGTTTTTACTTCCAGGCTTTTTCATGGCCATTTCTGTGAGAAATGCTTTGAACATGCTTAGTTATTTGGCATTTATGCCTATTTGCAAATACTTTTGATAGTCTTAGCATTCTTACATTTTCTATTTAGGGAGGAAAAAATGATCACAATATTTAACCTATATAACTTCTGATTTCTTGACCATTGAATTACAGATTTTTCCAGTTTTCACAATGTAAGAAATCTTAGGAAATTTTCTATATACTTTAAGGTATAAATGAATGAACACTGGAATTTGACTAAGATCTTTAAAATAGAGTTAATTTTATATATCTCACATAGTTGTAATGAAAATTAAAAGAGAATGTATTACAGTATATTTGGTAAAGGATAAAATATTGTATAAGTATAAATTATCCATTCCTCAAATAGATATTGTAATGCATGTTACGTAGAGTACCCTCTGATGAGCAAAGGGGTATCCAAGGATAAATATGACTAAATCTCTTTCCTCAAGATGTTTTCATTCTAGTATTGGAAGACCAGAGTAACTTTAACATAAGTAGGAATACACTAAATTCAAAACTCAGATGGCAAACTCCTTAAAGATGGGGACCTCTTCATGTACACTATGATTTCCTCAGTGCTCAGAAATGGTACTTGCCATATAGAATGCATTCAATGCTTATTGAATAAATTGATGAATATAAATAAATAATAGAGGACTCAAAAGAAATAACAGATGAAAGCAGGTTGTAATAAAGCCGTATTCAAATGTAAATAAAAGACAGTATTATGAATTTTCAAAGGAAAGAAAAATGACTTCTGAATAAGGAGAAATAATTAAGCTCCATGGAGAAATGGTATTTGACTAGACTTTATAGACTGGGGAAAATTTGAAACTACGCATTTGAAAAGGTAGTCATGCTGTGGCAAAAAGGTAATTTGATTAAAAGTTAAGGCATTTAAAATTAGTCATATTGTATAATTAGAAAAATAACATTGACTAAGTATTGACTAAATAGGAGCTCTCACTCCCACTGGAAAACCTATTAAGAAAAAGGCCGTAAACTATGGAGAAATGTTTGCTATTTGTCATCGTGTAAATAACTATCACATTGACTGAAATGTTTAAAGACCTAAATATTTTTCCACAGTTGCAGCCACCCGGTGAGTTGCTAACAGTTAGACAAAGGCAACCTTAAGGAAACATATTTATCACTACACCCCATGCAGTTCTAGCCATAAAGAGTTCAACTCCAAAATGGATATTCCCCTTGAGCTGTAAAATTTTGTTTCAGAAAAAAACTCCCTAGGGGAATTAAACTTCCCTTTTTAAAAACTGATTTGAGTTTTACAGTTATTCAATTATGCTGTGGTTCAATAAACTTTTATTAAACCTATGTGTACCTAACACAAGTCCAGGCACTGTGGGGATAAACAAGATAAGTTTTTATATTATTATAACAGACGCTTAAAATATAAACATTGCATCTACACTTGATGACAGAGAAACTCAGAGGGACAGTTTCTAATTATTTATACAGAAGATATGAAAATTTTCTTTATTACATCCATTTTGACTCCAGTGCTAGAAATATACATAAGTGGCAATTAAACACAAAATTATGACCTGCATCACAATCCATTTACTTTAAAGATAAATGAGGTAGGAGGTATAATTGTACTATACTCAGATCTAGCAATAATCTTCATTGCTTTTCCAGGTTTCACCAAGAAAACTTCTTATAAAATTTTATTTAACGTATAAGCTTATTGTAGAAAAAGTGAAAACTACAGATGACTATAAATCATAAGATAAATTACCACGGGTCCAATTTCACAAAAACAACACTGTTACTATCTCGTCAGATTTTCTCTTAGTTAAGTTTAGCATTTAACCTATTTGAAAAATGGAAATAAGAAAATATACTAGCTTTGTTTTCAATATTTCTTTTTTGCATGGTATAAAGATAAAGGTGAAGCCCTTCCTCACAAGCTCTAGTTCATCTTCAGAAGTCACACCCCTCCACCCCCCACCTTTATAGACGGTTATAGCATTCCTGCCTTTTCCCTGGATTTACCCATCTCTCTCTCCTTCTCATTTTCTGGTCAGGGAACTAAGATCCCACATGCTGTGCAGCGTGGCCTCCCCCAAAAATAAAAGGCTTCTGACATAAAAAAATATTCCTATCAGGCTTGACGTTCCAAGGGTTTAGAGATTATCTCCTAGAAGCAAAGTTTACATTCTTTACTATACAATATCTCATTCTACTCTGTGATTGATTCTTCTCTTCCATATGTTATGACCCAGAAAAATTACTCATCTATAATTGTGAAAACTAGTTATCTAACCAATGTGCAACATGTCTAGTGATAGTAAACTACCTCTAAGGTAGATCCATTTCATTTTTGGGAAAATGTATTATTATTTATATTGAGACTTCATCTAACATATGATGCACATTCTTTTATTAATATCTACCACAGAACTTTGCATGTAATGATTGTTAATTAAAATTATGCTAAATGAATAAGAGCACATATTATATTTTTGCTGTACCATGAACCAAAGTAGAATTTCACATATGACTGCAACTAGACATACATAACAACAGGTGAGATAAAAAGAGATGGCCACTGAAATCAGCAAATGAGGAATGCAAGAGCTTCTCTTATTAAGAAGAGAGAGAGAAATCTTCACAGAAGTAGGATATTTTCCTGGTAGGTGCGTATCACAGCTTATATGAACAGCATACTATAAAACGTGTTCCATTGATAGAAAAGTAATAAATCCAGAGTAAGTCAAGCAAAATAAGATTGTGTGATCTCATGATGTCTTCAAGGCAGAGAAGGATATATGATGGATAGCTGACCTTTCAAATATAAGGGAAAGAGAATGTACTTCTTCTTATTGGTATTTTGGTCTATGATTAAGCTTACTGAATTTTTTTTTTTCTCTGTAAACCCAATACATAGAGGATAAAATTGAGATTGTAAAAACCATCTTTAGCTTAACTAATACATTCACCTCTAACCACAGGCCGGTTGAAAAGCTATAAAGTATTTTGAGCATTGAGATGGTAAGCTTGTCATCAGGCTGCCACAATGCACTTCATTCTCCATATTAGTTCACTTAGTAGATTCAATACTGAAGCTAAGCAGTACATCTACAAAATACTTGCAGAAAGTTACCAATATTAAACTGATTCCTTGTTTTTGAGTTTTCCTCATTTCCATTGTCTTTCAGAAGTTAATTTTTCTCCAAACTTTTAATGTCCTGGAATCTTAGGAATTTTCATGTTTTATTACATTGTCATTTGAGTGAGAGGGTAATTTGGAGCTCAGGCTAAATCAAATCTAAGTGATGATCATATATATCCCACAATTATTTCATCCCCTTATACAACTAAAGAATTATAAACCTACCTGTCCCATGTAAGAGACATATGAATTAGATGGATTATAATCAAGACAAATTTCATGTAGATTAGACATGGATGGTTATATTTATCTGCTTTAACAACCTATGATTTTTAATCATTAATCAATTTAATAGACTATGATCTATTTTATTATTTTTTGTGGCCTCTGTACACAGCTTTAGAGATTAGGTATGATTAAATAAATGGATCATATCTTATGTTACAGATTGACTAAACTAGTTTGTCAGTGCTCTGGATCTCAAAATAAAGCAGGGGTTTAAATTATTTAGTGATTTTGATCCATGTGTATTGACTAAACACAGCTTATGGTCATGACAGGGAAGAACAGTTAATATAATAATGAATTGCATTTAAAAATATGTATTCATTTATTTTAAAAAAATCAAAGATATTTTGTACTTTTTTCATTTTTTTACTGTGGTAAAATATATATAACAAAGTATACAAGCTTAACTCTTTTTAAGTGTATAGTTCAGTAGTATTAAGTACATTCATGTTGTTGTACAACCTCACCATACTTGATCTCCAGAACTCTTCATTTTTCACCACTGAAACTCGATACCCATTAAAAATTAACTCCCCATTCTCCTCTCCCCCCAGCCTGTGGCAACCACCATTCTACTCTCTGTCTGTATGATTCTGACTATTCTAGCTACTTCATATAAGTGGAATCATACAGTATTTGTCTTTTTAGGGCTGGCTTATCTCACTTAGCATAATGTTCCTCAAGATTCATTCATGTTGTAACATATGTTAGAATTTCCTTCACTTTTTTAAAAGTCTGCATAATATTCCTTTGCTTGTATATACCACATTTTACTTACCCATTCTTATGTGGATGGACACTTGTGTTGCTTTCACATTTTATCTATTGTGAAAGATGCTGCTATGAACTTGGGTATATAAATATGTCTTCAAGATTCTGCTTTGAATCTCTTGGATATGTATCCAGAAATGTAATTGCTGGGACATATGGTAATCCTTTTATAATTTTTTGAGGATCACCATATTGTTTTCCACAGTGGCTGTGCCAGTTTACATTCCTACCAGCAATGCACAAGGGTTCTAATTTCTCCATATCCTCACCAAAACTTGTTATTTTCACTTTCTGTTAGTAGTCATCCTAACAGGTGTGTTGCAGTTCATGTAGGCAGTTTAAAAAAAAAATTTTGCGTATGATGTAAAAACAACTCTTTCTTTACTCAACTTCCCCAAATTTCACTTCCTAGAAGAAATTTCTGTCAATATTTATCAAAAAATTTTTTGAATTTTTGCAGTCATGATTTTTCAGTTAGATATCTTTGCTTCCTACAATGAAATAGGAGGATTTGTTTTTTTCCCTATTACAGACACACACACACACACACACACACACACACACACACACACTATATCTTTACTCTTTTTCCAATTAAGTTTATATCCTCAATTTTGTTTACAGCAATAGGTAAAGTTTACATTATTAATACTATGTAAATATTTTCACAGCTGAGTCAGGTAACAGACTAGGATTTTATGTGGCCCCCCCTATCCTCAGGTTCTGCACCTGCAGATATAGAGGGCTGACTAAGAGACCTGAGCATCCGTGGATTTTAGTTTGTGCTAAAACTAAACCAGTCCCCTGTGGACTTGGAGGGACCACTGTATTTTATTTCTCATGCAAACTTTTGATTTCCTTGGAATTAATAACTGGGCCATTTTTGTTTTTTTAATTTCATTAGAATTTATTCTAATTCATTCTCAAACTCTTGCAGAAACATAAATCTCTAAGAAAAATTTCCTGAGTGCCTGCTAGATTGCTAGGGACTGCTCTGAGAATCTGCGATATAACAGATATAACAGTATCCCATAAAAAGCTCCCTGACCATTTGGAGCTTACTTTCTGGCTGGTGAGACAGATAATAAACAATATTATAATAAATAAATGTACTACCAATAATGTTAGAAGGGCTGGAAGCTATGGGGGAAAAAAAAGTAAGTACAGTGGGTAGAATGCAGTTTTCATCATTAACAGGGAGTTGGGACAGACCTCCTTGGAAAGGCAACTTTTGAGAAGACATTAAAGGAGTACGGGCTTGGAAGTAGTGTAGTAAGGAAGCATGCCTGGCATGTTGGAGAGACGTATGTAGCAAGAACTGAGGGAGTGAGGAGGTGAGAGGTAGGAGATGAAGTTAGGAAATGGGGCCCACTTAAGACTTTGTGTTTTATTCTGAGGGAAAGAAGTTTTTAGTGCTTGAGCAGAGAAGTGATAATCTGACCTTTGTTTTAAAATGATCTTCTTGGCTGCTGTGTTGAGAATAATGGGTACTATTTGGAGGGGAGGGCAGAGGAGGAAAGGGTAGAACAGGAAGAAGAGTTAAGAGGCAGTTACAAGGAGTCAGGTGAGATTCTTTGTGGTTCTGTGGCTCACACACATCAGGAACTCTAGGGGTTTTGTGTTTTTCTTTAACCATTATTGCCAGCATTCCTGGCCTTCATTCAGCAGTCTGAATGGATTGCTTAATATATGCGTTCTTACTAGAATCTCTGTTCACCATCATCAGCAGGATGCCCTTTGCCTGCAATGGACGTTCTGGTTTACTATCCAAAATCTTCCTCTTCCTTGATGACTGCTTCATTTCAGTGAAGCAAATATTTTAGTAGGCTTTTGAGAGAGGGGGCAAGGAAAGTCATTTTTTAAGTCCTTGAAAGTCTGAAAATGTTTTTATTGCAGTCTCACATTCGATAGCTACCTTGACTGAGTAAATAATTCTAAGTTGAAAATTAACTCCCTTTAGAATTTTGAAGAAATTATTCATTTGCCTTCTGACTTCCAATGTTGAATTTTTATATCATAACAATGGGACCTTGGTTTGACTCTTTTTCCCCCTCTTCCTCCATACAGTACTTTTCAAGACTGGAAACAAATGTTTAATCTCTGGGACATCTTCTAGTATTATTTATCTTTAATAATTCCCATCTCTATGTTTTCCCATTTCTTTCTGTTTGGAACTTCTATTACTTAGATATTTGACCTCCTCTACCTTTGTAATATTTTTCTTCCTATTTTATAACTATTTATTTGTTTCATATTTTGAGAAATCTCCTCAACTTTCTTTCTAGTCCTTCAATTGAATTTTTCCTTTTTCCTATTATATCATGTTAATTTCTAAGAATTTCCTTTCTCTGAATATTCCTCTTCCATTATATCCTATGTATTACCAGGTCCTTTACACTGCCCTGAAATCACACTAGATACATTGTAATCCATTCACTTTTTCTCATAGATGATGAATGAATTCTTCAATCCCTTATACAAATTTCCAAGATGCTCTCATGCTCATGCTCAGCTGAAGACTTTGTTTCCTTTTTCACTGAGGATAATTTTTTTTTAATTTAAAGATTTTTACAAACTCATACTTAGCACCACATTTACTCAGATACGACAATCTGATCCCATCTGTTTCGCCTCTCATCTGTGCTATGGATGAATTACCCATGCTTCTATCAAAGACTCCAATATTCTCTCACATACTCAAAGATACCATTCTGGCAATTTTCCAGTCTTTTGCCTATATCAACTTTTCATTCTCTACAGGATTATTATTATCAATGTATTATCACACTATAATTTATCCCATCTTAAAATCTCTGGCTTGACCCTACTTTCTCCTCCACCTGACTGCTCATTTTCCCTGCCTTTACAGAAAAACATCTTGGAAAAATTGTCTACACTCATTGCTCCATTTTCCCTTGTCTCATTCTCCCTTAAACCCATGCAAATTTGGTCTTTATTGCTAATAGGTCACTTTGTGCACTTGTTACCACTGCTCTTGTCAATGGCCTACTTTTTGATAATCTCAATGGTCAGTAATTAGTATATTTTAATATTCAATATTAATTATCTTATTTATGGTCTGCCTTGCCCACCAAAATGTAAATTCCATGAGGGAAGAATACTGGTCTATTATGTTCACTGACTTAGAAGAATACTTGTCATCATCTTTCAGTTAATATTTGTTAAAATGATTGCATACAGTACCTTCTCTTATATCTCTGTGGACATTAATCATAAATTTTGGAAATTTTATTCTTATCCCTGCCTTGTTTCATTTTTTTCTAAGCTGTTTACATTTTTTAAAATTAATTAATTAATTAATTAATTAATTTTTGGCTGCCTTGAGTCTTTGTTGCTGCATATGGGCTTTCTCTAATTGTGGAGAACGGGGGCTTCTCTTGTTGCAGAGCAAGGACTCTAGGTGCGTGGGCCTCAGTAGATGTGGCACATAGGCTCAGTAGTTGTGGCTCATGGGATCTAGAGTGCAGGCTCAGTAGTTGTGGTGCACAGGCTTAGTTGCTCCACAGCATGTGGGATCTTCCCAGACTAGGGTTCGAACCTGTGTCCCCTGCATTGGCAGATGGATTCTTAACTACTGTGCCACCAGGGAAGCCCAAAGCTCTTTACCTATTATTTTACTAATTGTTAATTAATTAATTTGTTTATTTATCCATTTGTTTATTGCCTTTTGTGTGGAATTTTTTTTTTCAAAAGTTTCATGATCCCTGATTCTCAATTGGATACAATTAAGAGGCAAATTACTAAAAATCTTACTGGCTTGGAAATGTCCAAATGTTACCAAGTAGCTCTATTTAGACCATTCCTCCCACAGCAAAATCATAGAGAAACTGGAGAGACATTTACATTTGACAGAAAAGAAAGGCTTTGAGTGAAGCAGTTCTCACATTCTTACTGTATTTTTTCTTTTTCTTTTTCTTTTTTCTGGTTGAGCTCTGATCTATGCATGCATAAAAAGGACTCCAAGCAGCCCAGGAAAGGTTAAAATAGGTAAACAGAGACCAAGTTTGTAATATGAGTCTGTCTAAGTTAATTGTATTATAAAAGAAAACAACAACAACAACAACAACATTACTCAGAGGAATAGAAAAGAATCCAGAGCTTCTTCAACACAACATTCACCATGTCCAGGACTTAATCACAAAATTACTAGATTTATTAAGAAATAATAAATACAACCAATCTTCCAAACAAAAGGTAATCAATAAAGACCAACCACTAGATGGCAAATCTAAGAGAAAAGCACTTTAAAGAAGCTATTATTATTGCATTCAGTGTTATAAAGCAAAGCATACTTAAAATCAAGGAACAAATATGAAATCTCTATAGAAACTATAAAGAAACTATAAAGAAGATTCAATTTGAAATTCCACAATTGAAAAGTAAATGAAATAAAAAATACCTGGATAGGCTTAACAGAAGAAATATAAATTAAATAATCTAATTTGAAGAACACAGAGGAAAAGTATTGACCCCATAAATGAATAGAGCATAAAGTATCTGGTAATATCAAAATTTCTAATATATAAGCATTTGAAGCCCCAGAATCAGAGGAAGGAAAAAAGGAACAGAAAAACTATTTGAAAAAACAATTGCCAAAAATTTCCCAAATTTAGTAAAGGTCATAGATTTATAGATTCAAAAGGTCACTGGCTCTAAAGCATAATAAATACAAAGTAAATTACATGTTAGTCAAAGAAAGACAATCAAAGAAAAAGACAAAATCTTGAAAGCAGAGGAAAAGCATACATTAGAATAGGGGACAACAATTTCAAAGCCATGTATTTCTTGTCAGAATCAATGGAAGTCAAGGTAGTGGAACTGATCTTGACAGTGGAACATCTTGAGGGCTAAAAGAAAAAAAAAGTCTATATTTGAAGATAATATTCTTTAACTGTAAAAGCATAATAAGGCATATTTAAATAAACAAAACCTAAGAAAATGAATTTCCAGCAAACTTGCATTAAAAGGGAATTATTGGGCTTCCCTGGTGGCGCAGTGGTTGGGAGTCCGCCTGCCGATGCAGGGGACGCGGGTTCGTGCCCCGGTCCGGGAGGATCCCACGTGCCGCGCAGCGGCTGGGCCCGTGAGCCATGGCCGCTGAGCGTGCGCGTCCGGAGCCTGTGCTCCGCGGCGGGAGAGGCCGCAGCAGTGAGAGGCCCGCGTATCGCAAAAAAAAAAAAAAAAAAAAGGGAATTATTTTATCTAAAAGAATATGATTCCAGATGGAAGTACATACCTTCAGAAAGGAATGAAGTGCTCTAGAAATTATAATTATGGGTATAAAATTATATTTATGAATTTAAAATTATATTTATACTTATAAAATATTTTTCTTAATTTAAAATACATATGACTGTTTAAATAAAGTATATAACTTATATTAAGCAGTTTAAAACATATGTAGATATAAATGAAAACTATAGCATAAATGATGTGGGGAGTGGTAAATGGAACTGTTTGTGAAATTCTTGCAATTTGCATTAAGCAGTGAAATATCAACTCAAGTAGACTGTGAAAAGTTGTATGTTGTAACCCTAGAGCAAACACTAAAGAAAAAATAATGCAAAATGTTTTAACAAAAAAGCCAATAGATAAATTATAATGAAATTCTTTGTTTGTTTTTTTTTTTTAGGAAGTTTTCTGGTGGGAACCGGAAAACCTGCTAGACAAACTCTACAAGAGCCATAACACTTATAATGAAATTCTTAAAAAAAAAAAAAAAGTTATTTATCTTAAAAGAAGACAGGAAAAGAGGAAAAAGTACAGAAGGGGAAAACAGGCAACAAATAATAAACATAAATACAATCATATCACTAATTCCATTAAATGTAAATAGAATAAAAGACAGATATTGACAGAATAAATAAAAATCTAATGGAAAGCTCAGTTTATATGGGCTGGACTCCTTGATTTGTGGGATTCATTACAAAGTGAAATGGCTGTAGGTCTTTACTTTTTTCTTGGGTCCTTATTTTCCTAGGTAAGAACCATCTTTCATCTATATTAGAGGTAGAATGCTAACTTACTGTTTTTTGAATGAGGTCTAATGGTCTCATTATTCAGTAGGTATTCTTTTACTTAATTCTGCTGTTTTCAATATTGCATCTCTCCATCAACTGAGTCTGTTGTTGTCCTTGGTTCCACATTGTCTCTGAAAGAATCTCTTCAAATAGTAAACCTCTGATCTTCTGGAAGAATAGGTGTGGGTATAATGTTCAGCCGGCCAATTTGAAAAATGACTATCTTGAATAGGCTTATCTTTTTTAGAGATAAAGGACATAAAGACATATTTGAGTAATACAGATAGTAGTCTTAATAATAATGCTATGAAATGAGAAGCAACCCTTTTAGGAAAGGGCCAGTGGAAGAAATTTCTGACTTCGTATTGCCATGTGGTGAGACTTTATGTATGATAAACCTCCTAGAACTCCTCAACACTCTCAGCTCATTCCTCTCCCCACTTCTGCAGGGTGGTCTAATTGTTAAACTTGAAGAAAAGGACATGTTCACTTCATTCCTCCCATTTTTTTCTCTTTCAAGACCTCTGAATCTGCAATGTGGGTGTATTTGATTTGTTTCCTTTCATGCAGGCAACATAAGGACAGCTTTGGTCTTAGAGGACAGCTTTGGTCTTAGGGGTATCTGTGTTATCTGTGCCACTGTGTGTAACTGCGTTAATTAAGACGGGGGTGATGGTTGCAGATCTAGAGCCATAGTCTCCAAATAGCTTTAGCAATATAGAAAAGATGGTAATTTCTTCTCCATCTGTCTATATTTGGGTCTTAGCTCTCAAGCTGTTTTGATTAAGAAGGGAAAAAATACTATGTATTGTCCCTTAAAATCCCAACAGGAAACACTCTGTGTCTGCCTCTGAAATGTAAATAATATTATAGTTTATTAATTTGCTGCTTGTTCTAATCAGGCTATTTTTGAAATAGTCATTGTATTAGCAAAACATAAATTGTCATTTTTCTGAGGTGTATCTTATTTACTTATTTTGTATTTATAAAAATACCTGTAAATGGGATATCACTACACTTTTAGTAAAATGACTAAAATTAAGAAGACTGATAATGTCAAGAAATGACATGAGGATGGTGTAAGTGAAATTTTTATATGTTGGTGGTGGGAGCATAAATTGGCAAAACTACTTGGGAAAATTGCCTTCCAATACTTAAAACAGTGAATCATATGTTTATCCTATGGCCCAGAAATTACACTGCCAGACTTATTTCCGGTGCATTTGTCCACCATAAACATGTACAAGAACATTCAAGACTACTTTTTTCTTAGTAGCCGTAAATAAATGGCAAATAACAAATGTCCAATGCCAGCAAAATTGACAAAGTATAGTATATTAATAAAATGGAACACTATGGAGCAATGAAATGAATAAATTACCACCACATGTAACAACAAGGTGAATCTCATAGACATTATACTGAACAAAAGAGACCACATATAAAAGAGTACATATCATATAATTCGATTTGTAGGAGGTTCTAGAATAAGAAAAACTAATCTATTGTAAAAGAAGTCAGTACAGTAGCTTCCTTAGCAGGTGAGTAAGTAATGAGTAGGATACCAGGATACCAGGAAACATTTTGAGGTACTAGAAATATTCTGAGTCTTGATCAAGATAATGATTACTTTAATTTATGCTATACCTCAAAAAATGTCAACATTTTATATATTCATTAAAAAATTATCTTTAAAAACTTGATTCCTAAAAGACAATTAAATGTAGCAAACACAATCATATTTTAATATTTTGATGACCAGATAAAAATTCATATTCTCATAGGTATTCACAACACAAAGATAATAAATATTTATTTATTAAGACTTAATGGATAAACTTGACTTTCAACAATTATTATTTATATTCTACCAATAGTAACAATAATTTCTCAAATCTGAAATTTGATGAGTCAATTTTTTTTTTTTTTTTTTTTTTGCGGTATGCTGGCCTCTCACTGCTATGGCCTCTCCCCTTGTGGAGCACCGTCTCCGGACGTGCAGGCTCAGCGGCCATGGGGTACGGGCCCAGCCTCTCCGCGGCACGTGGGATCCTCGAACGGATCCCCACACGGGATCCACGAACCCGTGTCCCCTGCATCGGCAGGCGGACTCTCAACCACTGCACCACCAGGGAAGCCCGATAAGTTAATATTTAATTAGGAAGTTATATTGTAATTGCCCTTTTCTAAGGACCAAGAAGCATTATTTCTACAGAATTACTTAACTATAGAAGTTAGTGTAAAAACAGTGTAATGAAAAATTTATTTAATCAGCTCTCTTTTAATCATTATTTTAGCCATAGCACGTGCACTTGGTATTAGGTATTAACATAAGCTTATATATGAGAGGGAAATTAGTTTATTGGTTTAATAATTATATACTAATATCTATTATATGCAGTTGAATTATAATCATATGTCTCAAGCTTGCCACATCATGCCTTAGTTCAAAATGATATCACTATAGCCCTTATATGAGAGACAAAGAGAATGTGTAGCTGTTTCCATTTATAACAAACAAGACTAATTCCATCAAATTGTCAGTTGTTATGCAACTTCATTAAAATCTGCCATCATCAATTGTTTGTAATCTACTTAGAGTTTGGTTTTGTCTCAAATTCTTATATAAAACTTTTAGCCATGTCTCATAAATTAATAATTTGAAAACTAGAGGCTTTTTCATTTATCTTTTGTTTGATAGGCCAGGCAGTAAAACCAAAGGAACTGTTACTGAATGAGGCAAAGTCTTCAACTTTGTGAAAAGACATGGCTAGATTAATACTTAGTTCTCTTATTAATCATTTTATTTAGGCTTTTGAATCTAAGGGCTTATAGAATTTAAGAAAATGCAGTCTTCGTGACATTAGTTGATGATAAGAATACCATGTCTTTTTTTTTTTTAAGAAATATACTTACTTAGCCTTTTTCTAACATCTGAAAAAAATAGATTCATCATTTCTTGTGTTTAAAAAAAATGGAAAATTGAATTATCTGGTTAGATTATCATGCCCCTGCACTTTAGAAAAAATGCAACAAGTGTTCCATTTCATGGCAATCATTTCATAAACATGGCTAAACTTTCATTCTCTGTGAAGAAAAAAAAAATATCTGAAATATCTACTACCCTTCTTGGCCATCTGTCAAACTCTCGTTCATACACTTTAGCTTAAAAATTAACTACCAGATGAAAACTTCCCTGATACTGCGAAAAACATTGAAATACCAGTTCTTCTGTTCTCCCATACCCTTTGTATGTACCTGTCATCATATTTTATAGTAATTTAAAGTGTCATCTCTTTAATATGTCTCTGAACTCCTAGAAGTTAGAGACTGAATATATATATTTAGTACCTGGCACATAATAAGTGATAAAAAAGTGTTTTTTTGAAATAAAGATTGACACATAAATGAGGGAAGATGCTAGAGAAATTCACATCAAAGGAGAGGTTTTTTTTTATTCTTATGGTGTTCCTTAGATACAACTTTCCTGTTAATAACTGATTAATTTTTAAGTGTAATGAATATTGCCTTTAAGGTCTCTGAATTTTCTAGACATCTTTATTAGTTTGGTAAGCTAACTTCTCTCAGAAGCAAGCCTCAGATTAGAGTGCTTAACACAATAAATTTTATTTCTTTGTTCATATAAATTCCAATTCCGATGTTCCCATTAGGTACTTTTACAGGGTGACCCTATTCCATGTGGTGTCTCTCACAAATTCAGTCTCCATGCAGCTTATGAATTTGCTAGCTGTAAAATAAGGTTTCTAAATGTGTTGAAAAGGGAAAAAGAGCTCCTCTTCCATTTTCTTTCTGGCTAATGTCTCAGCCAGGAACTGACACATATCAATTCTTCTCATGTTTCATTGGCTAGAATTAGTTGCTTGGCACTATCTAGATACAAAGGGCTGGGAGATATTTCCAGGTACGTCTTATACTATAGAGATTATGGATATTGGTGGTCCATTAGCCCTCTGTGTCACACAAGTGAACTGGCTTAAATACCTGTAAATAGTAGTTATTATCCTGAAGCTAGGATCTGGCTATTGAAGAGAATTTGAACCCACCAAAAATGCAACTGTAGATGACTAAAGAAGAGGCATAATTAACTATGGATTGAATAAACTATTCCTTCCAAAAGTGTTCTCTTTAATTTGGATAGGACTTTAAAATTTATAATAGACCACTTAATAGATCTAGAAAATCCACAATTATGTCTGGTTCCCGGAATTTTATTGTTGTTTTAGAGGAAATATGTTTTAAGTCATGGTCCAGTATAAAAACTATAGGTTTTATTTAAAGTTTAGAAAATTAGTACAAGACATTGGAATTTTGTCTTGCCCTTAATCCAAGACAAAGTGTCTGTGAAAAGCTGATTTCATCTGCAACTGCTCCTCACATGTGATTTCTGTTCTTCTGTGACAAATGTGCTAACAATTCTGGCTCAGTTATAATCAAATACGAGTCTGAGTGTTTTGTTTTTGAACCCAAACATGCACCGACACAGTGTCTAGAGTCTAAGAGAACTAATCCATATTATTATTTTTGCCAAATAATTTATTGATTGATGTCTACATGTCAAGAAATTACAAGGCACTAGACGTTTGCAAAATCTCTGTTAGATGAAATTATATGAGGCTATTTCCTGTAGGATATACCAAAGACCCCTTTTATATGCTAATATTAATCTTTCTTACTACCACTATGTTTGCCTACCACTACAGTTTGAATATATGATAACCATTTTATTTCTTCACTTGACAGATGTTTACGGTGTATTTGTTTCATGTGCTAATCTTAGTACCAGGTATGAAGAATACAAAGATTAATAAAACTTTTTGTAAATTTCCAAGATGTAGTGCTTCCCAAAATTAATTGACACAGTCCCTTTTTAAAAAACCTGTTTTAACTTACCAGCACTTCAAGGAGCATTAGTATTACTCAGAACACACTTTAGGGAATATCACCTTTATATATAATGCAACAGATACAATTGAAGGAATCTTATCCTATATAATAAGATAAGAATGGGTTTCAGAATGTGATACAATTGACTTTGGATTCTCCCTTTGCCATGTTATATCTGCCTAATTTAAAGTGAATTTCCTAATCTCTCTGGACATCATATTCCCAAACCATAAAATAAATTGTTGTTACAATTAGTTAAGGAACATGTAAGAATAATTGTGCAGAACACAAAGTACAGCGGTTCCTTAATAAATGTTAATTTAACTATTTTCATTTCAACTTTTACTTTTTTTCAAATCAAAATAGGAAAGGTTTAAAGACTCTTAAGTCTTGATGTCAGTCACTAGATTACAGACATCTCTAGCTCTCAAGGTACAAAAACATATACCTGTGTCCACCCAGTAAGAACAGTAGGTCACTGGGAAGACATGAACATGTACCTTTGATGCTTCACAATATGAATTATAAGGAAGCAGCCTTCCTAAGTTGTCAAAAACATTTCCATCACTTTCACATATCATTCCAAAAGCTTAATAATGTAAAGGAACATTGTAGGTTACTTCCTGAGAAAATTGCCTGTACCTTGGAACAGTGGAAAATATCATGTTCAGAGATCATACATAATATTTTGTTTACTTAGCCCAACAGTAGAACAATTTACTGGGGAGAAAAATATTGGTTGAATATTCAGTTTTGCATCTTAGAAAAATAATAGCTGGTGAAGTGATGTTTTTTTTTTCCATCTATCCTATATTTCATCTTCTTATTCATACATTCTTCCACTTATTCAATAAATATTTGTTGAGTATCTATTGTTTTCTGGAAATTTTACTAGGCATTAGGAGTCAGTAATAAGCAAAAATATGTATGGTTCTCACCCTTGTGGAACTTAAATTTATTCTACCAAATTTAACTAATAGTGATATCTAACATCGTTGATCTTAATTCTTATAGCAATTCTATAAGATAGGCACTATTATTATCTCCATTTTATGAGTCTACTGAAGTATAAAGGGGTTATGATGAGGTCACAGAGTTACCAAGTGCTGGAACCCAGGCAGTTTGATTCTAGAGTCCTCATGCTTAAGCACCATGATACATTGCAGCTACTGTAGTGGCTTTCATCTGTACAAAGAGACATCAATACAGGGCTCAATGAAAGCAACCTGGAGATTTTTAATCTTATCTGGTAGATGTATATTAACCAATTATTGATGATGATAAATATTTGGGTGAACAGATTTTTTAAAATTCAAGTAATAATAAAGAGTCCTATTTTTAAAGAGCCATCTAATAGAAATATGACAGTGCACTTTTATAGGGTACTGAGTTTTAGGCTTTATGGGCTTTGCTTCAAAGTTAGGAGTATGAATTTCAAGAAATAAACTCATATAAAATAGTTGTAGTTTTACTACGTTAAATATGTTGGGTTGCTCTGTTTCACTTAGCTCCAACTGTGACATTATATTTTCAAAACCATTGCTGTGCCATCATTTTTTACTATCCCCTCTAAAGTTCCTAGAAGTTGATATGTTTCCAATATGACAGATGCAGTAAAATGACTATTTTAGGAGAAAACTATTATAAATACATAGAAAGATGGGCAGTTTATTTTGTATTTTATTTGCTACTTCATACAGGTTCTAACACTAGTGTACATGATATGATTGGTTATTTTCAAGGACAGAGAAAATATTCTCTATTTAATGGGTTTGATTTTTTTACTTCTTTCAATTCCATTGTTTTAACAAAAAAAATTGTATATTTTAGAAAATAAATATACTTCAAGAAACAATTCTTGCTTTCAGAAATGTATTATTTATTTTGAGACTCAAATAATAATAACATAAATCATTACTCTATTGCCAGCATGGAAAACGTTAAAGTCTGATTTACATTTATTTTCATAAAGCTTCCTCCCCTCCCTTTTATGTTTTCAATAACTACTTGTGGAACTCTAAGATGTAATCAAGGGAATTGAAGATAGCATTGAAATATTATTAGATATACAAAAAAATTTTCACCATTCTGAAATTGATAGTTTAACCCTTCCTAATAAATACTCTATTTTTGCCATGTATTTTACCAAACATTTTTTTTGTTGTTGTTTCCATGAAGTAGAACATCACTGTAATAAAATTTCTGGAATTTTTACTCATTGTCACAAAAAATAAGAATAGAGACAACAAAAGCCAAACATGTCTCCTAGTGTATAATTGTCATAGGATTATTTTTCCTTTCTTGACTAAATATTCCAGGGTACTGGTAAGAGAAGATTTGGCATTTCACAGTCAATATTTTATTTTCTGTGTAGATAAACTGTAAATATTAAATTGACTCCAGACAAACATTTATTTGGCCTTTTGGTATTATTTTAATAAATACAGAATATTTTTCTTCAATTTATTTTGCATAGTGTCAGGGAGGAAGAAATTTTCCTCCACACTTCTAGGTTCTTCTGGCTGGTCCAAGAATTAAATTGGCATGAGACAGATTAGCAAGAAAAAATTAAACAAAAAATTAAAAACATTATAAACATGGGAGAGACCCAAGAAAATTGAGTAACTTGTCAAAATGGCTGAAACCCTCACCTTAAATATCATTTTCAGCTAAAGACAAAAGAAGATGTTGGGATTAGTGGTTTGGGACCTCAAAAGGGAGGAAGGCAATAGACATTGAGATGGAAAAGCAAATACTTTGTAAACAAATGTTTTCTGGGCCATGCAGAGACAGTGGGACACAGAGAAAAATTTTAACAAACAGACTTTACTAGGTTCCTCCCTGTCTATACACCTAATTTGTACAGTAGTTACAAATGGTGATAGCTCCCTTCCTGCAACAGGTCTTATCAAAATTCCTTAGGCAGTTAGGGGGAAGGTCAAAGTTTCTTCCTGAGTCTTTTGGACCTTGATTGTTTTCAGTTTGAAATAATCTACCTACCAAAGACACATTTTGAGGTGACAAATTTTGTGCCCTACAATAACATAAATATATTTTATTTAACTTACATGGAGCATTTACAAGTCTTGTAGCCTCTTTCTGTCTTGGTTTGCTTAACTTGAAAAAGGGAAGGTAATGCCTAAATTTTATATGTTAATAATTAAAAATAGTTTGAGGAAAGTGCCTGGAATATAGTAGGCACTCAATAAATAGTAGCTAAATTTAAAATGCCAAAAGTTCTTTGAGTCAGATTTTAGTGAAAAATTATATATATCATAATGGATTCTTAAGACACATGTGGCAATAATTTTTATCCTACTGGATATCCATAGTTATTTAGTTAATTGTGCCCAAATTGCTTTCCCAAGTACATCCTCAGTACTCTTTGAGCTGTTTTTTCTATGAGTATTTAGTCACCATCAAATGATGGTGGTGAGTCTTAATGGCTTAATGGCTTTTAACTTAACTTTGGCAGTTAAGAAGTTTTGTTCTTCCTTTCTTCTTTTCTATTATTCATTTACTTGTTCATTCATTCATCTCATTTTTTCATCCACTCACTCATACTACCTTCACTTAATAAAACTTTACTGAGAAACAGTTATGTACAATAAAAAATGTTAATGTTGTCCTGCCGTTGAAGAGCTCATAGAGAACTCAAATTCCTTTTGGCTTTTATTCAGCAAACATTTATTGGGTGCAAATCTTGTGTCAGGCTCTTTTTAATTTAATTTAATTTAATTTTTTATTGAAGTATAGTTGCTTTACAATGTTGTGTCAGTTTCTGCTATACAACGAAGTGAATCAGCTATATGTATGCATATATCCTCTCCCTCTTGGACCTACCTCCCACCCCACCCATCCCACCCATCTATGTCATCATGGAGCACCGAGTTGAGCTCCCTGTACTATACAGCAGGTTCCCACTAGCTATCTATTTTACACATGGTAGTGTATTTATGTCATACCTAATCTCCCACTGTGTCTACACATCGGTTCTCTAAGTGTTGTGAACATAGGTGAGGAAGAAGAAAAGTACCCTCCTTTCTTGGAGCTTATATTGTCATAGGAAAAAAAAAACAGGTATATAGAATAAATAGAATATAATTTTATACTAGCACTAATACAGTATATAAAAGGCAGCATAGGGGACATAGTTAACTTAACTGAGCAAAACCTTTCCTCATGATCAGAGCTACATACCTTACAGAATCCATTTTTGTAAGCTGTATTTTTTCAATGTCTCTGCTTTGATGGTACTGTTTGCCATTGTCCTGCTGTGCTTTAGTTTGTCCCAAAGCTAAATTGTCCAGGAATCATAATCGATTTTTACCTTCAGCTAATTAATACTCCTCTAATGTAGTTTGTTTTCCCAGTTTGGGAAATGAGAGCAAATATCTCTCTGGTCTTTTGCCTTCCTTCATACTATTAAACGAAAATGGAAACTGGGGCCTTTCTTCTGCTTCCTCTTTGTCCACTTGAGTGTATCTCTAGTGAAGAGAACTTCTCAGTCAGAATCAGATACTTGTACAGTAAAAGAGCTGCTGAATGCCTAAGGCATGTCTGAGCAAGCTTTACTGCCCTATTTATAAGACAACAGGGGGGCTTTGCTTAGAAAACCCAGCTTCTTCTGGGAGCCCACAGGCAAGTCGGTTACCAGGCAACAACAGATTTCTTATGAAAACCAAATATAAAAGCCTACATCATTAATTAAACAGACAAGGATACAGTCTTCCCATAGTTACTAACCTGAAAGCAATGAAGTTATGCATCTAATATGTATGAATCACCATTTTGGTTTTACAAAGATGCTCTTATTTTAGTCATATACCGTAGGTAACTGCTGTGAGGATAAGAAGAAAAGAAGGTCACTTATCGGTTAGAGCAGGTGAATCATTTTTATCTATCAGAAATGAGATTACAGCCAGGAGGTTTATATGTAAATTTCAGGAAAGGTGCGTACATTGATGCTGTCAGTTTAGCTTAAGCAGTGCCATTTCAGTCTTAAGGCGATAGAAAAAGGATAGACAGAAAATAAGCATGTTACGGTAGGCCCTAAGGAAGCGAAAGCAGAAGAAACAAAATAAATTACAGTGTCCAAAGTCTTATTAAGCAGATCATTGTCAGTATTTAGATCCCCAAAATTAAATCAGAGGGAGATATACAACTGAGCAGCTCTTTATCAGAACCATAATGTGGTGATTACCTCTGTAAATGTTAGTCAGAAGCTAGCTGCTCGCTGTTCTACTCTTAAGCTCTACTAGGCCTCGACAAGTAAGTGGGACAGATACAGAAAGGAAGAAACACCCAGAACCTTACATTACTTCTACCAAGAGATGAGTGGTAGGTACAGGGAGGTAGGAAGACCCAGGGCTAAACTTGCTCCCAGGGATAAGAATAAGCTGTTTGCAGGCAGATGTTAGTCTGTCAATCTCAGAGGATATGAACTGGCTTGAATATCTCAGAGCATTTTGGTGGGAGCTGACTCTCTGCTCTCATTAATAATTCCTATAATTGGCTAAATTTTGAGGTCAGAGAAGTTTGTTGTCCTCTGATAGGTAGGTAAGTGTCCAATAAATCCCCCAAAATGTTGATTTTGAAAGATGTAGTTATATTTTTAAATTAATTTTAGTGATATTCTCTTTTCAAGTGGATAAGACTATGACGTGCTTGAAGGAGAGAATATAGTCGACCACTCCTTGTGTTTTTTGTTTGTTTTTTAAATTCACATGATGGATTGTTGTTTTACTCATGAACTTGACAGGCAGACTGAATCATATACCCAACCATATACCCTTCTCCACATACCCAACATTGAACAAATGTTGACTGAAATTTTCGTCTCTGAAGCAATTGTTAATAAGAAAATGGTTATGAATATATGTCATTTTTTTAGGGACAACTATATTCTTACTCCCTAGTTTGGATTTTCCAAGTTGGGGAAAAGGCCTATAATAAGTCATATAGCTTGAGTATTATAAGCAACTGCCACCCTGAATACTTGAGTAATTCTTCCAGAATACAGTCATAATCTGCACCCAGTGTGATGTCAAATGCTTGTCTGTCAGGGACAAGAGAAAAGCCAGATTCTGCTCTGGGAAGTGTCTCTGGTGATAAGACTGGAAAATACAATGATAAGAGTTGAACTGACATTACTACAAATTTCTTTGAAAAGTTGAACAGTTCAATGTCTTTTTGTGGTTAGATTCAAGTTATGCTTCTCCAGTGGATATACTACAAAAGCTTTGTTGTGACCTGTTTAGGGTGACACATTCAGATGCAAATGTGGCAAAATAAAAAACTGATTAATTGGAATACATGGCACGTGAAATTTCCCTTTACTATTTTAAAAACTTTTCAGTAAGTTCAATATTATTTCAAAATAAAAGTTAAAAAATAATTATGATTGACTTTTGGACATATTTCAGAATAAATTCCCAGTGGTATTTTTTTTTTTTTTTTTGCGGTACGCGGGCCTCTCACTGTTGTGGCCTCTCCCATTGTGGAGCACAGGCTCCGGAGGCGCAAGCCCAGCGGCCGTGGCTCACGGGGCCCAGCCGCTCCACGGCATGTGGGATCCTCCCTGACCGGGGCACGAACCCACGTCCCCTAGAATTGGCAGGCGGACTCCCAACCACTGCGCCACCAGGGAAGCCCCCCAGCGGTATCCTTATTAGAGAAGCTTGAAATATGTTTTTGAGACTATTAAAACTACTGAGGTGGTCATTTTGTGTGTGTGTGCTGCTGTATTGTTTGTCTATTTTTCTTTATGTCTTCATGTTTGTCTTAAACATGATCATGTGCGTGATTAATTCTGATTATTTTAACTGTAAATATCTAGTATTAATGACTACATTATTGACAAGTTCTAATTCTGATCCACCTTTTGTAATGTTTTGCTTTAATTTAAAAGATACATAAGGTAGGTATTTAGTGATTGCTTACTAGATCCAGATTTTTGCTAGTGTTTTCATTTGTATTATCTAATTTAATCTTTCTAATAACACAATGATTTCAGTGGTATTGTCTCAATATTTTAAATGAAGAAAACGGCTTTCAGTACATATTTTTTTCAGGGTCAAGCAATTCTAGTAAATGAGTCAACACTGGAATCCAAAGCTATCTGACTTAAAATCAATGGTCTTTCAGTACAGTTTCATCTCAGGATTAAATTTCTTACTTACAATTTTTAATTTTAATACATATGCTATATGCTCTATGTCAAAAATAAGTATGACTGTGATAAGGGAACATATCACAAAAAGAGGTTTTCAATTTCATTTTAAATAAACGTTTCTGAAGTGCCTAAGTTGTGTAGAGCAATATATTGAGTACCAATTAATCAGCAAATTAATAGTCAGATCTTTTCTATCTTCACCACATGTTTTTAATTCACAAATTGACTAGATCATTAAAATACATGTTCAGACTTGTACTTGGCATGATTAATACACATCCTATGTTTCATTTTCTATGGTTCTAGCATGGTGTTTCCCAACAGGAATGAGAAGGGGAAATATACATAAATACCACCACTCATTGCCTCTCCCACCTCACACTTACCTCTTAGGGTACAACAGAATCTGGACATGATTTAGAAATTGACTGTATATTTTTTAAAAAGCTTCTCATATAAATCTTGACAAATACCCTACAAAATTCTCCCATAATCACATTTTGTAGTTTAGGAATAAAGCTATATTCTGAGAATATTATATTACAATTCAAGAGGGCAAATCAGAGAAAGCATTTATGCTCTTGTGACGTTGTTTACTACTTTTGGCTTTGATCTAGTCTACATAAAAACCTAAGATTCTTCAAAAGAAATTGTGTGTTGTTCATTAATATACTTTATTTATAACAACAAATACCAGTCAGGCAAATTAGGATGTCCAGAGTCATCTCTCTCCCCTCTTAACATTCATATCCATTCTATAACCAATTTTCACTTCTGCTTTGAAATTATTAAATAATATATCCTCTCCTTTCAATTCTCATGACTATGCTCTAGTTCAGGCTATATACTTGGATTGTTGCAGTAGAACAAATTGTCATCTCCAAATACAAATTTGTGTGTATGGATTTATGTGTGTCCACCAAAACCTGCAGAGTTCCTCTGTCTCATCTAAGATCAAATTTAACCTCCTGACCCCTGTGGGGATTTTTTCAGCCTTATATCCATTTATAGCTTTCTCTGGAGCATTCATATATGCTATACTTATTGCCTTGGGATGCAAAACCTCTATTCTAAAATGTTTTTATTATCATATTTCCCAGGCACAAATACTCTTTCATATTTCTAGATTCGGCTTCAAATCTTTTCAAAAAGTTATGTTCAGTTATAAACTGTTTAGCAGAATGCCTGATATTTAATAAGAGCTTGCAACAGCTGCCATATATTATTTTATTTTTAATGAGTGATTATCTGGATATCAGAAGATTATTTTTAAATTATCATTTCTCATTGTCTATTTTTGTAAAGCTATCCTGTCCTTTCTCTTTGGTTAAGAGGAATAGGGAAACTTTCTAAATTAAAAAAAAAAGTGTTTTATTTAGAAATAATTATATAGAATTTATTTAGCATTGAACATATAGCATAGGACAAAGACAGAGGAATGGTTTCTATCTGATGTTTTGAGTAAACAATTTTAAATCCATTACTTGTCTTTCCATGATTAACAAATTAGAAAACACATCATTTTATATTAATTTATGAAAAAGCTTGCATTGCCAAGTCTCAAACATCGAATAGTTAACTTTGCTTATGCTTATTTTTTTCCTTTTTATTCCTTTTTTATTCCTTTTATTATTATTAATTTTTATTGTTTTTTCTTATTCCTTTTCACAATGTTCAAGTCACTGAATAAAATAGCACACCTAGGATAAACAACTCATGACTTAAAATCATCAAATGTATAAATAATAAAAGAAGATAAAGGAAAGGGTACCAAAGCCGTCTTTTTCATGCATATACTTCTTATTAAAGCATATATCAAAAAAAAAAAACTGTACAAGAGCCCATAAAAAGACATACATACACCACTTTTTCATAAAAAACATCTCCTTTCAATACAGATAATAGTTTTAGAGTTAAATTCTCCAGAGCAGAGTAGCCCATTTAAAAATGTTGACAAAACCTATTATATACAGTTTACTTTCTTCAGAAACTAAATTTTCAAAATAACAGTAGAAGAAACAACCCACCATTCTGTTTTAAGATGCCAGTTGTTTCCACCCCTCATATACCTGGTGGAGTTTGGGAGATTAGGAATATAATTTATTATTGATTAAGAAGCTAGATTATTTCAGGAGAGAATAGAGGATTCAGGAATACTACTAAGACTCAAATAAAAATTACTTACTCATGTGTACCTTCCAAGGAATGCAATTTTACACGCAGTATCTATTACAATGCCAAGAAGAAAGATGGTCTATTTTATGGGGAAAAAAAGAACATTGTTCCAGACCATGAGACTATAGACTTTCTTCTTGGGGGGTGAGCTGAGTAAGAATAGGTAAGTGGCTTTTCCAAGAACAAGTAGCTCATTACAACAAAGAAAGGAAGGGCTGGACCTAGGTCTTCTAAATGACGGTGCAGGACTCTCTTTACACCAGTTTATTTACCATAGCTATCTTCAAGTAGAAATAATTAAAGTGTAAGTGTAATTTCTATTAACATAAAATGTTACAGTCCATATTCACATTAATTTTTTATATTACTTAGACATTGATTAATCTCTAAGCCTAGTCAACTACCTCAAAAATAAGGTGCAAGGCTCTTAACTGAGAGAAAACAGGACATCTGTTTTACTAATATTGACAAAGTGGTCACAAAATTTTAACTCCCATACCCCATTGATGATGAGTCTGGAGTATTGTCTTTTCTATGAAGGAAAGCCCATTGCTATTGCAAAGACTATTTAGAATGGGTGACATAGTACTGGCAAGTGCTTTATTCCACTTAAATGACTTGTATTAAACTCAGTGTATATAAAGAGGCAAAAGATCCAGAATAGCCAACACAATAATGAAGGAGGACAAAGACACTACCCAGCATCGACTTGCTATAAATCTACAGTAATCAAGACTGTATGATATTGGTGAAAGAACAGACAAGTAGATCAATGGAACAGAATAAGAAGCCCAGAAACAGACACACATAAATATAGTCAAGTGATGTTTGACAAAGGAGCAAAGACAATACAATAGCAGAAAGACGTTCTTTTCAACAAATGGTGCTGGAAAAACTGGACATCCACATGCAAAAAAGAAAAAAAATAAATCTAAGCACAGATCTTACACCCTTAACAAAAATTAATTCAAAATGGATCATAGGCTTAAATGTAAAATGCAAAAGTATAAAATTTCTAGAAGACAACAGGAGAAAATCTACATGACCTTGGATATGGTGATAACATTTTAGATAGAACACCAAAGACGTGGTCCATGAAAGAAATAATTGATAAGCTAGATTTCCTTAAAATTAAAAACTTGTGTTCTGTGAAAGAGAGTGAGAAGTGACAAACTGGGAGAAAATCTTTGCAAAAGATATATTTAACAAGGGACTGCTACCCAAAATATATAAAATCTCTTAAAACAGCAATAAGAAAACAAACAACTTAATTTAAAAATGGGCCAAAGACCTTAAACAAACACCTCATTAAAGAAGAAATACAGATGGCAAACAGGCATATGAAAAAGTCCTCCACATGGTGTGTCATCAGGGAAATGAAAATTAAAGCAAGATACCACTACCTATTTACTAGAATGACCAAAATCCAAAACACTTACAACATCAAATGCTGAGCAGGACGTAGAGCAAAAGGACCTCCTATTCATTGCTGGTTGGAATGCAAAATAGTACAGGCTAAACAAAAGTTTGGCCAATTCTTACAAAACGAAACATGATTTTACCTTATGTTCTAGGAATTACACTCCTTAGTATTTATCCAAATTAGTTAAAAGTTATATCCACACAAGGACTTGCACATGATGTTTTTACAGGAGTTTTATTCATAATTGCCAAAACTTGGAAGTAACCAAGATGTCCTTCAGTTGGTGAATGGATCAATAAACTGTGATAACCCAGACAATGGAATATTATTTTGTGCTAAAAAGAAATGAGCTATAAAGTCATGAAAAGACATGGAGGAAACTTAACTATACATTAATAAGTGAAAGAAACCAATCTGAAAATGCTATATATTGTATGATTCTAACTATGTGACATTCTGGAAAAGGCAAAACTATGGAGACAGGAAAAAATATCAATCTCGGGTTTGGGGAGGGGAGAGGGGTATAAATAGGCAGAGCACAGGGGATTTTAAGGGCAATGAGAATACTCTGTATGATACCAGAATGATAGATACATGTCATTACACATTTGTCAAAACCCATAGAATGTACAACAACAAGAGTGAATGCTGTTGTAAACTATGGACTTTGGGTGATAATAATGAATCAGCTTAGGTTCATTGACTATAAAAAGGTGTACCACTTTGGTCCATGAAACTGATAGCAGGGAGGCTGTGTGAGTGTGGGTGCAAGGGGTATATGGGAACTCTGTACTTCCTGCTCAATTTTGCTGTGAAACTAAAGCTGTTCTAAAAATTAAAAACATACATTGAACTCCTGCTATGTGCCAGGCACTGTTATTGGCCTTGGAGTGTAAAGATGTATTAAGCACATGATAGTGATAGAGATAGATAATTAAACAGATACTTTCAACATAATTTTTTGAGTGATAAGATAGTTGTACACATAAAGCCCAGAAAAGGGAAGATAACTAAGCAGAGAAATCTTCTTGGAGGAGAATTTGCTTTCTGCTTGAGCTAAAGTTTTAGAACTGTGTGATATAGCACAATAGTATAGAATTTTCACTAATAGAAAAATGGAAGATTGTTTCCATTTATAAGTTTAGTAAAAATACTCTTTCAATATCTCAAGTTTATATAAGGTAGACTGGGAGTGTCATTGCTGAAAATATTTTTTAATACCCATGAAAAAAATTCCAAAATACTGCATATTTGGAATAAATGTTCAGAGGGTAAACATTTAGTATTACCCTATTATATTTTAGAGTTATAAAAAATTACCAACAAATGAATTATTTTCTCACTTGTATATTTCCCTGTATTGTTTTGCATCAGTCAAATCATGAAAGGAATGTATTGGCTTATATAGCTAAAAAGTCTAGAGATAAATGAGTTTAAATAGGGCTGGATACAAGGCTCAGGGAAGGTAATTAAAATCTTGTCTATCTCTATTCTTTGATTTGGCTTTACTCTGTATTGTCTTCATTCTCAGGCTCCATGTGGTACTTAAATGACTGCCAAGAGCTCTAAGACAATTGTGCCTTGTGTTCACATCAAATGGAAAAGAGAATGTAGTTCCTGCTCAGGACCAAGGATTATTTATTTGTATCTAGGTAGACTTAACATCCATCCCAGAACCAATCACCGGGCCAGCAAGAAAAAGTTATTCTAATTAATATGACCTGGGTAAAATGCCCCACTCCTGGAGTCAGGGAATAGAAATCAAATTAAATTTTAAAGAGAGAGAGTAGAAAAGGCAAGATTCCACACAGAAAATTCATTATGCTGAAGAAAGGAGTTAGATGCCTGACAGCCAAAAAACTTCAAATGTCCATGAGGTATAAACTACGCACTAAGCCTCAGTAGTCAATATCCCATCTTTTCTCAGGTAATAGAACCTCTGAATATCAGCCATACATATAATCCCCTGGGTGTAGACAGTATCTCCTAGTCTCTCTTGAAGCTATATGAGTTACTCTGAGCCTAGGGAGTAAGAGCAGATGTTATGTTTGAAACTTCTGGGTAATCTCTTTAAAATGGTTACTCTGAACTCTGCCTTTAACCCATTCTATAAACAGTGAAAAGGCAGTGGTTTATTGGCAACATTGGAAGTGTCAGGGAGGGGAAAATTTCCTCCTATCCCGCTTGGTTCTTTTGGCTAGTAAATAATTAAATTCATACAAGACAGATTAACAGAAAAAAACAATTTTGTACATATGGCAGTCTCATAGATATAAGACCCAAAAAAGTGATGAGAGCAGGCAGCTTTTTTACCTTTTAGACAAAGAAACAATAAATTTGTGAAGACTGACAAGAGAGATAAGTTTGGGCTTGCGGTAGTAAATTAGTAACAAGGTTTGTTTATACAGCCTTCTTGGTTTTAAATTCTCTATCTCTGGTGATAAGGATGCCTCTCTACTTCCTAGTATAGGGAGAGGACCTTTCATATGGGAGATTTATTTCCTGCTTTCAGGGTGGTCAGAGTGTTTTTCTTGCACCAGTTATTTCTTAAGTAACTTTAATTCAAAGTAATCAGTTTGCCCATGTGACATATTTGGGGGTGGTCCCCTAAGCCCCATCAGAGGCCAAGCCTAGAACCAACTACTCCTTCAGTACTACAGGAAAAATCCCTAATATCTTGAAGGAAAAAGTGTATATCTGCGTGTTTCCAAATAACTAGTTTATTTTTTATTTACCACCTTCATTTTAATACATTAATATTATAGTTACTTAGAGTTATGCTGGGATCAGCAATGTGGTTTGTCTAGAGAAAGAAAGACTTTTTTCAATTCTATGCATATTACTCTAAAATTACTCACGATATTCTAAAAATATTTCTTTTAATAGATAAAATATACACTTAATAGGAAATAAATGATTCCGAATTGGACACTTGCCCAAAGCAATAAATGAATTCTACATTCAGCATTGTTTAGGTTCATGTCTATTTTATTGATGACATAATGACATACAGCAACACTTCTCTGGCCACATAAATTGTCTTTAGACCTGTCCCTGAGGAGAAAGTTATTAGTATCTGTCAAGTGTGCCATCAAAATTATCACAAAATAAGCAGATATATTCTACTTCAGGAGGGATTGTTTTAAACACAAAGTATGATTAATTTTGACACAAACCATATTATGGCTCTAATTAAGTGTCCTGGTGGGTTAGTCTATGTTGAGAAGATTTCCTTACCCTTAATGACAAGTATAAATGAGAAGAGTTGCTCATTCAAACAGATGTGAAGGCTTCCAAGGAAGCCCATTTTCTTGCAGAAAATCATAACATTCAGAGCAGCAAAAATTAAATGGGGTTAAAAAAAATCCTTTTTAAATTAAGTGCAAATTGTCAATATACTCAAATTGCTATTGTTTCATAGGTCAGTTGGTCAAATGGTTTGATTTCGTAATACTTCTCCCAGATGCTTATCCTTTCACACATCTCTCGTTATACTGTAAGTTTGTGCTAAAATAAGTATGCACAGTCCAGGACTGAGAAATTCCATAATATCCAGGCCCTCAGAACTTAAAGACCATAAAATAATGCATTTTTATAATAATTTAAAAAACAAAGTCACAGACTTTGCAAAGCTAGTTGATTTCCTGGAAGCTTATTAGCTAGCAATTATTTATAATTTAATCTAATTTCAAACATATTTCTGAGCATTTTTTTTTTTTTTTTTGTACAGGGGAGGTAGCCACGTGAAGAGAGAGGAGGGACTGGAGTTATGCTGCCACAAACCAAGGAACACCAGGGGGTTACCAGGAACTGGGGGAGGTGAGGACGGCTACTCCCTGAGCGACTTCAGGGGGATCGTGGCCCTGCCAACATCTTGATTTCAGACTTCTAGCCTCCAGAACCATGAGACAATACATTTCTGTTTAGCCCTGGTTTGTGGGTACTTTGTTCTGGCAGTCCTAGGAAACTAATAACCCTCCCCTCTTCTCCTCTCCCCTCTCGTCCTTCCTCCTCTTTTCCCTTCTTTTCTCTTTTCTTCCCTAATCCCTGGATAACAACATCCACCCCATGACTTCCATTATCACCTATATTCTGACAACTCTCAGGTCTCCTGAACTCCAAAACCAAATTTCTAATTTCCTATTTATCTTCTTCATCTGCGTGTTCTGCCGATATTTGAAAGTCAACACATTTAAAACGGGACTCATATTTGCTCTTTATTCTATGTTCTTGTGGCAGGTTGTATTTTCCTAAGATGACTGCACAATGTATCTCACTGTGACAGCGTAATGTGACATTGTAACTCTGTTCATCCAGAGTTGAGGGTCTCTGTTCCCTCCCTGAACCTGGGTGGACCTTTGTGACAACCTTGACCAGTGAAGTGACTAGTAGCAGAAGTGACTTCATGTAACTTCTAAGGCCAAGTCATAAAAATTCCATTCACTTCCACCTGTTTTTTTTTTTCCTTTTCTTTTTTTTTTTTTTACATCTTTATTGGAGTATAATTGCTTTACAATTGTGTTTTAGATTCTGCTTTATAACAAAGTGAATCAGTTATACATATACATATGTTCCTATATCTCTTCCTTCTTGAGTCTCCCTCCCTCCCGCCCGCCATATCCCATCCCTCCAGGCGGTCACAAAGCAAGAGCTGATCTCCCTGTGCTATGCGGCTGCTTCCCACTAGCTATCTACCCTACATTTGGTAGTGTATATATGTCCACGCCTTTCCCGTGCTTTGTCACAGCTTACCCTTCCCCCTTCCCATATCCTCAAGTCCATTCTGCAGAAGGTCTGTGTCTTTATCCCTGTCTTACTCCTAGGTTCTTCATGACATTTTTTTTCTTAAATTCCATATATATGTGTTAGCATATGGTATTTGTCTTTCTCTTCCTCACTTACTTCACTCTGTATGACAGAGTCTAGGTCTATCCACCTCATTACAAATAGTTCAATTTCGTTTCTTTTTATGGCTGAGTAATATTCCATTGTATATATGTGTCACATCTTCTTTATCCATTCATCTGGTGATGGACACTTAGGATGTTTCCATCCCTGGGCTATTGTAAATAGAGCTGCAATGAATATTTTGGTACATGACTCTTTTTGAATTATGGTTTTCTCAGGGTATATGACCAGTAGAGGGATTGCTGGGTCATATGGTAGTTCTATTTGTAGTTTTTAAGGAACTTCCATACTGTTCTCCACAGTGGCTGTATCAATTTACATTCACACCAACAGTGCAAGAAGGTTCCCTTTTCTCCACACTCTCTCCAGCATTTATTGTTTCTAGATTTTTTGATCATGGCCATTCTGACTGGTGTGAGATGATATTTCATTGTAGTTTTGATGTGCATTTCTCTAATGGTTAATGATGTTGAGCATTCTTTCATGTGTTTGTTGGCAGTCTGTATATCTTCTTTGGAGAAATGTCTATTGAGGTTTTCTGCCCATTTTTGGATTGGGTTATTTGTTTTTTTGTTATTGAGCTGCATGAGCTGCTTATAAATTTTGGAGATTAATCCTTTGTCAGTTGCTTCATTTGCAAATATTTTCTCCCATTCTGAGGGTTGTCTTTTGGTCTTGTTTATGGTTTCCTTTGCTAAGCAAAAGCTTTGAAGTTTCATTAGGTCTCATTTGTTTATTTTTATTTCCATTTCTCTAGGAGGTGGGTCAAAAGGATCCTGCTGTGATTTATGTCATAGAGTGTTCTGCCTATGTTTTCCTCTAAGAGTTTGATAGTTTCTGGCCTTACAATTAGGTCTTTAATCCATTTTGAGCTTATTTTTGTGTATGGTGTTAGGGAGTGATCTAATCTCATACATTTACATGTACATGTCCAGTTTTCCCAGCACCACTTATTGAAGAGGCTGTCCTTTCTCCACTGTACATTCCTGCCTCTTTTATCAAAGATAAGGTGACCATATGTGCGTGGGTTTATCTCTGCGCTTTCTATCCAGTTCCATTGATCTATCTTTCTGTTTTTGTGCCAGTACCATACTGTCTTGATTACTGTAGCTTTGTAGTATAGTCTGAAGTCAGGGAGCCTGATTCCTCCACCTCCGTTTTTCGTTCTCAAGATTGTTTTGGCTATTCGGGGTCTTTTGTGTTTCCATACAAATTGTGAAATTTTTTGCTCTAGTTCTGTGAAAAATGCCAGTGGTAGTTTGATAGGGATTGCATTGAATCTGTAGATTGCTTTGGGTAGTAGAGTCATTTTCACAATGTTGATTCTTCCAATCCAAGAACATGGTATATATTTCCATCAATTTCTATCATCTTTAATTTCTATCATCAGTGTCTTATAATTTTCTGCATACAGGTCTTTTGTCTCTTTCAGTAGGTTTATTCCTAGATATTTTATTCTTTTTGTTGCAATGGTAAATGGGAGTGTTTTCTTGATTTCACTTTCAGATTTTTCATCATTAGTGTATAGGAATGCCAGAGATTTCTGTGCATTAATTTTGTATCCTGCAACTTTACCAAACTCATTGATTAGCTCTAGGAGTTTTCAGGTAGCATCTTTAGGATTCTCGATGTATAGTATCATGTCATCTGCAAAGAGTGACAACCTTACTTCTTTTCTGATTTGGTTTCCTTTTATTTCCTTTTCTTCTCTGATTGCTGTGGCTAAGACTTCCAAAACTATGTTGAATAAGAGTGGTGAGAGTGGGCAACCTTGTCTTGTTCCTGATCTTAGTGGAAATGGTTTCAATTTTTAACCATTTAGGATGATGTTTGCTGTGGGTTTGTCATATATGGCCTTTATTATGTTGAGGAAAATTCCCTCTATGCCTACTTTCTGCAGGGTTTTTATCATAAATGGGTGTTGAATTTTGTTGAAAGCTTTCTCTGCATCTATTGAGAAGATCACATGGTTTTTCTCCTTCAATTTGTTAATATGGTGTATCACGTTGATTGATTTGTGTATATTGAAGAATCCTTGCATTCCTGGAATAAACCCCACTTGATCATGGTGTATGATCCTTTTAATGTGCTGTTGGATTCTGTTTGCTAATATTTTGTTGAGGATTTTTGCATCTATGTTCAACAGCGATATTGGCCTGTAGTTTTCTTTCTTTGTGAAATCCTTGTCTGGTTTTTGTATCAGCGTGATGGTGGCCTCATAGAAGGAGTTTGGGAGTGTTCCTCCCTCTGCTATATTTTGGAAGAGTTTGAGAAGGATAGGTGTTAGCTCTTCTCTAAATGTTTGATAGAATTCCCCTGTGAAGCCATCTGGTCCTGGGCTTCTGTTTGTTGGAAGATTTTTAATCACAGTTTCAATTTCAGTGCTTGTGATTGTCTGTTCATATTTTCTATTTCTTCCTGATTCAGTCTTGGCAGGTTGTGCATTTCTAAGAATTTGTCCATTTCTTCCAAGTTGTCCATTTTATTGGCATAGAGTTGCTTGTAGTAATCTCTCATGATCCTTTGTATTTCTGCAGTGTCAGTTGCTACTTCTCCTTTTTCATTTCTAATTGTATCGATTTGAGTGTTCTCCATTTTTTTGTTGATGAGTCTGGCTAATGGTTTATCTATTTTGTTTATCTTCTCAAAGAACCAGCTTTTAGTTTTATTGATCTTTGCTATCGTTTCCTTCCTATCTTTTTCCTTTATTTCTGATCTGATTTTTATGATCTTTCCTTCCGCTAACTTTGGGGTTTTTTTGTTCCTCTTTCTCTTATTGCTTTACGTGCAAGGTTAGGTTGTTTATTCAAGATGTTTCCTGTTTCTTAAGGTAGGATTGTATTGCTATAAACTTCCCTCTTAGAACTGCTTTTGCTGCATCCCATAGATTTTGGGTCATCATGTCTCCATTGTCATTTGTTTCAAGGGATTTATTTATTTCCTCTTTGATTTTTTCAGTGATCACTTCGTTATTAAGTAGTGTATTGTTTAGCTTCCATGTGTTTGTATTTTTTACAGGTCATATCCTGTAATTGATATCTAGTCTCATAGTGTTGGGGTCGGAAAAGATACTTGAAACAATTTCAATTTTCTTAAATTTACCAAGGCTTGATTTGTGACCCAAGATATGATCTATCCAAGAGAATTTTGCATGAGCACTTGAGAAAAATGTGTATTCTGTTGTTTCTGGATGGAATGTCCTATAAATATCAATTAAGTCCATCTTGTTTAATGTATCATTTAAAGCTTGTGTTTCCTTATTTATTTTCATGTTGGATGATCTGTCCATTGTTGAAAGTGGGGTGTTAAAGTCCCCTACTATGAATGTGTTACTGTTGATTTCCCCTTTTTATGCATTTCTTTTTTTTTTTTTTTCTTTTTTTTTTTGCGGTACGTTGGCCTCTCAGTGCTGTGGCCTCTCCCATTAAGGAGCACAGGCTCTGGACGCGCAGGCTCAGTGGCCATGGCTCACGGGCCCAGCTGCTTCACGCCATGTGGGATCTTCCAGGACCGGGACATGAACCCATGTCCCCTGCATCAGCAGGCAGACTCTCAACCACTGTGCCACCAGGGAAGCCCTCGATTTCCCCTTTTATGGCTGTTAGTATTTGCCTTATGTATTGAGGTGCTCCTATGTTGGGTGCATAAATATTTACAATTGTTATATCTTCTTCTTGGTTCGATCCCTTGATCATTATGTAGTGTCCTTCTTTGTCTCTTCTAATAGTTTTTATTTTAAAGTCTATTTTGTCTGATATGAGATTTGCTACTCCAGCTTTCTTTTGGTTTCCATTTGCATGAAATATCTTTTTCCATCCCTTCACTTTCAGTTTGTATGTGTCTGTAGGTCTGAATTGGGTCTCTTGTAGACAGCAAATATATGGGTCTTGTTTTTGTATCCATTCAGCCAATCTGTGTCTTTTGGTGGGAGCATTTAGTCCATTTACATTTGAGGTAATTGTCGATATGTATGTCCCTATTCCCATTTTCTTAATTGTTTTGGGTTGTTATTGTAGGTCTTTTCCTTCTCTTGTGTTTCTTGTCTAGAGAAGTTCCTTTAGCATTTGTTGTAAAGATGATTTGGTGGTGCTGAACTCTCTCAGCTTTTGCTTGTCTCTAAAGGTTTTAATTTCTCCATAAAATCTGAATGAGATCCTCGCTGGGTAGAGTAATCTTGGTTGCAGGTTTTTCTCCTTCATCACTTTAAATATGTCCTGCCAGTCCCTTCTGGCTTGCAGAGTTTCTGCTGAGAGATCAGCTGTTAACCTTATGGGGATTCCCTTGTGTGTTATTTGTTGTTTTTCCCTTGCTGCTTTTAATATGTTTTCTTTGTATTTAATTTTTGACAGTTTGATTTATATGTGTCTTGGCATATTTCTCCTTGGATTTATCCTGTATGGGACTCTCTGTGCTTCCTGGACTTGATTAACTATTTCCTTTCCCATATTAGGGAAGTTTTCAACTATAATCTCTTCAAATATTTTCTCAGTCCCTTTCTTTTTCTCTTCTTCTGGAACCCCGATAATTCGAACGTAGGTGTGTTTAATGTTGTCCCAGAGGTCTCTGAGATGGTCCTGAGTTCTTTTCATTCTTTTTTCTTTATTCTGCTCTGCAGTTGTTATTTCCAGTATTTTATCTTCCAGGTAACTTATCTGTTCTTCTGCCTTAGTTATTCTGCTATTGATCCCATCTAGAGTATTTTTTATTTCATTTATTGTGTTGTTCATCATTGTTTGTTTCATCTTTAGTTCTTCTAGGTCCCTGTTAAATGTTTCTTGCATTTTGTCTATTCTATTTCCAAGATTTTGGATCATCTTTACTATCATTATTCTGAATTCTTTTTCAGGTAGACTGCCTATTTCCTCTTCATTTGTTAGGTCTGGTGGGTTTTTATCTTGCTCCTTCATCTGCTCTGTGTTTTTCTGTCTTCGCATTTTGCTTATCTTACTGTGTTTGGGGTCTCCTTTTTGCAGGCAGCAGGTTTTTAGTTCCTGTTGCTTTTGGTGTCTATCCCCAGTGGCTAAGGTTGTTTCAGTGGGTTGTGTAGGCGTCCTCGTGGAAGGGACTAGTGCCTGTGTTCTGGTGGATGAGGCTGGATCTTGTCTTTTTGGTGGGCAGGTCCACATCTGGAGGTGTGTTTTGGGGTGTCTGTGGACTTATTATGATTTTATGCAGCCTCTCTGCTAATTGGTGGTGTTGTGTTCCTGTCTTGCTAGTTGTTTGGCATAGGATGTCCAGCACTGTAGCTTGCTGGTTGTTCAGTGAAGCTGGGTGCTGGTGTTAAGATGGAGATCTCTGGGAGATTTTTGCCATTTGATATTATGTGGAGCTGGGAGGCCTCTTGTGGACCAGTGTCCTGAAGTTGGCTCTCTCACCTCAGAGGCACAGCACTGACTCCTGGCTGCAACACCAAGAGCCTTTCATCCACACGTCTCAGAATAAAAGGGAGAAAAATTAGAAAGAAAGAGGTAGTAGAAGTAGAAAGAAAGAAAGAAAGAAAGAAAGGAGGGAGGGAGGGAGGAAGGAAGGAAGGAGGGAAGGAAGGAAAAAAGAAAGAAAGAAGGTAATGTAAAATAAAATAAAGTAAGATAAAATATAATAAAGTTATTAAAATAAAAAAAATTATTAGGAGAAAAAAAAGAAACTAAATTAAACAACAACAACAACAACAACAACAAAAAACGGACGGATAGAACCCTAGGACAAATGGTGGAAGCAAAGCTATACAGGCAAAATCTCACACAGAGGCATACACGTACACACTCACAAAAAGAGGAAAAGGGGAAAAAATCATAAATCTTGCTCTCAGAGTCCACCTCCTCAATTTGGGATGATTCGTTGTTTAAAGGAGGGAAAGAAGGAAAGAAAGCAAGAAAGAAGATAAAGTAAAATAAAATAAGGTTATTAAAAAAATAATAATTATTAAGAAAAAAAATTAAACAAACAAAAAAGAACGGACGGATAGAACCCTAGGACAAATGGTGGAAGCAAAGCTATACAGACGAAATCACACACAGAAGCATTCACATACACACTCACAAAAAGAGGAAAAAGGGAATAAATCTTGCTCTCAAAGTCCACCTTCTTAATTTGGGATGTTTCGTTGTCTATTCATGTATTCCACAGATGTAAGGTACATCAAGTTGATTGTGGCGCTTTAATCCGCTGCTTCTGAGTCTTCTGGGAGAGATTTCCCTTTCTCTTCTTTGTTCTCACAGCTCACAGGGGCTCAGCTTTGGATTTGTCCCCGTCTCTGCGTGTAGGTCGCTGGAGGGCATCTGTTCTTCGCTCAGACAGGACGGGGTTAAAGAAGCCGCTGATTCCGGGGCTCTGGCTCACTCAGGCCGGGGAGAGGGAGGGGCACGGAGTGTGGGGCTAGCCTGCGGCAGCAGAGGCTGGCGTGACATTGCACCAGCTTGAAGCGTGCCGTGTGTTCACCCGGGGGAGTTGTCCCTGGATCCCGGGACCCTGGCAGTGGCGGGCTGCACAGGCTCCCCGGAAGGGTGGTGTGAATAGTGACCTGTGCTCGCACACAGGCTTCTTGGTGGCGGCAGCAGCAGCCTTAGCGTCTCCTGCCTGTCTCTGGGGTCCGTGCTTTTAGCTGCGGCTCGCACCCGTCTCTGGAGCTCCTTTAAGCAGCGCTCTTAATCCCCTCTCCTAGTGCACCAGGAAACAAAGAGGGAAGAAAAAGTCTCTTGCCTCTTCGGCAGGTCCAGACTTTTCCCCGGAATCCCTCCCGGCTAGCCGTGGTGCACTAAGCCCCTGCAGGATGTGTTCACGCCGCCAACGCCAGTCCTCTTCTGGCGGTCCGACCCAAGCCCGAACCTCAGCTCCCAGCCCCGCCCGCCCCGGCGGGGGAACAGACAAGCCTCTCGGGCTGGTGAGTGCTGGTCGGCCCTGATCATCTGTGTGGGAATCTCTCCGCTTTTCCCTCCTCACCCCTGTTGCTGTGCTCTCCTCCGCGGCTCCGAAGCTTCCCCCCTCTGCCACCCGCAGTCTCCGCCCGCGAAGGGGCTTCCTAGTGTATGGAAACCTTTCCTCCTTCACAGCTCCCTCCCACTGGTGGAGGTCCCGTCCCTATCCTTTTGTCTCTGTTTATTCTTTTTTCTTTTGCCCTACCCAGGTACGTGGGGAGTTTCTTGCCTTTTGGGAGGTCTGAGGTCTTCTGCCAGCGTTCAGTAGGTGTTCTGTAGGAGTTGTTCCACGTGTAGATGCATTTCTGATGTATCTGTGGGGAGGAAGGTGATCTCCGCGTCTTAGTCTTCTGCCATCTTCCCGGAAGCCTCAACCAAGTATTCTGAGAATTTTAAACGTATTAACTCAATGAATTCTCCCAACAACTCCATAAAAATAGTAATATAGTACCTCCATTTTACAGATAAAGAAACTGAAGCATATAAAGTTTACAAAACTTGTTCAAAGTCAGGCAGCTAATAAGTGACAGGGGTAGCTTTCATACCCAAGTAGTGTGATTTCATACCTTATACTCTACTCTTGTTCAAGGAGATAAAATCTATTGTATGGAAAATATCTATGTTTGAAAGAAAAGGTGTTGAGGAACTTTAAAAAATGTGTATGTTCATATATATATATATATATATATATATATATATATATATGAATGATGATAACAAGCATATACGTAATGGTTACCATAGTTCTAACACCTGCTTATTTGGTCTTTAATAAGCCCAAGTCTTATAGTGGTACTTTTTCCAGACGGCTTACTAGGTCTGACCCTGAGTTTGTGGACACTGAAATCCTAAATTTTGATACTTTTAATGCACAGTGGAAAAGAGAGATTGAGATGGAAAGTGGGTGGATGCCTGGGAAGTGTTATAGATGCCTGCAGCTAGAATAAAGCAAGAATATAGCAACGGACTCTGGTTTGCTCTGGGAATGGGAGCCTTAACAGCAACAGAAGAGTTAGTGAGCAGAAGAAGTGGTGTTGGAAGCTACTCTCAATGTGGTCCTCTCATTTCTAAAGTGATTTTTAATAGGTTGTCTATGTCTATTTAGTACGTTGTTGCTCACTGGATGTGGTCTATTACCCATACTTCATTCATAAATATTAAAACAAAGTTTGAAGACATTCTTGCTTTCTCTTCATGCTGTTTTGCTCTTCTGTTCTCCCCATTTACATAACCTATATTCCAATTACCTGCTGGAATTTTACATCCTTGTGTTGCTCCTTTGCTTAGCCTACTGAAAAAAATAAGCAGCTTTAACTCAGTTAATATTAGTGAGCTTAGGGTGTGCCATATTTGTTTTCCAGATTTAGATACTTTTCACTGTACAGGGAAGATACTGTAACCTTTTATCCTGAGGCTCTGTCTGTATGAAGCAAGGCAACAGTAAATTGATTCTTTCAAAAACTGGTTAATTTAAGAAAGATAATACCTGCCATATAATTTTAGACTGAGTTTGCTTAAGCTTTTTCCACTTCATGCCAGTGGGCAGACTCTGTAGCTTTATAAATTCAGAAATATTAACAACATTCATTAAATGTTATTAATGAACATTATTATATAATGTTCATTATATAATAATTAAATAATATATTTAATTAATTTAATATATGTATTAATATATTGATTAAATGATATTTATTAGTGGTTTGCAATTTATCAGATACCATATTATGCTGAGATACGTTTCCCTTAAGGAGGTCCCAGGTTAATAGGAAATAAAGGTAATGCTCACTAGAATTTGTTTAGAGTGCATGTGCCATGCAAACTGCTGGGGACTTTACATGCATTATTTCATTTGGTCCTCTTAGCGAGGAAAAAATAATTTCCTCTACCCTTCCAGGTGCTTTTGGTTAGTTTAGTAATTAAATTGACATAAGAAAGATTAAAAGGAGAAAATCAGATTTTAATTGTGTATGTACAATATACACATTTATGTGTATATTGTACATTTATGCCTTTTAGTCAAAGATATAATAAATTTGTGAAGAACTGACAAGACAAATAAACTTAGGCTTGGGTACTAATTAGTGAAGAAATTTAGCAGAGTTTATTTACATAGTTTTCTCAACCCTGAATTCCCTATCTCTGGGAATAAGGTTGCCTCTCTACCTCCTCATGCAGAAAGGGTACCTTTCACATAAGAGACTTATTTCTTGCTTTCAGGGGGACAAAGGAGTGTCAGAGTGTCATTCTTGCACCAGCTTTTTCTCAAGTAACTTTAATTCAAAATAATCAATATGTGGCATATTTATGGGCAGCCTGCTTTAAACCCCATCTGTCCTCACAACAATTCTAGAGTTTGGGTATTATAATTAAAGATGGCTGACATCTATCTTGTGCCTCCCTGTGCATGCATGTAACTCCTGAATGAAAAATTGAGTCTTTTTTCCTCCAACCCCTTGAATCTGCCCTCATTTGTGACTGCTCTGCCAGTTCCAAGTCTAGCCTCTAAGAGCCTTGGCAGGTTTTGCTCCCTGCCTCTGGGAGACTTGAACACCATGTAAGCAGTCCAGGCTACACTACTGGAGATAGAAGCTGCTGGAGGGGTGTGTGGAACCAGACATGTGCAGGAAGAGGTCAACTTGGAATCCTGCTCAGTCTAGCCTTCAAATGATTCCAGTTTATTCCAGCCATTATCTAACCACAATCTCAGAAGAGACCCAAACAAGAACCATGCTACTGAGCCAGTCAATTCCCAGACTATAAGAGATAAATTATTTGAAAACCACTAAGTTTTGGATTGGTGGGCTACTTCATGGTAGATAACTGGGACCCACAGTTACTAACAGAAACTCCTCTCATAGGACTTTAAACTGTCACACGTCATCATTAAAAGTTTTGCATGCCCCCCCATTTATATTTAATTTGTGTCATAAGCAGTATTTTAGGGGATAAATGCAACAGCCCTCTATATACACTCCTCAGCCCTTAGAATTTATCTTCAGTGAAGCAGTTAGAGTAGTGTTTTTAAAACATAACTTTCCGCTGAAAGCCCTACAATTGCTCCCCTTTTGACTCAAAGTGAAGGTTCGTCTTTACCACACTCTTCCTCTTGTCATTCTCACATATTCCTCTTTACCTTCCTCATGCTGTTTCAGCCACTCTGACCTTGCTCTTCCTTGATCCCACCAGGTTCCTGACGTAGAGCCTCTGACTGACTGCTGCTTGTACCAGGAAAGCTTTGCCTGTGTATCACCGTGGCTGTCTCCCTCACCTTCTTCAATGGGGTCTATCTACCCTAATCACTGTGTTACACACCACTGCCATCCTTTACCCGGATCTGCATTTTCTTTGTGTCAAAGCAATTATGGCATTGTAAAATACTATATGTAATGATGTATTTATGTGTCATATGCTTGTTTTCCCCCTCTCTTTTCCAATATTACCACCATGAGGACAGGGATATTTTTGATTATCCCTCTACCTTAGGTACCTTAAAGATGCCTGATTCATATGATGCACTTGGTTATATTTGTCAAATGAAGGGCTAAATGAGTGGTTCAAGGGGAAAGTATGGATGATTTAAAGTGCTGTTTAAAATAAAAAATAAAAAGTCACCTAATAGAATGATGTCATCAGCTTTAAACTTCTCCTAAACAAATCAATGTACCCAAAGCTTTTCTAAATTTTACAAGAAGTAAAGATAGAATAAGTTGAATCTTCACTTAATCTTTGTGATAGCCTGCCAAATAGTTTGCAATCAAATATTTGGGTATATTGCATATTATATTCTGTATGTTCATCATAAAATATAATGAAACCGTCAATCTGAAATACAATGTTAAACATTTACATCTATTTTATGACACTTGAAATATTTTTAGTAATTGAAGATTATAAATATTGTATATTTGTATTTTTATCATACATTGCTGGCCATTTCTCTGGTTTATTTTATGATTACTAATCAGAAAGTAATTCCTTGCTCCTGATAGATTGGTTATAAAGTATGGGAGAAAAGAGAGTAATCCTGGGTGAACCCCAGGTTTTTGGCCAGAGCAACTGGGCAGATGAAATGGCCATCAGCTAAAATGCAGAAAAGCTATGGATGGGGAAATTTGAGGAGGTGGGTCATTAGGAACTTTGGGATATACTGATTTTGATATATCTACTTAACATCTAAATTTATCTATTCAGACACTCCTGTTGCAGCGTCTAAATTCCTGAAGTCATCATTAGAAAAGCTAGCTGTGGATTGCTGGCAAATGCTGTTTGCAAAACTGTTTATCTTTTTTTTACTTCTAATATGGGAAGACAAATATCAACCTTATAGGTTTGTTGTGAGGATTAAATATGCTATGAATATTAATAAAGTATTCTATGCAAGGTACTTCACAAAGTACCTTGTGTAGAATAATATGTTAGTTTTTATTACATCATATGTAAAATGGACTTCTCCTAATAATTAAGTTATTTCCTCATTATTCCAAAGTGCAGAGAATGGTAATTTTAACTAGATGTGATAATAAAATATCAGATGTCTTTGTTCAAGTGCATATACTCTAATAATTTTAGATAGCACAGACATATTAAATCACAAACCAAGGAGACTCAAATGAGGATCATTTCCTTTATGCACGCATAAGCATTTCTTTCACCTTTCCAAAGCTTAGGAATGAGAGATAACTTTAGAAATTTGTGGAAAAATGGAAAGATTTAGGTCTGGTCACATACTGATCACACACTTCTAGAAAACACAGTGTAAGGAATGGCCTTCTCTCGTTATGGGGACCTAGTAATTGTGCAGACTTTTCTTCCATAACTTCTGTGAATACAAATGAAGTGTTCAGGTGAAATTTCCATAATAGGTAACTGCAGCTATCTTACCATGAACTTGACTTTTTTTTTGCATAACTACACATTGCAAATTCCTTCAGTGCATAATATATATAAACTGGTAGATTTTATAATTTAGGTTTTGAAACGGCTTTCGACTAATTTCATCTAAAAACTGTCCTGACGGGCTTCCCTGGTGGCGCAGTGGTTGAGGGTGCGCCTGCCGATGCAGGGGACATGGGTTCGTGCCCCGGTCCGGGAAGATCCCACATGCCGCGGAGCGCATGGGCCTGTGAGCCATGGCCGCTGAGCCTGCGCGTCCGGAGCCTGTGCTCCACAGCGGGAGAGGCCACAACAGTGAGAGGCCCGCATACCGCAAAAAACGAAAACAAAAACAAAAAAACAACAAAGAAAAAAACTGTCCTGACACATTAAAAGTAAATTTGTTTCATTTTTCTTCCCGTTGGTTGCTGCAGAACAGATGAATACTTTCAAATGATGGAGAATGCCAGTGCTTTTAAATTTTATACTTAGAAAACTAATTTTTTTGTGTCCAAATGTAGTATTACTATAAGGTAGAAGTCACAAATATATTTTTAGCAAAATATGGACAATGTGTTCTAAATATTTGCTTTACCTCAACTCCAAGTATGTAACGGAGTCTGTAAGACTGCTCACTTAGTCAAAGAGTAAAAGTTAAAGAAAATTTGTTGCTCTGTTAATTTCTCTAATTCAAGAGGAAAACCAACCTACTATGTTAATTATTTGCATTTGGGGCACAATATTCTACTTGCCCATTACAGTATCCCCTCTTATCAGTATTTGTCCATTCGCTGCATTGATAGCCAAGATAAGGGCCCATGACATAGGCTTAGGACAATCTGAAATCCTGTACAGGAGTTTTGGCTTGGAGTGACAGATGTGGGTATGAAGGAGTGGTTAGGATTCACGTGTGTCATGGTGGTGGTATGCTGATACCACATGAGCTGAAGCAGACTGTGGTGTCAGTAACAGCTGGTGGTGATATTAGAACCTTGGCTATATTGTTCTTACATCCAGAAAAAAATTAGAATAAAAGCAAATAAGCAGAATAATTTTATGTAAGAATAAGTACTCTAAACAGAATTAAGTGATAAAAAGCCATGTGTATGTGATGGGAGTGTGATTTAAATAGAATGGTCAAAGAATAATTCCCTGAGAAAGTGTCTTTTGAGGTGATATTTGAATCACAAGATGATACAAGCCATGAGAATAATTTGGGGTCAAGTGAATCAGATGGAAGATATGCCAAGTGCAAAGAGTCTAAGAAGGAAATGAGGTTGGTGTGATCCAGAGAAGAAAAAAAAGACCAATGCATAGTAAGAGTGAAGCTGAATGGCATGAAATAAGTTTTACTTGCTGTATAGTGTAAGAAAAATTATTGTATTAACAACAGTCATCAGAATTGTTCCTAAAGAAAAGAAAATTCTCTTGATCTATTAAAATATCCATCAATCTTCTTGGAAAGGTTAGGTTAGAAGTTGAGAGTATATTTGGAGGAAGGCAAAGAAGAAACGACCAAAAATCTCGTCATGAGGAATAAACGTAAATTTGGAAGAAAAGGGAATAATAATAATATTATTATTATCATTATTAGTTTATTAGGGCATAATTGACATACAACATATTAATTTCAGGTGTAGGACATAATCATTTGATATTTGCATATATTGCAAAATGGTCACCACTAATCATTTATTATTAAAGAAATTCTACTAAACTGTAGAGTCCAGAATCAGAAGGATAGAGCGTTGAATGGGGCTATTTGCTTTCACCTAACCATTACATCTTAGTTTCCATTAAAATTCTACTACATACAGCTGCCTGTGTGGGCATGGAGATAAGAAAAACAGCTGTAGGATATAAAATGGAGACTAAGAATTCCACAAAAGCCAGAAATGGAAGTGAGGTAGAGTAAGGAAACACTGGCATTCACAGAAATCTTAGTTCCAGAAAATCTTGCAGATACCTTAAGAAGCAGGGGGGCGAAAAGACTCTCTCTGCTATTACACAATCTCCCCCTCCACCCCCATAAAATACCTCCTTTTATCCTAGAAACAATGAGAATTAAACTTTGTAAAATCAGACCCTCCCTACACTGATGATGTATTGGTATTGGCCAATCATTGACGATGACTGCTATTGGCATAGTTCACATGGGGCAATCCTAAAACAAACAAACAAACAAAAAGCTCTCCAAATCAAATTGAAGATCAGAAAAACATATTAAAAGGAATAATCTTGAAGAGATACTAAAGCCCTGTGAAATTACATGAGAATCAAAATTGCTGAGAACTCTGTTTACATATCTTTGCATTCGGGTGACTGCTAAAGATAAAATCAACTTTATGGTTATAAAAAATAATATCATTGCATGCACTGGCCTCTGGATAAAAAAAAAAAATACAGAGTCAAGACTTGACTGGTATTTTTCATGAAAATGAATATATTGGTTCCTAATCTTAAAATCAGTTTGCTTGTTCTTAGGAGGTGGGAGCAGATAAAAACAAAGCTGTCAACTCCACACTATGTTGAAGATGACATCTGCAAATTCAGGTTTCATTCTTCCATTGTCTGTCACTTTAATCGTTCATATTTGTAGCTGTTTGAGAGGATGCTTTATTCCCATCCTTTTCCTGGGGGCAGAGAAATGGAACTGTCTATTCATTTAGTCCACTTAGAAAAACCCCAAACCATGTATTCTGAGATACTGAGCCTATCTTTTTGGAGTTGCAGCTGTTTTCTAGCACCGGTTCTTTTATCCTTCCAAGAAGGAAAAGAAATGGCTTTATTTATTGCTTAGACAAAATGAATCTTCTTGAATTTGCTGCAATTAGATTTCTAAAATTGAATGCATTGAACTTGTATCACTATGGGGTTAAGAAATAATAAGGCATGTGTTTGATTACGGAAAAGGCTTTTTTTCCCCATATCTCATATATTTAAAATTTATTCAAGAATCATCATTATTATTTTCATCACTTTCATTCCCATTTGGTATTCCAGACACTGTAAGGTCAGCACAGTGGTTGTGGAGAGACTGTACTGTGCTCCCTGGGACCTGGCCATATTGTCTTGATTTCTCTGTTTTTAGTATGGAGCAAGTTGTGGATAGAAATATCCAATAAATGCTGTGGTGATTTCAAAATGTATGAAGAACAAAAAAAATATTATACAGATGTTGTAGACAGATTTGTGACTTAATAGAGGGAAAGGCTATAGAACTGATTATAGAATTACCAAGAAGTCAGAGGCATTAGGTAAGCATCTGCATATATAATAAGGGGAACAATGGCAAACTGTCTTGCAGGCTCATTGGCTTCAGGAACTCTATGTGACAAAGTTATATCATATTTCTTGTGTCCTTGACATTCTTAGGACAGAAGATTGACAGGAAGAGTATGAAGGGATTTAAAGCAAACTTGTTGGGTGTGGGTAGCATGAGAGCACCCTTTCATTCGCTCCCGAAAAGAGGTGGCTTACAATTTACTAAACAATCATGAATATTTCACTGTAATCTTATATTCCCTGACTATCAATTCATTCATTTATTCATTCATTCATTCATTCATATTAAATGTTCACTACTAGCAGAACATCTAAGAAAGAGCAGAAATTACCAGAAGAAGCAAACATTGTAAGGAAAAGTACCATGCCAATGTAATTAAGAATATGAAACACGGTTATTTTTCATAATCAACATCCTAAGTGGCTTCTAATGTTAGAAGAATTAGATATTAAAAATCATTAATTAACAATTTTGTTGAATAATTGCTAAATGCCACTCTAACCAGTGTACTTGAACAGATTGAATTCAGTAAAGATATAAGTGTGAAATGTTTTTATGTTTTGCCAATCAATGCTTTCATCCATATACTGCCAGACCTGTCTTTCTAGGCCATTAATGATACCTCAGGCAGATCTCATAGCTTCCCAGTCATTTTTAGTCATGTTTACTTTACTCTGGTTGGAAACTTCAATCTTATATACAGTTTAGTGGTAACTTCATCCCATTCCCCAGACCAGCCCAGGTTTCCACTTGCGGGACTGGATGTAGTAAGCTAGTAAGAAAGCCTCAGTGAAGAAAATTTTCAGGGCTTCCAGCAAGGGTGAGCTTGCACTGCTGTGCAAAACACTTGAGACTAGGTACCTTCATGGACCACTGAACCCCAGTAATTAGTAGGAGTTTCTTCACCTCTCTTCTGTTATCATGGGAAGTGAGCTATGACTTTAGCTTTTCTCCCTTCCCTCTGGGCTCTTTTGCCCTCTGGTGCTTTGGGATGTGCTTCATCAGAGCTGTTTTTGTCCTCAGTTTGTTTTGCTGACATCTCCCAGACCTCTTTATAGCAAGCAACCAAATCCTCTGGGACACATGTGTGAGCTCTTTAAAATTTCGGGGGTCTCTGTACAACGTCTCAACTCAATGTCTTCAAGAGCCCACCCCAGTCAATCCACTCCACTTTCTCTAGCTGCCATGGTCTTCTTTTTCAGGGGTGAAGTATTGACAAGATGGCTGAGTACTTTGCATGGTGTTTACTTGATGCATGTGAAACTCATGTGTCCATGTCATGCCAAACTGTGGGAGTGCAAGCTTCTCCACTGAGGACTCCCTCCATCCACCTCCATATTATCTGCATTCTCATCTACCATTATTTATATAAATACAAAAGGTAGATCAGAGAGGATGCTACATAATCACACCTTTATTCAGTGTTTGAGATACCAGTCTTGCCATCTTATAGTCAACAGTCTTTATATGGAATTCTCCTGGAGCTCCCTTCACTTGGTTTGGCACTTCCCCACTGGACTGAAAATTTCCCCTGATCGCTTGTCCTCATGCATTTATATAGCCTAGGGGTTAGATAGGGTCTGGGATGATGGTTGGGGTAATGTAGCCACACAAGACTTGAAACAATTTTCTTCCCAGCTTTAAGTTCAGGTAGCCATTTGCAGAACAACACAAAAAGTGCCACAGAACTTTCAAGGGTTTCAAAAAATAGTTTGTGTTATTTCTATAATTAATCCAGCAGATAAAGTAAGTAAGACCATATTTGGCTCTATGCAGAGGTAGTGTAAAGTGTTAATCATACGGATGCTGTGTCAGAAATTTCTGTTGGAAGAATTCCTTTGCGTTCACAAACTTTCTCCTTAACCTCTTGACCCAATATATACCCACTCTGACATAGTTTGCCAAGAGTGAGATTATGGGAGGTCACAGGTCACAGCCAAGGTTTTCCTTTGGTGGACATCAAAGTTAAACATGAAGAAATTCACAAGTAATAAGCTAGCAGCAAAATTTGCCCTGGAAGAAGGCAGCACAACATCTTTATTTTTACCATTATTTCTTCATTTATCAAATAGTTACTGAGCACTTACTTTGTGTCATGCACTGAGACACAACATTTATTTCGGGATATACATTTTCTACCCTCATGGAACAACATAAAACATATGTGTAGTCATAGTCTAAGGTTTTAAGTGCTATGGTAAAAATATGTTTCAATGAATTCCATGTTACAAAATTACTGTAAAAAGACAAAGAAGGACTTGAAGGTGGGGGCAGAAACATGGAGGCATTTGTGTGTTTGAGCAAGGGAGCAAGATGATTGTGTTTATGTTCTGCCATTTATAATTTGGAGAGCAATATGAAGGATGGGCAAGATGAGGTTTGAGAGTGAAATAAAAATCAGTTGGGAGGTTATGGCAAAGATTTGTTTTTTAAACTCTTAGCATACCCCAAGGTAGTACTTTACTAACATATGGTTTTGGAGATATCAAGGTATAAGACAGGATTCCTAACATGAAGGAGCCTGTACTCTTATGGTAAATAAGACCTGCGCGTGTGTGTGTCTGTGTGTGTGTGTGCCTGTAAAGGAAATAGATGTCAAATGAAATGATTGACAATTTCTGGCTACTTAGCTGCATGGCCTGTAAATTCTTAATGTCATAGTGAGCTATGGGGAACAGTAGTTCTGGAGTATTTTCTACTTATTTTCATTCACTTAGCACTGAATTACATTTTTCCATCCATTATATGGCAGAAATAGTGTGAGGTAATACAATATAATAAATTATATTATATTGTGTATTTAAATTATAATTAAAAATTCAATATAGTGTCTAGAATAAATTAATATAAATTAAAATGCCCTATTTGGGGACTTAAATTTTGCCTCACTCTATTGCCCTGAGGAAACAAACCACTTAACCTCAACCTTGGTTTCCTCAAACTTAGAGCTTACAATAATTTACTTACCTCATAAGAGTGTGAGGATTAATTAGTTAATGTTTATAAAGTGCTTTAAAGTGGAAGGAGCTGAATAAGTAGTGCTATTAATAGTACAGCCACTTAATTTGATTTTAGTGTTTGAGAACAATGCATGTCTAATTCAGCAGTTGCTACATACCCATGGTTGCTATGCCTTTAGAATGAATTCATCATACGTTCTTGATTTCTGAAAGAATAGTACCTTATAAAGCAACTACTATAATACTAAAATAATATGTCAAATATAATTTCAGAAGACTACTGGTTACATGGACCTAGAGACATGGAACTAAAGCCCAGAGAGCCTTCATTTAACAAAAATTGCATGGAGGATGGAAAGCATGGTACACAATTTCTACGTAAATGATAGCTAGCATTTATTCAGCTCTTGCCTCTTTGCAAGCACAGTTCTAACTGCCTTATATAGATTATCTCATGTAATCCTGACAACAACCCTATAAGGTAGGTACTCTATTTATTCCATTTTACATGTGGGGTATTGAGTTAAGTAATGATCTAAAATTCAAAGCTGTTTATTGATAGAGACAGGATTTAATCAAAGTCTGACATCTTTGTGGTTAACTATTGAGGTTGATTGCCTCCTAAGAATGAACATAGAAATTTAAAGAACTTTATGGTTAGTCACATGCCCCAAACCCCCATAACAGGAATCTTATAGTTCCCCACTGTGGTGTCTCTTCATGTCCACATTTACCAGTAGAGCCTCTGTATTTATGACTATCTCTTTCATCTTTAAGCATTGACCTCATTTCTCTCTCTTAAGGTAACTACAAACAGGTTGTAGAGACTCAGGTACCTTGATAATGTAGGGATTAACCTACCACTAAGGTTCATAGTAGAGACTCCACACACTATGGCCAGACTTTAATACTTCTATGCCATCTCCTACCTTCTACACATCTGCCTTCTGTGCTCTATTTTGGGTTAGTGTATGGATTTACGAATTCAGTTTTCACTAACTCCAAGACCCTTCCAACTTCTCTCTCTGAGTCCTTTAATTCAACGTCTTTGCTCTCTGGTAGTACTACATTTATTGTTTATCACCTCTTCTTCATCCAAAGTCTTGACCTCCTAATTTTCCAACCCAACAATTTCTGGTGTATTAAAAGTAATCAGTAAATATTTTCAGAAGTGAACAAAATTCTGTCTAGGAAACTTGACAACAACTCACAACTGCTTCCCTGGAGGAGTCACCTTCATGATCTCAACTAAGAACTTTAAGGGCTCTTTCCCTAATCCATCCAAAAGTACTTATGAAGAAGGGTCCAAGAATCGTGACTAACCATGCTTATGGGATCATTGTCACTCTACTAGATGAAAGTAACTCATTTAATTTGTAATGGAGTACTTTCAAGGCAGTAGCCGGAACTCTGAGGAGGGAATTTCAGATACCTCTATCTTTGGGATCCATGAGATTGGCATGTGACCATGGCCAACTGCAGAAACCAAGAGAATATATCCTAAATATATATAACAGATTTTTTTCAAATTAGAGACTGAAGTGATGATTTATTAAAAATATGCAAAGAATATTATGTAACATATAATTAAACTAGATGACATCTACTCCCTTCTAGTTTTAAAATTCTATGATTCTGTTTTCTATTGTTATAACAATGTTAAGCCCATACACATTTCAGGATTGCTTAATAGCTTAGGGTCATTGTGCCATGTGTTTTGTCATCCTTTAGATATGCTGTAAAACATTGATGTGGTAGTTATGTATTGCTCATTAACAACTTGTGGTAGACAAATGACATGTGAACTGAAGTGTTGTAAGCCTCTTAACTAGAGCACTTTCATATTTTACAGTGAAGGAAACCAGTGACAACAGAGCTTAAAATATCTATTTCAGGTTTTACAGTTATGACAATAGTACATTACAATTAGCAACAAAGTCGCTTACCACCATAATCACACATTTCTTTTCCTGTGTGCCTTTACCCTTTTTTACATCACCATCCTCTTCATAAAACAGCTCAAATGACTTATATGCAGATTTGCCACATAACGTTACAGGATGCTAGAACTGGAAGGGAACCTAAGGGTACTTTAATTTTACAGATGAGGAAATTGAAGATGAAATTTACACCAGTTTGAGCCCAGATGCCAGAATCTGAGTCCAGTGATCTTTCACCACACCATCAAAGTAGTATTCTGGAGGAGAAAACTCAAACGTTTGAAAAAAATCTGATTTTATTAATGTTATAAAATGCAGTCGGTGTCTCGGTCTGCTAGAGTGTGTTTTTTAAGAGCTGCTGATCATGCTGCCTCATTTGGCTATATGATAACCAAACAGACAATTACAAAATAGGAAGCTAGAAAGTATCTTAAAGTAGAGTATGCCATGGCTTTGTACATTCTACATAAAGAAACCCAATGAGTAACTAACAGAAAACAAATATAGGCCAGAAGACTTAAAGCTAAAATTCACCTTTCTTCATTCTCACTGCTAAATACTTCTGGCAAGATAAGGAGTACAGGCTCATCTTTAGATTATATGAATTCCATTAAAAAGCTAATAATCACAGACATGCTTTAAACAATGAATTAGACAAGCATTTTAGACAAAAAATGCATAAGCTTTTTTCACTCACTTTCACAGATATCGAGTCATTAAAAATTCCAGCATCATACTTGATGGTTGATATTGCAATTTCTTGATTTTGTAATAATCTTTGTAACTTGATAATGAATCTTTTGCATGTTCTATATGTAACCTTGTCTTTTGAATGCTAATATAAATGTTTCCATCCCATTATTATCATTACCCTGCATTATGGGAGAATTTGCCTTGTAGATTGTTGTTTCCCATGTCCATTTCAATGAAGGTCTGTCAATGAACTTGGAATCAGGTGTTTATGTCTATCAGCTCACTGTCAAAGAGAAAATGCTAGGGGAAATGTAAAAGCACCGGCTGAAGAATTTGGCTAAGGTCACTTAGTTTTGTGTGCTACAAGCAGCTTACCAAAAAACCTACAATTTCCTTTGGGAGTATGCTTGCTTAGAGTAGCTCACCTTCACATTTTCTCCTTCTTTTTCTGAAGATTTACATTTAAGTATTTTTCCTTCCTGTTTTGTAGAAGTCACTCTCTGAATTAGGAAATGACTGATGAAGCCTTCATCACTGACTCTCTTTTGTCCTGCTGAGAGCATTTCTCTATTGCTCCCTTCTTCTGACCCTGTTATACTCTTCTTTTAAAAGTAGCTGTCATTTTTTTTTGATAGGGAGGGTGGGAGGGAGGCTCAAGAGGGAGGGGATAAGGGGATATATGTATGCACATGGCTGATTCACTTTGTTGTACAACAGAAACTAACACAGCATTGTGAAGCAATTATACTCCAATAAAGATGTATCAAAACAAAACAAAAAACAAACAGAAAAACAAACAAACAAACAAAAAGTAGCTGTCATTTCTAATCATCTCATTGTATTTGGGATAATATTATGCAAAAAATTACATTGGTTGAAGTAATGCAGCTCCAGGTGGGCTGTCAATTTGGGACGATTATCAGAATGGTAGCTTTATCTATAGACTATATTATCATTATGATTTATTGGCTGCTTATATAAAGGTTAAAAAATACACTGGAAAGATGAAAGAAGGTTTTCCCAGGGGATTTACAATTTATATCATATAAAAGGGCTAGATGCTAACTATTTGATGTTGTATTTTTATTTTTCCTGGCTTCTGTTGCGTACCATCCCAAGAAACTTTCTTCTAATGGGTGTCTTTAGGTGTGCGGAAAGGAAAGTAAAGATTATGCCTTCTGTTTATGCATGCTGATTGAACTTTAAGAATCAGAAGTCAGGACCTTTAAATAAATTATGTAACAGTACAACAACTGACAAATATTATCAATGGCCATAGCTGCCCAAGCGATGAAAAACAATAGAATGCTAGGTACAGAATAGGAGACAAAGGACAGTTATGTCAAGATGAGTACACTGTGTCACTGCCTTTATCTTAAGGAAGATTAAGCCAAAATAAATCCGAAATGAAAATGTTTTTAAATGAAAAGCCTTGCCTCATTAGTCAAATCAGACATCTCAATTGGGAAAGGGTAAACCCTGTCACATTTTGGACTTGTTAAATGTCTGGAAATCTTTTCAAATGAAAGATCTTTCTAAAATTCAATGCAACAATATGTCAGTCACTTTTATCTTTAATTTTAAAATACTGAGTAATGTAGACATAAAACTTCTTCTTATGTTTTCAGATTATTTTAAAGTCATCTGATTAAAACTTTGTTTCTGGGACACTTTCAAGTGGCTTTAAAAGGTTTCAAAATCAATTAAATAAACTTAGTGAATTTAGCTGTTCTATTTTGAAAATTTTCTACCCAAGGCTACATCGGTCATCATGTATCCAACTGTTTCATTTTTCTTATGAATATTTATCTGAAGCTACCAATGACATGTGATGCAAACATTTTAACATATGTTACAAAGTCAAATGAAGGATGTTATAGGACATACTCTTTTGTGATAATAAAAATTAAACAATCTGGTAACTGATAATGATCTTGCTAAAATACCAGGTATTTTATTTTTAATAATCTTGCTTGATGTAGTCTAATTGGGAAGGCACTTATTGATATTATCCATTGGAATATGTGATAAGGAAGATAGAGAAATTGATTAAGCATTTTTACATGCTAACAGCATTCCAATTCTTTTAACATATTATAGCCCATTGATTGTTTTATTGAATGAAGCTTTATAATCCGTGTTTGTTCTTCTGGTGTATTGTGTTTAATTTTTATGTTTAAAATAGATTTTAATGATTACAAGCAAGCTTTTTTGAGCCATATTTAGAATCTGGGTCTGCCTTTTAATGTAGTTATGTTGGTGGACATTCTTCCAGCGCTCTGGTATTTTTCATTCTGTCTTAGTTTCTATAATTTCTTTTTAGCTATTTATGATTTTTTTTTTTTTTTGTATATGAGTGAGAAATTGGTAGTGCTTCAATAAGAGCTGCTAGATAACCTCATACTGTACCAGTAGTGTTGGAATATTCTTCTGGGACTTACTTGGGTACATTTGCAAGAACATGAAGAACTGAGAACTAATGCTGGGGAATGGCATGTGGCTTAGTATAATTAGAACAACATGTCTATACTCTGTAGAACTTATTTTTAATTTCAATATTTATGTTTTTAAACAGGAAAATTCACACAGTTGAACAATTAATATTTACACAGTTCAAAAACTGAGTTATGTAGTGAAGCATTCCCCCTTCACCATTGCCTCATCAACCCATTTTGTCACCTGATCATACAGGTAGCTCTTTGTTTTGATATCCTGAATATTCTTCCAAAGTTTTTAAAACATATATACAAGAAAATACAAAGATGCCTTTTTTACTCTTGCTTTCTTAACACAAACAGTTATATACCTCTGTTTTACAATTGGTTTCTCTACTTGGCAATTTTTGCATATTATATGTAAAGAACTTTCTTATTCTTCATTTACTTTCATGAAACTTATTTAACCCACTTTATCTGATCAATGTCCATTTAAAAAGTTGTAAATATTTTTCTATTACAGACAATGCTTTAATGAATATACTTTACACTTGAATATGCGTAAGTTTGTGCACTTACTAGAATATCTGAAGTATATATTCCTAGAAATGGAGTCACTGAGGCAAAGGGCACACAAATTTATAATTTGTATAGATCTTGCTAAACTTTCCTCTATAAGGATTGTATTTATATGTGTTCTTACTGGCCTTTAATGGGACTGTTTTCCCACACCCTTGACAATAAAGTTGCTACCAAACTGTCAGATCTTTACTGAACCCCTATATATTTGGATTTTGCTGTTCAGTTATTGTGCATATTTTCACATTTAAAAACCCTTTGTTTCTCCTTTACAGTGAATTATTTATATCATTTGCCCATAATTTCTACTGGTCATATTCATACCCACTTACAGGCACACATATTAGGGAGATTAATCATTTTTTCTACTCAGTGAATTGTAAAATTTTTCCCACTTTGTCTTTTGCCTTTTGAGTTTATTTACCATAGTTTTTGCACTATGATTAGAGTTTAGATTATGTGATATGATTTATAAATCTTTTATTCCAAATCTTTTGGAATTTGTGTCATGGTTAAAAACTTCCTCACTCTGAAATATAAAATAATATCCCTAAATTTTCTTCTAGTATTCTATGTTTTTTTTTAACATCTTTATTGGAGTATAATTGCTTTACAATGGTGTGCTAATTTCTGCTTTATAAAAAAGTGAATCAGCTATACATATACATATATCCCCATATCTCCTCCCCCTTTCGTTTCCCTCCCACATTCCCTATCCTACCACTCTAGGTGGTCACAAAGCTGATTTCCCTGTGCTATGTGGTTGCTTCCCACTAGCTATCTATTTTACATTTGGTAAAGTATATATGTCCATGCCACCCTCTCACGTCATCCCAGATTACCCTTCCCACTCCCTGAGTCCTCAAGTCCATTCTCTACATCTGTGTCTTTATTCCTGTCTTGCCCCTGGGTTTTTCAGAACCATTCTCTCTTTTTCTTTTTAGATTCCATATATATGTGTCAACATACAGTATTTGTTTTTCTCTTTCTGACTTACTTCACTCTGTATGACAGACTGTAGGTCCATCCACCTAACTACAAGAACACAATTTTGTTTCTTTTTATAACTGAGTAATATTCCATTGTATATATGTGCCACATCTTCTTTATCCATTCATCTGTTGATGGACACTTAGGTTGCTTCCATGTCCTGGCTATTGTAAATAGAGCTGCAGTGAACATTGTGGTACATGATTCTTTTTGTTTTTGTTTTTTTTGTTTTTGTTTTGTTTGCGGTACGCGGACCTCTCTTCCCTGCTGTGGCCTCTCCCGTCGCGGAGCACAGGCTCCGGACGTGCAGGCTCAGCGGCCATGGCTCACGGGCCCAGCCGCTCTGCGGCATGTGGGATCTTCCCGGACTGGGGCACGAACCCGCGTCCCCTGCATCGGCAGGCGGACTCTCAACCACTGCGCCACCAGGGAAGCCCTCATGATTCTTTTTGAATTATGATTTTCTCAGGGTATATGCCCAGTAGTGGGATTGCTGGGTCATATGGTAGTTTTATTTTTAGTTTTTAAATGAACCTCCATACTGTTCTTCATAGTGGCTATATCATTTTACATTCCCACCAACAGTGCAAAAGTGTTCCCTTTACTCCACACCCTCTCCAGCATTTATGGTTTCTAGATTTTTTGATGATGGGCATTCTGACTGGTGCAAGGCGATACCTCACTGTAGTTTTGATGTACATTTCTTTAATGATTAGTGACGTTGACCATCCTTTCATGTGTTTGTTGGCGATCTGTATATCTTCTTTGGTGAAATGTCTATTTAGGTCTTCTGCCCATTTTTGGATTGGGTTGTTTGTTGTTTTCTGATATTGAGCTGAATAAGCTGCTTGTAAATTTTGGAGATTAATCCTTTGTCACTTGCATCATTTGCAAATATTTTCTCCCATTCTGAGGGTTCTATTTTCGTCGTTTATGGTTTCCTTTGTCATGCAAAAGCTTTTAAGTTTCATCAGGTCCCATTTGTTTATTTTTGTTTTTCTTTCCATTTCTCTAGGAGGTGGGTCAAAAAGGATCTTGCTCTGATTTATGTCATAGAGTGTTCTGCCTATGTTTTCCTCTAAGAGTTTTTGAGTGTCTGGTCTTACATTTAGACTTTAATCCATTCTGAGTTTATTTTTGTCTATGGTGTTAGGAAGTGTTCTGATTTCATTCTTTTACATGTAGCTGTCCAGTTTTCTCAGCACCATTTATTGAAGAGGCTGTCTTTTCTCCATTGTATATTCTTGCTGCCTTTGTCAAAGATAAGGTGACCAGAGGTGCGTGGGTTTATCTCTGGGCTTTCTATTCTGTTCCATTGATCTGTATTTCTATTTCTGCGCCAGTATCATACTATCTTGATTACTGTAGCTTTATAGTATAGTCTTAAGTCTGGGAGCCTGATTCCTCCAGTTCCGTTTTTCTTTCTCAAGGTTGCTTTGGCTATTCAGGGTCTTTTGTGTTTCCATAGAAATTGTGAAAATTTTTGTTGTAGTCCTGTGAAAAATGCCAGTGGTAGTTTGATAGGGATTGCATTGAATTTGTAGATTGCTTTGGGTAGTATAGTCAGTTTCACAATGTTGATTCTTCCAATCCAAGAACATGGTATATCTCTCCATCTGTTTGTAACGTCTTTAATTTGTTTCATCAGTGTCTTATAGTTTTCTGCATACAGGTCTTTCATCTCCTTGGTAGGTTTATTCCCAGGTATTTTATTCTTTTTATTGCAATGGTAAATGGGAGTGTTTCCTTAATTTCTCTTTCAGATATTTCATCATTAGTGTATAGGAATGCCAGAGATTTCTGTGCATTAATTTTGTATCCTGCTACTTTACCGAATGCATTGATTAGCTCTAGTAGTTTTCTGGTAGCATCTTGAGGATTCTCTATTTGTAGTATAATGTCATCTTCAAACAGTGGCAGCTTTACTTCTTCTTTTCTGATTTGGAATCCTTGTATTTGTTTTTCTTCTCTGATTGCTGTGGCTAAAACTTCCAAAACTATGTTGAATAATAGTGGTGAGAGTGGACAACCTTGTCTTCTTCCAGATCTTAGAGGAAATGGTTTCAGTTTTTCACCATTAAGAACAATGTTGGCTGTGGGTTTCTTATATATGGCCTTTATTATGTTGAGGTAAGTTTCTTCTATGCCTATTTTCTGGAGTGTTTTTATCATAAAGGGGTGTTGAAATTTGTCAAAAGTTTTTTTTTTTCTCATTTATTGAGATGATCATATTGTATTTTCTACTTCAAGTGGTTAATATGTTTTATCACACTGATTGATTTGTATATATTGAAGAATCCTTGCATTCCTGGGATAAACCCCACTTGATCATGGTGTATGATCCTTTTAATGTGCTGTTGGATTCTGTTTGCTAGTATTTTGTTGAGGATTTTTAAATCTATGTTCATCAGTGATATTGGCCTGTAGTTTTCTTTCTTTGTGACATCTTTGTCTGGTTTTGGTATCAGGGTGATGGTGGCCTCGTAGAATCAGTTTGGAAGAGTTCCTCCCTCTGCTAAATTTTGGAAGAGTTTGAGAAGAATAGGTGTTAGCTCTTCTCTAAATGTTTGATAGAATTCATCTGTGAAGCCATCTGGTCCAGGGCTTTTGTTTTTTGGAAGATTTTTAATCGCAGTCTCAATTTCAGTGCTTATGATTGGTCTGTTCATAATTTTCTGTTTCTTCGTCGTTCAGTCTCAGAAGGTTGTGCTTTTCTAAGAATTTGTCCATTCCTTCCAGGTTGTCCATTTTATTGGCATACAGTTACTTGTAGTAATCTCTCATGATCCTTTGTATTTCTGCAGTGTCAGTTGTTACTTCTCCTTTTTCATTTCTAATTCCACTGATTTGAATCTTCTCCCTATTTTTCTTGATGAGTCTGGCTAATGGTTTATCAATTTTGTTTATCTTCTCAAAGAACAGGCTTTTAGTTTTATTGATTTTTGCTTTCATTTCTTTAACTTCTTTTTCGTTTATATCTGATCTGACATTTATGACCTCTTTCCTTTTGCTAACTTTGGGGTTTTTTTGTTCGTCTTTCTCTAATTGCTTTAGGTGTAAGTGTAGATTTTTTATTTGAGATGTTTCTAGCTTCTTGAAGTAGGATTGTATTGCTATAAACTTCCCTCTTAGAACTGCTTTCACTGCATCCCATAGGTTTTGGATCATCGTGTTTTCATTGTCATTTGTTTCTACATATTTATTGATTTCCTCTTTGATTTCTTCAGTGATATCTTGGTTATTTAGTAGTGTATTGTTTAGCCTCCATGTGTTTGTATTTTTTACATATTTTTTTCCTGTAGTTGATAGCTAGTCTCCTAGCACTGTGGTCAGAAAAGATACTTGATATGATTTCAATTTTCTTAAATTTACCAAGGCTTGATTTGTACTCAAGATATGATCTATCCTGGAGAATGTTCCATGAGCACTTGAGAAGAAAGTGTATTCTGTTGTTTTTGGGTGGAATGTCATATAAATATCAATTAAGTCCATCTTATTTAATGTATCATTTAAAGCTTGTGTTTCCTTATTTATTTTCATTTTGGATTATCTGTCCATTGGTAAAACTGGGGTGTTAAAGTCCCCTACTATGATTGTTTAACTGTCTATCTCCCCTTTTATGGCTGTTAGCATTTGCCTTATGTATTGAGGTGCTCCTATGTTGGGTGCATAAATATATATAATTGTTATATCTTATTCTTGGATTGATCCCTTGATCATTATGTAGTGTCCTTCTTTTCCTCTTGTAAGAGTCTTTATTTTAAAGTCTACTTTGCCTGATATAAGAATTGCTACTCCAGCTTTCTTTTGATTTCCATTTGCATGGAATATCTTTTTTCCACCTACTTGCTTTCAGTCTGTATGTGTCCCTAGGTCTGAAGTGGTCTCTTGTAGACAGCATACATATGGGTCCTGTTTTTGTATCCATTCAGCCAGTCTATGTCTTTTGGTTGGAGCATTTAATCCATTTATGTTTAATGTAATTATCAATATGTATGTTCCTAATACCATTTTCTTAATTGTTTTGGGTTTGTTTTGTAGGTCTTTTTCTTGTCTTGTGTTTCCTGCCTAGAGCAGTCTTCTTTTTTTTTTTTAATTTTCAAATTTTTCTTTATTTAGAATGACATTAAATAAAAAATAAAAGACACCAGAACAAGTTGAAAGAGACCATGGAAGAAAAGGGCACCCATATTTTCATACCTTTAATAACACTTTTCCCCTACTCTTTTGAACAAGGCATCCTGCATTTTCATTTTGCACTGGGTTCCAAAATTTATGTACCCGGACCTGCATAATACTTTCATTACTAGCTTGTAATTGGCTACTTACTAGCTTAGTTCCTACTAGATTGACCCACTGATGAACATATAGTAGGCCAGAAGGAAATGTCAAACAAAAAGAGATCTGGACATAGGTAAGAAGAGACATTATTTAAAAGGATTCTTGTGACTGGAGGAAGGGCACTCTTGCAGTAGAGAATGCTCTGACCATAGGATCTGTAAGCATCTCAGTGGTCTTTATAAGAAGAGGAGATCTGGACACAAGCTTTTAGCATTTGTTGTAAAGCTGGTTTGGTAGTGCTGAATTCTCTTAGCTTTTGCTTGTCTGTAAAGCTTTGATTTCTCCATCAAATCTGAATGAGATCCTTGCTGGTAGAGTAATCTTGGTTGTAGGTTTTCCCTTTCATCACTTTAAGTATACCCTGCCACTCCTTTCTGGCTTGCAGAGTTTCTGCTGAAAGATCAGCTGTTAACCTAATGAGGATTCCCTTGTATGTTACTTTTTGTTTTTCCTTTGCTGCTTTTAATTTTTTCCTTTGTATTTAATTTTTGATAGTTTGATTAATATGTGTCTTGGCGTGTTTCTCCTTGGATTTATCCTGTATGCGACTCTCTGCACTTCCAGGACTTGATTGACTATTTCCTTTCCATATTAGGGAAGTTTTCAACTATAATCTCTTCAAATATTTTCTCAGTCCCTTTTGTTTTCTCTTCTTCTTCTGGGACCCCTATAATTCGAATGATGGTGTGTTTAATATTGCCCCAGAAGTCTCTGAGACTGTCCTCCATTCTTTTCATTCTTTTTTCTTTATTCTGCTCTGTGGTAGTTATTTCCACTATTGAATCTTCCAGGTCACTTTTCTGTTCTTCTACCTCAGTTATTGTGCTATTGATTCCTTCTAGAGAATTTTTAATTTCACTTATTGTGTTGTTCATCACTGTTTGCTCTTTAGTTCTTCTAGGTCCTTGTTAAACTTTTATTGTATTTTCTCCATTGTATTTCCAAGATTTTAGATCATATCTACTATCATTACTCTTAATTCTTTTTCAGGTAGACTGCCTATTTTCTCTTTGTTTGTTTGGTCGGGTGGGTTTTTACCTTGCTCCATCATCTGCTCTGTGTTTCTCTGTCTTCTCATTTTGCTTAACTTACTGTTTTTGGGGTCTCCTTTTCCCAGGCTTCAGGTTTGTAGTTCCTGTTGTTTTTGGTGTCTCCCCCCACCAGTGGCTAAGGTTGGTTCAGTGGGTTCTGTAGGCTTCCTTGTGGAGGGTACTGGTGCCTGTGTTCTGGTGGATGAGACTGGCTCTTGTCTTTCTGGTGGGCAGAACCATGTCCGGTGGTGTGTTTTGGGGTGTCTGTGACTTTATTATGATTTTAGGCAGCCTCTCTGCTAATGGGTGGGTTTGTGTTCCTGTCTTGCTAGTTGTTTGTCATAGGGTGTTCAGCATTGTAGCTTGCTGGTCATTAATTGGAGGTGGGTCTTAGCGTTGAGATGGCGATCTCTGGGAGAGTTTTGCTTTTGATATTACGTGGACCCAGGAGGTCTCTGGTGGACCTATGTCCTGAACTCAGCTCTCCCACCTCAGAGACACAGGCCTGACACCCAGCCAGAACACCAAGACCCTGTCAGCCACACAGCCTCAGAAGAAAAGGGAGAAAAAAGGAAAGAAAGAAAAAATAAATAAAATAAAATAAATTTATTAAAATAAAAAGTAAAAAAAAAATTATTAAAAAGAAAATTAAAACATAATTAAAAGAAATGGACAGACAGAACCCGAGGACAAATAGTAAAAGCAAAGCTATACTGACAAAGTCACACAAAGAAGCATACACATACACACTCACAAAAAGAGAAAAAGGAAACAAAAATGTTTATATATAAAAAAACAAAAGAAAGAGAGCAACCAAATCAATAAACAAATCAACCAATGATAATAAACTCTAAATAGTAAACTAATATAAACATAAAACCAGAAACAAATTAGATGCAGAAAGCAAACCCCATGTCTACAGTTGCTCCCAAAGCCCACTACCTCAATTTTGGGATGATTTGTTGTCTATTCAGGTATTCCAGAGATGCAAGATACATCAAGGTGATTGTGGAGATTTAATCCACTGCTCCTGAGGCTGCTGGGAGAGATTTCACTTTCTCTTCTTTGTTAGCAGAGCTCCTGGGATTCAGCTTTGGATTTGGCCCTGCCTCTGTGTGTAAGTCTACTGAAGGCATCTGTTCCCTGCTCAGACAAGACTAAGTTAAAGTAGCAGCTGATTAGGGGGCTCTGGCTCACTCAGGCTGGGCAGAGGGAAGGGTATGGAGGGCAGGGCGAGCCTGCGGCGGCAGAGGCACACATGACTTTGCATCAGCCTGAGGCAAGCTGTGTGTTCTCCCAGGGCAGTTGTCCCTGGATCACAGGACCCTGGCCATGCGGGCTGCACAGGCTCCCAGGAGGGGAGGTGTGGAGAGTGACCTGTGCTTGCACACAGGCTTCTTGGTGGCTGCAACAGCAGCCTTAGTGTTTCATGCCTGTCTCTGGTGTCCATGCTGATAGCCACGGCTAGCTCCCATCTCTGGAGCTCTTTTAGGTGGTGCTCTGAATCCCATCTCCTTGCACACCCCGAAACAATGGTCTCTTGCCTCTTCAGCCGCTCCAGACTTTTTTCTGGACTCCCTCCTGGCTAGCTGTGGTGCACTAGCCCCCTTCAGGCTCCGTTCAAGCAGCCAACCCCAGTCTTCTCCCTGGGATCTGACCTCTGAAGCCCGAGCCTCAGCTCCCAGCCCCCGCCTGCCCTGGCAGGTGAGCAGTCAAGCCTCTCGGGCTGGTGAGTGCTGGTCAACACCGATCCTCTGTGCGGGAATCTCTCCACTTTGCCCTCTGCAGCCCTGTTGCTGCGCTATCCTCTGTGGCTCTGAAGCTTCCCCTCCGCCACCACTCCCTCTCTGTCTCCACCAGTGAAGGGGCTTCCTACTATGTGGATACTTTTCTTCCTTCACAGCTCCCTGCCAGAGGTGCAGGTCCCATCCCTATTCTTTTGTCTCTGTTTTTTTCTTTTTTCTTTTGCCTTACCCAGGTACGTGGGGAGTTTCTTTTCTTTTGGAAAGTCTGAGATCTTCTGCCAGAGTTCAGTAGGTGTTCTGTAGGAGTTGTTCCACATGTAGATGTATTTCTGATGTATTTGTGGGGAGGAAGGTGATCTCCAAGTCTTACTCCTCCGCCATCTTGAAGGTCTCCCTTGTAATGATTTTTTTTTGTTCCATATTTATATCTTTGACTTTTAGATATTGTCATGTTATAAGGTGTAAAGTATAGATACAATTTTATTTTTCTGAAACAGCTGTGGTGCTGTTCCAATATCATTTATTGGGCAGGCAATTAGATTTCTCTGTGATTTGAGATGCTGCCTTTTGTTTATTAACTCAGTTAATTCAACAAATAATTAACAAGCTCTGTGTCAGATATGGCTCTAGAAACTGGTAATTCATCAGGGCATAAAACATGCAAAACTCTGCCCTCAGAGAGCTTATATTTTAAAGGAGGAGATAGACCCCAAAATTGGAAAGTAACACATAATGTGAATTCTCAAACACTAAGGAGAAAATAAAACAAGAAAATAGGATAGATTTCTGAGGGAGAAGTGCTGGTGCCTTTTAAAATAGAGTGAAATATTTTGTGGCAAAATGGAATTTGAGAAACAAAAAACCTCAAGGAGTAAGAAAGTGAGGTTTGGGAGTTTAAGAGATAAGAGGAAACCCAGGAGGAAGAAACAGCAGAAAGCTCTGAACCTGGAGCTCACAAGGTACATTCTGCTCATTCTCTTTAATATAAGAAGACTTATATGACTGAAGCAGAATAAACAAAGGGAGAACAGCAGGAAATAACGTCTGACACTTGATTAGGTACCAGGTTGTGAGATCTCTGTGTAAGAATCTTGCATTTTACTGAGTGAGATGGGAAGTCAGAGAGGGTTTTGAGCAGATAAGTGAGATGATCAGACTTATATTTTAAAAGATCACACTGGATGCTGAATGGAGAATAGGTTGTAAGAAAGCAAGGCAAAGCAGGGAGACAATTTAGGAAAATATTGCAATAATTTGGGTGAGAACTAATTTGGAATAGAGTTGTAGTTAGCTCTGAGTTCAGTGTTAAGAAATAACAGAGAAGATTCCAGGACTGAACTTATTTTGTTACCGTCTGTACTGCTTTCAAAGTTTCTTGCTGTAAGGACTTCCATGTAAAATTGACCATATGTCTGTTGACTTGACATAGAGGTTGTTATAGAATTCCAAGGAGTAAGATGTGTTGTCTGTAATACCCAAAGTGACTAATCAGGAGTTGGACCTCCTGAGTAGCTTTAACAGGTTGCCTTTAATATTCTTGGGTTATAGTTTAGTTAGCTCCCAAGGCAAACACTTGGGTGGTGGTGTCCTAGATTATGTCCTCCAACAAGGTCCGTTCATCTTTATTTAGTTGTATTTAGATAGCATTCAATGCAATGTAAGCAGTTTTCTCAGCAGAGGCTGTTGTCATAAAATCATCTTCATACGGATTGTACATCCACCTACAGTTCACATTTGTACTAGAATTTATCTAACTCATTGATACCCTGTAATAAAGGAAAATTGATTTTGTTTTTCTCTCCATAAGCATGTAAAAAAGTCCAAGCCTCAGTGCTAAGTGTCAGTAGTGGTAGCACATTTAGTCACTGTTAACATGCCAGGTGAAAGAGAACAACAGAACTATTTTCTTATTTAAGTCTCTATGGCCCACAGTAAGGCTCCAAGCACCAATGTCTTCCACTAGTCAGTCAGGATATTAAATTTAGAAATGACTTTGAGTAACACAACTGCCTGAACTAGCTATCCTCTGAGAAAACCAAGTAGTTTTTTATCTCTTAGTCTGAGTTATTGTTTCAACTGTACAATCTGGGTAACATACACACCACTTTTGACCATGCATTCCATTGAATCCAAAGAATAACCATATCTAATCAACTTGTTCATGCATGTGGTAAACAGAATCCTAAGATGCCCTGAAGATTCCCAAATCTTAGGAATCTAAGAGGAGTACTAACACCACCTCTCAGTTACTCAGTCAAACATTAATCTAGGTACCTCTCTGGAGGGATTTTGAAGATGTAATTAAGGTGACAAACCAGTTGACCTTAAGATAGAGAGGTAATATCTGGGTGGGACTGACCTAACCACATTTGCCTTTTTTTTTTTTTTTTTGAAGATGTTGGGGGTAGGAGTTTATTAATTAATTTATTTATTTTTGCTGTGTTGGGTCTTTGTTTCTGTGCGAAGGCTTTCTCCAGTTGTGGCAAGCGGGGGCCACTCTTCATCACGGCGTGCGGGCCTCTCACTATCGCAGCCTCTCTTGTTGCAGAGCACAGGCTCCAGACGCGCAGGCTCAGTAGTTGTGGCTCATGGGCCTAGTTGCTCTGCGGCATGTGGGATCTTCCGAGACCAGGGCTGGAACCTGTGTCCCCTGAATTAGCAGGCAGATTCTCAACCACTGAGCCACCAGGGAAGCCCACCACATGAGCCTTTTAAAAGTAGAGAGTTTTTTCCTATCTGGTGGTAGAAGAAGTCAGAGATTTGAAACATGAAAAAAATTCTAAATAGGGGAATTCTCTTTGCTCACTTGGAAGTTGGAAGGGGCCATGTGGATAGGGACTGAGAATGCCCTCTAAGAACTTGCTTGACGGTAAATAAGAGAACAGGGATTTGATCCTACATCTGCAAAGAACTGATGTCTGTCCACAGCCTGAATGAGCTTGGAAGAGGGCTCAGAGCTCCATATGAGAACATAACTTGCAGACACCTTGATTTCAGTCTTGTGAGACACTCAGAGGAGAATCCAGCCAGGCTGTGCCTGAACTTCTGACTTATAGAACTTGGAGCTAATAAATGAGTGTTGTTTTAAGCTTCTATGTTTGTAGTAACTTTTATCCAACATTAGAAAACTAATATAGCACTCAAGTACTCAGAGCATCCTTATCAAAATGAAAGATCAGGGTGGCAAAAAGCTAGCAAGTATATTTCATACAGAAAAATAAAACATAATACTAGCCATGTAAACCAGTATCCAGCAAGTTCAAGAATGTTTGGAATGTTCACCGGGGAGAGGAGTGCAAGCTCAGGCCCCAGACCTGGTCCTTGTCCCTATTCTTCTCATCTTCTTAATGTTTTGAAATTCAGTGTAAGTTTTAGTATTGGCCCATCTTCTCTATTGCTATTAAGAGCATATCAGCTAGTCTCACTGGTCTTTGTAATTTTATCAGTTTCCCAGCCTTCAGAAATAATGCATATACGTTTTAGCATCTCCTCAAACAACTTGGCCTCTTATTTTCCACCTATCAAAAGTATCACCATCTTGGTTTTTTATTTTGTGGTATATCCTCACGTCTTTTAGATAGTCTGCTTGTGTGGGGGTTTTAGTCCCTTTCAGTTTCCAGCTATGGCTCCATCTCCTCTGGGTTGTGAAGCAGGTATCTCCAACATCTTGCTGCATCCTGGACCAATGAACAATCATGGCTGCTCATTCCTCTTCCGAGATCGAAACAAATGATGCCCCAGGAGCCACTCTAGAACATTCTGGGCTAATGGACACTATGGCCACTCTTGGGTCATTAGGCTTACTGATGAACATTTGTTTGTTGTCCCTAGGTAGAAAAGCTTTCAAACTCTGGGGTGGCCCAATTAAATTCTATAACTCCATAAACATGAAACCCCACATTGTCCACAAACTCTCATGCAGATATAACAAAGGTCTTGTCAGGGAAAAACATAGCTAGAGAAGTAGCAGAGTGCAGAATGTTCCTGAATTCTTGTTATTCCTCACCATAAATGTTCTTCATGCACCATGGCCAACTTAGCTACAGAGCAGAGTTTGCCTTTGCTAGTAGACAGGACTGGAATCAGAAGCCCACGTGAGCAAGAACATGCCCTGCATCTCTGCTGTGATTCATATTTATGGGTGAGCATAAGAGGGGCTAGGGAACACCATCATCATCATCCTCTTCTAAATAACAAGAAATTGATCAAGAGATCTCTGCATCCAGGGGCTTCATTAGAAAGAATGCAAACCAAGCACCAAGGGCAGCATACAGGGGGCCCTGAGAGCTGCCTTGTTTGTTAGGATTGATGACTTCACAGAAAGATGATGGTGCCTCTGCAGATGAACTCATTTCAGCTGTGCCAGTTCTTTGCTGAGCTATCGCCCAAACAGAAGTAAGAAGTATATTTCAGGGATAATTTGTCTTACTGAATTTCAGAGTTTGTGTATCCAGATATGTCTTTCATCACATTGATGCTCATGTGTAGTACGTGTATTCACATTATTTTCTAGATATTCTGTAACTTGTATTTGGTTTCACTCTTCTTAAAAAAGAGATGTTTAAAAAAGAGTTTTAAATTCCTGTTGGTAAAACTTTTTGTTTTATGTTTTAACCATTAATCTCTAGTTTTACTCCATTCTGTTTAGAGACTATTTTGTGTGTGTGTGTGTGTGTGTGTGTGCGTGCTAGTTCTACTTTGGAAGATTTTCTTTGATTAGTAAATGAAAATTTTTAATATCTTTTACATAGAAAATTGAAAAGAAGGCCCATTTTATTTCAGGATATAGATTTCCTTTACTTGATTTTTCAGCTGAAAATGACTTAAATACTTAGTTTTATCAGGTAATGCAACCAGTTATCTTATTCTATCTCCCACCTTCTCTTCCCTTATCTTATCCATTTTTACTTATATAATTTCTACATTATTTCTACATTGTTAGGGCATATAACATTTACATTCTATCACTCTGATAAATTTGTTTACTCTTGAATTCAAGCGTTGAATACAGTGTTTACCACTAGTCGTTTTGCCTGTTTCTTATTTTAGATATTATATATGTGTTTGATCCTTCTTTATTAATCATCATTGAATGAATTGAGTTTTCATGACAGGAAATGAATTGGTAATAAATTTATGATGAGATTCGGGGAGGGGTGACGGGATAAGAAAGAGCCAGAATAGTATTCCAGACTAGTTGTCTCTTTTAACTCAAAGGTCCCTTCTGCTCTGCTGCCAGAGAAGCAGACTATTTCTTGCAAATATTTTTTGTATGTGTGATTCTGAATTTACCTCCCCTGCTTCATTGAACCAAAGTGAACTGAAGAAAACTTCTGAAGCCAGCTGGTTCATCCACTTCCTAAAGTTGCCTTGAAAAGATTTAAAGGTATGCTTTGCTCTTCAAGTGTGGTCCTCATCTTTAGGGGCTGTGAACCCTATAATTAGGTCTTTCTTATTATTATTTAGAACTGCATCCTAATGTACTACATCCTAATTAATGTTTTGCCTATGTAACCTGTACTAGATTATGAGAACTTAGCTGTGACTTAAAATCTCCCATTTCAAGTTTGTTTTGTTTATTTCTTCTCTAGTTTTCTGTGTTTTCAGCTTTGCAAATGTTGCTATATTATAAAAAAGTCATATATGTTGTTAACTCTTATGTCTTCATTTTGAGTTGTATCTTTCAGCATTTTAAGGTTCTCTACTTTTCCCATGATGCTCTTTTGCACCGATTTCCACCATGTCCAAAAGTAATAATTGCCCTCGCTTTTCTCTGTGTTTGTGTATACTTTTGCCCATCTGTTTGTTTTCAAAACTTCTTGAACATTTTGACATAACATTTATTTATTACAAAGCTGTGGTGTACTTTGTGATATAATCAGATATGTTTTTTTAAATGTGAGCTAAACTCATTTATATTTATTAATTTGAAAATGAATCAAGGCTTCCCTGGTGGCACAGTGGTTGAGAGTCCGCCTGCCAGTGCAGGGGACACGGGTTTGTGCCCCGGTCCGGGAAGATCCCACATGCCTCGGGGTGGCTGGGCCCGTGATCCATGGCCGCTGAGCCTGCGCGTCCTGAGCCTGTGCTCCGCAACAGGAGAGGCCACAACAGTGAGAGGCCCGCGTACCGCAAAAAAAAAAAAAAAAAAAAAAAAAAATCAATTGTTTCCCTTACCTTTATGAAGCATCCTGGTTGGTACTCTGAAATCTGCTGTTTTTGCCACTTGTGAAACCTCTTCCAAGGAGATGTCTGTCCTCTTCCTCTCACTTTGCTCCTGCCCCATTGGTAGCCCTTAACAATATATAGCAATTATAATTAGCTCCTAGTTTAATCAAAATGAAGTTTGTGTTTTGTTTTTACACAGGTTTGAACCTATTTTCTTTTATCTTAAAATAAGTGATATATGCATGTGATGGAAAATTCAAAAGTTTTACAACTTTTCACATTATTCCTTTTAGTCCTAATAGTACAGAGATTCCATATATCTTTTATCTAGTTTCTCCCAATGATAATGTTTTCAAAACTATAGTATATCACAACCAGGATATTGACATGCATACAGTTCATATACAGAACATTTCCATCAATATATTTAACCCTTGAATTGCAATTTTATAGTCACACCTACTTCCCTCCCACCCCCCATCCCTGCTTAACCCCTGGAAATCACTAATCTGCTTTCCATTTCTAAAATTTTTTCAGTTCGAAAAGTCATCTAAATGGCATTATACAGTAATTGACCTGTTGAGATTGGCTTTTCTTAACTCAGCCAGTTCTTGCAGCATATATCTCTGGAGATCTATCCCAGTTTTGCCTGTATCAATATTTTGTTGCTGAGTAATGTTCCTTGGTATGGGCGTACCAAAGTTTGTTTGTTTGTTTTTTTTTTTTCAGGCAAGGACTTGGGGCTCAGCCGCACGTTTCATGCTTTTAGGGAAATGTGAGCTGTTTCCAGTTTGGGGCTGTTACAAATAAAGCTGCTATAAACATTTGTGTGCAACTTTTTGTCTGAACATGTCTTTATTTCTTTGGAATAAATGCCCAGGAGTGTAATCATTGGGTTGGACAGTAGTTACTTGTTTAATTCTTGATGAAACTGTCCAACTGTTTCCCAGAATTGGCTGTACCACTTTATATTCTCACCAGCATTTCATGATTATCCAGTTTCTCTGCATCCTCCAGTATTGGTATTGCCACATTTTTTTTTTTTTTTTAGTCATTCTGATAAGGGTATAGTGACATCTTATGTCTCTACTTACACCTCAGGGAGGAGGGTTTATTACTGGTTGATGAGAAAGAAAATTTTGGCTTCCTACTTGGAGTTCTCTGTTACCACCCAAGTGGAGATGTTGGATCATCTTGTTACAGCCTCTTGAAGTGCAAGTATAGGCTCTCTACTTTCCCTTGGCTAACAAGAGATGGGCTGGACCACAGTTTGTTTGTTTTCTGTGTGTTTTTTTTCTTGGGGGGGCGCTACACTTTAATGGTTATTGTCTAAAATATCTCTATCTTTCTGGGCTGCTCCTTAATGAGTTCTCTGCTATAGAGAATAATTTTGGTTGTGTATTTTCTCTTCTGTTCCTATATGACTTTCAAGGATGCCACCTTATTCAGCTCCTAGTCTAAGATCTATGAGGCAAAAAGAAAACCCAGGAAAATCACCACCACGTCATTCCTTGGGTCCCAAGTTCATAGCCTGTCTATCTTCTCTTTGCCTTTCAGAGATTTTTTTTGTTTGTTTTATAAATTTTATTCAATGTTTTATTTGTTTTTAATGGGAGAAATGAGGAGAAGTATGTCTATTACATCTTCTGGTAGCACATCGATTTTTTAAATCGTTAAAATAACAAATTATATTTTATTATTTTTTTTATTAAATTATATTTGATGTATAATATCACGTTAGTTTCAGGTGTACAACATAGTGATTCAACATTTAAATACATTAAAAAAATCACCATGATAAGTCTAGTTACCACTTGTCCTCATAGAAAGTTACTACAATATTATTGACCATATTCCTTATGTTGTATATTACATCTCCATGACTTATTTATTTTATAACTCCCTCTGTACTGGGACCCAGAGTGTGTGAGATATTGCATTCACTTTTTAGAGCAGAGGCTCTATTTCCTATAGCCCTCTTGTTCTCCTGAAATTAAACCCCACTGTTTTTCAAAGTCAGACGTCACGGTGGCTCATTTCCTGGTACAGAACCCCAGGGCTGGGAAGCCCAATGTGGGGCTCAGACTCCTTGCTCCTTGGGGAGGACCTCTACTGTTGTGATATTCCTCCCATTTGTGAGTTGCCGACCTGAGGGGTATGCATTCTGACTAGACTGTGTCTTCACCCCTCCTACTGTTCTCACTGTGGCTCTTTCTTTATACCTTCTGTTGTGTAAAATCTTTTCTGCTAGTCTTCAAGTCATTCTCACAGACAGTTGCTCTGTAAGTAGTTGTAATTTTGGTGTCCCCGTGGGAGGAGATGTGTTCAGGTGCCATCTTGATTCCACCCCCCTATATATGTTTATTATTTCTGAAACAGATTCCTTTATGTATTTCTAGGTTTTACAGTTATCTATCTGGTATCATATCCCTAAGGAACTTTGTTATACATTTCTTGTTGTGCTGTTTTGATAGTGACAAATTCTCTTACCTTTTTATTTATCTGAAAATGTCTTTATTTTGCCTTTATATTTGAAAAGTAGTGTTACTGGATAAGGAATATTAAGTTAACTTCCCCCCCACAGCAATGTGAAGGACTCGTTCATTTGTTTTAGGGTTTGTGTTGTCTTTGATAAGAAGTTAATGGGCATTCTTATTACTCTCTTCAATATGCAATGTTTCTTTTCATTCTTTGTCTCTTTTTAAAATTTTCTTTTTAAATTTAGTTTGAGCAATTGACTACATTACGCTTATGTGTGTTGTTCATTGTGTTGACCCCAGTTTTGTTTCATTCAAATTCTTAAGTATTTAGATTTATGGCTTCCATCAAATTTGTAAAATTTGGGGCTGTTATATATGTTTAAATATTTGTTTTGCCAAAATGTCTCTCTCTCGTTCCTATCTTTCTAGAACTTCAGTCGTTTGTTATGCTGTTTGATATTATCCCTCAGATTACTGAGGTTCTTTCCAATTTATTTTCAGTCTTTATTTCTCTTTATGCCTCAGTTTGGATAATTTTTTTTTGCTTTGCCTTCTGTTAATTTATTTTTTGTTCTTTAGTGCTTATTCTTCTGTAAGCCCTTCCATTAATTTTTATTAAATATCAGATTTTATATCTTTCAAATGTAGAATTTCCATTTCGTTACCTTTTTTGTATTGTTTTTCCATCTCTCTATTGAGATTAACTATCCATTCACTCATTATTTGAATGTATTGATAGCCCACAACTTAATGACTTTGTTTGATAATTTCCAACTTTTGTGTTAGCTAGGAATGTTTTTATTTTCTGAAGGAAAGAGTAAGATATAACTAGAACAGAGAAGTAAGCCTATGACATCAAGATTAGTATTTAGCCAGAGTTAATTGAAGCTATACATATTTCTGTGTCTCCTTTTCTAAGTATCTCCCTGTTTTCTGTACTCTGCCTTGAAAATTCATGCCACCTCCACAGCACTGAGATCTAACCATTGTTTTTTCTAAATAGCAAGATCCATAATCCCTGAGCTCCATTTCTCTGTGCTTAGCTTGGAAAGTGCTGCCAGGCAGAAAGTCATTACACTTGTGGGGCAAAACTCATGTGTTTTCTTCTTGCAAGGTTTATGGGATAAAAACTGTGCACAGTCTGTTATTAATTTCCTGAACACAATAGTTTCATATATTTTGTCCTGTGTTTAGTTGCTTATGAAAGAAGATAAATCAGATATCTATTAATTCACCATGACCAGAACAAAAAGGTGACCCCACTCTGGAGGTTGTAATTTAACTTTAAATCCATTTTAATCCATTTTATTTTATGATGATTTCCTGAAAGGGAATAAGGAAAATACAGATCTTTGCAAAAATATTTGTTCCAGAAGTCTTAGTAATTTCTTAATTTTTTAATTTAAAAATATTTATTGGAGCTTCCCTGGCGGCACAATGGTTGAGAGTCCACCTGCCGATGCAGGGGACACGGGTTCATGCCCCGGTCCAGGAAGATCCCACGTGCCGTGGAGCGGCTGTGCCCGTGAGCCATGGCCGCTGAGCCTGCGCGTCTGGAGACTGTGCTCCGCAACGGGAGAGGCCACAACAGTGAGAGGCCCATGTACCGCAAAAAATAAAATAAAATAAAAAATAAAATAAAAATTGGGTACTTGGCATGTTCCATCAATATCTCATGTGATGGAGAAGTAATGAAGAATAACCCAGTTACGTTCATCTCCCCATTGAGTTTTGGAAAATATCAAGAGATGTTGCTAGAAATATAGGCAAAAAATGTAATAATCTGTATGCTTTGGAAAGGCTATACTTAATAATCTTAAAGTTATAGATAGGCAATGGAGACATTTGAGACCATATTCACATGGGAGGGTGGGGGTTGCCTGGAAAGTTCTATGGTCAATAGAAGACTGTATTGACACACATAAGTAGCAGGTATCATGTGTTTTCTTCCTTTTATCCTTTTTTGAAGAAATGGTTGGGCCTTGGGCAAAGCTAAAGGAACAGAGGGTAATTGGATAGTACCAAGGGAGTCCAGGTTCTGTGTATTGACATGGGATAGGACTGAGAGTATCTGTGCTATGGATAAAAATAAGAAATATAAATCAAGATCAGCTAAATTTAGAATGGGGGCCTGGACCTAGTAAATATGTGATCCTTATGCTGAGTCATTGATGCCAAGAAAGCTCCAGGGCTATGCGTATGCATATGGGGGACCTGGAAATAAATTGGTAGGGAATCATACTAACTTAATTTAGTCATCACTCACTTAAGATATTTTCCCCCATCTCTCTGCTCCTTACTCTTCTGTGAAGGTTGGGGCATGGCATAGCATGCTTATTTCAAGACTGTGCATACTGTGGAATGGACTTTGACAATGGAATTATTAGTTGGACCTCCAGGGGTGGTACCATGGGAGTTAGGGGAAGGCTATGCAAGTGGCAGTGAAAGTATGATCATCTCATCCTGCTTACTCTTTTTTGCAAGATACCCAGGGATTATGTTCAAATCCAGAAAGGAGTGCCTGGGCAGGAAACCTTTGATAGTAGTACAGATGAAAGATGTGCAGAAGCAAGTAGTCATTTTCAAACTGGTGCAGAATTCCAAACAAACTATTGTGAAAGCTAAAGTAGGAATGGGGCAGAAGGGATATGGAAAACAAGAATGGTTTGGAGTATAAACTGAAAAGATGTGTTGAACGATTGAATTTGGAGAGTGATAAAGGAGTAGACACTCAAACTTGAACGTCTGATTGATGTAATTTATTAAAATTAACGTATATAGGCAAAAGTCAAAGTTTGGTACTAATATATTGAGTTCCATTTAGAACGTGTTTAGTGCAGTTGTGAGATAGTTAAATGAAAATGTTCAGAAAATGACATTGAAGAGAATCTTTTGATTTAGCAATAAAGATTTGAATGTCATCAGCATGTGTATATCACAGACTTTAAGGAGAGGACCATGAATGAAATCCTGCAGGAAACTGATTTTCAAAAGTTAGGTGGAGGAAAATAACACTACATAGGAAATTTAGAGTAAGGTAATAAAGTGAGGCAAATATTTTAAGAACAAGAAAACAAAAGCTGAGGGAGTTCATCAACACTAAACCTGTCTTACAGAAATGTTGAAAGGAGCTCTTCTACCAGAAACAAAAAGGCCAAAATATACAAAACTATGAGTGAGGTGATAAGTAGACACAAACAGAAAATTGCAAATTTATATCAGAAAATGTTTTTAAACACTCTATTACAGAATATATGTTAAAGGGATAAATAAAAGAAAACAAAGTTACAGAATCAGAGAACAAACAGGTGGCTGCCAGAGGGAAGGGGGTCAGAAGAGGAAAGAAATAGGTGAAGGAGATAAGAGCTACAAGCTTCCAGTTGCAAAATCAATGAGTCACGGGTATAAAATGTACAGTGTGGGGAATGTAGTCAATAACTCTGTAATATCTCTGTATGGTGACATATTATAACTAGACTTACGGTGGTGATCGTTTAAAACTGTACAGAAGTATCAAGTCACTATATTGTATAACACGAACTAGCATAGTGTTGTAGGTCAATTATACTTCAAAAACAAAGAGAAAGAAAACAGTTAACAATGTCAATATTGCAGAGGAATCAAATATGATCAGAACTTAAAAGTTTCCGTTATAATTTTTAATTAGTGTGTCACGTTTAACCCTGCTACAGCAGTTTCACTGATGGGTGGGAAAAAACATCCAGATTACAGTGAATTGAAGACTAAATGAATGGTAATAAAAAGGGTAAAGATGACTATAGACACTTTTGTCATCTCACTTCATTATTAATTAGGTAATGGTTCTTTGCTGCTTTTTTAACTGGTGTTAATTTTTAACTGGTGTTAGGATCAAAGATACTTAAATGTGTTTATATCTTCAAGAATCAGTAGAGGGGAAGAATGCAAGGAAATAGGAAGACAGGTCTCTGAAAAGGTACATCAGAGTGAAGAATAACACCTCTTTTACTGAAATAGGAGGAAAAATAAAATAAAGTGATTTTTTTTTTTTTTTGCGGTACGCGGACCTCTCACTGTCGCGGCCTCTCCCGTTGCGGAGCACAGGCTCCGGACATGCAGGCTCAGCGACCATGGCTCACGGTCCCAGCCGCTCCGCGGCATGTGGGATCTTCCTGGACCAGGGCGTGAACCCGTGTCCCCTGCATCGGCAGGCGGACTCTCAACCACTGCGCCACCAGGGAAGCCCTAGAGTGATTTTTGATGTATATCAAAAAATATGTATATATATGTATGTATGCATGTATATATGTATGTGTGTGTGTATATATATATATATATATGGCAGAAAAAAAGGTTGATGGGATTCTTGTCATCTTAGATGACAGAAAACTCACCTTTTTTTCTGAAGTAAAAGTTAAAGGTATCTGCTGAAAGTGAAACTGAGGTGTGAGTGTCTTAAGGAGACTGGGGAAAGTTTGGTACGGCTTCAGCAGGAATTAAAGAGGAAGCAGAACAGAGGTGCATGGACAGGATTGATGGTCATAACCAAGGTCCCAACTGAAGCTGGGGACTACAATCCTACAGAAGTTTTAATCCACTCAGTTGTCTTTTATTTTTTTCTCAATGTTCCTTATACTAGGTAAAGAAGGAAATAGGTAGGCAGTTGGTATGATAAAGGGTTTCGATTTTTGTTGTGGAAATTTGGGAAGGGATTAAAATGTGAAAAGATAATTTATGGAAATTCTTAATGATGTCAAATGCTACAGAAACATCATGGCACACGAGAGTTTGCAACAGCCTTTCTACTGACCCAACACATGAGATTTTAAAACGTTCATGTTCCCCAAAATGACAGCAGAATCTTTATTATAGCATGTTGCTTACTGCCTGTCTTCCCAATAGCAATAACACAGTGTCTTTTTTTATATCTTTTTATTGATATTCATACCTAAAAATGGGAAATTACTTTCATTTAGACATTTTAGTCTGAAAATGAAAGAGAAATATTTTATATACTGTTATTAATCTTATCTTAGCTCTGGTTCTGATAATTTAAATTTAATCTTCATTTCTCTTTATATTTGTAAGTAACACTTACTTTATTATCTTGTTATTTTCACCTCAGCTGAATATGCTCACAAGGCTGTCTTAAAAACTATAAGATTTATGTTTTGATGGTCCACACACTATATTGAAATTTTCACTTATGTTACTTAGTATGCTCATTACAACAGCTCTTAGAAGTATTTATTACTTTATGGATGGATAAGCAGTCTCACAGGCTTAATAACTTGTCTAGGATTGCAGCATTTTTAAATAATAATGGCAGTAATCAAGCCCAATCTTTTCGTTGCTGAAGTCAATGATCTTTCAACTGTATCCTACCCACTGCCCTTCATTTTGCATTGTCATCATGTATTATCTTTTAATAACAATAAGTGGTTTGGAAAATCCTTACCACATATTTCTCTCCAAGATTCTTCTTAACATTTGGTTTCTGTGTTGAGTGCTTCAGCCCTCCTGCATATGAATCACCCCCTTCCTAATTCCTGTTCCCCAATTCCTGGTGGCAGGTATTGAGGCAACACCATTGAGACCCATAACTCTACAAACAAAAGTTTTAGAATACACTTTAGAATAAAAGTGATAATTTTTCACAAACATGTCAAAATTTGGGATTATAAACATTTACGACCATTTCACCTTAAAAATGCAATACATTTGAATTTTAAAGATTAAGTCATTTTAAAAAACAATTTGGATCTCCTTATTTGAAATTCTCTTCTAAGCCTCCAATACATAGTTTTAATTCCCTTCAGTGGTGGCATATCAGTATTTTTCTTTTAGGGGAGGGGTTATTTTTGAAAGGGTCACTCTTTCAGATATAATAGCTTATATTTATTGAGGTCATACTATTTGTCAAACAGAATGCTCAGCACTTGACATTTTTTGAACTTCAAAAAATTTAATCCTCACCACAATCTAGATATCAACACTATTACTGTGAACTTCCTTTTATAGTTCGACAACAGACAGAGAGATTAAGTAATTTTTCACAAAGCTACTGACACAATGAAGCTAGAACTTAAACTCAGGCCTCTCCAGTTAAAAACCCTAGACTTTTTGTTCATTCTGCATGCCATCTCTCAGAATGGAAATCTTTTAGAGCAGTCCCAAAATGTTTTCAGACTGATAACACTTTGAGATAAGTGCAGGTTCTGAAGGTAACTACTCCAGAGAAGGATATATTCTTGTATGCAAATATTTCAGTGGATTTTAAAAAAAATATTGACATAGATCCTTTACAAAGATATTCATTTTGCTTTTAGTATTTACCAGCTATGAGAAGGCTTACAATTCCAAAGTTAATAAATCAAGAGTTAAGGAAATGAGTTGGATTTGATGGGTTTGGGGGATTGTGAGGGAGGTATTTATTTCTCCCCTTATTAGGTTACTAGCTGTGATAGGTTTATAACGGTACTACAATAGAAAAAAAATACTTTATAAGAAATAATTGCCATTATTGAGGGATTAATCTATTTTAAAATATAAATTAGAATGTTTTCCAGAAAGACCTGCCTTCTTTTGTTAAAAGGTTGAAAGGCTAACAAATATTTAGAAAATATCTATATTTGCAAATAATGTATTTGGTAAGCTTCACTCTTAAGCAATGGGAAGAAAAAAGTACCTGATGTAAGCTAAATAAGAATGTCCTATTACAGACAATTAATTATTTTCTCTAATCTTTAAGGTCAAAGGAAACAAAATTTAGATGGAAGGCTATTAAGTAAATTGCTTATAGTTAATTGATACAGCTGTCAAGGTAAATCATTTTAGTCTTTGTGTTATCATATTTTAAAAAGTTAGCTGTAATGGTTACATATTTTTATTTTAAAACAATACAATAAATCTTGATAATGTAAAAGTATAAGCAAAGGGACTCCATTAAAATTCTTTTCCGATTGGAGAATACTTAATTGGGCACTGTCTTTGCCTAAAAGCTTTGTGATAATTCTAAACACAAGATTTTATTATGATTATTTTTATTCTATAAGTGCCTGAAAGTGTAGTGGTTTGCCAATGCAGAAACAGAGCTCTAAGATTACAAAGGAAAGCCATTTTTTAAAAAAAATTGTGCTGGGGGAGGTAAATTTCGAATAGAAGAAAAATTACTGAATATGTCAATAAACGTCATTCTACAGTGAGCTCAAATGATAGCTTTAGCCATGCAGAAGGCAACCTGATGCCAAACTCAGTGTGCGATTTTTATTTGCAGTGTGCAATTATCTGGATTTTCCATCTCTGTCTTAACTGGAAATGATTGTATGTATAAAATATGTCACAGATTATGATGATTTGATTTTGTTTTTAAATTTTGTTAGAATAAATACTGTGTACTTTAGCTAATATAGAGTCATTCAAACTCCTTGAGGCATATAATACACATACCCTTAATGAAACAAAAAATGAAATTATAGGGCAACGTTTTCTTAAACATTTATGAAGGCTGTTTAAACAAAAATAACAAGTTGGTCTACCATGGAGCTGTAGTTTGTATCTCCACATCTTAAACCATGAACAATCATTGTTAGATAGCAGTATTTGAAAGTTAGGGAAAAATTCTTATTTGTTTCTTTTGAATTTCTTTTCTTTAATGAGTTAGTAGTGTCTTCAGTACCCATGGCTGATGTAAACCTGACAGAATTCTCAACTCATTTAGATACTGTCTCAATAGGCAAACAATGCCTGCTGGGAGTGATGATTAAAAAGTAACAACAGAAGTGCAACAGACATGGACAAACCAAATTTATAATGGGAACTGTCCTGATGTTGGGCTCTTCTGTCCTTTCAGAGAACATAGTACTTTAATTATACTGTATCTTTGTTTGAGTGATAGCCTTACTAGAGAGGCAGCACAGATGAAGGAGTGGTGAACAAATCTCCCTCTCATCATGTGCCCACAGCAGCAACTGTAAGAGATACAGTCCTGAGAATGAATAGTATGAACCATGCCTCTCAAGCTGTTAGGTGTTATTTATAAGGAAAGAAGGAGGTGATTACCTCATATACACTGATAGGAAGTGGTACAGTGAAGGAGGAGAGTTATCCCTATAATACACAATTATTTTATGACTTTCAGATACCTAATTCCATGGATTTTGTAATCAATGAGAAAATTAAACCTGGGGTTGCCCCTGAGATAGAGTCTGTATTTTAGAATTCATCTCAGAAACAAAGAATTACTGATTTTATTTTTACTTCCCAAGATACATTGACATCAGAGCCATGATTTAAAAAATATATTACAGATAGAAAAAATAAATTTTCAGTTTGGGGCTGATTCCGTTATTCCAGAAGTGGACTGTCTGGAGTAACCAGCATTTCTGTTGAAAATCATCGAAGAATATATGGGTGCTTTTCCCAAGAAGAAAAAGAAAAATGAAGTTTTAGGATCAAAAACATGATTTACAAAGAGATCCTCACAATACATAGAAGACAAATAATAACTTTTGACTAAATGCACTTGAAGTGTGTGAATGTCAACATCTTTTCCTGAACATTGAGAAATACAAATTTATGAACATTTTAGAAAAAGCACTTTTCTTTTTTCTGTGAAGCTTAGAATAACTACCTCTTTATTAAGATACTATATCAATAAACTTTAACACAATTATACTATTATGTTTACCTTCCTGACCTTAGTAAATTCATAGTGATTTATATTAAGAAACATGTAAAATTTTTATAATATCAAAGGTTATCTGTAATCTATTCAGCTCAAATTCAAACCCTCTCACTGAGTAAAGGATACACAGAGAAAATATGTAAAATAATGTCACTTCGACATGATTGAATTAGGTTTACAATTATAATCTGAGGATCAAAAAGCAAAATAAAACATGTACACCATTTTTCATATGACAGAAACAGGTCTGTTCTTGCACAAACAAGACAAAAATGGTTTCCGTAGGAACAAGACATCATGTGAAAGCTCTCAAAACAGATCCCCCTTCCAGAGAGTTTCTTTCTGAGCCTCTGCTTGTAGATAAGCTTTCATGGAAAATCAGCCATTGCCTCTCTCAAAGCTGACAGGTAAACTCAAGCAGGTAGAGAAAGATGCCAACAGGTAACAGCATATGCATCACTCAGGGATGCTTCTATGTCAGAAATGATTTGTGTCAATCTGTTCCCAAACTCAACAACCTTTAAGTACAATTGTACTTTAAAAAGAAAAAAAAATGATGAAAAGAAAATATCTTTGAGCTTTGTCTTCAGCAATACATGTAAGACATGGGGTGGGGGAGGATTCTGAGACAAACACTCCTGAGTACTTATTTGAAAGGTTTTCACTAAAACAAAAGTAGGAAGGCTCTGCATGGTGGCTGACGACCATTGTGGGTGGCAGGAGTCTTTTGAGTGAAATAAAATCTAGCTGGTGGGATAAATGGGGATTTTATAGTTCCTTAACTGTAGGGAAGTTAGTGGACATTCGTCAAGCTAGGTTAATGGTTGGTGACTGGAAAATGGTTTAAGGTAATTTCCTAAATGGCAAGCTAAAGTAGGTGTAGATTTGTATAAATTACAAAATGAATTAAGGGGCTCCTTTTTGGGGCCATGTGCATATTTTCTCACGATTTGTTTCAAATCCCTTAGAAAATCAGTAGCTGCAAAATTATATCCATTCAGTGTGGATCCTGGGAAATACTTGGGAAGAGCAGTAGAATTAAATGGACTTCTGTAGTTAAGCTAGATTGGGCAGTGCCTTTATTTTCTCGTGTCTAATTTGTCTGTTTGCCATAAGGTCAAAAGCACAATACATTTGGGAAAAAAATATACCAGAAATGACAGTAGAAGAGAAACAGTTTAAGGTAAAGTAAGGTGATGTGGTGTGGATTTAGATTAGATATACAGCATCCTATTTTATACTTGACATTAACTGATCTAAGAGAGCTATGAGGGTGGGGCTGGGGGTGGTAGAGTGCCAGGCAGTAAGAGAGGGTTTGATTGACATGCAGTCCCACATGCATGTACACTGCTGGATTTCAAATCAACAGCTCAACACAGTAGAAATAGGTATTATTTTGCTATCTACCAGAGAAAAATTATGACATTCAAACTAGCTAGGAGATATAACAATCATTAATATCCAATGTTAAATATTTTAAAAATCAATAGATCTGAAGAGTGAATAATAGTTATTTATAAAATCACATATTCTTTTATCTTTCTATGTATGCCTGAAATCAATAGCAAGTGTCTTCTATTTATATATCAATTAGACTAATAGTGCTTCTACTGATAAAGATAATACTATAAATATAATTGAGACTTTATCAAATGTGAACTCCATTGGGATAGGTGATTTTTTTTTCTCTGTTTTCTTTACTTGCAGTTTCCTAAGCACCTACAAAAGGCCTGGTACAGGATGTTTCATTGAGTGTTTACTAATTAATTACCTAGACATATAACATGACTCTACACATTCCTGAAATAAGTGCTACTATCATTTCGATCTTGCATTTAGTATTGTTTCTTTCCTATTTCTACCACATGTAGAAATTTGTATGACATGTGGCTGTGTAAGTATAGGCAGCCTTCTATGATTGGGTTTGGTTGTTGCTACTGTTATGTTCTCAAAGGCAGAGACAGGCATGGATTAACTTTTCTTTGGATCTCCAGTTTCTAATAAAGTATATCCTATAGTCAGCACTTAATAAATGAATGCATTGAGTATTACAAGTATGTATTTCTTTTTTTTTAAAAATAAATTTATTTATTTATTTATTTTTGGCTGCGTTGGGTCTTCGTTGCTGAGTGCGGGCTTTCCCTAGTTGCGGTGAGCGGGGGCTGCTCTTCACTGCAGTGTGCGGGTTTCTCATTGCAGTGGCTTCTCTTGTTGCGGAGCACGGGCTCTAGGTGGGCGAGCTTCAGTAGCTGTGGCACGTGGGCTCAGTAGTTGTGGCGCATGGGCTTAGTTGCTCCATGGCATGTGGGATCTTTCTGGACCAGGGCTTGAACCATGTCCCCTGCGCTGGCAGGCGGATTCCCAAAAACTGTGCCACCAGGGAAGCCCCTACAAGTATGTATTTCTGATTCCAAAGTAGAATATAATCTTTTAGAATTCAGATGGTGTATATTAAAAAAAAATAGTGGCTAAGAATATAGACTTTGAGGTCAAATGAGAGTATTCACAGTCAGGTTTTTGCCACTTAGTAGATGGGTAGCATTGAGCAAGTTAATTACACTATTAAGTCTTCATTTTTTAATCTAAATAATTGGATTATAATAATATCTATATAAAAATCTTGTAGAGGAATAAATAAGGTAATATATGTAAAATGCATAGGCTACTGCCTGGTAAGTAGTAAGTGTTCAATTCCTATTAGCTTACATAATACCTGTGCTCAGATGGATCTGGCATCAAATCTACAACATTAATTCTTATTAGTTGCATGAATTTAGAGAGGTTACTGAGCCCCTCTGAGCCTGTTTTCCCCTTTGTAAAATAATCAATAGCAAAGAAAAATTATCAGTAGTGAAGAAAATATTCTATTATATTTTAGGTCTGCAATGCATTGTAGCTGTCATGCTGAGTGCCTGTATCTCCTTTACTTTTCTCTTTGACCGTAGAGCATGCCAGTATTTTTTCCTGTTTGTTCTTGCTGCCTTCTTAGGATGAGATAACCTCAGAGAGCATTTCAGATTCTCAACTCAAAGGTCACCTTTGTGTTAGAGGTGTAACATGTTTGTCATTCAAGCTTCTACAGCTTTGTTGAATGCTGGGTTTATTGTTTTTTCCTATTCTTTTCCTTCTTTCGTTAAAGTCGAGAGTGTTGGTCATGTTTAGGATCAAACAAGGGAAGCCAAGTGAGGACTGCTAATTTAGTGTACACTGAACTGAGTACCTCAAACTACAGTTACTGCCCCAGCCAAAGAAACAAACAACAACAGTGCAGGTATTACTGAACTATATCAATGGTTAACAAATACACTATATATCAGAATATTTAAATAAATATTTTCATGTGGTTGATTAGTTCATGTGTTTGCATACCGCATAGGCCTAGAATACGTTAAAGGAACAAAGTACTCTCATGAATTTTCCTGCTTAATTAATTGATGGATGGATATGGTGGTATATGGTTGAGAGTCTATTCCTTACAGTTATCATGCCTTCTCTTAGAGCCAAAACTACTACTAGGATCATGATAGGACTCATTTCTTCATGATACCGGTGCCTGATATATTTTCATTATAAACCAAGTATTTCAAACATACTTGACCAGGAGTCAAGGTGTTGCCTGCTTGAGAAGATCATGGAGGATGTGCCTTCTCCCTTCCCCCAGTTATGTCTGGTTCCAGCAAGCATTCAAAGATCCATACTGTTATTTTCATGGGTATAATTATTGAACACAGCTATACCAGGTTTCCAAAATCTCAAGTCACCCCTTGGTACAAAGATTTAGACTGGTTAACCTTTCAGAAACTTAAAGCATCAAAGAATCTTCTTAATGCAGCAATGGATGCTCAAAAGCAAACAGAGGGGGAAAATGTAGCAATGAGCAGCCCTTTAGGAAATTCACAGAGTGGAACATAAGCAATATTAGACATTGGTGACTCAAAGTAGAAGCATTCAGTCTCAAGTCATATCCTGAAAACAAACAAACCAGTAAAAACTACCTTTAGCACATACATGAGGAGCACTTCAGAGAAGAAGGATTATTCGAAAATAAAATTAACATAAAACTTGGAAGAATCTGACTTCCCCATTTTACAGATCAAGTAACAGAGTTACCACTTCATGATTTTGTCAAAGGTTCAGATCTAATTTACCAGTGAGGATTTAACTAGATTTCAGTTCTTTTGTTACCTATATTCTTAGTGAATTAGGAAAAGGGAAAGAAACGGACAAGAGATTAACAGAATCATCACAAGGCCTGACTGCATTCAATAAGCTCTATCCCTTCTTAAATGTGTCAGTTCTTCCTTTTGACCATGGCCAGCTTGCAGAAACCCAGTTCACAGAAACTGTCTTTGAAGCAATTCATTCCACCTCACAGCTGGGGCACTAAACTGTTTTTCTTTAAGCAAAGTTTATTGATATAATTTATAATTGAGTGCCCTATTTCTCTAACTGCTTTGAAGTCAAAGACATAAAGGGACAAACAGATTCAGATTGCTTCTTAAGGACTGCTACTCAAATTTCTAGTTTATTCTTTGGCTCCCTTCTAGTGGATGACCACTTTTATGTATATATAGTCTTGTTAGGAAGAATCATTTGACTCTATTTTGTGGGAAAAGTATTTGCCTGCCTCATTTTTTATTGCTAGATTTTTATGTCCATTAAAGAGAAGCACAGTTTTGCTATAACCACAACCTCTTAAACAATACTTCAATTTAAATGTGCCAAGCTTAATTTTTAATGTTGTCTTTTAACATTCAGGAAAAGAAAAATTATGCTCTCACACATGCTTGTTTAAAAAATCATGATATTGTCTTAATTTTCAATTTTCTTCAGCGTTATTCATTTTCTGGTAAGACTGCTAATATTGCATCACTTTTGCATTCTGCTCTACATCTTATGAAGTTCCTTCATATAATATATGATTTAAGTTTTATAATGGTATGCCAAGGTAAACAGGCAGCTGCCATCATCCACATTGTAGTTAAAGAAACCAAATTTAAGAGTTGGGGATTTCTAAAAGTCACATAGCCAATGAAAAGGATAAAGTGTTGAAAATTAGGTCTTTGGATTTTATGCCTTATTTATTTTAAGCACATAGTTCTAAAATAACAAAGGAGATGACACAGATGCCTTTTAAAAAAATCCTCCAATGATTTATTTTTTAACCCTGTAGTTACCATCTTAAGAAAACAGACATCATAACTGGTTATGTGTGATGTATCTTTGCTAAAGCTTGTCTTTTGATGTTATGGGGTTTCTTCCTCTAAAAGGAGAGGAGAGACTCATAAAATGTGGGTAATGCTCATTGTGGTTGAAAGGCAAAGTTTATAAATCAAATAAAAATAGCATGCAAAATCATCTTACATTGAGAATAATAAGGGATGAGCTTAATTGTTGCAGAATTACCACATCAGCAATAAATTGGAAAGATTATAGGAAGAACCAGTTTCCTGTTCTTATGAATAAATTGCTTTTTTGAATAGTTTGTTTGGTGCCTAGAAAGGAGTGTGGAAGCATCCAGTTAGTTTCATGATGTGTAATATTGAGTAATGGATGATAGCATGGTAGTTTTCACTGTGATTATGAAAGAAGAGATTTCTTCCACAGTGGAGTGCTATTCCATGAGGGAGGTGGATGAGTCATTTTCTTATACCTAGTGATGAACAATGGACTTAAAAATGAGACTCTTTGCACTTAGAGAAATAATTAACAACAATATGAAGTACAGTTGAAACAACTTTGGAAAAGAGAGTCAGCCTCAGGTTATTCAACAACAGTGGATTAGAAGGTTTATATGCTATATTTATTAATGATTTGGAAGAGGGAGTAGATATTAAGTTGGTAAAATTTGCCCATTATACTAAGTTGTCTCTGAGAGTAAACACTTTGAATGATTGTGAGAAACTTCAGATGGAGTATTAGATAGCATGCTCCCAGAAAATATTAGATGGGCCTAAAATAATGTGTGTCATTAAAAAAATAGCCTCATTTATATATGCAGACACTTTCAACCTTCTGACTGTTCAATCAGTCCCTGTGGGAGCTAGAGTCAAGTAGGTGTTTAAAGTGTGACAATAACGAAAAACAACAATACTTTGTAAGAAATTCATAATTCAGATGACAGCTGCCATAATTCTGTGATCTCACCTCTCAAAAGGAGTGCCCTTTTTTATATGTGATTATTTCATCTGAGAAAAACCAGAGAGAGTAGGTGTTTCAAGTTAAGAGAAACACATAATGTTAAAAGGTGGTTGCAAGCCAATTATAAACCATTTGTAAATATCATACTCATTTGGTGATAGCAAATATTCTTGATTGAGATATTGTGTTCAATACTATAAAAAAACAATGTGAGCAAATTCTTATCATATTGTCCTTAATATTTAATCAAAGGACTACTTAATTCAAACTAAAATTAAATTATTAGACTAAAAAAACTGTCTCCTCTTACCATGAAATAAAATTTTGAGAGGGAATTGGCACCCCACGATGATGAACTACATTTATTTTTTAAACATTTAATCAGATGACCAACTGTTTGAAAGTATCAGTCAAAAGTGAGTTTAAGAAAGGTCTCTCTCATACACACAGAATTACAATTAGTACATTGACTCATTATATTTTCACTTGCCTGCCCTCTCTTAGGTTTTTAAACAATCTCGTCTGGATAGATTACCATTTAACTGTGTACACAGGTTTAGGTAAGGATGAATTCTACGAGCAGTATTGGGAATATGGTGTGTGTCAGAAACTGCTTTGTTCTGGGAATACAAGACTATGTCTTGCTCTCTGAGAAATCTTCAGACCATAAGATGCTAATCATATTTCAAGGTAATACAGTAAGGGCTCCAAGATACACAGATGTTTTAGGATACTTTGGAAACCCAGGGACGATACTACTTAACTCATTCTAAAGGAAGGTATGGGAAGATATTTGGAGAGAGTAAAAGTGAAGTTAAAATTTGAAATATGGGTTGGATATTTCAAGTTAAATGTGGGTAAATATATTCTATGTGAACTTCATGAGGTGAAGAACAATGCAATGTATTATATAACTCCAAATGGAATTTATATTTATTTATATATTATATTTATTATATTATGAGTGTATGTAATGTACATCTGTGTATGCATGTGTGCGTATTTTTAGATTTGTAGAGGTGTGTGTGGGTGTGTGATATATGAACTTAAGTGGGGATTGAGAGAGGCTTCTAAGATACACTTTTGTCATTTGTGAAGGGGAAAACACTTAAAATACTTTGGACCCTTCATGATAAATGTTCTCTCCTCTCAACACACTCTTGTAAATTTGAATCCAGAGAGACTTTTTTTTTTTTTTAACATCTATTGGAGTATAATTGCTTTACAATTGTGTGTTAGTTTCTGCTTTATAACAAAGTGAATCAGTTATACATATGTTCCCATATCTCTTCCCTCTTGCGTCTCCCTCCCCCCCACCTCCCCTATCCCACCCGTCTAGGTGGTCACAAAGCACCGAGCTGACCTCCTTGTGCTATGCTGCTGCTTCCCACTAGCTATCTACCTTACGTTTGGTAGTGTATATAAGTCCATGCCTCTCTCTCGCTTTGTCACAGCTCACCCTTCCCCCTCCCCATATCCTCAAGTCCGTTCTCTAGTAGGTCTGTGTCTTTATTCCTGTCTTACCACTAGGTTCTTCACGACATTTTTTTTTCTTAAATTCTATATATATGTGTTAGCATACAGTATTTGTCATTCTCTTTCTGACTTACTTCACTCTGTATGACAGACTCTAGGTCTATCCACCTCATTATAACAGCTCAATTTCATTTCTTTTTATGGCTGAGTAATATTCCACTGTATATATGTGCCACATCTTCTTTATCCATTCATCCGATGATGGACACTTAGGTTCTTTCCATCTCCGGGCTATTATAAATAGAGCTGCAATGAACACTTTGGTACATGACTCTTTTTGAATTATGGTTTTCTCAGGGTATATGCCCAGTAGTGGGATTGTTGGGTCATATGGTAGTTCTATTTGTAGTTTTTTAAGGAACCTCCATAATGTTCTCCATAGTGGCTGTACCAATTCACATTCCCACCAGCAGTGCAAGAGGATTCCCTTTTCTCCACACCCTCTTCAGCATTTATTGTTTCTAGATTTTTTGATGATGGCCATTCTGACTGGTGTGAGATGATATTTCATTGTAGTTTTGATGTGCATTTCTCTAATGATTAATGATGTTGAGCATTCTTTCATGTGTTTGTTGGCAGTCTGTATATCTTCTTTGGAGAAATGTCTATTTAGGTCTTCTGCCCATTTTTGGATTGGGTTGTTTGTTTTTTTCTTACTGAGCTGCATGAGCTGCTTGTAAATTTTAGAAATTAATCCTCTGGCAGTTGCTTCATTTGCAAATATTTTCTCCCATTCTGAGGGTTGTCTTTTGGTCTTGTTTATGGTTTCCTTTGCCAAGCAAAAGCTTTGAAGTTTCATTAGGTCCCATTTGTTTATCTTTGTTTTTATTTCCATTTCTCTAGGAGGTGGGTCAAAAAGGATCTTGCTGTGATTTATGTCATAGAGTGTTCTGCCTATGTTTTCCTCTAAGAGTTTGATAGTTTCTGGTCTTACATTTAGGTCTTTAATCCATTTTGAGCTTATTTTTGTGTATGGTGTTAGGGAGTGATCTAATCTCATACTTTTGCATGTAGCTGTCCAGTTTTCCCAGCACCATTTATTGAAGAGGCTGTCCTTTCTCCACTGTACATTCTTGCCTCCTTTATCAAAGATAAGGTGACCATATGTGCGTGGGTTTATCTCTGGGCTTTCTATCCTGTTCCATTGATCTATCTTTCTGTTTTTGTGCCAGTACCATACTGTCTTGATTACTGTAGCTTTGTAGTATAGTCTGAAGTCAGGGAGCCTGATTCTTCCAGCTCTGTTTTTCGTTCTCAAGATTGCTTTGGCTATTCGGGGTCTTTTGTGTATCCATACAAATTGTGAAACTTTTTGTTCTAGTTCTGTGAAAAATGCCAGTGGTAGTTTGATAGGGATTGCACTGAATCTGTAAATTGCTTTGGGTAGTATATTTATTTTCACAATATTGATTCTTCCAATCAAAGAACATGGTATATCTCTCCATCTCTTTATATCATCTTTAATTTCTTTCATCAGTGTCTTATAATTTTCTGCATACAGGTTTTTGTCTCCTTAGGTAGGTTTATTCCTAGATATTTTACTTTTTTTTGTTGCAATGGTAAATGGGAGTGTTTTCTTGATTTCACTTTCAGCTTTTTCATCATTAGTGTACAGGAATGCCAGAGATTTCTGTGCATTAATTTTGTATCCTGCTACTTTACCGAATTCATTGATTAGCTCTAGTAGTTTTCTGGTAGCATCTTTAGGATTCTCTATGTAGAGTATCATGTCATCTGCAAACAGTGACAGCTTTGCTTCTTCTTTTCCGATTTGGATTCCTTTTATTTCCTTTTCTTCTCTGATTGCTGTGGCTAAAACTTCCAAAACTATGTTGAATAAGAGTGGTGAGAGTGGGCAACCTTGTCTTGTTCCTGAACTTAGTGGAAATGCTTTCAGTTTGTCACCATTGAGGATAATGTTGACTGTGGGTTTGTCATATATGGCCTTTATTATGTTGAGGAAGTTCCCTCTATGCCTACTTTCTGCAGGGTTTCTATCATGAATGGGTGTTGAATTTTGTCAAAAGCTCCCTCTGCATCTATTGAGATGATCTTATGGTTTTTCTCCTTCAATTTGTTAATATGGTTTAACATATTGATTGATTTGCATATATTGAAGAATCCTTGCATTCCTGGAATAAACCCCACTTGATCATGGTGTATGATTTTTTTTATGTGCTGTTGGTTTCTGTTTGCTAGTATTTTGTTGAGGATTTTTACATCTATGTTCAACAGTGATATTGGCCTGTAGTTTTTCTTTCTTTGTGACATCCTTGTCTGGTTTTGGTATCAAGGTGGTGGTGGCCTCATAGAATGAGTTTGGGAGTGTTCCTCCCTCTGATATATTTTGGAAGCGTTTGAGAAGGATAGGTGTTAGCTCTTCTCTAAATATTTGATACAATTCACCTGTGAAACCATCTGGTCCTGGGCTTTTGTTTGTTGGAAGATTTTTAATCACAGTTTCAATTTCAGTGCTTGTGATTGGTCTGTTCATATTTTCTATTTCTTCCTGATTCAGTCTTGGCAGGTTGTGCATTTCTAAGAGTTTGTCCATTTCTTCCAGGTTGTCCATTTTATTGGCATAGTGTTGCTTGTAGTAATTTCTCATGATCTTTTGTATTTCTGCACTGTCAGTTGTTACCTCTCCTTTTTCATTTCTAATTCTATTGATTTGAATCTTCTCCTTTTTTTTCTTGATGAGTCTGGCTAATGGTTTATCAATTTTGTTTATCTTCTCAAAGAACCAGCTTTTAGATTTATTGATCTTTGCTATCGTTTCCTTCATTTCTTTTTCCTTTATTTCTTATCTGATTTTTATGATTTCTTTCCTTCTGCTAACTTTGGGTATTTTTGTTCTTCTTTCTCTAATTGCTTGAGGTGCAAGGTTAGGTTGTCTATTCGAGATGTTTCCTGTTTCTTAAGGTAGGATTGTATTGCTATAAATTTCCCTCTTAGAACTGCTTTTGCTGCATCCCATAGATTTTGGGTCATCGTGTCTCCATTGTCATATGTTTCTAGGTATTTTTTAATTTCCTCTTTGATTTCTTCAGTGATCACTTCGTTGTTAAGTATTGTATTGTTTAGCCTCCATGTGTTTGTATTTTTTACAGATGTTTTCCTGTAATTGATGTCTAGTTTCATAGCATTGTGGTTGGAAAAGGTACTTGATACAATTTCAATTTTCTTAAATTTACCAAGGCTTGATTTGTGACCCAAGATATGATCTATCCTGCAGAATGTTCCATGAGCACTTGAGAAAAATGTGTATTGTGCTGTTTTTGGATGGAGTGTCCTATAAATATCAATCAAGTCCATCTTGTTTAATGTATCATTTAAAATTTGTGTTTCCTTATTTATTTTCATGTTGGATGATCTGTCCATTGTTGAAAGTGGGGTGTTAAAGTCCCCTACTATGAATATGTTACTGTCAATTTCCCCTTTTATGGATGTTAGTATTTGCCTTATGTATTGAGGTGCTTCTATGTTGGGTGCATTAATATTTACAATTGTTATATCTCCTTCTTGTATCAATCTCTTGATCATTATGTACTGTCCTTCTTTGTCTCTTCTAATAGTCTTTATTTTAAAGCCTATTTTGTCTGATATGAGAATTGCTACTCCAGCTTTCTTTTGGTTTCCATTTGCATGGAATATCTTTTTCCATCCCCTTATTTTCAGTCTGTATTTGTCTCTAGTTCTGAAGTGGGTCTCTTGTAGACAGCATATATATGGGTCTTGTTTTTGTATCCATTCAGCCAATCTGTGTCTTTTGGTGGAAGCATTTAGTCCATTTACATTTGTTTTATCCGATTTGACTGCTGTGAAATAGTCTCAGACCTGAAACATGGAATATATCAAAAAGCCTCTTTTGTTCATTTCAGGATGAACGTCACATCCATATTAATTGTCCTTATAGTGAAGCCTTCCTAGAGGCCACCTGTCAGAACATCTGGAGCTTGTGTTGCTGCTGCTTCCAAAACGGCACCATTTCCATCTCTACCCTGACTTCAAAGACCCATCAAGGTTGATGGTAAGGATCTGGGAAGGGACATGGCAGAGATTTACTGACCCAGGCTCAGTTCTCTCCTAGAATTCTAAAGTTATTTTTTCTGTTTCCGGACCTAGCAAAAGACAGGTCATTTAAATTTGATATTTTCCAAAATACCACAGATACTTACTAAAAAAAAGAATATTAATAGATTTTCCAGGTTTCCCTTTAGGTTTTAGATTGAACATGAATCCAAATGATCTATTTTACATATAAGTGAAGTAAACAGCATCACTTCAAGGATATCAATGTACATTTGGGTTAAGTTTGAATATTGTGACCTTCATCTTTTTTTGAATTAAAGGGAAGAAAAGAAATATTACATATAGGATGTCATTGGGCATTATAGGTCCCCATCCAGAATCCAAACTCAGACCTAGCAAGTGGAAGTATCTGGTGATATACCTGTGAGACTGAATCTCTCAGGGTTGGGTCACATTTTTATAGCTTTAATTTGTGGGGAACAACAGCTTAAGTTACTGACAAAGAAAAGGGCTTCAAAGTCACTACTGATATATTTTTCATTGGAGTTCCCCCAAAAGATTTAATTCCTTTCCTACTTGGTTAAACCTGCTGTATTCTTAATTCTCCTTGTTTACTTATTTCAAACTTGTTGTGAGCGCATGTGGTGTAAGGAAGAAGAATTAGTCATTGATGAAATAAGTGTGGAAAACAAGGGGTATTCAGGTTAAGAGGTTTCTTTGCACAAAGATTTCTCATAGTGTTTGATGTGTTAATACTCAAAGAAAACCTTAAAGAGAGGTGTGGTTTGGAGGAATAGTTACTGATCATATTTTCTTACCCTATCTGATTTTTTATTTGTATTTTTTCTTTGTTTTTGTTTTCCAAAGCATTTCATAGAACATGCTTTAGGAAATGCTGGCCTAGGCTATGATATTCAAATAGATTCTTTTCATATGGCTCTCAGTACCTGTTAGCATCCTGCTGGAGACAGCCTCATCAATGAGTCTACCTCCACACAAGACCAGTCCTGACCCCTCTTTGTGAACCCTATCTTGGTCCATATTTTTTCTTTCTTACAGTCTTGCCTAAACCCTGGACCAGCAGTCTGCCTGTGGTCTAAGTTTCTCACTGACTCAGGTATTCTACTTGTATTACATTGGGTGAGGAGACAGATAATAAATGGATAGAATAGTATGCTGAATGGTGATCACTGCTATAGAGAAAAAATAAAGAAGAGTAAGTAGTAAAAGAAATGAGGGACGAGTTATTATTTTATGTAAGGAGGCCAGAAATGGCTTCTCTATTTAGGTGATATTTGGACAGAGACCAACTAGGGGTACATAAGTGAACTGATGATAACAGATGAAAGTAGATTAGATGGGACTGATGGTAACTTTGAGTGCAACGTGTTTTTTTTGTTTGTTTGTTTTGTTTTTTCCAGAACCACCATTACTCTCCATTTGAAAATCCCTAGCAGTAAGGTATATCATTATTTTCATAGTTCAAGTTCATTTATTTGAAAAGGTATGGATATATTTTTCCCTCTTTAAAAATGCATCAAGCCATTAAAAAAATGCTAGTTGGTATCATTCTGATTTTTTTCAATAGAGCTTTAAGTCTAACCTTAAGCTATTCATAAAAGGAAGAATTTCTTAGCTCAGTGTATGCTTTTCTAAGCACTCATAACTCTAAGAATAGTTGCAGTCCAATTGCATAGTTTCTATTACATAACAGGTTTCTTCTCTGAATCAGCATCACCTTTATATCTTGCTGAACTGACATATGTATTCTTGAAGAAAATTTGATCTTCCCCTAGTTTTCCTCTTAAGAAAACCAGAGTCCACCTATTATTACTAATTTCTCCTATTTTGAACATTCTCATATTTTAAAATAATAATAATAACAGCTCAGTTTACAGGTCTCATTATGATTTTATGTAACGTTTCATAAAATTAACTTCTACAACAAGCTTATAATTAATATATTTTTGAACAATTACTCTGAGCTGGTGCTGTCCAAGGTGCTGAGTATACAGAGTAATGCAGATAGGACTTTCAAGGTGTTTGCATCCTAGAGTAGAAAATAAGCAAACCACATGAGGTACTATTGATTTTTCTGTTCTATAGGTGAAGAGACTAAGGCAGGTTGAACTTAGGTTTACCTCACTTTAGATCCTGTGCTTTCCATAGTTGTCATTTCTGCATTTTATCAAGGGAAATAGGGAAACTCATCAATAAAGAGAGTTCAATGAAGTATTGGTCCATATTTTGTGGCTGAAAGCATGATGCCAAATTCTGGAATCAACATTTCTCATTTCTCATAAGTTTACTCTCCAGCATTAGCTTGGGAAAAAAAAAAAAAACACTTTGGGTACTGTTTAAAACAAAGATTTTTCAACTCTGTCTTCAGACAGTAGGTCTGTGATAATCTGCATTTTTAACAATTTCTTGAGTGAGTCTATGCAGATGACTTGTGAGCCCAGCTTTGTGAAATGTATTTGATAGTAGTAAGGTCTGCAAAATGTTAAGGGAGACAGTCAGTAATTAAGCTAATGGGTCCATCAGACGAGACAGGAATGAACAGGGCCAAGAAAGTGCAGCATCAAAGAGAGCTCTTGATGAGTTAGAACACTGAAAAGGTAAGGATGCAACCTTGACCTTGACATTTTTTAAATCTCAGACAGTGCTAGTTGATTTGTATCTGTTTATCTATGTCCAAAGTCCAGTTACTGGGCTCAGGACTCCATTGGATTTCATCACTCAGGGGAGCCTCAGTTCCCTGATCATCAGAGGCACACTCATCATAAGCCTCGAACAAACCTCTTCCTAAACCTGGAGAAGAGGTCATGACCACATTACTTTTAATGTCAATGACCACAGACTAATTTTAAATAAAGTGTAAGCATCCTGTTTTTATCCAATTCTAAGGGTTAGAAATTTTCAAGCATCACAGGATTTGAAGAAGATGGAATACACAAAAATAAGAGAAACATTCAGGATTAAAAAAAAAAAAGCATTATAATGATCTCTTTGAATTCACTTGAGACATAATCCATAAACCTAAATATAGTATTTAGTATATTACATTGAATGAAAATACTGTTTTTGCTTATCTTTGTTGACTTCATTCTAAATGGAAAAAGTCAGAAGAAAAAAGTATTAAAAACAATTTGAAAGATTTGTGCTGCTCTAAAGTCTCTTTTGTAGATAAGTAGTAACTTATTCATAACTTCAAGGTTTTATATCAGGCCAGAGCAAATTCTTTGTGTAAATTTTAAATGACATTTAATTACACTGTTTTTTAGAGGCAAGTGGATTTTTAAATTCAAGTAGTTTACTTTATTGGTCTTTTGTCTTTGTATAGTTTGAGGAAAAGGAGAGGTCCATTGTTTTTATTTTTTTTTTCCTGTCTCTTGAGAGGGAATGATTTCTAGAAACTATTCATTTCAAAGATCTTTCGTCATGCTTCTACTGCAGCTAAGTCTTGAGAACTCCTTTTAAAGACACCAGGGAAGAGTGTTGAAGAGGAATCTACTGACAATCCAAAAGCTCACTGAAGTCACCTTTTCTAGCATCAATGTCTGAAGGGTCTGATCTAGCAACAAGTTAATCGAAATAAATGAATCCTGCTAGTGAATTAATGTGTTTTTACTGGGATTCACTCGTTTTAAATAATGTTGCTTCTTCTGTGGCCTAATAACTTAAGTCAAATTATGAGAATTACAAATTTTGGCAGACCAGCAGGTGTTTTAGGGAAACCCCCAAATCTCATCCCATAGTTGAAATCTCATTTAACTTATGGCAAGATTAAGAAGTGATTTTGAATATGTCAGTGTGTCCACTGGTGTTTCTTAAGTTTTAGAAAAACTTAAGCGTATATTTTCAGTGATTTATAGGGGAGGAATAAGTGCTGATAATTTCATTTCATCTCATCTATGATTCTCTTATTCTTTGAAAAAACAAAAAACAAGTATTTCTCCTATATTCTGGTAGTTATATGCTTAGTATTTTTCTCTCCTACTCTGTCTATCAATTATGAATTTCTTGGGGCTTTTGTCACAGTACTTACTTCATAGATGCTTAACAGATATTTGCTGAAGGGATTGATGGATGAATTAATAGGAAATTTAGTTTGTGATTGAATAGAAATAATTTGTCTATGGAAGGAAGGAGGCAAAGAGGAGAAATGCACAGTAAAGGACTTCTTGGGGGCTTCCCTGGTGGCGCAGTGGTTGGGAATCTGCCTGCCAATGCAGGGGACATGGTTTGAGCTCTGGTCTGGGAAGATCCCACATGCCACGGGGCAACTGGGCCCGTGAGCCAAAATTACTGAGCCTGCGCGTCTGGAGCCTGTGCTCCGCAACAAGAGAGGCCACGATAGTGAGAGGCCCATGCACCACGATGAAGAGTGGCCCCCACTTGCCACAACTAGAGAAAGTCCTCGCACAGAAATGAAGACCCAACACAGCCATAAATAAATAAATAAATAAATAAATAAATAAATAAATAAATAAATAAAAAGACTTCTTGGGACACATAATCTGGAAACAGGGTGAAAGCATGCGTAATCACCAGCCCCTGCTTTCATCGCATGTGGAGTGGCCAGGTAGAAAAATCCACCACTTGTGCTATCATGAGGCCAGGGGTGCAGTTTGCAGGTCTTACACTTACTAACTGTTTGACCTTGGAAAAGACACTTTAATTCCTATTCCTCATTTTAAATATAGGTCTTTGTATAAAGCTACTTTCACAGACTCATGATAATGAAAGGCACGTACAATTCTGTTTGAACCTTTTAGCCCTTCTTCCCAAATAGCCAGCTGCCCTATATCCTGTGCTTTGGGAGGAGGGTAATGATTTTATTTTAAAACTTTGCAGACATATTTCCTGAGTATCTGTCTGGAAGCCCTGTGATTCACTCAGGCTTAACTTACAAAGTGGCAGATCTCTCCCTTCAGGGCAAACACATCCACTGGCTGCTGTGTTTACAAAAACAGTGAAGACATATTCCTCTTTCTCCTTTAAAGTTTATTCATGCCTCCACGTGCTCAAGGAGGCATGACTAAGCTGCATGGCATGAGGAAGTCTCAGGAAGTAGAAGTCTTTTAATAGCTATAGAGCCTAGATCTAGCAATACAGATTGATTAAAGTAGCACAGCTCTTATCATTTACTTTGTGCATATAAAGGTAATTTTTACATATAAAAATGGAACCTCCCTCTATCAGGCAGCATCCAGGCACATTTTCACATTATTTAGCTGCATAAGTACTGAACTGAGAATCAGGAACTGTGGGTTGGGTTTATGTCTCTGATTTGTTTTTTTGACTTTGACTTAGCCCGTGACTGACTATGAGGGAAAAAAAGCATAACAAAAACTCTGTATGCTTAAAAATGATCAAGTATGTACCACTTCCACTTCCATCAAAAATAAAAGAAAAAAAAATCCCACAATCGCTGAATTCATTTTACTCCTTTAGCAGCTTTTACTCAATTTAAAACTTCAAAAGCCAAAAGAGTAATATTTTTTAAACATAAATTTGACCATGCTTATAAGTCTCTGATAATTCTGACACTGCATTGCCTATCGGAATAACTCCTAAACCCCATAGAATGGCATTCAAAGCCCTTCACAAATTTTGCCTCAGCCTACCTCAGACAGAGCAGGGTCATTCTCTTTCTTCCCTCATCTCTTAACCCCCTGCCTTTCTCTCCTCTACCCTCTGTACTTGTTACGTTGAACTACTCCCTGTCCAGGAAACATTTCAAGCATTTCCTTCATACTTTCTTTGCTGATGCTGTTCCTTCAGCTTAGAATGTCCTTCCTTTTTATACCCCCTTTTTTACAGATGACCCAGAAAAACTCTTCCCTATAGCTTTCTCTTACATTTCTCTCCTTCCCCAGAAATACATTCTCCCTCAGTCATTTGTAAGCTGCCATAATAGTGTGTATATAACTACATTGTTGTATTTAACGCACTTTAATGTAATTTTTACCTGTGTGTTTCCCTTGCTAGACTTTGAGATCTCTAAGATCAAGGAATATTTCTTGTTTATTTTTAATTTTCTTGTGCCTTCTAGAGTTCTTATTTGTACTAAGTGACCACTCAATATTTGATGGATGGTACTGAATTTCTGGTAATTATTTTAATGTTGTTTTTGTTTGTTTTTAGCAGAATTGAGACAATGGAACTGATTTGAGACAATCATGATTCCAGCAAAAAATCACAATTTAATTGGTACTTTTCAGTATGAGGTAAGCATGGTATTAATATTAAAAACTACCTTTCTTGAATGCTCACTATGTACTTGGCACTATGCTAATGATTTTAGTATTATTTAACTCAATCCATTTATTATATCTGAAAGTGAGTATTGTCTCAATTTATGGTTGAGGAAAATGAAACTAAGAGGGGACAAATTGGTTGATCAAGATATCGGAGTTAATTAATGGTACAGCCTGGGTTGGAATTCAAGCTTTTTTTGGTTCCAATCTGTATGAGTCCTCCTCAATTCCTCTCTGTTCTTTACTCTTCACATCCAATGCATTGCCAAGTCTTGTTGATACTACCTCTCTGGATAGAGTCCCAAGTCCATGTGTTTTTCCCCATCTCTATTTTAGTCCTAACTACCATCATTTCTTACCTGGACTATGGTAGTAACCTCATCACTCATCTACCTGTACTTACTCTTGCGCCTTACTCCACACCTTATTCTTTACTCATTCCTACAGTCTTTAAAACACACACACACACACACACACACACACACACACACACACATTCCCATGTTACCTTCTGCTTAAAGCCTTCCAGTGGTTTTCTACTGAGATTACAATAAAATAAAAGGCCTATGTAAACTGGCCTTTGTCCCTGACGTCATGTTTTGCTCTTACACAGAATTCTCCAGTTGCATGGGCCTCCTGCTCAAATCTTTGTTTCTCAGATATTTCAGCCGTGTTCTTATCTCAGGGCATTTGTATTTGCTGTGCCCTCTGCTTGCAAAGTTCTTCCTCTAGGAAACTCCATGGTTGGATTTTACTAATCATTTAGGTGTCAGAGAGGCTTCTCAGATAACGATTCTACAACCTCCATTACTTTCTGTCATGTTACTGTGTTTTCATCTTTTGGGCACTTATTGCTTTTTGAAATCATCTAATTTATTTACTCTTTCTTCCCATAAGAATCAAATCTCAGGATGGTAGAGATTTTGCTAGTACTCTTCACTGCTCTAACCCCAAACCTAATCAACAAACATATTTCAAATTATTTCATGCCATTGATAGGTAGAGTTATAGAAAAACACACATGATTTCCAGTTGCAGTTTTCAAGCTGATTTGGATGTCTGAATCATTTTCTTCTATCCATGCTATATTGGAAAAGGAAGTTAAACAGGCCTGATCTAAAATTCTAGTTCCATCATTTACTGAGTTTGTGATGTTGGGCTCTTTTACTCAATTTCTTTATCAGAAGACTTCCTAAAACACAGTATGACAATCTGACAAATGACTGGCATACTGCCTGGCACTCAATATTTCAGAGCTATTTTTATGTGTAATATCACAAAAGAGATTCAAAGAAGTACCAAAGCCTAGTCCTGGAAAGATAGCCAAGGAAGGCTCAGTGGTGAAGTAAAGGTACAAACTGGGTTGAAAGGATTTCTATAGAGAATAGAATAATAAATTTTAAGCAGTGAGAACTGTGCTATTAAGGATACACGTGTGGAAAATGAAAGACTTCTTTGGTGTATTAAGGGTAAAAAAGTTTTACTAGATTAGAAGACTTTATTTAGAGTAGTGACTTAAAAGATATTTATGGGAAATATGGCAAAAAAAGAGACAGAAATCATGGAGATTTTTAATTCTTATGCTAATCTACCTACAACTTGGAGTTTGCTAATGTGCTTTATTTTATAAAAAATAATAATAACCTGAATTTTTCAAATTACTATATCCATATATTAATTTAGTTTCTGTATTCACCTGAATATACTATATTGTATTATCATTGCCATGGTAGTAAATAACTAATTTTGTTATAAGTATTATAAATAAATTCTAATCACTAAAAAATATTATATATATATCATATATAAAATATGTATTATGTGGTTGTTTGTATACATATACATGTATACTAGCCATGAATAAATGATGAGTTATAGTTGTTGGGGGAACATAAATCTTGAATCTGCAAATTCAAGACTGAATCTCTTGAATAAATATTCAGATTCAATTGTACTTAATTCATTGTTAACTGGAATATCAGTTCATACAGTTTCCATGGCTACTGTTTCATTTTTTGACTCAAATCAGGTACTGTTAAACACAATTTATGAATTGTTTATATTTTAAGGAAAAATATTAATTAATAAGATCTGTTGCTTTATATTTTTTATGTCTTTTTCCCCTCCTTAAGAAATAGAATAGATACAATAATTTTAGTTGCAGTATTTTTAAAGAAAATATTTGATTAAATTTTTGGTGATCAGGTTGGGGAGTAGAGAAAGGGAAAAAAGGGATTAACTAGATTATAGGGTCTCCCTAGGTGCCAGATACTGTGCCAGGTATTTTCACACATTATTTTAATTCAGTTTTATAGCTCTGATGACATGAACACAATTATAAGCTTAAAAAGATAATGAGTGTCTGAATTCAGAGGCAAGGATCCATATAAGGCTTTCAGGCTGTGCTGTGTTGTTTTGTTTTGTTTTCCTGAATGATCAGTTCAGGCAACGTAATAGTACTGTTCCATACAGTCTTAGAAAAAGACTTAGAAAACATTAGAAATTGATACTGAGACAGGTGGTTATTCCAAATGTATCAGAGACATAAAAATATCTGGGTTTAAATACCCCTAGGAAAAAGACATTGAGGAGTGCTGAGGAATATAATCAGGATACCTGGAGATAACTGCTGATTCTGCCTCTGATGTTAGTCAAGTCACTGCATCGGAGGCTCAGTATCTTGATTTAGAATAAAGGTTTATTAGGTAGGATAATGGCTAAATTGCTGCAAAAGCACCTGTAAATATAGTGGTTGCAGTGCAATAGAAATTTATTTCTCATCCTAAAAATTTTGCCAGGGACCTGCATTTCTTACACACTTTTGCTCCACTATCACCTAAGGGATTTTTCACACCTTCTTGGTTGTAGTTATGTTCTTATGTTGATACCATGTCTGAGCTCCAGCCTGTGAAACAAAAAGGGGGTGGGGGGAATGGAGTCAAGGGCAAACCATTTCCCTTTCAAGCATCTGAGGTGTCCTTTGCATTCATAATTTCTTTTTTCATTCCATTGGTGAGAACTTAGTCATTTGACCATACTGAGTTACTAAAGAGACTAGGAATTGTTAGACTAATTGGATGGTCATATGTCTCAATAAAACTTAATAGTTATAGAAGAAGGGACTAATTGACTTGGGGTGACAATATGCAGTCTACCACTACAGAGCTGATATTTCTCTCATTGACTTGTAAAGGCAAGGAATTTCTAGCAGGCACCAAGAACAAATGCCTAACTATTTCTTGCTTTTTAGGAGGCAAGACACTTCTGTCTCAAGACATTTCTGGGATATATATATATATATATATATATATATATATACTATTTTAAAATCTCTTTTATTTTAGAAAAATCATTTCACTAAAAAGGATTTGTCCTCTTCGCCCTCTCTACATCCAAGATCATATTTTACAGTTGTATGACTCCTGGTAGGCAGTGTACTGCAATGGTTCTGTAGTATTTGCAGAGCTGTGGCAAATTTCCCCAACATTATCTGATATGTGTTGGCAACTGTCCTCATTCCTACCCCCAATTTCTTACACAGTGAAGTTACAGTTGGTTAATTACTTTCATTTAGCCAATTGTTTTTGTAAAGGCTGAGTTAGAGACATAAAACCTGTAGGATTCCTCCTGATGGATAAAATTTTGCTTTTGATAATGGTTATTAACTATAGTGAAAAACAATCTCACATATTAAATATGACTTTATTCCAATTTCTGAAATTTTCTACTTATATAATAATTCTATCTAAGTAATCATACATAACACTAGTACATGTATTAGGCATGTACTGTGCAGTTTTTCAGCTTTCATAGTCATTTTATATGTGGTCAACTCTAAATTTTAGTGTAATCAAGTTTTCTTCTAAAATATATATTAAAATAAATGTGACACATGAAATTTACCCAATACAAATATAATGCAATGGAAAAGACTTTTGTTACCCCAGACTTCAGCAGTACAGCTCAAAGATAGATAATTTTAATAGTTTGGTGGTTTCCAATACAGAAATGTTTCATGCTTAGATATGCATTTCAGTCATCTTTAAGGAACATGGAGGAATATACCACTGGCATTGTTCCATACCTTGTCTTTTTTTCATTTAATCACACATATTCTAGTGCAACAAGATCTAATCCAGTTTACCTGAAGGGCTACATTATTTCATTGTATAGATGTACCATCATCTATGTAATTAGTCTGTATTAATGCGCTTCTAGATTGTTTCCAGATGTTTGCTATTATGCATAGACCTACCATTTACATCCCTGTGCATAAATATTTTCTACATGTACAAATATACTTGTAGGAGAGATTCTTAGAAGATTTATTGTTACAAAGTTTCATTTTACTCTCTGAATTTTTGTTTTGTTTTGTTTTCATTGTTTGCTTAAAATTTGAGAGGAGTTGTAAAAATACAAAGTAATATAATAAGATATAATACAACATTGCATGTGTGTGCATATTTCATAATTTTTATCCCTTTGTCTTTATCTACCTGCTGTAAATTCTAGTACAGAGTGTTTCTACCACCACCTCACCCCTAACTTGGTAAACCATTGCTTATGGCTGATTGCTCCCAGGTGGATAGTTTCCATCTAGGAATTCCTTTATGCAGTCACCCATTCCTGAAACACTCAACTGTTTACATTTTTCTCTGCCTGCCCCAGGACCTAGCCTCACTCTTCAAGTTTGGCTGGGTTAGCAACCTTTTAACGGTCCTCTTCATTCTCCAAGATATTCTTCTCTTTTAAATAAGAGAGAGAATGAGAATAAGTCCTTTATAGTTCTTCAGTATGATCCTATTTTTACCTTAAAAAAATTATTGCATTCTTTCTTAGTTTTCAGCAAGTATTCAGATTTTTCATCTTTTTTTATATATATTTGCTGGTCACTTCCTTGGGAACCAGAAAATGAATCACATTCTATAGTGATTTTGAAGACAGAAACCAGTTTCTAACTCTCCTGGTGACTGCCTTTAATTTTGAAGTGAATGTGTCCAATGTATATCAAATAATCACGTTGTACACTTTAAATATCATATTATACCTCAATAAATCTGGAAAAAAAAAAAGTGAATGTGTCCAATTCAACATAGTTCCCTAGTTACCAAAGCAAAAAAAAAAATACTTTTTACTCATATTCATGTAGAATAGTTTATTTGATATACTCTTCTGTGGCTCTCCACAAAATTCTCAGATTTTTAACCTATAAATCCAAATTATTCTATTTTTTTAACATCTTTATTGGAGTATACTTACTTTAAAATGGTGTGTTTCTGCTGTGTCACAAAGTGAATCAGCTATACATATACATACATCCCCAATATCCCCTCCATCTTGCCTCTCTTTCCACCACCCACCCCATCCCACCCATCTAGGTGGTCACAAAGCACTGAGCTGATCTCCTCATGCTATTTTATATTTGGTAGTGTGTATATGTCCATGCCACTCCCTCACTTCATCCCAGCTTACCCATCCCCCTCCCCATGTCCACAAGTCCATTCTCTACATCTGCGTCTTTATTCCTGTCCTGCCCCTAGGTTCTTCAGAACCATTTTTTTTTGATTCCATATACATATGTGTTAGCATATGGTATTTGTTTTTCTTTTTCTGACTTACTTCACTCTATGTGACAGACTCTAGGTCCATCCACCTCACTACAAATAACTCAATTTTGTTTCTTTTTATGGCTGAGTAATATTCCATTGCATATATGTGCTACAACTTCTTTATCCATTCATCTGTTGATGGACACTTAGGTTGCTTCCATTTACTGGCTATTGTAAATAGAGCTGCAATGAACACTTTGGTACATGACTCTTTTTGAATTATGGTCTTCTCAGGGGATATGCCCAGTAGTGGATTGCTGGGTCTTAAGGTAGTTTTATTTTTAGTTTTTTAAGGAACCTCCATACTGTTCTCCATAGTGGTTGTATCAATTTACCTTCCCACCAACAGTGCAAAAGGGTTCCCTTTTCTCCACACCCTCTCCAGCATTTATTGTTTGTAGATTTTTTCATGATGGCCATTCTGACCGGTGTGAGATGATATGTCATTGTAGTTTTGATTTGCATTTCTCTAATGATTAATGATGTTGAGCATTCTTTCATGTGTTTCTTGGCAATCTGTATATCTTCTTTGGAGAAATGTCTATTTAGGTCTACAGCCCATTTTTGGATTGGGTTCTTTGTTTTTCAGACATTGAGCTGCATGAGCTGCTTGTAAATTTTAGAGATTAATCCTTTGTCAGTTGCTTCACTTGCAAATATTTTCTCCCATTCTGAGGGTTGTCTTTTGGTCTTGTTTATGGTTTCCTTTGCTAAGCAAAAGCCTTAAAGTTTCATTAGGTCTCATTTGTTTATTTCTGTTTTTATTTCCATTTCTCTAGGAGGTGGGTCAAAAAGGATCTTGCTGTTATTTATGTCATAGAGTGCTCTGCCTATGTTTTCCTCTAAAAGTTTGATAATGTCTGGCCTTACATTTAGGTCTTTAATCCATTTTGAGTTTATTTTTGTGTATGGTGTTAGGAAGTGTTCTAATTTCATACTTTTACATGTACCTGTCCAGTTTTCCCAGCACCACTTATTGAAGAGGCTATCTTTTCTCCACTGTATATTCTTGCCTCCTTTATCAAAGATAAGGTGACCATATGTGCGTGGGTTTATCTCTGGGCTTTCTATCCTGTTCCATTGATCAATCTTTCTGTTTTTGTGCCAGTACCATACTGTCTTGATTACTGTAGCTTTGTAGTATAGTCTGAAGGCAGGGAGCCTGATTCCTCCAGCTCCATTTTTCTTTCTCAAGATTGCTTTGGTTATTCAGGGTCTTTTGTGTTTCCATACAAATTGTGAAATTTTTTGTTCTAGCTCTGTGAAAAATGCCAGTGGTAGTTTGATAGGGATTGCATTGAATCTGTGGATTGCTTTGGGTAGTAGAGTCATTTTCACAATGTTGATTCTTCTAATCCAAGGACATTGTATATCTTTCCATCTATTTGTATCATCTTTAATTTCTTTCATCAATGTCTTATAATTTTCTGCATACAGGTCTTTTGTCTCCTTCAGTAGGTTTATTCCTAGATATTATTTTCTTATTGTTGCAATGGTAAATGGGAGTGTTTTCTTGATTTCACTTTCAGTTTTTTCATCATTAGTGTATAGGAATGTAAGAGATTTATGTGCATTAATTTTATATCCTGCTACTTTACTAAAGTCATTGATTAGCTGTAGTAGTTTTCTGGTAGCATCTTTAGGATTCTCCATGTATAGTATCATTTCATCTGCAAACAGTGACAGCTTTACTTCTTCTTTTCCAATTTGCATCCATTTTATTTCTTTTTCTTCTCTGATTGCTGTCACTAAAACTTCCAAAACGTTGTTGAAGAATAGTCGTGAGAGTGGGCAACCTTGTCTTTTTCCTGATCTTAGTGCAAATGGTTTCAGTTTTCACCTTTGAGGATGATATTGGCTGTGAGTTTGTCCTAATGGCCTTTATTATGTTGAGGAAAATTCCCTCTATGCCTACTTTCTGCAAGGATTTTATCATAAATAGGTGTGGATTTTTGTCAAAAACTTTCTCTGCATTGATTGAGATGATCATATGTTTTTTTCTCCTTCAACTTGTTAATATTGTGCATCACATTGATTGATTTGTGTATATTGAAGAATCTTTACATTCCTGGGATAAACCCGGTTGATCATGGTGTATGCTCCTTTTAATGTGCTGTTGGTTTCTGTTTGGTAGTACTTTGTTGAGAATTTTTGCATCTATATTTATCAGTGTTATTGGCCTGTAGTTTTCTTTCTTTGTGTCATCTTTGGTTTTGGTATCATGCTGATGGTGGCCTCATAGAATGAGTTTGGGAGTGTTCCTCCCTCTGCCATATTTTCGAAGAGTTTGAGAAGGAGAGGTGTTAGGTCTTCTCTAAATGTTTGATAGAATTCCCCTGTGAAGACATCTAGCCCTGGGCTTTAGTTTCTTGGAAGATTTTTAATCACAGTTTCAATTTCAGTGCTTGTGATTGGTCTGTTCATATTTTCTATTTCTTCCTGTCTCAGTCTCAGAAGGTTGTGCATTGCTAAGAATTTTTTCATTTCTTCCAGGTTGTCCATTTTATTGGCATAGAGTTGCTTGTAGTAATCTCTCGTGATCCTTCGTATTTCTGCAGTGTCAGTTGTCATTTCTCCTTTTCATTTCTAATTCTATTGATTTGAGTCTTCTCCCTTTTTCTCTTGATAAGTCTGGCTAATGGTTTATCCATTTTGTTTATCTTCTCAAAGAACCAGCTTTTAGTTTTATTGATCTTTGCTATTGTTTGCTTCATTTCTTTTTCATTTATTACTGATCTGAACTTTATGATTTCTTTCCTTCTGTTAACTTTGGGGGGTTTTGTTCTTCTTTCTCTAATTGCTTTAAGTGTAAGGTTAGGTTGTTTATTTGAGTTGTTTCTTGTTTCTTAAGGTAGGATTGTATTGCTATAAACTTCCCTCTTAAAACTGCTTTTGCTGCATCCCATAGGTTTTGGGTCGTTGTGTTTTCATTGTCATTTGTTTCTAGGTATTTTTAAATTTCCTCTTTGATTTCTTCAGCAATCTCTTGGTTATTAAGTAGTGTATTGTTTAGTCTCCATGTGCTTGTATTTTTTACAGATGTTTTCCTGTAATTGATATCTAGTCTCATAGTGTTGTGGTTAGAAAAGATACTTGATACGATTTCAAATTTCTTAAATTTACCAAGGCTTCATTTGTGACCTAAGATATGATCTATCCTGGAGAATGTTCCATGAGCACTTGAGAAGAATGTGTATTCTGTTGTTTTTGGATGGAAGTTCCTATAAATATCAATTAAGTCCATTTTGTTTAATGTATCATTTAAAGCTTGTGTTTCCTTATTTATTTTCATTTTGGATTATCTGTCCATTGGTAAAAGTGTGGTGTTAAAGTCTCCTACTATGATTGTGTTACTGTTGATTTCCCCTTTTATGGCTGTTAGTATTTGCCTATGTATTGAGGTGCTCCTATGTTGGGTGCATAAATATTTACAATTGTTATATCTTCTTCTTAGATCGATCCCTTGATCATTATGTAGTGTCCTTCTTTGTCTCTCGCAATAGTCTATTTTAAAGTCTATTTTGTCTGATATGAGAATTGCTACTCCAGCTTTCTTTTGGTTTCCATTTGCATGGAATATCTTTTTCCATCCCCTCACTTTCAGTCTGTATGTGTCTCTAGGTCTGAAGTGGGTCTCTTGTAGACAGCATATATATGGGTCTTGTGTTTTTATCCATTCAGCCACTCTATGTCTTACAGTGGGAGCATTTAATCCATTTACAGTTAAGGTAGTTATCAATATGTATGTTCCTATTCCCATTTTCTTAATTGCTTTGGGTTTGTTATTGTAGGTCTTTTCCTTCTCTTGTGTTTCCTGCCTAGATAAGTTCCTTTAGCATTTGTTGTAAAGTTGGTTTGGTGGTGCTGACCTCTCTCAGCTTTTGCTTGTCTGTAATGTTTTAAATTTCTCCATCAAATCTGAATGAGATCCTTGCTGGGTAGAGTAATCTTGGTTGTAGGTTTTTCTCCTTCATCACTTTAAATATGTCCTGCCTGTCCCTTCTGGCTTGCAGAGTTTCTGCTGAGAGATCAGCTGTTAACCTTATGGGGATTCACTTGTGTGTTATTTGTTGTTTTTCCCTTGCTGCTTTTAATATTTTTTCTTTGTATTTTATTTTTGATAGTTTGATTAATACGTCTTGGTGTGTTTCTCCCTGGATTTATCCTGTACGGGACTCTCTGTGTTTCCTGGACTTGATTAACTATTCCTTTTCCCATATTAGGGAAGTTTTCAACTATAACCTCTTCAAATATATTCTCAGTCCATTTCTTTTACTCTTCTTCTTTTTGGATACCTATAATTTGAATGTTGGTGCATTTAATGTTGTCCCAGAGGTCTCTGAGACTGTCCTCGTTGTTTTCATTCTTTTACCTTTTTTCTGCTCTGCAGTAGTTATTTCCATTATTTTATCTTCCAGGTCACTTATGCATTCTTCTGCCTCAGTTATTCTGCTATTGATCACTTTTAGAGAATTTTTAATTTCATTTATTTGGTTGTTCATCATTGTTTGTTTGCTCTTTAGTTCTTCTAGGTGTTTGTTAAATGTTTCTTGTATTTTCTCTATTCTATTTCCAAGATTTTGGATCATCTTTACTATCATTATTCTGAATTATTTTTCACGTAGCCTTCTTATTTCCTCTTCATTTTTTAAGTCTGGTGGGTTTTTACCTTGCTCCTTCATCTGCTGTGTGTTTCTCTGCCTTCTCATTTTGCATAACTTACTGTGTTTGTGTTCTCCTTTTCACATGCTGCAGGTTTTAGTTCCCATTGTTTTTGGTGTCTGCCCCCAGTGGCTAAGGTTGGTTCATTGGGTTGTGTAGGTTTCCTGGTGGAGGGAACTAAGTGCCTGTGTTCTTGTGGATGAGACTGGATCTTGTCTTTCTGTTGGGCAGGTCCACGTCTGGTGGTGTGTTTTGGAGCGTCTGTGGCTTTATAATGATTTTAGGCAGCCTCTCTGCTAATGGATGGGGTTGTGGTCCTGTCTTTCTAGTTGTTTGGCATAGGGTGTCCAGCACTGTAGCTGGCTTGTCATTGAATGAAGCTGGGCTTTAGCGTTGAGATGGAGATCTCTGGGAGATTTTTGCTGTTTGATATTATGTGGAGATGGGAGGTCTCTGGTGGACTAATGTCCTGAACTTGGTTCTCCCACCTCAGAGGAACAGCCCTGATGCCTGGGTGGAGCACCAAGAGCCTTTCATCCACATGGCTAGAAATAAAATGGAGAAAAATTAAAGAAAGAAAGAAAGAAAGAAAGAAAGAAAGAAAGAAAGAAAGAAAGAAAGAAAGAAAGAAAGAAAGAAAGAAAGAAAGAAAAAGGAAGGAAGGAAGGAAGAAAGAAAAGAAAGAAAGAAAGAAAAAGGAAGGAAGGAAGGAAGGAAAGAAGTGAAAGAAAGAAAGATAAATAAATAAATAAATAAAATAAAAAGTTATTAAAATAAAAAATAAATATTAAGAAAAAAATTTAAAAAACAAATAACGGATGGACAGAACCCTAGGACAAATGGTAAAAGCAAAGCTATATAGACAAAATCACACACAGAAGCATACACATACACACTCACAAAAAGAGAAAAAGGGAAAAAAAAATATATATATCTTTGTTCCCAAAGTCCATCTCCTCAATTTGGGATGATTCATTGTCTATTCAGGTATTCCACAGATGCAGGGTACATCAAGTTGATTGTGGAGATTTAATCTGCTACTCTTGAGGCTGCTGGGAGAGATTTCCCTTTCTCTTCTCTGTTCACACAGCTCCTGGGGTTCAGCTTTGGACTTGGCCCCACCACTGTGTGTAGGTCACCTGAGGGTGTCTGTTCTTCACTCAGACAGGATGTGGTTAAAGGAGCAGCTGATTCAGGGGCTCTGGCTCACTCAGGCTGGGAGGAGGGAAGGGTATGGAATGCAGGGTGAGCCTGTGGTGGCAGAGGCCAGCATGATGATGCACCAGCCTGAGGCGCACCGTGCGTTCTCCCGGGGACGTTGTTCCTGGATCACGGGACCCTGGCAGTTGCGGGCTGCACAGGCTCCCGGGAGGGGAGGTTTGGAGAGTGACCTGTGCTTGCACAAAGGCTTCTTGGTGGTGGCAGCAGCAGCTTAGCATCCCATGACCGTTTCTGGAGCTCCTTTAAGAGGAGCTCTTAATCCCCTCTCCTCAGACACCAGGAAACAAAGAGGGAAGAAAAAGTCTCTTGCCTCTTGGCCAGGTCCAGACTTTTCCCAGACGCCCTCCAGGCTAGCTGTGGCGCACTAGCCCCCTTCAGGCTGTGTTCACGCAGCCAACCCCCATCCTGTCCCTGGGATCCGACCGAAGCCCGAGCCTCAGCTCCCAGCCCCCGCCCGCCCCAGTGGGTGAGCAGACTCACCCTCTTGGGCTGGTGAGTGCTGGTCGGCACCGATCCTCTGTGCGGGGATCTCTCCACTTTGCCCTCTGCACCCCTGTTGCTGCACTCTCCTCCATGGCTCCAAAGCTTCTCCCCTGCCTATCCCCCATCTCCACCAGTGAAGGGGCTTCCTAGTGTTTGGAAACCTTTCCTCCTTCACAGCTCCCACACAGATATGCAGATCCCATCCCTATTCTTTTGTCTCTGTTTTTTTTATTTTTTGACCTACCCAGGTATGTGGGGAGTTTCTTGCCTTTTGGGAAGTCTGAGGTCTTCTGCCAGCATTCAGTAGGTGTTCTTTAGGAGCTGTTCCACATGTAGATGTATTTCTGATGTATTTGTGGAGAGGAAGGTGATCTCTGTGTCTTCCGGCATCTTGAAGCTCCTCCCTTTCCCTTATATTTTGTAATGCATCATACGTTTTTTCCTCTCTCTGCTGAGAGCTTTCCATTGGAAATATCAATTAGATGTACCATATTTTCTTCTTTCAATTTATTTTATTTTTTTTCAGCGATTCTCTTATAAGCCATTTCTGGGCAAGACACAAAATAGGGTATGGGATTATACTCCTCTGGTTAACTTGGTGGATGGAAAGAGCATTTTTTTTTTATATTCCAAGAGTGCTTCTACTACTGTTACTCTAGGCTAAACCACTCACTATTTGTTGTAGATAAACTCCCTTACCCACACTCCAGCAATAGCCTTGCTCAGTATTTTTAAAATTTCAGGCATTGTACTCATACAGGGAGAGTCATGTTACAGCTGCTGAAACTACATGATTTGGGCCATGAGTAATGGCTAGACACTAGCCAACTGGTCTGCACCTATTGGTGTTTCCTGACCACTCTTCCCATGCACCCCCTCTTGTTTGCCTACTGCCTGTTTTGCTGTTACTGCTTTATTCCTATATCAGGTAAAGTGGACATCTATTGTGTCGAGGGTTGAGGAGAGCTGCTAGTGCTTCTGATTCATGGTTATGACCTTTTGGGTAGCTATTTAATAATGCTCCCCAACACTACCACCATTTGGAGAGCTCTAGTCTGGAAAATATGAGCTGAATGCTTACCTTTAATGGCAAGGATGCCCACTAAAGAATCTTTCCAAATTACATTGCTACGCCCTGGACAACCTAAAGCAGTGAGAGAATAAGGAAAAGAGATGGTTAAAATTCGCAACTGCTACCAGTCAATCATCTTTGGCCCTTTTTTGTGCCTGGTTGGGTACCTGCTAACGTTCCTTCTTAAGCTTCCTAAACTTTCTAAGCTTAGATTTCTCAGTTTTTATGGCCATATCTGAGTATGAATATGCATTAACTAAACTTGCTATATTATTTTTGAACTCAGTGGTTTGTTGAAGTTAGAAGACTGCAGCTGATACTCAGTGCATTATTTTTCCTTGATGCCAATAAATCTCAGATAGTGCCCTGTCTGGGTATCTTTTTCTGGTTCTACCTGCCCTACCCAACCTAGGACAGAGTTTCCTGTTTTCGCCATATACACTATGCTTATCTCAAAATTAACATTTAAAACACTGAATGTTTCTGTCTCTTGAAATGGGTAGTACGGTTCTTGATGGAACAAAACAGTACTTCTCAAGTGCATACATAGCATCAACCAAATTTCCCAACAAAAGTTGGCTAAATGATTTCCCTACCAAACATCTCCAGGAAGATAAATGACAAATTATCGCAGGAAAAATAGATGTCAACCATTTTATGAAAAACCCTGAAACAGAGAATTTATTTTTTTTCAAATCTATGATTTTGAGAGCTGGAAAATATTCTCTTTTCTTAATTTTCAAGTTGCATAACTTATATCTGCTTAAGGAAGTAGCACAGCATATACTTACTTATCTTTGCTTCTAAAGGCTTATCTGAAAATCATGCTGCTAAGAATGGGAAGTGTGGTTAATGGCTGCTTCCAACAGGGATAAACTAAACCTAGTTGGAAGAAACAGGATAAAAATAAACAGATTTAACAGATACTGTTCCTGAGAGGAAAATTTAAAGTAAACTTTATTAAAATCAACTCTTGTTGTTAAAACTGGAGAATTATTATATATAAAGTTGAGAAGGAATAGAAAGCTATGAAAAGGAAACAAAACCATGCAATGTTCAGGGATGTATTTACTCACCTCAGTATAAATTGCCAAGGAAGGAGAGGAAATAAGAATTTTAAAATTGCAATCTTCAACTTGGCAAGTCTCCATGTGAATTTTGACTAAATTTGTTCTGAAAGTAGAACAAACTGATTTTTCCAGGTGTATTTGATTTTTGTCTGTGTAATACAGATCCCATCCTTGTCCAGCTTCATAAGATATAAGGGAAATAAAGCTATTAAAAAGTGTTAGGTATCTAAAGCCTATAGCATTAGCTTATACATGGTTCAATAAATTATGTAAAATAAATACTTTTCTAAACAATATTATCTGACAATGACAATAATGATCTCTAACATGAATGGAAAGTCAATTTTTCAGAAGCTAATCGATTGCTTTCAAATCCATGAATAAACTGCAACCACTTTTTTTCTGTGATAAAGTAAGTAAATCAGCCAGATGTAGCTTTAGTTGTTGAACTAATGCTTTGATTTTGTTTGAATAAAATACTGCTGAAATTTTTAAGAGAAAGAAAATTATATAAATGAATGTAATATCTAGCCTGCAGCAGCAATGTATATTAATGGAGATGATTATACAATTCACACTTCTCATTTCAGAGCATTGGTGCCTTAACAAAGCCCATCTAAAATGCTTACTGAAAAGGTAAAGCTGCAGATTTCTCTATTTGCTATATTCTTCTATTGCCAGCACAAGTTTTGTTCTCTTTATTCTGCCCTCTCTGTTTATATTCAGAAGTGATAAATTTTCCCTGTTTTATATTTTATATTTGGTTTATCTATTTATTTGTATTCATTTTGCATGTACAAGGGGATAAGTCTATAGAATAATGCAGCTGATATTGATTTTATATTGCTATTGGGCATATACTGCATATGAAGATTGTCTGATCTCTAACTAAATCACAGGGAACTATTGTTAAAGGGAAAACTTTCTTCATAACAAGGAGAGACCTATGTCTTTGTGAAATTTATTTAACTATAAACCCATTATATAGCATTAATATATAATTTTCTTATTTTCTGCCAAAGTTAGATGAGATTTATTGTATATAGCTATTGAATTTGAGCAAAAGTGAATATATAAGTAAAGAAGTTTTTATGTGATATGACTTAAGCATATCTAGGTAAGCTATCAATGTCTTGATAATGTTGTGGATACACAGAAAATAAAGAAACCATATTTCAGAGGAATAAATTTTTATGCTATTTAAAATTAAAGTTATGGAAATAAAATAGCATTATGTGTTAGTTCCACCACCTGATGTAGTAGTTTGTTGAAGGCAGATGGAAAAACTCTATGTTGAAAGCTCACAAGAAAACTTCCTGCAACATTCCATGAATCTATGGCTATATTTATCTTCTTTTGTGCTTAATCTAGGCCTATAAAAAGAGATATATCATTTTCTCATTATAACGCCATATTCGAAGTACTCCATTTATATTTGTAACGTCTTTCATATCTATTTCTGTATGTAGTTTAATTGCATACTTGGGCTTTGTAGGCCAAGAAAAAGAAATAATTAAGGACAATAGAGTGCCCTACTGCTGACTGTCTGTGTTTGAAATAGGCCAGTTAGCATAGAAAACAATAGGTTTTTATGAAAAGACCTACAAGTGTAGTATATTCCTTTCCTTATTATTTAAACTAAACTTAAGATGGTATTTGCTCCTACTAATTGAGTTAAATAGATCTACTCCAAATCGACTTTAAGATAAGTGATCAACTTTATTTTCCTTCTGGGATCACTTCTTGCCCATCTTTTATATAAAAAGTTGCCATGGCATATTTTAATATTACCTGCTTTAAATAGCCAAAAAATCTGGGATCTTGTTTTACTCATCTTGCTACATTTTCACAACTTAACTGAAGTTGCAGCATAGTCATGTATCAAAAAATGCTATGCATTCACCTTTGCACATAAAGATGCCACTTATTGCAAAAATTTGACCACATTTTTTTTACATTCACTGAAATATTAACCAAGAAAGAATTTACTGAAGAGAAAAAATATTGAAGCAGCACTTTGTAATTATTGCCTCTTATGAAACTTTTCCAAAAAATGGTAATTTATCATCATATATTTTGTTTTTTTAAAAATTAAGCATAGTAATTTCTCTGGTAAGCCAATTAAGTCATTTTATTTCCCCCCACAAAACTGTAAATGAATATTTTCTAGTTTAAAAAAAGGAGTTTTGTCAGTAAATACAGAAGAAAGACCAACTATAGAAGAATCATTCAAAGTTGCACTCCACATATAGCATTAATTGACATGATATAAATTACTGCCAAGAGTCTTAGAAAACTAGACAAATATGCTCAGAGAGAAAACAGAATTAGCAGTTGGCAGAATTCCTCTATCAAATGTCACTTTGTCATCACGCACTATCAGTGGCATATAATATAGAAGAAAAATTAATAGCCCATATGTGTCTTAATAGATATATTAAATTAGGGTCGTCTAAAACAACTAATATCAAAAATATGAATCAGCCCTAGGCATATGTTTGGGACCTATATAAGGTTTACTTTTTAACTTTTTATTTTGAAAGAATTTTAGATGTATAGAAGGTTTGCAAAGATTGTACAGGGAGCTCCCCTATATCTCAGTTTCCATCTCATATAACTGTAATAAATTTATCAAAATTAGGAAAATCTTATTAGAAAGTGATATTAACTAAATTATACTTTATTCATATTTCAGCCTTTTTTTTTCACTCCTGTCCCTTTTTATGTCCCAGCATACAATCCAGTTTACCATGTTGCTTTAAATCATAATTTCATCTTAGTTTCCTTGAATCTGTGAAAGTTTCTCGGTCTTTACTTGTCCTTCACAACATTGACAGCTTTGAAGATTATTGGTCAGGTATTTTGTAGAACGTCTCTCAGTTTGGGTCTGGTTGATGTTTTCCCATAATTAAACTGAGGTTAAAATTTGGGGGAAGATTACAATAGAGGAGAAATGTCCTTCTCATTGCATGAGTATATGATTTCAACATGACTTTTGCTGGTCATTTTAACCTTGTGGATAAGGTTAAGGTGATGTCTGCCAAATTTCTCCACTGTAATGTTATTACTTTTTCCTTTCCATATTCTATTTCTTAGAAGCCAGTCACTCATTCTATTCCACATTTAATGAGAGGGGAATTAAGCTCCACCTCTTGGAGGGAGAAATATCAAAAATTTATGGATACAGGTTAAACAACCATAGTAATTAAGAAATATTTGCAGGGAGATACTCTGAGGTTATGAAACTATTCTGTTTTTCCTTAAAGTTTACTTGCTATTTATATCATTCATTTTCGGAATTTGCCTGAAGCAATTATTACTGTGGTATTTTAATGGTGATTTTTCTATTTCTCTCATTTCTTCTACATTTATTACTTGGAACTCATCTGTAAAGAAGATTTTTCCCTTTCCTCTATTTTTTATTCAATAATTTATTTATATCAGTATGCACTCATGTACAATTGACCTTTGAACAAAATGAGTTCGAATTGTGCAGGTCCATTTACAGGAAGATTTTTTTCAGTAATAAATACTATAGTAGTACTACACTATCCCTGGTTGGTTGAATCTGCAGACGTGGAACCTCAGATACCAAGAAACCATGAATATGTAGGGCCAACTATAAATTATATGCAGATTTTCAATTTAGAGCTGGTGTCCCTAAGCCCCTAGTTGTTCTAGGGTAATTGTATATTTATTTTATTCTTTGAATTATAATGCAATACTATAATGAGTTATTTTGCTCATTAGATATTCCAGCTTTGGACATTGGGAGCCATTTTAGGTTGACTGCTACAACATTTTGAAATGTACTCAGTTTTTTTTTTTTTCTTTTTCAGTATTTTCTTATTCTTGGCACTACAGGACAGGAGGCTGTGTTCATCTTGTATATTGCAAGTCACTGCCTTAGAATCAGCCATTGCTCTAAAGAGCTCTGCTCCTTTTATTGGCAATTGGAATTTTAGAATCCAAGGTCTTGGCACTAAGTGCACTCACTTCACTTGGGGAGTCACAGGTTCTAGATCTCTCAGATAGAGCTAAGAAATATATGCATGTATTCTAACCTATGTATACACTTAGATATATATGTATATGTATATACATATATATTTAATTCTGCATCTGTTTATCTCTTAGTGTATTAAAATAAACATGAGTTCATACTGATATATCCAACTCTAGTCCATTACCAAAGATAGGGTTCATTCATGCTTTCCACCTTGCTTATATATGTATTTATATAACTTTTTTCTCTGATTATGAGAAACCTAGTCCCCATCATTTACAATTTATTTATCTATTTGTTCAACCCTAGTATATATGTAAATTAATTTCAGAATTGGTAAATGAATCCCTGTAACAAATTTACCAACTAAAGTATACTGTTATTATAGAGTTTTATTTCTTTTTACTCTTCAGCCTTTATCTTATCAAAACACTGTTTTCTAAAGTTACTTAGGTCATCCATTTCCCCCTTACCTTCTTGGAAGCTATGGACAAATTTGTAATGGAGTTAGATTCCTTTGTCACATCTTACATTCCATACAGTGATTGATATATCATGTTTGATTTTCCTTATAATTTACATAAATTTCATTGTTTGTGTTGTACTGCTCTATCAGTTTTAAAATGCATAGAGTCATGTATCCAGAACTAAAGTATCATACAAAACAGTTCCATCATCTAAAAATTCTCTGGTGTGGCCCTCTTTTACTCAGTTACTCCCCAGTAAACCTCTGACAATCACTGATCAGTCTTCCATCCCTATTGTTTTGCCTTTTATAGAATGCCATGTAAGTGGAATGATACATTATGTAGCCTTGGAGTCTAGCTTCTTTCAAATAGCAAAATGCATTTAAGGTTAATTCATGTTGTTGTATGAACCAGTAGATCATTTTCTTAAGCCTGAGTAGTAATCCATTTTATAAATGTACAACAGTTTATTCATTCACCTCATTCACCTGTTGAAAGACACCTTGTGATTCTCAGGCTTTGGGCATTATCAATAAAACTGCTATAAATATTCACATGCAGGTTTTATATTAACAGAAGGATTCAATTCACTTAGGTAAATATCTAGGAGTGAGATTGCCAGACTGTTTGGTAAGTGTATGCTTAACATCACAGTGTAAAACTGTGAAGCCATTTTCTAAAGCGCCTGTATCAGTTTGCAATGCCACCAGCAATGAATAAAAATTCCTGATACTCTGCACTGTATTTTACCCAGAATTTCATATTGGTAGTTTTCTCCTTAAAATTTTTTTTGTCCTTTTAAAGGTATGCTGTGATATATCATCATGGCTTTAATTTGCATTTCCTAATGAGCAATAACATTGAGCATTTTTTCGTATGCTTATTGTTCATCTGTGTATCTCTTAGAGCAGTGTTTATTCAGATATTTTGCCTATTATTTCCCTTGAGGTGTGTGTGTGTGTGTGTGTGTGTGTGTGTGTGTGTGTTTCATTTTTATTGTTGAGTTGTATGTTCTTTTGGACTTCTGGATATAAGTCCTTTAGAATACAGGTGATTGGCAAATACATTCTCACAATATGTGAGCTGTAGTTTTATTTGCTTACAAGTTTATTTTGCAAAACAAAAGATTAGTCCAAGCTATTGATATTTTCTCTGTGGATTGTGCTTTTTCTGGTATACCTAAACACTAATTATCAAATCCAGAGTCATGGCAGATTTTCTTCTATCTTTTCTTCTAGAAGTTGTATAGTTTTACATTTTATATTGAGGGCTAATGATCTATTTTGAGTTAACATTTGTATAAAGTATGAGACATGTATTGAGGTTCACTACTTTGCATATGAACATTTGTTGGCTCACAACATTTGTTGAAAAGACTATCCTTCCTCCATCAAATTGCTTGTGTATTTTGGTCAAAAATCAGTTGCCTATCTAAAAATATTGTCTTACTAACAAACATTTTAAAAATACATCAAACAAGGCTCATCTGAGGAGAAGTCTGAAAAATATATGACCAGTACTCCTCCAAATTGTTAATGTCGTTATAAACAAGGAAAATTTGAGGAATTTTTACAGCCAAGAGAATCCTAAGAAGACATGACAACTAAATATACTTGGGATCCTGGAACAGAAATAGGACATATGGTAAGAACTATGGAAAACTGAATAAACTATGGACTGCAGATAATAATATCTAACAATACTGGTTCATGAATTGTGACAAATGTACCATTTAAGATGTTAATAACCGAGGAAACTGTGTGGGAGATAAATGGGAACTTTTAAATTATCTTTGTGATATTAAAATTGTTCTAAAATTAAAAGCTTATTTTAAATATGTAAAAGCAAATCAGTTGCCAATTTTTTTTCTTCTCTTGAAAAATGATTTTTTAGAGAAGTTTTAGGTTTACAAAAAAATTGAGAGGAATGTTACCGAGATTTCCGAAATACCCCTTGCTCCCTCACATGGTTAGCCTCACCTATTATCAACATCACTCACCAGAATGGTACACTTTTTTACAAAGGATGAACCTACCCTGACATCCCATAATAAGCCAGAGTTTAAGTTTACCTGAGGGCTCACTCTTGGTGATATGAATTCTATGGGTTTGGATAAATGTTTAAATATATATATATAATATCATAGAGTATTTTTATAGCCCTAAAAATACTCTGTTCTCTGCCTATTCATTTCTTCCTGTCCCAACCCTGGTAACCACTGGTCTTTTTATTGTTTCTGTAGTTTTGCCTTTTCCAGAATATCATAGAGTTGGAATCACAGAGTATGTAGCTTTTTCAGATTGGCTTCTTTCTCTTAGTCATACGTATTTAAGTATCTTCTATGTCTTTTCATGGTTTGATAGATCATTTCTTTCTAGCACTGAATAATATTTCATTGTATGGCTGTAAGACTATTTATGCATTCATCAGAAGTGAATGAAGAATATCTTGGATGTTTCCAAGTTTGGAAATTATGAATAAAGCTGCTGTAAACATTCATGTGCAGGATTTTGTGTGGACATAAGTTTTCAATTCCTTAGGGTCAATACCAAGAAGCACAAACACTGGATGCTATGGTAAAATTATGTCTGGTTTTGTAAGAAAACACCAAACTGTATTCCAAAGTGGCTGCACCATTATGCATACATTCCCACCAGCCATGTATGAGAATTCTTGTTGCTCTACATTCTCGTAAGCATTTGCCATTGTCAGTGTTCTTGATCTGGACATTCTAATAGCTGTGTAGTAGTATCTCATTGTTCCTTTAATTTGCATTGCCCTGATGACTTACAATGCAGAATACCTTTTCATATCCTTATTTGCCATATGCATTACTTTTTTCTTGAGGTGTATATTAAGGTTATTGAACCATTTTCAGTAGAGTTGTTTGTCTTCTTATTGTTGAGCTTTAAGAGTTCTTTGTATATTTTTGAATAACAGTCTTTTATCCCAGGAGTCTTCTGCAAATATTTTCTCCCAGTCTGTGCCTTGTTTTCTATTTATCTCGATATTGTCTTTTGCAGACCAGAAGTTTTAATTTTAATGAAGTCCAGATTATCAATTATTTCTTTCATGGATCCTACCTTTTGTGTTGTATCTAAAAAGGCATTTTTAGTAAGCCTATGCTTCTGGACTGTAAATATTACAAATGTTTCTCAGTATTTTTCTCTCCCCTTAAGTGGGACAGAGTGGCTAGAATGGGCTGGAGTTGGGTGTTTCTCTTCCTCCAAGTCAGTTATGCTCTGATAATACCCCAGAAGATTAGGTTCTGCTTAACTAGTTACCCCTGAGGGTTGGCCTTGTTACAAAGAACAGAGTGCTCTCTGATCAAAATGGTTCCTTTTCCCTTTCTCCTGCCAGAAGCCCAAGCTCCTAGATGTAAATTCCACAATATTGTCCTGCTGGAGTTTTTAACTCTCAACATTATTCACACTGAGCTTCCAGCAATTCATCAATTCCAGTTCAGATTTTCCTATCCCAACACTTGTTCCTGTGGTGGTTCCAGCTCATGAATCTGATCCAGTGAGCCATGACTCATTCTATTCCCCTGTCTGTTTCTCAATTCTTGCGGACAGCAGTTTGTCAGGTGTTCTTCTCTCTTGTGGATCCAGGAACAGTTGTTACTTTTTTAGTCTGTTCAGCTTTTTACTTGTCTTTCAGATGGAGTGGCAGCTTCCAAATATTTTACACGTGGAGCCAGAAAATGGCAGTTCTGCCTATGTTTTCATGAGTCTATTCGTGACTTTTTTATTCTGTTCCATTGATCTATGTATCTATACTTTCACCAAGACCATATCTTGATTACTTGATTACTGTAGCTTTATATTACATATTGAAATCAGATCATGTGAATCCTCCAAAATGTTCCTCACTGTCAAAATTGTTTTAGTTTTTCTACTTCTTTCACATTTCCATATAAATTTTAGAATCCTCCTGTACATAACTAACAAACTTCTAGCAAGGATTTTGTTTGGGATTGTGTTGAATATATGGATCAAAGTGAGGGAGAATTGGAATCTTAATAACACTAAGTTTTCTGATCCATGAACATTGTATGAATCTCCATTTATTTAGCTTTCCTTTGATTTCTTTCAGTAGTGTTTTGTTATTTTCAACACACTGATCTACCACATGTTGTGTTAGTTATATCTAACTCCTTCATTCTTTGGTGCTATTATAAATGGAGTTTTAAAAATATCAAACTCCATTTGTTCATTGCTGTCATCTAGAAATACAATTGTTCTTTGTATATTGACTTTATATCTTATGGCCTTGCTAAACTCATAGGAGATTTTTTATAAGAGTCTTTGGGATTTTTCTACATAGGCAGTCAAGTCCTTTGTAAGTAGAGACAATATTAAATCTTCATTTTTAACCTGTATACCTTTTTATTCTTGGCTAATTTCATAGATAGAACTTCCATTATGATGTTGAATATGAGTGAAGAGAAAGGAAATCTTTAATTTGGAGGGAAAGCATTCAGTATATTACCATTAAATATGCTGTTACCTGTAGGTTTGTGGATGTCTTTTACCAAGTTAAAGAAGTTCCCTTGATTCTTAGAATTTGGAGAATTAAATTTTTTTGTCATAAATAAGCATGGATTTTCCTAATGGCTTTTCTGTCCCTAATGAGATGATCATAAGCACTTAATTTTTTAATTTAGTCTGCTAATATGGTGAATTACATGGTGTATAAGTTTGCTAAGTCTGCCATAACAAAATACCACAGGTTTAAACAACATAATTTTATTTTCTTACAGTTCCAGAGGCTGCAAGATCAAGATCAAGGTACTGACAAAGTTGGTTTCTCCTGATGCCTCTTTCCTTAATTTTCTTTTTTTAAATTTTTTTTTATACTGCAGGTTCTTATTAGTCATCAATTTTATATATATCAGTGTATACATGTCAATCCCAATCCCCCACTTCAGCACACCACCATACCCACTCCATCGTGGTATTCCCCCCTTGGTGTGCATATGTTTGTTCTCTACATCTGTGTATCAACTTCTGCCCTGCAAACCCGTTCATCTGTACCATTTTTCTAGGTGCCACATACATGTATTAATATATGATATTTGTTTTTCTCTTTCTGACTTACTTCACTCTGTATGACAGTCTTTAGATCCATCCATGTCTCAACAAATGACTCAATTTCGTTCCTTTTTGTGGCTGAGTAATATTCCATTGTATATATTTACCATATCTTCTTTATCCATTCATCTGTCAATGGGTATTTAGGTAGCTTCCATGACCTGGCTATTGTAAATAGTGCCGCAGTGAATATTGGGGTACATGTGTCTTTTTGAATTGTGGTTTTCTCTGAGTATATGCCCAGTAGTGGGATTGCTGGATCATATGGAAATTCTATTTTTAGTTTTTTAAGGAACATCCATACTGTTCTCCATAGTGGCTGTATCAATTTACATTCCCACCAACAGTGCAAGAGGGTTTCCTTTTCTCCACACCCTCTCCAGCATTTATTGTTTGTAGATTTTCTGATGATGCCCATTCTAAATGGTGTGAGGTGATACCTCGTTGTAGTTTTGATTTGCATTTCTCTAATAATTAGTGATGCTGAGCAGCTTTTCATGTACTTCTTGGCCATCTGTATATCTTCTTTGGAGAAATGTCTATTTAGGTCTTCTGCCCATTTTTGGATTGGGTTGTTTGTTTCTTTAATATTGAGCTGCATGAGCTGTTTATATATTTTGGAGATTAATCCTTTGTCCGTTGATTCATTTGCAAATATTTTCTCCCAATCTGAGGGTTGTCTTTTGGTCTTGTTTATGGTTTTCTTTGCTGTGCAAAAGCTTTGAAGTTTCATTAGGTCCCATTTGTTTATTTTAATTTTTATTTCCATTACTCTAGGAGGTGGATCAAAAAAGATCTTGCTGTGATTTATGTCAAAGAGTGTTCTTCCAATGTTTTCCTCTAAAAGTTTTATAGTGTCTGGTCTTACATTTAGGTCTCTAATCCATTTTGAGTTTATTTTTGTGTATGGTGTTAGGGAATGTTCTAATTTCATTCTTTTACATGTAACTGTCCAGTTTTGCCAGCACAACTTATTGAAGAGATTGTCTTTTCTCCATTGTATATCTTTGCCTCCTTTGTCATAGATTAGTTGACCATAGGTGTGTGGGTTTATCTCTGGGCTTTCTATCTTGTTCCATTGACCTATGTTTCTGATTTTGTGCCAGTACCATATTGTTTTGATTACTGTAGCTTTGTAGTATAGTTTGAAGTCGGGTAACCTTATTCCTCCAGCACTGTTTTTTTCCTTCAAGAGTGCTTCAGCTATTCTGGATCTTTTGTGTCTCCATACAAATTTTAAGATGATTTGTTCTAGTTCCGTAAAAAATGCCATTGGTAATTTGATAGGGATTGCAATGAATCTGCACATTGCTTTGGGTAGTATAGTCATTTTCACAATATTGATTCTTCCAATCCAAGAACATGGTATATATCTCCATCTGTTGGTATCATCTTTAATTTCTTTCACCAGTGTCTTATAGTTTTAATTTTTAATTTCTGCATGCAGGTCTTTTGTCTCCCGAGGTAGGTTTATTCCTAGGTGTTTTATTCTTTTTGTTGCAATGGTAAATGGGAGTGCTTTCTTAATTTCACTTTCAGATTTTTCATCATTAGTGTATAGGAATTCAAGAGATTTCTGTGCATTAATTTTGTATCCTGGAACTTTACCAAATTCACTGATTAGCTCTAGTAGTTTTCTGGTGGCATTTTTAGGATTCTCTATGTATAGTACCATGTCATCTGCAAACAGTGACAGTTTTATTTCTTCTTTTGAAATTTGTATTCCTTTTATTTCTTTTTCTTCTCTGATTGTTGTGGCTAGGACTTCCAAAACTATGTTGAATAATAGTGGTGAGAGTGGACATCCTTGTCTTGTTCCTGATCTTAGAGGAAATGCTTTCAGTTTTTCACCATTGAGAATAATGTTTGCTGTTGGTTTGTAATATATGGCCTTTACTATGTTGAGGTAGGTTCCCTCTATGCCCACTTTCTGGAGAGTTTTTATCATAAATCGGTGTTGAATTTTGTCAAAAACTTTTTCTGTACCTTTTGAGATGATCATATGTTTCTTTATTCTTCAATTTGTTAATATGGTGTATCACAATGATTGATTTGCATATATTGAAGAATCCTTGTATCCCTGGGATAAATCCCACTTGACCATGGTGTATGATCCTTTTAATGTGTTGTTGGATTCTATTTGCTAGTATTTTGTTGAGGATTTTTGCAACTACATCCATCAGTGATATTGGTCTGTAATTTTCTCTTTTTATAGTATCTTTGTCTGTTTTTTTTTGCAAGAGTTTGAGAATGATGGGTGTTAGCTCTTCTCTAAATGTTTGATAGAATTCACCTGTGAAGCATCTTGTCCTGGACTTTTGTTTGTTGGAAGACTTTTAATCACAGTTTCAATTTCATTACTTGTGATTGTTCTGTTCATATTTTCTGTTTCTTTCTGGTTCAGTCTTGGAAGGTTATACCTTTCTAAGAATTTGTCCATTTCTTCCAGGTTGTCCATTTTATTGGCATAGAGTTGTTTTTAGTAGTCTCTTAGGATGCTTTGTATTTCTGCAGTGTCTGTTGTAACTTCTCCTTTTTCATTTCTAATTTTATTGTTTTGAGTCCTCTCCCTCTTTTTCTTGATAAGGCTGGCTAATGGTTTACCAATTTTGTTTATCTTCTCAAAGAACCAGATTTTAGTTTTATTGATCTTTGCTATTGTTTTCTTTGTTTCTATTTCATTTATTTCTGCTCTGATCTTTATGATTTATTTCCTTCTGCTAACTTTGGGTTTTGTTTGTTCTTCTTTCTCTAGTTCCTTTAGGTGTAAGGTTGGATTGTTTACCTGAGATTTTTCTTGTTTATTGAGGTAGGCTTGTATAGGTATAAAGTTTCCTCTTAAAATTGATTTTGCTGCATCCCATAGGTTTTGGATCATCGTATTTTCATTGTTATTTGTCTCTAAGTATTTTTTGATTTCCTCTTTGATTTATTCTGTGATCTCTTGGTTATTTAGTAATGTATTGTTTCACATCCATGTGTTTGTGTTTTTTACGGTTTTTTTCCCTGTAATTGATTTCTAATCTCATAACGTTGTAGTCAGAAAATATACTTGTTATGATTTCAATTTTCTTAAATTTACTGAGGCTTGATTTGTGACCCAAGATGTGATCTATCCTGGAGAATGTTCCGTGAGCACTTGAGAAGAAAGTGTAATCTGCTGTTTTTGGATGGAATGTCCTATAAATATCAATTAAATCTATCTGGTATATTGTGTCATTTAAAGCTTCTGTTTCCTTATTAATTTTCTGTTTGGATGATCTGTCCATTGGTGTAGTGAGGTGTTAAAGTCCCCCACTATTACTGTGTTACTTTTGATTTCCTCTTTTATCGCTGTTAGCAGTTGCCTTATGTATTGAGGTGTTCCTATATTGGGTTCATATATATTTATAATTCTTATTTCTTCTTCTTGGATTGATCCATTGATCATTATGCAGTGTCATTCCTTGTCTCTTATAACATTCTTTATTTTAAAGTCTATTTTATCTGATATGAGTATAGCTACTCCAGCTTTCTTCTGATTTCCATTTGCATGGAATATCTTTTTCCATCCCCTCACTTCAGTCTGTATGTGTCCCTAGGTCTGAAGTGAGTCTATTGTAGACAGCATATATATGGGTCTTGTTTTTTTTTTTTTTTTTTTTGTGGTACACGGACCTCTCACTGTTGTGGACTATCCTATTGCAGAGCACAGGTTCTGGACATGCAGGCTCAGTGGCCATGACTCATGGGCCCAGCCGCTCCGTGGCTTGTGGGATCCTCCCGGACTGGGGCTGAACCCATGTCCCCTGCATCAGCAGGTGGATTCTCAACCACTGCACCACCACGGAAGCCCCATGGGTCTTGTTTTTGTATCCATTCAGCAAGCTTGTGTCTTTGGTTGGAGCATTTAATCCATTCACGTTTAAGGTAATTATTGATATGTATGCTCCTGTGACCATTTTCTTAGTTGTTTGTGTTTGTTTTTGTATGTCCTTTACTCCTCTTGTATTTCCCACTTAGAGAAGTTCCTTTAGCATTTGTTGTAGAGCTGGTTTGGTGGTGCTGAATTTTCTTAGCTTTTCCTTGTCTGTAAAGCTTTTGATTTCTCTATCAAACCTGACTGAGATCTATCCCGGGTAGAGTAATGTTGGTTGTAGGTTCTTCCCTTTCATCACTTTAAGTATATTGTGCCTCTCCCTTCTGGGTTGTAGAGTTTCTGCTGAGAAATCAGCTGTTAACCTTATAGGAGTTCCTTTGTATGTTGTCATTTTTCCCTTGCTGTCTTTAATTTTTGCCAATTTGATTACTATGTGTCTCGGCATGTTTCTCCTTTGGTTTATCCTGTATGGGACTCCCTGCATTTCCTGGACTTGGGTGGCTATTTCCTTTCCCATGTTAGGGAAGTTTTCGACTACAGTCTCTTCAAATATTTTCTTGGGTCCTTTCTCTCTCCCTTCTCCTTCTGGGACCCCTATAATGCAAATGTTGTTGCGTTTAATGTTGCCCCAGAGGTCTCTTAGGCTGTCTTCATTTCTTTTCATTCTGTTTTCTTTATTCTGTTCCACAGCAGTGAATTCCACCATTCTCTCTTCCAGGTCACTTATCTGTTCTTCTGCCTCAGTTATTCTGCTATTGATTCCTTCTAGTGTAGTGTTCATTTCAGTTACTGTATTGTTCATCTCTGTTTGTTTGTTCTTTAATTCTTCTAGGTCTTTGCTAAACATTTCTTGCATCTTCTCGATCTTTGCCTCCATTCTTTTTCCGAGGTCCTGGATCATCTTCACTGTCATTATTCTGAATTATTTTTCTGGAAGGTTGCCTATCTCCACTTCATTTAGTTGTTTTTCTGGGGTTTTATCTTGTTCCTTCATCTGTACATAGCCCTCTGCCTTTTCATCTTGTCTATCTTTCTGTAAATGTGTTTTTTCCCCACAGGCTGCAGAATTGTAGTTCTTGCTTCTGCTCTCTTCCCTCTGGTGGATGAGGCTATCTAAGAGGCTTGATGAGAGCAACTGGTGGTGGGTAGAGCTCTTTCCTTAATTTTCAAATAGGCAACTTCTCTCTGTGTCCTCACATACCCTTCTCTCTGTACATGCACATCTCTGATGTGTCTTCCTTTTCTTTTAAGGAAACCAGTCATATTGAATTAGGGATCCATCATTATGACCTCATTTAACCTTAATTACTTCTTAAAGGTCCTATCTCCAAATACAGTTACATAGAGGACTAAGACTTCAATACATTAATTGTGGGGACACCCAATTCAGTCCACAACCCATGACTTGGTTTCTAAATATCAAATTAGCCTTGCTTTCCTGTGCTGAACTCCACTGAATTGTAATTTCTTTTACCTTTCTTAATATATTGCTGAATTGGATTTGCTTATATATTGTTGTGAATTTTTGTATCTATGTACATGAGAGTTATTGTTCTATAGTTCTTGTCTTTGTCTGGTTTAGGTAGTAGGGTGAATCTGACCTTATAAAATGAGTTGGCAAGTATTCCCACCTCTTTTTCATTCAGGAAGAGACTTGTATAATTGGTATTATTTATTATGTAAACGTTGAGTAGAATTCACCAGTGAAAGTATATGGTTCTTAATTTTCTTTTTCTTTTTCTTTTTTTTGGAAAGTGTTTAATTAAATGGCTTCTTTATATATGACTGTTCAGATGATCTATTTCTTCTGGAATTTCTGGTAATTTGTATTTTTCATGTAAATTGTTGATTTCACAGTGCTAGAGTCATCTATAATATCCACTTACTATGCCTTTAATGTTTGTGGGATCAGTAGTAAAGTCTCATCTTTTCTTCCTGGTATTGGTAATTTGAATCTACTTGTTCTTTTCTGGGTTAACCTGGCCAGAAGTTTATTAACTTTATTGATCTTCTCAAATAGTCAGCCTTTGGTTTTATTGAGTTACTCTATTGTTTCTCTGTTTTATTTTTATTAAGATATAATTGACATATAACATTGCATTAGTTTCAAGTGTACAACATAATGATTCAATATATGTAAATATTGTGACACAACAAACACAGTAAGTCTTGTTAACATCTGTTGCCACATGTAGTTACAATATTTTTTTCTTGTGGTAAGGATTTTTAAGATCCCCCTTAGCAACTTTCAAATATATAATACAGTATGATTAACTATAATCACCATGTTGTACATAATATCCCCAGGACCTACTTATTTTATAATTGGAAGTTTGTACCTTTTGACAACCTTCACCTATTTCATGCCCCTCCCATCCCCCACCTCTGGCAATCACCAATCTGTTCTTTCTCTCTATCTATGAGTACAGGGTTTGGTTTAGTTTCTTTTTGTTGTTGTTGTTTTTTTTTTAGATTCCACAAATAAGTGAGATCATACAGTGTTTGTTTAATTTATTTGACTTAGCATAATACACTTAGAGTCATTTCATGTTGTCACAAATGGCAGGATTCCCTTACTTTTTATGGCTAAATAATATTCCATTGTGTATATTATATATAGAATTTTGCATAGTATTTCCTTATCTATTCATCTATTGATGTACCTTTATGTTGTTTCCATGTCCATGCCTTGGCTATTGTAAATAATACAGCAATAAACACAGTTGTAGATATCATTTTGAGTTAGTGTTTTCATTTCCTTTGGATAAATACCCAAAAGTGGAATTTTGAGATCATATGCTAGTCTATTTTTAATTTTTTTAGAGACTAAATAGCTTTGGTTATTTGGAGTCTTTTATGGTTCCATACAAATTTTAGGATTGTTTGTGAAAAATACCATGGGAATTTCTGTGAAAAATGACATTGGAAATTTGATAGAGCTCGAATTGAATCTCTAGATTTCCTTGGGTAGTATGGATATTTTAAAAGTATTAATTCTTCCAGTCCATGAGCATGGACTATTTTTTCATTCATTTGTGTTTTCTTGTAGTATCTTCTTATTATGCCAAATTTCTTGCATTAACATCTTTTAGTTTTCAGTGTGATGAGTTTTCAACTCCTTGGTTCAGCTTATTCCTAGATATTTTATTCTCTTTGATGCAGCTGTAAATGTGATTGTTTTCTTAACTTCTCTCTGATAGTTCATTATTAGAGTATAGAAATGCAACAGATTTCTGTATATTGATTTTGTGTCCTGCAAATTTACTGAATTTGTTAATCCATTCTTACAGTTTTTTGGTGGAGTCTTTAGGATTTTCTATATATAATGTCGTGTTATCCACAAACAGAGGCAGTTTTACTTCTTCCTTTTTGATTTGGTTGTCTTTTATTTCTTTGTTTTGCCTAATTGTTCTGGCTAGCACTTCCAGTACTATGTTGAGTAAAAGTGGCAAGAGTGGGTACTCTTGTCTTGTTCCTGATCTTCACCACTGAGTATGATATAAGCTGTGAACTTGTCATATATGGCCTTTATTATGTTGATATACATTCCCTGTACACATAATTTGTTGTTTTTATCATAAATGTATGTTGAATACTGTCAAATGATTTTTCTCATCTATTGAGATCATATGATTTTTAGCTTTCATTTTGTTAACATGGTAATTTTTAGGGGGAAAATTATAGATTCCCAGGATGTTTTATTATTAGTATGGTGATGTTCATTCATCCAATTTCCAACATGGTCACATCTCATGTAACTATAATAAATATTAAAACCAGGAAATTGACTTTGATATAATGTATATAGTACATACAGTGCATGCTATGTCATTTTTATCACAAGTATAGATTCATATAGCCATTATAGCAATAGATAGAAAATAGTCAATGACCACCACAGAAATCTCTTTTGTGCAACTCCTTCCTGTATACTCAAATCTGCACCCTGTCCTGCAACATCCCTAACCCCTGACAACTGTTAATCTGTTCTCCATCTGTATAATTTTGTCATTTTCAGAATGTTATACAAATAAAAGCATACAGTATATAACCTTTGAGATTTTTCTTTCACTCAACATAATATGCATGAGAACATTATATTTGAGGTGAGTTTCTTGTAAACAGCATTTGGTTGGATCACTCATTTTTGAAAAATCTACTTTCACAATCTCTCTCTCTCTCTCTCTTTTTTTTTTTTTTTTTTTTTTGATGTGGACCATTTTTAAAGTGTATATTGAATTTGTTACAATATTGTTTTTTATGTTTTGTTTTTCTGGCCCTGAGGCATGTGGGATCTTAGCTCCCCAACAAGTGATTGAACTCTCACCCCCTGCATTGGAAGGTGAAGTCTTAACCACTGGACTGCCAGGGAAGTCCCCACAATCTCTTTTAATTTGTGCACTTAAACCATGTATATTTAATGTAATTATTGACATGTTAGAACTTAATTTAGCCATTTATGTTTGTTTGTTTGTTTTTCCTATCTTCTGTTGGTTACTTAAATATATTCTAGTACTTTATTTTTACTTATCTATAGTGTTTTTCAGTTTATCTCCTTGTATAGATTATTTAATAGTTGCTCTAATCGTTGCTCTATTTGATCTATATCAAATTTCCCATATAATATATATCACAGTCTACTGGTGTCAAAATTTTACCAGTTCAAATTAAGTTTGGAAATCTTACCTCCTTTCTGCCTCTTGACTTTCTCTTATTTATAATTGTCTTATTATATTTCCTCTACATACTTAGACAGCCATAACACAGAGTACTGGAATTTTGTTTTAAATGCCAAACATTTTAGTAAACTAAAGCAGAGAAGAATAGTCCATATGTTTTCTCTTTACACTGGTCTTCCTTCCTGACATGCCAAGATGTCTTTCTTTATTTCCTTTGGGTTTAGAGAAATTATTTTATTTATCATTTTAGGTTAGGCCTGCTGGCAACAAATTCTTTTTATTTTTCCTTCATTTGAAGTGTATTGATTCCCCCTTCTTTCCTGGAGGATATTTTAGTAAATATAGAATTCTAGATTGACAGCTATTTTCTTTTAGCACTTGAGAGATGTTGTGTTCTTCCTTCTGACCTTTATGGATTCTGATGAGAACTGAGCTGTCATTTGAATTGCTTTTCCCCTCTAGGTAATACTTTTTTTCTCTCTAGCTGCTTTCAAGATTTTTCTTTGTAGTTTTAAAAAAATTGATAAAGACATGCCTTGGTATATATTTCTTTGGGTTTTTCTTTTTAGGAACTCAATCAGCTTTTTTAAACTCTAGGTTATACTCTTTGCCAAATTTGGGAAATTTTTAACATTAGTTTTAAAAATAATTTTTCAGTAACACCTACTCCTACTCTTCAACACTTACCCCTACTCATCTTCTCCTCTGAGACTTTTATGACATGTATGTTAAATTGCTTGCTGTCATTGATTCCCTCTAGAGAATTTTTAATTTTATTTATTGTGTTGTTCATCACTCTTTGTACCTCTTTAGATCTTCTAGGTCCTTGTTAAATGTTTCTTATATTTTTTCCATTCTATTTCCAAGATTTTGGATCATCTCTACTATCATTACTCTGAATTCTTTTTCAGATAGACTGCCTATTTCCTCTTCATTTGTTTGGTCAGTTGGGTTTTTAGTTTACTCCTTCATCTGCTGTGTGTTTCTCTGTCTTTTCATTTCGCTAAACTTACTGTGTGTGGAGTCTCTTTTCATAGGCTGCAGGTTTGTAGTTCCCATAGTTTTTCGTGTCTGCCCCTAGTGGCTAAGGTTCATTCAGTGGGTTGTGTAGGTTTCCTGGTAGAGGGGAATGATCTGGTGATCTGTTGGATGAAGCTGGATCTTGTCTTTATGGTGGGCAGGAACACATGCGGTGTTGTATTTTGGGGTGTCTGTGACCTTATTATGATTTTAGGCAGCCTCTCTGCTAATGGTTGGGGTTGTGTTCCTGTCTTGCTAGTTGTTTGGCATAAGGTCTCCAGCACTGTAGCTTGCTGGTTGTTGAGTGGAGCTAGGTCTAAGCGTGGAGATGGAGATCTCTGGGAGAGCTTTTGCCATTTGATATTATGTGGAGCCAGGAGGTCTCTGGTGGACCAATGTCTTGAACTTGTCTCTCCCACATCAGAGGCACAGGCCTGACACCGGACTGGAGCACCAAGACCCTGTCAACCACACGGCTCAACCAAAAGCAGTGAGGCAGAAGAACAGATAAGTGACCTGGGAGAAAAAATAGTGGAAATAACTACCACAGAGCAGAATAAAGAAAAAATAATGAAAAGAATTGGGGACAGTCTCAGAGACCTCTGGGACAACATTAAACGCACCAACATTCAAATTATAGGGGTCCTAGAAGAAGAACAGATTTAAAAAAAGGGACTGAGAAAATATTTGAAGAGGTTATAGTGGAAAACTTGCCTAATATGGGAAAGGAAATAGTCAAACAAGTCCAGGAAGTGCAGAGAGTCCCATACAGGAAAAATCCAAGGAGAAACACACAAAGACCCATATTAATCAAACTATCAAAAATTAAATACAAACAAAAAATATGAAAAGCAGCAAGGGGAAAACAATAAATAACATAAAAAGGAACCCCCCCATAAGGTTAAAAGCTGAACTTTCAGCAGAAACTCTACAAGCCGGAAGGGAGTGGCAGGATGTATTTAAAGTGGTGAAAGGAAAAAACTACAACCAAGATTATTCTACCCAGCAAGGATCTCATTCAGATTCTATGGAGAAATTAAAACACTTAGGGACAAGCAAAAGCTAAGAGACTTCAGCACCACCAAACCAGCTTTACAACAAATGCTACAGGAACTAGTCTAGACAGAAAACACCAGAGAAGGAACAGACCTACAATGAGAAAAGCAAAACAATTAAGAAAATGGTAATAACAACATACATATAGATAATTAACTTATATATAAATGGATTAAATGCTCCAACCAAAAGACATAGACTAGCTGAATGGATACAAAAACAAGAATGGTATATACACTATCTATCAGAGACCCACTTGAGACCCACGGACACATACAGAGTGAAAGTGAGGGGATGTAAAAAGATATTCCATGCAAATGGAAACCAAAAGAAAGCTGAAGTAGCAATTGTCATATCAGATAAAATAAACTTTAAAATAAAGACTATTACAAGAGACAAAGAAGGACACAACATAATGATCAAGGGATCAATCCAAGAAGAAAATATAACAATTGTAAATATTTATGCACCCAACATAGGAGCACCTCAATACATAGGGCAAATGCTAACATCCATAAAAGGGGAAATCAAAAGTAACATCATCATAGTAGGGGACTTTAACACCCCACTTTCACCAATGGACAGATCATCTAAAATGAAAATAAGTAAGGAAACACAAGCTTTAAATGATGTATTAAACAAGATGGACTTAATTGTTATTTATAGGACATTCCATCCAAAAACAGCAGATTACACTTTCTTCTCAAGGGCTCATGGAACGTTCTCCAGGATAGATCATATCTTGGGTCACAAATCAAGCTGTGGTAAATTTATGAAAATTGAAATCATATCAAGCACCTTTTCCGACAACAACACTATGAGACTGGATATCAATAAGAGGAAAAAAATCTGTAAAAAATACAAACACATGGAGGCAAAACAATACACTGCTAAATAACCAAGAGTTCACTGAAGAAATCAAAGAGAAAATCAATAAATACCTAGAAACAAATGACAATGAAAACATGACAACCCAAAACATATGGGATGCATCAAAAGTTGTTCTAAGACGGAAGTTTATAGCAATACAATCCTACCTAAAGAAACAAGAAACATCTCAGATAAACAACCTATAGTTACACCTAAAGCAATTAGAGAAAGAACAAAAAAAACCCCAAAGTTAGCAGAAGGAAAGAAATCATAAAGATCAGATCAGAAATAAAAAAGGAATGAAGGAAACGATAGCAAATATCAATAAAACTAAAAGCTTGTTCTTTGAGAAGATAAAAAAAAATAATAAACCATTATCCAGACTCATTGAGAAAAAAAGGGAGAAGACTCAAATCAATAGAATTAGAAATGAAAAAGGACAAGTAACAACTGACAGTGAAGAAATACAAAGGATCATGAGAGATAACTACAAGCAACTATATGCCAATAAAATGGACAACCTGGAAGAAATGTACAAATTCTTAGAAAAACACAACCTTCCAAGACTGAACCAGGAAGAAATAGAAAATATAAACAGACCAATCGAAGCACTGAAATAGAGACTGTGATTAAAAGTCCTCCAACAAACAAAAGTCCCAGAGCATATGGCTTCACATGTGAATTCTATCAAACACTTAAAGAAGTGCTAACACCTACTGTTCTCAAACTGTTTCAAAATAGAGCAGAGGGAGGAACACTCCCAAACTCATTTGACAAGGCCACCATCACCCTGATAACAAAACCAGACAAAGATGTCACAAAGAAAGAAAACTACAGGCCAATATCACTGATGAACATAGATGCAAAAATCCTCAACAAAATAAAAGCAAAGAGAATCCAACAGCACATTAAAAGTATCATACACCATGATCAAGTTAGGTTTATCTCAGGAGTGCAAGGATTCTTCAATATACACAAATCAATCAATGTGATAAACCATATTAACAAATTGAAAGAGAAAAACCATAGATCATCTCAATAGATGCAGAAAAAGCTTTCAACAAAATGCACCACCCATTTATGATAAAACCCCTCCAGAAAGTAGGCATAGAGGGAACTTAACAACATAATAAAGTCCATATATAACAAACCCAGAGCCAACATTGTTCTCAATGGTGAAACACTGAAACCATTTCCTCTAAGATCAGGAACAAGACAATGTTGTCCACTCTCACCAGTATTATTCAACATAGTTTTGGCAATTTGAGCTACAGCAGTCAGAGAAAAAAAAAGAAATACAAGGAATCTAAATCAGAAAAGAAGAATTAAAGCTGTCACTGTTTGCATATGACATGATACTATATGTAGAGAACCTAAAGATGCTACCAGAAAATGACTAAAGCTAATCAATGCATTTGGTAAAATAGCAGGATAGAAAATTAATGCACAGAAATCTCTTATATTCCTATACACTAATGATGAAAAATCTTAAAATAAATTAAGGAAACACTCCCATTTACCATTGCAACAAAAAGAATAAAATACCTAGGAATAGACCCACCTAAGGAGACAAAATACCTGTATGCAGAAAACTATGACACTGATGAAAGAAATTAAAGATGTTACAAACAGATATACCATGGAGAGATATGTTCTTTGATTGGAAGAATCAACATTGTGAAAATGACTATACTACTCAAAGCAATCTACAGATTCAATTCAATCCCTATCAAACTACCAATGGTATTTTTCACAGAACTAGAACAAAAAATTTCACAATTTATATGGAAACACAAAAGACCATGAAGAGTCAAAGCAATCTTGAAAAAGAAAAATGGAGCTGGAGGAATCAAGCTACTGGACTTCAGACTCTACTACAAAGCTACAGTAATTAAGACAGTATGGTGGCACAAAAACAGAAACATAGATCAATGGAACAGAATAGAAAGCCCAGAGATAAACCCATGCACCTATGGTCACCTTATCTTTGATAAAGGTGGCAAAAATATACAATGGAGAAAAGACAGCCTCTTCAATAAGTGGTGCTGGGAATACTGGACAGCTACATTTAAAAGAATGAAATTAGAACACTCCCTAACACCATATTCAAAAATAAACTCAAAATGGATTAAAGACCTAAATATAAGGCCAGACACTATAAAACTCTTAGAGGAAAACATAGGCAGAACACTCTATGATATAAATCACAGCAAGATCCTTTTTCACCCACCTCCTAGAGAAATGGAAATAAAAACAAAAATAAACAAATGGGACCTAATGAAACTTAAAAGCTTTGGCACAGCAAAGGAAAACATAAACAAGACAAAAAGACAACCCTCATAATGAGAGAAAATATTTGCCAACAAAGCAACTGACAAAGGATTAATCTACAAGCAAAATCTACAAGCAAAATTTACAAGCAGCTCAATATCAAAAAAACAAGCAACCCAATCCAAAATTGGGCAGAAGACCTAAATAGACATTTCTCCAAAGAAGATATACAGAGTACCAAGAAACATGTGAAGGAATGCTCAACATCATTAATTAGAGAAATGGAAATCAAACTACAATGAGATATCATCTCACAGCGGTCAGAAGGGCCATCATCAAAAAATCTAGAAACAATAAATGCTGGAGAGAGTGCGGAGAAAAGGGAACCCTCTTGTCCTGTTGTTTGGAATGTAAATTGATATAGCCACTATGGAGAACAGTATGGAGGTTCCTTAAAAATCTAAAAATAGAACTACCATACAACCCAGCAATCCAACTACTGGGCATACACCCTAAGAAAACCATAATTCAAAAAGAGTCATGTACCAAAATGTCCATTACAGCTCTATTTCCAAAAACCAGGACATGGAAGCAACCTAAGTATCCATCAACAGATGAATGGATAAAGAAGATGTGGCAAATATATATAATGGAATATTACTCAGTCATAAAAAGAAACAAAATTGAGTTATTTGTAGTGAGGTGGATGGACCTAGAGTCTGTCATACAGAGTAAAGTAAGTCAGAAAGAGAAAAACAAATACCATATGCTAACAAATATATATGGTATCAAACACAATAATAATGGTTCTGAAGAACCTAGGGGCACGACAGGAATAAAGATGCAGACGTAGAGAATGGACTTGAGGACATGGGGAGGGGGAAGGGTAAGCTGGGAGAAAGATAATGGCATGTACATATATACACTACCAAATGTAAAATATATAGCTAGTGGGAAGCAGCTGCATAGCACAGGGAGATCAGCTTGGTGCTTTGTGACCACCTAGAGGGGTGGGACCACCTAGAGGGAGGGAGGGAGGGAGATGCAAGAAGGAGGAAATATGGGGATATATGTTTATGTATAGCTCATTCACTTTGTTATAAAGCAGAAACTAACTCACCATTGTAAAGCAATTATACTCCAGTAAAAATGTTAAAAAATATATTGTTTGCTGTCAAACCATATGCTCTTAAGAGTTATTTCTTGCAGTTTCTTTTTCCCTGTCATTCAGAAAGAGTGTAATATTGGTATTGGCATCTATTAATTGTCCTTTCTCATTCAAGTTGAGATTTTCCTTGTTTTGGTATGATAAGCAATTTTTTATTGAAACCTGAACATTTGAATAGTATGTTATGATGTTCTAGATCTTATTTGAATCTTTGGTTTTGGCAGGATTCCTCTCACAATTCTGGCAAAGGAAACATCTCTACCTCATAACTGCTAGGAGACCATGTTCCCAATACAGCTTCCATTGTCATTGGGAGGCGGTCTTCTTACCACTGGGTGGTGAAAGTTCTGATTCTTCACTAGGCCTCTTCTGACATTATCCCAGCAGGGAGAGGGAGAAGTACCTTATTCCTGCCAAATGATGGAAATCCACACTTCCCAAATAGTTTCTGTGGATATCATGTAAGGTGGGGAGTTTCATCATCACTAGATAGGGATGAAAATTCTGGCTCTCCACTCAGTCTTCTTTGACACTATGCTGGCTGAAGCTTGGCATACTTCCTTAGAGTCTAGCAAGAATGGAAGTCTAAGTTTCCCACTTGACCTTTGATGATGTGGCTGTAAATGAGGCCACAGTTTTCTCTGAGGTATATGGCTAGAGTAGAGTGGTTATTTTCTAAAACTTTTATATTTTGTTAGGCAACTTCCTTTCAGGGCCTTTATTTAGCATAGTAGGTTTTTCTTGTGGCTTTTTATTGTCTAGACTCTTTGGCATTTCCAGATGCCTACTTTTCCTGCACTCAGTCTGAATATGTGAGGCAAAAAGAAAATCCAGGGAAAACATTGCCATTTTGTTTCTTGTGTCCTGAGGTTGCTAGCCAGTCTTCCTTCTTATCTCCACATTTCTGAATCTTATTTATGTTTGTTTTATACAGAATATCCATAGTTTTTAGCCATATTTAACAAGAGGAATAGGGAAAAGTAGTCTGCACCATCATTTTAAAGCCCAGTGTTCATGTTTTTAATCTGCCTTTTATCCTCACAGTGAAGTTATGTACATAAAGTTTTTGCTCAATAAATGATAATATAAGAATTTGCTAAATCTCCTTACCTACATTTGTAAAATTGGTATAATAATATTTACAGCCCAAGATTGCTATGAATAATAAATCACATGCATTACATAAAGATTTTGACACAGTGCCTGGAGTTTAATAAGTATTCAGTAAACTGTAGCTCTACATATAGGAATTGCAACGTCAAAAGATTTCAGTAGAAAAAACTGGAAGAAAGCAAGAGCAGAAACTAATGTCAAGAATAAAACTAGATGGGAATCCAACCAATAATAATGATCCTTATTCTTTTCAACTACCAGTTTATGTTCCAGTGTTTAAAATTGTTTATGTTAAATTCTGAATATCATCTTATGAAGCAGGTAATATTATCGTGTTATTTCATACATGAAAACACTCAGGAAAAGAGAGGTAAGTCTAACTACCCAGCTTTCAAAGAAGACAATATGTGGACAGAGGTTGTAAATTTGTCTAGGCAATATCCCTCCAGAGGGATCTGAATCTGCAATGTCTCAAAAATTCATACTGAACTCTTTAAATTATACCATGTTAAGTATATACTCATGACTTTTGGAATTGCATGAACAAAATGACATAGAGCCTTTTGAATTCATCCAAATAAAAGTGTAAATATAAAATCCATATCCTATGCACTGAAATTAAATTAGCTCTTTACATTTGTTCCACAGAAAATATGATACAGGAGAATAAATTGAATTATTTAAAACACAGTAGAACAAAAAATAATGGCTATAATCCTTAAAATGAAAAACAAAAACAACATTATTTGAAAAGCAGAAAAATAATCACTACTCTATGACAAATTAGATAATTGCAGTATCTTGCAAAAAAAAAAGTTGTAGATTTATCATTGCTATAGATATTCAAGTTGAGGCATAAACTATGCTAATGCTTTGAGACTACAAATTCCCTCCCACAGTAATTCTAAAGGAAAGATAAATTGAGACCAAAAATACCCTCCTACTCTAATTCCTCTCAGCTGTGGACCGTATGATTCACTGTTGATGTTACCTCTCTAACCTCAAAGTAAAACTCCCTGTTAGTGTCTTAAACCTTATTCTATTTGTTTTCTTCCTTACTTAAGATGTTGGGGAAGGAAGGCAGGGAAAGAGAGATTAGAGAATGCATGCAATTCTACTGAAACCTCATGTCCAGTAAAGAACAGTGTTTGCCAAAGTGTGGTCTCTAGATAAGCAGCAACTGCACAACCTAGAAAATTGCTTAAAATTCCAGTTCTCAGCTTCACCTCAAACCTGGCTGAATCAGAGACTCTGGGAGTGGAGCCTCCAAATCTGTTTCAACAAATCTATGTAATCTTATATATGCTAAAATTTGAAAACCCCTGGTGTAAAAAGTATGCACCAGCTTCCTGTCCTCAATTTCTATCAGGTGATGCCATTAATTTCAACATGTCAGTTCAAACCTGTGCAATTTTAAAACCAGTTCTATCAAGGAAGAGACAAAATAGGTGTGTCCTGTAGTAAGTCTTATTGCGTGGACCTGAAATATGATTTCCCTTCCATGAGCACTGGACATTCCCTTTCCCACTACCTCATTCCTTGTCAGTGACCTTCACCACCACCTTCATCAGTGCTTTCGCTTAGCCCACTACTGAGATATATCTCAATTTCCTCCACTGACAATCAATTCTTCTTTTGAACTTTACTTCTTTCTTGAAACACTATTTCTTCCTTGAATCTCAGCCATATTGACTGCTACTCTACTTGATATTCTGTCAAGACCCAACCAATCTTGGAAACAGGGTAGACTCCTGCCTTTTATTGATTGTCCATTACATGCCAGTCATTGAGATTACAAAGATAAACAAAATATTCAAATTTTATATGTTCCTAGTGTTTGTAATTTAGAGTTGATGACAAATATTGATGGAGAAATTTTAAGTGTGAACTTTTATAAAGAAGAAGTTTATGAAATAGGAAGATGTCCTAGGAGAATAACACGTTCCAGATTGGAGAGTCACGGAAGGTTACTCTGATAAAGTGCATTTATGTATCACCCTAGAGCAGGAGGAGCAAAAATTATCTAGATAAAGGGTATACGAGGAGGAACAAGTGTGAATTTCCTAATGGAGTAGGATGGGGTATTTAAGCATTTGAAATAAGTGTAGTTGGAAGAGAGTAACATGGGGAGGAGGTGGGGAAGAATATGTAGTTGTACTGTACTCAGCTTGAGAGTTAGGTCCTCAAGACCTTGTATGCAAGCTAAAAGCTACTGAACTGAATTCTAAAGGCAATTAAAACAACAACAACAACAAAACATTGAATATGAGTGGTATTAGGGCATTTGACATTAAGAAATATTTCTCAGAAGACTGCAGATAATGAATTTAAGGAGAATAAGAGCAGATGTGAGGAAAGGAGCCAAAAATCTATTGGGGTTGGGTGAGGGAGAGATGAGGATGCCTTGGACTAGAGTAATGGTATTGGAGATAGAGTGTTGCAGATGGATTTGAGAGATGATTAATTGTTGGCAGGGGGGAGCCAAGAATAAACTCTGGTTTCTATTATATGTGAATTGACAATATCAGTATTCTTTCTTCAATTTTTTTGTCATCCATTTATTTCTGGATGTATTTTTCAAACTCATTTGCAACATTTCAAATTCATATATATATATTCTCAGTATACCTCATTTAATCAAGGAGTGAGAAAAGCACAAATTCTTAGGAAAGAATTAAACTCTTTCTGATTGTCATTTGCATCAGAATCAGTATTCTTTAGAAACACAGATATTCTCAGCAGTATGCATAACAATATTTTGGACTTGAAGTGAAAGGTTTAGATTCTTTAAACTATGAATGTATCAGGGCTGAATAATGCATTCTTATTTTAAACATTATTCAGTCATGGGGAAGAAGAAAATCATGCCATTTGTGACAACATGGATGGACCTTGAGGGAATTTTACTAAATGAAGTCAGACAGGGAAAGACAAACACCATATGATATCACTTATATGTGGAATCTAAAAAATTGAACTTGTAAAAACAGAGAGTAGGATAGTGGCTATCAGAGGCTGGGGCTGGGGGAATCGGGAATATGCTGTTTAAGGGTACAAAGTTAGAACTAGTAGATAAATAAGTTCTGGAGAGCTAAAGCACAACATAGTAATTATAGCTAATAATACAGTATTATTCAAAGATGCCAAGAGACTAGATCTTAATTGTTTCCAGTGCAAAAAAGAAATGATAATTATGTGATGTGACAGAGGTGTTATTTCAGCTACGATGGTAATCATTTTGCAATATATGTATCAGATCAACTTAGTGTACACCTTAAACTTATACAATGTTGTGTATCAATTATATTTCAATAAAAATAATAAAATAAAAAACAAATCAGCATATATCACATTGGAAAAGTATTTCTTCATTTTTGTTGCCTATTTCCTCACACAGCACACTGAGAAGTAACCCTAGTGGCCACTGTTTATATTTTACAACTACACAATAATATAGTTAAAACTGACTCAACTCAGGAGGTATGGTTTTGACCACCAATTGTTTTCCATAACTAACTTTAACTCATAAGATCAATTATCCTCATTGCTGCTGTATAAATGTTATTCCATAAGTACCAGTGCCTATGAATTTTTTGCATTCTATTCACAAACAACCAACTAAATGGAAATCTCTTGTTTTATGGCAAGGATTTTGAGTATTAAACTGAACAAGAAATCGATTGTTCTGTTTCAGTTTCAGCTTTGAGACGTAGATAGCTGAAAGAGCATTGCTTCCACACTTATTACGAGAATGTGAGTGAACAAACCGTAATTTAACATTTTCTTGATCCTATTAGGGAATTGAGATTTCAGAGCAAATGAATAATCCCAGAATATGGTGAGAGACAGGAACCTGCAGGGAGAAACAAGACTTAAACATGTGCTTACCTAAATCAGAAGACACAGACCATCACAGGACCTAGAAAAAAGTTTCAGCTAGGAATCTGAAGAAACTGTTAAGGTTGAGTGGGCTAGCATGAGAATGTGAAAAGCTTACAAGTTTCAGACAGGAAATTTACATCCTCTTTCAGGCTTTTTTCTTTAGTAATCCTCTAAGAGGTCACAGGCTCACATGAGAGAGAAAAGAGAATCCAGAGAAAGCTTTCTTTGAGGTGTTAATGGGAGGAAGTGGAAGAAAACTTTGTTGAAACTTCACCCATGACCATCTTCCTATGTTTCCTAAGGAATAAGAGCTTTAATATGTAGTGGAAGAACCAAAAAACCTCAAACAAACAAAACCCCAAACCCCAAATCTCTAGCGTGGGTGCACTGGTGGAAACCTACTGCAGCTTGGAGATGGCAACAGGGAAAAAGAAAAAGTTCTATCTTTAGGAAATTGACAGGAATATATGCCAGTATTACATCTGGAAGAAGATAGAAACATTTGTGAAGGCCAAAACTAAGAATCAGGTTTACAGTGCCTGCCTAAAACTGTGGCCTAATCAAAGAATGTCATTCCATGCCCACCCACCCCCAGCACAATAAAAAGTATTATACAAAACTAAAGTGGAATACAGGAGAGCTACAAAAGAATTTTCTCTGGGAAGCAGTACAAAGGGAAGATCCAAAGTCAAGTGAGCAGCAAATTCATCAAAGGAATCTGAGGCCTCAGGTGCACTGAGGATAACCATAGCAACAATAAGCTTCAAACCCAAAGCAACTTCTCAGTTGGAGAAAACAAACCCCTACACTAAAGGCCTAGTAGAAAGAAAGGTACAGTCAACTCCAAGTATAAAAATATTTCCCTTAGTATCTACTATCCTACATAACATGTACAGCTTTCAACAAAGAACAGAAAATACAAATTTGAGGCATAAAAAAGCACAGTCTGAAAGGATAAAGCAATCATCAGAATGAGATTCAAATATGGTACAAATGTAGGAACTGTCAGGCAAATGTATAAAATAATGACAAATATGTTAAAGGCTCTAGAGACAAGGTAGACAATATGATAGATAAGTAATTTCAGCAGAGAGAAGGAAGCTATAAGAAAAGTCAACTGGAAATATTAGAAATATAAAACACAGTAAGAGAGATAAAGAATGCCTTCAATAGGCTCATCTTGACTTGACCCAAGCAAGGAAAGAATCAGTGAATCTGAAGATAGGTCAGTAAAAATCAGCCAACTGAAATGCAAGAAGAAAAAGAGGAGAAACAAGCAAGCAAAAAAAGAGAACAAAACAGCCAAGAAAAAAAAAAAAAAGCTAGAGGCATCACACTTACTGATTTCAAACTATTTACAAAGCTATAGTAATAAAACAGTATAGTATTGGCATAAAAACAGACACACAGATCAATGGAACAGAATAGAGAGCTTAGAAATAAGCCCATACATATATGTTCAATTAATTAATGGCAAAGGATCCAAGACTATACAATGAGGAAAAGATAGTTCTTCAATAAATTGTATTGGGAAAACTGTACAGACACATGCAAAAGAATGAAACTTGACCACTATCTTACACTATATAAAAAAATCAACTCAAAATGAATTAAAGACTTGAATGTAAGACTTGAAACCATAAAACTAGAAGAAAACATAAGGGTTAAGCTTCTTGACATCACTCTTGGTGATGATTTGAGGCAACAAAAGCAAGTGGGACCACAATAAACTAAAAGGCTTCTGCACAGCAAAGGAAACCATCAGCAAAAAGAAAAAGCAACCTATGGAATGGGAGAAAATATTTGCACATCATGTATCTGGCAAGGGGTTAATATCTAAAATATATAAAAATATCATACAACTCAATAGCAAACAAACTAAAAACAACAACAAAAAAATGTGTAAACGGTTCAGTTGAAAAATGGGCAGAGGAACTGAAGAGACAATTTTCCAAAGAAGATATACTTATGGCCAACAGGCACATGAAAAAGTGCTCAACATCACTCACAACTATTAGGATGGCTATCATCAAAAGGAGAAGGGATGACAAGTGTTGATAAGGATGTGGCATAAAGGGAGCCTTTGTACACAGTTGATGGTAATGTAAGTTGGTACAGCCCCTGTGGAAAACAGCATGGAGATTCCTTAAAAAGTTAAAAATTAAACTATAATATAATCTAACAAGTCCACCTCTGGGTATTTATTCAAAGGAAATAAAATCACTATCTTGAAGAGAAATCAGCACTCCCATGTTTATTGCAGCATTATTCACAATAGCTCAGATAGGGAAACAACTCAAATGTCTACCCGCAGATGAAAGGATAGAGAGAATGTTGTATATATGTATAATGGAATATTATTCTGCCTTAAAAAGAAAGGGAATCTTACTTTTTTGACAACATGGATGAGCCTGGAAGACATTATTGTAAGTAAAATAAGCCAGTCACAGAAGGACAAATGCTACATGATCCCACTTATATAAGTTATACAAAATAGTCTAACTTATGAAAAAAGAAAATAGAATAATAGTTTTCAGGGACTGGAGGAAGGGGAAAATGCAGAGTCATTTGTCAATGTATAAATTTCCAGTTATGCAGAATGAATAAGTTCTAGAGATTTACTGTACAAACTAGTGCCTATAGTTAACAATATGGTATTGTGCACTTAAAATTTATGAGGCTGTTTATCTCACATTAAGTGTTCTTACACACACATACACACACACACACACACACACACACACAAAGGGATACAAAAAAACTTTTGGAGACGTTTGATACATTTATTATCTTGATTTGGGGGATGGTATCACAGTGTATGTGTATATCCAAACTCATCAAATTATATGCATTAAATATGTACAGTTTTCATATATCAGTTATACCTTAGTAAAGCTATAAAAAAATAGAAATCATCCGTGATGAAAGAAGATAAATGATATAACCAAAAAAACTTAATTACAAAAAATGCAAATGGACTAAATGCTCTAGTTAAAAAAGGAAAGATTTTTCAGAATAAAAAGTATTGTTAGAGTGGTTGAAAGAAAAATAATGGGAAAGGTCATATTAAGCCAATCCTAACAAACATTAGTTAATTCTGTGCTATTAACATTAGAGAAAATAGATTTAGAGCCAAATGCATTACTATAGAAAATTAGCATCTTATTCTAAAGTAAAAACAACATTCACCACAAGGTTATAATAATTTTACTTTAGTATGCAAGTAATAACATATCCTCCTTGAAACAGAGTAAATGAAAATAAATTTTAAAAAGTGGATCATAAGAGGAAGAAAAAGCCTGCATTTATTTGAATATAATATTATTAAAATATTAAATGTGATAAATTGCAAGTTTACAAACTACAAGACGAGTGAAGAAAAAATCTATGTCTTTCTGTATACCATTTAAAAAGAGTTGGGAAACAAAATTTTATAAAATATATCATGTTAACACCATCAGAATATGAATTCAATAAGAAAAATTCTAATATGTGTGCAAGTCTTTTACAGCAAAGATAGTGAAGCCTTTGGAAAACACTAAAGAAAACCTAAATCAATGTTAGTGTGTCCAATGTTCATAACTTGGATGACTAATGTTGTAAAGACATCAATACTCCCCAAATTGACACACAGATGCAATGTAATCCCAATTAAAAGCTAACATTCATGTACAAAAATTGACAAACTGATTACAATATATATTTTAAATGTCTAGGACCAAAATAGACAAAATATCTGTAGAACAAAGTAAGTTTACATACTTATTAGAAATCATAACTCTTTTTAGAACTTATTAATCCTGTTGATGTATTACTCCTTCAGTAATAGGCAAATAATGCAATGCAACAGAATATAGAGCCTAGTAAAAAGCCTACACATTTTTTAATATCTGCTATCCATTTCTTAATGGTGCTGGGAAAATTTAGAATCCATATTTATAATGAAAAAAAATTAGAATCTTACCTCCTTCTTCACACAAACATCAGCTGTAAGTAAAGGAAAACATCCCAAATGTGAAAGGCAAAACTATAAAGCGTTAACAATATAATATAGGATAATATCTTCTTAAGAAAGACAGCATAAGCATAGACAAATAATATGTTAATAAATAATGGTATATTAAAAATAAGAACTTACATTTACTAATAGATAGCATAAGAGTGGAAAACAGAAACAAAATCCAGAGTGAAAGGAATTATTTGTAACACAAATAAATGGCAGAGGATTGGTACCTATATTGCATTTGTAAAATTTATGTGATTCAAAAAACCTAACAGACAAATGAGAAAATCATTTTGAGTGATTAGATATTTCACAAATAAGAAAATCTAAATGGGCCATAAATATATAAAATATGGGACATAAATACATAAAAACACCCTCCACCAAATTAGTAATCAAGGAAATTGATAACAAAAATTTTTTAAATGTCACATCCATCAGACTGGCAAACATTAAAAATTCTAATGGTTTCAGGTCTTACTATGAGTGTGCAATAATGGAAACTCCCATACATCATCAGAGTTCGTATAAACTGGAGCAACAAATTTGAAAGAAAACTTGATATAATCTAATAAAAGTGAACATGTACAAATTTTTTGGCCAGCAATTTCACTTAGGTTTTTACCTTAGAAAAATGCTTGCTGTTATGCCCCAGAAAAAAGTGCATATATATTCATAACAGCTGAGTTCATAATAGTGAAATACATTTAATAATCCAAATGCCCATTAACTGTAGATAGGATAAATGAATTTTAGTAGATTCCTAGAGTGTAATACAACACAGCAATGAAAACTAGTAAACTACAGTCACATGTGGCAATATTATGACTCTCATACTCATTAAGAAAAACGAATAAGATAGAGCAATTAATATGGTACATTTTTTTGCTTAAATTTCAAAAACCAGAATATATTAGGCAATATATTAAGTGACCTACAAAAATAACAATTTTATATGATTTGTCTTAATATGAATGGCAGTAAATCTATAAAAAGACTGAAGAAATTATTATTATAAATATTAGCATAGTGTTACCTCTGGGATGGAGAAAGAGGGATGTAGGGCCAGCTGGGTGTGCAGCCTGACAACTTCACAGGGTCCTGTGTTCAGAAGAGCCTTTTTAGTTTAGTGATCTGCTATTGATATCTTGAAAGTCACAGTAATTTTTAAATGAGAGACCCCAAATTTTCATTTTAAACTGGGCCCCAAAAATTATGTAGCCACTCCTGGGGAGATCCCATCATGGAAAAGCACGGCAGAAGTTTCTGACATATTGACATTATTCATTTTGATCTTTGAGTAATGGACTCTCAAGTACTTATCATTTATTTTTGTCTACATGCTACATATAATTATCTTGGGTATACTATTATTTGTAAATAAAAAGAGACAAAGATAGTATTTTATTACACACTGTTCAAATATTTATTTATAGTAAAGCTCCACATACATCACATTCAAGTTTGACTACTTCACTAAAAGTAAGACACTATCATTATGAAACAATTTCTAACAGCAATGATAAATTTTTTTCTTGTTTAAAATTTAATTTATCTTTTAGCCATGTATTTAATGTTTGTTACATAATTACTTTACAAAAAAAGTATTAACTACGACCTGACAAATATTTATGTACTCTTTGTTTTTCTCCCTGATTCCCAACTGAAATATAAGCATCATGAGATCATAGACTTAATCTGTTTGGTTTACTTCCACACTCTCAGAGCACAGATTAGTCATCGGCATGTACTACAAATACTGTGGATCTTTGCGGAAAATGTAAAACATAAATCAAGAAGATACACACACACACACACACACACACACACACACACACACACATATATATAAAGGAGTTTTGACATAAAGAGAAGCAGAGAAAAAAGATGGTAGCTAAAAGGGGATGGGGGTGTGAGAAGATTTGATTAGAAATGGGTGTAAAAAGGTATTTGTTTGCTAATGTATGATTCTGTAGAGAGGGAAAATTTGAGAATTAAGAGGCTGGATAAGTACAGAAACAAATCTTTGAGAGACAGAGATGGGATTAATTATGGTACTGTCAGGGGGGAGACGTGGTCTTAGAGATGCATGCAGAAAACTTTCTCCATCGAAACAGGAAGTAAATTAGATACAGGTACCCATAAACTTCAAGTTATTTTCATTTTGTGAATAAATTAATAAATGGCTCCCATGTCTAAATAACGCTACCCCGTGCTCACCCTCTTGTCGAGTCCTGTTTTCCTATCCAAATTAAGTACTGTGGTACTAAATAAAATGCTTTCTGTTGCTGCTAGCTATTCCACACCTTGCCCTCCCATTTTACCTACTCTGTAGACTCTCATCCTGGATCAAACTATTTGACTTTTCTCCTACATCCTGGCTTCTAAAGATTGTTGAAGAAAATATATCATGGTAGAAGATCACCAGTGGTAGCTTAATTGGGAACATTTCTAATCTACTATTTGGTTTCTTTACTTTTAGCTTGTTAGCTATTCATGACATTCACCTCTCTCCTCAAACACCTGATCTACAGTGTTTTCTTTTGATCTTACTAGAAAACTGCCCTTTATTTCTCTAGATAATTAAGGATTTTAGTGAAGAAGTAACATGACTTCTTTTTGTGATGCACACACATACACTTTTATTTGCATTTATTCTTTTCTTCTTCTTCAGCATCAGAGGTGTTACTTCCTCCAACTATGCTTTAGATTCTAATAATGATATCTCTAAACTCTGCTGCTCCTGTTAAATATTCAGGAATTTTTAAGAGGTGAAAACCTCCATAGTGGGAATATTCATATTACCAAAATCAGCAAATGGTAAAGATTGGGGTCTTTATTTATTTATTTTAGAGCCATCAATGGCTATTTATTTTTAGTATGTAAACATGTTAAATATCTACCATGCTTAAGAAATAACTCTTTCTTACACTCCGTATCTCTTTTCAGCTACAGATCTCTCTCCTTTCCATTATAGCCAAATTTCCTTTAATTCTCACCTATTTCTTACACATCAATGAATTTATTATACTTTGCCCTTTTTCTCCCCTTTTTCTTATTTTCGTTCTTCATATTTTATCATTCATTTACATAGTTCTCTTCTAGCCCCTTTGCAAGCACTGCTTTAATCTACAATTAATCTATAGGTAAATATGTTAAATGCTCACCCACAGTCATTTTGCTAAAGTCTTCTGCATATATCCCTTAGTTGGATGAAGTTCATTCTCCAACAGATTTTTCAGGAAAGATTCTGCAGTTCAGGATGTCTTGAATTTTTGCATGCTTAAACTGCAGTCTTGAAATAGTCTTCTATAGTCTTGAAATATACTGAATATATAAAAGGTTGGTCTTACACTTTCCTTGAGTTTCTTGAAAATTCTGTTTACCTTCTAACTTTTTGAATTGTTGGTTTTGAGTTATTATTCTAGTCTTATTTATGTACTATTACTAAAAAATTATCTTTTCTCTTTAGAGGCTCTGAAGAATTTTTTCCCTGTCTTTAAAGTCTAAGTTGATTATGGGATGTGTTTGTAGTGACTGTTCTGGTCAATTATCTCAGATACACAATGGATCATTTAAATATTTAGATTTGATTTTTCTCTTATTTTGGGGTAATCTTTAAAAATTGTAGCTTAAATATTATTTCTGGGTTTTTTGTTTGTTTTCTCCTCTGCTTTAGTGACTCCAATTTTATGTCTTTTTTTTTTTTTTTTTTTGCGGTATGTGGGCCTCTCAGTGCTGTGGCCTCTCCCGTTGCAGAGCACAGGCCCCGGACACGCAGGCTCAGCGGCCATGGCTCACGGGCCCAGCCGCTCCGCGGCATGTGGGATCCTCCCAGACCGGGGCATGAACCCGTGTCCCCTGCATTGGCAGGCGGACTCTCAACCACTGCGCCACCAGGGAAGCCCTTATGTTTGTTTGATCTTCTTTGTTTGACTTATTCAATTATTTTCTTTCTAATTCTTTCAACTTATGTTTACCACTCTTTATTCAATGACCTTATTAAATTTTTAGTCAAATATATTCTGGTTTGGATATCTTGTATTTTATCCTTTGGCATTAATGTTGTTTTGCATTTACAAAAATTTCTATCTTACTTTGAGATGATCACGTTTCATCTATTTCTTTTTTTATCCATTCCTGTTCTTATTCTTGGAATATCTAATTCAACATTTTTTCCTAGCATTTATAATTTTTAAATTTGTGTTCAATTTTGTTTGGAGAGCTATGTTACAGTTTCTTACCTTTATATTTGGTTTTGTGGAATGGATTGTTTATCAGCTGAAAATGATACTTCCTCCTTTCAGTTTTATTCTACCCCAAAACTGATGCCTCTCTGAGACTGCTGTTTAGTCCTTTGCATATTTTTATTATCTCCCTGTAGTCAATGTTGTATATTACCAAATTCCAGAACTGTATTCAGTATTTTAGCACTTTGATAAACTTTATCTTCCTGGAAGTTTTATCTTTGCTTAGCTGTCCTTCAGTTCCATGATCCTATTTTCCATGGCAAAGTCTTTCATACACACTCTCTTTCCATCTCCTGCTGTACATTCATGTAGTGACTGCACAAGCTCTATAGATAGAAGTGTTGGTGTGTTTATTTCTCAACTTTTTGTGTATTGAAATTCATGTGTTCTTTCTCCTTGGAATAGGGAAAGTGTGGATTATGTGTGATTTTATTTGCATACTTCATTGATAGTATAGATTTGGGGGGAGAAGGTGAGAAAAAGATTTACATTTAGGCAACCACCATTATCCTAAGGCCAAGTGGGAGCTCCTACAATTAAAATTGTAAATCTAGAATGTGGAAAATTTTTCATTAGCAAAAAATAACCAACTGCTCTTATATACCAAGATTTGCTTCATCATTTATGTAAATTCCTCATGTGTTTAAAATTTATCACTATGTGTCAATAACTGCATTGGACCTGGGAGATAAATTCATAAATTATTAATCCAGTTTGGTTAAAATATAGGCTATAAGTATAGGGGTATGAAAATAAAAATGAAATAGAAGTTTGAGGTAAGTAAATGCATGGCCTTGAATTTTAGAACCAAGCTTTATCTACTTAAATATAATAGACAAGGCAGAGCCTTTCAAGACACTTTAACTTTTGAGACCTAAATAAGTTAGGGTAGACAATTTAATATAAATGATGAAAGTGGGATACTTTAAAACCAGTTTGGCCTCTTTTGATATTCTTTATTCTCATAAATATTTCCTGATCTTTTTACACATAGTTTGCTCCAAATTTCTAGATAAATTAAAGTAACATGAACTGTATATACTTTATAATAATTAAGGACATGAGACTGTTATAAAGACATATACAGACCAAAAAAGTGTCTTGAAAAAATAAAATGTTTGGGTTTTTTAAATAAATTTATTTATTTATTTTTGGCTGTGTTCGGTCTTCATTGCTGCACGCAGGCTTTCTCTAGTTGTGGCGAGTGGGGACTACTCTTCATTGTGGTGCATGGGCTTCTCATTATGGTGTCCTCTCTTGATATGGAGCAGCGGCTCCAGGTGCGTGGGCTTCAGTAGTTGTGGCTCACGGGCTTAGCTGCTCTACAGCATGTGAGATCTTCCCAGATCAGGGCTTGAACCCATGTCCCCTGCATTGGCAGGTGGATTCTTAACCACTGTGCCAACAGGGAAGTCTACAATGGTTTTATTATAAGGAAAAGGAGAACAAGTAGGCATTACCTAGCCTCAAACTTACCAATAAAATTAGCCAGAATTAGACTACATCAGCTAAATATGGAGCATATATTACTAGTAACGGAATGAGAATTGTGAAAACAGCTAAGGCAAAGAAAGTTTTGGTTATTTTTCAAAGTGTTAGTGTAATTCAAATTCATTCCCCCATGTTTCCCCTCCTTAGGAGCAGGTCAAGAGCTTAACACTTATAGTTTGTTTGTTTGTTTTTTTTTTTTGACAATCTATTCAAGACATTTTTTCCCTCTGACTTCCTCCTCCTCCCTCAAAAACATAAAAAAACAAAATAAATAAAATAAAGCTCCCAAAGTCACTTCCCCTAAAATGAAACTGAAAGCAAAAAATAGAAAAATTGGATACTAGCCAATGTCATTCTTGGGGTTGAAAATTCCTAGTGCTTTTTGTCAAGTAAATCATAAACAAATTCAGCAACCCATAATGCATTGTCATTTACACATTCATAAATTCTATCTTAGTAACTACATGTCATTTTTTACAAAGAATATCTACATAATGCTAAGAGTATCTTATTCACATACCCATGTATCTTACTGGTTTGGTTTGGTTGGATACATACTTTTTGTTTGTTTGAGAGATCTATAAAATGTGTGTGCATTTTAATTCCTGCTTGCCATATCTGCAGTGATTTTACAGGTATTTTACAGTAGTAAATAAAATTAAGCAACTATACAATTTATGATGAAAGGATAAATGCATTTACTTGCATGAGTTTTAATAAATCAGTCCTTATTGACATTTAAAATACAAGAAACTGAACATTATATTATTCAAGGAGGAATATAGTTTACAAGACTCTGTCTTTGCCTTGTAAGATTATATTACATAGAGTGTAGGAAATCATCAAACTTTGGAAAAAAAAATAAAATAGGACACCATACCTATTTAAAAATAATATTCATTCCTCTCAAGAGGGAGTGTTTTTATTGTAAAAATTCAACAATATATGTATTTTACCCTCAAAATATTCAAAGTCTTATTCTCACACTCATTCTCTTTCTGTTTCCCATGTGTCATAATAACATCATCTTTATGTGTTAGTAGATGTCATGAAAAACTATATATTACAATCTGCAAGTGCTAAAAGAGCAAAGCTTAAAGCTAGGACTATATTTTTCCTATCTAAAAGTCACTGACACAAAAGAAGAGGATGAACAAAGAGCAATGAATATATGCATTGGATGGGAGCTTCTGGAAGTTATATGTTATTTTGTTCAAAAGCACAAACCACAAAAAATTCTTAATGTCACCCCTATTGAGAGGTCAGTGCTGGTTTGGCAGTCACTCAGCCTTGATTTAAACCTATATAGGTACAGAGAGAAAGTTCAAGCTAGAGTAACTTGGCATTGATGTGCACTATTTCTGAAAGAAAAGAATCTTTTGAGAATATGGTCTTATTCTGCCATTATCTGTTGCTCAGTTTGCACAAGCTAACAGGTTTAATAATTTAAGCTAAGAAAACTAAAATATGGAGTAAGCTAAGTACACTAAAATATATCATACACCTGTAGAGGTACTTGATAATATGCATTTATTATTTGCATTCAATTAACACTTCTATTTAACATATGGCATGGCAATATTCAGCATGTCTTCTTGAAAGTAATGATGCAATGGTGTGAAATGTTTTTAATCCATAGTTTATCATTCTGTATCCAGACATCAATTCTGTATTTCTTTATATTAAAAGGAGAACTATTAAGAGGATCCATGTACAGAAATGAATAAGCATGATAAAGAAATATTTGTTAAGGCTCTACTATCTTAATGGACATGGAAATTTAGTTTTTCTTATAAAAATAAATAAAATGAATTGTGTAAATATCAAACTTGTTAGAAAAGTTCACTGCTGATTTGATAATATGAAGTTTCACGTTCTTTGAGGAGTCTTGCTGATTATAAAAAACTTACCTCCGTTTTAATGAAAATTATTTAGGGACAAGTTTTCACCCTTCATAAACATGAGCTTATTCGGTGAATAGCTTAACCATTTGGAGAATTAAGAAACCCATTTAGAAAGACAGTATTTACTGCAGTATTTGTCCTGTGAATAGCTAGTGATTAAACACTAGATGTGGGTCTCTGAATATATTCTAAGAAATATATTTTTATACATATATTTTATATAAAAATTATATTTTTCTGAAGCCCCATGGTTATGCGAGCTATAGGAGGTGTGGGATGCCTTCTCATTCTATATGAAACAGTAACGCTTTAGGCTCTATAATGTTTATAGCTTAAGAAGGGTGTTTTCTAACACTATCAGGAACAAGCTTCATTTAGGGAGAAGAGGAAAGGTAAAATAATGTTCTTAAAAGTTCTGTCTTCAAATCAGCTAATACCTAAAACTGGAACCCATACCACTGTCCATTTTTTGTTTCTCATTGGAAAATGTGACAAATTTTCATGCAAACTTTATAACTTAGCTTAATTAAAACTAAAACTTTAACTAAAAAATAAATTAATTAAAACCTATTCTCATGCACTTTTTTTATTTTGGCCACTCCTCGCGCCTTTCGAGATTATAGTTCCCGACCAGCGACTGAATCCAGGCCCCCTCAGTGAAAGCACCAAGTCCTAACTACTGGACCACCAGGGAATTCCCCTCATTCACTTCTTATTAATAGATTTTAAACAACTACAAAAATCTTAGCAATACAAGTGTATGAAAACTTAACATATCACGTTCTGAACGTATGGTTCTTAGATGATGGTGAGATGTGGCTGTGAAAGAAACCTACCAAAGAAAAAGTCAAGTCATAACTAGATGCATTCAGAAAGTACCATGATATTTAAAAATCAAATTGTTTTCATTAAAGTAAACCTCATATATTAATAAATGAAATTTAGTTAGTCCAGACGATATCAAACCTATCATAATCTTAACTACTGGCAACATCTGTTTCAATGACAACTGTTTCACTGAATGCATTTAAATGCAAATAAGTACAATTTTTATGAAAGCAAAGTTTAGAGGTTTCCAATAGAATCCCTATATTGGATAACCCTTTTGGAACATGAAAGTAGTTAAAAAAAAAAAAAAAAGAAAAGAAAAGGAAGATAGATATTCTCAAGATATTTATTAAAATAATTTTTAAATGTTGATGAAACAATAGCTCAAAAGTGGTCCTCACAAAACTTAATGTAAAATCCCTCAGGAAAATAAATAAATAAATAAATAATAATTCATGTTCTATTTTTCACATTGTGAGGAAACAGATTGAAAACACCCAATCAAGAATTAAACACACACACACACACACACACACACACACACACACACACACACACATACACACACTAAAGCTGTAGAGAGAATATTAAAATTATTTTTGTTAAAGAATCATTGACCTGGCACAAGATAAGAGAATATTTCAGGGCTTCCCCGGTGGCGCAGTGGTTGAGAGTCCGCCTGCCGATGCAGGGAACACGGGTTCGTGCCCCGGTCCGGGAAGATCCCACATGCTGCAGAGCGGCTGGGCCCGTAAGCCATGGCTGCTGAGCCTGCACGTCCAGAGCCTGTGCTCTGCAACGGGAGAGGCCACAACAGTGAGAGGCCCGCGTACCGGTAAGGAAAAAAAAAAGACAGAATATTTCAATCCTCAAAACCATGGGAAAGCAAGGGATCTGAGAGTGAGATTCACAGCTTGCCTTCAACCTGAAATTTTGTGATGAATCCAGGTTACCAGAGGTTCCACACTGGAAACTTCATGATATGCGAAGAACTGAGGATAAAGTCAAAGGTCAGTTCAAGGTGAAGAATCTAAAAGTAGAATCCCCACATAAAGCTGAAAATTAAAAATGATACACATATTACAAAATTCAATGTGAAATAAGCCCTAGTATTTAGGAAATGACATTGGGAAACTTGCTTGTCTTAACTCTGACATGGAAAGAAGCAGAAAATATGTCCTTTGACGTTTGAAACCACAAATCCTCACTGGTAGTTGGAGTTTGAATTCATAACTCTCTTTTGATCTAGACAAACAATCAAATAAAGATCAAGCAGGCAATTTTTTTTTTTGAAAATTTCTTAGGTTGCCTGCAGGCCAGAAAGGAGCAGAAAAAAATTCCACAAATCCTCTCTGGAGGAGCTCAACTTCAAATCCAGATCTGAAAAAAAATTATCACATTAAGTTTGAGAAAAATGAGTAGTTTTCAATCAAAAATCACCAAAGACATAAAAAAAAAGAGCCATATATGAGAACCAAAACCAAAAACAGACAAAGAATAAGCATATGAAGCCTTCATATGTTGGAAATCTATATATGGACTCTTTGTACTGATAGTATAGAACACCAAAGACAAATATATTTTAAAGTTAGCTAAAGAAAAAAAGACAAATCACATTTGAAAGAAAAAGTAATTTAGCTGAAAGCTAAATCCTCAGCTGTAATAAAGAGAATCCAGAAGAACTAAAATAATAGATTAAAATGTTTAGGAAGAAATAAAAATGATCAAACTAGAGTTTTATATCTGGATAATACGTCTATCAAGAATGATGAAAAGACATTTTCAGATTTAAAAGAAACTAATATATTTTATCATGAAAAAATTTAGAAAAATTAACCTCAGAAAAAATGCAGATATCAAAAAATGCAGATATCTTTTTGTAGAAAGCCCTACAAAATCTTAACAAATTATCACCATAACTGTTTTATCACATCTCTTATGAATGGGTACATAAAAGTGACCAATAAAAAAAGCAATGAGAACATAGAAATTTTCACCTCCTCAAATAATACAAATTGCTTGCTGCACAATTCTATAAATGTATCTAAAATTGCATCTAATAGTTAGAGAATACACATTCTTTTAAAAAAATATTTTAAAATATTTATAAAAATAGACCACATATTAGCCCACAAACCTATCTTCAAAATATTAAGAATTGGTTCACACAAGCCACGATAATAAAAGTAATTAGAAAAAACCCATGTTCAAATTACAAAGGTCTAAACGACCCCTGGGACAAAATACCCACCATAATACAAATTAGAAAACAATTAATATTTGAAAAATATGAAAAAAAAAAACAGCAAATCAAATTTGTGGCATACAAATAAATCAATATAGAGAAGAATATTTTAAAATATATGTTCTTAGATTAGAAAAGAATAAAAGCCCAAAGTTAGTCAAGCCACCACTTTAAGTAGTAATAGAAAGTTCCCCTATGGTATCCCTTTTGTTAATTCATTTGTTTTCCATTCCAGAGGAGCATAGAAACTGGACTTGGTTAATAATACAAACAGTGAACATCTATTGAGTTCGTGGAATGTTCCAAGCAATATTATAAGATTTAGATTATTCACAGCATCACATTTTTCTAACCACCTGTAAATGATCATAAGCAGCTGTCTCAAATCAAGCCTAACAGGATTATCTCAAGAAGAGGTGCTTTATCTTTTGATTGACTTAAACTTGGTAGGAAACAAAGAAAGAAAACAAACAAACAAACCTCTTTCTCGATGATAAGGAGTCTCCACATGGATCCTGAGAATGCGGCAAACATAAAGGAATGCAAAGGCTAGGGTTGAGAAATAGGTGCTGATAATATTATTTGAGCTTCTAAATCAGATGGTTAGTTAGCCTTTACTGTACATAAGCCAACGCATTACTTTTTTTTAAAAAAAAGATTTTATTGAATTTGTTACAATATTGCTTCTGCTTTATGTTTTGGTTTTTTGGCCCTGAGGCATGTGGGATCTTAACTCCCTGACCAGGGATCGAACCCTCACCCCTGCACTGGAAGGTGAAGCCTCAACCACTGGACTGCCAGGGAAGTCCCCAATGCATTACTTTTTAATTTAAATCAGCTTAAGTTGAATTTTCTCTCTTTGTAAAGAAATGTCATAATAGATAAAACTTATTGTAAATGGCATCAAGTCTCTTGGTTAGTTGAGTTCTACTGTAGAACACTAGGAAATTTTGTGATATTTCTGGATACTAGTTATCTTTAATTAGGAAAAAGATTCATTTCTTTTTCAAGCTATTGAGAGGTGGGCCTAGAATTTAATATAGAAAAAGTGATATATTTTATGGTTATAGTTTTATATTAAATATCTTTTTCAAATATATATGGTTTTAAAAGTGAGAACTAAGCCAAGTGAGTATAGTGTAATGGAATCCTTTTAAATAGCCAAAGAGGTATGAAGGTAGAAAATATTGCCTTTATTGAGGCATTAAAGGAAAGGCTAAAGAGCCATTTTGCAGGAATATTGCTCAGGTTATGCAAGTATAAGTTGAATGATTGGAACTTATGTCCTTTAAATTCCTTCTGTCCCTGTAATTTTAAGAATTTACTGAAAAAAAATTTATTACAGTTCTAAACAACATTTGGGTAAATCACATTTTATTTGAAATTAATATTTTCTACAATTTAAAGAGGTTATATATGTAATAATAATTATGAACATATGTCAATATGCAATTATGTGAAAGGACAAAAATACTAACCATGAAACAAAACAAGCAAATGTTCCTCACTGATATTTTGAAAGACTCTATTAAGGGAGGAGGTGTAAGCAATGTAAAAAACCCATGTTTTAAAGAGAAATCATCAATAACTCAATAATGACACTTCTAATGTAACATGCAGAGCATCTGATTACTCTAGAAAAACAGCATATTAAACATACTACTTTGATAAAAGGTCAATCAAATGTAGTACAATTGAGAGTGTAAATAGCTGACATTTTAAGCCAATGTTATCATATCTTGTAGGAGATAACGAATCTAGCACTTTAGGAGCCTTGTATCTATAGAATCTTGATAGTTATATGTATGGAAATTATATTATGGTATCATATATCATTCAGAATGTCAACAAATCTATCAAAACCTTAAGTGAATGTTTATCACTAATCTTACACTTTTGTCTATTGCCCTATAAGACTTAAATTCAATGAATAACTATACATATATATTTTATGATATGTTCTATTTAAAAAACTCCAGGATTAAAGAAAAAATACTTAATATGTTACTCTGTTATATATGATCCAATAAACATTCTAATAAAAATGTATTTGAGTGAATATGTACAGATCATAAAGTGTACATATCACAAAGTGAGGGCAGTGGTACAAATGGAAAGATTTCAGTTTAAGAGTCAAATTTGGAAAGTCTTTTCCTTTGAGTGAACATTGAAGAATTTGCTTTTTGCTTAGAACATCAGGCAGAATACAGTACCAATTAAGATTACAAAAGTGGAATGAGACAGCATGGTTTAACCTATACTAGTGGTGCTATACTGGTCAAGTTACTTATACCTCTGTGTTTGGTTTACTTATCCATAAAATGGGACTAAAGCCTACTTCATAGTAACAGGAAATAGCAGCTATTATCATTTATTATTGAAGCTAATCTTTCCTTAGGCAACGAAGATAAAAGACCATTAAAGTATGTATTCCTCAGTGACTTTACCTAAAATAAACATTATAAGTAAAATTCCATAATATTTTAAATAAAAATCTATGTTTTGGGGAAGGCCACCTTCACTAACACATTTCAAAGAAAGATCAAAACCTCAGTAAATCCAAATATTTAACAGAAACCTATACCATCTCTCCTCTTAGCATATACAGAATAGTGAATGCAATTCTCTTTAAATTGTGGGTACATCAACAAGCTAGTTTCATAAGTAATTTTACATTCATTGTAATCATTGATAATTGATTAGGGTTTTATAAAATATCTAGTGTCGAGATCACAACTAACATGACCTGATTTTGGCAATTCATGTTTCAGCAACTTCAGGTTTCAGTAATGTATGTGCAAAACTTGAATAAAAAAGCACACAACTTATAAGCTTTGTGATATTACAATTTTTATGATGTAATAGTTTTGACCTTTGGAGTATATAAAAAATTCAGAGATAACATGATATTTATCTTCTCAGCATGGCACATGTTGTTTTAGTGTCTCATAATTAGAATATTATTTGGTGATCATTTTGGAGTTGGCACATTAATTTTATGTGTACAATAACTACACTTCCATATGCAAACAAATTCTTCTTTATTAAATATAACATACCATTATTTAGCTTTGGTTTGGGGAATGTCATTGATACTGGAATGTCATTGATACTATGTGTTATTAATAGCTCTGTGTTTTAGCTTATTCTGTAGAGAAGGAATCCTTCACTGACTTTTACCAACGTTTATTTTAAAATGTTGAAATCTGGGCTTCCCTGGTGTCGCCGTGGTTGAGAGTCCGCCTGCCGATGCAGGGGACACGGGTTCGTGCCCCGGTCCGGGAAGATCATACATGCCGCGGAGCAGCTAGACCCGTGAGCCATGGCCGCTGAGCCTGCGCGTCCGGAGCCTGTGCTCCACAACGGGAGAGGCCACAACAGTGAGAGGCCCGCGTACCACACACAAAAAAATAAAATAAAATGTTGAAATCTATGCCTTAATTTTTTTTAATTAATATCAAATTTAGATCTTAATCCTATACTTTTGCTTTTCTCAGATTGTCATATAAATGGAATCATATAGTAATTAGACTTTTGTGTATGGTTTCTTTCACTTAGCATAATGTTTTCAAGATGCATCCACCTTATTGAATGTATCAACTGGTACATTATTTTCACTGCTAAGTAGTATCCCAACGTGTGGATATGCCATAATTTATCCATTTATCAGATAATGAACATGTGAGTTGTTCTAGTTTTGGCAGTGATAGATAAAACTGCTATAAATATCATGCTTAGATTTTTGTGTGGATATATATCTTTTTTCTCTTGGGCAAATACTAGATATGAGATTTCTGGTCATATTGTAAGATATTTTTATTTTAAATTATTTTAAATGACATTTTTATTATATTCAAGCTTTGCAATAATGATATTTGCACATTTTTAAAATTTTTCTATGGAATTTTGAAAAGGTACCAAAACCTGGAAAAATATCCTTTATTCCTGCAATGATTTTTACATTCTCTATTCTACAAAATGAGGAGGTAATTTACTTTCCCCTAAATCCACTGTTTCATTTGTTTACAAATAACTCTGAGACAGTTCATTAAAATATCCTGGCATTTTATGACATAGATTCCCAATGTTATTCTGAACTATGCAGAAAATCTGTATTATTGTGCCACTCTATGAGATAGCCATGATCTTTTGTTGGAATACTATGTCAGAGAGATGTCCAATAGGATGGCATCATTTCTCCTCTTTTATGGATATCTGTCAAATTTGGTAGCCAAAAAAATTCCTTTCTCTTCAATGTAGAACATTGATCTTCACTTTGGAGTCATACCTTATCCTTGTAGCCAGGGAATTGTACTCTAGCCCTAAACTAATCATTTTTATGAGTCGTTTCTTGCAGAAGCCCCAAGTTGAATTGAATTTTAAAATGTATTTAAGTCCCAAATGGTTTTAACCTAATTCTTGTAGACTTACATCTTTTGGAAAAATACTGAGATATAATGAAATCAAATAGTTTCTTCAAGATAATATGTTAGCCAGCTTCAGTTACTTCTTTGATGGATTTTGTTATTTTTCTTTGAATATCTTATGGCCAATGTATATTTTCCACCGATATAGCAAAGAATTTTCCCTTTCTTAGTTTCTTCAGGAACTTATTACTGGCCACGAAGCTAATTTACCTAATTGTGGAAGTGAGGAGTATTCTTCCTGGAAAGTCTGAGAGGCATTGTGTGTTGTCTGTGGGGTGACAGTGTGGTGCTGGTGGTAATGGTGATGGTTGTAAAGCTCAGTGATGGAGGGTAGAGGAGCTTAGCCCAGTGTTTTCACACAGTTTTATTGGAAATGATGAAACAAGGTGAATGTAGCAGAGTCTCAATAGCTTTAATTTCTTTACGTACATTCCAGAAGTCTGAGGGAGGAACAAACTATCTGAAAACAATGTAGATGGCCTCCTGCTAAACATTATGAACAGTGTAACTCCTAAAAAAATGTTCCAGACTATGGGAGAACATTTTATTAAAAGGACAGCATAGTGATTGTAGAATACCACAGAAGTGAAACTGTATTAAAGGTTATGCCAACATGGAGGAAAAACATATATTCACTAGAGAGAATTTAGAGAAATATAAACATCATTAAAGGGTGAATGATGACTTAAAAAGGAAAGGATAACATAACCAAATTTTGCTCATTAAAGTTTGTAGAGGAAAAGGTAGAGAGAACTTTGGTCTTTTAAATGCCCTTTTTTGTGTCCATTGATCAGGATGAACTTGTCTTCAATTCTTCATAACATGCTGCTTTAAAATATATGATCTAGAAACATATTGGCTCTCATCCCCACCAAAACATGTTGCCAAATGACTTAAGTTGTTTTCCAGATCTCAAGAAGTATATGTGAACTTGATTTGCTCATGCCAAAACTTGTTACAACTACTGAGAAACCACAATAGTAAAGCTAAAGATTTCAAACACTTTTAACTGGAATGTTACACTTGGTTTTTAGAGTTAAGTATTATTTTCCCTGGTCAGTCGTTGTCCACAAATGACAAGCAAGCATATAACATTTGGAGAGATGCCACTAACATAGAAGGCACTTCCTGATTGTACATTCAGGAGAATCTCTAAGCTCCAGTTTCCAATTGCAATGAATGTCCTGTAATACACTCTTACGGTCCCCGTGTCAGTTATGCAATTGACTTTGAATGTAGAAGAAGAATTTGCCTACTGACAAATGTTGCTTAAAAGGAACAGTTAGTTTCAACTCCTCAATGTGGCATTAGAGGAAAAGATTCAACTCTAGGTTTAAAAAAATCAAGATTTTAGGCAACATTTATTGGCAGGAAACAGTGAGACTATATTTGATCTCTTTCTGTCACTAAAAATGCTGTCTGAGAACTAATATTCATGTGTTCAAATACTGAAAATTCAACTAACAATTGAACAAGTATATGATGACTTTGTTCTCATATTTAGTTCAAAACTTCAAGATTTTTATCTCCCAAATACCCAGTAAAAGTGATTCTTCTTCTTTTTACCCATCTCTTACAAATAAAAGCACCATGCAGCTGAAGTTCTGGATACAATTATTTGTCAGACTATGCAATATTAAGGTTGTTCAACAAAATTTATAATGAACTTAATTTAAGTTTTATTCCCTCCTCAATGTTTTTCTCAATTAATGAAGGGTTTACCAACTTATGAGAACATATATTCTATTTCAGAATAGATGAAATCTAATTTCTTATGTGACTGTTGTTTGCAATGAAGATAAATCCACAAACGACTATGACAAGGTATCAGATTATGCAAAATTCTGCTAAATATATTTACAGCAATTTTATGTGGCCTACTTCAATTATATTCTTCAGCTCATAAACTAGCAATTTATTTTGTTTTATAACTAAAAGAGAAAATTATGAAAGAAGAGTAGAAAAGGTTATCTTTTTATCATAGATTTAAGAAAAACTAACTTAGAATATGAATGTTATTGTACTTAATAGTTTAGCTTAGTACCACTTGAAAATCACTTTTATTAATAGAGTTCACCGCACTTATCAATATATATATCTGAATCACTTTGCTGTTCACCTGAAGCTAACATAACATTGTAAATCAACTATACTTCAATAAAAAAAATAAATCACTTTTAATTCAAAAATTAAAAAAAGAATAAATGACTATGTGTTCTTCAATCTTATAAAATTGGGTCTCAAGTTTTCTGACTTTCAAGATTCTCTATCACTTCTTTCTTTCTTTCTTCTATTTTTTCAAAGTCATTTCTTATTGTTTCTGAAGAATAACTGTTTTTCTCCCATAAACTGCAAGATTTTTCCATTTCTCTTGCTTTGTTTAGTTGCAGTTATCATTTTGTTTTTTTCCTATTTAATGTGTCTTTAATGTTTAAGAACTTACACCAGGGATGGTCAAACATTTTTTCTGTTAAGGAGCAGAGAGTAAATATTCTAGGCTTTGTGCTCAATACCGTCTCAGTTACAGTTACTCAGTTCTGCTATAGACAAGCCAAGTTTTTTAAATTTTAATTTTTAATGCAATTATTTTTGTTTATGTGTTATAGCAGGTAGCATTAGCCCACTTACTATAGTATAGGCACCTAACCCAGTATTGCAGGCTTCTTTGAGAAGGTGACATCTTTGATGAATTATCATGCAAAGTGGTTGTTACATAAATAAACGTGACTGTAAGTATCTCTTGCATGGGTTCTTGCTGGAAGCTGTAGATCAAAACCAGGACCAACCCAGTGGAGGCCAGTCTAAGAACATCTTCTTGGTGGGCTCCTCCTGCTAGCCTGGTCTTGTGACTCACATCTTTCTTATTATTATAGAGACTCAGCAACAAACAGCACCACCTTCTAACATGGGGTTAGAACCTGAATAAAAAAGCAATAGAATGTAAACTATAAGAATGCAAGCCTTTTTGATATCTCCCCACCATATTGCTATCATTCTTTACCAACATAAAGTTCAGAGAAGATAAACATATGCTTTGTTTCAAATACTTTTGATCTCTTCCTATTTCCCTCCTTTTTTCTTCTTGTTCTTCATCTTTCTAAATCAGTTTTGAAAACTCCTACAACATATATTCAAGGTATATGTGCCTTCTCCCTTCAGTCAAATTGTAAGAAATTCTATACAGGAAACCAGTTTCTGTCTTACCTAGAACCGGTAACTAACTATCTTCTTTCTAGACTCCATAAGCTTTCCCTTACACTAAATTGACCTTTTGCACTACACAAATCAAAATGAGGTACATAGTATTTGTTGTTATTGAGTAAAGTGTGTCTGGATCTTGACTTTTTATGCCAGATGAGTTTCATTTTGTTCTCCAAATCTCACATATCAGGGTACAAGACAAATTCCAAATCACAAGAAAATATTAAGAAACTTTACTGGGAATTTACAGGGGTCAAAGGTCAGCAGGAGAAGGCATGGGTGATCTTGATTTTCTCATCACCTCCTAGAGAGTATATAGTTAGGGACAGGGACCAGCAGAGTTTATGTTCCAGGGGAAGGACTTTACTGCATTGGGTTGTCTAATCTTTAATACGGATTGCTGTATGGTATATACATAGGAGTGTAATTTCTAGGTTGTAGGGTCTGTGCATCTTCAACTATTATTCTAAGTGTCTGTAATAATTTGTCTCCCCACAAGCAGAGTATTAATTAGAGTTCCTATTTCTTCATATTTTTGCTAATGTTTGGTATTTCCCTCACTTTTACTTTAGAGTCATTTGGTGGATATTTTTTTTAAACCAATCTCTTAATAATTTTGTAGCATTAAATTAAGTCCATAGTAACCTGAGAAAGAAAACAACAGGCACTAAGAGAATGCACAACAATTTATGATATTTTTAAAACCTTTACACAATTATAAATACTTACATAAAAATATTCTTAACAGTTGATGCAATGCGATACAGATTTTGAGGATAGGAACCTTAATTCGTCTTTGTTATTTCAAAGTTGATGGTTGTCGCATCCACCACAATAGATTATCGGCATATGTTTCCACTCCTGTTGAGTTTGATTTGTGTTAACTAAGGCAACAGAAAACTGTATGTACTCCTTCTTGACCAGCTCTTTCCACATCTGTTTGTTACCTTTGAGAAAGACACATTAACAACTTGCCCTGAGCAGCAGATTTTGTCAGTGACTTGCTGCCAATTGGGTATTAAAGGGAATTGGGAACACATGTTTTGTTTTAAAAATTCCTAACATTTTGGACTGGTTGCCTTTGGACTGGACTAATTGACAGTCATTGTCATGCTGCCTCGCCCATGTGTGATAGTCATTTGGGGAACAATGGTTTGCAAGTTGCACTTCATGGCTTTGGATCTGAATGGCAGTATTAAAGTAAGTGCTGCCATCTGACCTATTTCACAATGGAGTAGGAAATGCAGCACTTATTGAAAATCTCCTAACTGTACTAATTTATATTCATCTGATAACCCATTGAGGGGAAAATGGGAATAAGCTGTCAGGTGGCCTTTCAGATATAAAGGGCACATGGCAAACTGGTTGTTTGTTGCTTACTCACACTGGAATACTAAAGATATCACAGAGTATGCATATTTCTAGAATTTTGTTTTTTTAAATTCTGATCAGCACTCTATTCACCATCTAAAAATTATAATTTAGAAATTGCCTTACATAAGTGAGACTCATTTGTGTGTATTTAATACATTTATGAACATAACATATGGTTTGTTCTTAACAGCTCATGTTAAAATTAGAGCTAGGATTACCATATTATCAGTTATGCAGTTTTAATGCATACAAAATTTTGTGGGATTTTATTCCCAGCTTAATGAATGAAGTCTAAGCCACTTATTTTTCTTTAGGCACTAGTTCTAATGTTTTCTCATAATGCTGGCACAAAATGACTGAAAAAATATCCTTTTGAAGCAAGAATTTGGAAAGATATTCTTGAGAACACATTTAGATCAAAGTGAGAAAATATTTTTTTAAATCTGAAAATTCGAATGACCCAGTGTCTCTCTTTTATTATATGTTCATACACACACACACACACACACACACACACACACACACACCCCTTAGTCAAATAGTTCCAAATAAAAATAGTACTCTATTAGGCCTTTAATCTTTAGAGATTATTGTTGGATTACAACCAAAGTTTGAGATATTTCCTTTGTTTTTATTTTTTAGAATTATAGTGATCTGATAAAATAGAAATAATCTTTATTGACTCTTCAAGGTGTACTTTCTTCAATTTCTACAAGTCAGTCTGTGAAGAAACTCTGTTTAATTGATGAGTTGTTTTCCTAATTAATTTAAACCAATTCTATACTTAAAGTAACCATTGAAAGTGTCAACATCTTAATTTTTAAAAATTCGTACTTATTCATCTGCTTCTAATACATACCTAATAATTTGATTGATCTTTTAAAAATACAATATGACTTTCTATGGGCCAATATTTATATACTCAATTGATATACTCAATATTGATATACTATCTTAGAGAAATTGCAATTTTATTTTTAAATATTAAAAGATTCAAGGTTAATAATTAATGCAAAATACAAAAAGAGAAAAAAAGGAAAAACAACTTCAAATCTCTCACTCAGAGGTATAATATGTTCTAGTAGTGCTGGAGAAATGACATTAAACAGGAAGAAGCATATAAAGTAACAAATTAGATTAGGAGAATTTGAAAATTAAGCATAGCAATAAGGGCAATTGTTTAAATTTTACTGTGTCCCTGGAACTCTACTAATCCTCTTACATGCTTATCTCATTCAGTCCTTGGAAGAACTCTGCAAAGTAAGTTTTATTATTTATGTTTTATGTATATTTGTATAACTACATTACTCAGGTATATAGAAATAGTTCTATACATAAATATTTATATTTTACAGATACAACTGTGGGCAACTAACTTGCCTACAGTCACACAGTTGACGAAGAACTGGGGTTTGTCTAACTTCAAAGCCCAGATTCCATCTTGCTTCATTGTCAATGATCTGACTGCTACTGAGGGGAAGTTTGTTGTGAATATAGACTGAAAGACCCTAAAATGGTTGTAGAAATGAGAATTTCTGGACTGCTCAGAACTGTTTGGACAACAAAAAGGATATTTATAAATAAAATAAGACTAAATTTATGCTTATTTTCCTGAAATAAAAATCTCAGAGTAAGAAACAGCACGAGCTTACTTTTTGTAATAATCTAAGGCTATTCTAGGAAACGACATAAAATTGATCATCTCATAATATTAAAGTCATTTTGAACTTATTAGTAAGTCCATTATTTTAACCTTACTCTAACTACTTTGGTCACTTTAAGAAATTGCATTGCTTGTGGTTGGAAAGAAAGACTATATATGAACCATAAAGTTTTCAGGTAACAGGTGTTCAACTCACGTTTGTTGAAAATTGAATGAATGAATGAATGAAGATAACTGAATCAGTTATTTAGTAATGCATTTTACAAAACAATCATAAAGTCATTCATGATCCATTTTCCTTCTATTATCTGACCCTGATATTATCTTTGCCAGTTGTTTTAATTACTATGTGTATTCATGTTTCATGCATATAAAATATTTGAATTTCCATACTTCTGTGCTGCAAGACAATTTTGCATTGGACACAGATTTTTAAATTGTAAAAAACAGAAGTACATTTCACACAGTATCACTTGGACACTATGATTACTGAATACAAATTTCCTGAGGAAGAATGCAACATAGCAACAGATTAAATAGAATTACTTACATTTTTAGTATATGTTTATGAATATATATAACTTTAGTGCAAATAACTTTAGTGCAAATGTTTGGTACAAGGAATATTTTAAGACTTACATTTATTTTCTACTTCTTAAAAGAAACTGATCTATAAAACTGATTACCATTTAAAATACACAATTAACATCCTTGTATCACACTCCTCAACTCTTCCCTTACCCTCTCCCCAACCTTGAACCTTTCCTTTTGCCCAGAACTTTTCCTTAAATTAAAAATGTAATAAGAAATTAGAAAAAATGAATATTCCTGAAATTGAAAAGACCATATTAAAAAGTCCTATTATGACAGTAAGTGGTCTGGCTAAAGTAAAAGCTATAGATAGAAGAGAATTGAAAAAAATAAGATGCAATAACTAGAATAGACTTTATCGGTGTAGATTTTGGAACAGTAATATGATTAAAATAATATTTCAGGGTAAGAACTATGGCAATAACAGTAGAATGAATTTGGAATGTAGTCCATTGCTGATGTGGATATCTCTTGGGAGGTCCTGGTAGAATCCACAAATAATTAAACCTGGACAGAGTGGTGGATGTTAAAATTGAGAAAGGACACATGTGAAATATATTTCATGAAGACAGTAGAAGAGGAAGAAAAAAAGAAAGAAGATCATTTGAATTACAAATATTAAAACTATTAATAAAAATAGTGAAGTTAAGAAAAACAATTATTTTTTAATGAAGATAATGATTTTAGTTTTTTTCTTTTTTTTTTTTTTGCGGTACGCAGGCCTTTCACTGTTGTGGCCTCTCCCATTGTGGAGCACAGGCTCCGGACACGCAGGCTCAGCGGCCATGGTTCACGGGCCCAGCCGCTCCGCGGCTTGTGGGATCTTCCTGGACCGGGGCACGGGCCCGTGTCCCCTGCACCGGCAGGCGGACTCTCAACCACTGCGCCACCAGGGAAGCCCCATGATTTTAGTTTTGAATGTTTGAAGTTTATGTTAGGAGAGCTGTGTACTGATTTTTCATGTGTATTGTCATTGTTAAAATTTATGACAGCTATTCTTCAAAAAAAAGGATTTAATTTTTTAAAAATACCTCAAAATAAATCAGTTAAAATATTACCAACTGGGGCTTCCCTGGTGGCGCAGTGGTTGAGAGTCCGCCTGCCGATGCAGGGGATGCGGGTTTGTGCCCCGGTCCGGGAAGAGCCCACGTGCTGCGGAGCGGCTGGGCCCGTGAGCCATGGCCGCTGAGCCTGCGCGTCCGGAGCCTGTGCTCCGCAACAGGAGAGGCCACAACAGTGAGAGGTCCGCGTACCTCAAAAAAAAAAAAAAAAAAAAAAAAAAAAAAATATATATATATATATATATATATATAACCAACTACAAAAAGTAAAAACAGATATGAAATGTTTGACTTTATCTAGGAGGAGGGAGAATTACAGCTGGAAGGTATTACTTTTAGTAATTAAAAATTGACTAAATTTGGTCCTAAAATAAAATATTTTATTAATCAATATAATACCTAAAATATATTCTAGTTTTAAAAATTCTGTCTTCAAACTTTGTTTTCCAAGAATATACTTAGAGAAGTGACCATATTACCATTATGCAAGTTGCATAATGCATGCCCTCTCCAGCCATGATTTTTTGATAGATAAGCAAACACATTACAAATTATTATTTTACCCTTTATAAATATAATTTAAATTACCCTTCTTTAAAAAATATAAAGCTGAGGCCATATCATCAAATTACAATTCAGGGATAGGAAAGGTAAGATAACGTACCTAAAATACATTGCATATGTGATTTAATTTAATACAAGGATAGGGTTTACTGAATATGCCCTTCTCTAAAAGCTATTGGGGTCTCAGCTGAGCTTTTGGCAAGTGTTATATCAATTTAATTGCAAATACATTGGCAAGAGACTAGAGCAGTGGTATTCTTCACTGTTGGTTGAAGAGTTACCCATATGTTTTAGATTCTAAACATGCAGGTAGAAAAGCTAACTTTCTATTATGGCATTTAGGAAGCCTTAGCTGTATTCTTATCCTGATTATGGACTTATTTTTAAGCGAGTTGGTGGTACAGAAATAAAATGTAGGTAAGAGTTCGAACCAGCAAAAACAGACTTGAGAGTGGGATGGATAAGGAACACAAAGCAAATAGGCGACGTGATTATTTTTAACGTGTCAGAAGGTGGTATAAATGAAGGATGAGAGAGGCACTACTGGAGACAGAGAAAAGACTATTGCATTGTGATAATAGAGGGAATGCGCCGTCTGAGTATATATGAGAGGGAGAAATATTTTGGAGATCTTAGGAGAGATAATCAAGAGATTTAATGATTATCTAAATGGATATGATGGAGAAGGAAGGATCTGAGATAACTCCAAAGATCCCAGCTTGGCAACATACTATCGGTTTGTTATTAATAAGAAGAGAATTGGAAAAATAGACACATCAAAGTTATGGAAAATGTCTTTAACAAGAAATCAGCAAGAGTCAGTGGATGGGCAAACGATTCAAAGAAAAAAATATATATATAGTGTCTAGATAGAAAGATATGTCTATCAAATAATTTTAGATAACATATGATGATTAAGGGATAAACAAGTTATTGTATAGCCACAAAAGTAGGAATAGTCATTTTTACATAGGCAATTAGAATGGTTTAGCTGAGGCATTTGAGGTAAGATTGCGGTGAAAATAAGGAACGTTTTACACAGGAAGTTGCTCTGCGCGTGCACGCACGCGCACGCGCGTGTGTGTGTGTGTATGTGTAAGAATGTAGCATTACAAATGTTAAATGGTTAAATGCTATAAAATATATGAGTAGGATATTCATTACATGTAAGGATCTTTGAAATTTAAACCTCTAAAAATATTTTTCTTAAAATTACATTATATTTTCCTTCTGTCTCATGAATATATTCTCATGGTTTCAAGTGCTGAATCAGTATTATCATAGCTCACAAGAAGCTGAACTTATAACTGTGCTTAAGAAACTAGACCAATGCTAAATGAAAATAATAAAAAAAAAGTAGTCAAATGTAGTGAAATCTTGCTGGTCCAAGGATAAGAGATATAGAGTATGTACATTTGTAATTAAATGAGAATTTGTCAGAATAATGTATTTAGACTAGATGTTCATTTTAGCTTCTATTTTTTCTATTCCTACTTTAAAATGTGTATAGTGTAGGAAGGAATTTTTTTTTTTCTTGACTTGAAGAGTTCTGTGTAGAGAAATATATAAGATTCAAAACTGGTCTTTATGGCATATAGTAGGAGACAGGAAATTCCAGGTTCAGCAGCAAATACTTCTTTCCAGATGGTATTAGGGACTTGACTGTGCTTTCTGCACCCTTTACCTCTACCCTAACCCCCTGGAGAACTTTGTTCATTAAACATATTATTTACTAAAAGAGGATCTTATTTAACTCTTAAGGAGGAGATGCTTCTATGAAGGTACTGCTGCCCATTGGAATTATCATTTACTTTTTTATTGCAAAGTTTAATCTGGGATCCCCTGGATCAGTATATTCCAGAGTTCTTATTAAAATGAGAGTCCCTGATGTCTATCTCAGTCCTACTGATTTAGACTCTCTGATGGTCAAACTCTGGGATCTGATTTCACAAACCATCCAGGTGATTCTTATACACATGAAAGTTTGCAAGTCACTGTTCTAGGGTAGAAAAATTTAGTTGCTTTCCTTTTTATCACGTGTAGGAAACTCCTTTTAATAAGTAACAAATTATTTCAAGGTAGGCATTGTTATGAAATAAATCCTATTCAATTTAATCATATGTATTGATTAGGGCTGTGCAAAGTACTTGAACTGTGGAGGCACAGAGATGCATAAAACGTGGTACCACCTAAAGCACTCTGTGAGTTCAGGGGTGGGAGTGATTAACGTCACTCCCACCCCTGAGGTAAATTTCTCAGGGAGGTAATTTACCTGGAGGTAAATTTCTCAGAGTGCCTTTGAGCTGAGAATTGAAATATGAGGCAGAATTTAATAAACAGAGAAAAGGAGAAGGATTCTGAGTGAGAGTATGGCTTAAGTCAAAGAAGAGAAGTATTAATGAGACATAATTTGTTCTGGAAACTGAGATAGGTGTTTCATGGGACTAGAACTTAGCAAGGAGTGTAAGGGTCTTTCTTCATCAGTCCTTGGCAGCTTTCTCCTAGTGCATGACTCCTGTTCCTCCTTAACTGAATACTTGTTGAGTGGAACTGAATAAAATCGTACATGTCTAACTGTATGTTCACTTTTTACACAACTGTAACCTACTAACTTAATTGACTGCTGTGGAGCTCACAAGTTCAAGGGTATGCATTCAAGCCTCATTTCAGCCAGTGAGCCATGTTCTGTGCATGGTTGCAGATCATTCCTATCAGAAGAAGGACCTGCTGAAAAGCTGCAGCTGACACACATGTCTACCTAATTCCACAGATGAAGGGGGGTTTAAAGTATATATGCCATTTAAAATTGTTTGGCAGCATCCCTTTCATATCTAAAGGACACCTAAATGTATTTTGTGAACATCATTATCATAGGTATGTCGAGTCCTTTTCAGTTTTTCTTTTTGTCTCTTCTTTATCTCCTGTCTTTTTTGATGTCCTTGAAACTGAATTCCTCCCTTCTCTGTAGCGATATACATACATAAGACTATTTAACATATAGTTTGTGGTAGACAGAATGTCTACCCCCATCCCTCTGTCAAAGGTTTACTCATCCTAATTACTGGAACCTTTGAATATGTTACCTTATGGCAAAAATGACTTAAGGATCATGAGATGGGAAGATCATTCTGAATAATCTAGGTGGTCCAATGTAATCAGAAGGAACCTTATAAGAGAAGGCAGGAGGGTCACAGAGAGATTGTAACAATGGGAGGACAAGTTGGAGTGATGCACTTTGAAGGTGGAGGAAGGAGCTAGGAGGCAAGGACTTCAGAAAGCCTCTAGCAGCTGGAAAAGGCAAGAAAGTTCATTCCCCTAGAGCCTCAGAAAGGAATACAGCTCTGCTGTCACCTCGAATTTAGCACATAAAATCCATGTCACACTTCTGACCTCCAGAACTATAACAAATGTGTGTTGTTTTAGCCACTAAATTTGTGATGATACTTTTTACATTAGCAATAGAAAACGAATACATCGTTCAAGTCAAGTAAGCATTTTGGGAGGGAGGGATCTCAAAGTAGCATTCATCCCATCCAAAATATGGCTATCTTCTTCCCTTAGGTGAAGTTGCTTGGATGCAGACCTGTTCAAGAGTGCACTTAGGGCTGAGTGATTGAGATCCACTGATTTTGCTTGCTTTGGCTGCCAGACTGGCCTGGAAGCTGTCTCACCCAAAATGGCCTGGAAGACTGTGGAGGGTCAAGATCCTGGTATCTCTTTTGCAAAGTCAATTGCAAATTTTCTTGTTTCTTGGAAAGATCAGTGTAGTACAGATGGCCTATCTATGCAGAAGCTGTTCTCTTTGTCCCACAGCATCTAATTCATTTTGCTGAGGATAGCTTGCCCTTAGGGTTTCCAGCAATTAAAATTGCCATTCTCTCTTTTGAATACTCTCTTCTGTCTGGATTGTAACAGCAGCTGTTTTCTAACTCCTGACTGGGCAGCAATGTTTATAAGTGCTGGGTGCCTGTATCTTTTTTTATTGAAGGTGTATTTTAAAAAGTAAACTATGTGATTGAGTTCTCATACTACGCATCCTAGCTGATTAATAGTCTCTCATTCTCTCCCCAGTACCCTACAGAAATGTTTCCTCATGGCTAACCATGTATTCACGAGGCACTTTGGATTTGTTTCTACTAACTCTCCACTGGTAGCCTCAAAGCTTTTTTATGTTCCTGTTGGCACACACATTATGATTCACCAACCATAGGAAAAGACCTGATTGTGGATTTGTAGCTCATAGTTCTCATTAAGCCAATGCCATCTCTCTTCACAACAGTGACAATTAGAAACAGAAGAGTCCCTTAAGTTCACCCGGCCTGCAAGCCCAGACAGGCTTAATTACAAGTCAATGTCAATCTTCAAGTTGAGAAGCAGAAATTGTAGCAACACAGAATTGATGGTAAGACTAAATTTGAAAGCCATCTCTAGGAAATCATAGGGTCTCACTGCCTTGTTAGAGAGGACTTTTTTTCATTGAATTTACTTGCTATATGTCATGTATAGCTGCTCTACTAGAAAAATTGATAACTGATTTATAGAATAATTATTTCATAAAGAAATAACCATGCTGTAACCTGGAACAATCCCATACTGTGAGCTTTCTAATAAATTACAGAGGAACAATAGTTGAACGTGGAACTCTTGTTTTGGATTGTAGGATGGGTATTTGGTTTGCTCTATTGTTATTTGTGTGGCAGGGTGAGATATTATATCCACTTAATCCTTTTCTTTCTTCTTCTTCTCAGTCTTGGCTGAAGACAAGGGAGATGGTCTTTGGAAAGAAAAAGTAAGGAATTTGTTAGCCATAATGGCTCATCAGGTGTATTTAACATTCAGTAAATATTAGTGGAGGTTGGTAGGTGGGGCACGTGGTAGGCTTTGTTAGTCTTATAGATTATGTTCTGAAAAATCTGAAAGATTCTTCCTTAAAATTACACAGTAAGGACTGACTATTGTTTAGTCAATAGGACTTTAAGAAACCCAGGAAGAACCATAAGAATAGGTGACAGGACTAGGAAGATAAAAGAGAAAGAGCAGGAAGAAGATGCCCATAAAAGGCTGGCTGTAGGTGAACCGCAAAATGACCATGATCAGAGAGCTGAACTATTTTGCACCAACTCTTTTTTAAAAAAGTTAACTATCACTGAGTGAGCTACATGAAATAGACTTTGCTCTAGTGCTATCAGATTTGTGGCACTGATCAACTTAGTAAATACACTACAATTCATCCCATTCACTCAAACTTCTATAGAAAAGACTTCTATAAAGCTAAAATATGGACTTTTAAAAAGGTAATAATAAATAGAACTCTTAGAGAAGATATTAAGGAGAAGAAGAGGTATATTATAATGACCTGAAGAACCTTGTCTTGTCTCACTCTTACCTTCCCTACCATCCCTTCTGATATACCCTATGGAAACATGTGAACTAGTCAGTTTGAGAACACTATACGAGTGAAGGTTATTCCTCTCTTCCACCTCTCTTGAGAACCCCTGTATCTGAAACATTAAACAATTATAAAGCAGTGGAATAGTATTTTTCTATGGGTTTAGTCTTGGTCTCTTCATCCTTGCTCTCTCCCTGGAGTACGAGATAACGCGACGGCAAAGGAGTAACAATTATAAAGGAGTCTGTAAATTCTAATTTTTGATATCTAGTAGCTAGTTTCAGAGCTAACAGCTGCACATAAGTATCTTAAAGGAATACATTTACTAATCTCAGAATTAATTTACTAAAATTAATTTACTTATTGAGGATCTGTTATACAGTAAGTTCTTTGCTAGATTACTTATGTGTACCACTTTATTTAACCCTCAAAATAGTCATTTGCTTTAGGTGGTGTAACTACTTAAAATGATGTTCCCTTTATTCTTAATGTAAAAGTAATTCATAATCATACTAAAATTTTGGAAAATACAGAAGAATGTAACAAAGAATATAAAAATAATCCATAACGTTATCATCCTGTAATAACTACCAATAACATCTGGCTTATTTTTATATGTGTGTGTATATTTGTATTTTAACACATATAAAAGTGTAAATACAATGCAAGTACAATAATTATGAACCGTAAATGTAACAGAAAGCACTTAACAAAATACAACCAAATGTTTCCACATATAAAGACAATGGATTATTGTACCAGTATCACATTTTCTTCCGGAATTTTCCTTTAATGATTATGGAAACTGGACTCTAGTTGGAACGTTTTGTTTATAGAGTCACCCCCTCTCTCTTTCAACCTTTTCCTAACATTTTCATTTCTGCAAACAGTATGCTGCAAAACTGAGCATAGTACAGTTTACCCTAATTTTTACCAGGTGTTTTTAAATAATTTGACTTAATATTAGTTGGAGGGCAGGGATTTACATACTATTATATATTCATGAGGTATGGTTTGTAGCACTTGCAAAGTATCTCATTTTCAAGACATCTGATCATTTATTTACCTACTCCCACATTGTTAGTCTGTTTCCAATTTTTCAACATCGTTAATAGTACTATTATATACATACTTTTGCAAAAATCTTCATCTGCATATCAGATTTTATCTTAGGATAGATTTCTGGACTTATTTCTCTTAGCATAATTCTAAGTATATTCTAATTCTTAGCATATTTTATGGCTCTTAATGTAGATTTGATCATTGTTTATAGAAGTGTATCAGTGCATAAATCCACCAAGAATTAATGACAGAGATTATTTTATTGCACTAGTTAACACACAACGTCAGTAAAAAAGTGCTCATTTTCTGGGGACTTCCCTGCTGGTCCAGTGGTAAAGAATTCGCCTTCCAATGCAGGGTATCTAGGCTTGATCCCTGGTCCAAGAACTAAGGTCTCACATGCCATGTGCCGCAAACTACAGAGCCCAAGCAGCCTGGAGCCCGTGTGTGCACATGCCACAACTAGAAAAAAGCCTGTGCACCACAACAAAAGATCCCGCATGCTTCAACAAAGGTCCCGAGTGCTGCAACTAAGACCTGACACAGCCAAATAAATAAATAAAATATTTTAAAAAGTGCTCATATTCTAATTAGTCAACAAAGAGTAAATGCTTTAAGAGGTTTAGTGGTTATTGCTAGACTCTGAAATTAACCACATTTGGAGTTGGGAAGACTTGGAAAATTCTAGGTATCATTTCTTCTTTAAATAGGGAAATATACTTACCTCATAATGCTGATGCATGGAAACCATGGATTTGTTTATGTAAATAATCTCATTTAATAGATAAAAGTATGAGCTTCATAAGTGATAATTGTTATAATGAACTTATTATATTATTGAATTATGTATATAAATTTTTGCATTACATGAATTACCAGTGAGTTTTAACTGCACTTATTAGTAATAAGGTTGAACATTCTCGATAAGCTTAGCAGGTATGACATGGAAATTGCCTGCTTTCTTTCACAATCTTTATTTTTTAATTCCAATTTTAACAAAGTCTTTATATATCAAGGTTGTAAACTCATTGTTAATCTGGAAATAGTTTACCATTTTTATTACCTTTTTGCATTATTGATATACAGAGTTTTGAATTTTATGTAATCAAATATTCTAATTTTTTCTTTGAAGTTTATTCTATTGCTTTTATGTTAAAGAGACCAGTATCTCTTTTACAAGATTAGATGAACCTTAACGTTTTGTTTTGTTTTGTTTTGTTTTTTGCGGTACACGGGCCTCTCATTGTTGTGGCCTCTCCCGTTGCAGAGCACAGGCTCCGGACGCGCAGGCTCAGCGGCCATGGCTCACGGGCCTAGCCGCTCCGCGGCATGTGGGATCTTCCCGGACCAGGGCACGAACCCATGTCCCCTGCATCGGCAGGCGGACTCTCAACTACTGCGCCACCAGGGAAGCCCTGTTTTGTCTTTTTTTTAAGTTAACATCTGTGGATTTATTCTGTAGAAACCCTTCTACAGAAGTGAGGGTTCAGTGAGGCAGAACTTGGTATTAATTTGTCTCTTTCCCATCTTTCTTTCTGAGAGTGGGTATCACTGAAAAATGTGCTGTGCATATCCTTATCCCAAAATGGAGACATCAGAGTAGTTTTGTACGTATCTGTACTTTAGGAAAGAATCACTTAATAGGCTTTCTTAGTGTTATAAATGGAAGGACACCAATTGTCCTTGGAGAATACAACAACAAGATATTTTTTGACTAGACAATGGAGTATATAAGCAAGTTTACATAGAATTTTTGAGGTGTAATATTGTTAGAGCCTCTGTTAGGAATCAACATGTACTTCTGAGATCAAATAATGGAAAGAATACCAAGTTTTCCCATAAGGAAACTCTTAATTGAGGAAGAGAGTTCTCTAAAGGTGATCAGGCTCGTTGCCAGAGACTCGTGCCCAGAGACTCGTGCCCAGGGTGGAGAAGTTGGCCATTTGAGGTTCAGAATGTGCTGAAGCTTGGGTCAGCTCTTGAGAAAGCTACCTTAGCATTATGAATACACATTGGGAACAATGACTATGAATATAGGGGAAAAAAAGGAAAGAAAAGATTGAAGGACATGGGAAACATTATTATCAATAAAGAAGAGTTTGTTGGTACAAAGCCAAGCACACACAAAATTTCAGATAATGGAATTACTATATTCAGATGATAACGTATGTATGTTTCCTGTGTTTAAAGAAATAAAATAGGTTTTACAAAATTATGATTTTATATATATGTATATAACTTTTAAATAACTTCTAGAACCAGAAATAATTTTAAAAATTAATAAGTGTATACAACAAAAACTACTAAAATATTTCATAGCAAACATTTGAATTATGGTATAGGTGATACTTATATCAATTTAACATTTTAATTACTATCACTTCATAACATATTTTTATTATATTGTGAAGCAAATTTTATTTTACAAATCTTTATTTTTAGAGTGGCTATGCTTTATTTTTCTTGAAAAGTATTTGTCTTTTTATTCTAAAAAACTGAGGAGTCAAACACAAAATTGTTAAAAAATTATGAGCAGGAGAAGAGAAAAATAAGTAAAGTAACAAAAATAAAAGTAAAATTACCACTGTAGATAAGTATGGAGATTAAAATTTCATAGCACATAAGGAAAGCTACCTTGGTGAATTCTAGCCATCACACATGTGTGCATGTACACACACATTATTCAGAGAATTTACTTAACAGATAATGGAAACAATAGATATCTTCAAAAGATAAACTAAATTATAGGCTCCTTCATTCTTCTCTTTTTATTTCAAAATACTTTCGGTTGGAGCCAAATAATATGCTGGGATGTCCAGAGATAGTTTGGTTGATTTGAAGAAATGGTCCACATAGCCAGGAGGTTAACTATATATATAGGAGGAACTCTCAAATAAGTAAATATATTGAAGACAAGGTGGGGGGGGACAGCTTTCTTAATATTGGAAATTTCAAGTAAAAAAGAGAAAAGCTAGAATAAAACATGGTGTTGAATTGGGATTGAAAATACTAGTGAAAATGTGAGGTTTTTACAGTATGTAGATAGATGTCTGTAGAAATAGGTGTTTGTGTGTGTGTGTGTGTGTGCATGAGAGAGAGAGAGAGAGAGAGAGAGAGAGAGAGAGACATGTACATATTTTTCCTAGCTTTCTCCATTGAGAGGTTACAAAAACAATCATAACTCTCTATCACTATGTAGAACTTTGTTGTTTTGAGATACTATTTCCTCTAAAATCAAAAATCAATCAGCATCTCTTGGAGAAATAGCTTAGTCCAGGGCTGAAAACAGGGAAATCCATCAATCCTCATTTATATAAATTAATGAATGAATAAATGAATCAATCAGTTAATCAAGGAGAAGGGAAAGCTCTGCATTATAGCAGTGTACTATCTCATGAATGGAAAAGGAATGATGGAATTAAGTAAAATACTATTTAGTGACCATCAAAAGAATGATTGATTCAAGCAAAAATCTTTAACGGATGTTAAAACTGATGGCTGGAAGTTTGATAGGGGACGGAATATTTTTAAAACTGCTATTTTAAAAAAGTCTCTCCCTACAAAGTACTTATGAATTGTATAAATAAAATTATACTTATTAATGAGCTATTAATTAAGACTTATTAATAAGCATTTATTAATATGTTAAAATATTATTAAATTTCACTAGAAAAACCTGACAGAAATGACACCATTTTAAGGAATTGCTAAAAGTTAACGTTACTGGCAATGGGACAAATTGATGATATATGTTTCCTGTTGGGAATTCACTGAGAATAACTCAACATAACTTTTTGGTATTTCTCCTGAAAATATAAAACTTGTGAGGAAACATCAGACAAACTGAAGTTGATAAACAATGTACAAAGCAATTTCCTTTTTACTGCAAAATACTAAGATTATGAAAGATGAGAAAAGACTTAGGAACAATTTCAGAATATGTAAAAAGAGGTGAAGATACATAGCAACTAAATATGTGTGATCTTGGATTGGATCTTGGATCTACAAAGAAAATTACTGGGGAAGTGCACGATTTGAATAAATGTCTGGATTGGGGGTAATGTATCAATGTTAATTTCTTGTTTCTTATATTTTACTCTGGTAAAGTAGGGGAATATTCTTGTTTTAAAGAGACAGGTGGTTAGGACAACTGGGACATCATGTCTGCAATTTAGTCTCAAACAAATCAGACATTTGAAAGAGATAGAGTGAGAAAGATAGGAAACGTGCTAAAATTTTATAATTGGGAAACATAGTTGAAGGACATATAATAGCTCTTTGTGTTATTTGAGAAAATTTTCTTTAAAGTTGAAATTATTTCAAAGAGGCTGACAAGAATGACAAGCCTGTGAAGGATCTGGTGATCCTGCTGTACGAAACGGCTCTCCTGTCTTCCGGCTTCAGTCTGGAGGATCCCCAGACACATGCTAACAGGATCTATAGGATGATCAAACTTGGTCTTGATATTGATGAAGATGACCCCACTGCTGACAGCAGCAGTGCTGCTGTAACTGAGGAGATGCCTCACCTCAAAGGAGATGATGATACGTCCCGCATGGAAGAAGCAGACTGAGCTCTGCCTGAGGATTACATGGCTGCGTGTTCAACACTCTACCTTCATTTCCTCTAATAATGTTTTCAAGCATTTCTTTATTTTTGTTAACATTTAAAAACCTGTATAGCATGACAACTACTTATGGGGAAGATAAGATTTCTTTCTACTAAGTGCGATACTGTGATACTTTAGGCACTAAAAGCAGATCTAGTTTTTCTTTTCTAGTTTCATGTTGGCTTACTTTAACAGACAGAAGTAGTGTTTGTTGTAAGGTGTATGTAACCTATGTTAACTTCATGGTCTGAAGTGTTTAGCTATCAAGTGGATTTTTTAGTAGAACAAATCTTCTGTCACTGAAGTGTTCTGAAGTATATACCTTGATGTTTCAAATAAAAATACTTGTTAAAGCAACTTTCATCCTCTGGGATTTACTTTTTAAACCTTCCATCGCCTGTAGTTATTGACTGCATGTGCCAGGCCTCTAGAAATTAGTATATTCAACTGAACCAAATTGATGGGAGTCACTGTCCATACATAGGGCTTGTTTTCCAAAGAAAAGTATTGTTGAGAGCAGCAAAATTATAAAATTATATCTAGACATGTTTTAAAGCCATTTGAAAAGTTACTCGGAGCAAGTTTTGTGAATGGAGATGTAGTGCTCAAGTCACATTCTGCTTTAAAAAAGTTGTAACAAATACAGATGAATTAAAAAGAAAAAAAAGATTTTTAAAAAGCACAATACAGTATCACCATACACCTCCTTGAACTGTTAAAATTAAAAAGACTGAAAACACCAAATGTGGATTAACATGAGAAGCAAAAGGAACACTCAGAGTTTGTTTATGAAAATATAAAATTATGTAACAACTCTGGGAATTGATAGCTTTTAAATAAAGTTAAACATAGATATTTGCCTAAGAGAAATAAAAACATATTTACAAAAAGACAAGAGTACAAGAATGTTTGTACTAGCTTTATACATAAAAATCAATGCTAACTTGTCAATCCAGAACTGTGAAGGGTTTTGGATTTTTCACTATCTGTTAGCTAAATAGTTAGTCTTCTACAGTTTCATTGGTACTGGAAAGAAGACATGAGGTCCCTTGATTAGAGACAAAGGATAGTTCATTACTTATAGTAATAGCATTAGTCAGAATAATATCTTGGCACATATTTGACAATCAGTTCCCTCAGGGTGACATGGTGATGGGGTCAGATGTTGCCTACACATGCAATGGAATGTATTACAAGGGAAATCCCTTGAGATTAGGAGTCCCTGATCTTATATAGAGGCTGCTAGCAAACCTCTCCACCTTCCTCTCTGAAAAAGACATTATCTTCATTATCCTTCAATGTAAGCAAGACTGCCCCAAGAAAAAAGTGAGATATCTCCATATTTGTTACTCTGGAAAGTAAATGAATCTGTTCCAAAGGAAATCAATGTCTCTTTTCCCCAATGTCTGTTTAACTATACAAACATTTTTGAAAGTCCAAAGTAAATTGACCATTAATGACTAGGTATATGAAAAGGAGAGTGATTCATGGATAATTACACCCCAATATCTCAAACCTTGAAATAAGTTAAATGCCCATCAATGGGAGAATGGATTAAAAATATATTTATACCATGCATGATATTAATACATTAGACAGCTACTCAACAATAGAAAGGAACAAATTTATGATACATATAAAAATGAATGGGTCTCAAACACAGTATTCTAAGTGAAATATGTTAGACATAAATAACTCTATTTACATGAAGTTATAGAACGGGAAAAATTCCATGATACAAATCAAAGCATTGGTTACCTCTTTAGGATCAGGAATGAGAAAAGTTTCTGGGATAGTGGAAATATTCTGAATCATGGTAGGCATGTGTATGAATTTTAGTGTATGTATTTGTCAAAACACCCCAAATAGTAGTTCTTAAGATCTGTGCATTTTATACTATGAAAATTATGTCAGTAAGAATAAAAGTGTGTTTTACTCAATTAAAATAGCATTCATATAAAATAGGCATCTATGAAACAAAAATAATCAATTGTAAATCATGAAAAAGCAAATTATGGTCACAAATTTATAAATTCAATAGTTGAAATAAATGCCAAAGTGAACACATTAGAGAATAGAATTAGGAAACTGGAAGATGGTGCTATAGAAACCTTCTTAAGTAGAGCATAGAGAGATGAACAGAATATTTTAAAGATAAGTTATGAAACATAAAGAATTAGTTGAAAAGCACAGCCTTAAACTCAGATATCTCCAAGTTAGAAAAATTAGAGAAAAGTACAAAATAAATATTTAATGAAATAATGATTGTGAAATTCCCATAATTGCAGAAAGACACAGTATTTAAACTGAATGAAAACAAAACAGTAAATGAACTATATAAAAGGCAGGAAAGAAGCAAGCAAGAAAGAAAGGTATGAAAGAAGGGATCTTATGCTTTTGTACATCACGATAAAACTTCAGAAAAATGAGTTTACAGAAATATCCCTTATATTTCACTTAAAAGTAAAAAAATAGCCTTATAAAGGTTTCTATTCAGCAGTAATAGATGTCAAAGATAATGGAATCTTATCTTCGAAGTGCTAAGGGGAAATAACTGTCAACAAAGAATTCTCCGTATAGATGAATTACTATTTAATAGTGAGAATAAAGTTAATAATTTTTCAATTGTACAAAAACTAAGAAAATAACCACTCATACATTCTCACTGCAATAATTTAAAAAGTGGGTACTTTACATGTAGGGAAAATAAAATCTCAGGTAAGGAGAAGGAAATAAGAAGGGATAAGGCACATAGGAAAATGACTCAAATAAATTAGTAGAGCTAATTAACACTTATATGTATATATGCATGTTTTAAAATTGAAACAAAAAGTTTAGATTGTAATATAGAAAATGGGGGAAGGATTTTGGAAATGGTCATATATTCAAAGGTTATTATTTTGTTCATAAAAGACGAGATGGTGAATAACTTTAGAATGTGTTAGAAAAAAGATAAAATTAGCTATATACGCAAAAAAAAATTATAACAAACAAACAAAAAAACTAGAATGTAAACCTTTTAGGTCATCAGGAAAGTTTTTCAGGCAAACATAAGACAACATTGGGGGAGACTGAAGGGTAGATGGGACCTATCATATTTTTTTTTTTGCAATTTCTCATAACTCTATGTTCAAAAAAGTTAATATAATTTGTATATAAGTAACTACATATCTAATGTCCTTGTCAAATACAATGAGAAAAGATTAAAATAAATCAGAGAATTAATATGGAAAGGATGATATAAAATTATATTATTTACACCATGGGAATGTCTACTATGTCAGCTACTAGAAATATATTGAAACCACTGTATACCAAAAAGACAAGGAAAGGATATAAACATCAACTACAAACAATAGATTACTTGTGTAGGCATAATAATTAGACTGATTGCTTACATAGTTATTATAATTAGACTAAATGTTGATTTCAACAGTCACAATGGAAGCCCGAAGAAAATGGAATAATACCTTCACTGTGATGAAAGAAAATACCTATTAATGAAGAATCCTGTACCCAGTAAAACTGTTAGGAGGAAAAGAGTAATAAAGACAATTTCAGATAAACAAAACAGAGGAAGTCTAACAAAAACAGATTTAAAAAAAAAAATCCAAGGAATATATTTTAGACAGAAAGAAAATAAGACAATGAAACAAGATGGGAGAACTGAAATTTGATGAAAAATATAAGTCCAAAGATTGGTTAAAAACAACAAAAAAAGGTAAAATAAAATGAATATTGGTGATATAAAATAATAATGACACTGTTTTACAATAAGAATTAAAAATATATCTATCTATACTGTAAAATAGTGCATAATTTGGGTAGGTCTTTATGGGTTCAATTATTGTTTTGTGTGAATAAAAACCAGCATGAGAAAAAGAAGTATTTCATTTCTATGGTCTTCCTTCTCACAGATAGCTTTAGTTTCATCACTGCCTACAAAGTATGAAGGGGCCTTTTACTATGTTACACTGCACATGTGCATTAACTGACCGTTCATTTGTTGGAATGAATACATGCACTCCACACACACCACACATACACACACGAATATCAGAGGCAATGATGCAAGAACTACTTATCATTTAAAATTACACACCAATCCCTCATCTGCTGAATGACAGTCTCTTTTTAAGTATATTTCTTTCTTATTAATCTCACATTTAACATAGAGCCACTTATCATGGATTGACAAACACTTAAAAAAAACTGTATTCTTAAGCCTGATCAAAAATACACCTTAAGAAATTAAGTGTAACCAAAGCAGCCAATGATAATGTATTTTCTAACCTGCTTCCATTGTTAGTAAAAATCACTGTAAACAAGTTCTCTAAGTACCTAAGTACCTAAGTATCTAAGTTCTCTAAGTACCTCTCTAAGTGTATTTGCTACACTTTGATTAGCATTTAGAGGCCTTTAAAGTTGCATACTTTTTGAAAGATTCAAACTGCATTTACTTTCATTATCACATTTGGGCCTAATAATAAGACATGTGAAAACCAAAAGTAAAGTTTTTAGTCCCATTATGTTGTTGAGGATGAGTTAAGGAGAGTTTTAGGGACCTACTTGAAGTCACCGAACAAGAATGCAGCCAATCTGCATCTGGAGTCCATATGATCTAAATCTTGACTAAGAAATAGACTGCATTGTTTTTACCTTGGTTTGCTTTCCTTTACACATTGCTGCTTTGACAATACTACTTCAAATAGTCTGTAAAATTGGCAAATGATATACTTCTCAGAGACACTATCAAAAAAAACACTTATTTCTAAAATTACATATATAATTATTTTTGCTAACTTTCTATAATGTTTATAGCATACCCATTAGAAGAAAGATACTAGCTCTAAAGTTAATACATTTATCTTTTTTGATAATATGCTATATAATCTTGTTCAAGGTTCTTCAAAAACAAAACACATCAGTCTTTAGAATGAATGTTAAGAAAAATTATTTACTAGTAGTCAGTGAGAATAAACATAAAATCCGTACTTTGAGATACTGTGTCTTTGTGTAATGAATTAAATATATTTTGCAGCCTGTTATGACAATATCCCCCAAATTTCTGTGCCTCACCACATGGTTGTAGCAATCACAATTAATTCACTATCCAATAACTTTTATTGAGAACTGTGATGTCCCAGTTCTATGTCAAGTGCTGGAAAACAGAGACACATAAGGCAGAGTCACTGTTCTCTACGAGCTTGCATATCAATGGGAAATAAAGGAACAGGGACAAATACATGCTGCATTCTTATTAAATGCCTTACTATATCACATGTTCTGAGACAAATTATTGCATCAAATTAATGATTTCATAATTAATCCCATTATCCAGATGAAGAAATGAAAGCTGAGATAGTGTATATAATTTGCTCAAAAATTCACATCTAATAGTTAGAGGAATTACATTTCATAACTGTCTGTTTTTCTCAAAAATCCACCATAGTACAGTGCTTCTCCAAGGAAGCCTACCAACAATTAAACTGAAATGTGATCAGTTCAGTATGCTACAGTAATCACTGAGGGGAAGGCATGCTAAAGTGTTGGGTGAGGGTGAAGGTAGAGATATTACTCTAGGAATACATAGGAGATGGTCACATGTATTACAAGAAAAAAAAAAGACATACTAGCATTTCAAGAAATAAGAACATATGTGAAAAGTTTCAGAGACATGAATGCATGGTTTATTTCAAACAAGGTAAGCAGTGTACCATGCCTAGTATATAAGACGCATGCTGGGAGGAAGGGTGGATAAAGCTGAGAAAGAAGAAAAGAGCCAGGCTAAGAAGAGCCTTGGGGGGGCACTCTAGATTGATCCTGGTGAATCAATGACGTGTTTTAGGCAGTGAAGGGTGGAGATCAATTTGTTACTGATTCAACTTTTATTTTAGAAGAAAATCAACTCTCCTTTACATCCTCCATTCCATTGCATCTTTGGTTTTGATATAACAATCATGGTATAGGGGATTTGTATATAATAGCACATATATATGTATATAATTCATGTTTTTTACTACCCCTTGTCAATGCTTAGCACAGTTAATGAAGTAGGGTGAGAGATAAATAAGTGTTTCTTGAAGAAATCTTGGGGTCATTTTGCGATTTTTAAGAAATACAGTTTAGCTATAGTATAGTCAAGAGGCTGTTGAAAATGTTCTGATGAGAGAGGTACAGAAAGTCAAAACAAGAAATATACCTATGTCTTTTTTTAGCTCTTGTAAATTGGAGGAATAATTTTCTCTGGAGTTCCTGTGGTATTGCCTTAATCCCATTTGCCTCATGCTGAATGACGTATATTAGTGCCAGTGAAGGATTCTGAAATTGTCTTCTTTATTGACCTCATTTTCAAGCACTGGTTTTTCTTGAGTTCTTTTCCTCCCAAGAAAAGTATATTTCAAAAACACAATTGTTGTCTTGAAATTGTTACCACAGGGCTTGAAAAATTATCATCTTAAAGCAAGTATGAGTAGCTTATATGAAATAGAAAGTGTAGGTTACTGTAGAGAATAGTGTTGTGTTTTAAATTTTCCCTGGATTTTATTCTGTCAATTTTCCTTTCTCTCTTTTATATATTCAGCCTATCCTCATATATATAGGCTGCTTCCCAACAGCAATGAAAATGCAAAACTCTCTTATTTTACAAAAAAATACAAACCAACAAAAATCCTTCATCCACAACCCCATCGGGCACTGCTCTCATTCATCCATTAATTCATTTATTCAATAAAAAATTTGTAAACGCCAGCACTGTGCAATATACTCAGATTATAACAGTAAATAAAACAAAGTCCCTGCCCTTATGGAACTTCATTCTGGTGGGGAGACCAACAACCAAGAGATAATTAGAATAGTGGAATAAAAACTCTAAGAAGAATAAACAGGGTAGCATTTGAAGAAGTGTCTTTTGAGCTGAGATGGGAATGACCAAGAAGAAGTTAGTAGGGAACATTAAGTTCAAAGACAAAAACAGAAACAAGCTTGAGGTATTTTTGGAACTGAGAGAAGGTCATTGTGGCTGGAGTGGAGCAAACAAAAGGAAGCCTGGTACAGGTGAGTTGGGAGAGTTAGGGAGGGGCTAGATTATCAGGCCCTTTTTTAGCCTGCAGGATTTTCTTCCAACTATGGTGGAAACCCACTGGGAAGTTTTAAGCTGACTTTTTTTAAGATATCATTTATATATTTAAAAGACAATACTTTGCCCTTAGCAAATGAGCTTTTGTGGATTGGGAGGATATTTTTTTTTTTCTCATTTTTCTATTGGTGGCTGAAAGGCTTAGGAATATGTTTGCATTTTGAAAATTTAATGTAAACAGTAGAAAAATCCATGGAACATTTATTACAGATATATAATTAAGATATATTAGGTATAAAGAGCTGTTTAAATCAATAAGGAGATAAACCCTCTAAAACAGAAATGTGAAAACCTTTTCTTTTAAAGAGGAAAAAGCAATATTAAAGACCTAGCATAGTAAAGAGTTTCTTGTTTTATAGAGATGCAGAGATCAGTTAGAAGCACTCTAAGTACAAGGCAGTAGTTTAGGATGAGTTTGGGGAGACCGTAATAAAGAGAGAATATTTTATTTCATGTGTAATGGAAATCTACCAAATTTTTAAGAAGAAAAATGATTAATATGTGCCTTTAAATTTAAAAAATCAATCTGGTTGTTATCACCTACTCTGCAATCTAGAGCAACCCTACTTCTACTTTCATCACTTTACTGAAACAACCTTTCCCTATGTCAACAATATTTTCCCCTTTATCATTTCTAATGGACAGAATTCACTCCCTATCTCATTTTCCTTTCACTGACATTTGAGAAGAGTGACAGTCTTCTCTTCCTAGAACACAGTAATTTCTGGACTTCCAGGAAGCCAGTGTCTCTTAGTGCATCTCCAATCTCCTGTGAAGCCTCCTTTCCTCTGCACTCAAGAATTTTACCTTTTTCTGAGATTATCTCATTCTGTACACTCTCCTTGAGTGAAGTCATCCACTCTCATGGTTCCCATTTCCATAATGGCAGCTTCAAAATTCTATCTGCAGTCCAGAATATCTCATATACTTCAGTTCTGAATACACAGAGATCTTCCAGTTATCTCAATTCTGAATACCCACCCCAGACACACCTCAGGTATCTCAGACACAACAGGTACAAATGTGGAGTTATAACATTTGTCACCATATTTTCTCCTCAGCCTGTGTTCTCCTAGTGACAACTCCCTATGTTTCTCCCTCCTGCTCTGTGTCCATTTTAAAAATGTGTATTCAAATTTGTCAGTTCTATTTTCTAACTATATCTCAAATCTCTCCTCTGTCTACTTTTCTCTAATCTCACTGCTGCTACTATTCTGGTTCTAGGAAAATGCCATTTATATTCTCTCATGATATTCTGTGGCTATTTCTCATATTGCTGATTAAAATTTTAACTATTGCATAAATATATGAATGTATGACTATACTTTAAGCTTTGTAAGGCTACAAACATATCTCTTTGGTTTCTATCATTACAGAGTTTGACACATCCTGTGGACTTAATAAATATTTGTTGAATAAATTGAATAAATATGAATACATGAAGAAATAGAGTTGTGAATTATTCCTAGACCAAGATGAAAAATGACAAAGAACCTGGAAAGAGATTTTTGCTTAGGTGATGATTTCCAAAGCTGTACCTGAATCCAGCCTATGTGCCCATGCTACATAGTTATTTTACCTGTGCAATCCTTACTTCTTAAGATAAGGGTTTATTATTAAAACCAAGTATTTAGCCTGGTAACTCAGAGTATGGAGGGATAGAGAAAAGGGCAGTATTATCCTTAAAGTTATTATTACCAGGAAATTATTTTTAGTAATAGCAAGAAGTCAGTGATCAGTAGGGACATAACAAAACAGTCCTCTCTAGAAGATTTATTGTAGACATTCTTTGAATACAACCCCTTCTTAAGCATACACTTTTTATGAAAATATTTTGTGTATCAGTTGCTAATTGTAATTAGTTTATAATTAAAGATACATTTTAGGAATATTTTATTAAAGGTATATTTTAAATTGCAATGACAGTTAAATAAAAAGGCAAAAGCTTTAGTAAAATATTGGCTTGGAAATATACCCTTCTGACACTAAAATAGAAAAATAATTTGTAGGTGCTTAGAATATAATTCATACTTAGTGAGTGAGGGCTCTCTCTGCACCATCTTGCAAGAAAAAAGTAATTGAAATGCCTGTACCCATTAAGTAACTCATTCAGGATTCAAGAATTCATTATAAATATCAAAGCTTTATTACTTTTTTAGTAGCTAAGGTGGAATTTATTTGAAAGTACTGGGTGATATAAAGTGTACTTGTATAATGTGACACCCTTAGTCAGAAAATATGGAGCCTTGCTATGGCACCATTATGTTCAGATTATAGTTTGTCTGCTCTTCCTATTAGAAAAAAAAAAAACACCTGAATTTTGACTGTAATTTTCACCAAGGGGTCACCTTGATATTTTTATCCTTTAAAAAAGGTTAAATCTGTAATTTAGAATGCATTGTGCACAATTACTAAACAGTTTACACATGTATTAAAAATTTTAAGTTCTGGTACAAAGGCTAGCTAGTTCAATAACAACAACAATAAATATATGTCTCTGTTAACATTTTAATTACTTGACTCTGTGTTAGGAAATGTGTACGTTTTTAAAAATATGTTTCATTTAACTTCACTATAATACTAAACAACTTATTCAACTATGACTCAGAGAAATTGACTCTCTAGTCCTGTCTAACTCTTTTCTTTGTTTGTTTTGGTTCTCAGTTCCTAACAATTGTCTTTGTGTACACGATAGTCTAAGTCTTAAGCTGGTCTGAATACAGACACAGAAAAATCTTACTTTGCTAATATATTCATTTCAAAGAACTATAAGGTTCTTGCTGCAACTGTCAGATGTCTAGACTTAAAATGCAGAAACATCAACTATGGAAATATTTCTAACTAGTTTGTTTCTACCAGCTATTCTACAAATGTAGGAAGACTATATTTTTGTATCAGAAATGGTACAGAATCCTGTACCAAAATTTTAAATGGCTTTTTTTGTTGTTGTTTTTTGGTTTTAGCCGTTGTGTGTTTATTTTACCACCAAACACTTTACAAGCTACCCAGGAAAGTACCTTTCCTATTTACATTCTTTCTCCTCACTGTGGTTCAATTGTTGTGCTGTCTCTAATTTTTGTTTTTACAGTTTATTGAGATATATTTCACATAAGATTCATCCATGTAAAATGTACAGTTCATTCTCTCTTAGTATATTCACAGAGTTGTAAAACCACCCCCATAATAGAACTTTAGAATATTTTCTCTTTTTTTTTCAGAGTTTCATACATTTCTTTCTTTTTTTTTTTTAACATCTTTATTGGAGTATAATTGCTTTACAATGGTGTGTTAGTTTCTGCTTTATAACAAAGTGAATCAGCTATACATATACATATATCCCCATAACCCCTCCCTCTTGTGTCTCCCTCCCACCCTCCCTATCCCACCCCTCTATGTGGTCACAAAGCATCGAGCTGATCTCCCTGTGCTATGCGGCTTCTTCCCACTAGCTATTTTATATTTGGTAGTATATATTAGTTCATGCTACTCTCTCACACATCCCAGCCTACCCTTCCCCCTCCCAGTGTCCTCAAGTCCATTCTCTACATCTGTGTCTTTATTTCTGTCCTGCCCCTAGGTTCTTCAGAACCATTTCTTTTTTACTCCATATATATGTTTTAGCATATGGTATTTGTTTTTCTCTTTCTGACTTACTTCACTCTATATGACAGACTCTAGGTCCATCCACCTCACTACAAATAACGCAATTTCGTTTCTTTTTATGGCTGAGTAATATTCCATTGTATATATGTGCCACATCTTCTTTATCCATTCATCTGTTGATGGACACTTAGGTTGCTTCCATGCCTTGGCTGTTGTAAATACAGTTGCAATGAACATTGTGGTACATGACTCATTTTGAATTATAGTTTTCTCAGAGTATATGCCCAGTAGTGGGATTGCTGGGCTGTATGGGAGTTATATTTTTAGATTTTTAAGGAACCTCCATAGAGTTCTCCATAGTGGCTGTATCAATTTACATTCCCACCAACAGTGCAAGAGTGTTCCCTTTTCTCCACACCCTCTCCAGCATTTATTGTTTGTAGATTTTTTGATGATGGCCCTTCTGACTGGTGCAAGGTGATACCTCATTGTAGTTTTGATGTGCATTTCTCTAATGATTAGTGATGTTGAGCATTCTTTCATGTGTTTGCTGGCTATCGGTATATCATCTTTGGAGAAATGTCTATTTAGGTCTTCTGCCCATTTTTTGACTGGGTTGTTTGTTTTTTTAGATATTGAGCTGCATGAGCTGCTTGTATATTTTGGACATTGATCCTTTGTCAGTTGATTCATTTGGAAATATTTTCTCCCATTCTGAGGGCTGTCTTTTGCTCTTGTTTATGGTTTCCTTTGTTGTGCAAAAGCTTTTAACTTTCATCAGGTCCCATTTGTTTATTTTTGTTTTTATTTCCATTTCTCTAGGAGGTGGATCAAAAAGGATCTCACTGTGATTTATGTCATAGAATGTTCTGCCTATGTTTTCCTCTAAGACTTTTGTAGTGTCTGGCCTTCAGTTTAGTACTTTAATCCATTTTGGATTTATTTTTGTGTTTGGTGTTAGGGAGTGTTCAAATTTCATTCTTTTACATGTAGCTACACAGTTTTCCCAGCACCACTTATTGAAAAAGTTGTCTTTTCTCCATTGTATATTCTTGCCTCCTTTCTCAAAAATAAGGTGACCATAGGTGCATGGGTTTATCCCTGGGTTTCTATCCTCTTCCATTGAACTATATTTCTATTTTTGTGCCGGGATCATACTGTCTTAATTACCGTAGCTATGTAGTGTAGTCTGAAGTCCGGGAGCCTGATTCCTCTACTTCCATTTTTCTTTCTCAAGATTGCTTTTGCTATTCGGGGTCTTTTGTGTTTCTGTACAAATTATGATTTTTTTTTCTAGTTCTGTGAAAGACTGCCATTGGTAGTTTGATAGGGATTGCATTGAATCTGTAGATTGCTTTGGGTAGTAGAATCATTTTCACAATGTTGATTCTTCCAATCCAAGAACATGGTATATCTCTCTATCTGTTTGTATCATATTTTATTTCATTCATCTGTGTCTTATAGTTTTCTGCATACAGGTCTTTTGTCTCCTTAGGTAGGTTTATTCCTAGATATTTTATTCTTTTTGTTACAATGGTAAATTGGAATGTTTCTTTAATTTGTCTTTCAGATTTTTCATCATTAGTGTATAGGAATATTAGAGATTTCTGTGCATTAATGTTGTATCCTGCTACTTTACCAAATACATTAATTAGGTGTAGTAGTTTTCTGGTAGCATCTTTAGGATTCTCTATGTGTAGTATCATGTGATCTGCAAACAGTGACAGCTTTACTTCTTCTTTTCCAATTTGGATTCCTTTTATTTCTTTTTCTTCTCTGATTGCTGTGGCTAAAACTTCCAAAACTACCTTGAATAAGACTGGTGAGAGTGGGCAACCTTGTCTTGTTCCCGATCTTAGTGGAACTGGTTTCAGTTTTCCACAATTGAGAACAATGTTGGCTGTGGGTTTGTCATATATAACCTTTATTATGTTGAGGTAACTTCCCTCTATGTCTACTTTCTTGAGGTTTTTTTAATCATAAATGGGTGTTGAATTTTGCCAAAAGCTTTTTCTGCATCTATTGTGATGATCATATGGTTTTTCTTCTTCAATTTGTTAATATGGTGTATTACATTGATTGATTGGCATATATTGAAGAATCCTTGCATTCCTGAGACAAACCCCACTTGATCATCGTGTATGATCCTTTTAATGTGCTGTTGGATTCTGTTTGCTAGTATTTTGCTAAGGATTTTTTCATCTATGTTCAACAGTGATATTGGCCTGTAGTGTTCTTTGTTTGTGACATCTGTTTCAGGTTTTGGTATCAGGGTGATGGTGGCCTCGTACAATGAGTTTGGGAGTGTTCCTCCCTCTGCTATATTTTGGAAGAGTTTGAGAAGGATAGGTGTTAGCTCTTCTCTAAATTTTTGAGGAATTCGCCTTTGTAGTCATCTGGTCCTGGGTTTTTGTCTGTTGGAAGATTTTTAATCACAGTCTCAGTTTCACTGCTTCTGATTTGTCTGTTTATATTTTCTATTTCTTCCTGGTTCAGGCTTGGAAGGTTGTGCTTTTCTAAGAATTTGTCCATTTCTTCCAGGTTGTCCATTTTATTGGCATAGAATTGCTTATAGTAATCTCTCATGATCCTTTTTATTTCTGCAATGTCAGTTGTTACATCTCATTTTTATTTCTAATTCTATTGATTTGAATATTCTCCCTTTTTTTCTTGATGAGTCTGGCTACTGATTTATCAATTTTGTTTATCTTGTCAAAGAATGAGCTTTTAGATTTATTGATCTTTGCTATTGTTTCCTTCATTTCTTTTTCATTTATTTCTGATTTTATCTTTATGATTTCTTTCCTGCTGCTGACTTAGGGTTTCTTTTGTTCTTCTTTCTCTAATTGCTGTAGGTTTAAGGTTAGGTTGTTTATTTGAGATGTTTCTTGTTTCTTGAGGTAGGATTGTATTGCTATAAACTTCCTTCTTAAAACTGCTTTTGCTGTATCCCAAAGGTTTTGGGTCATCATGTTTTCATTGCCATTTGTTCCTAAGTATTTTTTTTATTTCCTCTTTGATTTCTTCAGTGATCTCTTGGTTATTAAGTAGTGTATTGTTTAGCCTCCATATATTTATATATTTTACAGATTTTTTTCCTGTAATGGATATCTAGTCTCATAGCATTGTGGTCAGAAAAGATACTTGATATGATTTCAATTTTCGTAGATTTACCAAGGCTTGATTTGTGACTCAAGATATAATCTATCTTGGAGAATGTTCCATGAGCACTTGAGAAGTAAGTGTAATCTCTTGTTTTTGGATGGAATGTCCTATAAATGTCAATTGAGTCCATCTTGTTTAATATGTTATTTAAAGCTTGCGTTTCCTTATTTATATTCATTTTGGATGATCTGTCCATTGGTGAAAGTGGGGTGTTAAAGTCCCCTACTATGAATGTGTTACTGTCGATTTCCCCTTTTATGGTTGTTAGTATTTGCCTTATGTATTGAGGTGCTCCTATGTTGGGTGCATAAATATTTACCATTGTTATATCTTCTTCTTAGTTTGATCCCCTGATCATTATGTAGTGTCCTTCTTTGTCTCTTGTAATAATCTTTATTTTAAAGTCTATGTTGTCTGATATGAGACTTCCTACTCCAGCTTTCTTTTGGTTTCCATTTGCATGGAATATCTTTTTCCATACCTTCACTTTCAGTCTTTTTTGTCCCTATGTCTGAAGTGGGTCTCCTGTAGACAGCATATATATAGGTCTTGTTTCTGTATCCATTCAGCCAGTCTATGTCTTCTGGTGGGAGCATTTAACCCATTTACATTTAAGGTAATTAACAAGGTGTATGTTCCTACTACCATTTTCTTAATTGTTTTCGGTCTGTTATTGTAGGTCTTTTGCTTCACTTGTGTTTCCTATCCAGAGAAGTTCCTTTAGCATTTGTTGTAAAGCTGGTTTGGTGGTGCTGAATTCTCTTAGCTTTTGCTTGTCTGTAAAGGATTTAATTTCTCCCTCGAGTCTGAATGAGATCCTTGCTGGGTAGAGCAATCTTGTTTGTAAGTTATTCCCTTTCATCACTTTAAATATGTCCTGCCAGTCCCTTCTGGCTGGCAGAGTTTCTGCTGAAAGATCACCTGTTAACCTTATGGGGATTCCTTTGTATGTTATTTGTTGTTTTTCCCTTGCTGCTTTTAATATTTTTTATTTGTATTTAATTTTTGATAGTTTGATTAATATTTGTCTTGGCATGTTTCTTCTTGGAATTATATTATATGGGACTCTGCGCTTCCTGGACTTGATTAACTCCTTCCTCTCCCATATTAGGGAAGTTTTCAAGTATAATCTTTTCAAATGTTTTCTCAGTCCCTTTCTTTTTCTCTTCTTCTTCTGAGACCCCTATAATTAGAATGTTGGTGCATTTAATATTGTCCCAGAGGTCTCTGAGTCTGTCCTCAGTTCTTTTCATTCTTTTTTCTTTATTCACCTCTGCAGTAGTTATTTTCACTATTTTATCTTCCAGGTCACTTATCCATTCTTATGCCTCAGTTATTCTGTAGCTGATTACTTCTAGAGTTTTAAAATTTCATTTATTGTGTTGTTTATCATTGTTTGTTTGCTCTTTAGTTCTTCTAGGTCTTTGTTAAATGTAGCTTGTATTTCCTCCATTCTACTTCCAGGATTTTGGATCATCTTTACTATCATTATTCTGAATTCTTTGTCAGGTAGACTGTCTATTTCCTCTTCATTTGTTTGGTCTGGTAGGCTTTTACCTTGTTCCTTCATCTCCTGTGTGTTTCTCTGTCTTCTCATTTTGCTTAACTTACTGTGTTTGGGGTCTCCTTTGCGCAGGCTGCACTTTCGTAGTTCCCGTTGTTTTTGATGTCTACCCCTAGTGGCTAAGTTTGGTTCAGTGGTTTGTGTAGGCTTCCTGGTGGAGGGGACTAGTGCCTGTGTTCTGGTGCCTGAGGCTGGGTCTTGTCTTTCTGGTGTACTGGTCTGAGTGCGGTGTTGTGTTTAGTGGTGTCTGTGACCTTATTATGATTTTAGGCAGTCTCTCTGCTAATAGGTGGGGTTGTGTTCCTGTCTTGCTAGTTGTTTGGCATAGGGTGTCCAACACTGTAGCTTGCTGGTCGTTTAGTGGAGCTGGGTCTTAGCATTGAGATGGAGATCTCTGCGAGAGCTTTCGCCGTTTAATATTATGTGGAGCCAGGAGGTCTCTGGTGGACCAATATCCTGAACTCAGCTCTCCCACCCCAGAGGTACAGGCCTGACACCCGGCCATAGCACCAAGACCCCGTCAGCCACGCGGCTCAGAAGAAAAGGGAGAAAAAAAGAAAGAAAGAAAAAAGTTATTAAAATAAAAATAAAACATAGTTATTAAAAATTTAAAAAAAATAAAAAGTAATAAAAAAAAAGAGAGCAACCAAACCAAAAAACAAATCCACCAATGATAACAAGCATTAAAATCTATACTAAAGAGCTTCGCTGGTAGCACAGTGATTGAGAGTCCGCCTGCTGACGCAGGGGACACGGGTTCATGCCCCGGTCCAGGAAGATCCCATATGCCGCGGAGCGGTTGCGCCTGTGAGCCATGGCCGCTGAGCCTGCACATCCGGAGCCTGGGGTCTGCAACGGGATAGGCCACAACAGTGAGAGGCCCGCGTACCGCAAAATTAAAAAAAATAAAAAAAACACCCTATACTGAAATATCCAAAAACAAAAACAAAACAAACAAACAAACAAAAAAAAAAACAGAGAGACAGAACCCTAGGACAAATGGTAAAAGCAGAGCTCTACAGACAAAATCACACAAAGAAGCATACACATATGCACTCACAAAAAGTGAAAGAGGAAAAAATATATATATATATCTTTTCTCCCTAAGTCCACTCCCTCAATTTTGGGATGATTCTGTTGTCTATTCAGGTATTCCACAGATTCTGGGTACATCAAATTGATTGTGGAGGTTTAATTCACTGCTCCTGAGGCTGCTGGGAGAGATTTCCCTTTGTCTTCTTTTTTTGTACAGCTCCTGGGGTTCAGCTTTGGATTTGGCCCTGCCTCTGTGTATAGGTTCCCTGAGGCTGTCTGTTCTTCGCTCTGACAGGGCGGGGTTAAAGTAGCAGCTGATTAGGGGGCTCTGGGTCACTCAGGCCACGGGGAGGGAGAGGTATGGAATGCAGGGTTGAGCCTGTGTTGGGAGAGGCCGGTGTGATGTTTCAATAGCTGGAGGAGCGCGTGTGTTCTCCCTGGGAAGTTGTCCCTAGATCACGGGACTCTGGCAGTGGCAGGCTGCGCAGGCTCCCAGGAAGGGAGGTGTGGATAGTGACCTGTGCTTGCACACAGGCTTCTTGGTGGCTGCAGCAGCAACCTTAGCATCTCATACCTGTCTCTGGGGTCCACACTGATAGTCGCAGCTCGCACCTGTCTCTGGAGCTCGTTTAGGTGGTGCTTTACATCCCCTCTTCCTGCACACCCCAAATAAATGGTCTCTTGCCTCTTAAGCAGGTCCAGAATTTTTCCCGGACACCCTCTCAGCTAGCTGTAGTGCACTAGCCCCCTTCAGGCTGTGTTCATGCAGCCAACCCCAGTCCTCTTCCTGGGATCCGACCTCCGAAGCCGGAGCCGCAGCTCCCAGCCCACACCCGTCCTGGCGGGTGAGCAGACAAGCCTCTCAGGCTGGTGAGTGCTGGTTGGCACCGATCCTCTGTGCGGGAATCTCTCCGCTTTGCCCTCCACACCCTTGTTGCTGCGCTCTCCTCCGTGGCTCCAGAGCTTCCCCCCTCTGCCACCCACAGTCTCCGCCCACGAAGGGCCTTCCTAGTGTGTGGAAACCTTTCCTCTTTCACAGCTCCCTCCCAGTGGTGCAGGTCCTGTCCCTATTCTTTTGTCTCTGTTTTATCATTTTCTTTTGCCCTACCCAGGTACGTGGGGAGTTTCTTGCCTTTTGGGAAGTCTGAGGTCTTCTACCAAAACACTCAGTAGGTGTTTTATAGGAGTTGTTCCACATGTAGATGTATTTCTGATATATCTGTGGGGAGGAAGGTGATCTGCACGTCTCACTCCTCTGCCATCTTGAAGGTCTCCCCTTTCAATTCTTGAAGATATTCAAGAATTTTAGAATATTTTCAACAGCCAACAAGAAACATTGAACTATAAGCAATCACTCTCCATTACTCCCAATCCTGCCAGCAAATGGCGACCACTATTCTACTATCTGTCTCTATTGATCTGCCTATTCTAGATTTTTCATATAAATGGAATTATACAGTATTGTGGTATTTTCTTATCTGACTTCTTTCAATATGCATGATGTTTTCAAGCTTCAATTATATTGTAGTATGTGTCAGCATTTTATTTTTTTATTGCTAAATAATATTCTTCTGCATGGATAGACCACATTTCATTCACCCATTAATTGTTAGATCTTTAGACCCTTTCCAATTTTGGATATTATGAATAGTACTCTTATGAACATTCATGTCTAAGTTCTTTTTTTGGATATGTCTTCATTTCACTTAACCCTATACTAAGAAGTAAAATTACTAGGTCATATTGTGAAACTTTATTTAGTATTTTTAGAAGTTCTTAACTTTTTAAATAAAATGATAATACATTTTCCATTCCACCAGTAATGTGTGGGATTCAAACTTCTCCACATCTAGCCAATGCTCATTATTGTCTGCCTTTTTGTTTTTAGCCATTCTAATAGGTGTGCAGGGGTCAAATGCTTTTCCTGTCTATTGAAATTATAAAGTGTTTTTTAAATTTTTTTATTTGATTAATAGGGTGTATTTCTTTGATTAATTTTTATATGTTTGTCCAACTGTGCATTTCTGGGATGAATCCCGCTTAGCCATGATGTGTAGCCATTTTTATATGTTGCTGAATTCAATTTGCTGGTATTTTGTAGAGGATTTTTAGGCTATATGCATAAGAGATATTGGTTTGTAGTTTTCTTTCCTTGTGATGTCTTTGTCTGTTTTTTGCTTTTGTTTTGTAATAGAGGTAATACTGGGCTTATAGAAGAGGTTGGGAAGAGTTAGCTTCTCTTCTGCTTTTTGGAAACATTTATAAAGGATTGACATTATTTATTTATTTATTTTTAATGTTTGCTAGAAATCATCAGTGAAGCCATCTGGAGTTAGAATTTCTTTGTGGGAAGCTTTAAAATTAGGATTTCAATGCTTTTGCTAGTCAGAGACCTATTTAGATTATCTGTTCTTAGTTTCAGAAATTTGTGTTTTTCTAAGAATTTATCTGTACAACTAAGCTAATTTAAGCACATAGTTTTCTATAGCATTCACTTATAATCTTTTTCATTTTTATAGTAATAGTAGTGATACCTGTATTTCCCTCCTGATTTTACTAATTTGAGTTTACTTTTGGAGAGGAAGAAGTAGAGTAGCCTAAGATTCCTAATTTTGTTGATCTTTTAAAAGCATCAACTTTTGGTTTCATTGATTTTTCCCTATTGTTTTAATATTCTCTATTTCTTTTACTTCTGCTCTATTCTTGATTATTTTCTTTCTTCTGTTTTGGGATTAGTTTGCTCTTGTTTTCATTGTTTATTAAGGTGTAATATTAACTTATTGGTTTGTCATCTTTCTTCTTTTTTAATATAGGAAATTATATATTTTAAATTTGTCTCTAAGGTTCAGCTACATCCTACAACTTTTTGTGTCTTTGCTTTCTTTCCTCTTAAAGAATTTTCTAATATTTTTGTGATATCTTTTTGATGCTTTGTTTACTTAGTAGTGCATTAATTTCCACATATTTGCGAATTTAGGTATTTATGACTTTTCCACATTTTCTTCTGTTGTTGACTTCTAATTAACTTCCATTCCACCCACAAAAGAGCATACTTTAACACATTTTGTATGATTCCAAGAAATATTTTAGAGCAGTTTTAGGCTCACAGCAAGTTGAGAGGAAGGTACAAAGATTTACAATGTACGTCTTGTACCCATACATATGCATAACTTCTCCCATTATCAACATCCTCCACCAGTGGTACATTGTTACATTGATAAACCTACTTTGACACATCACAGTCAACCAAAGCCAATAGTTTACCTAAGGTCTCACTTCTGGTGTTGTATACTCTATGGACTTAGACAAATGTATAATGACACATATCCATTATAATGTCATACAGAGTATTTTCACCGCCCTAAAAATCCTTTGCATGATTTCCAGTTTCTGTGTCAGAATATAAGGAGCTTGGAAGTTGCCACTAAATTCTAACAACTGGTAAAATGCTTAAGGGACTGAAAAATCAATCTTCTAGGGTCCATAAGAGAAGTAAGGACACAGAGCAAACCACTGCCCCCAAGATTGGAGAGATTGACAGGAGAACACAGAGAATAATAACTTACCAGAGCAGTGACTCAAGAGCAGAAACCATCTCAGGAACCAGAGCAGGGGTAGGAAAACCAGAACTATAATTGACACATTGCTGGAGGCTAAGTATGGACAACTCTGAGAGTTAAAAAATCCAAGGGGTCTTAATCATAGGGATTCCCAATTTTGTGTGATTTACCTCCAGGAGGTTGAGCAGGTTCCCACAGCAAATGTCAGAGAAAAATCCACTCTTGCCTCTGTCTGGGGGAGAGGTGGAGAAAAATCAGTTGAAATATACAGAGCTTTAGTTAAAACTAGTTAACCAGAATCTAACCTGCTTGGGCATTATCAGAGCCTAACTGACCTAGGGGAAGGGAAATACTCAATTTTAGCCCATTCTAGCCATCTTCTTTCTCATAAAGAGTGACTGAAAAAAAAAATTGAAACAATTGTGAAGTTCATTGTCCAGAGACAAAGGCTCACTAAAAGACTGAGACCTAATCATAGGACCATAGAACTCTTCCCTTCCTCAACACTTCGTCACCACATTACTAAAGGCCTATTTACAGCAATTCCTTTTACCTGGTATATCACATCTGGCTATCAAAAAATTACCAAAAGACAAGAAACACAATTTGAAGAGACAGAGATAACATGAGAATCATACATGGCAGGGATGTTGAAATTATCACACCAGGAATTTAAAACAACTATCATTAATATGCTAAAGGCTCTAGTAAATAAAGTAGACAGTAAGCAAGAGCAAATGGGCAATCTAAACAGAGATGGAGATCCTAAGAAAGAACCAAAACGAAATGCTATAGATCAGAAATATTGTAACAGAAATGAAGAATGCCTCTGATGGGCTGAGGAAAGAATCTCTGAGTTGGAGGTATCTCAATAGAATCCTCCAAAAATAGAATCTCCGAAGACAGCTAAGACTGAAAAAAACAGGACTGACTATCCAAAGACTGTGAGGCTATCCAAGGTATAATATATGTGTAATAGGAATAACAGAAGAGGAAAAACAGAAAGGAACAGAAGAAATATTTGATATAATAATGACTGAGCATTTCTCCAAATTAATGTCAGGCACTAAACCACAGATCCAGGAAGCTCAGAGAACACCAAGCAGTATAAATACCCCCAAAAAACTATACATTGCCATATTATTTTTAACTGTAGAAAATCAAAAATAAAGAAAAAATCCTGGAAAAATCCAGAGGATAAGGGGAGGGGGACACCTCACCTATAGAGGAACAAAGATAGGAATTACATCTGACTTCTCAGAAAAGAGTTCTAAGGAACAGAGTATCGATTAATCATTAAGGAATATAAAGAGAGTGAAGGCAAATATGAGAAGGGATCTCAATTATCTCCTTTTGTGAAACCCTGAAATTTTAATTAAAGTAGACTTTATTTTATCTCAGTGGCCAAAGATCCATATTAATCCATCTGATGCAGCACATTTTGACCATTAGCTCTTTCTCTCTCTGTGACCCAGGTGTGTTAGTCAAATTGCTGTTTTCATATCAAGTCAGAAGTTTACGTAGTGATTTTATATTTGCACAATATTTCCTTTTGCCACTTCTAAGACTTAATTGTACAGTGACTAAAAATGGTGCTATATTTTACAATATGCCTGGGAAAGACACTTCATACTGACACAGAAAAATCATGATAGATCCTGTTCAGCAAGCACTGAAACAAGAAACACACGTGATTCGGTCATGCCACACTATTCTTAGGGTGTTGGATCCACTGTCACCAATTGCCAGACTAGAACAAAGACCTTGGAAAGTAAGGCATTCATTGATCTGTTTCTGAAGCTTTGATTACATGTCATGAGCCTGGGTGAGTTTGGTGAAAGGAAAGATGCAAAATGCAGCATGTTCTGGGCAAGTTGCTGACAGGAGCTGAGGTGGATGCTTTGGGAAAGATTGCTCAGTGAGCTGTGACTTGTGAGCTCAAGCATTTGTCCACATGCTTTTTGTTATGTGACTGTTTATCTTCTGTCTCAGAGGTTGATTTATGAAGTTTGACATGCACTATATAAATGCAACACTATGCTACTTGGAAAACAAGAGAAAATGATATATTAAATCACAGTGGCCCAATTGTTTTGAGATCTTAAATCTCATGCCATAGCAAGACAAATGAAAACTCATTAGAATATCACTGTCCTTCGTACTTGAAAATGGCCTTTTGAGCAACTGCCAGGAAGATTTCTGCAGACTCTGAGAAGTCCTGATATACTGTGCATAAGTATTCCCTACTTATGCTAACTGACACTCTAATGCTATATTGTATTTTATTTTCTGATAATCCAATCAATCCATCTAAAAAATAGATTGAAACTTAACATGGATTTTCATAAAGTTACACATGGAAGTAAGTGAGAGCATTCAATTTAGCACATTCCCAATTATATGTACAAGCTAGTTTATCTAACAATGAGAATAACTCTTTAAACTGATCTTGTGGTAGGCTGTGATAAGGGTTTCCAAATCTGATATCAGAACTATGACTTGATCTGTTGAAAAAATGTGGAAAAATTTTGTAATTACATTGATTTTGGATGCATATTCTCCTGATACAAATCTAAGCAAGAAACTCAGATAGAAAAAAATGTTACATTCTTTCCAGTATTAAATGAAAATTATTTTTTGAAGTCTTATTCCAATAAGAGAAAGACTTTTAATATTCAATTTAGTATCTTACCTAACCACTCTCTTTCCTAGGATTGTGTCTTTGGTCCTATGGAACTCAAGGAATGGTGCATGATGGGTAGAAGAGTGTCTCCAGCCTCCAATCACACAGCCATGTTGTCATCTGCTAAAATATGCTCTTTCAGATGTGAGTATTTTTGCAATGCTTGAAACAAGATGCAAGTTGTCTCCTGGTCCAGTTTGTTCTCTCAGCTATGTCCTTACCCCACTCTGGCACATGGGAAACATTTGCTATTTCCACATGCTAGGGGACAGAAAAATTGGGCATCTTCAATTTTCCATGGATCTAGTTAAGAATATAACAGATTTTTCTGCTTTCCATTATCACTGAGGTTATCTAGGATTTCCTCATTCACCCCTCACTCTTAAACTCTGCCTTAAGGAAAGGTGGGAAGGGCATAAATTTATTGAAATTGTCTTGCATCCTGCCACCCTTGTAGGATGGAGACTTGAAATAGAATTCAAATTCCATTATAGAGAAAATAAATTTGTATTTTCTGTTCCCGAAGTTTATAGTCCAAAATGTATAGTCCATATTTGCTACATTTAATTGTTCTCTGGATATAAGTGGAGTAGTTACCATATATTTAACAAATTATACCTTCCAGCCTTCATACTAAGCATTCTAAATGCACTATATATTTAAACCTCAAGCCAGCAATAAATAGCTTCTTCATAACCACTTATGAAGCAGTAAAATGATTATTCTATTTTACTAACAAGTATATTGAAGCTCTGTAACATTATCCATTACTATGTCAAAGTTATACAGCTAGTAATTGGTGGAGTCAGGATTTTAACAGAGGTAAATTAACATTGAAATTTATACTCTTAACCTCTATTTTAGATATAAGGAGTTTACAACATGGGGATGCATATACACGCAAATAGATCCTTACTTTAGATTCCTATAACCTATCATATCGCCAGAGTGTTCTAGGGATATAGTATACAAAGAGAAATAATTCTGCTACAGTGAGTTATTATTTGTTTTCTCATCTTATATTTACCAACTATAGTTTGAAATAATTGGAGTAGAAACTATTACATGAAAATACTTTGACGCAGTGGGTTTATAGTCAATGTAGTAGCTAGTCTACAATTCCCCCCAGTTAACCCCATCTCTAAGTATTCATGCCCTTATGTATATCTCCTCCACACAATATCTGGGCTGGTCCTCTATAACCATAAAATATAGTGGAAGTGACAGTGCTTAAGTTCCAAGGCTGGATCACAAATGAACTTGTAGTGTCCTCCTTGGTCTTTTGGAACTCTTGCTTTTGGGAATCTTTCTCTTGGAAAACAATTATCATATTATGTGAAGCCCAAGCAATGTGGAGGAACAGTGTGTAGACATCCTATTTAACAGTCTAAATTGAATGACCAGTCAATACACAACATTAGCTCTGCTATGTAGGAGAGCCACCTTTGATATTCCAGCCCAAGCATCCACCAGATAATGGTAGCACTAGCTGATTTGAAGTGGAACATCTGATGTCAGTCAATGTACCAACTCATGAAAAATGAAACAGTTGTTCTTTTAAGTAATGGAATTCTGTTGTTTAAGTCAGGTTGTTAGGCAGAGATAAATAACCAGAATAGACAATCTGATTCTGTCTCTAACTCTCTATGTGTCCTTAAAAAAATCACTAAACCTATGTAAGCTTCTTTATTTTAAATCTTTAAAATAGAGAAAATAATAGTATTCGAACAAGAGTGGAATAAGATATCATGTGAGTGTATTTTTGAAAACTCTACAGCAAACTCTAAGTACATATTAACTATTTTTTTGTTTTTTATGTGGTTTTCCTGATAAGGCGCCATATACAGAAAGATTAAATGACTTTTCCAAGACCACCAGCTAGTAAGTAAGCAAAATGGAACTTAAATCCAATGGCTTCTAGAGCAATACTCTTTCTATTTCTTTATGTGTCCAGTAATAACTTCTATTTGTAAATAGATGTTTTCTAAATTTTATGATGCCCTTCATACACAGTGCATTTCTTCATAGATAATGGAAAGTCATTTTCTTTCTCAAGGAAGAGATAAGTATTTCATTTTGAAATGCATGCCTTTTGGCACATTACACTGATGGTCATTGAATATAATTTTGTCTAAAGCAAAAGCAAAATATCTCTTTGTCAGTGTACAACAATAATATTGATCATAATATTTTCAGTCAAAACTTCACACCATCACTGCATATTTATATTATGTTTTCACATATTAGTGTATAGATAAAAATTTATTTCTTGGCTTAGAATTACATGGTCAAGTTATCATAGATAGTCTTTAGGAAAAAAATAATAAATTTAAAAGGGCTTTGAAGAATATGTTTATCTTGCATATTTAAAAACAAAATGAAGCAATTATGTTAAAGTATGATTTTTTCATATAACACATGGAACTCTGCTTTTTGTTTTTACTTTTAGTGAATTTTACCCTTTTGTAATAGTTTAAGGAGCATTATGAACTTTTTGTAAATGCAGAGCTGATCATCAGGCTTGGTACTTTTGTGGTTTTTATAGCTAAAATCAAGTATAACCATTATATTGAAAGTATAGGTTTCTATGGTGCTCAAAGAGAGCATTTTTTTCATTTAAAATCTAAATCTGTAGACTCCGTCTCTGCATCTTGGGTGAAATATCAGTCTGTTATAAATTTTTAGTCATTCTTATATATCAAAACTTATTCTGATCACTTTAGCCAAATGAACAGCCACAGTTTAGCTATTACAATACCCACCAGTAAGGAAACTCTGAACATCATGTGAAGTTGTATCTTCTCACTTCCCCGAACTTGGAAGAGCTTGGGTCTGGGGAACCTGCAATGGAGAGTAAGATGATTCCTCTGGCTCCCTACAAAGTGGCCCACATCTTGTTCATGTGTCTTGCCTATGTTCGCCATGCATTGCTTCTGCCCAGTGTAGCCACCTCTCCTCCCTCTGCCACTACACTGGCCTTTCCAGTCCCAGGTTGTTATCTTAGTCTTTTGGATGTGGACCAATTACCATTCTTTTCAGTTCTTTCATCCTATCACCTTTCCCCAAAAAACACTGCAGGTGATAAATATAAAATTTTCATGTGGCCCTCGAAAGTTTCTTTCACTAGACTTGAGAAGAACTGAAAGACTCCCTTCACACAACCCTGAGACCCTCACGTTCTTCATGGCAGGGTCATGGGAGGGTCAAAGGGAAAATTCATCTAGAAAATTATTTTGTCCAGGTTTCAACTTTTTTAAATATTCAAGTTCAGAGTTGTGTTAAGTGTCACAAATTTTTCTTACATTCTCAGTAGATCCAGCAGCAGTGGTCTGGCACCTCCCTTTGTATTGAAAGAATACTTGCCACTTGGTATTTAGTTCTCTAGCTACTGTGCCTTGGCCAAAGCTGACAGATAATGTTCATAATAACATCCTGTGACACAAACATTTGTAAAAACAGAATGTAAACAATTCTTCCAATCCCTTTTCAAGAATCGTCACCAAAAAGAGTAAGGAACATGAAAGGTAAGGATCCTACAGCCTGAAAAATTTATCAAAATCAACATTACAAAGTATTCATGATGGTAATAAATATTTATAAGTAAGGTTGTTCATCACAATGTTAAAATTGAAAAGGTAAGAATCAACTAAATATATGTCACGTATGACATAGTTTAACATATTGTGGTACATCTGTATAATTAAATACTGTACTGACACTATCAGAATTCAGGGGATAAAAACAGGTCTTATATTCATATTATAGAAATAATGAATTTATTACAAGAATTTGACATAATATGGGAATATTATGGGAATAATATGGGAACACTGAGGCAGTGAAGATCTGGAAGTTGGGAGTGGGAGATCAGAGAAACAGTCAATAACCAGTGCGCCTAAAGCAACAAGCCAAGTACATTTGGACACCAGAGAAGGACTATGAAGGGGGACCTTCCACAAAGTTCTGTTGAAACTGTCACGTCTGAGGAATTGATCCCTGTGTTTAGCTATCACTTCTGCAGATTCTCAGCCAAGCCCTTAATGATTAGTCACTCTTGACTGATGACTCTGTCTGTCACTTTGGCTGGTTGTGACAATTTTTTGAGAATAATGATTTCTGATTTCCTTCTGTCAAATCTCATGCACTGTCCTCCTTTGGCCAACTCTTACCCATTAGTGTACAGGGAAAATGACTGGAAAACAGTGTTCAGCCTTATCCAGTTTGACATAACATGATCCAGTACCCTCTATTTATTTATTCATTTATTTATTTATTTATTTATTTATTTATTTATTAAAATTCTTTTGGCCAAGACACACTCCATGTGGGATCTTAGTTCCCTAGCCAGGGATCAAACCCATGACCCCTGCAGTGAAAGCTCGGAGTCTTAACCACTGGACCACCAGGCAAATCCGAAGTACATTCTCTTTAAACCTAACTTCAAATACAACTCAACAATAAGAATAAGTTTATAACTAAGCAGCTTAACTTTTCAAAAGTTAATTGATTACCTACTATGTGCTAATCACTGTGTTTATGTGTTCAGATATGTGTAAAAAATGGATTCTATCCTCACAGGATCTATAATCTAGTAGAGGGGAGGAACAAAAATAAAGATGAAATCCCAATGTAAAAAGCACAGTGATAGGAGAAATATGAGTAGATCTCAAAGTACATAAAAACTGCATCTAATCCAGACATAGGGATCAGAGAATGCTTTCCAGATGCAGTGACTTTTATACTTGGAATTGAGTAATAAATAGAATGTATCAAAAGCATTTGTGAGAGTCTATATCAGGGGACTATTTCAGGGATAGTATATGGAGCAAATGACACAGTGTTTCATAAAGAACAAATATTTTAACAGTTGCAAATACCTGTACCAGATGCTATAATATCCTATTTTATGCACCCATGAGTGTCAGCCTGAAGGTTTTCTGCCTGTAAGAGCATGTTTATCTTAATGCCATATTATGACTTTGGTGGGCCCTAGACTAATTGGTTCTCATAGTCCTCCAGAAAATGTATTAAATATTATAGTTAATGACTGTGTTGACATAAAGACAAGTATAATTTGTACTGTATTATATTTATTTTTTCTTAGAAGTTTAAAAGAAATTAAAACTTCTTTGAAGGCCTCTAAAATTATCATTGGTTATAGGTATTACTTAATGTATAAGTCAGCTTGGTTTGGCCCACAATCAGGCCAGGCCAGAGTTAGTTGCCCAGGAGCCTGTTGCTTCTAAAGCCCAGAAGCTTCCCTGGTATAATCTGACACCTACCTGTATATGCAAAGGGCAAGAAGAGACCAGAGAAAGAGGCAGACCACTCCAGATGTAGGTAGGAGGTTTAACAAGCAAGGGAACTTACTAGACTTGTCTTAGGAGGCTGAAAGCCAAATAGATCTCTGCATCTGCCTGCCAAACCTAAAAGTTTATATAGAAGCCTTAACTGGGTTCAGTCACATATACCATCCAGATAGTCTCAACACCACATTGCTATCTCAAGGCAGTATCCTTAGGGCAGTTTCTGGGAACAAGGAAGGCAAGTGAAATATACATTCCAAGGATGGGGAGTGGGTAGGGAGCCCAAGTCCAGATCATGGATCAACCAATGCTCACATCTTCTCAGTGACTCCCTCAATACTCTACCTCTCTTGACTGACTCTTACAATATCACACATGCCCCCTTCTGCAATGTTCCCTGAGCAGTCCGCAAGGGGTTTCAGTAGCATGAGGTGGCTCATTTAGCAGATATCTGGTGGTATCTGAGGCAGATGTTACAGCAAAAATACAGGAACATGCAAGAGAAAACATAGGTTAGGACAATAATTTCCAAAATCAGTGACAACTTTTTCCACCAAAGTCCCATAGTCCAAACCACTGATTTACTAAGTCACCTAGGCTAGGGTATTCACTCAGGCTATTCACGTGTATCTTTATGTTATTTAATGAAGATGACACATTAACAGACTCATCAAGTATAAGCACACAACATTTTGTTTGCATAGTGGCACAGATGCCTTCTTGTGGGGCAATAATAATGTCTAAGGCTATACTATTTTGGAGGATAGCTTTTCTTATTAGGGACATTCCTGTGTTCAGTAAGGGCAAAGTTTGTTGGTTCTCATGTGGGGCTTGCTGGGCGAATTTAGTATGGGTTATAATGTCTTCTAAGCCAATGGAAGAAACACAGATGGCAGCAAGTGATTGTATCAGCAGGAGACAGAATGTGCCCACTTGGCCTTAAGAAGAGGGAGATTGACAGCTTTAGGAAACTGACCTGGTTGTACATACAATATATGTTGTCCAGGGGAGGCAACCCTGTCAGGTGTGAGGAGATGGACTGGGCGCAGGATGTGCCAGACCAGAACCCCAGCTTCCTCCTCTCTTTTGATGCTGTGTTCCATTCCAGGTGTGATGCATTTCAACAGGTCTGGCTCACAGCAGGATAATGGGATGCCAGTGGCTATTGAGTAGTTCCTCCTTAACCAGGAAAGTGAAGTAACTCACCCATCTTGGATCAACATCCCATTGCAAATTCCAGTAGATAACTCCTTTCCTGTTGTGATGGGGCTTGGTGTTCTGAGCAGCATAGCACGTTGATACATGGTGATGGTCATAACAATAGCCATTTCCTGCGACTTCCATAACTGTGTCTCAGCAGAGATCTCCAGTCTGGCTTGTGAGGTGATAGACCCTACTGGTTGATTAGTCAAATGTATTAAAGCCTGAGTCAATACTTTACTCCCCCTGGCCAACCTGGATTTACCTTTAATAACTTAATCTGCTGCTTTCATATTTCTTTTTTTTTTTTCTGTCTACCAACATTGCAGCCTGCAGGTTATGGGGGAGATGGAACTTCCACTCAATGCCAGGGTCTTTTGCCCCGTCTTGCACATCATGACCTTAGAAATGTGACCCCAAATTGCTATCTATTCATTGAGGGTATCCGTACATGATACTCAGTTTCTCTAGTCCCTTAATAATAACAGACTGTTTTGCACAGTGACAGGAGAGAAAACTTGGATGAAACCAGACTCAGTGTCCACACAAACCAGGAAAAATTTAGAACCCTCACTCGCAGGGAGGAGGCCAATATAGTCAATTTGTCAATCTTTCACCAGTTAGGAACTCCAGTTAGTGGGCCTAGACTGCTTTGGCAGTTGCCTTGGACGTTGCTTAGAACACACAGGACATACTGTTAGTGCATTAACCAAGTCAATATATTTCAAGGACAATCTGACATTCTTGGCAATATTCCATCTCATCTGGATACTTCAGTGTCCACTCTTTCTATACACTCAATATGCTATATCTACTGAATCATTGGTTGCTAGGGCTCATATCTGAGCCAGGGCATCAGCTTCCTGATTGTCCGGGGGTATCAGGGCCTTATGAACAAGACCATGGAAAACAGTGAGGACTGGCCCAGGATCTTGCAGCTAAACCCAAATATCTTCACATACCCTGACCCCACAGGGCTCATTCATGGTCATCTACCTCTCAGCTTTCCATTGTCCAAGTCATAGGGTTAATCTCTTTAGAACAGCCCAACTATCAGTGCAAAGGTTTAAAGACCAAGGTTCATGAGTGATCGTCTGCCAAAGTGCTCTGAGTTCAGCCCATTGGCTGCTGCTGTTTTTTACTTTCTGAGAAGCTTCACTAGGAGGATTGCTGTGCACTGCTAGAAAGTTGCTCTATGGGGGTATATTGGGATTCTGTCCCCTTCCAGGACTGGAAGTGACATCCTAGGGTCACTTCCCCTTTCTGTTGTCTCTGCTATAGGCCCTGACCCATACCTTCTGGAGTCACAGACACATCTAACTCAAACGGTAGCTGTGCTTGGGAGATGTCCAGAGCTTTATTCTGCTTCACTAGTATTTCTTTTTTTTTCCTTTGCAAAGGTGGCTTGCTGCTCTGACACCCAGTCCCACACCTGCCCTTTCTTTACCAGGGGACATAAGGAGTTGAAAGCACTGTGCCAAATGGGGAATAAAAATGCTCTAAAATCCCCAAATCCCTACGAAGGCTTGTAACTCCTTTACATTCTTAGGGGTTAGATAGGTTTGCATCTTATGAAACACAAATTCTGGGACAACACACATCTTACCTGACCAAATGACTCCCCAGAACTTACAGCAGTACCTGGACCTTGAATTTACTCTTGTTTCACACTCAGTCTTCTCCCTCAAAGATGTTCCAGCAAAGCCTTGTACAGCATCCTGAAGGCAAGTCATCCAGAGGCAAGTCATCACATGTTAACATATCATCAATGTAATGGGCCCATTCTATTGATGTGGGGAAGGAGAACAGGGACAAGTCTCAGGCTACCATCTTTATTGTGGGGCTATGAAGGTAGCCTTGGAGAAGCACTTGAAAGATTCATTGTTTTCCCTCCCAAACAAAGGCAAATTGATCTTATCAGAAACCTCTACTTGTCAAAGTACAGTAAGTCCCCTACATACGAACCTTCAAGTTGCGAACTTTCAAAGACGTGAATGTGCATTCACCTGTCCAATCAAGTAAATTAGTTCACGCGTCTGGCATACATTGTCATGTTTGTGCATCCTCTACAAGTGGTTGTGCTTTTGTGTAATTTACTGTACAGCACTGTATAGAGTACAGTAGTACAGTATCTATTTGAAGCCCAGGATGTCTGGAAGCAAGAGTAAAAGCAGTAGTGATGTAGGTGGTACTGCTAAGAAGCTCCAGGAATTGGAGGCCCAGAGAAAGGACTAAGAGAGACAAAAGGAAAAAGAAGTAACTGAAGAACCGAAGATTCACGATGCAGGAAATAGCAGAGGATTTTCTTTATTTGAGGAGGCACTGTTAGTTTTTGAGGCACAGGACCTGAACATAAAACGGTACACGAAGGATGCAGCAGCCATTCAGAATGCAATCCAGTGCTACCATGTCATCTATGACAAGAAAAAAAGAGCTACTACCCACATGTCACTGGATTGTTTTTTTCAAGAGGGTAGGTAGAATTGAATCCAGCAAGGAACTAGAACGTGTGCCATCAACGTCAGCCATGAGTGAAGTGGCAGCTTGCCCTCCGTTTCCTATTGCTGATGACCCTTCAGCTCTACCATCTTCCACCTCCTCTCCCTCCTCCAGTCAGTAACTCTTCTTGCCTGTTCACTCGATGCCAACCCCTGTATGCCAGCTCTTGTACAGTACTACTGTACTTTTCAAGGTACTGTACTTCAAGATTAAAAGTGTTTTCTTTATTTTTTGTGTTTGTTTTTTATGCATTATTTGTGCAAAAAGTATTATAAACCTATTACAGTACAGTACTATATAGCCAATTGTGTTAGTTGTGTCCAACTTTGTTGGACCCTACAAACAAAATGGACTTATGAACACATTCTCAAAATAGAACTCATTTGTATGTAGGGGACTTACTGTATTTTCTATGCATCTCCTTGAAGATGAAGCACTTTTTCAAGAACACATTTTGCCAAAGCACATGAGTAAAACAATAATTATCTGTAAATGACAAAAGACTTAAAAAAGCCATTGTTAAAGATTTGATAAGAGTTTGTTATAATGCAATTGAAAGGGAATTTGATTATTTCTGTGACATATATTTTAAAATTATACCAGGTATATAACATATACCAGGACATATCAAATTTCTAGGATTTTCATACAAATACACCCTAAAGAAAGTTTAGTATCATTTCTTAGACAATGAAATTTAACAAATAGAAAAAGTTACATAGTTGTAAAAAACTTAGCTCTTTTATTGGAGAAGACTCAGTTTTCTTAAATAATTGCTAACAACAGCAAAAAACAACCTGATAAAGGCAAAACATGGAATTTTTGTTCTTAGCAGATTACATTAAAAGTAAAGAAAAAACTTTGTCTACAATTTCCTTTTAAGAGCACACCAATAATCTAAGAAAACTAAGAGAGAAAACCAAATTCTAATATTGCACCGGAGTACTTTTTGATATTAAGATTCTCCTCTTTTTTCTTTTTAATTTCAATAAGCCCATTCCAATTTTAGTTTGACTACACATAAAATTCCTTTCTCAATATTCTTTATTCACAAACCTTGTCTTTTTTAAATCTGCTTTACATATATAGTCATTTTCTTTCAGCTTTAGTATTTCTAGTAGTTTTGTAAAATGCTTACCTTTTTTACAAATTTTGGTAATACACACTGAATGTAGAAAAACATCACATATATACACCATACATCTGCAGACATACGTAAACAGGTATCGACAGACACAAACAGAAGCCGCATAGCTTTTATTCCAAAACTTTAGCCATGAATCAGCCACTCACCTGGCTAAAGCTTTTTACTGATATTTGTGATTTCATGGAGGTTATGGACTAGATTTCTGGGCAAGGGAACTTCTATAGCAATCTATATTTTAAAAAGCCTCTCCCTCCTGCCTTTTTTTTTTCTTTAATCTCTTTGGGCAATGTTTTGGTTATTTCCTGGGGCGTGTACATTTTAAAGACATGGTAAGATTTACCACTTCAAGAGACAGAGAAAGAATACAAATTTTCTTGTAGGCATTTTGAAGTAATCACTATTTAAAGTTTTCCCTTGTATTAGGGGTGGGACTGCAAGGGACGTGTCCTCTGTTTTCTCAACAATCATCACAACATCCTCTTCTGCATTCTCATCACTTTCCCAGAGATCTCACCTCTTAGCATACTAATCAGGTTTTGTCACAAGTGCCTGGATCTTAATCCACAGCATTTTGTGACCCCCAGCTTTGCAAAAGATCCCACTAAAGTCTCAAATTTATAATCCTGCTCTTCCACCTTGTCTGCTAGCTCAGAAGCTAGCAGAGTAGTGGACAATTGCATGTCTTTCTCTAATCTCAGGTCTCTTAACTTTCTAACTTGAGTTTCAACCTCTAGTTGGGTGTGTGTCCAGTCAAACTGCCTGTGGTAGAGGTCAGCTCACTGCAGCAATCACTTGTTTCACTTCTTTATCACAGGGTGCAATGCACAGTTCCTCAAACAGATGCATTATAGCAGTTGGCATCTTCAAAACATGCCTATACTCACAAAACAGTTCACAAGCACTAACATAAGATCCACCCCTCTCCATACAGAAGTCAATGGCCAACTCAGGATTTCCCCCAAGGATGCCTCTATCCCATATCTCATGTTTTTGGTCTCTTGGTTGGCTCACCAATTGTTGCTTTGCAACCCCGGGAGCTCCCTAGGTGTAATTTGAAACCAGCCCCCATACTCAGAAGGCAAAGAAAGGCCAAAAAAAGAGGAAGATCACTCCAAATGGTAGGTGGCAGATTTAATTAGCAAGGGAACTTACTTATGAGCTTGTCTTGGGTGGCCACAAGATGAGTAGATCTCTGCAACCACCTGCCAAATCATAAAAATGTATATACAGGACTTAACTGGGTTCTGCCATATATACCATCCAGATAGTATCAACATCATATTTCTATCTTAAGGCTGTATCCTTGGGGAAACTTCTGGAAGTGGGTAGTAAAGTTGCAATGCAAATTCCAAGGAGAGGGAAAGGGGTAGGAAGCTTCCAATTGTCCAGGACTAGCCCTTGGGTCACTGGTGGTCATGTCTTCTTGATGACTTCCCCCAACAGAGCCCTATAAGCAGTTCACAAAAATAAGGATGGGAAATGGCAGATAAATACCCCAGCTCCTCCCCACTCAGGTGAGAATACTTAGAGCATATATTACACAGTCATCCAGAAGTCCTGGTCTGTTGCTCATCATAGTAACCTACTCATTAACTCAACTGAATTGGCTGCCTGGGATCACTTCAAAAATAAACCATTTATATTCAAATTATTTTCTCAAGATCTTTTATTTTTTTTTCTGGAAGAATACAGATGATAAAAATAATGGCACATTTGAGGAAATGAAAGATACCCTGTGGGTTTGGGATGTAAAGCAGAAGGGAGAATATTGGGCAAAATTATCCTGGTGAAAGCAGGGCAAGATCTCGAGGGTCTTATAACCACTTTGAAATGTTTGGATTTTATTCTAAGGACAAGAGAAAACCACATGAAGTTTTTATAAAAGAGGTCAGCCTGATCGGAATTGTTTGAAGAAGCTAATACTTAATGTAAGGTGGTATAATTGAGAACACTGAAACCAGAAGGAGGGAGTCACGTTTGGAAGTTGTTGAATTAATCCAGGCAGAAATGGGGACCTGGACTCAGTTCATGAAAATAAGCTTGAGAGAAATTAAATAAAAATTGGAAAATGTTTTAGAAGATAGAGATGGCATGATTTGATAACAAGCAGGGAAAATAGAGTAAGGAGGACATATAAGGGTGGCATTAAAGTTTCCAACCTATTAATCAGAAAGTAAGGATGGGGGAAAATAATAAAATATTGCAACAGTATAATTACAAGTTTATATATATTTGTTTGTTTACTTTCTTTTTTTTCGATTTTTATACAGGTTCATACCTATAAACTTTTTAATTAGAGTTTTATTTTTTGATAAATGTGCATGGAATAGTAAAGAAAGCCTAATGTTAATTGAAATGAGGTCATTTAAGGTGAAGAGTTTTGTCTGAGGATAATTAACAATCCAAACCCGCAAGTGACTCATTTATTTTGGATTCATATGTCAAATGTAATGTGTAATTTGTAATATCTACTTCACATTTTTACTGTTTAACCATATTTTGAAATCTGGTTCCAAATTAGTGATTGAGACATAAATATTTTCTTTGAGTATTCTTCTTTAGTTATATAGCCACTTTTCAGATAGGACTATGGAAGCTTGTGTAATGGAGACTAGTAATCATTTAGCTAATTTGATCACCGATAATAACTAATTTGATTCCTATGCCCCAAACAGAGAAATCTATGGTATTTTGACCTTATGGATAAGCTATCCACAATGGACTAGTTACCCAAATAATGAAAAACAGTCACTGTTTGAATCATTCCTTAGGAATTTGCCATTTCATTTATCCAGCTGAAATTCAATATTTTAAAGTATATCTTAAGAAAATGATAAACTAAGATTGTGTTTGTAACAAATTAATCAAATATTTAATGTTCTTAGTAAATACCTTATAAATCAATAACATATATACATACACACAATGACAACAGCAATAACAACTAACTTGATTTAAAAATGTGCATGGGTAAGTCATTTGTGAAACATTAGATATAAATTGCCAATAAACATGGCACAATATAAATCTCAGCAGTGAAAATATACTGTACATTAAAATAAAAATCTACTTTTCTTCAATCAGCCAAAACCTATTTTTTAGAAAGGTAGTAGCTAATGAAGTTATTCATGTATAATAGTTTAAAGAACGTTCTTCCACTTGACTCTTGCCTTTAGCCAGGAACTCAGCTAATCAGGATTCTTTGCCCAGGAAGTTTTTCAGTGTTTCATTCTTGAATGGTCCAGGATGCTAGTGTTTCATCTTTCATGGTGTTCTTTAATACATAATAACCTTGAGCTTTAAAAAAAGAACATTCTTCCATTCCACTGTTTTTAGTATATCCTTTCTGAAAGCAATTTGGCAAAGTATATCAATAAACTTACCATACATATCCTTTGAGACTCTAGGATTTCTAGGAAAATAATCATAAACTTGTTAACTTTTTATATAAAGGATACTCAATTATTTTTTTCAGTAAAGAATTAAAAAAAACAAAAAAGCAAAAAAGAAACAACCTAATATTCAACAATATTTGTTTGGTTAAAATTTATTGGTATATGCATATTATATAATATTAGGTGGCCATGAATATTTTCAAAGAACATTTGACAATATAAAAGAATCTGTAAAACAGTTGTATGTTTCAGTCACATTACTATGATTTGTATAATATTAAAGTAAATATGATCTTCTAAATTATGGGAGTGGAGAGGTACCAGGACTCCTGTAGCATATATTGTAGATGAATTTGGCTTCGAACGACCTTCTATAAATAACTACTCAGATGCCCATATCTGGTTATCAGTTTTAGTATGCCCCTGTGCTTTCCTTTATAAGGTATAAGCTGACTAACTTATGGGAAGGGCCAGTTCGCAGGGTACTTTTTGACCTTTTTTTTTGCGGTATGCGGGCCTCTCACTGTTGGAGCCTCCCCCGTTGGGGAGCACAGGCTCCGGACACGCAGGCTCAGCAGCCATGGCTCACGGGCCCAGCCATTCCGTGGCATGTGGGATCCTCCCAGACCGGGGCAAGAACCCGTGTCCCCTGCAACAGCAGGCGGACTCTCAACCACTGCGCCACCAGGGAAGCCCTTTTTTGTTTTTTTGTTTTTTTTGCTTTTTGATCTTTATTCACAGAACTTATCCACAATAAAGGTTCCAAGAAAGTCTGAGGTATTTAATATTGTTGAAGATTTTCCAAGAGAATCAGCCAAATGTATTGCAAATTTGTCGTTCCACCACCCAAAGCAACTAGATTATTTATTTCTACTCAAATTCTGAAGTTAGTTAATAGAAATGATCACTGAGTAATTTACAGCTCCTGATCTTTTAGTGCCACTTGATACTCCAGATAATTTATCTGACATTGCTTGAAAGGGGTAGTTCATTTAGAAGGACATATATACAAATAATTTTTGCCATCTATTTTATGTAACTATAATTCTCTGGCATTCTATTTCTTTCTTTTATATTTATATATTTATTTATTTTTGGCTTGTTTTATTGATTTATTTTATTGAGGTATAGTTAATTTATAATATTATATTAGTTTCAGGTGTCCAACATGGTGATTTAGTAACTTTATAGGTTTTACTCCATTAAAAGTTATTACAAAATAATGGCTATAATTCCCTCTGCTGTACAATATATCCTTGTTGCTTACATTTTATACAAGGTGGTTTGTGTCTCTCTTTTTTTTTTTTTTTAAATTGGAGTATAGTTGCTTTACACTGTTGGGTCAATTTCTGCTGTACAGCAAAGTGAATAAGTTATATGTATACATATATCCACTCATTTTTGGATTTCCTTTATATTTGTGTCACCACAGAGCACCAACTATAGTTCCCTGTGCTATACAGTAGGTTCTCATTAGTTCTCTATTTTATACATAGTAGTGTATATATGTCAATCCCAATCTCCCAGTTCATCCCTCCCCCTCTTTGGTATCCATATGTTTGTTCTCTACGTCTGTGTCTCTATTACTGCTTTGCAAATAAGTTCATCTATACCATTTTTCTAGATTACACATATATGTGTTAATACATGATATTTGTTTTTCTCTTTCTGACTTACTTCATTCTGTATGACAGTCTCTAGGTCAATCCATGTCTCTGCAAATGATGCAATTTCGTTTTTTTTTATGGCTGAGTAATATTCCATTGTATATAGGTACCCCTTCTTTTTTATCCATTCCTCTGTTGATGGACGCTTAGGTTGCGTCCATGTCTTGGCTATTGTAAATAGTGCTGCAATGAACATTGGGGTGCATGTGTCTTTTTGAATTATGGTTTTCTCAGAGTATATGCCTAGTAGTGGGAATGCTGGGTTGTATGGTAGTTCTATTTTTAGTTTTCTTAAGGAACTGCCATACTGTTATCCAAAGTGGCAGTATCAATTTACATTCCCACCAACAGTGCAAGAGGATTCCCTTTTCTCCATACCCTCTATAGCATTTATTGTTTGCCGATTTTTAATGATGGCCATTCCCACTGGTGTGAGGTGATACCTCATTGTAGTTTTGATTTGCATTTCTCTAATAATTGGTGATGTTGAACAACTTTTCATATGCCTCTTGGCCATCTGTACATCTTCTTTGGTGAAATGTCTATTTAGGTCTTCCCCCCATTTTTGGATGGGATTGTTTTTTTCTTTTTTTTTTTTTTTTGATATTGAGCTGCATGAGCTCTTTGTATATTTTGGAGATTAATGCTTTGTCTGATGTTTCATTTGCAAATATCTTCTCCCATCTGTGGGCTGTCTTTTCATCTTGTTTATGGTTTCCTTTGCTGTACAAAAGCTTTGAAGTTTAATTAGGTCCCATTTGCTTATGGGACCTAATTAAACTTATTTGCATATGACCCACCATGAGGTGGGTCATAAAAGATCTTTCTATGATTTATGTAAAAGAGTGTTTTTTCCTATGTTTTCCTCTAAGAGTTTTGTAATGTCCGGTCTTACATTTAGGTCTTTAATCCAGTTGGAGTTTAGTTTTGTGTATGGTGTTAAGTAGTGTTCTAATTTCATTCTTCTACATGTAGCTGTCCAGTTTTCCCAGCACCACTTATTGAAGAGGCTGTCTTTTCTCCACTGTATAATCTTGAATCCTTTGTCATAGATTAGGTGACCATAGGTGCATGGGTTTATCTCTGGGCTTTCCATCCTGATATGTTTATCTATATTTCTGTTTTTGTGCCAGTACCATACTGTCTTGATTACTGTAGCTTTGTAGTATAGTCTGAAATCTGGGAGCCTGATTCCTGCAGTTCCGTTTTTCTTTCTCAAGATTGCTTTGGCTATTAGGGATCTTTTGTGTTTCCATACAAATTGTAAAACTTTTTGTTCTAATTCTGTGAAAAATGCCATTGGTAATTTGATAGGGATTGCATTGAAAATGTAGATTGCTTTGGGTAGTATGGTCATTTTCACAATATTGATTCTTTCAATCCAGGAGCATGGCATATCTCTCTATCAGTTTGTGTCATCTTTAAATTATTTCATCAGTGTTTTATAGCTTTCCAAGTACAGGTCTTTTGCCTCCTTAGGTAAGTTTATTCCTAGGGATTTTATTCTCTTTGTTACAATGGTAAATGGGATAGTTTCCTTAATTTCTCTTTCTGATCTTTCTTTGTTAGTGCATAGGAATGCAAGAAATTTCTGTGCATTAATTTTGTATCCTGCAACCTTACCAAATTCATTGATTAGTTCTAGTAGATTTCTGGTGGCATTTTTAGGATTTTCTATGCATAGAATCGTATCATCTGTAAACTGTGACAGTTTTACCTCTTCTTTTCCAATTTAGCTTCCCTTTATTTCTTTTTCTTCTCTGATTGCCATGGCTACAACTTCCAATACTATGTTGAATAATAGTGTTGAGAGTGGACATCCTTGCCTTGTTCCTGATGTTAGAGGAAATGCTTTCAATTTTTCAACATTGAGAATGATGTTTGCTGTGGGTTTGTCATATATGGCCTTTATTATCTTAAGGTAGGTTCCCTCTATACCCACTTCCTGAAGAGTTTTTATCATAAATGGGTGTTTTTTCTCCATCTATTGAGAAGACCATATAATTTTTAATTTTCAATTTGTTAGTGTGGTGTATCACATTGATTGATTTGCATATATTGAAGAATCCTTGCATCCTTAGGGTAAATCTCAGTCCTCGTGGTGTATAATCCTTTTAATGTGTTGCTGGATTCTGTTTGTTCATATTTTGTTGAGGATTTTTCGTCTATGTTCATCAGTGATATTGGTCTGTAATTTCCTTTGTTTATGATACCTTTGTCTGATTTTGGCATGACGTTGATGGTGGACTCATAGAACAAATCTGGGAGTGTTCTTCCCTCTGCAATTTTTGGAAGAGTTTGAGAAGGATAGGTGTTAACTTCTCTGAATGTTTGATAGAATTTGCCTGTGAAGTTATCTGGTCCTGGATTTTTGTTTGTTGGAAGACTTTTAATTACAGTTTCACTTACATTACCTTTGATTGGAAAGTTGTACCTTTCCAAGAATTTGTCCATTTCTTCCAGGTTGTCCATTTTATTGGCATATAGTTTCTTGTAGTAGTCTCTTATGATCCTTTGTATTTCTGTGGTGTCAGTCATAACTTCTCCTTTTTCATTTCTAATTTTATTGATTTGAGCCCTCTCCCTTTTTTTCTTGATGAGTCTAGATAAAGTTCATCAATTTTGTTTATATTCTCAAATAACAAGCTTTTAGTTTCATTGATATTTGCTATAGTTTTCTTCATTTCTATTTCATCTATTTCTGATTTGATCATTATGATTTCTTTCCTTCTACTAACTTTGGGTTATCCTTGTTCTTCTTTCTCTAGTTGTTTTAGGTGTAATGTTACATTGTTTATTTGAGATTTTTCTAATTTCTTGAGGTAGGATTGTATTGCTATAAACTTCCCTCTTATAACTACTTTTGCTGCATCACATAGGTTTTGGGTCATCGTGTTTTTGTTGTCATTTTTTTCCAGGTATTTTTTGATTTCCTCTTTGATTTCTTCAGTGATCTCTTGGTTATTTAGTACCATATTGTTTAGTCTGCATGTGTTTTTTACATTTTTCTCTTGTAATTCATTTCTAATCTCATAACATTGTAGTCAGAAAAGCTGCTTGATATGATCTCAATTTTCTTAAATTTACCAAGGCTTGATTTGTGACCCAAGATGTGATTTATCCTCAAGAATGTTCCACGTGCACTTGAGAAGAAATTGTATTCATCTGCTTTCGGAGGGAATGTCCTATAAATATCAGGTCTCTCTTGTTTAATGCATCATTAAAGGCTTGTGTTTCCTTACTAATTTTCTGTCTGGATAATCTATCCATTCATGTAAGTGGAGTGTTAAAGCCCCCCACTGTTATTGTGTTACTGTTCATTTCCCCTTTTATGGCTGTTAGCATTTGCTTTATTTATTGAAGTGCTCCTCTGTTAGGGGTATAAATATTTACAATTGTTATATCTTTTTCTTGGATTGATCCCTTGATCATTACGTAGTGTTGTTCTTTGTCTCTTACAATAGTCTTTATTGTAAAGTGTATTTTGTCTGGTATGAGAATTGCTACTCCAGCTTTCTTTTGATTTCCATTTGCATGGAATATCTTTTTCCATTCCCTCACTTGCTATCTGTGTGTGTCCCTAGGTCTGAAGTGTGTCTCTTGTAGGCAATATATATACGGGTCTTGTTTTTGTATCCATTTAGCCAGTCTGTGTCTTTTGGTTGGAGCATTTAATCCATTTACATTCAAGATTATTATAGACATGTATGTTCCCATTACCATTTTCTTATATGTTTTGTGTTTGTTTTTGTAGGTTTTTTCTCTCTTGTGTTTTCCATCTAGAAGAGTTCCTTTAGCATTTGTTGTAAAGCTGGTTTGGTGGTGCTGAATTCTCTTAGCTTTTGTTTGTCTGTAAAGCTTTTTATTTCTCCATCGAATCTGTATGAGATACTTGCTGAGTAGAATAATCTTGGTTATAGGTTTTCCCTTTCATCACTTTAAATATATCCTGCACTCCCTTCTGGCCTGCAGATTTTCTGCTGAAGAATCAGCTGATAACCTTATGTGGAGTCCCTTGTATGTTATTTGTTGCTTTTCCCTTGCTGCTTTTAATATTTTTTCTTTAAATTTAATTTTTAGTTTGATTTAGTTTGATTTTAGTTTGATTGATATGTGTCTTGGTGTGTTTCTCCTTGGGCTTATCTTGTATGGGACTCTGCATTTCTTGAACTTGATTGACTATTTCCTTTCCCATGTTAAGGAAGTTTTTGACTATAATCTCTTCTAATATTTTCTCAGACATTTTCTCTTTCCTTCTTCTTCTGGGACCTCTATAATTGGAATGTTGGTGTGTTTAGTGTTGTCCCAGAGGTCTCTGTTCTCATTTCTTTTCATTCCTTTCATTCTTTTTTCTTTATTGTGTTCTGTGGCAGTTATTTCCACCATTCTATCTTCTAGCTCACTTATCTGCTCTTCTGCCTCTGTTATTCTGCTACTGATTCCTTCTACTGTATTCTTCATTTCAGTTATTGTGTTGTTCATTACAGATTGTTTGTTCTTTAGTTCTTCTAAGTCCTTGTTAAACATTTTTTTATCTTCTTGATTTATGCCATCATTCTACTTCCAAAATCTTGGATCATCTTTACTATCATTTCTCTAAATTATTTTTCAGGTAGATTACCCATTTCCTCTTCATTTATTTGGTCTTGTGGTTTTTACCTTGCTCCTTCATCTGCACCATATTTCTCTGTCATCTCATTTTGTCTAACTTACTGTGTTTAATGTTCTCCTTTCTACAGACTGCAGGGTTGTAGTTCCTCTTGTCTGCCTCCTCGTGGGTAAGCTTGGTGCATGGGTTTGTGTAGGCTTCCTGGTGTGAGGGACTGGTGCCTGTGCTCTGGTGGGTGGAGCTGAGTCTTTTCCCTCTGGTGGGCAGGGCTGTGCTCTGCTGGTGTGTTTTGGGGTGTCTGTGAGCTTAGTATGACATTAGGCAGCTTGTCTGCTGATGGGTGAGACTGTGTTCCTGTCTTACTGGTTGTTTGGTGTGAGGTGTCTAGCATTGGAGCCTGCAGACAGTTGGCTGGAGCCAGGTCTTGGTATCGAGATGGATACCTCCAAGAAAACACACACTGATTAATATTCCCTGTGCCCAAGAATTCTCTGGCAGTCCAGTGTCCTGGACTCAGGACTCCCACCTGGAGGCCCAGGCCCAACACTTTGCTGGGAGACAAAGAGCCCACAGACTTCTCAGTGCAGCCAGAGGAAAGAAAAAAGCTCTGGCAGGCAGTTGCAACAGACTAGGGTGTACTCGCTCTGGTGGGAGTCCCTCCCAGTGCCCTTGGAGGCAGGTGCTGGCATGTGGGTGTGGCGGTGGCCCCACCCCTTGTGCGCCACTCAACAATGGTGCCTCATTTCCTAGGCAGACCCAAGGAGATTCCCAAGGAGGATTTGTGATGGTCTGTGCTCAGGACCCTAGGGCTTACATGGGCAGAGGAGACCTTAGCTTGAGGGGCAGGTGAGATTGCTCAGATGGGTGCCTCTTCCAGTGCCCACGGAGGCTGAAGTAGGCAGGTGGGGAAGGGGCTGCAATGGTGGCCCTGCTTCTTGCACACCACTCAACAGTGACAGCTTGCTTCTAGGTGTCCCAGGCTTTTTCCACAAATTTTTCCATTTGTGGAGCTCCTTACTCCTGTCTCTTCAGGCTGTTTATTTTCACAGCAAACAGCTGTCCCCTCCCTGGTGCCAAACCCACTTTCCAGCACCCAGCCTCACTCTGCAACAGGAGACACACAACTCAGGCTGGGGTATGCAAGCCTGTGGCACAGAAAGTGCAAGCAGTTCTGATGTTGTCCTGCCTTCCACAGACCATTGGCTGCATTCTCCTTCAATCTTCCAAAGTTCTTTTTCTGTCCCAGTTGATTTCCCCACCATGAAGGGTTTTTCTGAGTTCAGGAACCTCTCCTCACCTTCAGCTTCCCACTAGGGTTGCTGTTTCCTTTTTTGATTCCCTTTTTTCTTCCTTTTGTCCTACCCAGTTGTGAGGGGATTTTTCATGTAATTTAGGTGTCCAAATTCTTCTGCTAATATTCAACAGGTACTCTGTGAGAATTGTTCCATTTGTAAATGTGTACTTGTGAGGAGAGATGAATTCCATGTCCTCCTATTCCGCCATTTTGACCCCTCTCTGCCATTCTTAATCTCTTTGTGATAAACTTTATTTTACCCTGGTTTTTGTTTTTTTGTTTGTTTTTGCTTATGTTCAAGGGATAGAATCAATTTCCATGAACATATAACATTTTTATGGAAAAAATACACCCTCCTCATAAAGATACTCAAAGTTCTGAAATAGTTCTTATTAATTGGAATTATTGGGTTGGCCAAAATTTTCCTTTGTTTTTTAAGTAAAAATAAAAGACACATTTTTCATTTTCACCAAGAACTTTATGTTCCAGGTGTCTTTTACAGTCTTTCAGGGAATTGAAATTTTTCCATTAAGAGAATTTTGTAAAGACCGAAAATAAATGGAAATCCAAAAGTACAATGTCTGGTGAATATGGCAGATGAATCAGAACTTCCCAGACAAGCTGTCACAGTTTTTGCCTGGTCATCAAAGAAACATGCAGTCTTGTTTTATCCTGATGGAAAATTATGCATTTTCTGTTGACTAATTCCTGATGTTTTTCACTGAGTGCTGCTTTCATTTGGTCTAACTGGGAGCAGTACTTGTTAGAATTAATCATTTGATTTTCCAGAAGGAGCTCATAATAGAGGACTCCCTTCGAATCCCACCGTATACACATCATCTTCTTTGGATGAAGACTGGCCTTTGGTGTGGTTGGTGGTGGTTTATTTTGCTTGCCCAACAATCTCTTCCATTCCACATTATTGTACTGTATCCATTTTCATTGTCTGTCACAATTTGTTTTAAAAATGGAATGTTTTCTTTACATTTAAGTAGAGAATCACATGTGGAAATACAGTTAAGAAGGTTTTTTTCGCTTAACTTATGTGGAACCCAAACATCAAAGCGATTAACATAACCAAGCTGGTGCAAATGATTTTCAACACTTGATTTGGATATTTTGAGTATTGTCAGCTATCTCCTGCATGGTATAACATTGATTGTTCTCAATTAATGTCTCAATTTCATCGCTGTCAACTTCAACTGGTCTACCCAACAGTGGAGCCTCGTCCAGTGAGAAACCTCCAGCAAGAAATTTCTCAAACCACTTTTGACACGTCTGATCAGTCATAGTACCTTCTCCATACAATGCACAAATCTTTTCTTGCGTTTCTGTTGCGTTTTTACCTTTCTTGAAATAATAAAGCATAATATGCCAAAAATGTTGCCTTTTTTCTTCCATCTTCAGTATTAAAATGGCTATTCAAAAATTCACCAATTTTGATAAGCTTTTTAATGCATTATGATATGAAAGCTGTCACAATACAATCCAGCAAAATTGTTTCGAATGAAGTTAAAGACAACTAAGAGCTACTAGAGCCATCCTATGGAAAAACCGAATGAAATTTTTGGCCAACCCAGTATCTCAGTCACTTTTAAATCGCAATGATCACCTTCCTTTTCAAGTTCTCCAAAGACTTTTATATGCTAAATCAACTTCCCAATCAATATTCAATGGAGGAAAAAATGGCTCATTCACTCATTCATTCATCCAACAAGTATTTATGGCTTACTTTTCATGATATACTCCAATGAAAAAGAGTACTTGTTTTCATGTAGTTGAATAACTAAAAGGAAAACTAAACATTTCAATAATTTTTAAAGTATTCATTAATTACTATTAATATATAATCATAATTATATTGATATCAGTTATGTATCAATAGCAATTAATTCAAAATTATCTGATGTATTAATTAACATAATCTCTGAACTTCTGTTCTGTGACTACACAGACAAATTCACTCTTCACTTATCTTTCTATTTAAGAAAGAAAGAAAATGAATTGTGTAAATACTTCTTAAAAGGGTTCTTAGTAAGGCAAAGTCATTCCAACTTTTCAGGTTGTATTTAATCAAATCTTAACTGCTTTTAAAGGAAGGCCCAGCACAAACACTATGTGTCTTATGACTCCCTAATTGACTTCCTATCCAGAAGTGTTTCTCTTTCTCAAACTAGCAATAGCACTTCATTTGGAAATTTATTCTAAGGAGTATAAACATTTTTTTTTTTAAAGATACAGTTGTATGCATCTATTCCACTTATTAGAGGGTAATATTTTGAAATTTTAGACCATAATATTTAAATTTTAATGTTCAATATTTTGCTGTAACATGTACCCAGTAAATGTTGTTAAATTAACAGATGCATTAAAATGCATAATATTAAGATGAGTATTTGTGTGTGTATGTGTATGTGTGACAGCAAGAGATAGGCAGAAATTTTATACTGACCCAGAAACATCTTGTTTCTATCAAGTCTCTAACTCAACATACCCCTTGATAGAAAAGAATATTGAAATAAGACTCTTTTCTCTGACTCTCATATTTGTCACTCTGAATGTTAATTCTCTCTAGCCCTGTTTTCATGAGTCTTCAGGTTTTTTAATCTAGTAATCCAGTTTTCCACCCTGGAGACAAGGGACTTACTAGCAACCTGAACTCTGGAATATCTTATTCAGAGACCATAGTATTACTAAAGCCCTAGGGAAAGCAAATTCAGAGCATCACAGATGAAAAGTTCTAAGTTTTTTCTAACTTAGGGTCATCGTGGTATAGTTCAAAGAACTTGAACTTTAGCATTGATATAGGGAAGGTTGAGAAGACAATATTGAAGCAACTCTTGAGGATGTATAAGATTTAACAAGGTGAATAAAATGAGAAATATATTCCAGGCAGAGTCAGTGTTGCATGCAAAAATAAAGAAATGGGAAAAACTCTAGTGATTACAAAAAACTACAGTTATTTAGTATTGCTAGAACTTAAAGTGCAAAGGAGGTAGTGGTAGAAGTTGAATTTGGAGAGGAATAGATGAATGAAGTCATGAAGGGTCAACTATAGCACATCTAAAAATTTGGACTTTATTCTGTTAGTGACATGGAGGCACTGAGGGTTTGGTAACGTGAAATATCACTCTAGGTATATAATAGTATAATTGTGAAGTGAACTAAGAGGCTAGAGCAATAGATAAGGCATCTATATCAATGTAGAAGTTATTCAAGATCACTCAGGTCTTATCATAGAAAGATACTGTGATCACACGTCAAAACAATAAATAAGGAAATTGACTCTAAGTTTGGCAACAGAGAAGGGGAGAAGATGGTTTCAAAAGAAGTCATAAACCTTAAAAAATAAGATTGTTTACTTGTTTGTGTGTTTGTTCTGAAAAATGTGTGTCTGTAATGATCTGGCAGCATCCATGAAGAATGAGAAGTTCAGCAAGTACCAGCCATGCTCTTGGTGAATGGAATTTTTCTGGTCAAAGATAAAGAGTTCTTGAAACTAACATGGTTGAGGATTTGGGGAAGGGAAAGTGGAGTCTGTACTTACTTAAAAGATAAAATTGGAAGCATTTAGGTATTATTTGGTTGTGGGTAGTAGAGAAAAGGAGAAGTTGAAGGCACTATCCCATTTATGGGCTTGGTTTTGGATGACTATTTGATCATAATAAGACTGAAATATTTAGAGGTTAACTGAACTGGTTTTTGATCCTGGGCTCATTACCTATCATCTACATTCTCCAAGATACATTACCTAATTTTGAAACTTAATTTTCTCGACTGCAAAATGAAAATGTTACCTACTTAATATGGTTGTGTATTAAATAACAGTATACCTGTAAAACACCTACCACAGATCCTAATAGACAGCATCAGACACTGTAAACATTAGTTCTTATCCAATTTCTACCCTTACTTTTCCCAGGCCATTTATAGAGAGACAGTATGGCTTAGTGGATAAGAGTTTGGACTTTGAATTAGACAAAATGAGCTTAAATCTTGGTTCTGCCAAGCACTATTTGATAATGGTGAGTTAGTTAATTTTTCTAAGCTTCAGTATCCTAATCTGTAACATAGGGATAGAAATACCAACATATCAGTGTTGTCCCAGGGGTTAAGTGGGAAAATATATTTAATTTGTATTGACAAGTGCAAGTCATATTGTACTTAAACTTCATAAAAAATAATTATTCTTAAATTGCTCTGAGAGGACATTTTAAGAGAGTCCCCATACTGGATCCAAAGCTTTCCTCTTTGATGCCTGTAATTATTTGTTGTGCCTTCCTATTGAGTAGACATATTTACTTTCCAAGAGCAATACATTTCAAGTATCAATGACCAGGATGTTGTATAGCCCCACTCATGATGCATAATGCAAGGGAAATGCCATTCCATTGAATTATTATTATTAGATTTTGGCTTAAAAGTCAGAACCGAGAGCAATTAGTCTCGAACCATGTTCCTCCCTGTGTTTGAATTGTGATATGCCAGTTTGAAGCACATATGCAGTTCATGTGACTGCTAGTTCACCTGTCACTTGCACTATAAAAAGTATTCTATTTGCTTCAAGTTCTGAGTAACACTTTTAAATTTTTGGAAAGCTTGATTAGCTAAAACAAGCCTGCCTGACATGGAATATGGCAGGGTTGCACAAATTCTGTCAGGATATATTTTTTTAAAGATTGTGGGAAAAACCTGCCAAATCTGATCCATCTGTTCACATATGAGTTCTTCAATATTAATAGGCTGGGCAATTGGGAGAATTATTTAATTAATCTCCATGGCTAGTACATCAGGTAACAACAATTATCTTTACTCTTATCACAGCAGTGTTGCTGTTTAAAATGAGTTCAGTTTGTGTTCAGAACATGATTTTAACTGATATTGGTACCCTGACAAATAAACAGTATCATGATGTTTCCACTCACCGTGAAGCAACCAAATCAATAAAAGAGAAAGTCAGAAATAGTCTGAGTGAGAACTGTCTGACCAACAAACATTTCTGCCAACCTTGGTCTTGGAGTCATTTCTATAGGATTGGATTTATGTAGATTGCTTTAGTTCCTGGAAGTTACATGGTAAGAAATGAGGTCAGTGAGAGTAAAAAGTCATGAGTTCTGATCGTCCTTACTATTTCCTACCTGTCTGACATGGATAAAATATTTAATTTTTTTGTAAAATGAGAATAAAAACTACTATAAAAGGCCATTGAACATGGACATATAATTGGCCTAGCACATAGTATATACTCAATAAATATTTGTTGAATTGTCAAATAAAATGATGTATATTATTTATGCCTTCCCTGCACAGTGCTTCATACATGGAATCAGTACTATATGAATATAGTTTTATTTCTCTTTTTTAGGTAGATGACAGTAGGAAAATTGATAAATAGATACACAGATAAATGGAGGGAAAGTACTGAAAAAGCAGATCCCTCTTTCTTCAAGGTATTTCCTCCAGTTACTAACATTAAAAATTCACCAATAGAAATTGTTTCACTTGAGTTTTGAAATAATTTTGGCAATTGTATATGCTTCAAGGGAAAAAGAATTAGCATTTATTGGGTACCTATTTGTATGGCACATACTGAAAAGGGCACATTGCCTAACTTTTTGCACTTCAGTTTTAAAACTTTTTTTTATGAAGTAGTTATTATTACACTACTTTACAGATTAAAAAAAAAAAATAGGACACTGAAATTTACTGTCTTGCCCATGGTTATCCAGATATGCCACAAGAATTGTGAGAACCTAAAGTAGAAATAAGAACTGACTCCAAATATGTATGTACCTTCTTATTCTATCATGCTATTCCATGATGACAACAAAATCATTTTGAAATGATGAGTCTTCATCTATTGTCAGTGGACACTTTGGTAGCACTAACTCAAGAAGAGAAGATAAAAATAATAGACTAGAAGAGTGGATTGTGGAAAAGAAATAGAACACTTCACAAATTTTTCTTTGGGCTAAATAGTTTTCCTTGTCACTATTTCTTCACTCCTCTTCTCAACTGGAGCTTTTTAAAGTTTCAGTGAGCACTGTTTGGATTTATACTCTCACTTTACTATTTAGATACACTGGTTCAATTTATATGTCAACTTGGTAAGCCACAGTACTTCAGTGTTGCTGAATAGGTAGGTATTTTTTAGATGAGATTAATATTTAAATTGGTAGACTTTGAGTAAAGCAAATTACCCTCCTTCGTGTGGGTGGAATTCATCCAATTAGCGGAAGGTCTTAAGAGAAAATGACTGAGGTCCTCCAAGGAAGAGTGAATTCTGCCTCCAGACTGCATTGGACTCAATCTGTAACATCAGCTCTTCCCCGAGTCTCCAGTTTCTCAACCTGCCCTGCAGGTTTTGGACTTGCCAGTACCCACATTTGCATAGCAATTGTATGACACATACTGCATATATGTACACATATCCTGTTGGTTCTGTTTCTCTGGAGAACCATGAATAATATACTAGGTCCATGACGTTGGGCAAGTTATTAAACCATTCTTTGCCTCAGTTCACTCATCTATCAAATAGAATAATCATATGGACTTTATTGGTATTAAATAAGCTTGTATATCTTCAGCATATCGAGAACAGAGGAAGGCACATTTTAAGTGTTTGCTATTATTTCAAAGTGTTTGGGACATGCTTTCTGTTCCACACTGCTTGCTTAACAGTTTCCTCCAGAGAAATCCTACCACATTAAAACATGAGTCATTGCTTTGCTGAAGATATGGATCTTGAAATCAGAAGTCCCTGGTGCTAAATAAGGACTGACAAATTGCATTCATTTTTTTTTTTTTTTGTATATCCCAATCCCTGTAAGCATTGTCTTGTTTGTTCCCCTTCCTGAGATGTTCTATATGCCAGGTAGGTATTTGTACACTGATATGTGGGCAAGGGCATGGAGAAAGGGGAGTTCTCTGAGGTCCAAGAGGACGTGGCCACCCTGGAGAAGGATTATGAAGAAGTGGGCACAGAGTATATGGATAGCAAAGATGAGAGTGAGGAGTTCTAGGGGGTTCTGTCACCTGCAATGCCTGGTCTTTTTCCCTAGTTTTTTATTTCTCATTCCATTTTTCCTTAATCCCCTACAAATACAATCCAGATTGCATGTGAAAATCAAACAACCAATCAAGTTATAGATTCTCAACACAAACAGGCTACCTGATTCTTGAAAACCTGAAATTTCTTATCTTCCCTAGCTGTGCACAGGGCCACAGGTCAGGGTAAACACCATATTAAAATTAGATGCACACACTGATTTTATTTCCAGATGAAAAAGTATGACACAGTTTGAAGCACTTTGAAGTAAATAATGGTTTACTAGAGCACTTAGTAAAGAGACTAAGATCCCTGAGTTAATTCTCTAACACTTTCGAAAAGTCTATTAAAGGTCAAGAAATGAAAAAATGTCTTGGGTTACATTTAGCCCCAAGTGAGTCATACTACCTACTTCTTTTAAAATCAGAAAATTGATTTCATCGTGGCTAAACAGTCCTTTATTGTAGTCTTTCAAATCATCCATTTTATAGATCATCTATTGGCATGATTCTTTGCTTATTCTGGAAACTTGGATATAAAAAAGTTGTTTCTGACCATACTTTTCCACTTTTTCTGAACTTATGCCAAAGTTATATGAGTTCAAAAAATTTTAATATATAAAGTGAGTTTGTATATATTTTCTTTTAAATAAAAATTGTATGTGTTTCAGATGTACAGCATGACCATTTAATATACATAGTGAAATGATTATGTAGTCAAGCTAATTAACATATTATCTTCTTAAATAGTTACCATTTTTTGTGTGTGATGAGAGCACCTGAAGTCTACTCTCTAGCATATTTCCAATATTCTATATAATATTATTAACCATAGTCATCATGCTGTACATTAGATTTCTAGCCTTATTTTCTCTACAGAACTGCAACTTTATACCTATTAACTAACATCTCCCCGCTTCCCCCACCATCTCAGACTCTGGTAACTATTATTCTAATCTGTTTCTATAAGCTCAAGATTTTTAGATTCGACATATCAGTAGGATAATGCAGTATTTGTATTTCTGTGCCTTTTTTTTCACTTAGCATAATGTTTTCATATTGTTGGTTAGCATCCTTTCATTCCAACTTGAAGAACTCCTTTTAGTATTTCTTCTAAGGCAGGTATAGTGGTGATGAACTACCACAGCTTGCTTTTCTGGGAAATTTTAAAAATCTCCTTCCTTTCTAAATAACAGCCTTGCCAAGTGTAGTATTCTTGAAGGTCAGGATTTTTTTTCTCTCAGAACTGTAAATATATTATCCTAATCTCTCCTGACTATGAGGTTTCTGCTGACAAATCCAATATGTACTTATGGGGATCCCTTTATATCTGAAGAGTTGTTTTTCTTTTTCTGCTTTCAGAATTCTCTGTTTTTGAATTTTGAAAATTTATTAAAATGTGTCCCATTTAAGATCTCTTTATATTTATTGTATTTGAAATTCTTTAGCCTACTTGGATCTGGATGTTTAGTTCTTTCTCCAGATTAGGGAAGTTTTCTCTAATTATTTCTTTAAGTATGGTTTCTGCTCCTTTTTCTTTCTCTGCTTCTTCTAGGACTATATAATGCATATATTGCTTTGTTTAGTGGTATCTCATAAGTCCTGTAGACTTTCTTCACTCTAGTTCACTCTTATTTCTTTGTGTCTTCTGACTGGGTAATATCAAATGCCCTATTCAAGCTCACTGATCCTTTCTTCTGCTTTATTGAGTATGCTGTTGAAGTTCTCAATGGAAGTTTCTAGTTCAGTCATTGTGTTCTTCAGCTCTTTAGAATTCTATAATTCTACAGAATCAGTTCTGTTTGATTCTTTTTATGCTGTTTATATCTCTGTTGAAATTCTCATGATGTTCATGTATTGTTTTACTGATTTTTTTTAGTTGTCTGTCTTCTCTTGCAGTTCGCTATGCTTCAAGGTAATTATTTTGAATTTTTTATCAGGCAATTCATAAATCTCTGTTGTTTTGTGATTGGTTTTTGGTGCTTAATTTTGTATCCATGATGGTATTATGTTTCCGTGATTATTCATAATTCTTGGGGCCTTGTATTGGTGTCTACAAATTTGAAGAAGTAGGCACCTCTTTAAGTCTTTACTAACTGGGTTTAGCAGCTAAAGCCTTTCACCAATCATTTTGAGCAGAGATTCTGGAAGGGTCATTTTGTTGGGTCTGTGGGAAGACTCATCTGGTGCCTGGGTCAGCAGGTGGGCAGGCCTGGTGTCTGAGTTCATGGGAATGGGCCTGAAGCCTGGGTCCACATGGACAGATATGATACTTGGGTCCAAAATACAGGCTTGTAGCTGAGTCCACAGTGACAGTCCTAGGACATATGTTCATGTGATAGGCCCTGGATCCTGGGTCTGTGGGTGCCTACCTGGCACCAGGGATCACCAGTGTAAATTATGACTGGCTCCACTCTATCAAGCCTGGAGACTGGATTTGCAGGGGCCAACCCGGTACTGGGAAGGGCCTTGAGTCTGAGTCTATGTAAATTGCCCTGGCACTTGGGTGGGCCTGTTGCCTTGGTCCATCATGATGAGCTGCATCCTGAGTGCACAGGTGCTGACCTGCTACTGAGGTTCACTGAGGCAGGTTTAGTGCTGGAGTTCATGGTGAAGTCTGGTGCTCACTTCATTCTCCTTCCCCATGGAGAGGGTATCTTTCTTGGAACTGGACTACCCAGGTTTGAGGAAGGGGTGAGATTGTCCATCATACCCTCTTCCATGCATCTTTTCTTATTTCTGTGCTCTACTCAGTTGCTATAATCTCTCACCTGGAATCCTTAGCTCTTGTAAAGGTATTTTTTTGGTGTGGATAGTTGCTCAAATTGATGTTTCTTTGAGGGGACAAACACTGAAACCTCTTATTCCACCACTTTACTGATGTTCTCCTCTGATATGAGGCTTTAATGGAGCTAATATACCATGTCTAAGATAGAAAGAAATTACTTTGGGCTTTCCTGGTGGTGCAGTGGTTGAGAGTCCGCCTGCTGATGCAGGGGACACGGGTTCGTGCCCCGGTCCGGGAAGATCCCACATGCCGCGGAGTGGCTGGACCCGTGAGCCATGGCTGCTGAGCCTGCGCATCTGGAGCCTGTGCTCTGCAACAGGAGAGGCCACAGCAGTGAGAGGCCCGCATACCGCAAAAAAAAAAAAGAAAGTACTTAAATATATGCCTAGTTTCTAAGTATGGTCAAACTTTATGTGTTCTTTCTGATTTAGGAGTGATGTCAAAATCAAGTTCTGCTTAAATGAGAGAGAAATGTGAAGGTATAGGTTTCTAAAGATTAAAAAAAAAATGCAGTTCTCTTAGCCTTTGTTAACAGCTATATTTTCCAGTTGTCTAGGTTACACTTCCAGACATCTCATCTACATGTCCTATATAAAACCTCAAAATTCATATGTTCACAAGTGAAATCATCATTGTCTCCCCAGATTCACATGGAAATGTATTGTTTTATCATATCCCAATCTCTTTTTTTTTCTAAAATTTTTATTGGAATATAGTTGATTTAAAATATTGTGGTAGTTTCAGGTGTACAGCAAAGTGAATCAGTTATACCTATACACATATCCACTCTTTTTTAGATATTTTTTCCCTTACAGGTCATTACAGAGTATTGAGAAACATTCCCTGTGCTATACAATAAGTCCTTATTAATTATCTATTTTATATATAGTAGTGTGTATATGTCAAGCCCAATCTCCCAATTTATCCCTTTCCCCCTACCAAATTTCTCAAGCTATAAATTCCCATACCTCTTTCTTTTCTCAAACCTGATAGCTTTCAAATCATGTTAATTCTAATTTTAAAGATGTTTTCCCAAACTAGTCACTGTTGTACATCTTTATTGCAGCTGCCTTAATAGATGATAGTAAATAGGTGCAAAAAATGTCTGGTACAATGGCTAGTGGAAACTTGCCATCCACATCATGAAAATTTATTAATCTATCCTATATTCTTTCTCATTAAGAAAATTGTTCCCCAGATATCTACTTCTAATTACTGAGATTCTGAACAGGATGACGGAGGAGCAGTAATTAACTCTATTTACCCTGCTCAAATTCTGGATGAATTGAGAAATGGGCAGACTCAGAAAATGGAAATCAATTTATAACTTTATTAATAATGTAGGTGGGAGAAACTGGCTTAGATGTGTGGGAACAATGAATTTCCTAGTACTAAATCTCAGAAGCAGACACATTACCACATTAGAAATCTGTTAAGTTATCCTCCCCATTGCAGCCAGCCCAATACAATTTAAGTGGAGAGCACTAAACCAGCATGCTTGTTTCCTGCAAGAAGCTGTCTCTGAAGAAAAAGAGGGAAGAGAAAGTAGGTTGAGTTACAGGCCTTGTTTCTCTCCCAAGGTATTTAGATTACCTTATTCCACTCCCTGGGCAGTAATAAGGCATAATATAAAGAAGTCAATATTATTTAGAAGAGTAGGGAGGAAGTGTTCCACTAACATCCCTAGAGATAACTCAAAAGACCAAATTTATTTCCCATCCCTAATCCAGACTACCTGGAGTTAGCCAAACTATGAAGTTAAGTTCACAATCCTCCATACTGTCACATTTACCCAAGACTTCTAACCCCAAATGCAAACAGTTAGGGTCCAATTACAAAGTTAGAAAGAAGCATCCACATAAGACGATCCTAATTTCTGACATCAACTGCAAGTTTGAGAATTTCTCAAAACCATCCTCAGGTTTAATAATTCAATAAAAAGGCTCACAGAACTTACTGAAACCTATTATACTCGTGGTTATAATTTTTACTGAAGAGGATACAGAAAACTAGTCAGAGGAAGAGACACACTGGGTGGAATCTGGGAACATTCCAAATGAAAGACTTCTGTTGTCCTCAGGATGGATTGCCCTACCAACATCAATGTATGATAATATACACAGAGTGTTGCCAATTCTGGGAGTTTACCCAAGCTTTAGTGATCACAGTTTTCATTGAAACTTTATTGTGTAGACATGATTGATTGATCCATTGCCCATGTTGAACTTAAAAAGATGCTTGTTTTATTAAATATTTTTTTACTGTGGTAAAATCACATAATATAAAATGTACTATTTTAACCATACTTAACTGTACAGTTCAGTGTCACTAAGTACATTGACATTGTTATGCAACTCTCACCATCATCCATCTCCCGAATTTTTCACCTTCCTAAACTGAAACTCTGTCCCCTTTAAACAGTAACTCCCCATTCCCCCTTCCCAGCCTCCCACCCCTGGCCCCTGGCATCTACCAATGTACTTTCTGACTCTATGAATTTGACTATTCTTGGTAACATGTATAAGTGGAATTTAAATTGGACTCAGTCTCTACATTGACTGATGTTGCATCATCCAAAGCCCCTACCCTATATTATATGGTTGGAGTTTATGATATAGCCAGCCCCTACCTAAGACTATAAAGTGTGTGGCTTCTCTCACCCTGAATCATTTCTTTAGAGTAAACAAACAAAAGATGTCCAAGTGGTCTACAATGAAAAACAAATATACTCATATCACACAGAAAATTTCAAGGATTTAGAGATTACCATCCAGGAGCTGGGGTCAAAGTCCAGACTTCTCTTTGGACAAGGCCCTAATCATATACACAAGCCCTATCATATCACTTCTGAACTGCACTGGTGGTGTTCTAATTGACTTCACAGCCACCCACCCAGTGTTTCTCACTTTAAGACCATTAAACTATCAAGAGTAATCTCCCTTCAAAAAAGGAAAAAGAAAAAGAGAAAGAAAGGGGTGGTGGAAGGAAACTAGACTTACTCATGTCATTTATGTTTTTTTCTCTTTAAAAAAACTTTTTTTTTTTTTTTTTGCTGATTTTCATTTCCTTTGTGGTATATAAAGCCCTCTAAAATCTAAGTTACTGTTCCATTTTCTGACATTCACCTAAGGCCTCACAGTGCACTCCTGCGGGATGACATAAAATTCTTCACTGATGGCCACTGTTCTCTGAATATTCTACTATTTTTTATGACTTAATCTGTTGGTGTTGTTTGTTTCTATAATTTCCTTCAACCCTTCTTTGTCTTAACTGTTGAATCTCCAATATATGGACTGTATATAGTAATGGTAGTGTATGAGGGTAGACCAATTGTTATAATAAATAGCCCCAAAAGCTCAGTGGTTAAACATAATACAAAAGATATATTTCACACCAGTGGGTATTTGGCCAGCTGCCTTCCACACAGTAATTCAGGGACCCAGGCTCCTTTTAGTTCAACAATGTGATTTTCTAAGGTATGCTTTCAGAGTCCTCCACTGGATCCGCTATATTCAATTAAGTGTTGAAAGAATAAAGATCTTTAGAGAGGTTTCTAAAGGCTACTACTGGTAATGGTCTATGTCGTTTCTGTTTCCACTAGTGAGAAGTAATCACATGGTCTCATCTAGATGCAAAGGCCCAGGAAATGCAGCCTAGCAGGAAAATTCAATGGAGAAACTACGGAAAAATTGGTAAACACCTAGAGAATTTCTGCCAAAACAGTTTAAATGTTACCACCTCAATGTTTCCTTCAAAATGTCTGTCAGAAATATTTATTCTGTTCTTGATAATGGCACAGTTTTTGTTCCTGTAGTGCCATATGCCACATTGATTGCAATGTATTTATTTGCATATCTACTTCCTTCAGGGAACTATGAGCTCTTAGAGAGAAGTGGCTATGTTTCATTTATCTTTTTATCTCCAGAAATTATTATAAATATCTGACATATAGTAGGTATATGATAAATACTTGTGAGTGGTATAATTAATGAATGTCATTCAAATATATTGTATTTAATTATAGGAAATTTATCTGGCTACTATCAGAATCATTAAGTAGAATTTGAAACAAGTTTTGTGACTTAGAACTTTAGAAATGGGGGAGGCTGCACTATCAAAGGAGGAGAAAGAAAGGGAGAAAAAGAAATGGTAATGAAATATTAAAGGAAGTAAAATGGAATTTTAAAAAATCGTTTTATTTCTCTTACAATGTATATAAGTACTACTGCACCACAGGGGTTGACTTTGGTTAATAGAAGGAAGGAAGATCACCTGTGATTATAGAAAGCTGAAAAATTTGCACTCTGATGAAGACAGGGAAGAATCTAAATTTTAAAACCAACCAACAATAATCTTGAATGTAGTGTCTGGCCAGAAGTCCTTTATTGGTGGTCACTGGGCAGAAATACACTTTTTTATCCAAGAGTTACTACTAACAAACATTTAAAATACTGAAATATGGCCATATAGTGTTTCTATGTATAATCTAGAGATCTACTCATTGCCATATTATTTTTATCACAGCATGTAACTATTAATGTAAATGTGCATCCATGTAAGGAATGTACTTGTAAAGTAGTTCAATTAAAAAAAAAAAAAAACTTGGATACACAAGGTTAGGGCAATTAACTGAAAAAGAAAGAAAGAAAGAAAGAAACCAAAATGGTGACCTGGGTTTTTGGGTAACCTGATTATCCCTGTAGATAATTGGAATGAAGATTATGGGTGTAATTTTCGATGGATATATACATAGCATTCTAAGTAAAAATAATCTTGTATTAATTTCCTAGGGCTGCCGTAACAAAGTACTACAAACTGAGTGGCTTAAAACGAACAAACAAACAAACTGAAATTTATTCTGTCACAATTCTGAAGGCTAGAAGACTGAAATCATGGTGTTGGAGCTGCTATCCTCTTTCCAAAGGCCTCTAGGGGAGGACCCATCCTTGCCTCTTCTAGTTTCTGACTGTTCCCATCTATTCTTGGTGCTCCTTAGCTTGTAGAAGCATCACTCCAATCTCTGCCTCTGTTGTCACATGGCATCTATATGGATGTCTGTGTGTTTGTCCTAGTTCCCCTCTTCTTCACAAGTCATATGGGATTAAGGTTCATCCTAATGCCCTCATCTTAACTTGATTAAATCTGTGGAGACCCTGTTTACAAATAAGATTATATTTACAGGTACTTGGTGTTAAGACTTCAGTATATCCTTTGGGGGAAGACACAATTTAACCCATAACTAATCTATAGGGGAAACCAAATCCAGGTGCTTAGTTTATCTCTTTTTTGCTTTCTATGCTTTCCAGTTCTAGATTTTATAGTTGTTTATTGTGATTTATATGGATAAGAAAATAACATTTTACATTTCTTCAACTTCTTGAAAGGCACTAGCAACCCATCCTGGAAGATGTCAGCAGTTTTACTTCTTCTCTTTGTGCCTAATGAGACCAGCTGGTGTTCACACACTAAGTTCCCAAACAAAGCTATGATTCCAAAAAGTGCTAGTAATTTCCATAGTCCCATTGGCTACTGAGCTTCTTGAAGTTAGTCTCTCAGGCTCAATTTTAGCACAGTCATTGGCAAGTTGTTGAGATTTCTCTTCTATCTCTAGCCTACTAGGCATATTTAGTAGATAAAATTTTGACCTGAAATTTAAAAACTGCCAGGTATTCCTCCAGGAAAGATGGGTTTATTTAGGATCAGCAGAGAATTGCTGTTCCACCTCTACAGCAATGGCAAGCCACATGCAAGTCCCCACACAACAAGGGAAAGAGAATGCTTTTGTGGAGAGGAAAAGGGAGTTGGGAGGACTAGAGTGAAAAACGAGTCCATGGTTTCTGAAATAAAAATAGGGTTGCGGTTGTTACGGTTGACTAAAATATAAAGTGATTTGTCCATAAGAAATTTGGAATCCAATTTCGGCAATAACCATCTAGCCCAAGAAAACCTCACAGTTGACACTTAGTGTGGGGTTTTGGGAAAGGACACCACGAAGTTTATCTGGATCTAGGTGTAGTGCTTATTCCAATATCAGATGCCCTAAATATTGAATTTAGGTTTGGCAAACTGCAATTTTTCTTGAGTGACCTTATGGCCCTTTAAGGCTAAAAGCTTTAGCAAATTGATGTGGTCTTCCTGTGAGGAGGTTTGAGAAGAGCAAAGAAGAAAATCACCCATATATTGCAACAAAGTAGAACCTCTAGGGAACTTTATATCATCCAGATCAGCCTTCAGTATTTGCAAGAAATAAGGACTCTCAGTAAAACCCCGAAGCATTACTGTCAAGGTAAATTGTTTTTCTTCCCAAGTGAAGGTAAAAAGGTATTGGCTAGATTCATCAGGTGAATACTAAAGAATGCACTGCATAAGTCTACTGCAGTAAAGAATTTATCAATACTTCCAATGGGAGTGAATTTCATGATGTATTAGGGTTAGGAAAAACAGGGTGTTGAGGGATAGCAATGTTGTTTATTGCTCAGAAATTCTGGAAAAACCTCTACCCTTAGCCCTTAGATTTTCTTACCAGTAACATGGGTGTGTTGCAGAGGCCAGTACAAGGGATAATAAGGCACTGAGCCTTGTAATCTTCTATTATGGGCTCTATGCTTTGAAGGTCTTCTCTACTTACAAGGTATTGATTAATTCTAGGAAGAGATTTTGAGAGGTCTGTTTGAATTTTGATTCAACGGATCTCTAACATCCATTGGAGATTTTGCCCATAAGGAAAGTGGTAGCTGATTCAACAGGGAAAAATTGAACTGTGTTTCTAGAATCTACTCAAGTACTGTCAGAGATGGCTCAAATAAAAGATGTCAAAGACTCATTTAGTTTACCTGGTAGTTTACTTTGATGACTACTGTCAATGTCTTTAATTATGTCCCCATATTAGGAGAGAGAAATACCAGCATGATACTTCTCTAAGAAGTCTTGGCCCAATAAATGGATGGGAGGAGAAGTTAAGGAGAAAAGTGTGTGTATCTCACATAGGGCCTAAACGAAGGAGAAAACGTTCAGAGAAAGAAACATCTTGTGGTTCATTAGAGATCCCCACTATTTGAAATGTTTTAATACTCCGCCCTAGGGAGGAATTGTTTTATAATAGTGGGTTGAGCACCGACAGTGTGGCTCTGGTATCAGTTAGGACTGGAAGAGATTAATCCTCAATCTGGAGAAATATTTCCTCAAGCTGATTAAGAGGGAGGATTGGGAAGACCCCCCCCAAAAAAAATCCTCAGAACTCTGTCTTTGAGAATTGGGAGGATGCTGGAAAGGCTGCTTAGAGGTCTGAAGGTAACCAGAGTGCTTAAATTTGTAATAGTCTCTTCTCCTGTGCCCCAAATCTTTGTAATAACAGCAGAAACTAGGAGGGTTTTGGTTTCATTTAGGAGCCTTCATTTAATGGAGTTATCAAGAATTTTGGCAGTATTCCTTTAAGTTAACTCATCTAGAGTGTGTGAGAGCTGGTTTGCCAATGTAACTAAATCTGGAGTGGGCATAGTTTCCCATTCCATCCTGGTCCTTTTTACTAGAAGGGAAAGGTTCTGGTTCAACCCATTAGTAAACAGAATTAAAAGTTACCTGAGTGGAATCAACATCTGAAGTAAGACCAAAATTTTCTTTAAAAACATTCTGAAGTGGATTGTAAAAATCATGAAGAGGTTCAGCAGACTTTTGTGTGTAAGCCTGAATTTTGTTCCAATCAACAGTCTTTGGAAAACCAAGAAGATTTGCTTAATGAAATTGCCTAGTGATTGCTGGAGCCTGACCATATAACAAGTTAGCAGGCTAGTCTCCCAGTTGTAATTTTGGAGATTTTTCAGGATTTTCCAATTTAGTACTTTTTGTTCATTGCTGGACCTGGCCTTCACTGACAAGCATGTGAATTTAGCTGATAAAAGTCAGAGAAACCAAGTTGATAAGTTTGAGTGACTAAATTCCTCAGCAAAATTCTGAGGATCATTGGTTACTTTGGGGAAATATTTAGCTGAAAAAATAAAAACAAAAAACTACCTGGCCCCCTGGCCCCCACTTCACCTTTAATCCAGGGAATATAAGAATTAAAAGTTTAGCCTCTGGATCCTCAGAAGCCTTAATTTTAAAGAGACAGGTTCTGACAAGAATAGAGAGTGGGGAGAGTTTCAGAGGAAAGGAGAAGTTTGGCAAGAGAATTAGCATGGGAGAAATCAAGGTATAGAGGTAGATGGTATAGAAAGGAAGGAGAAAGATTACAGCAGAGGTGGAATCTGATATTGAGGATCCAAGGGAGAGACAAGATGGCATCAGGGGCAGAGCCTGAGACAAAGAAGTCAGGAAGACTAGATTGAGGCTTCAGGAGTCATTTTATCTCTCTTTCTTTCTTTGCCTCAGTTAACCTTAAAATCTTATTTGGTAGAGAGGCAATTTTAGACTCCTAATAACGTTGGGAAGCCTCAAAATACCAATCAAAATAAGCATTCCATTCAGTTCTAGAACTTTTTGAGCTATTATAGTCCAATTCAGTTTTATGGAAAGTAAGCCTGGAGATTTCAAAAGTTACTTGTAATGGTCATGGGTATTCTAAATTACTTTTGGTAAAGATGGTCTATTTAAGTTAGAAATGCACATGCAGAAGGACTGAAGTTCTTAAACATAAAATAGGTGAGCGTCCCTGTTAGGTATGGGCTCCCTCAAGACACTTAGATAACAGATCTCATTTCTCAGAGGTTTTTCCTCTAGAGTAAAAAAACAACTTTCAAACAGCTCAAAGAGCTTATGGAACAAAGAGTTCAATTCGAACAGATTGCAAGCTAATACCAGCTAGTCCTAAGGAGACATCTTGGCCCTGGAGGAGTCAGCCTGAAGACTTTTTTAGCCAATCTCCAGAGGACAGACCCTTCCAAAGGAACAGGACAAAGTCTGAAAAGCTGGCACAGTTTCAGAGAAACAACCCTTGTTCCTGAAGGAATGGGTTGAAAGCTAGCTAGTTTCAGGAGAAACAGTCCCTGTTCTTAAGAGAATAAGCCAAAGCCTTCTCAGCAAGTTTCAATGAAACAGTCTGATCTCAGAATCAGACTGAATGGCGAACACATTTGCAAACGAATCAGTGGACAAAGGATTAATCTCCAAAGTATATAAACAGCTCATGCAACTCAATATTAAAAAAAAAAATCATAAAATGGGCAGAAGACCTAAATAGACATTTCTCCAAAGAAGACATACAGATGGCCAAGAAGCACATGAAAATCTCCTCAACATCACTAATTATTAGAGAAATGCAAATCAAAACTACAATGAGGTATCACCTCACACTGGTAAGAATGGCCATCATCAAAAAATCTATAAACAGTAGATGCTGGAGAGAGTGTGGAGAAAGGGGAACCCTCTTACACTGTTGGTGGGAATGTAAATTGATACTGCCACTATGGAGAACAGTATGGAGGTTCCTTAAGAAACTAAAAATAGAACTAGCATATGACCCAGCAATCTCACTGCTGGGCATATACCCAGAGAAAACCATAATTCAAAAAGTGTCATGTACCAAATATTCATTGCAGCACTATTTACAATAGCCAGGTTATGGAAGCAACCTAAATGCCCATCGACAGACGAATGGATAAAGAAGATGTGGTACATATATACAATGGAATATTACTCAGCCGTAAAAAGAAATGAAATTGGGTCATTTGTAGCAACGTGGATGGATCTAGAGACTGTCACACAGAGTGAAGTAAGTCAGAAAGAGAAAAACAAACATTGTTTATTAACGCATATATGTGGAACCTAAAAAATGGTACAGATGAACAGGTTTGCAAGGCAGAAATAGAGACACAGATACAGAGAACAAATGTCTGGACACCAAGGGTAGAAAGTGGCAGGGGGTGGTCATGGTGGGATGAATTGGGAGATTGGGATTGACATATATACATTAATATGTATAAAATAGATAACTAATAAGAACCTGCTGTATAAAAATAAAAAATTCAGACTGAAGAGCCAAAAGAGTACTGACATACAGAACAAGGTCCTAACCAGAGAGATAAAATCTTTGAATAGATCTTGAATAAAGTCTGGAGAGCTTCAAATACAAGGAGGATTTGAGCTCAGATCCAGGAGAAAGTTGTACCTTCCAACTTCAGTCTTGGTGAATGACAATGGAGTCAATTGCGGGTATGGGACTCATTTGCTCATCAGCCCTGGAGCCATCTTAGGTTTTCTGTGGTCCCTGTATGTACCACCAAAGTGGTAGTCTGAAATAAATAGACTACCAGATATTTCTCTAGCAAAGATGGGTTTATTCAGGTTCAGCAGAGAACTGCAATTCATGGCCTGAAACCATAGGGAGCCATGTGTAAGTCCCTGCACAGCAATGAAAGGAAAACACTTTTTTTTTTTTTTTTTTTTTTCAGTACACAGGCCTCTCACTGTTGTGGCCTCTCCCGTTGCGGAGCACGGGCTCCGGACGCGCAGGCTCAGTGGCCATGGCTCACGGGCCCAGCCGCTCCGCGGCATGCGGGATCTACCCAGACTGGGGCACCAACCCGGCAGGCGCACTCTCAACCACTGCGCCACCAGGGAAGCCCAGGATAACACTTTTTTAAAGAGTAAAAGGAAGTTGGGAGGGCTATCTTAAACAAAGAGTATACGGCTTTTCATTGGCTGAGTCCGCACGGGAAAGAAGAGGAGTCTTTTTTCTTGTTGGACTCTGCTGTTATCACAGGGCATGAGAGCTTCCCCTGCTGGTCTCCCAACTCTATTTAATTTGTTTCTATTATTATTATTATTATTATTATTATTATTTTTACAGAATCCACTGGACATAGAGTTGAAGAAGGTAAACCATAACTCATAAACCTAACTATACCCAAATACAGCAGATGTAACACAATCAAAGTCACCTCCCAAATACATTGGTATTAAAATCAAACATCAGAGTAGAATTTTCCCTGCAAACTTTCTGTTTCAAAGACAAGTTAAATGTGAATTTTGTCTTTTTTCTGCTGAAATGTTGAGGAAGACATTTAAAGTTTTCTCTTGACTCTTTGTTTCCTGCAGTAAAAAGAATCAAATAGTTCAATAAAAAATCTTAACAACAAAAAGAGGAAAGAAGAAAGCTGTATATTGCCAGGAAATGAAACAATACTATACCTGGAAGGGATTACACTAGGATAGCTAATTAAACATTTGAAATCTTGGATGTATGAACTTATAATATTTGCTTCAAGCTTGGTTGCTTTTCTGGCTCTCTTTAATGTAATTCACCAGAATTAAGGTAATATGAAGTTAATACATTAAACACACATGCATGAACACACACCATGGTTCCACAAAGATAACAACATAGGCTGTATTGAATTTGGAGAACAAGTGTTGAAGAGGTGTAGATTTTAAACTCTTGCAGACAAGAGGTTTTTTTAAAAAAAAAAAAAAAATACACAGACTCCGGGAAAATATACTTTCTATGTAAGATATGTTCCCCGATGACAATCTATTCAACAAAATTTTTTAGCACTTACTACATGCAAAACTCCATGTTAAGTGCTCTCAGGGACAGAAGTGTGGCATTAGAGGGGAAAAATTATAATGTTTGAAAATGTGATGAAGACATTAAAAGTAAATAAAATTAGCTATGTAAATTGTGAAACACTAGTTTCATCACTCCATAGCTTCAGTGAAAGTATAAAAATTCTACCATTTCACAAGATAGAAAATAAACAAAAAGAAATACACTTATCTTGTCCAAATAATCTATCCTACTAAGTCTACTATCTGTTCTATTGCCAATATATACAGTATTATCATCATACTATACTGTTATGAAGAATCTAAAGGCAAATTAGACATAGACTGATCTTTAGCTCCCGCGCAAGTTTGGGAGTTCACAGAAACCTTTAGTTTCAAAGTTTTGTTTTTGTTTGTTCTTGTTTTGGTTTGTTTGTTTTTGTAAATTTCAACAAAGGAGTTTCCACCTTCTAAAAGCATTAGTGTTAAATCTGGAATAATATTCCATCTGAACATTTATGGTAAGAAATTGATTATTGAAAATGAAGACTGAAAGGTATATATGTTAGTTATAAATATTTTTCTGGAACATCAAACTAAAATTCTGTAAATGTTTCAAAATCCCACTGAACTACAATACATTTGCTTCTGTAACCCTTTTCCTCATCTTCCTATCCTAAATAAACAAGAAATTCTTGATCTTGATAACCCCTTGATCTTCTATAGAACTCAGGACTTAGCTACTCCTTTTAGTAATATGCTCTATTGCCTTTCTCCTCTGCCCCTCCATTTGAGGTGCCAAAGACAGGGAAAATATCCTTCCATTTTGTTATGCAAAGATTGCATAAAAATAAGAATGTTTATTTGCTTTGGTGTTAACAGTTAAAAGTTTTTTTTTTTTTTTTTTTTTTTAGATACTGGCATTGCTTGCTTATATATCTATTTTGGATATAGTTTTAACAGCTTGATCAAATATGGCTCATTGCAACTTTGATCTGTGTTCTTTCACCTTAGATTTATATATGCTTTAATAGGGTGATGGTGTCAGTTGCTGCATGCCTCACTACTTATATGCAGGAAAAAGGAAAGCAGTAGTTGTTATAGAGTAACAAAGATCAAGAAAAATGTTTGTCATATTTCCAAGAAGGAATAGAATAGCTCTGTACTTGTGAGTCCCCAAACCAATTTTAGAAAATTCAGGATATTTAACAATACGTGGCATAAAAAGATTAAAAAAGATAAAGCAGGACCAGCAATAGTCAGTAACAAAATATTCAGGATCATAGGACATGAGGAAAGGGCAGTATGAAGAAGACCTATATGCTCAACTAAGAGAGATAACAGTGAGAAAAGATGTATGAGGAAGTTCACACAGTATCTCATGGACGATAAACCAGGTTGGAGATGGGGGGAAAAGAGAATTGAAATTCACACAAATCTTCACAACTGAAATATATGGATAAGGTTGGAGTTAAACATCTGAAAATGAACATTAAAATTTATTTTTGTTTGAAGTTAAAGAGAATTGCTCAGGAGTAATGTGATAAACACATACACGGGAAGATTTTGTTTGTTTAGTGGCAATACTCAAAGTTCTCCCATAGGCTACAAGATAGAAGGAGGGCATGCTTAATGTCATTATGCTTATTCTAAATACAATCTTACTAAAGCTACTTAGAAAAACGTCTTGCATTTGCACGAATTGAATTAATGGCTCACTTTCTTGTTCATCATTCTTGTGGAAGAAAATAACTGAAGATTACATTATAGCAGAAAAACATGATCTCAGGATGCTCTTCCCAGGAGAACTGTGTACAAGACCAAATAGAAGAGGGGGTTTGAACAGGAAGGCAGGTTTTAATTACAAGATCACAAGTGGCTATAAATTGCTTTCTTCAGAATGAGACATTTAGTGTATACATTTGAAGGGTAACATATCAAGTAAAAGAATATTAGAAAAATGTAAATTAATCTGAATGCTCTCTAGTGGGAGAGAACATTTTAAACAGGACAGGAAACCCAGAAACCACAAAAAGACTGACAGATTAGACTATACACAAGTTAAAATGCCTGAATGACAAATAAACCCAAACAAAATAAAAAGACAAACAATTTATTGAGAAAATATAGTTGATTGATATGATAAATGGACACTTTGTGTGTGTGTTTTTTTAACATCTTTATTGGGGTATAATTGCTTTACAATGGTGTGTTAGTTTCTGCTTTATAACAAAGTGAATCAGTTATACATATACATATGTTCACATATCTCTTAGCTTTTGCATCCCTCTCTCCCACCCTCCCTATCCCATCCCTCCAGGGAGTCACAAAGCACCTAGCTGATCTCCCTGTGCTATGTGGCTGCTTCCCACTAGCTATCTACCTTATGTTTGGTCGTGTATATATGTCCATGCCTTGCTCTCGCTTTGTCACAGCTCACCCTTCCCCCTCTCATTTCCTCAAGTCCGTTCTCCAGTAGGTTTGTGTCTTTATACGTGTCTTACCCCTAGGTTCTTCATGACATTTTTTTTTCTTAAATTCCATATATATGTGTTAGCATACGGTATTTGTCATTCTCTTTCTGACTTACTTCACTCTGTATGACAGACTCTAGGCCTATCCACCTCATTACAAATAGCTCAATTTCATTTCTTTTTATGACTGAGTAATATTGCATTGTATATATGTGCCACTTCTTCTTTATCCATTCATCCAATGATGAGCACTTAGGTTGCTTCCATCTCCAGGCTATTGTAAATAGAGCTGTAATGAACATTTTGGTACATGACTCTTTTTGAATTATGGTTTTCTCAGGGTATATGCCCAGTAGTGGGATTGCTCGGTCATATGATAGTTCTATCTGTAGTTTCTTAAGGAACCTCCATACTGTTCTCCATAGTAGCTGTACCAATTCACATTCACACCAGAAGTGCAAGAGTGTTCCCTTTTCTCCACACCCTCTCCAGCATTTATTGTTTCTAGATTTTTTGATGATGGCCATTCTGACTGGTGTGAGATGATATCTCATTGTAGTTTTGATTTGCATTTCTCTAATGATTAATGATGTTGAGCATTCTTTCATGTGTTTGTTGGCAGACAAACATCTTCTTTGGAGAAATGTCTATTTAGATCTTCTGCCCATTTTTGGATTGGGTTGTTTGTTTTTTTCTTATTGAGCTGCATGAGCTGCTTGTAAATTTTGGAGATTAATCCTTTGTCAGTTGCTTAATTTGCAAATATTTTCTCCCATTCTGAGGGTTGTCTTTTGGTCTTGTTTATGGTTTCCATTGCTGAGCAAAAGCTTTGAAGTTTCATTAGGTCCCATGTGTTTATTTTTGTTTTTATTTCCATTTCTCTAGGAGGTGGGTCAGAAAGGATCTTGCTGTGATTTATGTCATAGAGTGGTCTGCCTATGTTTTCCTCTAAGAGTTTTATAGTGTCTGGCCTTACATTTAGGTCTTTAATCCATTTTGAGCTTATTTTTGTGTATGGTGTTAGGGAGTGATCTAATCTCATACTTTTACATGTACCTGTCCAGTTTTCCCAGCATCTCTTATTGAAGAGGCTGTGCTTTCTCCACTGTATATTCCTGCCTCCTTTATCAAAGACAAGGTGACCATATGTGCATGGGTTTATCTCTGGGCTTTCTATCCTGTTCCATTGATCTATATTTCTGTTTTGGTGCCAGTACTATACTGTCTTGATTACTGTAGCTTTGTAGTATAGTCTGAAGTCAGGGAGCCTGATTCCTCCAGCTCCATGTTTCATTCTCAAGATTGCTTTGGTTACTCGGGGTCTTTTGTGTTTCCATACAAATTGTGAAATTTTTTGTTCTAGTTCTGTGAAAGATGCCAGTGGTAGTTTGATAGGGATTGCATTGAATCTGTAGATTGCTTTGGGTAGTGGAGTCATTTTCACAATGTTGATTCTTCCAATCAAAGACCATGGTATATCTCTCCATCTATTTGTATCATCTTTAACTACTTTCATCACTGTCTTAAAATTTTCTGCATACAGATCTTTTGTTTTCTTAGGTAGGTTTATTCCTATATATTGTATTCTTTTAGTTTCAATGGTTAATGGGAGTGTTTTCTTGATTTCACTTTCAGATTTTTCATCATTAGTGTATAGGAATGCCAGAGATTTCTGTGCATTAATTTTGTATCCTGCTACTTTACCAAATTCATTGATTAGCTCTAGTAGTTTTCTGGTAGCATCTTTAGGATTCTCTAGGTAGAGTATCATGTCATCTGCAAACAGTGACAGCTTTGCTTCTTCTTTTCCGATTTGGATTCCTTTTATTTCCTTTTCTTCTCTGATTGCTGTGGCTAAAACTTCCAAAACTATGTTGAATAAGTGTGTTGAGAGTGGGCAACCCTGTCTTGTTCCTGATCTTAGTGGAAATGCTTTCAGTTTTTCACCATTGAGGATGATTTTGGCTGTGGCTCTTTCATATATGGCCTTTATTATGTTGAGGAAAGTTCCCTCTATGCCTACTTTCTGCAGGGTTTTTATCATAAATGGGTGTTGAATTTTGTAGAAAGCTTTCTCTGCATCTATTGAGATGATCATATGGATTTTCTCCTTCAATTTGTTAATATGGTTCATCACATTGATTTGCATATATTGAAGAATCCTTGCATTCCTGGAATAAATCCCCCTTGATCATGGTGTATGATCCGTTTAATGTGCTGTTGAATTCTCTTCCTAGTATTTTGCTGATGATTTTTGCATGTATGTTCAACAGTGACATTGGCCTGAGTTTTCTTTCTTTGTTACATCCTTCTCTGGTTTTGGTATCAAGGTGATGGTGGCCTCATAGAATGAATTTGGGAGTGTTCCTCCCTCTGCTATATTTTGGAAGAGTTTGAGAAGGATAGGTGTTAGCTCTTCTCTAAATGTTTGATAGAATTCCCCTGTGAAGCCATCTGGTCCTGGGCTCTTGTTTGTTGGAAGATTTTTAATCACAGTTTCAATTTCAGTGCTTGTAATTGGTCTGTTCATATTTTCTATTTCTTCCTGATTCAGTCTTGGCAGTTTGTGCATTTCTAAGAATTTGTCCATTTCCTCCAAGTTGTCCATTTTATTGGCATAGAGTTGCTTGTAGTAATCTCTCATGATCTTTTGTATTTCTGCAGTGTCAGTTGTTATTTCTCCTTTTTCATTTCTAATTCTATTGATTTGAGTCTTCTCTCTTTTTTTCTTGATGAGTCTGGCTAATGGTTTATCTATTTTGTTTATCTTCTCAAAGAATCAGCTTTTAGTTTTATTGATCTTTGCTATCGTTTCCTTCATTTCTTTTTTATTTATTTCTGATCTGATTTTTATCATCTCTTTCCTTCTGCTAACTTTGGGGTTTTTTTGTTCTTCTTTCTCTAATTGCTTTAGGTGCAAGGTTAGTTTGTTTATTCGAGATGTTTCCTGTTTCTTAAGGTAGGATTGTATTGCTATAAACTTCCCTATTAGAACTGCTTTTGCTGCATCCCATAGGTTTTGGGTCATCGTGCCTCCATTGTCATTTTTTTCTAGGTATTTTTAAATTTCCTCTTTGATTTCTTCAGTGATCACTTCGTTATTAAGTAGTGTATTGTTTAGCCTCCATGTGTTTGTATTTTTTACAGATCTTTTCCTGTAATTGATATCTAGTCTCATAGCAATATGGTCGGAAAAGATACTTGACACAATTTCAATTTTCTTAAATTTACCAAGGCTTGATTTGTGACCCAAGACATGATCTATCCTGGAGAATGCTCCATGAGAACTTGAGAAAAATGTGTATCCTGTTGTTTTTGGATGGAGTGTCCTATAAATATCAATTAAGTCCATCTTGTTTAATGTATCATTTAAAGCTTGTGTTTCCTTATTTATTTTCATTTTGGATGATCTGTCCATTGGTAAAAGTGAGGTGTTAAAGTCCCCTACTATGAATGTGTTACTGTCGATTTCCCTTTTTATGACTGTTAGTATTTGCCTTGTGTATTGAGGTGCTCTTATGTTGGGTGCATAAATATTTACAATTGTTATATCTTCTTCTTGGATCGATCCCTTGATCATTATGTACTGTCCTTCTTTCTCTTCTAATAGTATTTATTTTAAATTCTATTTTGTCTGATATGAGAATTGCTACTCCAGCTTTCTTTCGGTTTCCATTTGCATGGAATATCTTTTTCCATCCCCTTACTTTCAGTCTGTATGTGTCTCTAGGTCTGAAGTGGGTCTCTTGTAGACAGCAAATATATGGGTCTTGTTTTTGTATCCATGCAGCCAATCTGTGTCTTTTGGTGGGAGCATTTAGTCCATTTACATTTAAGGTAATTATCAATATGTATTTTCCTATTCCCATTTCTTAATTGTTTTGGGTTCGTTATTGTAGGTGTTTTCCTTCTCTTGTGTTTATTGCCTAGAGAAATTCCTTTAGCAGTTGTTGTAAAGCTGGTTTGGTGGTGCTGAACTCTCTCAGCTTTTGCTTCTCTGTAAAGGTTTTAATTTCTCCATCAAATCTGAATGAGATTCTTGCTGGGTAGAGTAATCTTGGTTGCAGGTTTTTCTCCTTCATCACTTTAGATATGTCCTGCCAGTCCCTTCTGGCTTGCAGAGTTTCTGCTGAAAGATCAGCTGTTAACCTTATCGGGAGTCCCTTGTGTGTTATTTGTTGTTTTTCCCTTGCTGCTTTTAATATGCTTTCTTTGTGTTTAATTTTTGACAGTTTGATTAACATGTGTCCTAGTGTATTTCTCCTTGGATATTTCCTGTATGGGACTCTGTGCTTCTTGGACTTGATTAACTATTTCCTTTCCCATATTATGGAATTTTTCAACTATGATTTCTTCAAATATTTTCTCAGTCCCTTTCTTTTTCTCTTCTTCTTCTGGAACCCCTATAATTTGAATGTTGGTACGTTTAATGTTGTCCCAGAGGTCTCTGAGACTGTCCTTAGCTCTTTTCATTCTTTTTTCTTTATTCTGCTCTGCAGTAGTTATTTTCATTATTTTATCTTCCAGGTCACTTATCCGTTCTTCTGCCTCAGTTATTCTGCTATTGATCCCATCTAGAGTATTTTTCATTTCATTTATTGTGTTGTTCATCGTTGTTTGTTTCATCTTTAGTTCTTCTAGGTCTTTATTAAATGTTTCTTGCATTTTTGTCTATTCTATTTCCAAGATTTTGGATCATCTTTACTATCATTATTCTGAATTCTTTTTCAGGTAGACTGCCTATTTCCTCTTCATTTGTTAGGTCTGGTGGGTTTTTCTCTTGCTCCATCATCTGTGGTGTGTTTTTCTGTCTTCTCATTTTGCTTATCTTATTGTGTTTGGGGTCTCCTTTTTCCAGGCTGCAGGTTCATAGTTCCCATTGTTTTTGGTGTCTGTCCCCAGTGGCTAAGGTTGGTTCTGTGGGTTGTGTAGTCTTCCTGGTGGAGGGGAATAGTGCCTGTGTTCTGGTGGATGAGGCTGGATCTTGTCTCTCTGGTGGGCAGGTCCACGTCTGGTGGTGCGTTTTGGGGTGTCTGTGGACTTATTATGAATTTTGGCATCCTCTCTGCTAATGGGTGGGGTTGTGTTTCTGTTTTGCTAGTTGTTTGGCATAGGTTGTCCAGCACTGTAGCTTGCTGGTCATTGAGTGAAGCTGGGTGCTGGCATTGAGATGGAGATCTCTGGGAGATTTTCGCTGTTTGATATTATGTGGAGCTGGGAGGTCTCTTGTGGACCAGTGTCCTGAAGTTGGCTCTCCCACCTCAGAGGCACAGCACTGATTCCTGGCTGCAGAACCAAGAGCTTTTCATCCACACGGCTCAGAATAAAAGGGAGAAAAAGTAGAGAGAAAGAATTAGTAGAAGTAGGAAGAAAGAAAGTAAGAAAGAAAGAAAGAAAGAAAGAAAGAAAGAAAGAAAGAAAGAAAGAAAGAAGATAAAGTAAAATAAAATAAGATATAATAAAGTTATTAAATTAAAAAAGTAATTATTAAAAAAATTTTTAAAAAAACGGATGGATAGAACATTAAGACAAATGGTGGAAGCAAAGTTATACAGACAAAATCTCATACGGAAGCATACACATACACACAAAAAGAGGAAAAGGGGAAAAAATCATAAATCTTGCACTCAAAGTCTGCCTCCTCAATTTGGGATGATTCGTTGTCTATTCATGTATTCCACAGATGCAGGGTACATCACGTTGATTGTGGAGCTTTAATCCACTGCTTCTGAGGCTGCTGAGAGAGATTTCCCTTTCTCTTCTTTGTTCTCAGCTCCCAGGGCCTCAGCTTTGGATTTGGCCCCGCCTTTGGGTGTAGGTCGCTGGATGGCATCTGTTTTTCGCTCAGACAGGACGGAGGGAGCCGCTGTTTCAGGAGCTCTGGCTCACTCAGGCCGGGGGGAGGGAGGGACACGGAGTGCGGGGCGAGCCTGCGGTGGCAGAGGCCGGCGTGACGTTGCACCAGCCTGAGGCTCACCGTGCGTTCTCCTGGGAAAGTTGTTCCTGGATCCCGGGAGCCTGGCAGTGGCGGGCTGCACAGGCTCCCCGGAGGGAGGTGTGGATAATGACCTGTGCTCGCACACAGGCTTCTTTGTGGCAGCAGCAGCAGCCTTAGCGTCTTCTGCCTGTCTCTGGGGTCCACGCTTTTAGCCGCAGCTTGCGCCCGTCTCTGGAGCTCCTTTAAGCAGCGCTCTTAATCCCCTCTCCTCGTGCACCAGGAAACAAAGAGGGAAGAAAAAGTCTCTTGCCTTTTCAGCAGGTCCAGACCTTTTCCCGGACTCCCTCCCGGCTAGCCGTGGTGCACTAACCCCTGCAGGCTGTGTTCACGCCACCAACCCCAGTCCTCTCCCTGAGCTCCAACCAAAGCCCGAGTCTCAGCTCGCAGCCCCGCCCACCCCGGTGGGTGAGCAGACAAGCGGGCTGGTGAGTGCTGGTTGGCTCTGATCCTCTGTGCAGGAATCTCCCCGCTTTGCCCTCTGCACCCCTGTTGCTGCGCTCTCCTCTGTGGCTCCAAAGCTCCCCCCCTCCACCACCCACAGTCTCCGCCCGCAAAGGGGCTTCCTAGTGTGTGGAAACGTTTCCTCCTTCACAGCTCCCTCCCACTGGTGCAGGTCCCATCCCTATTCTTTTGTCTCTGTTTTTTCTTTTTTTCTTTTGCCCTGCCCAGATATGTGGGAGTTCCTTGCCTTTTGGGAGGTCTGAGGTCTTCTGCCAGCGTTCAGTAGGTGTTCTGTAGGAATTGTTCCACGTGTAGATGTATTTCTGGTGTATCTGTGGGGAGGAAGGTGATCTCTGTGCCTTACTCTTCCGCCATCTTCCCCTTGTCCTCCGACACTTTGTGTTTTTCACATTTGATAGCCTTCTGTAAATTGATTTTAAAAAAGATAAAACCAAGAGGAAACAATATCAAATATTATAACTAGGCTATTCACAAAGAGGAAGTTCAATTGGCCAGCAACCAAATGTAAAGAAGCCTCTGTTTAATTATGTGACAGGAAAGTACAATAAAAAAACAAGGAAATAGAGTCCTTACTCATCAAATTTGAAATTAAAAAAACAAGATCAAAGTCATCTATTCTGTCAACAATGTACAGAACTGGGCTATCTCATAGGTCACTCTGGGAAGGTGAGTTTCTACAAGCTTGCTAGAAAATAATGTGGTAATAGAATCTTTATCACATATACAAAGCATCTCTATGTAAGGACACTCAAACAGGAAATTTTTCATTACAATAATTGTTTATAATAGGGAAAAACTATAAAAACCTGAATATCAGTTTGCTGCAAATAATATATTGTTTTTGGTATAAGAGGAAAATTTAATATGTATAAAGATTAAAGATAGAGGATCAGGACAGGGGAACAAAGGTTGGTACCCAAGCCAGCTAAGGCATGTTGTGGCATTGTGCTCAACCGAGGAATGTATTATGTGAGATACAAAAACTTTGTCTAGGACCAATTTAAAGAAGAAAATGAGACACAGTAAGCTAAAACGGAAATTGGGGGATTTCGAGTTTAAGATACTAGGTTTCAAAATCTAGCTCATCTCTCTGATCCTCTTTTTTCTCATCTGAACAATGGAGCTAAAATACTTAAATCACAGGGCTGTTGTGAAAATGAAAACAGATAATTTTAAATCACTCAGTGTAGCTCCTGTTAGAGTATAAGTACTCGATTTAGGGAAAGAACGCTGTAGGTATCTAAAGGTTCCACCAGTACCAGCTTCACTAGGGCCCATCTGCATATTGAGACCAGAGATTGGCACAGCATAAGGAGAAAAAGCCTGACTCATTGCTCATGCCAAACATGTAGATGAAGAAAAGTGTTATTTTGAGTTTAGTTGCTTTGAAATATTATTGTTTTTCAGACACTTCCTGAGCACATAAATATTCATGAGTGCAAATCAAATATTGTAGTTATCATCCAAATTAAAAGATGTGACACCCCTTAAGAGGAAAAGATGCTTTAAAAAAGTACTTTTTAAAGTTTAGTACCTCCAGTGTAAAGTATAAAGCTTCAAAAGGGTATTGAAATTTATGGAGCTTAATTTTTTTTCAACAGAGAACAAAGAACTTAAGACTGGTTCTAAATGTCCCTATTTCCTACAAAGGAATAATAAAAGTTGCTTCTGTCATCATTTTAGGAAAGCCTTTTTGCAAATACCCATTCCCACCCCAAAAACCACAACCATTAAAAAACCTGTAGTTGAAATTTATGCAAAGAGTGTATGAGACAAAATCACAAAAGAAATACTGACTCACACACATATTCTTGCTTTACATAGGAAGGGAGGTAAGTCCGTGCAACTTCCGTGAGTTCTTCTCCATGATTTTCCTATGAAAGTTAATGGATATATAGAGTTGAGTGATGGTTGGTACATGGCAAATGTAGGAATATTCTTTATCCATTTTAACTGTTCTTTGGCCCTCTTTAAAAAAAATTCCAGGTAAACATCTATAATACCTTTTAGGTGCAGATTTAGAATGGTTTTTATAGTAGAGTTTCATTTTACAGCTTAAATATGATACTCTACAAGTTTATAAAGGTGCATTACATTTGAGGGAGCAATCCCTAAAGTCAATCCTAAAGCATGAGTTAACCATATAAGAGTTAAACTATAAAGATATTCATCATAGTCTTTTTTGTATATGTGAAAATAAGGAATCAACATGTGTTCTGTAATAGATTAGCTTAATAAATCATCAGAAACCTATTAAACATAGTGCTATTGTCATAAAAAATGTAAACTAAATTTATTACTTTGAGATGATATTTACAGTAACTTGATAAGTGAAAAAACGTTCCTTAATGTATGAAATAAGTCATATATGTTTTAAACATATGCATATACAGACCCAAGCAAAAACACACTGGATAATTATCTACAAGAATCTAAGTAAAAATATTGTTCACAGTAATTATTTTGGGGGATATTTTATATTTTAACAAATATTTTGCTTATCAACATGCTCTCATTGTTTCTAAAATCAATAAATATTTCTTTTTAGTCACACAAAATAGGATCATAAAAGTTATAGCTGCTAACATTTATTGATTGCTTACTATGGGCCAGGACATATTCAAAGCATGTGCTGTATGTCTTTTCATTAATATTTTCAACAACATTGTTACATTAGTACTAGTTTTTTAAAGATTACTTTATAGGTGAAATAACTTGGGTATAGAGCGTGGCCATAGCAGAGGTAAGAGTGTTTACCCAGGCAGCCTGACTTCAGAGATAATTTAGAAATTTAGCTTAATTAAATACATAATGTACACCACTTTAATGATCATGTGAAGTGTGCGTGTGTGTGTGTGTGTGTGTGTGTGTGTGTGTGTATGGTAGCCTCTTGTTTAGCTACTCCAAGGCTGGTTTAGATGTTCCCTCCCATCCTCTATGTTCCTATGGTATACACAGCAAACCTTTGTCATTGTAATCAACATTCTTTATGCTGTTGATTTACTTATATGTTTTGCCTTTAGACTTTGTAAGTTACTTAATATGAGATTGCATTTTTATATCCCCAGCATACAGGAAAATGCTCATCAAATGGAAGATCCTAAATAAATATTTGTTGAATGAATGAATGAATGAATGAGTGAATGAATATAATTCAAACCTGTCCCTAAGATGTATAAAATTACATTATTCGACATGATTCACACATCTCTGTGAGTACGGTATTTCAAAATAATTAATGGCAAGCCTTTCAAATGAGAGGAGAAGAAAGCATGTCTTTGCTTCTCTGTATTCTATCCCCACTCAAGACAATTGTAAAATAAAATCAGCAGGCACACACATATTAATTTTAAGAGAGGAAGTCTTTCAAATGAAGCACAAAAATACAAGTCTGTCTGAGAGGAAAATTCAGGGGGATGAAGAAAGAAATATATCTCTTATATTTTTACCAAAGAGAAATGACTCCATTCAAAACTTTATTTTAATTTTAAAGAAGGGGAAATATATATGAAGTGAGAATGAATTGTGCCAATTCAATGAACACTTTCATGGCAAAGTCTTTGGTAGATTTCAATCAGGTGATGCTTCAATCATGATGAATTTCTGTTTTCATTGTTTTGTTATTGTAGTCCCACTTCATAATGTAATTAACAAGTAAGGAAAGATACAAGGTCAAAGTAACAAGAAAATTGAAAATTTAGACAATGTTTTGATCATGTTTTAATAGCACCTCTCACCCCCAATTTGACTTTCTCTAACAAATCTCAGTTGAGAAGTTGCGAGCACAGAAAAGCAAACATTTTCATTCATCTAGGATAAGAAGTACAAGACAATTGTTTAAATTTTTTATTGAAGTTATATAAACTAATGTGAATAAAGATGAAGAATCATATAATGATCAAATTTCAGATGACAATCAAATTTCTCTTTAAACAGTGGGGAGGTTTACCATTGGTGGTAATGTTTTGATTCCGGTTTGAATGAACATATGGATGTAATGAATAACTGTTCATCTGCTTTATAACAGGGAAGGAAGTTGAAAATTAACCATCTTTAGTTTTGTCATTTTAATTCTTAAAACAGCATAATATGACAGGCATAGATGGGTTTATTCAGGATCAGCATAGAAAGATAAAAGGTTGCATTCACAGAATATAAATTCTAATATAGGGATTAAGAAATGTCAAATAGATTTTGGCCATCAAGGCAAATAAGTGTAGAGAACCTTCAATATTGGCTGGTATATCAGTTTAGTACAAGTTACTTTTAGATATTCTTAAAGTTCTTTGTGTCCTCTTCTTCAAAAATTGGTTTATAACTATACTTTTCTTTTAATTATGATGTGTGTGATGCCTTTGTTTAGTAGACTCTTTTGCTGAATGTCAAACTGACCTGTCTACAAACTTTGTTTCCAGAAATTTCAGGGACTGTTCTTGGATCCCTTTCAGTATCAATCAAGTGATGACTCATCCCACCCAGACTGTAGTTCCTCTGCTTAGGAACCACAGCATGGGAATCCATGGCATTCATTGGTGGCCTTCATGTTCCCTACAAGGTGTAGAGACAACTTAATTCTGGTATGTAAGGGAAATATGATCACTCTCTTTGTTTTAATGCTAGCAGCTTGAAGCAGTCATTTCATATGCTCTGAAGCAAAAGCTATCTGAACTCTTATGTTAAATAAGGATCATAAAAATAGTACTAGTAAATGTCACAAAGAGGGCCATTTTGTTAAATTTCATGGGTTTGCTTTAATCAATTCTACAGTGTAATAAGATTTATTAGTGGGCTGTGAGTTCCACTAAAACTGGCCAATTCAGGAGAGGTTCATGATGAGTCATTTCAGAAGCTTATTGTATGCTCTCATTCACCCTTGGAAGGAGATCAAGGAACATGCCATTTGAGATGCATGACTTGCTGTCCTAAAAGAAAATCTTTATGGCAGGAGTAAGATGGAAAATGGAAGTGTTTAGGCAGTGCCCCAAAGATCTATCTAGCAAAGGCCAACATCAAAGTTTTACATTTCCCAGCCCACTGTAAGACTTTAATGTCTAAAGGAAGTACAGGTCTGTATAGACTGTAAGTGAAAGCAAAAAGTTGGATATGTAGGCATACCCACACATTCAATATGAGAACAAAACAAACTAACAAGCTCTGGCAATGGTGTCCAAGTATGTCATTTTCTCATGAAAAAAATGTACATTGGTATTCCTTGGTCGACTGGAACATCAGTGTAAGTTTTCCAACTTCAGCAGGAATTTTTGAACATAGTGTGCATCAGTTATATACCCTTAAAATGTTGGCCACAAATGCAAACCAAAAGACAGACACATATTTGTATTTAATCTACATAATGGGCTGTTGGATGTTCATTATTTTAGCCATGCCTGGACATTGAGATTCCTTCCATTCACCTTGGATACTAAAGTTTTCTAAAGTAAAAAGGTTTAAGAAAAGTGTTTGCATAACTCAAAACTTAATCATATTATAGAGTCTAGCTAAATTTCCATGCTATAAATAACATCTAAGTGGGATAAATCAAGTAGTTTAATATCTTGGGCTTCTTTTGTATCCCATACCCAATGTTTTCTTCCCCAATTATGACTGTTCCAGTATGAAAATAAAATAGATGAAAACAAAACATTTTTGTTGTTAGCTGAAAGATGTCCGTGATTTTTAAAGAGCATTTAAGTCTTAAATAAAACATCAAAATTTCTCTGAATTTAACTATGAAAATGCTTTATATATATATATATATATATATATATATATATATATATATATATATATATATATATATATATATATATATACTATAATCTCAGTTATCTTTAGTAGTATTTCAGGCCATAATCTTTACTATTTATGTTTAGAGAATTGCCTTATTTACAGTGACTATTCAGGAGAAGAAGTGGGAGATTTATAATATAGATAGTAATTTTTTCCTTTTTTGAATTTTCTACGAACATGTGATTTTTTATACAACATGGCTTGCTGAGTCTGAGAATTGAGGGATTTAATTTTATTGGTAGAAGAAGAGAGAATAGAGTGTTTTATGTGGATAATTTATTTGATTTTACCATGCTGCATGTTTTTATAAGAAAAACTTTAAAGAAAATTAAACTCAGTAAAAAAGCACATAAAATGTTTTTGCAAAAAAACAAGTAAGGAAGTTTGCCTCTCCAAAGTGATGGGTAATGTTCTAGGACAAAAAGGGTTAAATTGCCTTCTGTTTGGAAATTGCGTGCTGTCTCTTGAGGTTTAATAAGAAACAGATGTTTGGGATTAATATGAATATTCGGAGTCCTCTGTTACTTATGAATTACTAAGAATTTACTACAAATTTTAAAGTTAGAACTAATTCAAGTAAATTGCTCTATCAATAATTTTTCTGTAGTCTGTCCCTGAAATTAAGCAAAAATATTTAAAACTAAAGCATAACAATTAAAACTCAGAGATTACCTTCTATTACTTATGAAGATGCAACCAGGGTAGAAGGTATATATTAACTAACTTTAATTAAGAGTATTCACCAAAAATTAAACATAAATGGTTTCAGAAAGTTCTTTTAATGTCTCCATACTATTCTCCAAACTGTATTAAGCACATATAGTTTATGTCTATTTAATCAGAAATAATATTAATATTCATGGAGAAAAGAACAGAATCAAGACAGAGCATGGCATGTGTGAGCAATTACATGAAGGTTTTTATTGCTGAAATTTAAATGGTGAAGAATGAAGGGGTAATACAGATGAAGCTGATGACAAACACAGAGGCCAGGAAATGAAACTTTGACCAGTTATGCTAAAGATTTTATACATCATCTCATAGGAAACATCATTCCAATGAAGAAATTTAATCCTAAAATAGATATGGTCAAATTAGCATGGATTATTTTAATACATTTTTACAGAATGGATTTGAGGAAAACAAGAGCTAGACTATAGCTAAGGAGACTAGTTATGAGACTATTACAGTGATATAGAATTGTAATGAGTATAGCCTGAACTAAGACCATAGTAATAAGAATAAAAGGGAGACTGAATTAAAAATATACATAAAAAGTAAAATTGGAAGGATGTGATCATGGGATAAGGGAAGCAGAAGATTCCAAATTTCTATTTTGGTGGAGAAGAGAATTCTGGAAATATCAGTTGAGAAAATGAGGGTAAATTAAAAATGATACTTAAGAAAATAAGATATATTAAAATACTTTATAAATAAATATTTTCTTAAATTTTTCATTTATTTTTTTCAAAAAATCTTGGTTGGTGAGGTTGAGGATCAACATCTCACCTCTCCTTGAGGATTGCTTTGGCTCAAGACAGAAGGCTCACCAAAGGTCAGGCCTCTTTCCATCAGAGCCTGCATTTAATGCTTAATCAGCTCTAATGTATGAAAGTGCAGAGTCTTCACCTCAACTTGGGAACTCTGAAAAGGCTATTTCATTTCCAAAGCTACCTATGGGTCAGAAGATGCATTCATGTTCCTGCATTGAAGCCCAATTTCACCCTGTGTCCAATCCTGTCATAGATATGAATATACCTCATATTATCAATGAACTACTGGAAACTCCTTCCTTCTGATACTTTGTTATATAGACAAATTAAATTTTATAAAGGTAAAGCCACTGTCTTTAGGTTCTTTTCTACTTGTAGCCAAAATTATACTACATTACATTGTGGTGAGAATGTATATGTATGTTGATACTGAAGGTGTAGTATGGGAATTGATTTTCCTCTGTGGTTTTTTTTTTTTTTTTTTTTTCTGCGGTACGCGGGCCTCTCACTGTTGTGGCCTCTCCCGTTGCGGAGCCCAGACTCCGGACGCGCAGGCTCAGCGGCCATGGCTCACGGGCCCAACCTCTCCGCGGCATGTGGGATCTTCCCGGACCGGGGCACGAACCCGTGTCCCCTGCATCGGCAGGCAGACTCTCAACCACTGCGCCACCAGGGAAGCCCGCCCTCTGTGTTTTGAATGTAGTGTTTAATGAACCACCTTGATAAGGGCCTCAGAGACTTAATCTTAGTATTCGTTGATTGTTATCATGGTGTATCACTAATATATTTTTTTAAATCTTGGCAATAGTTTTTTTTTTTTTTTTTCCATATTTGTATGCTGTGACTTATTTCAGTCTTCTGTGATAGTTAAATTTATGTGTCAATTGGCCAGACCATGAGATGCCCAGGTATATCTATCTATATAAACATTACTCCTGTGGATCTGTGAGGGCATTTCCAGAAGAGATTAGCATATGAATTGGTGGATTGAGCAAAGCAGTTGCCCTCCAAAATGTGGCTGGGCATTATCTTATTCTCTTGAGGACTAGAATATAACAAAAAGGCAAAGGAAAGTTGAATTTGTTCTCTGCCTGACTGTTGAGCTGGAACATCAATCTTCACCTGCCCTTGGCATTTTTGGTTCTCAGGCCTTCAAACTGGGCTGGAATTTATAACATTGACTCTTCAGCTCTCAGACCTTCTAACTATACTGCTGACTTTCCTGGGTCTCCTGCTTGCAGACGACAGATTGGACTACTCATATTCCATAATCATGTAAGCCAGTTCCTTACAATGAATCTCATTATATATAGAAAGAATTATTATATACAATGTATATTATAATTGTAACATATTTAGTTATATGTAAGTTAATGTGTTATATATAAATCTATAAATATACAAATACATATATCTATATATGTCAGATTTAGTTCTCTCTCTATATGTATATATATATTTTATATATAAATATCTATCTCTTCATATATATATATATATTCTTTTGATTCTGTTTCTCTGGAGAACAATGAATAATAAGCTTTTTAAAAAAATCCATTAATATTATGTTTAATATATATATATATTACGTCTTAATTGGAGTATAATTGCTTTACAATAGTGTGTTAGTTTCTGCTTCATAACAAAGTAAATCAGTTATACATATATATATGTTCCCATATCTCTTCCCTCTTGCGTCTCCCTCCTTCCCTCCCTCCCTATCCCACCCCTCTAGGTGGTCACAAAGCACCGAGTTGATCTCCCTGTGCTATGCGGCTGCTTCCCACTAGCTATCTACCTTATGTTTGGTAGTATATATATGTCCATGCCACTCTCTCGCTTTGTCACAGCTTACCCTTCCTGCTCCCCATATCCTCAAGTCCATTCTCTAGTTGGTCTGTATCTTTAATCCTGTCTTACCCCTAGGTTCTTCATGACATTTTTTTCCCTGAAATTCCATATATATGTGTTAGCATACGGTATTTGTCTTTCTCTTTCTGACTTACTTCACTCTGTATGACAGACTCTAGGTCTATCCACCTCATTACAAATAGCTCAATTCCGTTTCTATTTATGACTTAGTAATATTCCACTGTATATATGTGCCACATCTTCTTTATCCATTCATCTGATGATGGACACTTAGGTTGTTTCCATCTCCAGGCTACAGTAAATAGAGCTGCCATGAACATTTTGGTACATGACTCTTTTTGAATTATGGTTTTCTCAGGGTATATGCCCAGTAGTGGGATTGTTGGGTCATATGGTAGTTCTATTTGTAGTTTTTTAAGGGACCTCCATACTGTTCTCCATAGTGACTGTAGCAATTCACATTCCCACAAACAGTGCAAGAGTGTTCCTTTTCTCCACACCCTCTCCAGCATTTATTGTTTCTAGATATTTTGATGATGGCCATTCTGACTGGTGTGAGATGATATCTCATTGTAGTTCTGATTTGCATTTCTCTAATGATTAATGATGTTGAGCATTCTTTCATGTGTTTGTTGGCAGACGGTATATCTTCTTTGGAGAAATGTCTATTTAGGTCTTCTGCCCATTTTTGGATTGGGTTTTTTGTTTTTTTGTTACTGAGCTGCATAAGCTGCTTATAAATTTTGGAGATTAATCCTATGTCAGTTGCTTCATTTGCAAATATTTTCTCCCATTCTGAGTCTAGTCTTTTGGTCTTGTTTATGGTTTCCTTTGCTGTGCGAAAGCTTTGAAGTTTCATGAGGTCCCATTTGTTTATTTTTGTTTTTATTTACATTTCTCTAGGAGGTGGGTCAGAAAGGATCTTGCTGTGGTTTATGTCATAGAGTGTTCTGCCTATGTTTTCCTCTAAGAGTTTGATAGTTTCTGGCCTTACATTTAGTTCTTTAATCCATTTTGAGCTTATTTTTGTGTATGGTGTTAGGGAGTGATCTAATCTCATACTTTTACATATACCTGTCCAGTTTTCCCAGCACCATTTATTGAAGAGGCTGTCCTTTCTCCACTGTATATTCTATCAAAGATAAGGTGACCATATGTGCGTGGGTTTATCTTTGGGCTTTCTTCCTGTTCTATTGGTCTATCTTTCTGTTTTTGTGCCAGTACCATACTGTCTTGATTACTGTAGCTTTGTAGTATAGTCTGAAGTCAGGGAGCCTGATTCCTCCAGCTCCGTTTTTCATTCTCAAGATTGCTTTGGCTATTTGGGGTCTTTTGTGTTTCCATACAAATTGTGAAATTTTTTGTTCTAGTTCTGTGAAAAATGCCAGTGGTAATTTGATAGGGATTGCACTGAATCCATAGATTGCTTTGGGTTATAGAGTCATTTTCACAATGTTGATTCTTCCAATTTAAGAACATGGTATCTCTCTCCATCTATTTGTATCATCTTTAATTTCTTTCATCAGTGTCTTATAATTTTCTGCATACAGGTCTTTTGTCTCCTTAGGTAGTTTTATTCCTAGATAGTCTATTCTTTTTGTTGCAATGGCAAATGGGAGTGTTTTCTTGATTTCACTTTCAGATTTTTCATCATTAGTGTACAGGAATGCCAGAGATTTCTGTGCATTAATTTTTTATCCTGCTACTTTATCAAATTCATTGATTAGTTCTAGTAGTTTTCTGGTAGCATCTTTAGGATTTTCTATGTATAGTATCATGTCATCTGCAAACAGTGACAGATTTACTTCTTCTTTTCTGATTTGGATACCTTTTATTTCCTTTTCTTCTCTGATTGCTGTGGCTAAAACTTCCAAAACTATGTTGAATAAGAGTGGTGAGAGTGGGCAACCTTGTCTTTTTCCTGATCTTAGTGACAATGCTTTCAGTTTTTCACCATTGAGGATGATGTTTGCTGTGGGTTTGTCATATATGGCCTTTATTATGTTGAGGAAAGTCCCCTCTTTGCCTACTTTCTGCAGGGTTTTTATCATAAATGGGTGTTGAATTTTGTCAAAAGCTTTCTCTGCATCTATTGAGATGATCATATGGTTTTTCTCCTGCAATTGGTTAATATAGTGTATCACATTGATTGATTTGCATATATTGAAGACTCCTTGCATTCCTGGAATAAACCCCACTTGATCATGGTGTATGATCCGTTTAATGTGCTGTTGGATTCTGTTTGCTAGTATTTTGTTGATGATTTTTGCATCTATGTTCATCAGTGATATTGGCCTGTAGTTTTCTTTCTTTGTGACATCCTTCTCTGGTTTTGGTATCAAGGTGATGGTGGCCTCGTAGAATGAGTTTGGGAGTGGTCCTCCCTCTGCTATAGTTTGGAAGTGTTTGAGAAGGATAGGTGTTAGCTCTTCTCTAAATGTTTGATAGAATTCGCCTGTGAAGCCATCTGGTCCTGGGCTTTTGTTTGTTGGAAGATTTTTAATCACAGTTTCAATTTCAGTGCTTGTGATTGGTCTGTTCATATTTTCTGTTTCTTCCTGATTCAGTCTCAGCAGGTTGTGCATTTCTAAGAATTTGTCCATTTCTTCCAGGTTGTCCAGTTTATTGGCATAGTGTTGCTTGTAGTAATCTCTCATCATCTTTTGTATTTCTACAGTATCCGTTGTTGCTTCTCTTTTTTCATTTCTAATTCTATTGATTTGAGTCTTCTCCCTTTTTTTCTTGATGTGTCTGGCTAATGGTTTATAAACTTTGTTTACCTTCTCAAAGAACCAGGTTTTAGTTTTATTGATCTTTGCTATCATTTCCTTCATTTCTTTATCATTTATTTCTGCTCTGATATTTATGATTTCTTACCTTCTGCTAACCTTGGGTTTTTTTTGTTCTTCTTTCTCTAATTGCTTTTGGTGCAAGGTTAGGTTGTTTATTTGAGATGTTTCCTGTTCTTAAGTTAGGATTGTATTGTTATAAACTTCCCTCTTAGAACTGCTTTTGCTGCATCCCATAGGTTTTGGGTTGTCCTGTCTCCATTGTCATTTATTTCTAAGTATTTCTTTTTAATTTCCTCTTTGATTTCTTCAGTGGTCACTTCGTTATAAAGTAGTGTATTGTTTAGCCTCCTTGTGTTTGCATTTGTTATAGATCTTTTCCTGTAATTGATATCTAGTCTCACAGCATTGTGGTGGTAAAAGATACTTGGTACAATTTCAATTTTCTTAAATTTACCAAGGCTTGATCTGTGACCCAAGACATGATCTATCCTGGAGAATGTACCATGAGCACTTGAGAAAAATGTGTGTTCTGTTGTTTTTGGATGGAGTGTCCAATAAATATCAATTAAGTCCATCTTGCTTAATGTATCATTTAAAGCTTGTGTTTCCTTATTTATTTCCATTTTGAATGATCTGTCCATTGGTGAAAGTGGGGTGTTAAAGTCCCCTACTATGAATGTGTGACTGTCGATTTCCCCTTTTATGGCTGTTAGTATTTGTCTTATGTATTGAGGTGCTCCTGTGTTGGGTGCATAAATATTTACAACTGTTATATCTTCTTCTTGGATCTATCCCTTGATCATTATGTACTGTCCTTCTTTGTCTCTTCTAATAGTATTTATTTTAAATTCTATTTTGTCTGATATGAGAATTGCTACTCCAGCTTTCTTTCAGTTTCCATTTGCATGGAATATCTGTTTCCATCCCCTTACTTTCAGTCTGTATGTGTCTCTAGTTCTGAAGTGGGTCTCTTGTAGACAGCATATATATGGGTCTTGTTTTCGTATCCATTCAGCCAATCTGTGTCTTTTGGCGGGAGCATTTAGTCCATTTACATTTAAGGTAATTATCAATATGTATGTTCTTATTCCCATTTTCTTAATTGTTTTGGGTTCGTTATTGTAGGTGTTTTCCTTCTCTTATGTTTATTGCCTAGAGAAGTTCCTTTAGCAGTTGTTGTAAAGCTGGCTTGGTGGTGCTGAACTCTCTCAGCTTTTGCTTGTCTGTAAAGGTTTTAATTTCTCCATCAAATCTGAATGAGATCCTTGCTGGGTAGATTAATCTTTGTTGCAATGTTTTCTCCTTCATCACTTTAAATATGTCCTGCCAGTCCCTTCTGGCTTGCAGAGTTTCTGCTGAAAGATCAGCTGTTAACCTTACGGGGATTCCCTTGTGTGCTATTTGTTGTTTTTCCCTTGCTGCTTTTAATATGTTTTCTTTGTATTTAATTTTGACAGTTTGATTAATATGTGTCTTGGCATATTTCTCCTTGGATTTATCCTGTATGGGACTCTCTGTGCTTCCTGGACTTGACTAACTATTTCCTTTCTCATATTAGGGAGATTTTCATCTATAATCTCTTCAAATATTTTCTCAGTCCGTTTCTTTTTCTCTTCCTCTTCTGGAACCCCTCTAATTCGAATGTTGGTGCATTTAATGTTGTCCCAGAGGTCTCTGAGACTGTCCTCAGTTCTTTTCATTCATTTTTCTTTATTCTGCTCTGCAGTAGTTATTTCCACTATTTTATCTTCCAGGTCACTTATCCGTTCTTCTGCCTCAGTTATTCTGCTATTGATCCCATCTAGAGTACTTTTAATTTCATTTATTGTGTTGTTCATCGTTGCTTGTTACACCTTTAGTTCTTCTAGGTCCTTGTTAACTGATTCTTGCATTTTGTCCATTCTATTGTCCATTCTATCTCCAAGATTTCGGATCAACCTTACTATCATTATTCTGAATTCTTTTTCAGGTAGACTGCCTATTTCCTCTTCATTTGTTAGGTCTGGTGGATTTTTATCTTGCTCCTTCAACTGCTGTTTGTTTTTCTGTCTTCTCATTTTGCTTATCTTACTGTGTTTGGGGTCTCCTTTTTGCAGGCTGCAGGTTCGTAGTTCCTGTTGTTTTTGGTGTCTTTCCCTAGTGGCTAAGGTTGGTTCAGTGGGTTGTGTAGGCTTCCTGGTGGAGGCGACTAGTTCCTGTGTTCTGGTGGATGAGGCTGGATCTTCCCTTTCTGGTGAGTAAGTCCATGCCTGTTGGTGTGTTTTGGGGTGTCTGTGGACTTATTATGATTTTAGGCATTCTCTCTGCTAATAGGTGGGGTTGTGTTCCTGTCTTGCTAGCTGTTTGGCATAGGTTGTCCAGCACTGTAGCTTGCTGGTCGTTGAGTGAAGCTGGCTGCTGGCGTTGAGATCAAGATCTCTGGGAGATTTTCGCCATTTGATATTATGTGGAGCTTGGAGGTCTCTTGTGGACCAGTGTCCTGAAGTTGGCAATCCCACCTCAGAGGCACAGCAGTGACACCTGACTGCAGCACCAAGAGCCTTTCATCCACACTGCTCAGAATAAAAGGGAGAAAAATTAGAAAGAAAGAATTAGTAGAAGTAGAAAGAAAGAAAGAAAGGAGGGAAGGAGGGAGGGAGGGAGAGAGGGAGGGAGGGAGGAAGGAAGAAAGGAGGGAAGGAAGGATAAAAAGAAAGAAAGAAGATAAAGTAAAATAAAATAAGATAAAATAAAGTTATTAAAATGAAAAATAATTATTAAGAAAAAAATAGAAACAAAATAAAAAAAAAAGGACGGATGGAACCCTAGGACAAATGGTGTAAGCAAAGCTATACAGACAAAATCTCACACAGAAGCATACACATGCACACTCACAAAAAGAGGAAAAGGGGAAAAAAATCATAAATCTTGCTGTCAAAGTTCACCTCCTCAATTTGGGATGATTCGTTGTCTAAAGGAAGGAAGGAAGGAAGGAAGGAAGGAAGGAAGGAAGGAAGGAAGGAAGGAAGGAAGGAAGGAAGGAAGGAAGGAAGGAAGGAAGGAAGGAAGGAAGGAAGGAAGGAAGGAAGGAAGGAAGGAAGGAAGGAAGGAAAGAAAGAAAGAAAGAAAGAAGATAAAGTAAAATAAAATAAAGTAAGATAAAATAAAATAAAGGTATTAACATAAAAAATAATTATTAAGAAAAAAAACCAAAAACAAACAAACAAAAATGGACAGATAGAACTCTAGGACAAATGGTGGAAGCAAAGCTCTACAGACAAAATCTCACACAGAAGAATATACATACACACTCACAAAAAGAGGAAAAGGGGAAAAAATAATAAATCTTGCACTCAAAGTCCACCTCCTCAATTTGGGATGATTCGTTGTCTATTCATGTATTCCACAGATGCAGGGTACATCACGTTGATTGTGGAGCTTTAATCCTCTGCTTCTGAGGCTGCTGAGAGAGATTTCCCTTTCTCTTCTTTGTTCTCATAGCTCCGAGGGGTTCAGCTTTGGATTTGGCCGTGCCTCTGCGTGTAGGTCGCTGGAGGGCGTCTGTTCTTCACTCAGAGAGGACGGTGTTAAAGGAGCAGCTGCTTCAGGGACTCTGGCTCACTCAGGCCTGGGGGAGGGAGTGGCACTAGTGCGGAGCGAGCCTGCAACAGCAGAGGCCAGCAGGACATTGCACCAGCCTGAGGCGCGCCATGCTTTCTCCCGGGGAAGTTGTTCCTGAATCCCAGGACCCTGGCAGTGGCGGGCTGCACAGGCTCCCTGGAAGCGGGTGTGTGGATAGTGACCTGTGCTCGCACACAGGTTTCTTGGTGGTGGCCGCAACAGCCTTAGAGTCTTATGGCCGTCTCTGGGGTCCGCACTTTTAGCCGTGGCTGGCGCCCGTCTCTGGCGCTCCTTTAAGCAGCTCTCTTAATCCCCTCTCCCCGCGCACCAGGAAACAAAGAGGGAAGAAAATGTCTCTTGCCTCTTCAGCAGGTCCAGACTTTTCCCCGGACTCCCTCCCGGCTAGCCGTGGTGCACTAACACCCTGCAGGCTGTGTTCACGCTGCCAGCCTCAGTCCTCTCCCTGGGCTCCGACAGAAGCCCGAGCCTCAGCTCGCAGCCCTGCTCACTCCAGCGGGTGAGCAGACAAGCCTCTCAGGCTGGTGAGTGCCGGTTGGCACAGATCCTCTGTGCGGGAATCTCTCCGCTTTGCCCTCCGAACCCCTGTAGTTTAGCTCTCCTCCACGGTTCCGAAGCTTCCCCCCTCTGCCACCCACAGTATCTGCCTGTGAAGGGGCTTCCTAGTGTGTGGAACTCTTTCCTCCTTCACAGCTCCCTCCCACTGGTGCAGGTCCAATCCCTATTCTTTTGTCTCTGTGTTTTTCTTTTTTCTTTTGCCCTACGCAGGTACATGGGGGAGTTTCTTGCCTTTTGGGAGGTCTGAGGTCTTCTCCCAGCGTTCAGTAGGTATTCTGTAGGAGTTGTTCCACGTGTAGAGGTATTTCTGGGGTATCTGTGGGGAGGAAGGTGATCTCCGCATCTTACTCTTCTGCCATCTTCCCGGAACTCCCCTGTTTATTATATTCTTAATTATTCCTTCAATGGTTTTATACAGCTGATGGTACTCTTTCTGTTTTTTCTTTTTCTTTTCAGTGCTGTCATGGATTTATAATATTTTAAGTATATTGTTCTGCTATTTAAGATGATACATACAAAGATTAAAGAGAGAACTCATGATTTTGGAACTATTGTAAATGCATAGAGGTCAAGGCTGCATGGTTTTGATTTATAGTTACAAAAATATAACAAAGCAACAGAATAGAAAGCTCATAACTAGACACACACATAATATGGTTAATTTATTTTCAATAAAAGTGGTCATGTAATTTGATGAGGAAAGTCTTTTCATCATATGATGGAAAAATTGCACATAAACTGACAAAAGAAAATAATGAATCTCAACCCTTACCTTAAATAATATACAGTACAATAATTAACTGAAGAGGGATTATAGTTTTGAATGGAAGAGCTAAAACTACACAATGTCAAGAATAAGCCTTAAGTTAAATGTTTGGGAACTTAGGTTAAACAATAATTTATCAGTTAAGACACAAAAGCATATACTGCATTAGAAAAAAATTATAGGTTGGATGGACTTGGTCAAAATTAAAATCTTCTGCTCTTTGAGATATATTGCTAACAAATAAGGTAAGCCATACACTTTAGTTTACAGAATACTTTTCTGATAAAGACCTTGGTTCCAGATTATATGAAGAATTATTACAAAACAATAAGAAGTCAAGACACTCAGTAACAATAAGCAAAAATAATTGAACAAAAACTTCTCCAAATAAGATATAGAGCTAACGAATAACAATGTGAAAAGATGCTTAATATCATTAATCATTAAGGAAATGCAAATTAACGAAACAATGCAATATCACTAAATCTTTTTTAGAATGATTTAAAATTAAAAATACTGACGATACCAAATGCTGTTGAGGATGTGCAATAATTGAAACTCCCATCCATTTCTAGTAGCAATGCAAAATGGCATAGCAACTTTGGAAAATAGTATGGAAGTTTCTTATGAAGTTAAATGTATCACTTACCATTCAATCCAGCATGCCCACTTCTGGTTTTTATTCAAAAAATGAAAAAATATGCCTACAAAAAGACCTCTGTACTAATGCTCACAGCAGCTTTATTAATTATAGCCAAAACTGGAAGCAATTCAAATGAATATCAATTGGATATTTGAGAAACAAAATATTACATATCTATATATCTCAAAAACATTATGTTAAGGCTACACATTGTATAATTCTATTTATATGCCTCTATAGAATAGGCAAAAAGAAAAAAAAAACTATTGGCAGAAAATGAATGGTTACTAGAGATTGTGGAGATAGAGAAGGGACTGACTGTACAAAGAGTCACAAGGTAACTTTTGGGGGTGATAAAAATATTTCATATTTTAATGTAATATTAACTTACAACTGGATACATTTTTCAAAACTTATCAAACTGTACATTTTAGGATCACACTCACCATGCGATAAATTCATATATATGATAGTTTTAAAATAAATTGCATATTTTTCATAAGTTATCAGTTGCTTTTAAAACATATCTATTTAATAAGTACCTAATACTTTTTTCAAGAATCAAGGAGAAAGATTAAATTCTTTTTTTCTTCAAAAAGTCTTTTGTTAGAAGAAAATTACATGGTAATTAGTCAATCTTAAAAATAATAACTGTTTATACAATGATTCTACTTTCTGCTTTTAGAATGTATTTCTATTGAACAATTCCAAAGTGTGGGAAGCTAAGAACAATGCATATACATATTTACTTTGGTAACATCTATGAAGTTTGGTCTTGTATCAGTTTTAATATGCTCATGAGGTATGTCTGGTTGTAGGCCTATGTATTCCTAAAAACTCAGGCAAAGTAAAGAAGCCTCTGCACCCAGCAAAGGGATCAAATGCACTTCAATTCCCCTCTGACTCCTGACAGAATTTTCAGAGTGCAAGTCTGAAACTTCATGTCTTCATTTCCTAATTAAGTGGAAATCACCTATTATGGGATCCCTGTAATGAAGGGAAACAAAGCATAACAGCAAAACAAAACAAAAAATGTTCATTTTGTTAAACAAATTTAAGAAATGACAATGCCTAAATAAATGTAAAGAAATTAAAATGCTAAATAAATATGAAAAGCATTTTGGGAGACATAACTTCGTTTTTATTTTGGATTTACAACTGATTTTCCTGCATCATTTCCTAAAACGTATGCAACTGTTTACCTCCTCCACAGATACTTATATTTCCATATGGATTATTTTTAAACAACCCAGTTTCTAGATCATTGGAAAGGACTAGTTCTACAAAAAATATTATATTGCAAACACAATGAAGTTTAATCAAATAGAAGGAATTTTTACTTATGGAATTATATTCCTGTTCCATCTATTAAAGTTAATTTATAAAATAATGTGAATACTGGGGATACTGGTTTAAAAGAATTTATCAAATAAAGAATATTTACAAAATATTTTCTTCAGAGTGTTTCAATGTGCATATACATTATCTCATATTTGATAATGCAGAGCAAACAATATCATATTAAAATTAAGGCTGGGATTAAAAAGGAGCACCATTGGGAAGTTAAGGAGGCTGTAGAATATGATAAAACCATATTTTTAAAGACTTCTCATTTTACCAAATATTAGCTTGGAATCCTCATCAGTTTGCTCAGAGGAAAAAATTACTCCATAGCTCTGAGATTAAAAAGAGGTCTGCTGAATAAGAAATAATATATTTATTCTCTACATTCATTTTGCGATACAGAAGACACATTACATTATGCTTATATTAGACTTAAATAAATTTCATTATAAAAACAAGATTAGAAGAGGGCTTTGTAATTTAAAATCATACATTACTTATATGAATTTTTACAATAAAACACTTTCTGGGTGACAATGTTTCTATGCTTCTAGATAATTAAATATCAAAGTGCATAGAAATAGATTTTAGTCTGGTTTTGTAAGTTTAAATCAGGAGAATTTAGAATTAAATCCCCAAAACATCTGTAATCTATTCTGCTATCTACAATGCTTGTCACTAATTACCTCTATTTATAGTAGGTGTGCAAATGTTTGTTAAACATGAAAATGAGAGTGGCAAGTGTGCAGCTTGATAGTAGTGAGTGCTCTAATTTCACCATAACTAGTAGGGTAAAGCTGTATAAAATCAAAGTGCATCAGAAAAATATTAAAAGAAATATTCATATTGTAGTCACTTTTCATCCAGTATATAAAAAATTATTTATTTAAGTGTAGTAGTTTTACTGCAATTATTATTATTTTTTGCCAACCACTACACTAATTCATCATTTCATAAAGCAAAAATCTGAATAGTCAAACCAATATGGATATTCCCCTTCCTGTACATGACTGCTTATTACTCTTTGAATGCATAATTACTTTGATGTAAATTTAGTAAAACTTTTCATTTTTCTTGTAGCCCTTCAGACTAAAATGAATATCTCATGCTAAATCCAACTCTAATTTAATACCAAGGTAGAATTATTTCCATTTTAACAGTGCTACCCTCAATCCTATGAGCCCACTAATTTCCTAAGTAATTCCATGAAATAAATTTTTATTGACTATTAGATAATATTAATACAGATGGATAATTAAGAGATACTTTAAAATGGTTTTGTAGCACTCTAAACTATTGAGATGCTATTTGGAAAGATTGCATGGTAAAATATATTACCCTCCTGACTATTCACTGGAAGCTCCAGAACATTATGCTTAATTTTGTTTGATCCGGGATTTCTAAAAGTCAAAAAAATAATTACTGAAATGTATAGAACACACTGAGAAAACTTTTTTTTTTCAAGTTTTTTAAAAAAAATATATTGGAGTATAGTTAATTTACAATGTGTTAGTTTCAGGTGTACAGCAAATTGATTCAGTTATACATTACATATATTTATTCTTTTCTAGATTTTTTTTTCTCATATAGGTTATCACAGAATACTGGGTTGAGTCCCCTGTGCTATACAGTAGGTCCTTGTTGGTTATCTATCTTATGTATAGTAGTGTGTATATGTTCATTACAAGATCCTGATTTATCCCTCTTCCCCATGTTTCTCCTTTGATAACCACAGGTTGTTGTTGCTTTCTTTTAATTTATTTATTTTTATTTTTATTTATTTTTGGCTGCGTCGGGTCTTTGTTGCTCTGTGCGTGCCTTCTCTAGTTGCGGCAAGCGGGGGCTTCTCTTCGTCGCGGTGCACTGGCTTCTCATTGTCATGGCTTTTCTTGTTGCAGAGCATGGGCTCTAGGCACGCGGGCTTCAGTAGTTGTGGCATACGGGCTCAGTAGGTGTGGCTTGTGGGCTCTAGAGCACAGGCTCAGTAGTTGTGGCACAGGCGCTTAGTTGCTCTGCGTCATGTGGGATCTTCCCGGACCAGGGCTCAAATCCGTATCTCCTGCATTGGCAGGCGAATTCTTAACCTGTGTCTCCTGAATTAGCAGGTGAATTATTAACCTCTGTGCCAACAGGGAAGCCCACAAGTTTTTTTTTTTGATATCTGTAAGTCTGTTTCTGTTTTGTAAATAAGTTCACTTGTATCATTTTTAAAATTAGATTCCCCATATGAGCGATATCATATGATATTTGTCTTTCTCTGTCTGACTTTCTTCACTTAGTATGATAATCTCTAGGTCCATCCATGTTGCTGCAAATGGCATTATTCATTCCTTTTATGTCTGAGTAATATTCCATTGTATATATGTACCACATTTTCTTTATCTATTCTTCTGTCAATGGACATTTAGATTGCTTTCATGTCTTGGCTATTGTAAATAGTCCTGCAATGAACATTGGGGTACATGTATCTTTTTGAATTATGGTTTTCTCCAGATATATGCCCAGAAGTGGAATTGCTGGATCATATGGTAGTTCTATTTTTAGTTTTTTAAGGAAGCTCCACACTGTTCTCCATAATAGTAGTACCAATTTACATTTTCACCAACAGTGTAGAAGGGTTCCCTTTTCTCTACACCCTCTCCAGCACTTATTGTTTGTGAACTTTTTGATGATCGTCATTCTGACCAGTGTGAGGTGATACCTTATTGTAGTTTTGATTTGCATTTCTCTGATAATTAGTGATGTTAAGCATATTTTCATGTGATTTTTAGCCATCTGCATGTGTTGAGAAAACTTGTTTTGAAGGATAACTTATTATGTCTAGAAAATTTATAAATAAATCTAATGCATAGGACAAATACACATCTTTTTTATTTCCTGTACATAATACATTTGATAATAGTAGTGATGGGATGAACAATATAATTTATATTTATTTGTATAGTGATATTAAATTTCTATTTTTGAAAATGGTTTGGCATAAAATCAAATTAGATTAACTATTTGTATTTATTTCAATCAAAGTTACACACTCATGCATTTTAAGCAACAATTTAAATGATTCTAGCTAAAATTAAATAAGTCTACTATAGCCTATCTCTCCTGCTGATTAAACAGAAAACTCTGAACAAAATACAAAAAGCAATTACCCAACAGAGAAGATTCTGTTGGAGAAGAACATGGTGTTGTAGGAAGCATTGGAATCTGTCTCCCCACCTAGACAACAATCACATTGGCAGAATCTGAAAAAGGCCTATTGACAGATCTATGACAAAAATACTTTAAAGCAACTGTCTTAATGATGTTTAAAGAACTAAAAGATGTGAAAGAAGTTAGAGAATGATTAATAAGCAAAATGGAAATATCAATAAAGACAGAAAATATTTTTTAAAAATATTCTGGACGTGAAAAATACAATTTCTGAAATGAAAATTTTACTGGAGGGATTTGGAGACAGATTTATCAATGCAGAAGAAATAATCAGTGAACTTGAAGATAGGACAATAATTATTCATTATAAAGAACATAAAGAAAAAAGACTGAAAAAAGTAATCAGAGCCTTAGGAATTCATGGGGCACAATCAAACAGATCCAGATATTCACTGTGGGAGTTTCAGAAAGTAAAGAGAGAGAGAAAAATTAATGGCTGTAAACTTCCCAGATTTAATCAAAGACATAAATAAAAGCACCAAAGAAGTTCAACAAACTCCAAATAAGATTAACCCCAAAAGGCACATGCCTAGACATTTTAATCAAGCTTTAGAAACTGAAAGAAAAAGAAAGAATCTTGTAATCAGCCAGAGAGAATTGACTTTTTACATGCAAGGAATCCTCAAAAGATTATTAGCAGATTTTTCATCAAAAAAAGTGGAGGCTAGAGAGCAGTGGACCAGTATATTCAAAGAGCTAAAAAAAAAAAAAAAAAAAAAGTTAACCCAGAATCCTATATCCACCAAAAATGTTCTTCAAGAATGAGGGAGAATATATGATTATCCCGTTAAATAAAAGTTGAAGGTTTCTTACCACCAGACCTGACCTATAAAAATGGTCGTGAGAGTCCTTCAGGATGATATAAAATGACACTAGACACTAACTTGAAGTCATGTGAATAAATAAAGAACTTGATAATTTAAAAAACATGGACAGTACTTTAAATTCATAAAATACATAAAGCTAGTAATATTGTAATAATGGTTTTTAACTCCACTATGTTTTGCATGTGATTTCAGAGACTAATACAATTTTTTAAAAATTATCTAAATGCTAATAATCCATATTTTGTTTTCTGCATAATTTAAGAGATTAACAAAAAAAATTATAAGTTTATGTTTTGGGACACATAATGTATAAAGACATAATATTGTGACATCAAAAACCAAAAGGGGTGTGGGTAGAGCTGTAAAGGAGTAAAGGTTTTGTATGTTATTGAAGTTAAGATAGTAATAATTCAAATTAATGTGTTATAAATTTAGGATGTTAGATATAGTCTCCATGGAAACCCCAAAAGAGCTGTAGAATATATACAGAAGGAAATAAAGAAATTTAAACATTTTCCTACAAAAAAATTAATTAAACTCAAAAAAGTCAATAATGCAGGAAATGGGGAACAAAATGTATAAGGCATACAAAAAATAAATAGCAAAATGACAGAAGTAAGTCTCTCCTTACTGGTGATCACTTTAAATGTTAAAGGATTAAACTCTCCAATGAAAGACAGAGAATGGTAAAATGGATGAAAACCTGATCCAATTTTATGCTATCTACAAGAGACTCTAGATCCAAATACAAATATATTGAAAATAAAGAGATGGTAAATGATATTCTATGCAATAGTTCCATGCAAAAGAGAACAGCAGTGGCTATACCAGTATCAGAAAAAAAAGGCTTTAAATCAAAATTAAAAGAGACAAAGACAATAGATATTAATAAAAGGTTTAATACAGCCAGAAGATTTAATAATTATAAATATTTATGCATCTAATAACACACCATCAAAATATATAAAGCAAAAAAAAAATATGAGAGAACTTAAAGGACAAGTAGAAAATTCAACGAAAATGGTTGAAAATTTCAATACCCCACTCTCAATAACGTATGCAACAACAATACAGAAGATAAGTAAGGAAACAGAGGAATTAAACAATAGAAGAAACCAACTAGATCTAACAAACATATAGAGAACACTCTACCCAATAACAAAAGCATACAAATTCTTCTCAAGAGAACATGAGACATTTTTCAGGACAGACATATGTCAGGCTACAAATTAGAATCTCAATAGACCTCAAAAAGATATTGAACAAAGTAACTTCCAAACTACAATTGGAGAAAGCTAGAAATCAATAATAGCAATAAAACCGGAAAATTCACAAATTGTTGGAAATTAAGCAACACACTATTAAACAATCAATGGATGAAAGAAAAAGTCACAAGGGAAATTAGAAGATACAAGGAGATTAGTGAAAATGAAAACACAGCATACCAAAACATAGGAAGCACGGTGAACAAGTATAAGGGGAAATTTTAGAGTTATAAATGCTTACATTAAAAAAGAAAAAAGATATCAAATCAACAACCTAAATTTACAATTTAAAGAACTAGCAAAAAAAGTATAAACTAAATCCAGGGCTTCCCTGGTGGCACAGTGGTTGAGAGTCCGCCTGCCGATACAGGGGACACGGGTTCGTGCCCCGGTCTGGGAAGATCCCACATGCCGCGGAGTGGTTGGGCCTGTAAGCCATGGCTGCTGAGCCTGCGTGTCTGGAGCCTGTGCTCCACAACGGGAGAGACCACAACAGTAAGCAGCCCGCATACTGCAAAAAAAAAAAAAAAAAAAAAGTATAAACTAAATCCAAAAGTAGCAGAAGGAAGGAATAATAAAAATTAGACCTGAAATAGAGAATAAAAAACAGTAGAGAATCAATAAAACTAATAGTTGATTCTTTGAAAAGATCAACATATTTACAAATATTTAGTTAGTGAGAACAAGGGAAAAAGAGAAGATTCAAATTACTAAAATTAGAAATTGAAGTGGGCCATTAATACTGATTATGTAGAAAGAAAAATGATTACAAGAGTGTACTATGATTAATTGTACACAAACATTGGACAACCTACATAAAATAGAGAAATTTGTAACAACACCAACCCACAAAAATTAAATCATGAAGAAATTGAAAATTTGAATAGACCTATAACAAGTAAGAAGATTGAATCAATAATCAAAAATCTCCCAAAATGAAAAACCCTGGACCTGATAGTTTTATTGGTGAATTCTACCAAACATATAAAGAAGAACTACCACGAATCCCTCTCAAACTTTTCCAAAATATTGAAGAGGAGAAAACACTTCCAAACTTATTCTATGAGGCCAGCATTATTCTGATAACAAATCTAGGCCAAAATACTGAAAAAAAACGAATACTATAGGTCAATATCCCTGATAAGCATTGATACAAAATTCCTTAATAAAATACCAAAAAAACAAATTCAGCAGCATATTAAAGGAATTAGATAACAAGACCAAGTACAAACTATTCCTGGAAAGCAACAGTTGTTCAACATGCAAAACCAATCAGTAATACACTACAATTACTAAATGAAAGGAAAAAAACACATAATCATATTATTTGATGGAGAAAAAGCATTTGACAAAATTCAACACATCTTTATGATAAAAAAACACTTAAAATAGGAATAGAAGGAAACTACCTCAACATAATGAAAGCCATATATGAAATATCCACAGTGAACTATACTCAATGGTGGAAAACTGAAAGGTTTTCCTTTAAGATCAGGAAAAAGGTAAGGATGCTTACTTTCATCACTTTTATTCAACACAGTACTGGAAGTTCTAACAAGAGAAATTAGGCAAGACAAATAAATAAAAGTCATCCAAATTAGAAGGGAAGTAAAATTGTCTCTGTTTAAAATTTATACAATTTTATATGTATAATCTCTAAAGAGTGCACACACACAAAAATGGTTAGAACAAATAAATTAGGCTAATAAATTTTGTCAAATAGTTTTTCTCCATCAAATGAGATGATCATGGTTTTTTTCTCCCTTTATTTGGTTAGAACTAATAAAAGTTAGAACTAGTAAAGTAGAAGGATACAAAGTCAAAAGACAAAGGCAGTTGCATTTCTGTACACTAAAAATAAACAATCTGAAAAGGAAATTAAGAAAACTATCCCATTTATAATAACATCCAAAAGAATAAATACTTAGGAAGAATAAATACTTAAGTGTAAGTCTTGTACCATGATACAAAACATTGCTTAAAGAAATTAAAGGAGACATAAATAAATAAAACATCACATGTTCATGTATAGGAAGACTTAATGCTGTTAACATGCCAATACTATGTGAAGTGATCCACAGATTCAATGTAATCTATCAAAATTCCAGTGATTTTTTGTAGAAATAGAAGATCCTATTCAAAAATTTATATGGACTCTCTAGGCATGCTGACTAGCCAAAACAATCTTAGAAAACAAAGCGGGATGACTCTCATTTCCTGATTTAAAAACCTGTTACAAAATTAATCAAGAGTGTGGTACTGGTATAAAGATAGACATATAGACCATTAGAATAGAAAAATGAGAAATAAACCTTTACATATATGTTCAAATGATTTTCAACAAGGGTGCCAATACCATTTAATGGGGAAAGGACAATATTTTCAATAAATGCTGCTGGGAAAACATTATATCCACATGCAAAAGAATGAATTTGGACTCTTGTCTAGCACCGTATATAAAAATTAACCCAAAATGGACCAAAGACCTAAATATAAGAGCTAAAACAGCAAAACTCTTAGAAGAAAACATAGAGGAAAAGCTTCACAACATTACATTTGGCAATAATTTCTTGGATATATCACTAAAGGCACAGGTAACAAAAGAAAAAAATGGACAAATCAGACTTCATGAAAATTTTGTTTTTAATTTGTTCATCAAAAGTTACTATTGACAGTAAAAATACAGTCCATAGGATGAGAGAAAATATTTGCAAATTGTATATCTGGTAAGGGATTAATATCTAGAATATATAACTAACTCAAACTAAACAACAAGAAAACAAACAACCCAGTTTAAAAATGGGCAAAGGACTGGAATAGACATTTTTTCCAAAGATGAAAAGCAAATGGTCGATAAGGATCTGAAATGATACTCAACATCATTAATTCCTGGGAAAATGCAAATCAAAATTATGAGATACCACCTCACACTCACTGAGATGGCTAGCATAACAAAAAACAAAACAAAGACAAAACTAAAATAACAAGTGTTAGTAAAGATGGGAATCCTCCATGGGAACACACACTTCTTTACTTTTGTCTAGCTGTAGCCACCCCCTTGTGGAACATTTGTGCATTGTTGGTGGGAATGTAAAGTTGTGCAGCTGCTATGGAAAATAATATGGCAGTTCCTTAAAAAAAATTATAGAATTATCATATGATCCATCAATTCCTCTTCTGGTTATACACCAAAACATATTGAAAGCAGGTCTTGAAGAGATGTTTGTACACTCATGATCATAGTAACATTATTCAAAATAGCTGAAATGTGAAAGCAACAAAATAGTCTATCAACAGATAAATGGATAAGTAGAATATGGTACATATGTGCAATGGAATATTATTCTGTCCTAAAAAGGAAGGAAATTCTGACATATGCTACAACATGGATGAACACTGAGGATATTATTCTAGGTGAAATAATTTAGTCACAAAAATACAAATACTTTATTATTTTACTTATTTGAAGTACTTAGAGTAGTCAAAATCATAAAGACAGAAAGAGGAGCCATGGTTGCCCTTGGCTGGGTATTGGGGGAAAGAGAAAGTTATTAATTAATTGGTATAGAGTTTTAGTTTTACAAACTGAAAAATTCCAGAGATTGGTTCAGCCACTATGGAGAACATTATGGAGGTTCCTTAAAAAACTACAAATAGAACTACCATATGACCCAGCAATCTCACTACTGGGCATATACCCTGAGAAAACCATAATTCAAAAAGAGTCATGTACCAAAATGTTCATTGCAGCTCTATTTACAATAGCCCGGAGATGGAAACAACCTAAGTGCCCATCATCGGATGAATGGATAAAGAAGATGTGGCACATATATACAACGGAATATTACTCAGCCATAAAAAGAAAGGAAATTGAGCTATTTGTAATGAGGTGGATAGACCTAGAGTCGGTCATACAGAGTGAAGTAAGTCAGAAAGAGAAAGACAAATACCGTATGCTAACACATATATATGGAATTTAAGAAGAAAAAAAAAATGTCATGAAGAACCTAGGGGTAAGACAGGAATAAAGCCACAGACCTACTGGAGAATGGACTTGAGGATATGGGGAGGGGGAAGGGTGAGCTGTGCCAGGGCGAGAGAGAGTCATGGACATATACACACTAACAAACGTAAGGTAGATAGCTAGTGGGAAGCAGCCGCATGGCACAGGGATATCGGCTAGGTGCTTTGTGATCGCCTGGAGGGGTGGGATAGGGAGGGTGGGAGGGAGGGAGACGCAAGAGGGGAGAGATATGGGAAAATATGTATATGTATAACTGATTCACTTTGTTATAAAGCAGAAACTAACACACCATTGTAAAGCAATTATACCCCAATAAAGATGTTAAAAAAAAACAAAAAAACAAAAACAAAACAAAAAAGTAATCAAAAACATATGAATCATGAAGGCATTGTCAAAACTTGGAGAAACAATTACCGTAGAATCAAAATTCCTCTGTTGCCCCTACCCTTCTTTTTCTCTTGTGGCTTTGACCCAAGGCCAGGCCCCAGTCATGTTGCTTCTTGGTGAAGCAGTAGTTTGAGTGGCTAACACTCTAACGTAGAACAAATTTTCTAGCCAGAGAGAGTGAAAAGACAGTCCCTTCAAAGCAAAGAATGTGCGGGAAACTCTAAGAGAAAGAGAGGTGAAAAAGATCTTTTAATTCTGTATATAAATCTATACATCTTTTCTTGGCTTATATCAGAGCTATTTCTTATAAAAAATGATGAAGACCAGAAATTAAGGCTTAATAAAGTCTAGAATAAAGGAAAACTAAGAAAATTTTCTTCCATTGAGATTGTTCTAAAGAAACACTAAAGAAAGTACTTTAGTATGAAGGGAAAAATACCAGAGGTTAATTTGGAAATCTGAGAGTGATGGAAGAGCAACAGAAACAGTAAGTCTCTGGGTACATATAAAATAATATTTTAAAATACTTTAAAATAAATATGACTCTGAATATTAAAGTTATAGCATTATTTATTGGGGTTTTGAGGATATGTAATACAAATTATCACAACATCATAAAGTTCAATGAGGAAGGATATGGGAACTACCTATATGATTGCAAGACTTCCGTATTTTATATGAATTACAGTATTTAAGTAGGCTATGAAATGTTAGATATGCATATTGTAATCCCTAAAAATACCTCCAAAAATAATGAGTACTTGTAGCCAAAGTCCAATGGGTAAATAAAATTCAGTACCTAAAAAAAATTCATATAATCAAAAATAAGCTACAAATTCAGGACCAAAGGAAAAACACAACAGAGTGGACAAACAGAAAAGGTAAAATGGTAGCACTATATCCAACCATATCAAAAACTAAACTAAATCTAAATGATCTAAAAAAAATTGAAAGACAAAAATTGTCAGATTGTGTTTTAGAAAACATCACCCAACCACCTGATGTCTATAAGAAATTCACTTTAAATAAAAAGTTTAAATAAAATGATAAAAAACTACACACACCAACGCCAAGAGAAAGCTGGAGTAGTTGTGTTAATATAAGGTAATGTATATTTCAGTAAAAAGAATATAACCAAGAACAAAGATGATATAATAATTCTAAATGTGTGTACAACAAAGCTCCAAAATACATGAAACAAACACTGACAATACTGAAAGGTGAAGTAGATAAACCCACAAATATAGTTGGAGACTTCAACTGTCTCTCTCAGTAATAAACAAAACAAATAATTAGAAAACGAGTAAAGATATCCAAGACCTGAAAAACACTTTCAACAAAATTTATCTAATTGACAATTAGAGAGACTACTTCACCCACCTATAAAAGAATACACATTCTTTTCTTTTGTAGAGCACATGAAACACACACACACACACACACAAACCCTAGACAATAAAACAAACCTCAACAGATTGAACATAATTAAAATAATAAATAAAAAAAGAATATTATCTGACCACAATGGAATTAAAATGGCATGTAGAAAAAGACATATTTGTTGGGATAAACAGTGAGTGGGAAGGAAGAAAAAAGAGGCAGTAGTTTCCTAGATTTCTTTCTCAATACATTTTTCTGCTGGTGTGAGAAAGAAATAGGGAACACCCAGTGTGATATTAAGAGAAGATACTTCCTTACTTCCTTATTTCCTTCCTTCTTTCCTTACTCATTTACTTATTTATTTACTCTGTGCTTACTTACTTTTAAAAATGAGAGATACTAGGCCCCTTCCTGTCTCCCAATCCAACTCTGTATACAGAGCATAATAATTATTCAAGCTGAGAAGGGATGGCAAAAGTAAACAAACATATGACATTTTATGTGTAATTTCTTGGGAAGGCTTTTACCAGAATGTAGAGCATCTGGTTTAATCAAGCTTTGATTTTTTTAAGATTAGATGCATATGATTTTCTCAATTTTTAGGTGTACTGTTCTATGAATTTTGAAAAGTGAACACAGTTATGCAAGCACCACCACACTCAAGATACAGAACAGTTTGATAAACCAAAAATGTTTGTTGTGTTCCATTGCAGTCAGTTCTTCCCATCACAGCCCCTGGCAAACACTGATCTGTTTTACATATGGGGACAGATAGCTTTGTTTTTATTTATTTATTCATTTATTTATTTTTTAATTTATTCACTTTTTATTTTATATTGGAGCATAGTTGATTAACAATGTTGTGATAGTTTCTGATGTAGAGCAAAATGATTCCGTTATACATATACATGTATCTATTCATTTTTCAAGTTCTTTTTCTATTTAGGTTATTACAGAATATTGAACAGAGTGTCCTGTGCTAAACAGTAGGTCCTTGTTATCTATTTTAAATATAGTAGTGTGTACATGTCAACCCAAACTACCAATCAACACTTCCCCCCACTCTTCCCCCCTTGGTAACCATAAGTTCATTCTCTAAGTCATGAGTCTGTTTCTGTCTTGTAAATAAGTTCTTTGCATATATGTTTTTTGCTTTTTTAGATTACACATATAAGAAATATCATATTTGTCTTTCTCTGTCTGACTTACTTCACTTAGTATGATAATCTCCAGGTCCATCCATGTTTCTGCAAATGTCATTATTTCATTATTTTAATGGCTGAATAATATTCCATTGTATATATGTACCATATCTTCTTTATCCATTCATCTGATCAGAGCAGAAATAAATAAAATAGAAATGAAGAAAGCAATAGAAAATATCATGAAACTAAAAGACTTTTCTTTGAAAAATATAGGCAAAATTGATAAATCTTTAGCCAGGCTCACCAAGAAAAAAAAGAGGGCTCAAATCAATAAAATTAGAAATGAAAAAGGAGAAGTTACAGTGGACACCACAGAAATACAAAGGATCATAAGAGACCATATGCTAATAAAATGGACAACCTGGAAGAAATGGAAAAATTCTTAGAAAGGTACAACCTCTTAAGACTGAACCATGAAGAAATAGAAAATATGAACAGAATAATCACAAGTACTAAATTGAAACGGTTGTTAAAAACTCCCAACAAACAGAAGTCCAGGACCAGATGGCTTCACAGGCAAATTCTATCAAACATTTAGAGAGGAGTTAACATCTATCCTTCTGAAACTCTTCCAAAATATTGCAGAGGAAGGAACACTCCCAAACTCACTCTATGAGGCCATCATCACCCTGAAACCAAAACAAGACAAAGGTACCACAAAAATATAAAATAAAATAAAATTACAGGCCAATATCACTGATGAACATAGACGCTAAAATCCTCAACAAAATACTAGCAATCCAAATCCAAAAATACATTAAAATGATCATATACCATGATCAAGTGGGATTTACCCCAAGGATGCAAGAATTTTTCAATATCAGCAAATCAACCAGTGTGATACACCACATCAACTAATTGAAGAGTAAAAAACATATGATCATTTCAATAGATGCAGAGAAAACTTGTGACAAATTTCAACACCCATTTATGATAAAATCTCTCCAGAAAGTGGACATAGAGGGAACTTACCTCAACATAATAAAGGCCATATACGACAAACCTACAGTTAACATCATACTCAATGGTGGTGAAAAGCTGAAAGCATTTCCTCTAAATCAGGAACAAGACAAAGGAGTCCGCTCTCACCACTTTTATTCAACATAGTTTTGGAAGTCTTAGACACAGCAATCAGAGAAGAAAAAGAAATGAAATGATTTCAAATAGGAAAAGAAGAAGTAAAGCTGTCACTGTTTGCAGATGACATGATACTAAACATAGAAAATCCTACAGATGCTACCAGAAAACTACTAGAGCTCATCAATGAATTTGGTAACGTTTCAGGATACAAAATTTATACACAGAGATCTCTTGTATTCCTATATACTAACAATGAAAGATCAGAAAGAGAAATTAAAGAACAATCCCATTTACCATCACATCAAAAAGAATAAAATACCTAGGAATAAACCTACTTAAAGAGAGAAATGACCTGTTTTTAAAACTAGAATTCACTATTCAAAGATAATCTCTTAAGAAGCCCCAATGAGGTCTTTTGCTGAATATTGTAATCAATCAATGTAAAGAATGAACATTCACACTATATGATCAGCTTTGTAGAAATATATCTCTGTGCCTTATTCCATACTTTGGTTGAGTGCTCCTGGTTTGCAAACTCTCTTTCTTTGTGTGCACAATCAACTTTTACTAATTACTACTTAAGTGGATCATTGGCTTTACTTTTTTTTAACTTTTGACACTGTTAATGATTTTGACAATTTTGTGCATCTTCTCTTGTGTCATGGATCATTTATATATCTTCTTTTTGAAGTTTTCCCATTACATTACTTCGAACCTTATAAAATCTATTAGATGTATAATTTTGAATCTATTTCTAGACTGTCTCTTTCTTTCCATTTGTCTATATGCTCATTCTTGTGAAAACATCACCCTGTCTTGATTAGTGTAACTTTATAGTAAGACATAACTTTGGATAGAGTTCTTTTTCAAGATCGCTTTGGCTATTCTAGATGTGTTGAATTTCTATATGAATATTAGAATCAGTTTGTCAATTTCTAGCAAAAGGTGTACTGGATATTGATTGGCACTAAATTGAATTTATAGATTAATTTGAGCATAATGACTCTCTTAATATTGAATTTCCCAATCCATAATCATGTTATGGCTTTCTATTCATTTATATATTCTTAGATTATTGACTTTAAGCCTGTCTTCTTTTCTAAAATAAGCATTTAAATGTATAGATTTACTCTTAAGCATTATTTTCACTAAATTCCACAAATACTGATAGATTTTTAAATTACTGTTCCTATGAATCTTACACACATATGCACATACACAAATATCCGTTTCTTTGTGATTTTTATTTGATACTTGAATTATTTAGAATTGGGTTGGTTACTTTCTAAGTATTTAGGACTTTTCTAGCTATGCTAATGGTATTTATTTCTACTTTAGTTCTATTGTGGTTAGAGAGCATATTCAGTAAAGTTTCAAACTGTTAAAGTATTTTGCAAATGGTTTCGTGGCTTAAAATAAGATTTATATGAATGTTATATGTACATTGTCTTGTTAAGAGGTGTAGTGTTCTGTTAACTTCTATTAGATCTCATTGGATAATAGTGTCATTCAAATCTGCCTTTTGGCTTATTTGTCTATCACCTACTAAAAGATATGTTAACATTTGCAACTATGAATGTGAATTTTTCTATTTATATTTGTATTTCTGAAAATTTTTCTTCCATGTATCTGAATTTCAATTATAGTTGCTACACATTTAATAAGACTGTTGAATTTTCTTTATTAATATGTTCTTTCATCATTATAAAATGTCTCACAACTACTGGCAATACTCCTTTTCTTGAAGCCTATATTACACCAGCTTGCTTGTGCTTAGTGTTTGAATCTTTTAATATCCTTTGACTTTCCATCATTTATCTGCCTTTTATTTTTCCCTAGTTTGAAAGTATCTGCCTTTAAATGTTGAGTGTTTAATCCATTTACATTTATAGCATTTGTGGGGGGTATGTTTTAGTTAGAATCTTTTTGTCCCCTCTGTTCTTTCCTTTTTTCTGTCTTCATTTGTGTCATTCCAGTCCTTTTTTATGCCTATTTCTCTGTTCTGTAGGTTTATTATCCATAACTCTTTTTGTCGTCATTGATTTTTTTCATGGACATAACCAATTTGTTTAGTAACTGTTTACTTTTCATATATTCACAAGGATGATATGTGTCAAAAATCAGTCTGAAGGATAATTTTTTAATAATTATGAAATACAAACTTGCAGTGATATCATTGTGTTAATTTTAATTGTTGCCCTTGAGGTTACAGTATGCATTTTTAAATTATCATAGACTACTTAAAATTAAAATTGTGTCCATGTATGATTGTCATTATAATGTCCATTTCTTGGTATATGCTGAGATTTCTAGATCTGTGGGTTGGTTACTGTGTTCAAATTTCAGTTATGCCTGTATTTATAGGGTAAATTCCTTAGTTCATGCACATGGTCTTTTCTTATTACATGTGATCTTCTGGGGATTATAATGGAAAGTCTCTGGTGTTAGCAAACCTCGTTAATTTGGTGGGACTTAAACTCCAACCTCTCTCTGTTATAATAGGCAGCTGCAGTTAGCTGTGCTTGAATTTTTAGCCTTCTACCTGTGGTTTCCCCTTGATTTCTTGGATTCTTGCCTAAAATAAGCATAATTTAGTGGTCTGTGAAGAATTTTAGGAGATTTTCTATGCACATTTTGGAGATCTTACTCTGTGGTTCCTATAATTCTGATATTTTCTCTCTCAATTTCCAGCCCCTGTTGGAGCCCCAAATTATATCTCTTGACTCCTAAAGAAATAAGTCTTTAGCTTTCTATTTGAGTTCTATCTGGTGGCCACGTGATTGAGGAGTGTTTTCAGGGGAAAACTATATAACTGTGGACTTACTCTCTCTATTGTCCTGCTTTCAAGGATTAAATCTCATCCAGGGTCTGCCTGCTTTTGTTCATTCTACAATGCCTTCAATTAATTGTTTTCCATATTTTTTCCAGAGATTTCAATGTTTATCAGCAGGAGGGTTAATCTGATATAACCTACTTTGCCATTAGTGGATGCCAGAAATTTGTTTGTAGGTTTGTTTTGAAAACCTACATGGAAGTAATAGTCATTTACAATATTTTTGAAAATACACAAAGTGATAATGGAGAACATAAAAATAACTGTCATTATACTAAGTAGAAATAAATACTGTTGGTATTTATGCATTTTCCATATTTTTCTATGCACACAAATACCTACATTTATAGTTAAAATCTGAAATACTATAGGTATCTTGTTATGCACTTAAAACCAAATTTTGTAAAGACATATTTTACTTAGCATAATATCATTTTTTATAAATAGCTTCTTAAAACATAGTTTGAATACCTTTTTATTGCATCACAAAATTAGCCATAATTTATTTAACTATTCTAATAAGTCATTTATAAGTATCTCATAAATAACTGCATATGTATCTTTGCATACAAATCTTTGTGTGCAAATTTCTCATTATTTCTTTAGGTTAGAATCCTAAAAATAGAGTACTAAGATGAAGGGTATAAATATTTTGAAAATTCTTGATATTTTTCCCCAAAATATTTTTCCACCAGCACTGTGTGAGGACATCTCTTTTACAACCCATTCAATCAGCAGTTTTTGATACTTGACTTTGCAATTTACCTAATTGATAAGGTTTACGTGATTTTTATATGATATTGACCACTCATTATCTCACTTTATAATTATCTAGCCATATTCTTTACCCATTTTGTTGATTTGTATCAGCTCATTTTGTTATCTATATTACAATATAAACTTTCCAATATGATTGTTCTTAATTCAATTTTGAGTATAAATATTTGACTCCACTGTAGTGGCCTCTCTTGTTTGCTTTGTTTGTTTTGGTTTGTTTGGAGGTAAAACTCACATAGCATACAATTAACTATTTTGAAATGTACAATTCAGAAGCCTTGCATTCACATTGTTGCACCATCACCACTTCTATCTAGTTTCAAAAATATTTTATCATCCCAAAAGAACCTCTGAAACCCTTTAGCTCTTTGAGCATTTATAAGACAGTTAATTTAAAATCTTTCTCTAGGAGGCCAGTGTCTGGGCTTCTTCAAGGATGTTTCCTGTCATTTATATTCCTCCTATGAAATAGTCACACTCTTCTGTTTCTTTGTATGCATTGTGATTTTTGTTGATAACTGGACATTTAAAATATGGTAATGTGTGAACTCTAGGTAGAAGAATTCTCACAGGCTCCCAGGGATTATTGTTTTTTCATGTTGAGTGCTGCAGTTGTCCATTTGTTTAGTAACTTTTCCAAACTACTTTCATAACGATTATATTCCTTGTCATCTGTAGACACAAAGTCTTTCTTCCTCTGTCACCATAATTACCAGTGACCTGAGAGAGGTTTCTCTGAGTATCTGAATACAATTTAAAAAAAAAAAGAAAGAAAGAAAAAAGAAGTTCTGTCTCCTTAAATTCCATTGAGAATTGCCCCTTGGGAGACTGCTTCAGTCAAATAATGTCCAAAAAATATTCAGCCTCTGTGCCAGTCCCTCAGTGACCTATTGGTCAGATCAAAATACACCAGAATTTTTGGAGGATAGTGTCCTTATTGCAAGCTGCAAGATGAAACCAGGCCTTTTCCTTGGCTACCTGCTGTGAGGCTGAAGGATAATAGCTGCCATGCTAAACATTGAAATTCACTGAAAGTTACCAGCCTCTTTCTTCACCAGGTATTCTCCTGGATGTTGTAGGCTTACAAAGTTCCATAGTTCTTGCCAGCTCAATAGTTGGGGGGACTGATTCCTGGAGCTTCATACTCTCACATCTTCCATGATACCACTTGGATACTAGGTTTTTGACTGTGGTCCAAAATAATGTTTATTTTTGCCACCGAATTTTCCAGTGAAAGCCTAAGCAAGCTTATCCCAAATTGCCTACTCAGAGCTGTCTCCTTGATATAACAATAATTCCTAAGTATATACTTTTTAAATTTATTAACACAATTTTCACAGAATTATCTCACTGGAAGCAGTATTACATTATAGAAAATTGAAGTTTGCAAAGTTTGGGAACATTGCCCCAAGAATGAAATCTACATGCTTTGACATCTTGTTTATTCTTTCTTTATGGTACCCCACAAAGTTAGCTAATGTCAGGAGTGGGGTGTGGAAAGGGCTGGAAAAATTGCCAGGAAGATCACAGGAAAAACTTAATCCGCATTTGATTCATTCAAGAAGAATGAAGAAGGATTGAAAAGGGACTGTGAAAGATTGGTATATTCTTTAAAATATGACATATAACTTTTTAATATAAGCATTTTCACTTTGACATTTTTAATTTGATAGTATTTAAATGTAACCAAATGAAAGAACATAAAACTACTCCTAAAATTTAACTTAGAAAATTATTCTTTTCATAAATACTACAACCACATTCTTTATTTCCTAAAGGTCTCTCTATGCAATATTAATACACATTCTTTTTATGCAAACTCATTTTGACAGCAATGGTGCAAGCATATTTTCCATTTAGATTCCTTACTTATTAAAAATAATTCAAGAAAAGAGTTCAACTAGCATAATTTATTAGGCAGTACATAGACATTCATATGATGCTTATAGTTCAAACTTGATTTAACATTTTAAAATAATTTATAAAGGAAAAGGAAAAAATACATTCATACTGACACATGTCTGGAAATTCAAAATATATGCTAGATATGAATAAATATCATACACTTTTCTCTATAATGATTTGCTCTGCATTGGAGACAGCACATTTTAAGAAATTTTCATTTGAATAAGAATGAAAAATTCTGAGCATTAAAACATGCTAAATTGATTTCAGTTAAAGGGTATTAATGCTATTGTAGCCCCCCATCCCTTCCATATCCATTGTCTAAGAATTGAAGTGATTTCAATGCATTATCGTGACTTTTACTTCTAAGTGGATGTATAATATATATGTGAGATTGATATGAGCTAAAAGGAATTGCTAGGCCAAAGCATTGTATAAGGCAATACTGTGAAATCAATAGCAAATGGTAAGAATAACATTGGCACTGAGATAGTAAAGTCATATAAAAAATGAATTATTTAGTTGTTTCATACCATACATAGCAGATTCGTCTCAGTTACCGTGATAATCTAAGGAAAAGTTATTTGGAAAATTATCTCTCTCCTCTATTTTACTTTGGATTAATCTGAATAACACTAACATTGGAAAAATGAGATAACTTATTAGTTCATTAATCTATGCAATCTTTATTGAGAGTCTCTGTGAAGCTGGTATTCTGTGCTCGAGTTTCAAAAAAAGATTCATATGTGTATTTTAAGCATCTCACAGTCTAGTGACAGAGTCAGACAAAGTAACAAATACTTAAAGAACGGTGTGATTGGGGCTATGATACAGGAATACACAAAATGAGTTGGGGATATGGAAAGTCACTTAACAGACAGAAAGGTAAGATTCTCACCTGGGTATAAAAGGAATTCTTTTTGATGAAAACTCCCTCATTCATTTCATTCGATAACTCTCTTCAACTTTTACAGAACTCTGATGTTTTTGGTATTAAATAAAATTAAACTTAAATGACATTCTCACTGAGTAATCTCATATGCTTCCCTGGTATTAGTAATCATTTGTTCATTTAGGGTAGGTATGACTCAAACTTATATTGGAATAAATAATGTAACATGAATTTCTGTCTCATATATAAGTTCAGATAGGTAGGCAGCCCTTAGGCTGTCTATAATAGTTCTGCCCCAGAGCTACTCTGTTTTCTTCAATGTATGGCCTTAATTGCTATGGTCACTTTACTGTCTGAGATGGCTACTTCAGCCACAACTACTACATCTACATTTCAGAGGAGGAAGCACAAAAGGAGAAAGGGCAATGAGTACATCTCAGTATATTTTTTTAAGGTAGGTTTCCAGAAGCTGATGCAGGACACTTCACTTTATATAACATTTGCAACTACTTAATCGTATACCTACAACTAGCTGCCTGGGGAATGTAGTCATTCTAAGTTATCATTATTTTCATGGAAAGGTGACAGATATGTTTAGGAAACATCTCCTAAATTTAACCCTACTATCCATGTACTAATGACTATTAAATATATATCTCCTCTTCTTTACTGAGATTTCAGTGTATTTGTCCAACCATTTACTGGATTATCAATTTCAACAAATATATATTTAGCATATACTGTGTGTTAGACATTGTGTAAAGTACCATGGATTAAATGGTAAATATAATAGTCTTTATCACAATCCTCAAATAGCTTATATATTGGTTTAGGGAGTCAATTAACATGTATTTCTTTCACAGTTTAATTAGTGGTAAGGTAGGGAAAATTTAGGGTGCTATAGGAAAAAACAGGAGGGCACTTAACTCGGGTTTAGGAGTTCCAAAAAATATCGTAGGTTGGCTGAGATCTAAGCTAATTTATCATAACTAAGAATGATCAAATGAACTCTAAGTGGAAGGTGGTTTCCACAAATTTCCAGTGATATGAATATATTAAAGTAAGGCAAATTTAAAGAGCAGAAAGAGATTTCAGTATCACTATAACATTGTGGGAGTGTAGGATGCTGATGAAACAGAGATGATACTTTAAATGTCTTCAGTAGAGAGCTCACGATGAGCATTTTGCCAATTAAAGAAAGAATTTTGGATTTTTAGAGAAAGCAGCAAACCATTAAAGGGTTTAAAAGCATTTCTGCTACCAAAGAGCAGATAGGAGGTTATGAGACATAGATCTCCCCATAATAATTTTTAAAAATAATGAGATAGTCTAAAACTCATTTTTTTTAAAGTTGTAGAAGATCTATGGTTGCACAGAAGTCTAAATAAACCTAAATTTCTGGGAAGAATGTGTTTTTCCTAAGTAAGCAGAGACTGGTGCAGGGAATATATATTTAGAAATTCATTATAAGTGTGGGGAGGTGGGGTGGGGGAGGGATGGACTGGCAGTTTGGGGTTAGTAGATACAAACTATTACATATAGAACTGATAAACAACAAGATATAGCACAGGGAACTATATTCAATATTCTGGGATAAACCATAATGGAAAATAATATAAAAAAGAATGTATATATGTGTATAACTGAGTCCCTTTGTTGTTTGCCAGAAATTAATACAACATTGTAAATCAAATATACTTCAATAAAAAAATAAATTAAAAAAAAAACAAAGTCTGAACATTTTAGCAGAGATCTGAAGCTACACAAACAGACATAGCACAATTGGAAAAGGACCAAACAGAAATTTTAGTTAGAAAAATATAATAAATGAAGTTAAGGTGTCAATAGTTGGGTTTAATAGCAGATTAGACATAGCTGAGGAGAAAATTGGTGGATTATAGAAACAGAATGAACCTTGGAAAAATAAGAGGATGGAAAATACAGAAAAGACAGTAAATTAGGCTAAATTATGTTTAATTGGATTCCTAGGAGAGGAGAGAAAGGGGAAACAGCAATCTGAAGAAATAATGTCAGAATTATCTATAATTGATGAAAACCATCAATTCACAGATTCAGGAAGCCCAATGCCCAAGCCCAACTTGTACTCTGCTCAAAGGCAAATGCAAAATGAAAATATTTTAAAGCAACAAAGGAATAAAGATGTTTTATCCTCAAAGGAGCAACAGACTGCTACTTACATCTCAACAGCAAACCTGGAAGCCAAAAAAGTAGAATGCCATATTCCTTATGCTTAAAGAAGATAGCTGCCAATCTAGAATACAATGCCCTGTGAAAATATCTTTCAAAAATGAAAATAAAATAAAGACATTTTCAGACAAACGGAAACCGTCCCCCACCAGCAATCTCACATTAAGGGAAATTCCAAAGGATAATAATGTTCAATCATAATGAAAAGGAAAACAAAATAAAAGGAAGGAATGAAGAACAATAAAAGTGGTAAATGTGTATGTAAATAAATATTGACTATAAAACAAAAATGATAATGTTGCATGGTATTAAAATGTATACACAGGGAATTAAAATGCGTGACACACCAACACAAGAGTCAGAAAAACAGTGGTAAATGGAGTTGGAGTATACTAAGGTCTTTGCATTGTGCTGGTATAAGGTAAAGTATCAGTTAATGTTAGACATTGGTACGGCAAGGTTGAATGTTTTTGCTAAACTACTTAATAGAAAAACAATGTATAATTACCAAACTAATATAGGGGAAAAATAAAGTAAAAATTACCTTTCAAAAACAAGATAAGGGAATAAAATGTCAAGAAGTAAAAAGAAAAAAATAACTAGGGAGATAATTATTTTTTAATATGTCTCCAGTGATTTTTTTTTTTTTTTTACCCAAAACAAGCTGAGGTATTTCTTTGATGAAAGAGTATAAGGTGGAGATAGTATACGATGAACTCAGCACCTGAAGATGAGTACAGCCTCCTGCTGAAGAGCAAGGCCAATTCTGTCTCTTGCTGACTGTGTGACCCTGGGCAAGTCTCTTCAAACAGCTAATCCTCAATTACATTTATAAAATGTAGATAATAAAATATAGGACTGGAACTAGGGTTGACTTGTGTGCAAGTTTTAAGGGGGCACCTCCCCCTTAAATGCATTAATCTAGATACCTAACATTTTAATACAATATTTTTTAAAAATCAAAATTATTGCAAAATATGAATGATGGGGCTTCCCTGGTGGCGCAGTGGTTGAGAGTCTGCCTGCCAATGCAGGGGACACGGGTTCGTGCCCCAGTCCGGGAAGATCCCACATGCCGTGGAGTGGCTGGGCCCGTGAGCCATGGCCACTGAGCCTGTGTGTCCAGAGCCTGTGCTCCGCAATGAGAGAGGCCACAACAGTAAGAGGCCCGTGTACCACAAAAAAAAAAAAAAATATATATATATATATATATATATATGAATGATGAACAAAATATGAAACTTCTACATAAACTTAAGATCTGACCCTATAATTACATGACTCAACTCAAGTACCTTACTTTAATCCTGGCCCTGATAAAATACCTACCTCACAAAGTTATTATAAGACTCAAAAAGTACACATAAAACAGTTAAGTAAGAGCTCAATAAAACAAGATTATATCAATTATCTCATTTCAATTTCAATTGTACATTACTTTCTTAAGAGAAGCACTAACACTTGGCTCTAAATGTTTAATTCATTATCTTATTTCAGAAGTGGAAACATCACAATACAAAACTAACAATAAAATCGGTGATACTAAGCAGAATTTCTACTGCATGAAATGGAACTGAAATTTGACATGAAAATGCAAGTGCTCAATTATGATCTTGTTACATACCAATTCAGCATTCCACTGCTATTTACTTTTTGGCATAGCTGCTCTAACAGATTAATGGTGCTTTCTCGCTTTTATTGTTTATTAAGAACAACAAATTAGCATATGAATGCTAATATAGAAGTTGGTGAAAGGTATGGTATAAGTGGAGAGAAGAAAGGGGCTTTTTAATCATTAAATAAAATATTATTTTGATTTCTTTCAACAATAATTTGATATAGTTTTCAAATTAAAACTAACAGCTGTATACAAAAGAACGGCCTGGAGATTAGCACTGGGGAAGAACTTCTCTTCCACATGCCAAACATAGAAAGGGTTTTAGAATTTCTTTAGAAACAAAGTTAATTTTTAGAGAAAATTTTCGACAAGACCTATGATGCCTAAAATTGTCATACTAGCACACGTTTTCACAAGTAGATACAGAAATACTAATAATTCCATATTTGACAAAGCCTTTATTCGAAAACAAGTTATTGTTTAATTGAGGACAGATAGATTGAAAAAATATCTATATAATACCCAATATTAGTAGCTCTTATATAGGAAAAGTTCATAAATGTTAATTAAGGAGACTGGTTGAAAATTGGCTACCTGTATTTAAGTCTCTACTCTGAAACTTAATTGCTGTGTAATGTTGTGTAATCTGCTTAAACTCTGTATGCTCAATATTTTCCATCTGTACAATGGAAATAAAAATATAACAGAGCTACTATATGTATAGCACTTATTAAAATGCATGTCACAAAGTGTGAAATAAATGTTAACTTTGATAATTATTAATCATTACCTCATTCATATACCCGGCAAACATTTTTTTGAGAGTATAGCATGTGCCAGACACAGACACAGGAACCCTCTTATTCTACAATATTGTCTTTGTTGCTGTTATTTTGCTCATTAATTTTTGATTACTAATATGTCAGATGCATATTGCATAACTTGGAATACTCCCTTTTGCCCTCAACAATAGAAAATTAACACTCGTGTTAAAATATCACCTGCTTTATGAGGGATATACTAAACTACATTTGGCCTCTGTGCACCCATAACTTTATTTAAAAGAACTGTGTTATTATAAGTTGTGTATATTATTTTGTCTCCTCTCTACTGTTGCTTAAGGAAAGTGGATGTATCTTCATCTTTTTATGCAGGGTCTAGAGAGTACAGTTTTGAGAACACAGATCCACAGAAATCGTCATTTGAATTGAGGGCTCAATAAGCACCTTCATTAGCTTGAACTATTTGGCAACTGCAATCTGTTCTCTCAAAATGGAGGAAAGATGGAAGGTCTATTACAAATTGTTTGGATTATCTTGTAAGTGTAACTGTCATATGCAGAAGGGTGGGAATTATAATAATGAAGATTTCAAAGTTCATCATGGATCAGATATTCCTAATGATAAGCACTCATTAATATCTAACATTAGAAAAGAACCATTAGGCAAGAATTAAAGTTCTATTTGGGAGGTTAATAATTTAAGTGACAGAATATTATTCTCTATTTTAATAAGATGTTAGGATTTGCATTATGTGTTTCATCAGCTATAAATTTTGACAACTTCCATCTAACTCTTTGTAATGTAACAAAAGTATTTTATCTTATTTTTTTAACTAGGCTATTGTTACTATGCTGGAAAAAAATCAGAGTTGGTGAACTATTACCTGTATGGATTTTAAACAGAACTTGTTCATATTTCTTTCTTTCTGTGGACATTAGCTACTATTTTTTTTTTAGCCCTGGCTGAGACATATCGGTATATTTTGTAACAAAAATAATTATAATAGTCTTGACTTCCCCTCTCTCATTGTCACTTTAATTTTCAATTCCCTTACAAATAGGTCAGGTGACAGCTCTATCACTCAAATACTTCAGCTGAGACAATACTTTTCTTATATCAGCACCACTTGCCTGTGGCCATGGTGATCTGGGACAGATTTATTATTTATTTCTGACAGATTATGTGTGACACCTTATTATATTTAAATATGATACTAGGGCTAGGTCTTTCACTGCTACGTTATCTTCTCCCCTCTCCCACCTCCATGTTTAAAAAAAAGGTAAAATGGATGATGAGGTCTATTTTCTGATAAACAATGAGTGATATTTGAAAGATGTTTTGTATTGAAACAGGTGGTAACAAATTAACTAAATGAGGAGAGTATTTGTTAAAGAGAGATTGAGAGAGTGAGAAACACAGAATTGTCATTGTTGCTTTTACTCTGGACAGAGGGGGTACATAGTGTGGCCCAGATTCCAGATGCTTTTTATACAAGTTCATGTGCCCTGCAGCTGTTACTTCTGTTGTGATTGCTGCATCACCTCCTGTCATTGCCCACTTGAAAGTGAAGAAATGGATCTAACAAAATGAACAAAACAGCACTCCCTGTGATTTACTTTGTTTGTGTTCTTTGGTTGAAATAACACAAATCACAGATCCTTTTTTTTCCACCCAGAAATGTGCCTCTCTTTGATATCTAATTATATGAGATTATAATTTCATCCAGAAGCTTTAAAATGCATTGCATATTATGAAAAGCAAGTACAGTTCATATTCAATTTGACTTCTTCATACATTTTTAAATATCAAAATGATTAGGTTAGATTTAGGACCAATTCCCTGAGAAAGTTCATGATTAAAAGGCTCAGTTAGTCCCTGGCCATGAGATTATCAAGCAGTCAACACACCTTTAGAATTTTTTGAAGAAAGAGGAAAGAGGTCACTGCTCTCTGCCTTCTATATTGCCAAACTGATGTGTACATGGAGTTTGGGTAATATAATACATATTCATGCTGACAGCTAATTTTCAGGCTAATGCAATTCAAAGCAGAAAAGATAATGAACCCTAAAAAAACAGAATTTGTAAATGGAAATGCTGACAGACTCTTAACTCTAATAGCTGTGCTATTGGGCACCACAAAAATAACAAAGCTAATTTTAATGAAGAGTTGAAAGTAGATGAGGCATTTATCTTTGGTAATTATGGTGCTTCTTTAGGACTAATATCTAAATGGAATTTAAACCATTTAAATGACCCAAGGGAAGGGACAATCGTAGGAATAATTCTCACTCAGTGTGATTCCATAAGGGTTATATGTATGGGTATATTTCAAGAACATTTTATCCCATATGGAACTAGGCACATTCCAATCATAAATACACTATTCCTTTCTAACTTTGATTTGAGGAAGTCTGTTTCCAAAACAAGTCTAGTTGAAATTTTCTTAAATGATACTTTTTAAGATTAATTTATTTAAAACATTGTTGATAAGGGGGAAGATGTGTTACAAGCCTTGCTACCTACATACTTAAGCTTTCGGTATGTTTTGCTAAACCTAGATCCAGCATCTTGGTTGACATCCTTATGAGACCTGCCCTCCTACTCTGGGGGTCAGTTATATTCACGTGTGCTATAAATATCTGTTAAGAGCGGTTCATATACTAGAAAATATATTTAAATCTCTGGGAATGTCTGTAACATATTCAAATCCAAATACAGGTTTCCTCCTGTAGGAATTTTCAACCTAATCACAGAGGTGGAATACTACACAAAAGGAGAAAGAATCTCTATTACAAGCAAAGGCTACACTCTCTGTAAATGCTCTAGATCACTCGTGCTTATTTTTAAATAAAACTTTTATAAGTACTCTATTTGTGTGTGTGTGTGTGTGTGTGTGTGTGTGTACATGTATATCTAACAGACAGCATTTAGTGAACACTCTGGGTTCCAGGTTTTATGCTATTGGCTTTACATGAATTATTCCCTGTTGTCTTCTCAATAGTCTTAAAAAGAGTAGGTATTATTTTTATTTATTCAAAACACTGCTGAACATTTACACATTCCTTTTTCCCATTAATGAGAGAATTAGTGAAAGTAGAAATTCACCTACTTAATAAAGTCTTCACCACTTTAAGAATAGGAATTTCAGACTTTTGTGTAGACATAGCATCATTAATACCATCTTGTAGATTACAGAATATCTCATTAAGAATTATTTCCTTCGAAGCACTCAAAAATCTGAGTTACTCAACTGAGTTCTTATTTTTTACTTAAATATATATGAGGAAAATGAAGCATAGAGAATAAGTGAATTTCTAAATCATTCGATGGCTAAGAAGTAGAAATGGGAATTGAACTTTATCGTCTATCTTTTTAAATGAAAATTTTTATTTTAGAGCTATTACAAATTTATAGAAAAATTGTGAAGATAGCACATAGAGTTCCCATATGCCCTGTCCCCAATTTTCCTTATGATCAGCATCTTATATCACTATGGTACATTTGTGACAACAATGAAGTAGTATTTATGCACTATTATTAACTAAAGTCTATGTTCATATTTCCTTAGTATTTACCAGATGTGCTTTTTCTGTTCCAGGATCTCATTAAGGATACAACACTACATTATTTGTCATGTGTACCTAGGCTATGGCAACTTCTTATATTTTCTTTGTTTTTGATGAACTTGACAACCAAAGATTACTACTTAGATATTTTGTAGATCATCTTTTTTTTAAAATTTAATTTAATTAATTTACTTTTTATACAGCAGGTTCTTATTAATTATCTATTTTGTACATATTAGTATATATATGTCAATCTCAATCTCCCAATTCATCCCACCACCACCCACTCCCCATTTCCCCCCCTTGGTGTCCATACATTTGTTCTCTACATCTGTGTCTCTAATTTCTGCCTTGCAAACAAGTTCATCTGTACCATTTTTCTAGATTCCACATGTATGCATTAATATACGATATTTTTTTTTCTAATTCTGGCTTGCTTCACTCTGTATGACAGTCTCTGTATCCATCCACATCTCTACAAATGACCCAGTTTCGTTCCTTTTTATGGCTGAGTAATATTCCATTGTATATATGTACCACATCTTCTTTATCCATTCATCTGTCGATAGGCATTTAGGTTGTTTCCATGACCTGGCTATTGTAAATAGTGCTGCAATGAACATTGGGGTGCATGTGTCTTTTTGATAGATCATCTTTCAATTGAAATTTGCCTAATGATTTTCATAATTAGATTGGGTTTATGGATTTTGGAGGAGGAACATCAAAGAGGTCAAATGCCATTTTCATCATATCATATCAAGGGTACATACTATGGAGATGGCATATTATCATTGACATTGACCTTAATCACCTGGCTCATGTAGTGTTTGGCAGGTGTCTCCACTGTAATTTCTTCTTTTTCCTCTGTTCCATACTATACTCTTTGAAACAAACTCACTATGTAAAGGTTACACATAGGGAGTGGGGAGTGAGATTCTACATCCTTGAGAGTAGAGTACCTATATCCTATATAAATTATTTGGAATTCTTCTGCATGAGAGAATAATTCGTCTACTCCATATGTTTATTCAATCACTTATTTTTATCAGTACAGATTTAGGGATATTTGTTATATATTTTAGGTTATAATCCAGTACTACTTTATTTTGCTGCTCAAATTATTCCAAGTTTGGCCATTAAGAGCAATTTCACTTGCCTCTGGCATCCCTTTGACATACCTCTATCAATGTAGTGTTGTTTTGTTTTATTGTTTTTGATTTGTTTAATTTGTTTGAGTAGACCCTCACTTTCTGGCACTACAGGATTTTCTAGGCTTATCTTGTATATGTTCTGCTCCAGTCATTGAATTAATCATTTTTTCAAGGACCCTTGGTTTTAGAAACCAACATCTGGGAGCTAGGTGTGCTTTTTGCTATCTTCTTATTTTTCATGTAGTCCAATTTCCATCAAACTGCATTTTGTGTAGCATATGAAGAGAGAGAACTATTCTATTATTACTGAGTTCCTCTGAAGAATGAGTCCATTATTCTGGCTTTTGAAACTTACTACTGCTGCATGCTATCTTTGCCTGCTATTGCTGATGCAATTTTGCACTATTACTTGATTGAACAATGCATTTGCATTTTGTGTCTCTACTTTACACATGAAAAAAAAAGTTCTTAATAATCTTAATAAATAATGTTTCTGAGGTCATATATATAGCTAATGGTTGAACATGAATTCAAACACAACACTATAGTACTATAGTACTACAATAGGTACTTCCTTGTTTGCAATTGAACTCATGCCACTATGGCTGCAATTAGTTTAAGAAATAAGTCTGGTTATAATCTGCCTTAGTTTCTGGTCTTAGTCAAAATGCTAGTCCTGCTTAGTCACAAGGCCAGTGAAAGCACTCCAGAGGAATGAGTTTATATTCCTAAATGAAAGTTAAATGAGAATAGTCTAAATTCTTCATGTTTGCTGATAACATTAAAAGACTCAGCTTGGTCAATAAGTAGCTTAGTGGGATAATGCATTGCATATGTTCGTTAAATAGATACTAAATCCTACTATGTGCTAGCAATGCAGTAAGTAATGTTGATCAATGACTTTAGTATTTTCTTCTATGTCTAAGGGGATTTATCTTTAGAAAGGAAAGAAATACATTTGAGCAAATAAATGAAAGTGAAGAAAAAATTAAATGTATATACAATTGAGTAATTCTTCTTAGACTTTAATGTGTCTAAGAATCATTATGGAACTTCATTAAAATATATATTTTGTTTCAGTAAATTGGAATCTATAAAAGCATCACTCAACTACACTGAGAAGCAATGGTGTGGAGAATAGAAGGGCACAAAGGAATGGTTAATTTTATGAGGAGAGGAGTCAGAAAGGTTACATAAGTGGAAAAGTGCATATTAGAGATAAAAAGAGTATCTAGATCAATGGAAAAAGAGGACCAGAATTAGGAAAATAAAACATTTAAAAGTAAAGTATTAATTACAAAAGAGTTCCACCTTTCATTTTGTGATATGAGATTTGGTTGGAGGATGTATATTTTTATTATATTATCTATCAAATTTGATATTCTAGATTATATTTTTTTCTTATTTTCTGACCAGATTTTTTTTAAAAAACACCAATTTCTTAAAATTCAAATGTCAAATCTTTTTTTCCCATGCCCTCACCAAAAGGTGAAGGGGTGTGTGTGTGTGTGTGTTGGTGTGTGCGTGTGAGTGCATGAGTGAGATGGGCTGTAGAAATCTCAAATGCACCTCTTCTGAGATAGGTTATGCCTCAATTCTTCAAGTTTATTTGATTGTATATAGATGAGTAGAGATTTGAAAGATCAAATTACTTTTTTTTTTTTTTTTTTGTGGTACGGGGGCCTCTCACTGTTGTGGCCTCTCCCGTTGCGAAGCACAGGCTCCGGACGCGCAGGCTCAGCAGCCATGGCTCACGGGCCCAGCCACTCCATGGCATGTGGGATCTTCCCGGACCGGGGCACGAACCCGTGTCCCCTGCATCGGCAGGCAGACTCTCAACCACTGCACCATGAGGGAAGCCCCCAAATTACTTTTTGACGACAGATATTCTGTCTTTCTACAGCATGATATTATTACTTTTAATTATATTTTTAATTTCCTGAATTCTAGAAATAGTTTCCCAACTTATTTCCACAGCTCATTAATTAAAAATGTGCGAGGATTGGGCAGGAGTTTTTCTTTCTTTTTTGTTTTTTTTAAGGAGAGAAATGTTCTCTTTTCTTGGCAGCCAGATTTCATTAACCTTTTATCTTTTAACTGTTCTTTGATATGTGTTCTATAAAACAAGCCGAATATTCCTTTTGAGATGAATTATTCAGTCAAAACAGTTTTGTTACCATATAATGTAATAAAACAGCAAGGTATTGATTTGGCATTGCAAATGAACTAGCTTTATTTCTTTTTTCATATTGTAATTTACCATATTCTATTTGTATCTACGCATGGATCTTGCAAGCCAATAACAATTTAACTCACTTGAGCTAGAGTTCAGTTGAAATATATTAACTCAGAAAATTGAAAAGAAATATATCAGATAGGTTTAAATACATGTGGTCATTAGAGTTCCATAACATACAGATGAAGTATATCTAGGAGAGACTCCAGTCTTCCAGCTGTGATAGAAGATGAACAAGATACCTATAAACATAAAAAAGTCCAAAGTTAATTAAATGAAAACTCATGCAGCACTACGCTGGATGAATATCTTCAAAACCAAAAGAATGGTGAGCTGGATAAAGGTGGCTTCATTGTTCAATCACCTATACATACCTATTGATACTTGAAAAGAGATTGGAACTGATTCTCACTGCATGAAAACCTTTGCAGAATTCACCTGGATAAAAATCCATCTGATTTTTTAAAAGTTTTTAAAATAAAATAACCCTGAAAAAAAAGTATATCATAATGAAGCCTCCCAATAATACTGTTTCATGGTCACTATTCACATTTACTAGAATCACACAAAAGAATGTCTTTTGTAACTTACTAAGGTTCACATAATACTTAAAGTATGAGATCCCAGACTCTAGAATCATAATTTGTTAGTTCAAAAATCAACTCCATTAATATTATTGGACAAAGTATTTAATTTCTACAAGCCTTGGCTTCTTCATTAAGTTAAGGAAATGAACACCTACTACACAGGGCTATTTTATGAGGAGACTGCATAGGATAAGTGAATATTGAGTTCTTAGCACAGTGCCTGGAATGTACAGTTTTATTATTATCATTATTGTGTTAATCCAATTGCTAGATGCCTTTGCTCAATTTTTGGAGTAAATGTTATCTGTTGATATTTCAGTTCTGGCCTAAAGCTATTTCAGAAGGAATGAAAAATGTGGCTTCCAGTATCACAGAACATTTTATGTTTTCCATCTTGACCACTTCATAAAATCCCAAAGTTTCCTCTTGTTCATTTGCAAATCCTCCTTTGCTCCCCTCCCCACACTTCACCATCCCTGTCTCCATTATCACATAACCATGGATTTTATTTTTTGGTCACTCTACATTAGTTTGCATTTCTAAGAAACTTACATACATGGAAGCATACATAATATACTTCACTTTTCTGACTTCTTTCACACAGCATAATTATTTTGAGGATCCCCCATGATGTAGCATGTATTTTATTGCTAAACAGTATTTCAGTGTATAGATATACCACTGTTTGTATGTCCATTCAACTGTTGATGGACATTTGGGTGGTTTTCAGTTTGGGGCTATTATAAAAAAGATGCTATGAACATTCATGTTCAAGTCTTTGTACAGACATATCTTTCATTTCTCTTTGGGAAACACACAAAAGTTAAATAGCTGGCTCTTATTGTAGATGTGTGTTTAAATTGTTAATAAACTGCCAAATTGTTTTCCAGTGTAGTTCTTAGGTTGATGAAGTTCCCATCTATTTCTACTTTCCTGAGAGTTTGTACCAGGAATGGATGGTGAATTTTGTCAATTCTGAAAAACAGAAGAGCTAACTTAAGAAGGCAAGGAGTGAAATTCTGGGAGTGAAGTCCTAGGATGGCAGGCACTATGCAACAGACCTAGAGATTAATCCATTTAACCTGGTGTAGGAGGATGGAAGACCCTGCAAAAAAGTTATGTAGAAATATTTTTTATATGTGAGAAGTTACATACATATTTTCATACACACACATATATGTGTGTATACATCTCAAATAATATAAAATAAGGCAGTTACAATCCAAGATAAATAAGTGGTATAAGAAAAAAATGTAATATCTTTGCTGTCTCTGCAGTGAACAATGTTTTCATATTCACCATGATATAAGCAATACCTACATTAAATTTGGTAAATGACCTACAGAAAACACACAGCAAATTTAAATTTAAATTTATGACTTAAGAAATATGTAAGAGTATTAGCCTTCACAATGCAAAAAATGAAAGTGCAGTCGAATTTGGGAGGGAAAGTTAGGTAGAATTGCTGAAAAGAAGGAACGTATGAAAAGTGGGAGTGGTAAGAGATACTAACTATGGCTATTGAAACAGGAAGAAACATGTTCCTATACCCCTCAAAATTACAAAGATAAGCAATATTAGAAATGAAGTTTGAAAGATATGACTGGGGTGATATATATTTTATGTATATATTATATATATACTTATATACCATATAATTTCATTACATTCCTTATTAAACAGAACCTCATACAAGGATTAAATGCTAATAACACTTAATAGCAGCAGAGACAGAGAAAAATGGCAGTGAATTCTAAGGATGGAAAGGAATTCAAGATAATGTATCTACATTATGTCCACTTTTTCACAATGATACAAAGAAATAGGAGAGATTGCTGAGAAAATAAAATCGCAGGAAGAATTGCAGGAAGAATTCTCTAGGCCTACTGACACTCAAACTCTTAACTTGGAACAGTCCATCTAAGAAATAAAGGGCGAGGAAGTTTATCCTCCTTTAACTGCCTCTCAAGTTTCACCCCATGGGAAGTTAACTTTCATTATTACAGGTTTAGTAACCGGATCCCCATGGTAGCTCCTCCATGAGCCAGATAATACATTATCTGGTGTGGCATTTTCTGATATCAGATGTGGTGAAGGAGTTGGAGCTGGGTCTTGTGACTAGTCACATTCATGTGGCAAAACTCCAGAGGCCCACACAACATAGTTGGCTATGGTGGTGGTGACAGAGGGTTAAGCAGTTGATGATCTAGGAGACATGGAAAACAGAGAATCTCTGTAGTCAGCCTTTGGAGATCTAGCAGAAACAGAGAGGGGAGAGTGTATACCTTGACACTGTTTTCTGTGGTGGCTCCCCTTGGACTCACTCAATTGGAAGTCGAAGATGAAGGAAGCCCACCGATGCAGTCCTGTGGCATCAGAGTGAAGGGCAGGGAAAGCCTCTTGGGTCACAGAGCTGGGTGGGGGAGGAGGGAAAAAGGTGGATAGTGCATCTGATGGGGCAAATGGAAGATATCAAGAGCCGTTCTCATCATTTACTCATCACTGCTCTTTGATTCTTATACTATATTCATTGTATAATGAAGGTACCTGTAAAGGTTTTGTCGTTAACACTGACACCCTCAGAAATTGTCATTTGTTCTTCCTCTAACCTTCTTCTTTTCAGAAAAAACAACATTACACTGACTTTGCCTAACCTATAAAGAGCTTCTTTTTCTCCTTCACTATAATAATCCAACTTATTTTTTTAGCTAAGCATCAACAAGTTTTAAATGCATTTCCTTGATGAATACAAAATTATTTTAAGAAAAGACAATGAATAACAATATAATGTAGTATCCTGAGGTAGAGAATTCTGCAATTAAAATAATGAAAATAATATTTTCCTATGGGTTAGGACAATTTTGATGGTGGGGAAATCATGAAGGAGTATGTAAGGACCATTGTTTGGACTGAAATGAGTTTTACGATTTGTAATTGTTTTCTATATATATATATTTTATCATAATATTTTAAATAATAAACTAAATAGTTAATTTTAGATCCCATTGATGTTAAACTATAACTTCAGTTAATGCATTTTATTAATATTGGCAGGAATAATATCATTGTAGATGTTGTTACTTAATAGACAGATGGTTTATATTCTGAACTACTTGTATGACTTTGGGCAAACAATTGATCTTTCTGAATCTTGTCTTCTATAATGGGTAATATCTACCTCACACAGCTGTAGGATGAACATATTTTCTGCTAGTCACTACCCCAAGAACTAAAAATACAAAATTGAATGGTAAACACATCATTCAAATACAATATGATAAGTGTGATATTATTCAACATAGAGGATAATATGTGTAAGAACAGAAAAAAAAGGAAGGCATGGATAATATACCTGAGTGATCAGTCCTCCTAATATAGGATACATTCCTATTTGTACATAAAACGCTAAAAATTACGAGTATGTGGGATATAAATTTAGGCAGCCATATAATTTTTGCATACTTTTCTCTTATATAAGCATGTAGCATAATACGACCTCTGAAAAATTTATTTCATTTTTTCAGTCTCATGCTGCTAAAACAGTTCTTAACTATATATGGTTTCTGCATATTTCTTTATAATAACCTCATGGGAGCATTTTCTGCGTATTTCATTATAATAATCTCATGGAAACATTTAATTGGTAAGAAAACAGTTGCAAGAAAAACAAAGATGCATGATAGAGCTATTGACCTACATCAGAAACTAGTTATTAAAATATGTGAGTCATGGGCAAAGATTTTACATGAACCTGACTTTTGATTTCTACAGTGAATTCTACTAAAAAATAAATGCGACATATATGATTTCTTTTTTAATTGGAGTTAAAATTGCTTTACAATGATGTGTTAGTTTCTGTTCTACAATGAAGTGAATCAGCTATATGTATAACTATATTCCTCACTCTTGGACGCCCCCCATCTCACCCATCTAGGTCATCACAGAGAACAGAGCTGAGCTCCCTGTGCTTTACAGCAGGTTCCCACTAGCTATCTATTTTACATATGGCAGTTTATTTATGTCAAAACTAATTTCCCAATTAGTCTCACCCTACCCTTCCTTACCCCATATCCACATGTCTGTTCGCTACATCTATCTTTCTATTCCTGCCCTACAAATAGGTTCACTTGTATCATTTTTCTAGATTCCACACATATGCATTAATATATGATATTTGTTTTCCTCTTTCTGGTTTACTTCACGCTGTATGATAGACTCTAGGTCCGTCTACCTCACTACAAATAACTCAGTTTCATTTCTTTTTATGGCTGAGTAATATTCCATTATATATATGTACCACATCTCTTTTATTCATTCATCTATCACTGGACATTTAGGTTCTTTCCATGTCTTAGCTATTGTAAATAGTGCTACAATGAACACTGGGATACATATGTCCTTTTGGATTATGATTTTCTCAGGGTATATGCCCAACAGTGTGATTGCTGTGTCATATGGTAGTACTATTTTGTTTTCTAAGGAACCTCCATACTGTTCTCCATAGTGACTGTATCAATTTACATTCCCATCAACAGTGCAGGAGGGTTCCCTTTTCTCCACATCCTCTCCAGCATTTACTGTTTGTAGATTTTTTGATGATGGCCATTCTGACCAATGTGAGGTGACACCTTATTGTAGTTTTGATTTGCATTTCTCTAATAATTAGTGATGTTGAGAATCTTTTCATGTGTCTCTTGACCATCTGTATGTCAGATCCAATGCAATCTCTATCAAACTACCAAATGACATTCTTCACAGAATTAAAACAAAAGATTTTACAATTGGTATGGAAACACAAAAGGCCCCAAATAGCCAAAGCCATCTTGAGAAAGAAAAATGGAGCTGGAAGAATCAGGCTCCCTGACTTCAAACGATACTACAAAGCTACAGTAATCAAGACAGTATGGTACTGACACAAAAACAGACATATAGATCAATTGAACAGAATAGAAAGCCCAGAGATAAACCCACACACATATGGTCACCTTATATTTGATAAAGGAGGCAGGAATGGAGAAAATACAACCTCTTCAATGAGTGGTGCTGGGAAAACTGGACAACTACATGTAAAAGAATGAAATTAGAACACTCCCTAACATCATACACAAAAATAAACTAAAAATGGATTAAAGAGTAAATGTAAGACCCGACACTATAAAACTCCTAGAGGAAAACATAGGCAGAACTCTCCATGACATAAATCACAGCAAGATCCTTTTTGACCCACCTCCTAGAGAAATGGAAATAAAAACAAAAATAAACAAATGGGACCTAATGGAACTTAAAAGCTTTTGCACAGCAAAGAAAACCATAAACAAGATGAAAAGGCAACCCTCAGAATGGGAGAAAATATTTGCAAATGAAGTAACTGGCAAAGGTTTAATCTCCAAAATTTACAAGCAACTCAATATAAAAAAACCCAAATAACCCAATCCAAAAATAGGAAGAAGGCCTAAAAAGACATTTCTCCAAAGAAGATATACTGATTGCTGACAAATACATGAAAGGATGCTCAACATCACTAATCAAATCAAAACTACAATGAGGTATCACCTCACACCAGTCAGAATGGCCATCATCAAAAAATCTACAAACAGGGCTTCCCTGGTGGTGCAGTGGTTGAGAGTCCGCCTGCTGATGCAGGGGACATGGGTTCGTGCCCCAGTCCGGGAAGATCCCACATACCATGGAGTGGCTGGGCCCGTGAGCCATGGCTGCTGAGCCTGCACGTCCGGAGCCTGTGCTTCGCAACGGGAGAGGCCACAACAGTGAGAGGCCCCCGTACCACAAAAAAAAAAAAAAGAAAAAAGAAAAATCTACAAACAGTAAATGCTGGAGAGGGTGTGGAGAAAAGGGAACCCTCTTGCACTCTTGGTGGGAATGTAAATTGATACATCCACTATGGAGAACAGTAAGGAGATTCCTTAAAAAACTAAAAATAGAACTACCATATGACCCAGCAATCCCATTACTGGGCATATACCCTGAGAAAACCATAATTCAAAAAGACACATATACCCCAATTTTCATTGCAGCTCTATTTACAATAGTCAGGACATGGAAGCAACCGAAGTGTCCACCAACAGATGAATGGATAAAGAAGATATGGCACATATATACAATGGAATAGTACTCAGCCATAAAAAGAAATGAAATTGAGTTATTTGCAGTGAGGTAGATGGATCTAGAGTCTGTCATACAGAGTCAAGTAAGTCAGGAAGAAAAACAAATACCATATGCTAACACATGTGTATGGAATATAAAAAAAAATAAATAAAAATAAGTGTTTCTGAAGGACTTAGGGGCAGGACAGGAATAAAGATGCAAACGTAGAGAATGGACTTGAGGACACGGGGATGGGGAAATGTAAGCTGGGATGAAGTGAGAGAGTGGCATGGACATATATACACTACCAAACGTAAAATAGCTGGTGGGAAGCAGCCACATAGCACAGGGAGTTCAGCTCGGTGCTTTGTGACCACCTAGAGGGGTGGGATAGGGAGGGTGGGAGGGAGATGTGAAAGGGAGGAGATATGAGGATATATGTATATGTATAGCTGATTCACTTTGTTATAAAGCAGAAACTAACACACCACTGTAAAGAAATTATACTCCAATAAAGATGTTAAAACATAAAAGAAAGCCTAGAGATAAACCCAATGACATGGTCACCTTATCTTCGAAAAAGGTGGCAAGAATATACAATGGAGAAAAGACAGCCTCTTCAATATGTGGTGCTGGGAAAACTGGACAGCTACATGTAAACGAATGAAATTTGAACACTCCTTAACACCATACAGAAAAGTAAACTCCAAATGGATTAAAGACCTAAATATAAGACCGGACACTATAAAACTCTCAGAGGAAAACAGGGAGAACACTATTTGACATAAACCACAGCCAAGATCTTTTTTGACCCACCTCCTAGAGTAATGAAAATAAAAACAACAGCAACAAAAAACAAATGAGACTTAATTAAACTTAAAAGCTTTTGTACAGCCAGGGAAGCCATAAACAAGATGAAAAGATAACCCTCAGAATGGGAGAAACTATTTGCAAATGAATCAATGGACAAAAGATTAATCTCCAAAATATACAAACAGCTCATGGAGCTTAATATCAAAAGAACAAACAACGCAATTAAAAAATGTGCAGAAGACCTAAAAAGACTTTTCACCAAAGTGACCTAGGTGATTTTAATAATATGTACTTGCTACAGAGGTCAGGGCATCTGTCTTCCTTTAGAGATCTAAATTTAGATCAAAACATAACATTCATACTTCTTAGATGGTTATATTGGAAAAATTCAAACATTTTTAAATAAAAAAGACAAGAGGACACTTTATTTGTCAGTAGTGAGACTACTCTCATTGATCTGAGAAAAAGCTTACCTTCTGATGTTGTTTTGAATTGAGTCCTGGCACAGAGAAACCAAGAACTTTTCAAAAGTAGTATCTTCTGGGCTTCCCTGGTGGCACAGTGGTTGGGAGTCCGCCTGCTGGTGCAGGGGACGCGGGTTCGTGTCCCAGTCCAGGAGGATCCCGCATGCTGTGGAGCGGTTGGGCCCGTGAGCCATGATCGCTGAGCCTGCACGTCCGGAACCTGTGCTCCAAGTCTTCTGTAAGTAAAAAGAGGGCAAAGGAAGCTGGACAAAGTTTTGATGTGGCTGAGAGAAGTTTATACTGAAACTAACAATAACAATAATAACAACTATTAAAACAGTTAGGAAATGTTTAATAAAGAAAAATTAATTCTATTTTCAAGGCATTTAAGAAACAGCTAAACTTAGTAGTAATTTTTCTATCAAATTGTTTTATTTGTCATAGAAAATGAAAAGGAAAAACATACATTGAGAAAAAATATTAACAATACAGATATCTGACTAAGGACTTATATTCAGAATATATAAAGAACTCCTATAACTCCATTTAAAAAACAATAAAAATGGGCAAAAATTAAAGACACTTTACAAAATAATATATAAGCATGACAAATACACACATGAAAAAGTGACAAACACCCTCTAATCATCAGGAAAATGCAAACTACAATCACGATAATAGCACAGTAGATCCACTAAGATTGTTAAATATAAAGACTAATCATTGTTGGCAAGGATGTGGAGCAATAGACTCTCCTAGACTGCTGGTAGTAGCAAAACGGCACACAGACTTTGCAAGACTGACAATTTCTTAAAGAGTGAAAAATAAATTACCCTATCACTCAGCACTTCTATTCCTAGATATCTAACCAAGAGAAAAAAGAAAAATAAATCTACAAAGTGACTTTAACTCAATTGCTTATAGCAAGTTTATTAATAATGGACAAAAAGTGAAAAAACAGGCAAACTATATCCTTTAACAGGAGAGTGGATATACAATTTAGAGCATACTTATACAGCAGTGTATTTATTACTCAGAAGACAAATAACAAACTACTGATTATTAAGATAAAGTAGATGCTGATTTTTTCAAACACTTTGTTGTCACCTATAATTTAAATTACATTTTTTCTTTGATCTTTTAATATGATATGTCAACACATGAAATTGTTATTTTTATAAGTTAAAAATGATCACACATTGGCAATTTCATGTTTCAACCTCTATGTCATTTTGGTAATTTTCAAACTATTGCAATATCCTTTTCTCCCTGAAATTAACTTTCTATGATAAAGCTTTATTTTCCTTCTAATATTTTGGAAATTTTTCTTCTTTCTCTACAGTATGAATAGTTTAGTAGTCTATGAACTCCCTGTTTATTAAAAGTTTTATATAACTCATCTGGGAAAGTGCCTAGTTTTACTGCTAGTTTTGTGTTAGTATTTCTTACTTTTTGCAGTTTCTTTATTTTCTTCTGTAAATTTTTGTTACTATATTTTATCATAACACCATTCATTTTATCCAGATCTTTAAATTTAATAATCACACACATACAAAAAGTCTCAAATATCCAATGTCTTTGTTATCCCACAAGTAAACTTTCATTTAAAAGCATTGCTTTATTTCAATCAGTAGTAACAAGTGACATTTGTCAATTAAGCACAACGTCTACATTTTTAGATTATTCAGTCTTTTTTTGACTAACTACTCAGTCAGTTTACAGTCTTACTTCTTTCCACCTAATTTCTCCACGAGTTAGCATTCCTGATACAGGAATCTTATGTGGTATAATGCCATTAAGGTAAGTGTCAGATCAGTTGTCATTCTGCAATGCCATCTGATATGGCATATACTGTGTCTGGTGTCTTCTGGGGCCTGGTAACTGCTCTATTCACCACGCAAACCTGCCCTTCTATCACTGGTGAAGCTTCTACCAGTGAGCTTCACTGGTCAGGTAGGTCATTGCTAATAACCATGTACAGCTCTGCCTCCAGGGTCTGAGTGGCTTTAAAATTCCGTTGATGACATTCTTGCTCCTCTTGAGAACTACAGGAACGTTTTTTATCCTCTCTTATGCAGTGTGGGATCTTAAGAAAACTGAATGACTGGGGGTTGGTCTCCCTCTTTAATATGCACTCTTCCTCATTTAACAACTACCTAATTTTTATTTAGCTTTCAAAACTGATCTCAGGAAGCCTTTGATTATCAACTGTTTCTTCTGTCTGACAGTTAATCACTGTGATTTCATAGTGACTTGTGAATACTTTGGCAATGTTTTTCTAATAATTTTCATCATTATCTTAAGAAAATAGTGTGTTTCTTATTTATAATTGTTTATTATCAGTTTCATCTGATTAGAATGTAGTCTCCACCACAAGCGTAAACGTATTTTTTACATTTTTTCTGCTGCTCTACTCCAAGCCTGGAACATGTAGTAAGGATTGAACTAGTACTTGTTGAATGTATTTGTCTCTTGTCTAACTTCCTTACTAGACTGTGTTTTTTGAGCCATGGACTATCTTTTTCTTTGTTATACTCCTCATGATTAACAGAATGTCTAATGGTGGATACTCAGTCAAGTATTATTGAATAAATGCTACAACACAGTCTTACCTCATTAAATTAATTACAAATTAGCAGTGGAAAAGAATGAACAGAAAAGCCTATTTGAAACCTTAGTCTAGAAGTAGGCCTTATATGTCTATGGCTATACCACCCTGAACACGCCCAATCTCATCTGATCTCAGAAGCTAAAAAGGGTTGGGCCTGGTTAGTACTTGGATGGGAGAAGTAGGTCTTATTCTATGCAAGGCCTTTCTTGAATTTTCCTACAGAATTTAGCCCTCCTAAGCTTATGTGATTGCATGTATCACATTTAATTGAAATTATGCATTACATTTATCTTCCTTATTAGATTTTGAATCATTTGGGACAAGAATCATATGTTATTAATCTTTGTTATTAACATCTTTCAGTGTCTTTCAGAAAAAAAATAAGGAATGTTGAAAAGAAAAATTGTCCACAAACAGGTGTGTTTTGAGGTTTTCCAATTCATTGAAGGGAAGGTATATTTTTCATTAAAGAAAATGATCTCCTAATGGATAGAGAAAACTATGTAATCATATTATCTTAATGGTGGAAGAAACTTAAATTAGCTGGCTAGAATGACTAGGTTTAATGCATACTCTTAATGAGACTGAGGGCTTCTGTATGTGAGCTTTCTTTTCTGGTTTTCTGTTGTTTCAGGATCTCAGTTGTTTCCTTAATATGAGATAGTTGTAGTTTGAGACAGCATTGCTATTTTCTTGGATTATTTAACCTCCCTGAAAACATGGGACATGTTTTGTTCATCATTGTAATATTTGTGTTTAATAAATGCTTGATGGGTGGATGGATGCATGGATGAATAATAGATGAATTAATGAATAGCATGTGACCTCAGGCAAGTTAATTTTCATTCTATGATTCTTTGATTTCCTCTGTAAATCATTTCCTTATCCATGGTTCATTCTTCTAACCCTTGATATTTTACCGCTAATTAATACCTCAACCTCGGATCACCAAAAATATCTTTTCTAAATCATATAGTATGTGGTCATTTAATTATTAGAGTTGTGTAAATAGTTAAATATTACCACCCATCAATGGATAATACATTTAACATTGTAATACATATTTTTATTTTTTATAAAGCAATTTCTCCTATATTATTTTACTTAGCCTTTAAAAATATTATAAGCTAAATATTGTATCCATTATATATATAAAGATAGAGTCAGACAGGTCAATTTCCTAGAGAGAAGTTCTGTGCACATTGTTTAAGCTTGTTAAAATACAAAGATTTCTTGTGAAGAGTAAAAGATAAATCTTGAGACATGAATAATTAGAAAAAAAGGAAGGGGATTGTTATTGGAGTCTCTAACTCAATGAAAATATTCAATTGAGGGTAAATGTCAAATTGAAGATGAATTTACCATAACAATACTTGAATTTCTCTCATTCTGCTTGTCAAGTGATCAGATCCACTCCCAGAGGATGCAGAATCAGTCAAGAAGCTAATCCAAATCAAAAGAAGTCAAATTAAGTGGAAATATACATAAATAATTTGGATCATGGGGTCATAATAATAGAATTTAAAACAAGACACCTTCTACTTCAGATTCAACACTTTTAAAATTTTTATTTAGGCAGAGGAACTAAGCTCTCTGTTATTTACATCAAACTTTGAATGCCCTTATAAGTTTGTGATAACTTTATGTGCTAATTGATGTGTGTCAATAATTTTACAGTAATTAGTTTGGACTCACATAGCCTTGGTGATTCTGGAGTCGGTAGCATCTAAAATTAAAGAAGATTCTTACAATCCAATGTTTTTGTCCTCATTGGTAAGAATATCGGTGCAAATGGGACCAAGACTTGCTTTGATTTCTGTGTGGATCAGTCAACTTTTGTCTGTTCTATCCCACTACCACATGATCCTAAAAGCACCCTGCAAAATATCTGACATATATTAGAAAAATAATAAGTACTTTTGATTCGAATTAAGTTTAATTCAATTTGAGATCTTGTATATATTCAACGCCCTCTGTAACAGAATCATCAAGAACCTACTTGTATTACCAAATCAATTTAAAGCCTTGTCCTTATATAGCTATAAAATACATGATCTCAGCATCTAAAGAGGATCACAATTTCTATTTTCATTTTATAAGCATCTTGTAGTCAACCACAACTACAAAGGTAATTAGTGTAGAAATTGGGTCCAGCCCTAATCTCAGGATTATTAATTCTCTTATTTTAGGAAAAAAATCAATGTACCTAGAAATTGGTTATACAGAGAGAAGAGTGATAATCTCCAAAGCATGTGATTTAAATTTTGAATAATTTCTTTTAGAGTTCTTGTCTAATAATAATTATATTTCTGAGATAGTTCCCACTGATTTCAACACTATTCAAGTTGACTAATTCATTCAAAGGGAATGTTAATGGAAGGGAAGAACTCATTACAAATAAGCCTCAATACCTACTGTACTGCTATAAGAGCAAATTTTGAGGTTGAGGCCTAAAAACCCGGAGCAAAATGTTTTCATATCTGCAATGTATTATTATCCCAATATTGCAAAGAATTAAATCATAGACATATCATTTTCCTTTGAATTTCAAAGATTTTATCTTCTTCTACTATGGTGTAAGTTTCAAGATCCTTAGCCATAAGATGTCTCCTTTATGTCAATGACAAATACAGCCCAGAAGCTAACATTAAATTAGATTGTAAAATTATCAGAAAATTGGTAAACTCTTTGCATTCAATTAATATCTCAGTGTGATATAAAGAAAAGGATTTGGGCTTTGGGAAAAAAAAGATTGTGGTGTGAAGCTCAAACCTGCTATAAATATATGTATTATATTTATATAATATTATACTATATTATATATGCTATATATATATTTAGTATAGCTTTGAGCAAGGTCTTTAAATTCTTCACTTCTCAATTTCATTTTCTTTAACACTAATCTAGTAATATTTTGCAGAGTTGTTCTAAGTACTAGAGGAAAGCATAGTGCAGTAAAAGCATTGGCTACATGGTAGATGTGATATTCAGAATTCACTCATTCATATCTTCAACAAATATTTACCAAGCAATTAGATATTCCAAACATTAAGTTTGGAATTTATATTAATGAAAAAAAGACAATGGCCTTATGCTGAGGAAGCTTATATTCTTGTTTGGAGAACACCAAAATGACAAATAAATATGTACAATATTAAGTGGGTTTTGAGGACTAAAGAAGAAATAAAGTAGCAAAGAGGTCGAGGAATGCCAGTTTGAAGAGAAGGAAGACCTCTCAGACAAGGTGATATTGGAACAGAGACGAGAAGGATTTGAGGGCATGAGAGAATAGGATGTTTTCTGGCAGAGGGAATAGCAAATGCCAGACCCCTGAGACAGAAGCATACTTAGTGTGTTTAAGCAACAGTGCGGAGGCCACTGTGAGTGAGCCAGAGCAGCAACATGCAGTGAAGGAAGAGGTAAGAGACTAGCTATATAATATCTTGTAAACCACTTTAAGGGGTTTGGGTTTTACTCTGAGATGGAAAGTTATTGGAAGGTGTAAGGAGAGGAGTGACATGATCATTTTGAAATTTTAAAAGGATAATTCTGTCTGCTGAATTGAGAACTGATATAGAGAGGCAAAGGCAAAGGCAGAAGCAGTTAGACTTGTCAGGGAATCAATATCCCTTATCTTGATTAAAACATTCATTGTGTTGGAAATTCATTATTATTTCACTAAACTGAATATAATAGGGATGGTGCAGCGTGGCAGAAACCCATGTGCATATATCACATCCCCTTCTGTATTGCAACAACACGAGTCCAATTCTTAGAACATTTAATTCAGCAATTGTTTATTGACTGTCAGCTTTTGAACTGTATTACTATATTGAGTAGCATTGCAGAAAGAACTCTCCAAGAAAGCTTTTCTACTTAAAATGCCTGTACTCTCATTCAAGTTAACAAACATTACTGAATGTCTAATATGAGTAGATATCTGTGTTCACAGCAGGGGAGATGCAAAGGGCATGTTCTCTGCCATCAAACAGCCATCTGAAATAATGTTTATGAAAAGGAGGTAGCATGAACAATATTCCTGAATCAATATTAATTTAGAAATTGTACATGGAACATAACAACTGTGAAAAAAATTCTCTAGGAACCAAAAAAAAAGGAAGGGGAAAATAAGCCAAAATGATAATGCCATATTTGAGTAATGGGAAAATAAAACTGTTGCTGGATTTAGTTTTTCCTTTATTTTTATTTATATTTGGAAATATCTTTTTAAAAATGTCACTGTCCAAATGTCTTAAAATGAAGATGCATCTACCTAATCCATCCAATATGGTAGATTAGGTTATTCAGACCAAATTTTCTGACAGAAAAAAAGTAAAGTTTAGTACACATTATAAAAGGTACCCCCTAAGAGCTTTTAAATGTCCTACCAGGAAAAATCTGATGGAAAGTAGAAAACCAAAAGTGTTACTTAGCCTTAAAAGTGAACTACTTTTCTGACCTAAGAAAATTTTCTAATTCTGGAAATCTTTGAAGACCTATCAGGAAAAGAAGTGTAGATTCAAAGGCCAGCAGCTTTTAAGTTAATGGATTTAACAAGAGACCCTCCCCACATTTACTTAGAATTTCAAAGTCAAATACACTGGATAAAGATGCCCTCAACTCATTCCAAGAGGAGGGTAATGAAGGTTGTTTTGGCAATAGACAGCAAAGGGAAAAAAGGCACAAGCATCTCAGATATTAGAATTACCTGAAATAAAAAAACTTTTCAGACATAAAAATGCTGAAGACATTCAAGACAAGAATACCTGCATTATAAAAAATGATAAAGTAAGTCCCTGAGGCAGAAGAAAAAGGCTACAGGCTAGAAATCTGGATATAAATAAGGAAATGAAGAGCACTCTAGAATGGAATATTACTTAGCACTAAAAAGAAATGAGCTATCAAGCCATGAAAAGACACGAAGAAACTGTAAATGGATATTACTAAGTAAAAGAAGCCAACCTGAAAAGGCTACATGCTGTATGATCCCAACAATATGACGTTCTGGAGAAGGCAAAACTATGGTGACAATAAGCATATTAGCTGCTGCTGGGGTTGTGGGTGGGGAAGGATGGTTTTGCAGAGGAGAAAGGATTTTGAAGGCAGTTAAACTATTCTCTATGATACTACAACGGTGGTAACATCATACATTATAACTTTATCAAATTGTACATTTGTCAAAACCCATCAGATGTACAACACCAAGAGTGTACCATAATATAAATTACAGAATCTGGGTGTTAATGATGCATCAATGCAGGTTCATCAATTGGAACAAAGGTACTACTGTGGTGCAGGGTGTTGGTAAGGGAGCGTGTGCCAAAAAAAAAAAAAAAAATATATATATATATATGTATGTATATATGCATATATATAATTTATTTTCATTATTTATTTTTATATTTTAAATAAAATATATTTTATAATGTTATATATTTTATTATATAGCATATATAATACATACATAGTATATAGATCCATTTTCTAGGGATGACCTTTTATAATGTTTTATAATGCCAACTCCATGGACAATTGTGGATCAAGTTAAAATGTGACTATTTTTAAGTATAGTATGTAAATCTTATTATGGAAATCTTTCTGCTTGCAATGTCTCCTTGTGGACTATACTCAAATTATATTCACAGATATAAAATCTTTTTTCCTGTACCGACATCATCAGTGAAGCAATGGTATCAAAATTATTTTCTATAGCCACCTGTAGCTGTGGCCAGCATTATTTCAGGGATTTGGGAATTCTAAACAAGATAAACTCAGATAAAGGGTACACAATGTGAATTCATAACCATATGTCTACGTTTGGATAAAATATTGAATAATGGAATATAAAACAATACATATTTTAAAGTAGTTTTGACTGTCAAAGTAAAGACTTAGAAGTACTTTTGTTAAAGACAGATGTAACAAGTTTGCTGGGAGACGTTTTATCCCTCAATAGAAGGCTATACCAGTATTACTAAGCAAATACATTAAAAACGACAATAAATACGATGCTATATGCTGACAATATGGAAGTCTTTCAAACGCACATTCTAGAGGAAAAAGAACACCCTTGAAAATAATTCAGTGAAATATAATCAATGAAGTATGCCACCATTAAGAAAAGAATAAGGCAATATAAACAACTTTATGCCAATACATTTAAGCCTTAAAAGAAATAAATATACTCCTTGAGAACACAAAGTAATCAAGCTTACTCAAGAAGAACAAGACAATCTTAATAGTCTTATGCCTATTAAAAACTGAATATGCAATTAGAAAACTTTATTAAAGAAAACTTCATAAATTTTACCATATATTAAAGAAATATCATGAATTCCACACAAACTCTTTAAGAAAACTAAAGGGGCAGGAATTTTTAAAAACCCTATGAGTCAAACTTCCCCCAGATACCAAATCTAGAAAATAACAGTATAAGAAAACAAACAAAACTAGACTAATGTTCTTCTTTTCATAACAAAATTTTAGTAAATTGTATCCAAAAATATATAACAATGTAATATATTATGACTAAGTGTGGTATACCCAGGAAATGCAAGGTTGGTTTAATATTTTATAAATAGTCAACATAATTCATCAAATAAAAATATTTAAAGAATGAAAAATCACATTATCATCTTGATAGAGGAAAACATTTGATAATATCCTACATGCAAAAGTTTGAGATTAGAAAATATTCTCTAACCACAATGAAATTAAGCTATAATTACCAGCAAAATTATTACCAAAAATTCCCAATTATTTGAAATTAGGAAACAAATTTCTTACTAACTCAGGGAGAAGAAAATATAGAAACCAGAAAAGTTTTCAATTTTAGCACACCGAAAATACTACATTTAGAATTATGAGATACATTTAAAGAACTATTTGAAGGAATAGGGAGGAAATGTCCTGAAAATACCCTGTGCTGGCAGACATGTGACATAAAAGGAAATAGCCAAACTGCTGGGGGTTATGTAATTTGGTACAACTGCTTTTGAAAATTGTTTAGTAATGTTTATTAAAGGTGAACATATACTTAGCCTATGGCCCAGTCTGTTCACACTTAATTATAAACCCAGCAGGAATGCATGCATATAGGCACAAAGGGCATATATAAGAAAGTTTATAGAAATATGGTTTTTAATAATCCCAAAATGAAAACAGTTACAATGTTCATCATCAGTAGAATAAATACTATATTGTGGTATGAAATACTATTTAGTATAGAAAAAATTGTAGGACTGGTACCACAACATGGGTGAATCTCACAGATATAATGTTAAGATAAGCTATACACACAAGAACACATAAAATATGGCTCAATTTATATAAAGTTCAAAAACAGGGAAAACTTTTATGGCAAAGGAAGTCAGAATAATTGTTATCTTTATTGGAAGGTAATGACCGAAGGGGCACATGAGAGTTGCTCTTATGTTCTGTAATATCCCATATCTTGACCATGCTGATCCTTATACGAATGTGTTCACTTTGTGAAACTTTTTAAACTATATAATTAAGATCTGTACCTTTTAGTATGTATGTTATTCCTAATAAAACACTTTACAATAAAAGTTAAAAGAAAATAAACTAAAGTGTTTTTATATAAAGTCTAAAAAAAAGTAAAAAGCAAGCTATGTTGTTTCAATATGTGTCCATAATTGGTAAATATATGAAGAAAAACAAGGTTGTGATTATCCCAAATGTCAGTATAATGCTTAAACTTGAAGATAGCCTTTTTCAAGTAGGCGCACAGAAGGGGCTCCAACGTCCTAACAATACTGTATTCCTACATATAGATGATAATGACCTAGGTATTCTTTTATAATTATTTTAAAACTCAAACCCAAACATGTATGTGTTAGTGTGTTTTAGTACATGTGGGAAAGAACACAGAGACAGAAAAGTACATACATATACACACAAACACACAATGGCAATACCATTACATACCCACCAGTATAAATAAGCTGAAAGACATCAGGGAAAAATTAAAATTATGGGTGAGAATATTGCTCCTGTAATTTTTTCAGCATAGCATATTGCTTTACAATTTAGCAGCTTAAATTAATAAGTACAGAGCAATCTCTCATGAACAAAGGTATAAAAATATTCAACAAAACTGTAGAAAATCAAATCTAACAATGTATAAAAATAATTATACACCAAGACTTAGTGGGATTTAATGCAGATATGTAAGACTGGTTCAATGTTAGAAAATCAGTGAATAAAATCTAACTAATCCACCATATCAATAAGGTAAAGAAGAAATAGCAAATGATTATATCAGTTAACATGGAAAAGTTTTTGACAAAACCCAACCTCCATCTATGATAAAAAATTTTTAGCAAACTATGACTAGAAGGAAAATTTCTCAACTTGATAAAGCACATCTATAAAAAATGTACAGGAAATATCATACTTGATTATGAGAGACTGGATGGACACCTTCTCCCTAAGATAAGGAACAGTGTGTTTTCTCTCACTGTTTTATTTACAAGAATATTACTGAAATCCTTGCTGGTGCAACAAGACTAAATAAATAAATATATAAATAAAATGTATACAGAATGTAAATAAAGAAATAAAGTTATTTTATTCACAGGTTTCATGACTGCCTATGGAGTAAATCACAAAGATTTTATAAAAATTTCCTGGAAATAATAAGTGAGTGAAGCAAGGCTGCAGAATATAAGGTAAATACCTTCATGCACTCCTTCTTGAAAAAGGCTATCTTCAAGTTTAAGCATTATTCTGACCTTTGGGATAATCACAACCTTGTTTTTCTTCATATATTTACCAACTATGGACACATTAAAGCAACGTAGCTTGCTTTTTACTTTTTTTAGCCTTTATATAAAGACACTCTAGTGTTTTTTTCTTTTAATTTTTATTGTAAAGTGTTTTATTAGGAGTAACATACATACTAAAAGGTACAATTATATAGTTTAAAAAGAAAAAAACTATAATTATATAGTTTAAAAAACTATAATTATATAGTTTAAAAAGTTTCACAAAGTGAATACATTCATATAAGGATCAGCATGGTCAAGATATGGGATATTACAGAACATAAGACCATCCCTCATGTGCCCCTTCAGTCATTACCTTCCAATAAAGACCTAGAGATTGTCATACTGAGTGAAGTCAGACAGAGAAAGAGAAATATAGTATGATATCACTTATATGCGGAATCTAAAAAGAAATGATACAAAATGAACGTATTTGCAGAACAGAAACGGACTCACAGACTTAGAGAATGAACTTAAGGTTACCAGGGCAGGAAGGGTAGAGTGAAGGAATAGTTAGGGAGTTTTGGATTGACGCATACACACTACTATCTTTTAAAAGGATAACCAACAAGGACCTACTGCATAGCACAGGGAACTCTGCTCAATGTTATGTGGCAGCCTGGATGGGAGGGGAGTCTGGGGGAGAATGGATACATGTATATGTATGGCTGAGTCACTTTGCTGTGCACCTGAAACAATCAGAACATTGTTAATCGGCTATACTCCAATATAAAATAAAAACTTAAAAAAAAATGAGTGAAGCAAGATGCAGAATATAAGGTAGATACACAAAAGTCAATCCCATCTTTTATACAAGCAACAAAAAATTAACATTTGAAATATAATTTAAGAATTATTATTTTACAGTATCAAATGTGAAAATGAAATACTCAAGTATTAAAAAAAAAAGTGTACACTCTTTCCTAGTGGTGCAGTGGAATCCACCTGCCAATGCAGGGAACACGGGTTCGATCCCTGGTCTGGGAAGATCCCACATGATGCGTAGCAACTAAACTCATGAGCCACAACTACTGAGTCCATGAGCCACAACTACTGAAGCCCACGTGTCTAGAGTCCATGCTCCACAACAAGAGAAAACATCACAATGAAAAGCCTGCGCACTACAACGAAGAGTAGCCCACGCTCGCTGCAACTAGAGAAAGCCTACACACAGCAACGAAGACCCAATGCAGCCAAAAATAAAATGAATTAAATAAAATAAATAAATTTATTTTTAAAAAGTGCACAAGAGTCAATATTGTTAGGATGTCATTTTTAAAAACTTGATCAATAGATTCAACACAATCCTTATCAAAATTCTAGCAAGCTATTGTGTAGATATAAACAAATCAATTCTAAAATTTATGTGGAAAGGAAAAAGACCTAGAATCCCTATTTCTTTTTTTGTGGTAGTACATTTGATATGTCTCTTAACAAGTTTCAAGTGTATAAAACAATATTGTTAACTATTTCCACAATACTGTGTATTAGATTCCCAGAATTTGTCCATCTTCTATCTGGAAGTTTGTACACTTTGATCAACCTCTCCCTATTTTCCCCATGCCCACCCTGCCCCTGGTAACCACCATTCTACTCTCTGTTTATATGAGTTTGGGTTTTTTAGATTCCACATATAAGTGACATCACACAATATTTGGCTTTCCCTGTCTGACATCTCACTTAGGCTCTCAAGGTTCATCCATGTTGTCCCAATAGAAGAATTCCCTTCTTTCTCATGGCTGAATAATATTCCGTTGTGTGTTTGTGTGTGTGTGTGTGTGTGTGTGTGTGTATCATATCTTTATCCATTATTCCTTAAAGGACACTTAGGTTGTTTATATATTTTGGCTATTCTGAGTAATGCTGTAAATAAACACGGGAGTGTAGATATATTTTCAAAATCATATTTTCATTTTCTTTGGACTAGGATTCCTTTTTCTCCACATCCTCACCAACACTTGTTAATTGTGGTCATTTTGAATACAGCCATTCTGCCAGGTGTGAGGTGTTAGCTCATTGTTGTTTTGATTTGCATTTCCCAGATAATTAGTGATGTTGAGCACCTTTTCATGTGCTTGTTGGCTATCTGTTTGTCTTCATTGGAAATATGTGTTTTCAGTTCTTCCACCTTTTTTTTTTTGGCAGTACACGGGCCTCTCACTGTTGTGGCCTCTCCCGTTGCGGACCACAGGCTCTGGACACGCAGGCTCAGCAGCCATGGCTCACAGGCCTAGCTGCTCCGCGGCATGTGGGATCTTCCCAGACCGGGGCACGAACCCGTGTGCCCTGCATCGGCAGGCGGACTCTCTCAACCACTGCGCCACCAGGGAAGCCCCTTCCACCCATTTTTTAATGAGGTTGTTTTTTTGGTATTGAGTTGTATGGATTATTTATATAATTTTGATATTAACCCCTTATCAGACATATCATTTGCAAATATCTTCCCCCACTCACTAGGTTGCCTTTTTTGGTTGTTGATGGTTTTCTTCACTACACAAAAGGTTTGAAGTTTGATTAGGTACAATTTTTTTTTTTTTTTTTTGGTTTTTGTTCCCCTTGCCTGAGGACACTGATTTAAAAAAAAAAAAATAGTGCTAAGACCTATGTCAAGAATTTACTGCTTAGGATTTTTCTAGGAGTTTTATGGGCTCTTGTCTTACATTTAGGCCTTTGACCCATTTTGAATTCATTTTTGTACATGTTGTGAGAAAATGGTCTAATTTCATTTTTTCACATGAAGCTGTTGAATTTTCCCAACTCCACTTATTGAAAAGACTATCATTTCTCCATTGTGTATTCTTGTCCTTTTTGTCATAGATGAATTGAACATGGTGTGCGTGGGTTGATTTCTGGGCTCTCTATTCTGTTCCACTGACCTATGTGTTTGTTTTTGTGCCAGTACCTTTTGTTTTGATAACTGCATCTTTGTAGTATAGTTTGAAATTAAGGAGCAGGATACCTCCAGCATTTTTCTTTTTTCTCTCAAAATTGCTTTGGCTATTCAGAGTCTTTTGTGTTTCCATACCACTTTTAGGAATATTTGTTCTAGTTCTGTAAAAAATATAATTGGTATTTTGATAGGGATTACATTAAATTTGTATATTGCTTTGGGTAGTATGGACATTTTAACAATATTAATTCTTCAAATCCATGAACACAGGATATCTTTCTATTTCTTTTTATCATCTTCAAGTTCCTTCATAAATATCTTATAGTTTTTAGAGAAAGGTCTTTCACCTCTTTGGTTAAATTTATTCCTAGGAATTTTACCCTTCTTGATGTGATTGTAAATTAGGTTGTTTTCTAGCTTTCTCTTTCTGATACTTCATTTCTGGTGTACAGAAAAGCAAGAGATCTCTGTATATTAATCTTGTATCATTCAACTTTACTGAATTCATTTATTAGTTCTAACAGTTTTTGGGTGGAGACTATAGAGTTTTCTGTACATAGTATCAGGTCATCTGGAGATAGTGACAGTTTTACTTCTTCCATTCCAATTTGGATGCTTTTTATTTGCTTTTTTTACCTGATTGCTGTGGGTAGGATCTCCAGTACTATGATAAATAGAAATGGCAAAAGAGGGCATCCTTGTCTTGTTCCGGATCTTAGAGCAAAAGATTTCAGCTTTTCAACATTGAGTATGATGTCAGCTATGGGTTTGTTATAAGCAGCACTGGTGCAGGAGGTGCTGGAGCAGGAGCCCAGTGTGAGCTGGGGACCAAGTTGGAGGGATCCTGGCAAGCCAGCCAGAGCACTCACCAGTTTTTAATCTACTTCCTCCATGCTGAGGTTAGAAACAAGGAAATCTGTATATGTGTTATTCAAGAGCAGAGTCTTGGTTTTTTACAGTACTCGGGTAAGCCCCACTGGTTTTCAAACAAGCTAAGGGGACTCATCTTCCTCATTTCAGACCCTAAAGCTGGAGTACCGGCCAAGTGGCTACACCTCCTTGATCCCCAAGCAAGATCCCTGAGACTGTGATGGTCCCCTCCTCTTCTGGGTCACCCACTAGGGTTGGGAATCCTGATTAGATCACTTCTTCTCCCTTCCTATCAGATTTCATGTGGCTCCTTCTTTAAATCCTCGGTTGTAGAGGAATTCAGGTCATTCTTAGCAAGAGTTATTCTATATGCAGTTGAGTTTAGATGTGTTCAAGAGGAGAGGTGAGCTCAGGGTCCTTCTATTCTGTCATCTTGATCCCACCTCCCTTTTATCATTTCCTTAAGATGGATATAGTGGTAATATATTCTCTCAGTTTTTGATTGTCAAGAAATGTCTTTATTTCTCCTTTATTTCTGAAAAATAACTATTCTGGATAAAGTATTCTTGGTTGGCATTATTTTTCTTTCATCACTTTGAATATATCATCTCACTCTTGCCTATCCTGTAAGGATTCTGCTGAAAAATATGCTGATAGCCTAATGAAGATTCCTTTGTAAGTTATAATCTTTCTCTTGCTACTTTTAGCATTCTCCATTTGTCTTTGATTTTTGACAGTTTTAATATAACGTGTATTGAAAAAGACAATTTTTGATTGAAATAATGGGGTAATTTATTACCTTCATGAACATGGATGTCCAAATCTCTTCTTAGGTTTGGAAAGTTCTCAGCCATTATTTCTTTAAATAAGCTTTATCCCCCCTTCTGTTTATCTTCCTCTGGAATGTCAATGATTTGTATATCGGCTTTTTTTTTTTTTTTTTGGTGGGGAGACGATAGTGTCATATAGACCAGATAAGCTTTCTTACTCTTTTTCATTCCCTTCCCATTGTGCTTCTCTGACTGGATTATTTCAAAGTTCCTGTCTTCTAAATCATTGATTCTTTCCTATGCCTGATCTATACTAATTTTTAAAGAACATCTTCTGTTTGATGTTCTCTATTGTAGTTTTCATTTCCTTCATTGAATTTTTTTTTACATAATTAATTAATTAATTAACATCTTTATTGGAGTATAATTGCTTTAAAATGGTGGGGTAGTTTCTGCTTTATAACAAAGTGAATCAGCTATACATATACATATATCCCATATCTCCCCCCTCTTGTGTCTCCCTCCCAACCTCCCTATCCCACCCCTTTAAGTGGTCACAAAGCACTGAGCTGATCTCCCTGTTCTATGCAGCTGCTTCCCACTAGCTATCTATTCTACATTTGGTAGTGTATATATGTCCATGCTGCTATAACACTTTGTACCAGCTTATCCTTCCCATTCCTGTGTCCTCAAATCCATTCTCTACAACTGCATCTTTATTCCTGTCCTGCCCCTAGGTTCTTCATAACCATTTCTTTTTTTTTTAGATTCCATATATATGTGTTAGCATACAGTATTTATTTTTCTCTTTCTGACTTACTTCACTCTGTATGACAGTCTCCAGGTCCATCCACCTCACTACAAATAACTGAATTTTGTTTCTACTTATGGCTAGTATTCCATTGTATATATGTGCCACATCTTCTTTATCCATTCATCTATTGATGGACACTTAGGTTGTTTCTATGTCCTGGCTATTGTAAATAGAGCTGCAATAAACACTGGGGTATATGTGTCTTTTTGAATTATGGTTTTCTCAGGGTATAGTATCCAGTAGTGGGATTGCTGAGTCATATGGTAGTTCTATTTTTAGTTTTTTAAGGAACTTCCATACTTTTTTCCATAGTGGCTGTATCAATTTATATTCCCACCAACAGTGCAAAAGAGTTCCTTTCCTCCACACCCTCTCCAGCATTTACTGTTTGTAGATTTTTTGATGATGGCCATCCTGACTGGTGTGAGGTGATACCTCGTTGTAGTTTTGATTTGATTTCTCTAATGATTAGTAATGTTGAGCATCCTTTCATGTCTTTGTTGGCAATCAGTATATCTTCTTTGGAGAAGTGTCTATTTAGGCCTTCTGCCCATTTTTGGATTGGGTTGTTTGTTTTTTTGATATTGAGATGCATGAGCTGCTTGTAAATTTTGGAGATTAATCCTTTGTCAGCTGTTTCATTTGGAAATATTTTCTCCCATTCTGAGGGTTGTATTTTCATCCTGTTTATGGTTTCCTTTGCTGTGCAAAAGCTTTTAAGTTTCATTAGGTCCCATTTGTTTATTTTGGTTTCTATTTTCATTTCTCTAGGAGGAGTGTCAAAAAGTGTCTTGCTGTGATTTATGTCATAGAGAGTTCTGCCTATGTTTTCCTCTAAGAGTTTTATACTGTGTGGCCTTACATTTAGGTCTTTAATCCATTTTGTGTTTATTTTTGTGTATGGTGTTATAAAGGGTTCTAATTCCATTCTTTTACATGTAGCTGTCCGGTTTTCCCAGCACCAGTTAGTGGAGAGACTGTATTTTATCCATTGCATATTCTTGCTTCCTTTATCACAGATTAGGTAACCATAGGTGTGTGAGTTTATCTCTGGGCTTTCTATCCTGTTCCATTGATCTATATTGATGTTTTTGTGCCATTACCATACTGTCTTGATGACTGTAGCTTTGTAGTATAGTCTGAAGTCGAGGAGCCTGATTCTTCCTGCTCGCTTTTCTTTCTCAAGATTGTTTTGGCTATTGAGGGGTCTCTGGTGTTTCCATACAAATTGTGAATTCTTTTGTTCTAGTTCTGTGAAAAATGACATTGGTAGTTTGATAGGGATTGCATTGAATCTGTAGATTGATTTGGGTAGTATAGCCATTTTCACAATATTGATTCTTCCAATCCAAGAATATGGTGTACCTGTCTCTCTGTTTGTATTATCTTTAATTTCTTTCATCAGTGTCTTATAGTTTTCTGCATACAGATCTTTTGTCTGCTTAAGTAGGTTTATTCTTAGGTATTTTATTCTTTTTGTTGCAATGGTAAATGGGGGTGTTTCCTTAATTTCTCTTTCAGATTTTTCATGCATAGTGTACAGGAATGCAAGAGATTTCTGTGCATTAATTTTGTATCCTGTTACTTTACCATATTCATTGATTTGCTCTAGTAGTTTTCTGGTGGCATCTTTAGGATTTTCTATGTATTGTATCATGCCATCTGTAAACAGTGACAGCTTTAATTCTTCTTTTCTGATTTGGATAACTTTTATTTCTTTTTCTTCTGACTGCTGTGGCAAATCTTCCAAAACTATGTTGAATAATAGTGGTGAGAATGGAAAACCTTGTCTTGTTCCTGATCTTAGAGGAAATGGTCTCTGTTTTCCACCATGGAGAATGATGTTGGCTGTGGGTTTGTCATATATGGCCTTTATTATGTTGAGGAAAGTTCCCTCTTTGCCTACTTTCTGGAAGGCTTTTTACTATAAATTGGTGTTGAATTTTGTTGAAAGCTTTTTCTGCATCTATTGAGATGATCATATGGTTTTTATATGTCAATTGGTTAATATGGTGTGTCACATTGATTGATTTGAATATATTGAAGAATCCTGCATTCCTGGGATTAACCTCACTTGATCATGATGTATTTTCCTTTTAATGTGCTGTTGGATTCTGTTTGCTAGTATTTTGTTGACGATTTTTTCTTCTATATTCATCAGTGTCATTGACCTGTAGTTTTTTTTCTTTGTGACATCTTTGCCTGGTTTTGGTATCAGAGTGATGGTGTACTCGTAGAATGAGTTTGGGAGTGTTCCTCCATCTGGTCTATTTTAGAGGAGTTTGAGAAGGATAGGTGTTAGCTCTTCTCTAAGTGTTTGATAGAATTCTCCTGTGAAGCTATCTGGTCCTGGGCTTTTGTTTGATGCAAGATTTTAAATCACAGTTTCAATTTCAGTGCTTGTGATTGGTCTGTTCATATTTTCTATTTCTTCCTGCTTCAGTCTCGGAAGGTTTTGCTTTTCTAAGAATTTATCCATTTCTTCAAGGTTGTCCATTTTATTGGTATAGAGTTGCTTGTAGTAATCGCTCATGATCCGTTGTATTTCTGAAGTGTCAGTTGTTACTTCTTTTTCATTTCTAATTCTATTGATTTGAGGCTTCTCCCCTTTTTCTTGATGAGTCTGGCTAATGGTTTATCAATTTTGTTTATCTTCTCAAAGAATCAGCTTTTAATTTTATTGATCTTTGCTATTGTTTCCTTCATTTCTTTTTCATTTATTTCTGACCGGGTTTTTATGATCTCTTTCCTTCTGGTAACTTTGGGCACTTTTTGTTCTTCTTTCTTTAATTGCTTTAGGTGTAAGTTTAGGTTGTTTATTTGAGATGTTTCTTGTTTCTTTAGGTAGGATTGTACTGCTATAAACATCTGTCTTAAAACTGCTTTTGCTGAATCCTATAGGTTTTGGTTTGTCATGTTTTCATTGTCATTTGTTTCCAGGTATTTTTTTATTTCCTCTTTCATTTCTTCAGTGATCTCTTGGTTATTTAGTAGTGTATTGTTTAGCTTCCTTGTATTTGTATTTTATACAGATTTTTTCCTGTAATTGATATCTAGTCTCATAGTGTTCTTGTTGGAAAAGATACTTGATACAATTTCAATTTTCTTAAGTTTACCAAGGCTTGATTTGTGACCCAAGATATGATCTATTCTGGGGAATATTCCATGAGCACTTGGTAAGAAAGTGTATTTTGTTTTTGGATGGAATGTCATATAAATATCAATTAAATTCATCTTATCTAATGTATTATTTAAAGCTTGTGTTTCCTTATTTATTTTCATTTTAAATGATCTGTCCATTAGTTAAACTGGGGTGTTAACGTCCCATACTATGATATTGTTACTGCCAATTTCCCTTTTTATGCCTGTTAGCATTTGCCATATGTATTGAGGTGCTCCTATGTTGGGTGCAAAATGTTTACAATTGTTATATCTTCTTCTTGGATTGATCCCTTGTTCATTATGTAGTGTCTTTCTTTGTCTCTTACTATAGTCTTTATTTTAAACTCTATTTTGTCTGATATGAGAATTGCTATGCCAGCTTTCTTTTGATTTCTATTTGCATCAAATATCATTTTCCATTTCCTCACTTTCACTCTGTATGTGTCCCTACATCTGAAGTGGGTCTCTTGTAGACAGCATATATATGGGTCTTGTTTTTGTAGTCATTCAGCTAGTCTATGTCTTTTGGTTGGAGCATTTAATCCATTTACATTTAAGGTAATTATCAATAAGTTTGTTCCTATTCCCGTTTTCTTAATTGTTTGGGGTTTGTTATTGTAGGTCTTTCCTTCTCTTGTGTTTCCTGCCTAGAGAAGTTCCTTTAGCATTTGTTGTAAATCTGGTTTGGTGGTGCTGAATTCTCTTAGCTTTTGGTAAGAGAAATTAAAGGTTTTAATGTCTCCATTGAATCTGAATGAGATCCTTGCTTGGTAGAGTAATCTTTGTTGTAGCTTTTTCCTTTCCATCACTTTAAATATGTTCTGCCACTCCCTTCTGGCCTGAAGATTTTCTGCTGAAAGATCAGCTGGAAACCTTATGGGGATTCCTTTTCGTGTTATTTGTTGTTTTACCCGTGCTGCTTTTAATATTTTTTCTTTGTATTTAATTTTTGATTGTTTGAATAATACGTGTCTTGGCGTGTTTCTCCTTGGATTTACCCTGTATGGGACCCTCTGCACTTCCTGGACTTGATTATTTCCTTTCCCATATTTGGGCAATTTTCCACTATAATCTCTTCAAATATTTTCTCATTCCCTTTCTTTTTCTCTTCTTCTTCTGGGACCCCTATCATTTGAATGTTAGTGTGTTTAATGTTGTCCCAGAAGTCTCTGACACTGTCCTCAATTCTTTTCATTCTTTTTTCTTTATTCTGCTCTGTGGTAGTTATTTCCACTATTTTATCTTCCAGGACATTTATCCGTTCTTTTGCCTCCATTATTCTGCTATTGCTTCCTTCTGGAGAATTTTTAAATTTATTTATTGTGTTGTTCATCACTGTTTGTTTGCTCTTTAGTTCTCCTATATCCTTGTTAACGTTTCTTGTGTTTCCTCCCTTCTAGTCCCAAGATTTTGGATCTTCTTTACTATCATTACTCTGAATTCTTTTTCAGGTAGACTGCCTATTTCCTCTTCATTTTTTTGGTCTGGTGGGTTTTTACCTTGCTCCTTCATTTGCTGTGTGTTTCTGTGTCTTCTCATTTTGCTTAACTTCATGTGTTTGGAGTCTCCTTTTTGCAGGCTGCAGGTTCGTAGTTCCCATTGTTTTTGGTGTCTGTCCCCAGCGGCTAAGGTTGGTTCAGTGTGTTGTGTAAGCTTCCTGGTGGAGAGGACTGGTGCCTGTGTTCTGGTGGATGAGGCTAAATCTTGTCTTTCTGGTGGCAGGACAACTTCCGGCAGTGTGTTCTGGAGTGTCTGTAACATTATTATGATTTTAGACAGCCTCTCTGCTAATGGGTGGATTGGTGTTCCTGTCTTGGTAGTTGTTTGGCATAGGGTGTCCAGCACTGTAGCTTTCTGGTCATTGAGTTGAGCTGGGTCTTAGCTTTGAGACAGAGATATCTGGGAGAGCTTTTGCCATTTTATATATGTGGGGCCAGGAGGTCTCTGGTGGACCAATGTCCTGAACTTGGCTCTCCCACCTTGGAGGCAAAGGTGTGACACCTGGCTGGAGCACTAACAACCTGTCAGCCCCATGGCTCAGAAGAAAAGGAAGGAAGAAAAAAAGAAAGAAAGAAAGAAAGAAAGAAAGAAAGAAAGAAAGAAAGAAAGAAAGAAAGAAAGAAAGAAAGAAAGAAAGAAAGACTTATTAAAATAAAAAAAGTAATTATTAAAAAAATTAAAAATAATTTAAAAAAGACAAAAAAAGAGAAAGAAAGTAAGAAGAGAACAACCAAACCAAAAAACAAATCCAACAATGATAACAAGCACTAAAAACTATACTTAAAAAAATAAATAAATAAAAGACAGACAGACCCCTAGGACAAATGGTAAAAACAAAGCTATACTGTCAAAATCACACCCAGAAGCATACACATACACACACAAAAAGAGAAAAAGGAAAATAATTTATATATATATATATATATATATATATATATATATATATATATATATATCTATATCTCATTACTCGCAAAGTCTACCGCCTCAATTTTGGGATGATTCATTGTCTATTCAGTTATTCCACAGATGCAGGTTACGTCAAGTTGATTGTGGAGTTTTAATCCACTGCTCCTGAGGCTGCTGGGAGAGATTTCCCTTTCTCTTCTTCGTTCACACAGCTACCAGGGTTCAGCTTTGGATTTGGCCCCGCCTCTGCTTGTAGGTCGCCTGAGGGTGTCTGTTCTTCACTCTGACAGCATGGGGTTAAAGGAGCAGCTGATTCGGGGGATCTGGCTCACTCAGGCCGGGGGGAGGGAGGGGTACGGATGCGGGGTGAGCCTGCAGCAGCAGAGGCCAATGTGACGTTGCACCAGCCTGAGGTGCGCCGTGCGTTCTCCCGGGGAAGTTGTCCCTGGGTTATGAGACCCTGGCAGTGGTGGGCTGCACAGGCTCCCAGGAGAGGAGGTGGGGATAGTGACCTGTGCTGGCACACAGGCTTCTTGGTGGTGGCAGCAGCAGCCTTAGCATCCCATGCCCATCTCTGGGGTCCGCGCTGATAGCCGCGGCTCACGTCCGTCTGGAGCTCGTTTAGGCGGTGCTCTGAATCCCCTCTCCTTGCACACCCCGAAACAATTGTCTCTTGCCTCTTCGGCAGTTCCAGACCTTTTCCCGGACTCCCTCGGGGCTAGCTGTGGTGCACTATCCCCTTCAGGCTGTGTTCACGCAGCCAACCTCAGTGCTCTCCCTGGGATCCGACCTAAGCCCGAGCCTCAGCTCCCAGACCCGCCCGCCCCGGCGGGTGAGCAGACAAGCCTCTCAGGCTGGTGAGTGCCAGTCGGCACCGATCCTCTGTGTGGGAATCTCTCTGCTTTGCCCTCTGCACCCCTGTTGCTGTGCTCTCCTCCGCGGCTCCGAAGATTCTCCCTGCCACCCCCTGTCTCTGCCAGTGAAGGGAATTCCTAGTGTGTGGAAACCTTTCCTCCTTCACAGCTCCCTCTCAGAGGTGCAGGTTCTGTGTCTATTCTTTTGTCTGTTTTTTTTTCTTTTTTCTTTTGCCCTACCCAGGTACGTGGGGAATTCCTTGCCTTTTGGGAAGTCTGAGGTCTTCTGCCAGTGTTCAGTAGGAGTTGTTCCACATGTAGATGTATTTTTGATGTATTTGTGGGGAGGAAGGTGATCTCCACATCTTAACTCCTCTGTCATCTTGAAGGTCTCCCACTCAGTCACTGAATTCTTCAGCTCCAGAATTTTTGTTTGGTTCTCTGAGAACCTGGGTTTCCATAAAGACTCTCTTTCCTGGATGACTTCCCATGTCAGTGTTCTCCAGGTACACCAAGACTATGGCTGAGAGGGGCTAGAGTGAGTTCATAAGCTACTACAGGATCCACTGCTGGTATTGGGGTCTGTCTGCCTATTTCCTGATGCACATGTGGGTGAGACTACTCCTGGGTCCTTTTGTGTTTCATGCTAGATTCCACAACTACTACAGAGGCATTTTGTTTATGGATGCATGCCAAATCTTTGTTATTGAGGGTGGGGATAAACAAGAAATTTCTTATGCTGCTATGATGCTGTCACAGTTTTTTAAATTTTATATGTAAATGTATATTAACCATAAAAATTTCTTAGTTTTCAAACAGAATTTTTAATTAAATTCAATTTATATATTTTTTACTATATGAATTTTATTTCAAAATATTGACTTAAGTTCTAATGCTATTATTCTGTTTCTCAAAAATAAACGTGGTAGGGTAAAAAGAGTACAGTTTTTAGAGTCATAGAGATGATGGTTCAAATCTTGATTCATTTGATTACTATTTGCTGTAAGTTCAGCATAAAGCTAATTATTATGTTTGAGAACATACACAAGTTAAATTTAGCATTATTAAATACCTGGTTCAAGTATGTTAATCAGAAGAGGCAACTAAGAAAACCAGCAACCACTTATTGCTTACTACATAAACATTCAATCTCTTTAACAATTAAATCCAACAAATATTTAGGCTAATTATCAATGGGTGGTCCTGAAAAATCAATATCAGATTCACCTGGAAATTTAGAAATGTAAATTCTCTAGCTCCACCAGACCTACCATATCAATAACTGTGGAATTGGGACCCAGAGATGGTGTTTAAACAAACTATCCAAACAATAATGAACACACTCAAGTTTAAGAACTAATGAATCAGGGTATTAAGTGACTGTGTGAGCTAACAAAAGGAAGTCAATCATTAACTTACTCTGAGGATTCGATTAGTCAGTTTCTCTATTTGCCTTCAATCACCATTTACTTCAAGCCAAAATATTCATTGATCTTTTACTCATAGATGTTCTTTATTCTAAGGAGAGCAAGGAGATTGGAGTAATTTTATGACATATTATTAAATGATTTGTAGACATCTTAGTACACTCAAAAAAGACTCAGGCAGACAGATATTCTTTGCAGGTATTTGATGGCAGGCTAACTGGAATTTTAGGCTAACTGGAATTCTGGGCATCTTAGACACATCTTTCATTCTTTTGGTTTAGTATTCCATCACCCTCATTAATACATTAACCCAAAAGATGTTACTTGTTTGCAAATTATATTTTACACAAACACGTTTAAAAATTCAGGTTATTTACATCAAGGTGACATACACAATGTAGGCTTATTGAGCAAAGCATTCTGTCTTTGGGCAAGATAGCACAGTGGTACAATAAGCATGTTTAGAAATTTAAGGGTAAAATATGGTTAACAGGCCACCTAACATATTACAGCAAATACCTGAAAGGAGGCATCCTCTACATGACTTATGAATTTCACATTTTTATTGTATCTTTGCAAAATGGGCAGATTACTGTTGCTAATATCTCTGTCTCTTCGTCTGCCAAATGGAAATATTAATGGCCAGGCTCTTTTACAGGGTTGATGTAGGGATTAAATCAGATAAGAGACACAAAGTGCTAGACTTATGGTATATTAGAAATGATTGAAAACTAATATCAGGCCCAACTCTGCCAACAAAATTTAAAGTGATTTTTGAAGTTAGTTAAACTCTGTGCCTTTTGATTTTAAAAATGAGTGGTTTGGGGACTTCCCTGGTGGCACAGTGGTTAAGAATCTACCTGCCCATGCAGGGGACTCAGGTTCGATCCCTGGTCTAGGAAAATCCCACATGCAGTGGAGAAACTAAGCCCATGCACCACAATTACTGAGCCGGCACTCTAGAGCCCGCAAGCCACAACTACTGAGCCCACACACCACAACTACTGAAGCCCAGGTGCTCTAGAGCCTGCATGCTGCAACTACTGAAGCCCATGCACCTAGAGCCCATGCTCCACAACAAGAGAAGCCACTGCAATGAGAAGCCTGCACACCGCAAGAAGAGTAGCCCCCGCTCGTCGCAACTAGAGAAAGCCTATGCGCAGCAGCGAGGACCCAATGAAGCCAAAAAAATAAAAAAAATGAGTGGTTTGGATTTTATAATACTTATTGTCACTTTTATATAACTTTCTTCATGATAATCCAATTAAATTGGTAAAATCATTCTTCTTATATTGCCTTATATATCCTAGTAACATGTTTATAGGTACTATGTTAAAAAATATTTCTAATTAATACACTCAGATTTCAAAGGATAATTAGTGACATCTTAGTGAATGAAGGTGGTGTAATGGACAATAAGTCCCAAAATACAGACCATAAAACTTTGTAAATGTGCAAATTCTCGACCATTCAAAAGTGATAGATTGTACAGTTCACCAAGACATTAAAAATAAGAAAAAAATTTTTGACATTTTCTATTTAAAGGATAAAGACATCCATTTCTTCTTTTCCTGTTTTTATGGCATGAGTCATGATTAGGAAGTCTTCAGAACATTTGCCATTGAATAGTACACTTAAGAATTTATGAGGTTTCAGTTCAGAATGCACCAGTCATGCCATTGTTTTGGAGTTCAAAACGTTTAAGATTTTATAAAATCTTCACTGTGACATTGACATCTGAGAGTTATGTTTATTTTACTTTTGGAATGGGGATGAGAAACAAAGAGGGCATTGGGTTAAGTGTGGGCAGATTGGAAGAAAATAAGTTGAATGGGTCATATTTACCATATTTTTATTTAATATTTTTTTCATTCCAGAGCAATCATAGTAGAGACATCTTATTAAATTATTCATGCTGCTGTCCCAAGAATTTTTTTAATTCATGTTCTGTTCTATTTGTTTATTTTGACATAGCAAAGCAGTATCATTCCCCCAAGTTGACAATTGCACTTTAATGAAGTGTAGTCCTCATTATATTTCAAGAGATAGAATATTGCCTTTACCCTGGGAACTCAACACTTCATCATGTTAAATTCTGTTTCTCAGATAGATTTCACAAGCAAATCTTACATGTTATCACAGTATGCTAGTATTCAAGACACAGGGCATGTTATTGCTTAAAGGATCTATTACTAAATCTTCACTTGCTTTAGCATATCATTTTAAAACATTTTTATAAACTAAAATTATACTCTGCAAGAGAGTTTATGACAGCACTAAGGGACTGTAAGGGACTTTAAAGGGATATATATTAATTTTTTTTGCCTTCAGGCAGCAAAGTGCCTCATTTGTCTTCCTCCTTTTAGAAATACTTTTATTGTATATTTAAATTTTCCTCCAATATGTTCTTAAAATATTCACTGTGTCTTGGAACATCTGGCTGTGTTTTCTAATCTGCATATGAATTTGTTCAAAGCTATATTATCTAGGATCAAAAAAATCCCAAACTTGCTATTTTTGATAAAATTTTGATGAAATTGTTTTAATTTTTTTTTTTTTTTTTTTTTTGCGGTACACGGGCCTTCACTGTTGTGGCCTCTCCCGTTGCGGCAGAGGCTCCGGACACACAGGCTCAGCGGCCTTGGCTCACAGGCCCAGCCGCTCCGCGGCATGTGAGATCTTCCCAGACCAGGGCACAAACCCGTGTCCCCTGCATCGGCAGGCAGACTCTCAACCACTGCGCCACCAGGGAAGCCCCTAAATAATTATTTTTAAATATGTCTAGAAAATATTTAAAAAATAGTCACATCATTCTGGATTGCCAAAGGTGTTAAGCATTTTCTATGAACTAGGTACAGTAAATATGTTAATGATATCTACAATAAAACATTATAATGTTGCCGTATTCATCTCCTTTTTATATATTAAAAGCAACAATTACAAAAATCTTCTGCAGTTGTCTAAGAGCATTGTAGCAGAACATAAAATGATCATATAATCTATCATTCAAATCAGGACTCTTTTGAGAAAAGCAACACTATAAAAGTGTCCTGAATTGCATGATAATAATTAAGCTTAAACAGGACAACAGATATAATCTAGAACAGGTATAAACTAGAACTATGGTATGGTTACCCTAAAGACATAGCTAGCACTTTACTGCAAACTTTGTGGAGCTATTAGTTAGGAATTCCACTTCCCAGACCTTATTCTGGGTCTCTTGAAATCATCTGACTGCCTTTCAGTAATGGAATGTGAATGTAAGTAATTAGTGTCACATTTGCTAGAATAGGTAAGAAGATGAGCTTTTCTGTCTCTCTTCCTCTTTCTGTCAGCTGTAAGCACAGGACCAAAGTCCCTAGAGAATGGCAGAGCATATGATAGAAGGGGCCAATGAACCTTAATCCCCAGGTGGAAGGCTATTGGTATTTGTCAGTTTAGGTGAACAACAAACCAACCTTAACTGTGATGATCCATAGAGCTTGTGAGCTGACTTGTGATAATGGCATGCAATATCTTAAACTGATCCAATCATAGAATGGAAACAGGTGCCTTAATTTAAATGACTAGAATTGGACATCAGCTTATATGGGTTCTGATCCAAACTTTGAATAATAAGTAGGACTAGGACAAAACACTTTAATATCCTAAATTCACAGCGGTTTTGTTGTTGATGTTAAATGTGGCAATTGTCCTTTATTAAGGCTTCCTAAATACAGATTCTTGAACCTCATCCTAGTTTTACATATATTCATAGATAACATTTTTCTTTTTTACACAATACCAGTTAGGTGTTTGCATCAATGTTAGCCTCATAAAAAAAAAGGCAGAAAAACCTTCTTTTCCTATTATCTGGAAAAGCTTGTGTATGATTATAATTAATTTTTTCACTTAATATTTGCTAAAACTTACAGTAGAAGTAATCTGGCTCTGGACTTTTGATACCATAAAGAAAAGGTGAGCTCACAGTGTTGAATTTATGTTTTACATAGAAGATTTTAATTTGCATGTGGAACAGAGTAAAGAACAAGTGTCTCTTGATGATCTAACCTTATCTTTCATATGACTATTTGGATACATTAACAAAAATAACTCGTATAAGTAAATATTTACATCCATAAAATATTGATCCAGTCTAACTTTACAGCATGCATGATAAATTAGCACTTTTTTGCATCATAGAAATAAAGTGAGCTAAAACAAAGATCTTTTGAATATGCAAGAGGATGGCCTTTATTCCCCCTATCAGTGAACACAGGCATACCTTTTCTTTGTAGGAAATAAATACCCCTTTGTTGATGGCTTCAGTGGTAGGGTAAGAAATCAATTGAAGCAGGGCTGCATTACTCTCCACAGTTTCTAAACTGATCAGCAGCATGGGAATACTTTGCGTTATGTTAGATTTCAACTGGTCATAGTAATGAATCCCATTATTCATCTCCTGAGCAATTCAGTTCTACCCTTGAGGGCACTCCAAAGTTAAAATGTACTTTAGGTTAAATTTTCCAGGTTTTAAAATATATCTGTGTGTATTCAGGTTCATTCATATAACTACCACTGCTGCTGACAGGAGAAACCCTTGAGATGACAAACAGAGGCAAACTTTAAAAATAAAATAAAAAGAAGTGTTTTTCCCCTTTGATGATATCAACACTTTTAGAAATAAAAGATTCTTTCTTTAAACTTCTTCATGATTCTTTAAGACTGTCTTGTTTCAATATAACCCTTATCTTCAACATATTCCATTTTCCCTTTTACTGACAAGGTTCCAGGTTACTGTACCCTCACCCACCAGGTCTTGTTCTTCCCTAGAGACTATGCCTGCCCCAGACTCTGGTTCCAGGCACTTTCTAGTTTCCTCTTTCACAAATCCTCATTCACCTGAGCTCTGATCCATAAGGTTTCATATCTGTTCTCACTATTACCCCACTGAGAGTGAGCCCTGGTTGATGTTTCCATGTTCCTTCATCACTGGCACCCCTCAGTCCTCTCCTTTTTTTGTGAAATCCCTCCTTGATTCTAGGGTCTGTTGTGGACTCCAGAGCCTACTCTGCAGGTCTTGGGTGTTTATTTCCCCATTTCTACATCTCTTTTTATGTCTGGGTTCCATATTATTTGTATTACCTTCCTTGTTTTCCTGTATGGTTTTTGGAGTCTGTGTAGAGACGTTCATATTTCAACAATTAACATTATCTTATGGGAACTTTTGTGGGTTGGCAGTAGAGGGGCTTCAAGTACTATAAACTATGGCCAGTTTATAGTGTGGAAAGAATCACACTATTAGTGGGTTGCAATCTTGGCTTAGCTTGATCGCTGTTCATGTGGCATCCCCAAGGGTTTTATGCATATAAGCAAGTGAGAAATAAGAGAAAATATTAGCCTGAATAGTCCTTTTATCCTACTACAAGATTTTTTATAATGTTCCATAAGAACATGTGAATTTAATTCAAGGCTCAAACAAAGCCCCTTCTTCCCCATTTTCTTCCAGTCTTGCTACAGGTTTGTCACTTGAAGGAAGTGTGTCACAGCACATACAAATGGAAAAGGAAAAATTAATACAATGCAGTGATTATCTAGAAGACATAAGGCATGGAAGATAGAATTAGGAGAGAGAGAACTATGTGCATCAACAATATTTTTAGAACAGAATGATGCATGTGGCACACTCAGTGCCCTAAAATCTGAGTAACAGTGTTAATTACTCCTCTAATCTGAGTAGGAGAACATAAAAGTGGATGAGACATTGGGTCAAGAACATTCTTTGGCTAGTATATGTAGTGTCCAGCATAGAATTTGTCATGCTGGAATTTCTCAATACTACTGTGATAAACAAATTATCAAAGAAATTAATAAATAGGAAATAAACATTACTAACTTTGGACTTCACTTTAGCTCTTTTATCAAACATGTATTGAATATTTTGAACAGTAATTATCATCCAGGGTTACTATAACCTACTAAGGAAAAAGTTGAAATGTGTGGAGTTGTTTTAGGTTGTCAAGTTACTGGGCTCAGGAGACATTTATTGTGTAGTGATTGAGGACAATACATATCTTGCAATGCATAGAACAGTCTTGCACAATAAAAAACTTTCCCATCTAAAATGCCCAAAGTGCCCTGACTAAAGGCTACTGACATATAGGGTCAGGTCTGGTAGAGGCATAGTATTCCTAAGACAATAAAATGTGTTCTACTCTCAGAGACCAATAGTTTAGAGTTAAAATGTAATATGTAATATAGTCCTGACTATAGCACTGGGACAACACAAATAACAAATGGATTAATTGTGGAAAGTAGAAAAGCTGTAGAAAAGAAAAGAGCACTGCTACCACTGCTCCCCAGGAACTAAATTTCCTACAAATCTCATCCTTGCCAGAGACGGTGCTGCAAAATTCCTGCTTGTTTATGTCACTGGATACCCATTTCAAATCTGGCCCATGCATTGGATTGGAATGACCCAGGTCATAGACCAATATTCTGTCTGTAATGATCAAAACTAACAAAATGCAATTATCCCTTCTATGGGAGGCACAATGAAGGTCTTCCAAATATATCCATAGAAACTAATTCCTCAAACCAATGAATATATTACCCAACATAGCAAAAGAGACTTTGCAGATATGATTAAGGTTAAAGTCCTTGGGCTGGGGGATTATCCCAAATTTACTAGATGGACACAATCTAAATACCTGAATTTTTAAAAGCAGAACTATTTCCAGGCTCTGATCAGAGAGAGAGGTGACATGAGAAGGATGTGACCTGCCATTTCTGACTTTGAAGATGAGAGAGAGAAGATCACTGCCTACAGAATAGAGTGGGTCTAACAACTGGAAACTTCTCTCAGATATCAGCCAGGAAGAAAATCTGTCTTGGTACTCTATCTACAAAGAACTGAATTGCACTAACAAGCCAAATGAGCAGAAAAGGGATTTTCCCCTAAAAACTCTATAAATGAAGGCAGTCTACTAACATCTTTAGTCTGCTGAGACTTGTTCCAATTCTGACCTAAAAAACTGTAAAAAATAAATTAATTAATTAATTTGTGCTTTTGTAAGGAAATAAGCTTGATGATTTGTTATAGCATCAATAAAAAAATAACACAACCACATAAGAAATAAAAGTGCTCACCTGTGTAACAACCCAAGTTCTCTGGAGGTATGTGTATTCAGGTATTAAGAAGAAAAACTTTGGGTGGTGTCCATTCCTCCTTTAGATTGACACATAAACTCATTTTATAAATTTTTAATTAAAATGGGTTAAATTGTCAAGTTCACCACCATACCATGTCTAAAAAGAGAAGAAGGAGGGAGAAGAAAACAGAGGAGATCATTTAAATGTGGAAACACATGCAACACAAAATGGAAGAAAATATAAATGCTACACTTTTCATTTCCACAACTGGTCATGGAGACATGGCTGTATTTTTGTTTTGCTTTGTTTTTTTCAATTTTTTCAGCTTTATTTAGGTATAATTGAAAATATAATATATTAAAGTGTACATCATGGTGATTTAATATATATACACATTGTGAAAGGATTCCCACTATGTAGTTAATTAACACATATATAACCGTACTTTTTTTTCTTTTGGTGAGAACATTTAAGTTCTATTCTCTTAGCAAATTTTAATTATATAATGTAGTGTTATCAGTTGCAGTAACAATGTTTTACATTAGATCCATTTTCATATTTCTCAAGACTATTTTTCTGGATTTCTGTATTGATTTCTTCTTTGTCCCATTGTTTGTTCTAGTAACACGTTTAATCTCCACATATTTATGAATTTTTCAGTTTTTGCCTTGTAATTGATTTCTAGTTTCATACCATTGTGGTCAGAAATGGTGCTTCATATGATTTCAATGTTCTTAAATTTACTAAGACTTGCTTTGTGGCCCAGTCTGTGACCTATCCTGGAGAACGTTCCATGATTGCTTGAGAAGAATCTATATTCTGCTATTGTTGGATGGAATAGTCTGTAAATATTTGATGGGGCCTTTTGAAGACAATTAGATCATAAGGGTAGAACCTGTATAAGGAGAGACTGGAAAGACATAATGTTCTCTTTGCCATGTGAGGATGCCACAATAAGGAAGCTGTCTGCAAACCAGGAAAATGATTTCATCAGGAACCAAATTGACTGGTACCTTGATCTCGTACTTCTTAGCCTCCAGAACTGTGAGAAATAAATATTTGTTGTTTAAGCCTCTCAGTGTGTGGTGTTTCATTATAACAGCCTAAACTGACTCAGACAAACAATTTAAAAAAATTGGCATATACTTTGCAAGACAATAAGCAAAAACTGACTTTAAAAGTGATATAAAAGTTTGAATAATCTCTAGTTATTAAAAATATTGAGTTTGTAAAATAAATTTTTAACCAAAAACATTTCCAGAAGAGAAAAATCTAGGTTCAAGGGAGTAAACTGGTGTTTAGTATAGTTTGTATTCCATAAACTATTTCAGAAAACAGAGAAGGAGAAAATGGAAATACTACCCAGTTGAGTACATAGGGCCTCCACTACCATGATACCAAAACCAGAAAAAGACATTACAAGTTATAAAAACTGAGAACTAATATCCCTCATAAATATCAATGCTAGAAACCCTTAACCAAATATTAGCAGATTAAGTATAACTATCTATATATAAAGAAGATATTACACAATAATCATGACTGGGATTTATCTCAATAATGCAAAGTTGGTTTGATATTTGTAAACTAATCAATGTAATTTATTATATCAACAGACCAAAAAAAATAATATGACAATCTCATGTAAAAAATGTATTTGGCTTTGACAAAATTCAACACCCATAATGATAAAAAAATTTTATCTAACTAAAATTAGAAATAAATTTCATCAACTTGATAAAAAAGATCTATGAGAAACTTATAGCTAATATTTTACTTAATGGTGAGAGACTGAAGACTTTTTTCCTTTAAAATTAGTAACATGTAAAATTAGTAAAATTAGTAAAATTAGTAACATAATTGTACATGATGCCTTTAAGATCGCAGTAAGGTGAAATGTACAAAAAAATATTGGAGGAAGAAAATAGAACTGTCTTTATTTGCAGACTACATGAATAGGTGCATAGAAAATCTTACATAATCTACAAAATAAAACTACTAGAACCAACAAATAAATCTTGTAATGTCACAAGATATAAGGTCAACATGAAAATCAATTATATATATATATCAATTATATATATATGCAATAAAATATTGGAAAATAAAATAAAGCACCACTTATAATACCATCTAAAAACAAAATAATTTGAAATAGTCATATCAAAAATTGTGTAAGACTCTAAATTAAAAATAAATTTCTGAGAGAAATTAAGATCTTAAAAAAATGAAGAGATATGTCTCCAACCTTTAAGTGTTGATGTTAGTTCTTTTGATGTTTATATCTTTTTTTTTTTTGGCTGCACCACAAGGCTTGCAGGATCTTCATTTCCCAGCCAGAGAGATTGAACCCAGCCTCAGCAGTGAAAGCACTGAGTCCTAACAACTGGATTGTCTTGATAAACTTGATGCATTTTGGCCTACTGTAATTGTGAGAAACTATAGACTGCAGTATGCATCCTATTTCAGAGACGCATACTAAAATGTAAGAAAAAATGCACCTTAGAATCAATTTACTATGGCAATAGCTAATATTTATTGAGCATTTATGAAATGTCAAGAATTATCTGTTTCAGACATATCATGTTTTCTCATTTAATCTTCTCAAGATACCTGTCTTCCCTATCTTACACATAATGAAATTGAGATCTGTGATCATATAATTGGAAATGGACAACTTTGCATATAAGCAATCTGTCTCCAGAGCTAGAAATGTAAGAACTGTTATATTCCCTCAATCTAACAATCTAGATTTTCAGGAAGAAGGAATTCTTGTTTCCATTAAAATATTTCTAAGAACATGGTCCCAGTTTCAAAGCCAGATGTAAATTACTCAGTGCATCATGGCATCCTCAAGTCTGAAGAAACACTGAGCTTATGAGTTATTTGCATTCCTTAAAACTTCTATTCTTCCAATTACATATAATTCTCCAAATCATAAAGTGGTTGTTAGGAGCCTACACACATTCATACTTAGACTTGGATTATGTATCATATTGATTGTAGAGTATAGCAATTCCTATTGAATTTATTTGTATATAAATGAGAAATAAATGTTAATAATAATAAACAGAAAACACTCATGAGCAGAAATGAATCTTAAAAGCATATGATTCTTATTCAGAGAGCTTTGGTTATTTATAATTTCAGCTGAGCAAATACATGTTGTATATTTAGTGCCTATTAAAACCAAGTATTAGCATCATCCACCAAATACTGTGAGAAAATTCCTACCTCTTACAGCTATATCTACTGATAAAACTGGAGACAATATATTTTGAGGAAGTTTTTCAGCACAGATTGCAGCAGCAGGAGTGTTTTGTTCATTGTCATTTTGTGTAACAGGATATAGTGATAATATCATAAATTATAAGAAATGGAAAGTTATTTGCATTTTACCATAAAAATTTAATCCAAAGGAAACAAGCTGTTCTTTAATACATAGTACAGGACAATCTATTTCTCATCAAAAGATATTTATCAAAATGAATCTCAATTAATCTCATAAAATTGACAGTTTAAAAACTTGTAATTGAGATAATTCTTTTCTGATGTTATCTTAAAAAGTTAAGTGATCTGGAATTTGTCTAGCATGAACACCAAGAGAAAGGGTGTATTTCAGCTCTGCTACACAAGAATGATTTTCAAATATTACAAAATACATTCAGATTAATATCTTAGCTAGATAAACTTTGAGATATGTGGAAGATGATAAAATAATATGAAAGAAATATATTCTCTAGTGAGAATGCTGCATAAATTGTAGTTACTCCAACTAATATGTCATTAATGCCCACTTATGCTAGCAAAAGCCAAAGTATTTGGCAGCAGAAAGTATCGAGTCCAAAATGTTATGAATTTAAACCTGGAGCTTAGTATTTCTGTCATTATTAGTGACAGCCTACTTACCATCTGATTGATTTTAGACTGAACTCAATTTCTTTCACACCCAGAGGCTGTAGGTCTTTACTAATCTGCATTGCTGATTATCAGCCCTTTCAGTTTCAATACAGTATTATTAATGCTTAACATGTATTACTCTTTAAAAGAGCTTTAACTTAGATCTGCAACAATTTCCCTATTAAACAGTTATTGTGCAAATGCCACTACGTGAGTAGGGATGAGAGAGAGAGAATGAGCAAGAAGGTGTGCGAGACAGGGAAATCGAAGAGAAAGAGAAGAATGAGGGGAAGAAGGATCAGAAGAAAAGGATATAAGAAAGGCAATATTACTTGGGATAAAGTCCATTAACTTATTACAATAGAAAGATGAAAATTATGCCATGTCCTATAGAAGAGGTTGCTGAATTCATCAGTAGATGTTTCCTCAATAAAAATAACTTTTATTAATTTAACACTTAATATGTTCCAAATACTCGACTATTATGAATGGATTATTTATTTCTCTTGCAAGGAAATTTGGACTTTATCCTACAGGTAATGGAAAGTCATTGCAAATATCAGAGCAGTCAGATGACCTCAGATTTGTCTTTTTTTTTTTTTGGCTGCACCGCAAGGCTTGCAGGATCTTATTTCCTCGACCAAGGATTGAACTCGGGGCCACGGCAATGAAAGAGACAAGTCCTAACTGTTGGACTGCCAGGGAACTCCCAGATTTGTCATTTTAAGATCACTTTGCAATATTGATATTAGATGATTGGAAATCAGTTGTGACATGAAGAGACAAGGAAGATTGCTGTCACTAAGACAGAGCTAACAGTAGTTTAGGAATGCATTCAAAAGAATGAGGATAGTGTAACTGGAGTGGGGTTAAAGAATAGAAAATGGTAAGAAATATTGTCAGTTGGTCATCAAGGGAAATGTAGACCATTATAAGGACTCTAGTCTTGATTGTGACAATGTGATTGATGATTTTGTCTAGAGGAATGTTATGATCAGACATACATTTAAAAAGGATTACTTTTGATGATATGTGGATAAAATAGAGTAGGGTTTTGGTTTGCAAACTGGTCCCATATAGAGGATAGGGAAAGACTGAAGAAAGAGGCAGACCACTCCACAGTGGTAGATGGCAGGTTTAGTAAGCAAGGGAACTTATGAGGCTTGTCATGGGCAGCCACAAGATGAACAGATTTCTGCACCCACCTACCAAGTCTTAAAAGTTTATATAGGTGCCTTAACTGTGTTCAGTCATATATACTATCCAGAGTCTCAACATCACATTTCTATCTCAAGGCTCTATCCTTGGGGCAGCTTCTTGGAATGAGGAAGGCAGGCAGAATATACATTCCAAAGTTAAGGGAGGGAGTGGAGAGGCTTGTTGCTTGGGTCCTGTTCTTGGATCAATGGGCTCTCACATTTTCTTGATTATCTTCCCCAACAAAGTGTTAGAAAGAGAAACCTATTATCCTTAAACTGGAAGAGGAACTCCTGCCTTGTGCATTATTCTTGTCCTTTTCTCATTGAAGAATCCATGGAGCAAAGACAATGTCCCCAGCTCTCACAGCAGAGCACAAGTCTCCCCTTCCCATTCTCTGAACATCTGGAACCCTGGAAATCTTGATTTGTCATGACAATTTTCCCTGTTTGCCTTTCCAAGGGCAGAACACGTCACTGCTATAGACAAGGCTGGCTTCATGGGTGTACAACCTGTGTGGCTGTATAAGGCCCCATATCTAGAAGGGTCCCTCATTTGGATTAATTTATTGCTGTAGCCATTTTGAAATTCTTAATAATTTTACCTCCATACTTGTGCTTTGTAAGTGAAGTCCAGTGGGATAATGGAGCTTGTGTATAAGCAGAGGAGATACATGCAAACTGCATGTAAGTCATTCCTTGTAACTTATTCATGTGTAGAGTCTATGATGCTTCAGGAACACAGATTTCCAGTAGACCCATGATGTTTGCAAATTCAACAAGCTGCAAAGTGAGAATAAAGAGTATCTTACATTAATGACTGAGGAAGTGAGGTGGATGTTGACGGCCACAGAGATTATGTTCTCAGTTTGAATCAGCCCTTTGCTTGTGAAAAGAAGGAAATGGTATTCTAAGAAATGGAACAACCAAGGACCTTTATCATTTCCTTTCTTACTCCTGTTACTTTCTGTATCAGCCAACAACTTACATGGAAAAATGGTAACATAGAGGGGAATAGAAAGAAAGAGCAGCCTATAGTTCATTTTTCCTTTCAGTCCTCTCTTACTTAACAGTAGCTGAAGGTAGAAAGTGTTGGTAGAATGTGCACATGTCAGGAAGTGAGATAAAAACAGTTGAGTTGGTACATGCAACATTTTCACTGTTTTGGGAAGAACAAAATGCATATGTATATACAAGCTAAAATAGGAGCTATGTAATTCCGATGATTCTGCATATGAGTTAAATGTTCTTGTATCTGGATTTAAAACTGGCATTGCATAATATAAGATGAATGGTAAAATGGATGATGATATACAACATTATTTTTTCTTTATTTAGAATGACATTAAATAGCAAATAAACCACCACAACAAGAGAGAGACTGCAGAAAAAAATAAAAAAAATAAAAACTTTATATTTATTAACTTTAACAGTGTCTCATTTTTTTCCCACTTTTTGAATGAGGTGTTCTGTATTTTAATTTTGCACCAGAGAGCATTCCTTGGTATATGCACCCCAAGTCTGAGAGATGCCTAAGAAACAATTGTTTTTAGAAGTTGTAGATTAAATTTGAATATGCAAGCTTGATTGCCAATGTATTTTTATGAGAACTCTCATGTATAGGATACTGCAGGGTGAGGGGTGGGTAAGAAGAAATGAAGGCAGGCCTAAGAACTGGAAGCCAGGGGCAAAGGGTAACAACTTGGTTTTTCCTTAGCTGCCATATTTTATTTAAACTTTTTAAGAATGTTTTAAACTTTAATATACTTAGGTATATGTTATATGGGCTTCTTGTACTCTCACTTACTCTGAGCCCACAGATGTTCAAGATGGGATCATTGCTATAGTCCAGGTAAGAGATGGTGTTGGCATAGATTAGAGATGATGAGAAGGGCCTGGATGTATTAATATTTGGAAAGTAAAACAACAGTATCTGTTGTAGGAGTTGAAAGCACAGTGTCCAAGAAAAACAGGTGTCAACGAAGGCTCCAGGGATTATAGCCTGAGACATGGAAGTATAGAAGTTTGTGGCTATACCAATTTACTTATAGACATCTAAGCTTTTTCCAATTTTTTGTGATTATGAATAAACCTGTTATAAATATTCATTTACAGGATTCTGTGTGAACAAAAATTCTTATTTTTCATAGTTAAATAACCAAGGAGTGAGGTTGCTGGGTTATAAGCATACTTTTAACTTTATAAGAAATTGACAACTTTTCAAAAGAGCTGTGCCATTTCACATTCCCATCAGCAAGTTGTAAGGGTTCTAGTTGTTCAAGAATCTTGCCATCATTTGGTAATGCCATTTTATTTTATTTTATTTTTTTGTTATCATTGTAATAGGTGTGTAGTGGTATCTCAATGATTTTTGTATGCTTTTCCTTAATGACTAATGAAATTGAGTATCTTTTTGTGTGCTTATTATCCATCCATCTTCTTTGGTGAAATGTATGCTTACATCTTTTGCTTTGTTTTGTTTATTTGTTTGTTTTCTAGTATGAGTTTTATTTCAGAGTTCTTTATATGTTTAGGATACAAATTCATCATCAGATGTGTGATTTTGAAATACCTCCCAATCTGTGGCTTGTCTTTTCATTCTTCTAAAAGTGCTATCACAGAGCAAAAGTTTTAAATTTTGATAAAGTCCATTTATCAATTTATGTATGAAGGCATTTGGATTTTGTATTTAAAATCAGAACTAAAGACATTATTTTGGAATAATCTGTATAAAGATTTCTGTAAAGCTATAATACTGAATGAAATTATCTAGGAGAATGATAAGAACAAAGAGGAGTATAGACCTGAGTATTGTGCTGTAGAGAAGTACAAATTTTACACATGAGAAAAAATGAGAGATATCCAGCAAAGAGATAAAGGTGGATCAACCTGAGATAAGAACACAGAGAACGGGATGAAAGTCAATTAGTGGAATTGTTTCAGAGAAGAGAGAATGATTAGCTATTTCAAATCTTGTCAGAACTCCAGTGAGGTAAAGTCTAAGTGCTGATGTTAGAATAACAATGAGGTGACCAGTGGTGACTTTCAACAAAAGTAGGTTTGTGGAATGTTGGAAACAAAAGTCTGGTTAAGTGTTAATTCAAGAAGACACCCAGGAGAAGACAGGTATACTCAACACTTTTGAAGATTTCTTTTTCTCTTGTAAAATTGAGCAAAATGGGTAAGATAGAGATTATAGGCATGAGATCAAGGGATTTTTTTTTTAATTTGATATGGAAGATATATTCTCATGCCCTTATGCTGCTGATGATAATGTAGTAGAAAGGGAGAAAGTTACTGATGTAGGGAAGAGAAAGGAAATGAGGTGTTTCTCCAAAAAAGTGACAGGAAATAGAATCTGTACACACATAGAGGGTTTGATCTTAGAAATGAGGAGACTAGTTCCTTCACTGAATTATGAGGAAAAGCAGAGAATGTGGGTGCAGATCTGTAGATGGGATGGTGGATTTGTTTGTAGAAACATGTGGACCTGTTCAATTAATTTCTGGTTTGTTTCACTTGTTTGTTTTGTTTTGTTTTTCTGTTTTTGTTTTTGTTTTTTTTTTAGTAACATAACTAATGTATTGAATCAAATTATCTCCTTTCATTGTGATTTTTATGTGACTATTATTGTCACATCATTATGGATTCATATAGACAAGTTCTCTCATTTTTCTGTATTCTTTCTTGAAAGCTTCAAATAGTTGAGTGTTTTATTTTCAAATATTTTGAAGTTTAGAAAAGTGCCTGTCATTTCTACACACACTTTTGAGTCCTAAAACATACATGATGCCAGCTCAGGTATTACCTGTTCCTAAATGTGTTTAGTTAAGAATAAAATATCTTAATTTTTCCAGTTCCTCCTCACCCCTCTAGTAACTTTATCACATGGAACTAATCAAATTTATCTTCCCGAGTTATATCACTGTTCCAGTTCTGACAACAAAATTGCCAGTTTCCATGAGTTGTAAGCAATAGAAAATAATGGTGCCAATCTTCAATGCCATCACTCTGGACTAGCTCTGTCATTGTTCTGACATTGCAATGTACAGAAATAAATCACTGCCACTAGGATACTTGTAAACTAAATCTGGAACTTCCAGATTGGATTAACTTTATATCTATTCCCTAGACCACATTTTTTTCAGTTGTCTTGGAACACTAGTGACTAATACAGAGGTACTTCTTTTTACCTGAATATAACCAGGTTAAGGAAAATTTTTTTTTATAAGAGTTTGTCAGAAAGACAAAAATGTGACTCTAAGAATAAGATAATAGTACTAAAGAACTTGAGATATTTATCATTCAAATTATTTGATAACTGCTTGAAATATTATTGGTACTTAAATATAGTTAACTAAAATGAGTTTATCAATATAGAATATGAATTATTAATATGAAAATGCAAATTTTGACCCAAAATCCTTGTACATGAAAATTTCCTGTTTTGTATCTGTTCTATCAAAGACCATATTATCAGAATGAATTCTATAAGAGATATAGAAAACATAAAAGATGTTTCAAATTTTTTTCCTGGTTATTTCAGATTTGCTTCATACTATTTCCCTATCTTGGAAATTTGCAAGTCTGAAAAATGTATTAAAGATCCTGATAAGCAATTTAGTAAAGAAATACATTTGACTTTGTTAACAAAATGTTCAAATTTATTCAACTTTCATTTTTCATAATATCTCTATCTCTATCTATCTATCCATTTTCTGAAGAACAGGAGTTCCTTGGCACACATATTACAGTTTCTGATCCAAAGGTATTTTAAATTTTATAGGACAAAAATATTTAAGATCAGAATTTTCTATCTGTCTTAATATTTCTTTGAATTTAAATGGTCCATAATGGAAGTAGAGCAGAGAATTGGCATTTAAACATAATCCACAGAAGGAAATTTGTTTGTTTGACTAACTTAAAATTCTGTCTAAATATTGATACACAGTTAGAAAATAAAGAATTCGAAAGTACTTGCTTTTGAGGATGTTATAGCAAAAGGTTAAATGGATTGAGCCTTAAAGCTAAAAAAAAAAAAGAAAGAAAGAAACAAAGATGGGTTTATCATTTGTGGATGAACATAAAACTAACACATTGAGTAGCCCAATCTAGAATTTATCAAATATAAAACATGGAGTAGGAGTTGTGAGAATATAGAGGATATTTTGGGTGTTTTCATAATATATGGTATCACATGGCATATTCAGAAAATGCAAAGAGAAGAAGGCTCATCTCCCACCCCACCCCAAAAAGTTTCCTAGGAAACAGGGAATGTTTTTATGCACCTACACAATGTTGTCTTGCCCTCCTTCTGTTTTTAACTTCTAAGATCCTGATTCTTTGACATTATGAGGGAGTAAATGCATTCATATGAGATGAAATTCTGACATATTTTCCAGGGAAAATGAATACACATACATACACTATAATATTGAAATGGTAATAAGAAAATTACATATATTAAGGGGTTCCTTATGAAATAAAGCTAAAAGTAATCAAGAAATTTGGAATTCTGAAATTACAAGACCAAAATGGGAACATCGATTGATTCTCTATGTTGAGTAAGTAGAGGGCACTTAATAAGATAGAGGACTGAAATAAGGTAAAGCAGCTGAGACAACAAACTTTTCTTATTCACAATGTCATCTGGGCCCGATAGGTTCCTATATCTCTTCCATTAAATATGAAATTGTATTCAATCTGGAATACAATCATAACCTAATAAAACTAAAGGTATCTAAAATACAGTAGAGAAATGGAGACTATCTCAAGACTTTTGAAGATCCTTTCTGATTTAAACTGAATTTTATTCACATTGACCCTGGATCTGGCATACCCAAAAGAACAATATTAAGGGAAAAAAAGAAATATTGACTTATGTAATCAGAAAAGTAACATTCCAATCTATGTAAAAGTAATATAGAACATGATAAAGTCTTTTTTTTTTCCCACTCAAACTATATTGTTATGAGCATGAAAAATCTTTTAAGTTAACATCCAAAGGTCCCAACACAGCTTTCAGATATAATTCCTCTAATTACGGAATGTATATTTTTTGCAAAATTAGATGAATGGATTCAATACACTTTTTGGGTTACAGTTTCTTACTTCTTTGTAAAGATAAAAGATATATTAACAGGCACTACTGAAAAGTGTAGTATCTGTAGAAAACCCAACTTCGCAACAGTGAGTCTTCTACAACAAAAGGTAGTGCCTTCAAACAGATGTTAGATCTCTCCTGGCAATGAGATCTTCAAAGCTGAATAAACTCACAAAGAGTGGAATGTGGCATCCTCAAACTCATTCCACTGCTAGGCATACCATATATTTACTCACAAAATAGAGATTATGTATCAGGCGGTATAGCACAAAACCTTGAAGGCTTCATTATTGCTTTTGATTTTGCTGATTGCTTATTAACTGACTCTCTTCAGCCACCTGGTTGTTCTAAATAAAAAGAATCCACTTGTATTCTAAGTGATTATTGGCACAGTGATTGAAAGAGGGAATCATTCCAAGAACATGTTTAGTATGCCCTTGACCATGTGAAAAGCAACCATTAAGAAGGACAGCTTACTGAATAGAACCCATCACACTTGATACATGTCAAATAATTGCAAATTGAAAGATTGCAAACTAATACAGTGACTACAAGGACACTCTAATGAAGCATTTTTTATATTTAACTTCTCAGTGGGTACAAATACAGAGATCAGGCTATGAGTATTTGACACCTGTACGTCTCCTAGAATCTCCTAAAATAATTTCAACTCTAAGAGAATACACAGTTTACTAACCACCAGAAAATAAATTACTTTTACTTTAGCTACCCTACCTAAACTTTACCTAATAAGCCTAAACTAAGACATTTTAAAATATCCTAGTGATTCTGATAAACTTTGTCCTTTGATGTCTAAATACTTTTCAAACAAAAACTTGGATATAGTGAATAATAGCCCTTAGCGAATTCTTGTATATCCTTATTCTAATTGTGTCTTTATTATGTGCTCTTGCCATTTAGTTAAATGCCTGAGTTGTTAAAATTTTCTCATGTCCATACCTAACATGTTTTCTATAAGGAAATATAGTCATATTATTATTGGAGCACTACTAAGTCCCTGTATCTTAATCCAACACCATTCCCATCACTTCCTAGCAATGTTTTTCATGTAGTGTGACAAAGGAGGAGACAAGTGTTAAGGTAGGAGTTCTGTAGTGTAGTTAATTGCATGGTAATCTCCACGTAGCCCATTTTTAATGGTCCTAACCTCCTCTTAGTAAAACAGGAGCCTTATTTATGTATACATCCTCAATTCTCTTTTCTACGTCCATATTCCCTGATAATTGTTAAAAGCTAATAATCTGGTTATAGGAAATTATCTCAATGAATCATCTCAGTTCCAATAAGTCAACTAAATACTGTTACATTATCTACAAATGCAGACTTAATGTTGCAAAAATGCCAGTCTTCCCAAAAGAGCACCCTCTGTAGCAGAGGAGCATGACCAAATTATCATTGACCAAATTATCATTCTTATATAACTTTTACATTTAAGCTTTAGTCATCCTGCTTTCTAGTGAGAAATGTGTGTTTTTTAAAAAGGAACAAATGGGTTTTACCTCCTTATTTTGTGTTTCTCTGTATTGTAGAGGCTTGCAGTTTTTCAAAAATTGTCAGAGCTAGCACATAAGTTTTAGTGTAAAATAAAATCTCCTTAAGAGAAAAATATAAGGAACATTTTAACCATATGTCTTTCAAAGAGCACAGTGTTTAAAATACAGATAGCATTCTAAAAGTATAGTAATTTTATAGGCTTGGGAATAAAAGCTATGAGAGAATGATTATTCCTATCAGGATATTAGAATCTATATTCCTTATTTTAGTGAATGTGTATTCTTGAAGTCCAGCAACCAGGCTGCCATAAGCTTCTTCAGTGTTTAAAGGTGGACACAGTTCAGCTGAGAGCAAAAAATTTGCATCATCTGACTTTAGATACAACAAACTTAATATCTATTCTTTGGTTAACTGACTGTACAACTGTAAGGGAGATAGCCTTGAAACTAGATATTAGATAAATCTTCAAAGAGTTTTGCTAATGTTATAACTAGTTTGTTAGGGGAGGTTTGGTCATATTATATTTTAGTTTTCTTCCAGCGGTTCTCATTTCTCACTGAAAATTGTAGTTATAATGCTATATAGCTTTCGTAATTTTATTTTTTCAAAGTTGGTATAAAACAAATGGTTGATTTTTCTTCCATATTTCCATAATTACTGTCTTAAAGCTACAGTGGAAGAAAAATCAATTGCATATGAGTGTTCTACACAAAATAATGGATTCAGAAGGTGGGCCAAGGAATCAATTTGCTTTTGAAAGTGTTTGAATAAGGAAAGGGAGAAAAAGAGTTCTGTATACATAAATTCAAATTTTTATAGCCAGGGAATTAACATTCAACTTATTTTACTATTGAAATTTATCTGTGTTCTCTCTCTACCATTAATTTACCTACAGTGTTCATTCATTCATTCATTCAAAATTCAGCAAATGTTTATTAAGTGACCATTACATGACAGGAACTTCTAGGAACAAGGGATACATTAGTGAACAGATCAGTCAGTACTCTTGCCATAATAGACCTTAAAATTGAAGATTCAAGTTCATTTTAGGAGGGAAGGCTTTTCGTACACCCTTCACTCCTAATATCAGTTGCATCATAGCTCTTTCCTTACCTCAAAGAAATGTTTGAAAATTCAGCACAATAGAACCAAATCTATTTTTCAATTACCAATGTTTGGGACTCTGGTTTTTAAAGCACATATTTCTATTGTAAAAGAAAATAAAAATAGGGTCTCTGAGGTACAAGGAAGAAACCTGGGATGGTACAATGTAAGGAAGAATAACATATAATGCTTAGCATATGAGGTCTAAGAAATCAGGTTCAGTGGAGGCTCCAGCATATGACCTTGGATCCAGGATCTCAACAGTTAACTTTTAGATGGAGTGGCATTCATCTGTGTCCAGGACTTTGCAACACTCCTCTGAGAATGCTGGTAGGAGCAGTCTTAAAATACTCTCTGTAGTTTAAATATGTCCCTCTCTGTAATTAGAGAGAGCAGGCAGAGCAGGTTTAAGAGCCCTGAGTTGTAACAATGTTTAGTAACAACCCCTTGTGTTTTCAGTAGAGATAGCTGCTAAGTTGTATTGTTCTATCTATGGCTCCAAAACTTATCAGCTAGCTGTGAGATGTTTTGCAAGTTACTTAACATCTCAGTTCTTCAGTTCCCTCAAATGTAAAGTGGAGATAATAATAATATCTTGCTAGTAGTGTTGTTGCAAAGAAAATATGAATTGTTATATATATATATATATATATATATATATATATATATATATATAGCACTTACAATGGAGCCTATGACATGGCTAGTCTTAATAGATATTATAATATCTTCTTGCTCCAAAATATGTGTATAGATAATAACATTAATTTCAAAGAGTTGACATTTTGTAAGAAATGTTACTTACCTTCATTATGCTTTTCTTCCCTCCTTCACAGCTCCTGCATCTAATCCATTTTTGAGACTTTTGAGTTCTCTTAACGTTTCTAGCTCCATAACTGATAACATATCAATGGAATGAGCCATCCAGCAATACCTTGAAAGTATGAGAGAAGGGACAAAATTATAATTGACCATTCACAGAGATCAATGGTAATTCTACTCTAAACCTGCGGTAATTGTGTCTCCTTAAAATCTTTCCAGGATTTTTTTCAAATAACAACATAACAGCACTGATATTTGCAACATCCAGTTTCTGGGTGGATTTGAGGATTCTTGCACAATGTTTTATCGTTCAACCATATTTTAAGGAAAAAAGACATATCATCATATGCTATTTTATATATATCAGGCACATTTTCCAGAATTCTATAAAATAAATCTCTTAATTGGTGATAATAGATAGGTGATGCAGATGCCATGTAAAATTACTTACATTTTAACTTCCCTTATTATTATTTACAATTAAAATCAAAAGTTAAAATGGTAAAATTTGAAACCTTCATTATATCTCAGTTTTGTGTCCAGTATTGTTATTCCTGTATCTTGGCTTCAGAAGGTATGCATAAATGGATCCACATGATTATATGTGTTCAGTGTTAGCAGAAGATATGTTTACAAAGTTAATTGCCATTTAATTGTTTTATTGATATATTGAAGAAAATGTATTCCTCCAATTAATGTTTAATCAGTCTCTTGAAATAAACTGAGAGAGAAAATTTGTTATTTTAAAAAAGCAAAAAAAACCCAGTTGGTTATTTATTAAGTGTTATATATGATGAAAGCTACAGTAGTTAGAAATTATGATTTCTTCATTAGATTTATTTTATCTATAAAGATTAATTCTTTCTTTAAAAAAAACCCTAATTTATTTAAAAATTGCATTTGAAATACCTCTTCCACCCATGAAGAAGTAATATAGTCCAGAATTACCTCCCATTATAAACAAATGGACAAATGGACAAGATATATAAAACAAGTGTTTTCAAATATTAGACAAAGGCAGAACAGGATTCTGATTTCTGAAACAAAGGAAACTAAGGTGGAAAGCTCTTCAATCTCCTCAGCTTTCTTCCTAAAGGCAATCTCTGGACCACAGTGAAGGCAAGAGAACCCAACAAAACATGGCAATTTGGGTGGGTTGAGGAGACACAGATTAGAGTTTGGAAAAAAGGAGGTATCTAGGTTTTGCTGGTCAGACTACCAAGGATCATACCAAGACAGAGAAAGAATGCTAGAAATCTGCTTAGTATTTCCCTAGAGTATTTGGCTGAATATCGGTCTACATACACAAAGAGTAAAAATTTAGGAGGCCAAACAAAAACAGCTCAACAGGGCCTTGAATCATTCAAGTAAGTTCCCAATGGCCAGAGAGAAGAGACCTCAGTAAACTGGAAGATATTCAGTAGTGAAAACAGAAGAATTCCTTGAGATTCTTGCATGTGTGGGTGTATATTTTCAAACAAACTTGGAACGTTTTTAGTCATTATTTAAAAAAAAAATTGTTTCTACTTCTCTCCTCTCTTCCTAGGATTCTAAATATACATATATATAAACAGTATGATATTTTCTTTCAGTTGACTGAGGCTATGCTTTTTTATTTCTTCTTTTTCAGTCTTCTTTCCCTCTGTGCTTTAACTTGCATAATTTTATTTCTGTGTAAAATATCAGTTAAAAAGGAAAATAATAAGAGCTTCCCTGGTGGCTCAGTGGTTGAGAGTCTGCCTGCCGATTCAGGGGACACAGGTTTGTGCCCCGGTCCAGGAAGATCCCACATGCTGCAGAGCAGCTAGGCCCGTGAGCCACAGCTGCTGAGCCTGTGCATACGGAGCCTGTGCTCTGCAACGGGAAAGCCCACAACAGTGAGAGGTCTGCGTACCGCAAAAAAAAAAAAAAAAAAAAGGAAAATAATAATACAGCTGGTCAAATTAGAATTTTTCCCTGAAATATAAGTTGACAACAGCATAATTTATTAGCATAAATTTAAGTATTAATTAATCAAAATAAACTATATAATGATCACAATTGAAACATAAACATGATTTGATATTTTTTGACAATCACCCACAATTTAAATCTTAGCAAACTAGATAACTATGGAGCATTTAATATGAGCTAGGTGTTCATGTGGCCACTAATAAACAGAATTGAAAAAGAGAGAGAGAGAGAAAGAAAGGAAGAGAGAGAGGGAAAGGAACGGAAGGAAAATAAAGGAAAGGAAAGGAGAAGGAAAAGGAGGAGAAGAAGAAGGAGGAGAAAGAAAGAGAGGAAACATGAGAGGAGGAGATGGGAAAGAAGAGGCTAGAAGATGGGAAAACTGCATTAATAGCCTTTCCTCATTATCAACATCATTCACCAGAATTTTTTAAGGATGAACCTACATTAACACATCATAATCATGCAAAGGCCATAGTTTATCTTAGGGTTCACTCCTGGTGTAGTAGATTCTGTGGGTTTTGACTAATGTATAATACATTTCCATCATTTTATTGAACAGAGTATTTTAATGGCCTTAAAAATCCTCTGTGCTCCGCCTATTATCTCTCCCCCACTCCACACACCCCTGGCAACCACTGAACTTTTTAGTAACTCCATATTTTTTCCTTTTACAGAATGTCATATAGTTGGAATCATGCATTATGTAGCCTTCCAGAATTGGCTTCTTTTACTTAGGAGTATATTTAAATTTAAGGTTCCTCCATGTCTTTACATGGCTTGCTAGCTTATTTATTTTTATCGCTGAATAATATTCCATTGTCCGGATGTATCACAGTTTATTTTTCCATTCACCTACTGAAGGATATTTCAGTGGCTTCCAAGCCTTGGCAATTAGGAAAAAAGCTGCTATAAACATCTGTGTGTAAGCTTGTGTATGCAAATAAGTTTTCAATCCTTGGGTAAATACCAAAGAGTGTTACTGCTGGATCTTATGATAAAAGTATGTTTAGTTTTATAAGAAACTGCTGAACTCGCTCCCAAAGTGGCTGTACCATTTTGCACTCCCACCAGCAATGTATGAGTGTTCTTGTTGTTCCACATCTTCACCACCATTTAGTGTTGTCAGTGTTCTGGATTTTGGCCATTCTAGTAAGTGTGTAGTTGTATCTCATCATTATTTTATTGTACATTTCTCTGATGACATATGATGTGGAGCATCTTTTCATATGCTTATTTGCCATCTGTATATCTTCTCTGGTCAGGTGTCTGCAAAGGTTTTTGGTCCTTTTTTTTTAACTATGTCTTTTGTTTTCTTATTGTTGAGTTTTAAGACTTCTTTTTTTATATTTTGGATAATAGTCCTTTATCAGATGTATCTTTTGCAAATATTTTCTCCCAATATGGCTAGTCTTTTCATTCCCTTGATAGTCTTTCACAGAGCAGATGTTTTTAATTTTAATTTAGCCCAGCTTATTAATTATTTATTTTATGAATCATGCCTTTGGTATTACATCTAAAAAAGCATCACCATACCCAAGCACATCTAAGTTTTCTCCTATATTATCATTTGGGAGTTTTATAGTTTTGTATTTTAATTTAGGTCTATGATTCATTTTGAATTAATTTTTGTGAAGGGTGTTAAGTCTGTGTCTAAATTATTATTTTTTTAATGTGGATGTATAGTTGTTTCAGCACTACTTGTTAAAGAGGCTGTCTTTGCTCCATTGTATTGCCTTTGTTCCTTTGTCAAATATCAATTACCTATATTTTTTAGACCATCTTCTGGGCTCTTTATTCTGTTCCATTGATCTATTTGTCTATTCTTTCATCACAACACCAAGATATCTTGTTTACTGTAGCTTTATTTTAAGTCTTTACTTTGGGTAGTGTCAGTCCTTCAACTTTTTCTTCTTCAATATTGTGTTGGCTGTCTTGGGAGTCTTTCCTGTCCCTGCAAACTTTAGAATTAGTTTGTTAATATACATATAAATAACTTGATGGGATTTTTAGTGTGATTGACTTAAATTTATAGATCAAATTGGGAAAAACTGATATCTTGACAATATTTAGTCTTCTCATTTATGATCATAGAATATATTTCCATTTTAGTTCTTTTATTTCATTCAGCAGAGTTTTGTAGTTTTTCTAAAATAGATCTTGCATACACTTTATCAGATTTATAATTAAGTATTTTAGTTTGGGGGGTGCTAAAGTAAATTTTATTGTTTTTAATATCAAATTCTAATTGTTCTTTGATTGTATATAGAAAAGCTATCGATTTTGGTATATTAATCTTTCTTTTTTAACACCTTTATTGGAGTATAATTGCTTTACAATGGTGTGTTAGTTTCTGCTTTGTATATTAATCTTGTATCCTGAAACCTGGCTATAATTGCTTATTTGTTCCAGGAATTCTTTTGTCATTTCTTTAGGACTTTCTACAAATATAATGATATCATATGTAAACAAAGACACTTCTCTTCTGTATGCCTTTCATTTCTTTTTCTTGTCTTACTGCATTATCAAAGACTTCCAGTACGATACTGAAAAGGAGTGAGAGTGGCTTCCTTGACTTATAACTTTTTTAGTGGGAAAACTTCAAATTTCTCATCAGTAGTTATAGAGTTTACAGTAGGGGTTTGTTCGACGGTCTTCATCAAGTTGACGAAGTTCTCCTATATTTCTAGTTTATTGAGAGTTTTTAATCATGAATGGGAATTGCATTTTGTCAAATGTTTTTTCCACATCTACTGTTATGATCATGTGATATTTCTTTTTAGCCTATTCATGCAATGGATTAAGTTAATTGATTTTCAAAGCTTAAACATTTTAAGGGATAAATTCCACTTGGTCATAGTGTATAATTCATTTTATACATTGTTGGATTCAACTTAGTAATATTTTGTTGAGGATTTTTGCATTTATGTTCTTGAGAGATATTGGTCTGTAGTTTTCTTGTAATGCCTGGCTTAAGTATTCGGATAATGCCAGCCTCATAGAATAAATTAGGCAGTATTCCCCCTGCTTTTATCTTCTGAAAGAGGGTGTAGAGAATTATTATTATCTCTTCCTTAAATGTTTGGTAGAAATCACCGATGAACCCATCTGGATATGGTGCTGAAGTTATTACTTAGTTATTCAATTTTTTTAATAAACATAGGCCTATTCAGATTATCTGTTTCTTCATGTGTGAGTTTTGACAGATTGTGTCTTTCAAGGAATTGGTCCATTTCTTCAAAGGTATCAAATCTGTGGGCTTAGAGTTGTTCAAAGTATTACTTTGTTATCCTTTTAATTTCTAGGGGGTCTAATTAATAATTTACTTCCTCTCTGTCTCTCTCTCTCTCTCTCACTCTCCCTTCTTTTTTCCTCTTAGTTAACCTAGTCTGGTTCTAACACTTGTTGATTTTATTGATCTTTTCAGAGAACTAACTTCTGGTTTAAGTAATTTTCTCTATTGATTTCCTATTTTTAGTTTTCATTGATTTCTGCCCTAATTTTGATTTTTTTAAACGGTCCTCTGATTACTTTAGATTTAATTTTCACTTCCTTTTAGAGGTTTCTTCTTTTCTAATATATGCACTTGATACTATAAATTTCCCTTTATGCACTTTTTGTTGCATCCCACACATTTTTGAAGATTCTATTGATATACCCTATAGCCCAGAGTTTCTTTCCTCAGCTATGTCCAGTCAATTAGCAGGCCCATCAACTGCATTCTGCTTTTCTGTTGCGGTATTTTTTTATCTCTAGCATTTACTTTTCTTCTTTCTTAAGATTTTCAACCCTCTGCTTACACTGGTCATCTACTTTTGCATGTTGTCTACTTTATTCTTTAGAATTCTTAACATAGTAATGATATACTTTGTTTTAAATCACTAGTCTGATGATTCCAAAATTCCTGCCCTGTCTGGTTCTGGTGCTTGCTTTGTTGCTTAAAATTGTGGGTTTTTTACCTTTTGGTATGACTTGTAACTTTTTCTTTGTAGCCATACATGAGGTAATGGTAAAAGGAACTGATGAAAAAAGGCTTTTAATAATGTGGTGGTGAGGTGCCAGGGAGGTGAAGTGTACCATAGTCCTATGATTATGTCTCAATCATTTAGTGAGCTTATGCTTCTGGACTATAAACTTTACAAATATGTCTCATCTTTTTTCTCCCCTGGCTTAGGGGTGCAGGATGGCTAGAGTTGATTAGAGTTGGATATTTCCCTTCCCCACTTTAGTTAGATTCTGATAATACTCCAGGTTAGATTCTGGTTAATAATTTTTTCTGATACCGGGGGTTGTTAAAAAGGACAGTCTATTTAAAATATACTCTGGTATATTTTAAAACGGTTTGTTTTCCCTCCTCCTGTCAGAGGCCCAAGAGATTTTCTCCAACATTTGCTATGGGAACCTGATGGAGCACTTGGAGGTAAATATCACAGTATTTTGTAGGCTTCCAAAAACTTCCCCTGATGTTTTTAACTCTCGGACTTGTCCATACTGAACCTCCAGCAATTTGTCTATTACACTTCAGACTTTCCTACCCCAGCACTGGTTTCCAGAACAGTTTCTGCTTGTGAGTCTTTGCTCTGGTAAGACTTAATGACCTGTATTCACCTGCCTCTCTCTCCAGTCTTGGGGGCAGCAATTTGCCCTTTGTCTTCCCCTCTTTATGGATGCAGGAAGTGTTAATTTTATAGTCTGTTTAGCTTTTTACTTGTTTAGATGGAGTGGTAACAACCAAGCTCCTTATGTGTGAAACTGCAGTATGCATATTTTAAGCTCTCTCTCTCCCTCCCTCCCTCTCTTTCTCTCTTTCCATCCCTTTCTTTCTCTCTTCACATCCTTCTCTCATTCCCTTTCTTGTACGCAAAAAATACTTTTCACAGAAAGACTTTTAAAACTGCTTAGTTTGGAACACGATATCCAAGGAATATAATTACTCACCATCAAATATTTTTTGAATCCATCATCCTTTAAATAAAGTGTATATATAATAGATATTATACACACACACACACATATATATATATATATATATTAAATTCAGGTGGCAGGACAGAAGGCCCCTGGTTTCAGCTCAGTTTCTTTACTACATTTAAATAAACAACAGAACCAAAAAATAGTGTAATTATCTGTCTAGCAGACCTACCAAGGTGATTATCTTTAGACTCTATTTCACTATAGAGACATTTTACTCAAAGTGTTGCTAATGGACTGGTGGCCTCAGGATCAACTGGTTGTAGGACAAATAATTATGCTCCAAAGATATCCAAGTATAATCCCCAGAATCCATGAGTAAGATATATGACATGGCAAAAGAGATTTTGCAAATGCTATTATACTAAATTAACATCCTGGATTATCCTGGTATGCTCAAAGTAATCACAGGGATCCTTACAAGTGGGAGGCAAGATTGTAAGAGTCAGAGAAGGGAATATGACTATGGAAGCAGAGGTAGATGCGATGCAAGGTGAAAGATGCAAAGTGAAAGAACACAAACAAAAGCTGAAAAAGGTAAGCGAACAAATATACACCTAAAGCCTTCAGAAGGGATGCAGACCTGCAAAAAATTTGTTTTTAATTCTCTGAGACTGATTTTGGGCTTCTGATCTCTACAACTATAAAATAAAAGTATATTGTTTTAACCCAGAAGTGTATTGTTTTAATCCATTATGTTTGTGGGAGTTTGGTATAGCAGCAATAGGAAACTAATATACCCAATTTGGAACTGATTAAAAATGTTGTGTTTCAAGCCCCACTTCAGACTTACCAAATAAGAATCTGCATTTCAACAGACTATCTAGCAAATTTATATGAACATTAGAGTTTGAGAAGCAATTCTTAGCATTGTGATTTTTCTTAAACTTGGATCAAATGATTCATTTACCCAAATGAAAGACTCCTTTAATCATATTGATCAGCCACTTGTCAATTTATTAAAACTTTAGAAATGATAACGTAAAGCCATTTAAAATCAATGAGAATATTATTGACCCAAATGTTTCTTCTGTATGCAGATCTAAAGTACTTATTTTAATTTCCTTACTACCTTGGATACACTGAACTTTTTAACAGAATTGAATAACAGGGAGCTATAGAAAAAAAAAAAAAGCACCTTTCAAACATTTAGATGTTTCATCTGCATGGACAGATCCCTAATTAGCTAGATATTTTTTCCCTTTTGATTCAGATGTTTTGTCATTGTAGTTACAGTCTAACTTAATAGGTAGCTCTTGTTATTTTTTAGGTTTCAAACTAAGGGAAGAATTACATCATTGTAATAGAAAATAATCTCTAGTTTCAATTTTATTGCAAGACAAGCAGTTAATTCTCAATAACTATCTGTTGACAATAACAATGCCATATTTGAACTGCAACCACCTTTGACTATGTATGTGCTTGGACTAAATGGTTATCTAGACATTTTTTCTATCTGACCCTTACATTTGGCATTCAGCACTATGAAATAACATGGTGATAAATATTGACTTCAAATAATTATGTTAGGCAACCATTGACTGAAACCACCTGCCTTGGCCAGGCACGATAATAACTGCTTACATGAGTTGTCTCACAACAGGAGGTTCTGATAAGGAACACTGTACTCCTGCCAAAAACTAACCGGGAGAATCCAAAAGGGACCAAAAGGAGGGAGGAGACATCAGCCCATAATATGTTCTTCCAGCCTCCCAGAAAACTTAATGCTGGAATCCATCTTGGTTGGGAGATGCATGTGCCACTAGGAAGAACCTTGAGTCAGACCAAATACAGGCACAAACAAGATGATTGGCCAGAGAAACCCAGAAACTTAACCCTATTACCATGAAACCTGAGAATGTGAACCACGTGGCAGAGCAGTTCTCCTGCGTTCCCTTAACCTATTGCTCTCCACCCGGGTGCCCCTTCCTAATAAAGTCTTTTGCTTTGTCAGTACTTGTGTCTCCTTAGACAATTCATTTCGAAGTGTTAGACAAGAGCCCAATCTGAGGCCCTGGAAGGGTTTCCCCCCTCTGGTAACAACTACTTTGACATAAGAATTGTGTTTGGAGTATCAAATTACCTGTCAAAACATGTTAGTTCTTCTATCCAGTAAAAAACATTTGTGTCTTTTTTTTCTTTTCTTCACAGATTATTCAGGTATAATTGATAAACTGTACATATTTAAAGTATAAGATAGTTATGTTTTGAATGGTATACACTCATGAAACTATCACCAGAATCCAAAATTAAGATAATAAACATATATCCATTACTCTCAAAAGTTTTCTTGTGTCTCTTTGATACCCCCTGCCCAACACCCTCAACTCCAAGTTGTCCATTTTACTGGCATAAAGTTGCTTGTAGTAGTCTCTTATGATGCTTTGTATTTCTGCGGTGTCCATTGTAAATTCTCCTTTTTCATTTCTAATTTTATTGATTTGAGTCCTCTCCTTTTCATTCTATGTTAAGTTTTATTAATTTTGTTTAATCTTTTCAAAGAACTACCTTTTAGTTTCATTGATCTTTGCTATTGTTTTCTTTGTTTCTATTTCATTTATTTCTGCTCTGATCTTTATGATTTCTTTCCTTCTACTAACTTTGGGTTTTCTTTGTTCTTTTTCTAGTTGCTTTAGGTGTAAGGTTAAATTGTTTATTTGAGATTTCTCTTGTTTCTTGAAGTGAGATTAAGTTGCTTTAATCTTCCCTCTTAGAACTGCTTTTGCTGAGTCCCATAAGTTTTGGGTTGTTGTGTTTTTGTTATTTTTTTCTAGGTATTTTTTGATTTCCTCTTTAATTTCTTCAGTGATCTCTTGGTTATATTGTTTAGCCTCCATGTGTTTGTGTTTTTTACAGTTTTTTTTTTCCTGTAATTGATTTCTAATCTCATAGCATTGTGGTTGGAAAAGATGCTTGACACAATTTCAGTTTTCTTAGATTTACTGAGGCTTGATTTGTGACCCAGGATGTGATCTATCCTGGAGAATGTTGTGTGTGCACTTGAGAAGAAAATGTATTCTGCTGCTTTCGGATGGGATGTCCTAAAAATATCAATTAAGTCTATCTTGTCTAATGTGTCATTTAAGGTTTGTGTTTCCTTATTAATTTTCTGTCTGGATGATCTGTCTATTTGTGTAAGTGGGGTGTTAAAGTCCCCCACTATTATTGTGTTACTGTCGATTTCCCCTTTCATGGCTGTTAGCATTTGCCTTAGGTATTGGGGTGCTTCTATGTTGGATGGATATATATTTAAAATTGTTATATCTTTCTCTTAGATTGATCCCTTGATCATTATGTAGTGTCCTTCCTTGTCTCTTGTAACAGTCTTTAAAGTCTATTTTGTCTGATATGAGTATTGCTACACTAGCTTTCTTCTGATTTCAATTTGCATAGAATATATTTTTCCATTCCATCACTTTCAGCCTGTTTGTGTCCCTAGGTCTGAAGTGGGTCTCTTGTAGACAGAATATATACAGGTCCTGTTTTTGTATCCATTTAGCCAGTCTGTGTCTTTTGGTTGTAGCATTTAATCCATTTACGTTTAAGGTGATTATTGATATGTATATTCCTATTGCCATTTTCTTAATTGTTTTGAGTTTGCTTTGAAAGTCTTTTTTCTTCACTCCCTTTTTTGTTCTCTTCTTTTCTGTTTTCTGCCTAGAGGATTTCTTTAACATTTGTTGTAATTCTAGTTTGGTGGTGCTGAATTCTCTTAGCTTTTGCTTGTTTGTAAAGCTTTTGATTTATCTGTCTAACCTGAATGAGAGCCTTGCTGGATAGAGTATTCATGGTTTAAAATTTTTTCCCTTTCATCACTTTAAATATATCATGTCACTCCCTTCTTGCCTGTAGAGTTTCTGCTGAAAAATCAGCTGATAACCTTATGGGGATTCCCTTGTATGTTATTTGTTGATTTTCCCTTGCTGCTTTTAATATTTTTTATTATTATTTAATTTTTGTTTGTTTGGTATGTGTCTCAGTGTGTTCCTCCTTGATTTATCCTGTATGGGTTCTCTGTACTTCCTGACTTGGGTGACTATTTCCTTTCCCATGTTAGGGAAGTTTTTTGACTTTAATCTCTTCAAATATTTTTCTCAGGCCTTTTCTCTTTTTCTTCTTCTTCTGGAACCCCTATAATTAGAATTTTGGTGCTTTTAATGTTGTCCCAGACGTCTCTGAGCCTGTCCTAATTTCTTTTCATTCTTTTTTCCTTATTCTGTTCCATGGCAGAGATTTCTACCATCCTGTCTTCCATGTCACTTATCCATTCTTCTACCTCTGTTATTCTGCTACTGATTCCTTCTAGTGTATTTTTCATTTCAGTTATTTTATTGTTCATCTCTGTTTGTTTGTTCTTTAGTTCTTCCAGGTCTTTGTTGAACTTTTCTTGTGTCTTCTTGATCTGTACCTCCATTCTTTCTCTGAAATCTTAGATCAACTTTACTATCATTACTCTTAATTCTCTTTCAGATAGATTGCCTATCTCATCTTCATTTAGTTGTTCTTGTACATTTTTAACTTGCTCCTTTGCTGCAACATATTTCTTTGTCGTCTCATTCTGTCTAACATACTGTGTTTGTGGTCTCCTTTCTGCAAGCTGCAGGATCATAGTTCCTCTTGCTTTTGGTGTCTGCTCCTTGGTGAGAGGTTTGTCCAGAGGCTTGTGCCATTATCCCCTTGATAGAGGGTTTGACTAGTATTGTGGTGACCAGAGCCTGCCCTAGATGTTGATTAGGGTCTTCCCTTTGCTCTGTGGTTGTCACTGCCCAGTCAGATGTGGGGGTCTGCTCCTTAGTTGTTGGAGTAGAGGCCTCCAGATCTGTTTCTTAGCTGTGATTCTGATCTGTGTTGTGAAATAGGCAGGATTGGAGCAATCTCACTGAGAGAGAAGCCACTGAGTATTCCTCCTCTGGAGATGTTCACCTGTGAATGTGCTTTGATGTGTTCCCTTTAGCCTGTTGTGTGGTCTCACAAAGTACACTGTTGTTGGCACTGCTCTCAGGTCCACCTTAACTCTGGGTATGCTGGCAATTGACCCCAGTGACTCTCACACATTGTTTTCCCCAGCCACTGGCACAGATCCACTGAAGTCAGGTTCTAGGACTGCAGTAGTCAAGCACCTGGACCCATTGTGGGAGGTATGGAGGTATTTCAGACTCTGGCCTGGCCCAACCCCTGTGTGTACATGTCCATTAACGCCCCAGATGCTAAAGCCAGACCTGTCTCAGCTACAGGAGCACTTGTTGTCATTTCAGATGTTTCACAGGTGCTGAATTTAGGAAGCTGTCAGTGGAAGTGTAACTCTGCATTTCATGCAGCCATGAAGAGAGATTTCAGCTCTTCTTCCTTAGTCACACAGTGCCTGGAGCTCAGCTGTGGTTTCAGCCTCTCTTCTGGGGGAATTTCCTAGTGGGGAAACTATCTGTGCTATCCTGGGACAGCAGGGTGGTTTCTGGCACCCACTGATGGATTTCCTAGTCACTGAAGCTATCCTCACCCTCCTGGGACAAAATGGGTAGGTCCTGGAGCCTGCTGGCTGAGTTTCTAGTGGCTGGAGCTGTCCACGCCTTTCTGGGTCAGCAGGGATGGGGTGTGACATCTACCCACAAGTCTGGAAGAGAGGTGGCCAATGCCCACCTCTGGAGCCCAAGATGGCAGCTGTGACCCACACCCACCCCTGAAGCTCCTTTGGGCAGTGTCCTGTTGCCTGGGAGTGCTCACAGGGAAGGAAGTTCTTATGGTGGTCTCGTCTCTCTCCCTGTGTGCCTCCCAATAATGGTGACTTGCCTCTCTGGCAGACACAGGCTTCTTCCTAGTACATCCTCAGTTGCCACAGACTAACTGCTTCAGGCTGTTTCCACACTTAACCCTGGTCCTTTCCCTGGGACTGAGCTCCAGAGTCTGAGTTTCAGCGTCTGACCCCCCACCCTCACTGACAGAAGAATGTCTCAGGTTGGGGATCACAGGGTTGTGGTGCCAACCTTCTGGGCAGGTTACTCTCTGTTTTGCCTTCCAGAAAGCAGTTGTTGCTCTCTTCTCTTAGGCTCTGAAACTCCCCCTCTGTCCAGGCTGATCTCCCCACTGGTGAGGAGATTTCCCAAGGTACACGAAAATTTCCTTCTTCACAGTTCTCTCCCTGGGGCACAGGCCCCATCCTGATTCCTTCTTTTTCTTTTTCCTTTAGTCCTACCCAGTTATATGGACGTTTTCTTGTCTTTTCGGATGACTGAGGTCTTCTGTTGGTGCTCAGTAGCTGTTCTGTGTGAGTTGTTCCACATGTAGATGTATTTTCAATGTTTCTGTGGAAGGAGGTGAACTCTGCTTCCTAGTCCTCTGCCATCTTGATCTCTCAGGAAACCAGGATCTTAATATCATCTGTCTCTGTCATTCTTAGAATAAAGAGTTGGTATTGAGATGACCACTTCATTTCCATGGTTTTCAGTTCATGTTATAAGCATGAAACAGGAGGAAAATGAATAGTTGACAACAGCAGTTTTCTGCTAAATAACATAGGCTAGAATTATGTAATATGTACACCATTATCTACATGAGAAATTAGTGAATTCAATTTTACAGGCTTTATGTTTCACATAGGAAAATAAGAATGGAATTGTGAATGACTTTTGTATAGCCATCTCAGTAATTTCCATAGTGATAAATAATTGATATCTATTCTCTGAATCTTATGTATCCCCAACAAATGTCTTTATTCCACTCTAGCAAAAGGATGATGTCTTGACTAGGATTCTTGTGTTGCAATTCATTCCTTTTAGTGTTCTTGGGATGACATTCCACCATCTATTTTCCAGTGGCACAGATGAAAAGTCCAATTCCAATTTTATTATAATCCAAAAGATAACTTGTTCTTTTACTTTTCTGGGAATGCATAAGAAATTTTTTGCTTATCCAAAGAGTTCAAGAATTCACCAGTATTTGAGTGAATGAGTTTTCTCATGCAACTTGGTTTATTTTTTTTTCCTATCTGCACACTTTGCTCTTTTCCAGCTCAAAAAAATATTTTCTATCATTTGTTTAAATATTACCTCTTTTTTGTCTGTTTTCTTTTTCTTTAGAATACCCAATTTTATATAATATATTTTTTAATCTCTTTTTCAATTATCTTTTGCCTTTTGATTCTGTTGTCTTTATATGTTGCTATGTGTTTCAAGATAATTCTCTCTTGTGCTTTTCCAAACCTCAGCAGTGACTGTATTTTTCTTTAAATTCCTCTACTATTATTATTTTTCTGATTTTTTTTTCCTGAACACTTGAAAGTGCTTATATTATTATCCTTTGCTGAAAATGTTATTTCTCTCCCTCTGCAGCTTTATTTCACAGTCGTATTCCTCTCTCTCTCTCTCTCATTTCCTTTTTCTTCTCTGTGATTGCTAAGCCCTCTTTCTTTTTGAGTTAGGATTTGTTCTTAAAATATATTAAATTATGGCAGCAAAGTAGTATCTGCTGTCATAAGTCAGAGCATAGTAGCAGGTACCTGAGGCAAGCATCCCAGTTCCAAATTTGTTTTATATTTTTCAAGCTTCAGTAGCAGAAAAGCCTCATCTAGCCTTCCAGCTCTTTCTTAGAGTAGAATACAAGGGAATGCAGATCATTTAATGTCACCTCAGTGCTCCAAACACCTCTGAGGTGCCAAATCTCCCTAGGATATGATGTATGATACTTTCTGATCTTCCCCCAGGCTTGTATTTCACTAAGCTGACATCTAATCTCCCTCTGCAGTGGGGGAGGGGAGACCTGGAGGAAACAAATCTTCCTTAGATATCTCTACTGGAAACCCTTTGGAAGCCAACAACTCTCTTCAATTTAGATTACCATTGTTTTGTATGCTTCCTAGCTCACAGAGACTGTTAACTTGGAGTTCAGATTGGAAGAACTGAGTGCTTTGTATGGATTGCTCTGTTCCCAGAACACCATTCTTTCACAATATCTTCATTTTAAGGTAATTTCTTACTTTTCTATTGTTTTTATTTGGTTGGGATAAGTTTACATCTGGTATTCTTTATTCTTCTTAGTTTTACTTTTTCTCTTGAATTTTAGTTTATTGGTTAATTGTGAATGGGAGTTTGTCTTACATTTGTTATTTTTATCTATTTCCTCTTGTTCTCTTTTTCTACACACCCCCATCCTACTCTTATGGTGAATATTCTGTCCTTAAGGGTTCCAGTCCAAAACCTGGTATATGAAGGCAACTAGGATGACATTTTATCCTAATAAAATTCTAATGATAATTTTGATATCATAGATATCTCTACTAAGAAGGAAGTTGGGCTTTCCAGACTTGTTGGAATTTTTTCCTACTAACTCAAGTTCACTACCTTTCAAGATTTTTTGACAGAAAACAAGACAAATTCAATTTACATTCTAACCTGGTGCACAATTGTATATGTGTATATGTGCATATCAGGAAAATAAACTCCACAAAACAAAACATATGCAAGGTTACATGTTATGTACTCTAATATTCCTTATTATATACTGTTTTATTTTTTAAATACTGATTATGCCATTCTAAATTGATTTCAACTCCAATAATGGGTTACATCTTGCTGTTTGAAAAATACTAATCCAGCTTTGCTGAGTAAGAAACTTTATTAAAACCTCTCTCCTGAGAGTGCTTCCACATAGTTTTTATCATGTCATTTTTGTAGACAGTGAAATTTCCTACATTTTCTGGTGTTACGCAATGGATCTGGTTCAAATTCTTTGCTTCTTAAATAGTATGTATGCAGCAGACAGTTCTGGAGTCTAGAAAGCTTGAAGCACCTGTTTCACCTAGTGCTACATTTTTTTATTCTATAATGACCCACAAAAATCGTTGTCTTGTTTTTTAATGTGAATATCTTATTATTATTTCCATTTTTGGTAAGTGCTTATAGATTAAAGCAATATTCAATATTCGTAGTTTAAACTTAAGACATCAATCTTGAATAGAATTAATGAATTTGATCAATTTATAGAGATGAGAGTTTCAAATATCAGTAATTGTGGTATGAAATGTATATAAGGACATACAATGCAAAATACAATTTATCATAAATAAGAGCAATTTATTTGTGGAAAATATATATTTAATAGGGCAAGTGATGCATGAACAAAAATTAAGCACGTAGGTTCAAATAGCTGTTAGGAAAAATAAGACAAATACTTGCCATCTTTAATTTATAAAATATTTTCTGTGCATCTCTTCATGTGTTTCTAAAGTAAGACAACTATTAAGTTAGCACTTTTGTGTGTGTGCTAGTAAATACTTTTCTCCTGTTATGATTATCTCCACTGTTTTCCAGTCTATATTTTAGATCTATTTCTGAGCTACATGTACTCTTACCTCACAAGAATATCATCAAAAGAAAAATGATATCAATGTTGTGAAAGTACTCCCAGCACAGCAAAATAAATATATTATGTAAATGTAGAATATGATAGCCATTAACATTAGTATTATCCATTAGAAGGCTAAGTATGCTCTACCTAAGAGCATACATATGTAAATGAATGGCTCTAAAAAACATTGTTTAATGTTTACTTAGGCAAGCATTAAAGTTTCCAGTACATACTTTTTGTTAATTATGAAATATGAGAGCACCTCAGAATTTTGCTTGCCTTTTCTTGTCATATGATGTATACATCTTCATTTTCTCTTTCTATATAATGATTTTAATATGTGTTTACATAGTGATTTCTATTTACTAAGTGCTTTACAAGCATTTATTAGTCAATATTTTTTAATATACACAATAATTTACTTAATAATTGTCAATAAACTTTAAATATAAGACAATAGGACAAAGGAATCCTTAGCTTACTTACAAATATTAAAAAAAGAAAGATAATAAATCTAAAATAATTAGTTATTTCAGATTGCACAGTAAATGACAGAAATGAAATTAATATTCAGATTTCTAGCTTTCATCATCTGCATCAATGCTTCTTAAACTTTTGGAATTTGGAAACCCTGCTGGGCAATTTCTTATGCTTTAGAAGCTCAGCTTCTGTGGTGATATTGAGATATATTCTGAGGTGACAGATCAGATATAAATTAAACACAAACATAGTGATCATACTTTCGTCCTTGGAAACCAAAGAAATGTCTCATAGAATCCTAGGGTTCTTTGGAACATGGTTCGAAAATTAATAGCATAAATCATTGTACTCAAAAGTGTGTTATGGGTGACACTTGAGTCCACTTAAAACAGAATTTTATTGGTATGCTAGGAAAAAAATAAGTCCAAACAGCATTTTTAAAGGTTTTTTTTGTTTGTTTGTTTTAACTGAAGGAAGTCACAGAGCCTATAATATTTGCAATGGAACTAGTTCAAAGATGAATTTAATTTGTGATATTTCCCCAAAAATATTTGCCCATAGAATTCTCTCATTAAAAATAGTAATAATAATAATAACACCAATGGTCCTCTGGTGTGACTGAATGTTTGTGCCCACCCCTATTGCCCCAAATTCATCTGTTGAAACCTAATCCCCAATATGATTGTATTTGGAGGTAAGGCCATTGGAAGGTAATTAGATTGTGAAGGTAGAATTCTTATGAATGGGATTAGTGCCATATAAAAATAGACACAAGAGAGGTGATCCCTCTCTTGGCCATATGAGGATATAATGAGTAGGTAGCTACTTACAAGCTAGGACGTGGGCTCTCACAAGAACTTAACCATGCTGGAACTCTGATCTCAGATTTCCAGCTTCCAGAACTGTGAGAAATAGATGATTGCTGTTTAAGCCACTCAATCTAGGGTATCTTGGTATAGCAGCCTGAACTAAGACATCTTCACAATATAATTTAAAATAAATATTTATATTTAGATTGTGTGATCTATTTATAAGGTATCAAGATAACATATTCCATTTAGACCACGTTATTATAAAGTAACAAGTACTAAGTTTGAAGTGTAAGATTGAAATTTGCATTTGTTAATCTTTGCATTTATTATTCAAAATGTTGAATGTTCAAATTCTCTCTTTTTTTTTTTAGGTAAAACAATGGTGATATGGTTAGAAGTATGATGCCTTCTGATATTCATGTCCATAATTCATTTAAGTGACACTGATTAGCAAAGATCCAAAGAGAGTGATCCATTTAAACAACATTTACTATTTTAATTGACCATTTGTTCCCAAACATAAACAGTGTACTGGAATAATTGATAGAACAATTAAAGATAAATTCTGGGCTAATATGTTAAGGATAGAACCTAGAAACCTTTAAAAAAAAAAAAAGTCCAAGTATTTCTGTTGAATTTAGAAGCCACAAAATCTAAAATTTTGTTAATGTTATTTGGCAAATATTATCAAATGGGAAGCCAAGCAACATGGTCTCTGCTTTGTATACATGTCTCTCCTGGATATCATCCTTCAGGATTTTAAGTTTTAATGTAAAATCAAGTCAAATGAGATTTGGATTACTTTGTTTCCCCAAGCATCTCTTCTTCCTAAAATTTCTCATCAATCAAAAAGTGTTTCTTTAACTGTCTGGAAAAACTCTGTTTATGTCATTTTCTTTTTTGTGAGATAATGTTTGACTTCCTGTCTCTTCCTTGAGCAGTAATATTAGAATGGTTGCCAGGAATATGATTTACACTGGAGAAATGAAAACCTGTAAGTTTAGTATTTTCAAAGTATCATTTACTTTGAACTTTCATTCTTTCACAAATATTCATTGAACACCTACCAGGTACCAAGAACAATTCTAGGTACAGCAAGAACAATGGTATCTTGCCTTAAGCAAAATAAGTTCCATGAAAATAGCAATAAACACATTCTAAATTCTAAAAAATATTCACTTATTATGGCATCTTGACTTGTTCCAGTGAACACAATGTAATTGTCTGTGTATCACCACTAAAATAGAAAGAACTTTATTTTAAAAAAAAATATTTTAAAGGAACTACCAATATTTTGTTCTATTTTTTGGGTATTCTTGTGTAGTATGACTACTAAGAAAATTTGTTTATATGAAGACATTGATTTGTGTCACAATGGCATCTTCGATTATTTTATTTTATTTCTTGAAAGAAGGAAGTCAAAAACTGATATTCAGTACTTATAGGTATTAGTGATTCAAAATTTGGTTTTATATGTTTCAACCCTAACTTTACCATTTTGAAGAGGATTTAGAATTGTTTCCTCTTAAATCTTTGCTTACATTATGTGCTACCCATGTTACACTTTTAGCAAGAAATATTAGTACCCAAATAATTAAGAGTACAAACATTAAGCAATACAATGATATGAAATGATAAATAGGCTTTTTCTCCTGATATAACAAGAAAAATAGCATAAACTTACATTTATTAATTGTTTACCATGTGCCGGGTGCTGCATTACATCATTAACTCATTTAACACTTAAAACAATCCCATGTTACAGATGAGAAAACTGATATACACAGAGATTACATAACTAATAAAATGTTTCATATCTAGTAAGCGATAGAGCCTGGACTCAAACTAGTTCTGTCAGCTCACAGACCTACATCTTAACCAATGAAACAAACTGCCTCTCAAAATATTCTCAGTTGAGTGGATTTGTTTTGTTTTTAACTTTTAACAAACTACAACATTTTTGTTTTGCAGAATGATCATGAGAAAAGGTTTTTTTTTTTCCTACAAGTTATAATCATTTCCAAACTATGCTGTGAATAAAAGGTTTCTAGAAGGAACCAACAAATAAACGGCTCTTTCTTTGAAAATAGAATCAGGAAAAGAGACTGCTCTTGATTTCACCTTATCTTTCCAAAAAGTAACCATTCCTCAGAATCAAATAAATACAACCTTCCTTACAATCTTCCATAACCACTCTGTATTCTAATACGTCTTAATTTTCTTTGGATCCTGGTAGAAAGCTGTGATTTTTATTACCCCACATTTCACCTCCTATGACTACTCACTAAATAAAATTTGAGGTTTTAACCTGAGCTGTACTTATTTTATACCTAGTTCCTATTATGTGTAGTTGGCTTCTAAAATATACTGACCATTGGAATACATGCATATTTGTTGTACTTTTAAGTGATATTGAATAAGATGCAAATATTTATTTAAGCTGGTCTCTATTTATATCTCTCATTTAACTTCAAATAATTAAATACAAGTTTTGTAAATCTTCATGAACACTTTCTTCATACCCAATGCTTCTAACATTTGGTGTTCTGTGTCTTCACTGGATAACACCCTGAGCAAAGGAAATCAAACAATTTTTGTTATGTTTATTACCATAATTTCTGTTATTGAGTTCTAGTTGGTTTTGCAACCTAAATATTTTTTTTTTCTGTAACCGTCAAAGGACCATGCAGTGTTACATGGTTAGATAGGTGGCACATTGAGACTAGGACATACTTAGCTTAATATGTGATTAATATTAGTCTTAGCACTCAAACTCGACTATAAAATTCAAATACAAAATAGTCTTATGCAGTTTTTATGTACATGAAGCATCAGGGTTTGAAAATGTTGAACCAAAGGGTGTGCAAGTAACATGCTATGAGGAAATTCAATGTGATTTTTTTTCTTTATAACAATTTGGTAGTATATTAAACCTATTTGATTCAATCCATATTCTATGCAAACAATCAGTATAAGTTCTTTAAATACAAGACTTAATATCACTATATACAGGGCTTTAACAAGTGCACAAAGAACCTGAGATTAATGAGAGTTTGCTTTATGGGAATACTAAAATATATTTGACTAGAGAGAAGTGGGAATTTCTTCAATTAATCTGCTTAGTAGTCATATTTTAAAATTATCTCTTAAAATAAGCTAATTTTCTATGAAGGAAAAAAAGCCAGTATAAATATTTACTAGGTGCTAAGTAAAAATAACAATACTTCTATCATATTTATATATATCAATATATAATATGTATATACATTTTTTCCATGTAGTACCTTGTGAAATAATGCTATTACCTTACTTTACAGATGAGAAGCTGAGGCTGATAAATCTGCTCAATTCAGACAACTGATCAGAGATTACAAACCAGGCCAGCCTACAAGACCTAAAAAGGTTTTCATTGTACCATTCAGTGCATGTTCAAGCTCACCCCAAAAAGATTTATGTAATATTCTGAAATGCTCTTTCTCATGGATTTATATATCATTTACCTGGTCATCCATTCTGCAATTATACTATGACTACAATAACACAATGTAGCGGATTTCCTCCCTGCTTATGAATCAGTAAATCGTGCACTGATATATCCTTCTGTCTTTCCCAAGCCAAGGTTAAAGCAAGTTTGTTCATCTTGCAAATGATCATACTAACTTGCTTTAGGATATTAGAAAAGGCTTATACTACATCTTGCAAATGATCATACCAACTTGCTTTAGGATATTAGAAAAGGCTTATATTACATTACATGTAAGACAGGTGAGATCTCTAAGATGGAACTCACCAACCACAAATACCCACTTGCACATTGTTGTCAGTGAGGTGATTGAGTAGAAGAAGTAATGAATAAAGCTGCAAATATTTACACATTTTTTTCTCACATAACAAACAATTTTAAGGAGATTAAACCAGGGGTGTAGCAATTCAACTGTGTCATCAAAGATCAAGCCTCCTTGGTCTCTGTTCTATACCCTTGGGTGTTGTCTTTGCCTGATAATCTCAAAATGGTGTGGAGCTTCGCATACTGAAACTGCAAGGCAAGAAGAAGGAGCAGAAGACACCAGCCATATCAACAGTAATCATGGACTTATATAAAGAGAGTCTAAGTAGCTTCACAAATATTTGGTGCAAAAGAATTCATAAAATAAGAAAGTAGCAAGCTTTCAGTGTATCCTTAAGCACAATACACCTATGATTTGGGGAAATTTTCCCTCTAGGTTTTATTATAAATGACTTTCACTGGTATACAAAAGTCAACAGTTTCTTTAATTGGATATCTGATACTTCCACTGAAATCTGCCGTTTTCTACATGATCACCAAAAATTGTAACTTTAAAGGCTTTTGTTAAATTGACAGTTTACCTTAAATTCCCCTTAATGGTAGCTTCCTCCCTGAGCCATGAACCAATGGTCAGTCTTTCTTTGTTATATTCTCTCCAACCACCAAAATTGAAATTTGATCATTTTTCCTTTTCTTTATTTCTTTTAAAGTAATATGAAATATAGAAAAATATATAATCTGTATATCTAATCTACACACACACACACACACACACACACACACACACACACACACACATATATATATATATATATATATATATGCATTTTTCACCAGCTGAGCTAACAGGCCAAGCCTATATATATACATTTTAGCATGTTCCCACTATACAGATGTAACAACTGCTAAATTTTAATTGTGTTCACCTCTCAGCTCTTTTATAAGAAATGAAGCATTATTAATATATCTAAGGTACCCTTTAACAATTCCCAACCCCCACATTCCCATCTGCCTATAGGCAATCTCTTTCATTATTGTGGCATGTATAATATATTCTATTATTTTACTTTTTTATGTAGGTATCCGTAAGTGATATCTCTTAGTATGATGTCTTTTAAAATATTTTAATTAATTAATAAAAATGGAAGCTATTTATATACCACTTGTCTAGCTTATTCCATGTGGATTTTGAGAAATTCTCATTTATTTTTAAATTGTGGTATAGCAGCCAATTTTGCAAATATATCACATTAGTTTGGCATATATAAGTACCTGCTAAATATTCCCCACTCTTACTTTTACCAAAAAATAAAATGATAAGCACCCTTGTAAAAGTCACATTGCCTGAATGGAGGTTAATTTTCCTAAGTTGTGTATTCATAAGTGGAATTCCTGAGTTGTAATGTATGCAAATTTTAAATTTATAGTTTTGGGTTGAATTATATGAAATTTTTAAATGGTCAGTTTCATACAATCTGACCTGAATATTCCAAATTACACTTCAGAGTGACTATACAAAGTGGCTGTATGAGAATGTTATTTTTTGACACTCTTGAATATTTTATATTATCAAAATCTTAATTTTTCCAAATTAATGTTATTCCTCACTTTTGTTATATATATTTTATTATGTATATATTATTTATTTTGTTATGTATATTACATATATACATATATATTCATTAAATTGTACAGAATATATTCTATTTTACTTGGTTTCTTTTAACTCAACATCATCTTTGTGAGTTTTAATAATTTGGTGTTTAGGGCTTCCCTGGTGGTGCAGTGGTTGAGAGTCTGCCTGCCAATGCAGGGGACACAAGTTCGTGCCCCGGCCCAGGAGGATCCCACATACCGTGGAGCGGCTGGGCCCGTGAGCCATGGACGCTGAGCCTGCACGTCCAGAGCGTGTTGCTCCGCAACGGGAGAGGCCACAACAGTGAGAGGCCCACGTACTGCAAAAAAAAGAATTTGGTGTTTAATGTCCTTTGCCACACAGATGTTATTTTGTGGTGTAGTAATTTAATCTTTTGTTTTTCCTTTAATAATATGTAAGTATGAGGACAGGTACTTGGTTTATATTTTTCCATACTTTATTCTCAGTATCTAGTTCTGTGCCTATCTCTTAGTAGGACCTTAATAAATATTAATTGAATATTGATCAAATTTTCTTTTTGATTTTTCTTCATATATTTTTAAAGAAAACAAATTGTATCCAGAAACCAAGATGGTTTCCTATATTATATTTAATTTGCACTTATAAATAAAATATAATTGTTTCCTATCAATCTTATTAATATTTTTGAAAACTCACATTTGGGATTTATTTCTGCAATGTTGAGAGGTGTGTCGTTAAATTTCTCCTCCTTTTACAATGAAATGCCAGGTGTACCATTACCATACATTAATATTCATAATGTTACTAATAGTATAATAACAATAATGTACACTGCTACTTTTGTTACAGGATAACATAAATCTATCTACAGGACTGTTCCTCTTGTCTCTTTTCTGGCCCATTGATTTGTCCCAAATGGCAAAACCATGTCAAACGGCTTTGTTAGTGACAGTTTGTGAAATAGGTTTCTCTCATCGGCTTTTTTTTCAAAACCTGTTTCAAACAAAAGTTTCTAATCTCAGTTATTTGATTGCTTTTACCTAATCCCATGGATCAGGGCAGGTGGCTCATTTCAAACAATAATTCTGGTCATTATCTATTCATTTTTTATTTGTTCACTAATTAGAGTAGGACTTTACATATTCTTAGATTCAAATAATTTGGACTCCCTGATGTGCAAGTGGTCTTTTGCCATAACTCCTCTCCTATGCATACCAAACCATGACACCAAAATATGTGTTTGGTCATAATCCACTGACAGCCACCAAGCTTTAACTCCCACCCTAGACTATAACATTCCTGATGCTTCAGGTTTTCTTTTCCTTGATTTCAAGCTCATCTTAGAATTTTTAAAACATGTTTAAATATTTTATAAATTTTTTCTGGCTTTTTGGAAATAAAGGGAGGATTATGAACCTATGTGTTTAATCTTCCATTTTTATTAAACCCCTTGTTCTAATATCCTTAGGATTCAAGACATCATTGGTAATATGATAAACTAAAATCTGCTAATATGCATATCTAAATTTGTCCTTTCCTTCAAAATTTTCCTCTATCTTCATGCCAAATATGTTAGCAAAAACTGGTGAAATATGCAAATCAGTGAGTGAGGGAGGATATTTTTAGCCAGCTTCCCTACCATTGCTTTGATCTCAATTGTGTTGTAACCAAAGTGGTCCAAGTAGACATCTGATTGCTAATGTGCATTATTGCCTTAAAAGGTCAAAGGCTAAAAGGTGTCTATTCAAATTTTAGATATGTGATCATCTTGGACCTTAAGATAGTATAAAAATATCACCTACCAGAACATAGAACACTTTTTGAAATACAAGAAAGCCGAAGGGATAAACACCAATATTAGAAACTTAACACTAGCACTGAATGTGTCATATCTTATATAAAAAAACAAAATTTAGTGCATTTAATAGAAAAAATATGAGGCTAGGTGGTGAGATGTGAAAAATGGAGAATCTATGTCTTATTAATGAAGCATTCAAAAGGGGGTTGAGCAAATGTATTCAGAGCCAAGAATATAAAGCAACTCTCTTTCATGTAAAGCTTCCTTGAGCTATTTCAAACAGCATCAATACAGCTGGCAAAGTTGACATGGAAATGCATTAGTGTTAATTTGTGCTTACAAAAAAAAATACCCAATGTATTTTAAAACATAAAAATGTTAATATTCTATTCCAAAATTTAGTTATAGTTCTTTTATTTATTTTATTCCCTTCATATTGTGGTGGGGGAGGGAAGGAATATAAATTAAGAACTGAAAAAAGAGAAAAAATGTGACAAGATTGAAATAAAAAGAAAAGGAAAAGATTAAGAGAAATATAACCATGTTAGGAACCCTTAAGAATAAATTTCAGGAATTATTGAATAGGCATTAAATTTAATTTGCATATAAAATAACACCATTCATACAAATAGCTATGTCCATTTTGCTTTTGTTTTTATTTTTTGCATAAAATTTGTTTTGAAGTGAAACATACCTTATAGATTGTATACGTCATGTGCCTTGCTTGATGGATTTTTGCAAAGTCAACATCCATTTATATTACACCCAGATCATGAAATAGAACATTACCAGCATTCCAGAAGCTCCACTAGATTCAATTTCCAGTCATTACCTCCCACTCATCAAAGGAAACCATTGTCCTGGATGTTTGTATTCGTTGTTTCATTTGCTTGCTTCTTTTCAAATTTCTGCATAGCTAGTTACCATAGATATATTGGTGTTGAATAAAACAAATTTATTATCTCAGGGTCTCCATGGGTCAGGGATTTGGGTATAGTTAGCTCAGAATCTCAGCAGGCTACACTCAAGTTGTGGGTATGACTGTTATCTCATCTGTGGCTCAGGGTCCACTTTCATGTGGTTGTAGGATTCATGTCACTATTTACTGGCTTTCAGCTAGGGATAATTCTCACCTTCTAGAGAACTCTCTTGGATCCTTGGACCATGATCCCCTCCACAGGCAGTTCACAAACTGGTTACTTGCTACTTTAAGGCCAGCAATGAATCTTTCTACTTTCAAAGCTACAAGAGCCTAGAATCCTTTTTTAAAAGTCTCACCTGATTAGGTCAAGTTCCCCCAGTATAAGCTTCCATTTGATAAATTCAAACTCAACTAATTAAGACCCTTAATTAAATCCAAAGAATGCTTTCACATTTACCATATAATGTAAGCTAGTCAGAAAAGAGAATTCAAGTAGATAGCCTCACCCATCAGAGGACAGACAACAGAAGCAAGAAGAACTACAATTCTGCAGCCCATGGAAGGAAAACCAAATTCACAGAAACATAGAGAAAATGAAAAGGCAGAGCACTTTGTACCAGATGAAGGAACAACATAAAACCTCAGAAAAAAAAAAAAAAAAACTAAATGAAGTGGAGATAGGCAACCTTCCAGAAAAGTAATTAAGAATAATTATAGTGAAGATGAGCCAGGACCTCAGAAAAAGAAGAGAGGCAAAGATCAAGAAGATGCAAGAAATGTTTAACAAACATCTAGAAGAATTAAAGAACAAACACACAGAGATGAACAATAAAATAACTGAAATGAAAAATACAATAGAAGGAATCAATAGCAGAATAACTGAGGCAGAAGAATGGATAAGTGACCTGGAAGACAGAATGGTGGAATTCACTACTGCAGAACAGAATAAAGAAAAAAGAATGAAAAGAAACAAAAACAGCCTAGGAGACCTCTGGGACAACATTAAATGCAACAACATTCACATTATAGGGGTCCCAGAAGGAGAAGAGAGAAGGGACTGGAGAAAATATTTGAAGAGATTATAGTCAAAAACTTCCCTAATGAGAAAGGAAATAGCTATCGAATTCCAGGAAGTGCAGAGAGTCCCAGGCAGGATAAACCCAAGGAGAAACACGCTGAGACACATAGTAATCAAATTGACAAAAATTAAAGACAAAGAAAAATTATTGAAAGCAACAAGGGAAAAATGAAAAATAATGTACAAGGGAACTCCCATAAGGTTAACAGCAGATTTCTCAGCAGAAACTCTACAAGCCAGAAGGGATTGGCATAATATATTTAAAGAGATGAAAAGGAAGACCCTACAACCAATATTACTCTACTCAAAAGGATCTCATTCAGATTTGACAGATAAATCAAAAGTTTTACAGAAAGCAAAAGCTAAGAGAATGTGGCACCACCAAACCAGCTCTAGAACAAATGCTAAAGGAACTTCTCTAAGTGGGAAACACAAGAGAAGAAAAGAACTTACAAAAACCTATAACAATTAAGAAAATGGTAATAGGAACATGCATATAGATAATTACCTTAAACGTGAATGGATTAAATCCTCAAGCCAAAATACACAGGCTCCCTGAGTGGATACAAAAATAAGACCAATATATATGCTCTCTATAAGAGACCCACTTCAGACCTAGGGACACATACAGACTGAAAGTGTGGAGATGGAAAAAGCTATTCCATGCCAATGGAAATCAAAAGAAAGCTGGAGTAGCAATACTCATATCAGATAAAATAGACTTTAAAATAAAGTCTGTTACAAGAGACAAGGAAGGACACTACATAATGATGAAGGAATCAATCCAAGAAGAAGATATAACAATTATAAATATATATGAACCCAACATAGGAGCACCTCAATACATAAGGCAACTGCTAACAGCTATGAAAGAGGAAATCAGCAGTAACACAATAGTAGTGAGGGACTTTAACACCTCACTTACATGAATGGATAGATCATCCAGAAAAAAATTAATAAGGAAACACAAGCTTTAAATGACAAAATACACCAAATAGATTTAATTGATATTTATAGGACACTCCATCCCCAAAGAGCAGATTACATGTTCTTCTCAAGTGCACATGGAATATTCTTCAGAATAGATCACATCTTGGGTCACAAATTAAGCCTCAGTAAATTTAAGAAAATTGAAATCATATTAAGCATCTTTTCTGACAACAATGCTATGAGTTTAGAAATGAATTACAGGGAAAAAAAAACGTAAAAAACACAAACACATGGAGGCTAAACAATACATTACTAAATAACCAAGAGATCACTGAAGAAATTAAAGATGAAATCAAAAAATACCTAGAGACAAATGACAATGAAAACACGATGATCCAAAACCTATGGGATGCAGCAAAAGCAGTTCTAAGAGGGAAGTTTATAGCAATACAAGCCTACCTCAAGAAACAAGAGACATCTCAAATAAACAATCTAACCTTACACCTAAAGGAACTAGAGAAAGAAGAACAAACAAAACCCAAAGTTAGTAGAATGAAAGAAATCATAAAGATCAGAGCAGAACTAAATGAAATGAAAACAAAGAAAACAATAGCAAAGATCAACAAAACTAAAACCTGGGTCTTTGAGAAGATAAACAAAATTGATAAAACTTTATACAGACTCATCAAAAAAAAAAGAGGGAGAGGACTCAAATCAATAAAATTAGAAATGAAAAAGGAGAAGTTACAATGAACACCGCAGAAATACAAAGCATCCTAAGAGACTACTACAAGCAACTCTATGCCAATAAAATGGACAACCTGGAAGAAATGGACAAATTCTTAGAAAGGTATAATCTTCCAAGACGGAACCAGGAAGAAACAGAAAATATGAACAGACCAATCACAAGTAATGAAATTGAAACTGTGATTAAAAATCTTTCAACAAACAAAAGTGCAGGACCAGATGGCTTCACAGGTGAATTCTATTAAACATTTATAGAATAGCTAACACCCATCTTTCTCAGACTCTTCCAAAAAATTTCAGAGGAAGTAACAATCTCAAACTCATTCTATAAGGCCACCATCACCCTGACATCAAAACCAGACAAAGGTACTACAAAAAAAGAAAATTGCAGACGAGTATCACTGATGAAAATAGATGCAAAAATCCTCAACAAAACACTAGCAAACAGAATCCAACAACACATTAAAAGGATCATACACCGTGATCAAGTGGGATTTATCCCAAGGATGCAAGGATTTTTCCATATATGCAAGTCAATCAAAGTGATACACCATATTAACAAATTGAAGAATAAAAACCCTATGATCATCTCAATAGATGCAGAAAAATGTTTCAACAAAATTCAACACCCATTTATGATAAAAACTCTCCAAAAAGTGGGCATAGAGGGAAACTACCTCAACATAAAAGGCCATATATGACAAACCCACAACAAACATCATTCCCAATGGTCTAAAAACTGAAAGCATTTCCTCTAACATCAGGAACAAGACAAGGATGCCCTCTCTTGCCACTATTATTCAACTTAGTTTTGGAAGTCCTAGCCACAGCAATCAGAGAAGAAAAAGAAATAAAAGGAATCCAAATTGGAAAAGAAGTAAGACTTTCACTGTTTGGGGATGACATGGTACTAATATAGAGAGTTTCCTAAAGATGCCACCAGAAAACTACTAGAGCTAATCAATGAATTTGGTAAAGTTGCAGGATACAAAACTAATTCACAAAAATCTCTTGCATTCCTATACACTAACAATGAAAGATCAGAAAGAGAAATTAAGGAAACAATTGCACTCACCATTGCAACAAAAAGAATAAAATACCTAGGAATAAACCTACCTAAGGAGGTAAAAGACCTGTACTCAGAAAACTATAAGACACTGATGAAAGAAATCAAAGATGACACAAACAGATGGAGAGATATACCATGTTCTTGGATTGGAAGAATCAATATTGTGAAAATAAATATACTACCCAAAGCAATCTACAGATTTAATGCAATCCCTGTCAAACTACCAATGGCATTTTTTACAGAACTAGAACAAAATATTTTAAAATTTGTATGGAGACAAAAAAGACCCTGAATAGCCAAAGCAGTCTTGAGGGAAAAAAAATGGAGCTGAAGGAATCAGACTCCCTGACTTCAGACTATACTACAAAGCTACAGTATTATAGACAATATGGTACTGGCACAAAAACAGAAATATAGATCAGTGGAACAGGATAGAAAGCCCAGAGATAAACCCATGCACCTATGGTAAACTAATCTATTACCAAGGAGGCAAGGATATACAATGGAGAAAAGACAGTCTCTTCAATAAGTGGTGCTGGGAAATCTGAACAGCTACATGAAAAAGAATGAAATTAGAACCCTCCATAACACCATACACAAAAATAAACTCAAAATGGATGAGAGACCTAAATGTAAGACCGGACTCTATAAATGTCATAGATGAAAACATAGGAAGAACACTCTTTGACATAAGTCACAGCAAGATCTTTTTTGATCCATCTCCTAGAGTAACGCAGATAAAACCAACAATAAACAAATGGGACCTAATGAAACTTAAAAGCTTTTGCAAAGCAAACTACAAAGAAGACGAGAAGACAACCCTCAAAGTGGAAGAAAATATTTGCAAATGAATCACTGGACAAAAGATTAATCTCCAAAATATATAAACAGCTCATGCAGCTCAATATTGAAAAAACAAATAACCCAATCCAAAAATGGGTAGAAAACTTAAATAGACATTTCTCTAAAAAAGACATACAGATGGCCAAGAGGCACATGAAAAGCTGCTTAGCATCACTAATTGTTAGAGAAATGCAGATCAAAAGTACAATGAGGTATCACCTCACACCAGTTAGAGTGGGCATCATCAGAAAATCTACAAATCACAAATGCTGGAGAGGATGTGGAAAAAAGGGAACTCTCTTGCACTGTTGATGGGAATGTAAATTGGTACAGCCACTATGCTGAACTGTATGGAGATTCCTTAAAAAACTAAAAATAGAATTACCATATGACCCAGCAATCCCAATACTGGGCATATATCCAGAGAAAACCATAATTCAAAAAGACATATGCACCCCTATGCTCATGCAGCACTACTTACAATAGCCAGGTCATGGAAGCAATCTGTGTCCATTGACAGATAAATAGATAAAGATGTGGTACATATATACAATGGAATGTTACTCAGCCATAAAAAGGAATGAAGTTGGTTCATTTGTAGAGATGTGGATGGATCTAGAGACTGTCATACAGAGTGAAGTAAGTCGGAAAGAGAAAAAACAAATATCATATTTTAAAGCATATATGTGGAACCTAGAAAAATGGTATAGATGAACTGGTTTGCAGGGCAGAAATAGATACACAGATGTAAAGAAGAAACATATGGACACACAAGAGGGAAATGGTGGGGCGGGAGTATGGTGGTAGTGATGTGACGAATCGGGAGATTGGGATTGACATTTATACGCTAATATGTATAAAATGGATAACTAATAAGAACCTTCTGTATAAAAAAATAAATTTAATTTAATTTAAAAATTCAAAATAAAAAAGAGAAATCAAATTATTTTCACAAATTGCACCCACAATCAAGGATGCATATTCACCAGTGGGAGTGAACCTTGCAGGTCATCTTAGAATTCCACATATCACATTCTGTATAGTATAGATTGGGTCTTCCTATGTTTGAGACTTATATTAATGAATCATATAATACAAACTCTTTTGTGCCTGGCTTCTTTTATTCATTAATGTTATAATGAGATTCTTCCATCCAGTTGTGTATGGCAATGATTTATTCATTTTAATTTTTGTATATTCATTCTCATTATTTCCATTTTATGAACATATCAAAATTTATCTATTCTAATGCTGTTTAACATTTGGGTTGCTTCAAGTTTCATACCATTATGATAACATTTGTTTCTTTCAATGAACATGCATATGAATTTCTGGTAAGCATATACCTAGGAGTTATTATCTTCAGCTTTAATAAAAACAATGAGTTTTCCCTAAAGTTATATAAAAAAAAAATTTCTATCTCAACCAACATCTTATGTGAGCTCTAGTTTCTCAATGTTCCCACAAAAGCTTTGTTATAACCACCTTCTTTTTCATTTTTGTCACTGACTGCGTATATGTCAATACTGGGTTGTGATTTTCCATGATGGCTAGTTAATTAATGCATGTTTTCAAGCACCACCCCCTTCTATGGGCTTTTTAAAATGTCCTTGTTATAAAATTGAAAATTAAATCACTACATTTTTCTATTTGTCCATCTTTTTCTCACGTTTGCAGTTCTTCATATGTTTTCAATACAATTCCTTTATCAGATGTATACATTGCAAATATCTTCTACTATTTATGTGGCTTTATTTTTGTTCTCTTAATACATATTTAGGTGAATAGGAATCATAATCTTAATGTAGTCTGGCTTGTTTTTTCTTTTATTATTACTTCTGGTGTCAAAAAAAAGAAATTGGTTTTCTAAAGTGGATTACCTATTTTACATTCTACATGTAGTGTATGAGAGTTTCAGTTTATTCATGTCCTCATCAGTAATTGATAGCATAAGTCATTTAAATTGTACCTATTTTAATATGTGTTCAGAGTATTTCCTTCAGAATTAGTGTGTATTTCTATAATGACTAATAATGTCGAACATCTTTTAATGGCTTATTTGTCATCCGTATGTCTATATGGTAAAGTGTCATTCAAATATTTTGCTTATTTTTAATTAATTTCCTTGTTTTATTTCTCTTTATTTCTTTTTATTAATTACATTTTTAAATCCTTTTTAGTGAGTTTTGATAGTTCTTTTTAACTTTAAATATGTTTTATATAAGATACGTATTTTGAAATATTTTCTCCCAATGTGTGGCTTTCTTTTACATTTTCTTAACGGTATCTTCCAAAGAGCAGAAGTTTTTAATTTTGATGAAGTACGTTTATCCATATGTACTTTTGTAGATCACACTTTTAGCATTGTAACTAAGATATTTTTGCCTAAACAAAGGTCATATATATTTTCTCCCATATTTTCTTTTAGATAATTTATAGTTTAGGGTTTTACTTTTATATATAGGAGACATTTTGCATTAAAGATAGATATGAATATCCCATCAATTCAGGGTAATTTATTGAAAAACTTTTTTTCTCCACTGGGTGACCTTTGCAACTTATCAGAAGTCAGCCTTCTTAGAAGAAATGCAATTTTATGTCAGATTTGTTTCCCTCTCTCCTTAGTTTGTCCCCTCAAGTGTCTACTTTTTGTCTCTCCAGTCCCACAGAACCACAAAATATGCTGATCCCCAACAACATTTCTCTGCCTGGACAAGGTGTACATTCTCAGTCTTCTGTGTACACAGAATCTGAATATAACCTAATAAAAAGAACCCCATTAGTTAAACATTTTAATTTATATTTCATCTCTTAAAATTTAACAGTCCTAGTCCTTATTGCTTCAGCAGATAGCTGATGATTTTAGAGAGCTAGCTTTTAGAATTTGTGTAGATTTTCCAGTAGTTCTCAGTGAAATTATTGGTCTGCCTTTAGCAACTTCATATGACTTCAAAGAGATTACATTATTTAAAAAAACAATCCCTGAGAGAGAATTTTTCACAATTCTGTATTTTAGTTTTAATTTAATTCAATTTAGGAATGTTTCTTTTTTAAAAAAAAATAATTTTAAAATATGTTGGATAAAATTCTATATTTAGTATAGATATTAAAAAATAGGTTGAAGAAGATTCTACCTCTGGAATGGTTGCCTGAAAGTCTTCATGGACCTGTTGCCTAGTGAAACAGCCATACCTGGTAAAAATTATTTAAGACAGCCATTTAAAACCTCTGAAAATTGTTCTAAGGCCATAAGGCAAATTAAGAATATTTATCCAATAAAATATTCTAAGTCTTGTCAAGAACAGAGAAAATCTGTGTCACTTGAGCCACAAAAGGTCCCTTCCACAAAAGGTCCCAGTGTGGCAGAAACTCCATTCCAGCCAGGTGGGTGGCCAAGAATCAACCCTGGAAGGGGTAGACTACCATTTATCTTCTCACTCAGCTCTGATCTTCAGAGGAATTAAGTTCCAGGAAAGCATAAGCAAGAGGTCGGAAGTCCCCTTCCTTCTTAATCCCAAATCGTATGGCAGAGGCTCTGTTCTAGTTCTGAGAAGCAGAGAAACTTGAGACACTGATTTCCTTTTTTATGAACTTACTCATTTACTGGAGGATCCACCCTGAGAGAGGCAAACTAAGAATACCAGAGACTACCACTTTCCCAGCACCCCTGTTTATAAAGAAGATGCATCACTCCAAGAGATGGGTGTTACTGTCCTTGCCCCAGCCCTAGATCAGTAGCTCAGAGATTTTTTATTTTTCCATGAAAAGAGTCAAGTCATTAGAACAGAGAGCCACAAAGTTAAGGAACTGACTTTGTGTGGAGCAGATGGTGGGGATGACAAAGGCTGAGAGCACTCTTTTAAACAGTGGAGATTTTGTTGGTAAGAAATTAAAAGAAAGCTGGAAAGCTCCATGAGAGGTACAAACTAAGTAGTAAGCCAGCTTATTAGAGAGAACCAGGGAGAGACACAGCTAAGAAGAGGTCTCCTACGTTCAAAACAAACCTCACAGATAGGTCTCAGAAACTATCCATACAAAAAGTATCAAATTTAATTGGATCAGACTGTGGAACAATTTATGCCTCAAGGCACTATCAAAAACAATAGAGCAATGATCCATAAAATAGTAGAGCCTAACAGACGGATATAATACCAACAAAGGCCTACAGTTAAAAGGTGAGATCAGAAGAAGAGTCAGTCAAGGAGAAGATTGCTAAAATCACTGTCATCTTGGAGTAATAGCACAAGCCCAAGACTGTATACTATTAGGAAGGACATCACAGGCTTCACATAGTGGAGGAAATAGACTTTACTAAAGTATTTCAGACAAGTCATTAAACAAATAAACAAACAAACAACAGCTGCAGCAAGCTCCAGGAAGAGGAGATTGTGGGCTCCCTCATATATATATATATATATATATATATACATATATATATATATATATATACAAAAGAAAATGCCTGTGAGAGTGCCCAGATGTTGAACTTAACAAATACTTGAAAATAAGTTTTATAAATATTTTCAAGCAATTAAAGTAAACATCCTTACAGAAATAAAGGAAAGTATGAGGACAAATAAAATCTGGGTAAAGAAAATCAGAGATAAACACAAAATAAATAAATAAATAAAAGGTAAAATAATTTATTTCTAGCAGACCCATTTTATAGAAATAATAAAGAATGTTCTTCAGAGTGAAAGCAACTGACTATAGACAGTATTTTGAACATATATGAAACATATTGGTATAGGTAATTATGAATGTATATCTTTTCTCATTTGTTCTCTTAACTGATTTGAAAAATAATTGTAGAAAATGATATGTATGTAGTTACATTGTTGGAGTCATAATGTATAAAACTTTAATATAATGACAATAATGGTGCAAAAGAATTGAAGAGGGAGCAAAATTTTATTGGAGTAAAGAAATGATACTGGATAGTAACTATAACCCACAGGAATAAATGAAGAGAATCAGAATTATTAAGGTTAATAAAATAAACTTGATACATATATTGTTATTGGTTTTTTTATCTCAGCTTCTTTAAATGACAAAATTATATAAATTAATAATTACAAAAATGTACAGTTGGGCTCATATATTTTTATATAAAATAGCATAAGAAGGAAGAATGGGGAAGAGAAATATACAGGAAACATTCTGTTCTTACTATTTCTGTTCAATATTTTACCAGAAATTCTAGCCTTGGCAATTAAACATGGAAATAAAAGAAAAGAAAGAGGTGACACTATCTCTGATCACTTACAGATGACATAAATTTATAGATAAAAGTCTTAAAATAAAATATTTAGTAATAAATTAAAGAAGAGTAAGACTTGTACAGAGAAAGCTATCAAATATAATTGAAAGAAATTGAAGACTAACGGTTATGGTTACTTTTTGCTTAATAGTTCCTTCATCAATTTCTTTCTTTGCTATCATATTTTACTATAAGCAGCAAAGAGAAACCAGGCTATGCTTTCCACACTTTGCTTGGAAATCTCCTCAGCTAAATATCCAAGTTCTTGACTTAAAAATTCTACTTTCCACCACTGAACAGCAGAACATAATTTGGCCAAGTTTTATTCAATTTATAAGGATAGTCATTCTTACAGTTTCTAATAATATGTTCCTCATTTCATCTGAATCTTCTCCAGAAACACCTTTGACATCCATATTTCTAACAACAGTCTGTTCCTGTATTCTCCAAGATGATAGAAGCTTTCTCTACAGCTTTCCTCATTTCTTTCTGAGCCATTGCCAGAATTACTTTTAACATCCGTATTTCTACCAAAAATCTCTGCAAGAAATCTCTGCAAAAACCTACAATCTAGGTTTCTGCTATCATGTGCTTCAAAATTCTTCCAAACTCTATCCATTACCCAATTCCAAAGTCACTTCCACATTACAGTAGCACATCAATTCCTGATACTAAAATCTGTAATAGTTTTCTAGGGCTTTTGTAACAAAGCACCACAAACTGGTTAGCTTAAAACAACAGAAATGTGTTTTCTCAATTCTGGAGGCAAGAAATCTGAAATTGAGGTGTTGGCAGGAGCATGCTTCCACTGAGATCCTGAGTAGAATTCTTCCTTGCTTCTTCTCAGCTTCCTGTGATGGCAAAGAATCCTTGGTGTTTTTTAGCTTGAAGCTGCGTCACTTCAATCTCTGTCTCTGTCATCATATATTGTTCTCCCCGTGTATTTCGGTGTTCAAGTGAGGTTATTTTCATCTTATAAGGATTCCAGTCATACTAAATTAGGGACCCACTCTACTCCAGTTTAATTTCATCTTAAGTAACTGCATCTGAAATAGCCCTAATTCTGAATGAGATCACATTCTGAAGTGTTGAGTGTTAGGACAGTTTTCTGGAAGACAAAGTTCAATCCATAACAGACCTCTTCTTCACACCATACACAAAAATGAACTAAAACAGATCATAAGCTTATAAGTATGAGCTGAAACTATAAACATAAAACGTTTAGAGAGAATGTAGAAGAAATCATTTTAACCTTGGCTTAAGGAAAGCCTACCTGGATACGACACCAAAAGCAAAAGTGACAAAAGAAAAATAATGATAAATTTACCTCATCAAACCTAAACCATTTGTGCTTCAAGGGATACCATCAAGAATGTGGAAATACTGAGATTTAATTTAAAAAAACAAAAGAGCGCTACAAAACTATGTAAATAAAAGCATCTGACAGTTTGCTCTCAAAAAAAAAAAAAAAAAAAGAATGTGGAAACACAACACAAACAGAAAATATTTGCAAATCATGTATTTCATAAGAAACTTTTATCTAGTATATATAAAGAACAAGTATGACAATAATAAAAAGACAAGCCAATTAAAAATGGTCAAAGAATCTGAATAGACATTTCTCCACATAAAAATTACAAACAGCAATTAGGCATGTGAAATGATTTTCAAAGTCATTAGCCATCAAGGAAATGCAAATCAAAACCACTATCAGATACCATTTCACACACACTCGACTACCTATAATCAAAAAGACAGACAATAAAAAGGTTTGATAAGGATGTGGAGAGAGCAAAAATCTCATATACATCTGGTGGGAACATAAAATGATGCAGTTGCTTTGGAAAATAATCTGGAAATTTCTCAGAAAGTTAAATGTAGGATTACCAAATGACCCAGCAATTCCACACCAAGGTATACATCTAAAGGAAATGAAAACATATCCACACGAAACTTGTTCATAGCAGCATTGTTCATAACAACAAAGAGTAGGAAAAGACAAATCTCCATCAACTGATGAATGGGTTTAAATGCACTGTATCTGTGCAGCAACGGAATACTATTCAGCCTTAAGAAGAGATGGTATATTGATATATGCAACAACAAGAATAAACCTTGAAAACATACATAAAAGAAGCCAGTCCCAAAATACCACATATTGTATTACTCCATTTATATGAAATGTCTATAATAGGTAAATGCATAGAGACAGAAAGTAGATTATTGGTTGCCTAGGGCTGGGGAGGTTGAGGGGAAATAGGGAATGACCAATTCTGGATACTGAGTTTCTTTGCAGTGTGCTTTAAATGTTCTAAAATTGATTGTGGTGATGGTTGCACAACTCTGTGAATGTACTAAAAACCATGAACTATACACCTTAAACTGGAGAGTTGCATAGTATGCAAATTATATCTCAATAAAGTTGTTATATTAGAAAACATGGGGTTGAAATATATGTGATTACATATAAATATATAGTATAAAATGTATCATATAAACAAATATAAGTTGTGTAAGCAAGTCATGTAATAGTATAGGCAAAAACCCATTATATTTATTATTTAAACACTCTTAAACACGTACTATTAACTGATTTGTTTTATGTACAACTTTACTGGACCCTCCTAAGTCTATAGAATGGTCATGTATAATAATTATCTTCATTTTATAGGTAAGGAAACTAAGATTTTTATTTTTTAATTTTAAAGATCTGTTCTAAAGCACAATAATTTGTAAAGGACTTTAAGTTAAAAAGGCTGCTTTAATTTAAAATATCAACTAAAATTGCATTAGCCTGAGAAACACAATGAATAAATAAAATGACAGACAAAACAGAAGTCAGCTAAACAGGAAGTGGAATGACGTTTATCTGCCTATTCCCTTTATCACTGTTGATTGGAACCCAAGTAGATTAGTAAAAAGAACACTTGCCACAGATTCAGGAAACCCAGTTCTTAGTCTGGTTTACTAATCAGATATCCTTAGACATTAAATTAAATGTTCCTTTGTCACAGTTTCATCAAGATCTTTAGTTTACCCCTATAAATTGATACTAAATATCATGTTATTCACCTTCAAAATCTTCTTGAACTGATGTGAGCACTCATCATGCCTCAAGATATGGGTTAAATTGTGTCCCCCCAAAATATATGCTGAAATCCTAAATGCAGCATGTCAGAATGTGACCTATTTGGAAATAAAGTCATTATAGATTTAGTTAGTTAAGATAAGGTGATACTGGAGTAGGGTAAACCCATAATCCACTATGACTGGTGTTCTTATAAGAAGAGGAAAAAAAGATACAGAGCCACAGACACTTAAGAGGAGAATACCATGTCATGACGGAGACAGAGATTGAAGTTTTACAGTGGCAAGCCAAGGAATGCCAAAGGATTTCTTGCAAAGCATCAGATGCTAGGAAGAGGCAAGAAAAGATTGTGCTCTACAGATTTCAGAGGGATCATTGCCCTGTCAATATTTTGATTTTTGAGTTCTAGCTTCCAGAGCTTCAAGAGATAATAAAGTTCTATTGCTTCAGCCACCTAGTTTGTGGTATTTTGTTATGGCAGCCCTAGGGAACTAATACATTCTCAAACCTACTTTGCCTAAATAAGCCTTTTTTAAAAATGGCTTGCATTTATTATATGCTTACTAACTGCTATGTACAGTGCTAAACACATTATATACATTCTAAACTACAAAGAATTCAATAAAAATAACAAACCAAAGAAACAAATAAAACTCTTAGAAGTATGAGTCAATATTTATCACTATTGTCAGATTGTGAAAAAAACTGTGGCTAAGAAATTTGTCTTGAATCAAAAATATTTTAAGAGTGGTAAGTCTGTTCCAACGTGGCCTGACCCTAGACCTGTGTAATTAATCACTACACAGGTTAATCTGTAATGCTTGGAAAGTTTTTTGTTTTTTAAAAATGAAAATCATAATTTTTCTCCATTTCTACTTAATCACCATTAAATAAAATGCTAGCAGTTGAAATAGCCTGTGCAGTAATGAAACGCTTTTCAAATTGTCTAGTAGTAAATACTTTTATTGGAATAAAAAAATCACTAAAGTATACAATGAAGTTAAATAGTTAAATCCAGTCTTCTTTCATTTGATGGAAAAGATTTTTCTCTCTTTTTGTGTGTTCCAATAAAGATAAATCAATGAAGAAGTTTTCTATTGAGGTTAATGCTTTCCATAAATAAAAAATGCCAAGATCTTGGGAAATAATGTTTTTTTTTTCTTTTTTTTAATCTGCTTTATCATGAAACTTTCAAATCCAAGGTTATTTACTGTATGATGTCATATGGTGATTTTTATTCTTTTTGCATTTTCTGAAAATAATATTTAGTAATAATAAAAATATAAGGCATCTTATATAATTACAACAGTATACCTAAATTAGTGTGTGCCTCAAGTTTACAATTATTACCACAAAATGAATGTTAGATCAAAGTCTTATAGCAAAAGTAATGGAAAGCTTAATTATAACTTCTTAATTATTTAATATAAACATGTTGCAATCTTTTTTATGGATTTCACTTTTTGTGTGTTTTTTCTGGTTGAACTAAACAATCACACATAGTATTTTTTTACTATACTATTTTTTAAATATTCTTTTCCATTATTGTTTATCACAGGATGTTCAATATAGTTCTCTGTGCTATACTTTAGGACCTTGTTGTTTAACCGTTATAAATGTAATAGTTTGCATCTACCAGCCCCAAACTCCCAGTCCAGAGGGATGGACTGGGAATGACACATAGTATTCATTTACTTATTTTGTACTAACCTGAAAAGATGTGTCCCAAGAAAGATGGAGTAGTAGTTTTTATCTTATTTCCTATGTTTAATAGTTTTCTTTTTTACAGTCTCAATAACTAATTTTGACACGTCATAGTTTACTATATATAATCAATCACCGAATCAAATATTATGGCACAGGATAGCGTTTGGTGACCCATTTAGTTGGTGGTCACAGACAAAATAGTTCAGGAAAAAAGTGATTCTTATTTTACAAGTTGAATTTATAAGTCGGTTCGATTTGTCAGAGCATTTTTTTTTTAACATCTTTATTGGGGTATAATTGCTTTACAATGGTGTGTTAGTTTCTGCTCTATAACAAAGTGAATCAGTCACACATAAACACATGCTCCCATATGTCTTCCCTCTTGCGTCTCCCTCCCTCCCCCCCTCCCTATCCCACCCCTCCAGGCGCACCGAGCCAATATCCCTGTGCCATGCGGCTGCTTCCCACTAGCTATCTACCTTACTACGTTTGTTAGTGTGTATATGCCCATGACTCTCTCTCGCCCTGTCACAGCTCACCCTTCCCCCTCCCCATAACCTCAAGTCCGTTCTCTAGGAGGTCTGCGTCTTTATTCCTGCTTTACCCCTAGGTTCTTCATGACATTTTTTTTCTTAAATTCCATATATATGTGTTAGCATACGGTATTTGTCTTTTTCTTTCTGACTTACTTCACTCTGTATGACAGACTCCAGGTCTATCCACCTCATTACAAATAGATCAATTTCGTTTCTTTCTATGGCTGAGTAATATTCCATTGTATATATGTGCCACATCTTCCTTATCCATCCATCCGATGATGGGCACCTAGGTTGTTTCCATCTCCGGGCTATCGCAAATAGAGCTGCAATGAACATCTTGGTACATGACTCTTTTTGAATTTTGGTTTTCTCAGGGTATATGCCCAGTAGTGGGACCACTGGGTCACATGGTAGTTCTATTTGTAGTTTCCTAAGGAACCTCCATACTGTTCTCCATAGTGGCTGAACCAATTCACATTCCCACCAGCAGTGCAAGAGTGTTCCCTTTTCTCCACACCCTCTCCAGCATTCATTGTTTCCAGATTTTTTGATGACGGCCATTCTGACTGGTGTGAGATGATATCTCATTGTAGTTTTGATCCGCATTTCTCTAATGATTAATGATGTTGAGCATTCCCTCATGTGCCTGCTGGCAGTCCGTATATCTTCTTTGGAGAAATGTCTATTTAGGTCTTCTGGCCATTCTTGGATTGGGTTGTTTGTTTTCTTGTTATTGAGCTGCATGAGCTGCTCGTAAACTCTGGAGATTAATCCTTTGTCGGCTGCCTCATTTGCAAACATTTTCTCCCATTCTGAGGGTTGTCCCCTGGTCTTGTCCATGGTTTCATTTGCTGTGCAAAAGCTCTGAAGTTTCACTAGGTCCCACCTGTTTATTCCTGCCCTCATTTCCATTACTCTGGGAGGTGGGTCAGAAAGGATCTTGCTGTGATTTATGTCATAGAGTGCTCTGCCTATGTTTTCCTCTAAGAGTTTGACAGTTTCTGGCCCCACACTTAGGTCTTTAATCCATTTTGAGCTTATTTCTGTGTATGGTGTTAGGGAGTGATCTAATCTCATACCTTCACATGTACCTGTCCAGTTCTCCCAGCACCACCCACTGAAGAGGCCGTCCCTTCTCCACTGTACATTACTGCCACCTTTATCAAAGATAAGGCGTCCATATGTGCATGGGTTTATCTCTGGGCTTTCTATCCTGTTCCATTGATCTATCTTTCTGTTTTTGTGCCAGTACCATACCGTCTTGATAACTGTAGCTTTGTAGTATAGTCTGAAGTCAGGGAGCCTGATTCCTCCAGTTCCTTCTTTCGTTCTCAAGATTGCTTTGGCTATTCGGGGTCTTTTGTGTTTCCATACAAATTGCAAAATTTTTTGTTCTAGTTCTGTGAAAAATGCCAGTGGTAGTTTGATAGGGATTGCATTGAATCTATAGATTGCTTTGGGTAGTAGAGTCATTTTCACAATGTTGATTCTTCCAATCCAAGAACATGGTATATCTCTCCATCTATATGTGTCATCTTTAATTTCTTTCATCAGTGTCTTATAATTTTCTGCATACAGGTCTTTTGTCTCCTTAGGTAGGTTTATTCTTAGATATTTTATTCTTTTTGTTGCAATGGTAAATGGGAGTGTTTTCTTGATTTCAATTTCAGATTTTTCATCATTAGTATATAGGAATGCCAGAGATTTCTGTGCATTAACTTTGTATCCTGCCACTTTACCAAATTCATTGATTAGCTCTAATAGTTTTCTGGTAGCATCTTTAGGGTTCTCTATGTATAGGATCATGTCATCTGCAAACAGTGACGGCTTTACTTCTTCTTTTCCGATTTGGATTCCTTTTATTTCCTTTTCTTCTCTGATTGCTGTGGCTAAAACTTCCAAAACTATGTTGAATAAGAGTGGTGAGAGTGGGCAACCTTGTCTTGTTCCTGATCTTAGTGGAAATGCTTTTAGTTTTTCACCATTGAGGATGATGTTTGCTGTGGGCTTGTCATATATGGCCTTTATTATGTTGAGGAAAGTTCCCTCTATGCCTACTTTCTGCAGGGTTTTTATCATAAATGGGTGTTGAATTTTGTCAAAAGCTTTCTCTGCATCTATTGAGATGATCATATGGTTTTTCTCCTTCAATTTGTTAATACGGTTTATCACATTGATAGATTTGCGTATATTGAAGAATCCTTGCATTACTGGAATAAACCCCACTTGATCATGGTGTATGATCCTTTTAATGTGCTGTTGGATTCTGTTTGCTAGTATTTTGTTGAGGATTTTTGCATCTATGTTCATCAGTGATATTGGCCTGTAGTTTTCTTTCTTTGTGACATCCTTGTCTGGTTTTGGTATCAAGGTGATGGTGGCCTCGTAGAAGGAGTTTGGGAGTGTTCCTCCCTCTGCTATATTTTGGAAGAGTTTGAGAAGGATAGGTGTTAGCTCTTCTCTAAATGTTTGATAGAATTCGCCTGTGAAGCCATCTGGTCCTGGGCTTTTGTTTGTTGGAAGATTTTTCATCACAGTTTCAATTTCAGTGCTTGTGATTGGTCTGTTCATATTTTCTATTTCTTCCTGATTCAGTCTTCGCAGGTTGTGCATTTCTAAGAATTTGTCCATTTCTTCCAGATTGTCCATTTTATTGGCATAGAGTTGCTTGTAGTAATCTCTCATGATCTCTTTTATTTCTGCAGTGTCAGTTGTTACCTCTCCTTTTTCATTTCTAATTCTATTGATTTGAGTCTTCTCCCTTTTTTTCTTGATGAGTCTGGCTAGTGGTTTATCTATTTTGTTTATCTTCTCAAAGAACCAGCTTTTAGTTTTATTGATCTTTGCTATTGTTTCCTTCATTTCTTTTTCATTTATTTCTGATCTGATTTTTATGATTTCTTTCCTTCTGCTAGCTTTGGGGTTTTTTGTTCTTCTTTCTCTAATTGCTTGAGGTGCAAGGTTAGGTTGTTTATTCGAGATGTTTCCTGCTTCTTAAGGTGGGCTTGTATTGCTATAAACTTCCCCCTTAGAACTGCTTTTGCTGCATCCCACAGGTTTTGGGTCGTTGTGTCTCCATTGTCATTTGTTTCTAGGTATTTTTTGATTTCCTCTTTGATTTCTTCAGTGATCACTTCGTTATTAAGTAGTGTATTGTTTAGCCTCCGTGTGTTTGTATTTTTAACAGATCTTTTCCTGTAATTGATATCTAGTCTCATGGCGTTGTGGTCAGAAAAGATACTTGATACAATTTCAATTTTCTTAAATTTACCAAGGCTTGATTTGTGACCTAAGATATGATCTATCCTGGAGAATGTTCCATGAGTACTTGAGAAAAATGTGTATTCTGTTGTTTTTGGATGGAGTGTCCAATAAATATCAATTAAGTCCATCTTGTTTAATGTATCATTTAAAGTTTGTGTTTCCTTATTTATTTTCATTTTGGATGATCTGTCCATGGGTGAAAGTGGGGTGTTTAAGTCCCCTACTATGAATGTGTTACTGTCGATTTCCCCTTTTATGGCTGTTAGTATTTGCCTTATGTATTGAGGTGCTCTTATGTTGGGTGCATAAATATTTACAATTGTTATATCTTCTTCTTGGATCGATCCCTTGATCATTATGTAGTGTCCTTCTTTGTCTCTTTTAATAGTCCTTATTTTAAAGTCTATTTTGTCTGATATGAGAATTGCTACTCCAGCTTTCTTTTGGTTTCCATTTGCATGGAATATCTTTTTCCTTCCCCTTACTTTCAGTCTGTATGTGTCTCTAGGTCTGAAGTGGGTCTCTTGTAGACAGCATATATAAGGGTCTTGTTTTTGTATCCATTCAGCTAATCTGTGTCTTTTGGTGGGAGCATTTAGTCCATTTACATTTAAGGTAATTATCGATATGTATGTTCCTATTCCCATTTTCTAAATTGTTTTGGGTTCGTTATTATACGTCTTTTCCTTCTCTTGTGTTTCTTGCCTAGAGAAGATCCTTTAGCATTTGTTGTAAAGCTGGTTTGGTGGTGCTGAACTCTCTCAGCTTTTGCTTGTGTGTAAAGGTTTTAATTTCTCCATCAAATCTGAATGAGATCCTTGCTGGGTAGAGTAGTCTTGGCTGCATGTTTTTCTCCTTCATCGCTTTCAGTATGTCCTGCCACTCCCTTCTGGCTTGTAGGGTTTCTGCTGAGAGATCAGCTGTTAACCTTATGGGGATTCCCTTATGTGTTATTTGTTGTTTTTCCCTTGCTGCTTTTAATATGCTTTCTTTGTATTTAATTTTTGACAGTTTGATTAATATGTGTCTTGGCGTATTTCTCCTTGTATTTATCCTGTATGGGACTCTCTGTGCTTCCTGGACTTGATTAACTATTTCCTTTCCCATATTAGGGAAGTTTTCAACTATAATCTCTTCAAATATTTTCTCAGTCCCTTTCTTTTTCTCTTCTTCTTCTGGAACCCCTATAATTCGAATGTTGGTGCGTTTAATGTTGTCTCAGAGGTCTCTGAGACTGTCCTCAGTTCTTTTCATTCTTTTTTCTTTATTCTGCTCTGCAGTAGTTATTTCCACTATTTTATCTTCCAGGTCACTTATCCGTTCTTCTGCCTCAGTTATTCTGCTATTGATCCCATCTAGAGTACTTTTAATTTCATTTATTGTGTTGTTCATCGTTGCTTGTTTCATCTTTAGTTCTTTTTGGTTCTTGTTAACTGATTCTTGCATTTTGTCCATTCTATTGTCCATTCTATCTCCAAGATTTCAGATCAACCTTACTATCATTATTCTGAATTCTTTTTCATGTAGACTGCCTATTTCCTCTTCATTTGTTAGGTCTGGTGCATTTTTATCTTGCTCCTTTATCTGCTGTGTGTTTTTCTGTCTTCTCATTTTGCTTATCTTACTGTGTTTGGGGTCTCCTTTTTGCAGGCTGCAGGTTAGTAGTTCCTCCTGTTTTTGATGTCTGTCTCTAGTGGCTAAGGTTGGTTCAGTGGGTTGTGTAGGCTTCCTGGTGGAGGGGACTAGTGCCTGTGTTGTGGTGGATGAGGCTGGATCTTGTCTCTCTAGTGGGCAGGTTCACGTCTGGTGGTGTGTTTTGGGGTGTCTGTGGCCTTATTATGATTTTAGGCAGCCTCTCTGCTAATGGGTGGGGTTGTGTTCCTGTTTTGCTAGTTGTTTGGCATAGGTTTTCCAGCACTGTGGCTTGCTGGTCGTTGAGTGAAGCTGGGTGCTGGTGTTAAGATGGAGGTCTCTGGGAGATTTTCGCCGTTTGATATTATGTGGAGCTGGGAGGTCTCTTGTTGACCAGTGTCCTGAAGTTGGCTCTCCTACCTCAGAGGCAGAGCCCTGCCTCCTGGCTGGAGCACCAAGAGCTTTTCATCCACACGGCTCAGGATAAAAGGGAGAAAAAGTAGAGGGAATTAGTAGAAGTATGAGGAAAGAAAGAAGGAAAGGAGGGTAGGAAGGAAGGAAGAAAGAAAGAAAGAAGCAAAGAAGGAAAGAAAGGAGGGAGGGAGGGAGGAAGGAAGGAAGGAGGGAAAGAAGGAAAAAAGACAGAAAGAAAGAAGATACAGTAAAAATAAAATAAAGTATAATAAAGTTATTTAATTAAAAAATTCTTATTTAGAAAAAGAAAAAGGGACGGATAGAACCTTAGGACAAATGTTGGAAGCAAAGCTATACTGACAAAATCTTACACAGAAGCATACACATACACCCTCACTAAAAGAGGTAAATGGGGAAAAATCATAAATCTTGCTGTCAGAGACCCCCTCCTCAATTTGGGATGATTCGTTGTCTAAAGGAGGGAAGGAAAGAAAGAAAGAAAGAAAGAAAGAAAGAAAGAAAGAAAGAAAGAAAGAAAGAAAGAAAGAAAGAAAGAAGGTAAAGTATAATAACGTTATTAAAATTAATTATTAAGAAAAAAAATTTAAAAAAAAAAACATGGACGGATAGAACCCTAGGACAAATGGTGGAGCAAGACTATACAGACAAGATCTCACACAGAAGCATACACATACACATTCACAAAAAGAGGAAAAGGGAAAAAATCATAGATCTTGCTCCTAAAGTCCACTTCCTTAATTTGGGATGATTGGTTGTCTATTCAGGTATTCCACAGATGCAGGGTATATCAAGTTGATTGTGGAGCTTTAATCCGCTGCTTCTGAGGCTGCTGGGAGAGATTTCCCTTTCTCTTCTTTGTTCTCACAGCTCCCAGGGCTCAGCTTTGGATTTGGCCCTGCCACTGCGTGTAGGTCGCTGGAGGGCGTCTGTTTTTTGCTCAGACAGGATGGGGTTAAAAGAGCCGCTGATTCAGGGGCTCTGGCGCACTCAGGCCGGCAGGGAGGGAGGGGCACGGAGTGCGGGGCGGGCCTGCGGTGGCAAAGGCCGGCGTGACTTTGCACCAGCCTGAGGCGCGCTGTGCGTTCTCCCGGGGAAGTTGTCCCTGGATCCCGGGAACCTGGCAGTGGCGGGCTGCACAGGCTCCGCGGAAGAGGGGTGTGGAGAGTGACCTGTGCTCGCACACAGGCCCCTTGGTGGCGGCAGCAGCAGCCTTAACGTCTCCCGCCCGCCTCTGGGGTCCGCGCTTTTAGCCGCGGCTCGCGCCCGTCTCTGGGGTCCGCGCTTTCAGCCGCGGCTCGCGCCCGTCTCTGGGGTCCGCGCTTCCAGCCGCGGCTCGCGCCCGTCTCTGGGGTCCGCGCTTTCAGCCGCGGCTCGCGCCCGTCTCTGGAGTTCCTTTAAGCAGCGTTCTTAAACCCCTCTCCTCACGCCCCAGGAAACAAAGAGGGAAGGAAAAGTCTCCTGCCTCTTCGGCAGGTGCAGACTTTTCCCCGGACTCCCTCCCGGCTAGCTGTGGTGCACTAACCCCTTCAGGCTATGTTCAAGCCGCCAACCCCAGTCCTCTCCCTGCGCTCCGTCCGAAACCGAAACCCGAGCCTCAGAGCCTCAGCTCGCAGCCCCGCCCGCCCCGGTGGGTGAGCAGACAAGCCTCTCGGGCTGGTGAGTGCCGGTCGGCACCGATCCTCTGTGCGGGAATCTCCCCGCTTTGCCCTCCGCACCCGTTGCTGTGCACTCCTCCGCGGCTTCGAAGCTCCCCCCTCCGCCTCCCACAGTCTCCGCCCGCGAAGGGGCTTCCTAGTGTGTGGAAACGTTTCCTCCTTCACAGCTCCCTCCCACTGGTGCAGGTGCCGTCCCTATTCTTTTGTCTCTGTTTTTTCTTTTTTTCTTTTGCCCTACCCAGGTATGTGGGGAGTTTCTTGCCTTTTGGGAGGTCTGAGGTCTTCTGCCAGCCTTCAGTTGGTGTTCTGTAGGAGTTGTTCCACGTGTAGATGTATTTCTGGTGTATCTGTGGGGAGGAAGGTGATCTCCGCGTCTTACTCTTCTGCCATCTTCCGCCTTCCCCAAGTCAGAGCTGTCAGAGCATTTTAAATCATTTTTACTGAGCACAAATGTAAGTTATTTCCTCATTATATGTCTATTTTATTATATACCTCATACATCATATCATTGTTATCCATATTTTCTCCATCTTATGAGAGTTTCTTCTGCAGTTTCTACTGATAACAATGGAACAAGAACATGCACTACCAAGATGTTGTCTCAGAAATTCTTTATGGACCTCTAAAAACCCATTACAATAATCTAATAATATTAATAGCTTTTCATTGAATTGCTCAGACAACATGGTAATAATATTTTAAATGAGCCTCATATTGTTGAAACAAGCCATACTTCTGAATGCAAACCCATATTTTTGAAGAAATTTTCATGAAACTCAAAAGTGCTGATCTGAAAGTCAAAGTCATTAAGAACCCAAGCTGAGAAGCCCTAACTCTTGAGTATCTCTTTTTTTAAATCTGCTACCTCAGGTGGTTGGGAAGCCATATGGAAAGAAGGGTGAACATAGTTGACTGAGGAAGGCTGTGGAGGATAAGTGAGAGGGACTTGCATGAAAAGATAAATATATATGTATTTCAAATAAAATTGTATTATAAAACATATAATCTTTAACTTTGTTTAATATTAAAAATATATTATGAATAATTGTCCATATCAACACAGGTGCAAAGCATAATTTATCAGAACTTACATCATTTTAGCAAAGGAATATACCTTAATTTATGTAGTCAACCCACTATAATTGGGGATTAAGGTTTATTTTCTTCATTTTCCATTATAACTAATGTTTTCATGAATAAGTATATGTATGCATATTTGGTTATACCTTTGATATATTCTTTATTGCATGAAGTGGAATTTCTAAGACCAAAGGTTTGTATATTTATTACACTTATGAATCTGTATTATAAAATTGTCATTCATAAAGATTGTTTAAATTTTACAAGAGAATATGTTTTCCAAATGTTATAAAACATTGGATATTATAATTAGTTATCACTAAAAAATTCAATGAGTACAATAGTAAATAATTATTTTGATATGCAGTTCATTAATTATAAGAAGAGGAAAATTAATTAAAATATTTATTTGTTATTTCTATTTCTTGCATTTTAAATAGCTTTACTTTGAATTTTATCCATTCCATTACAGTTTTGCTAATTGTAAATTAATGGTAAATATTTTAAAATCAGTATATCAACAATTGTCTTACAAAGTTTGATTTTAATTTAGAAATTATTTTTATTGATTTAAAAATCATAATTGTACAGTGATCAAATCAATTAGTCCTCAACTTCATCATTTTTATTTTTGGTCTCATGTAAAAAATATATATACATACGTGTGCATGCACACATATATGTATACATGTATATATATATTTGTGCATATTTATATACACATATAATTATATATACACATATATATCTTTATACATATGTGTATACAATTTATCTAAAGCTATAACTATTTCTGTGCATATATTATACATATGTGTGTGTGTATATATATATATATATATATATATATATATATAACATTTCATCACTCTCTAGAGAGATAGCATCATATACTGATTCATGGAAGAGACTCTGGAACCAATGGCTTTAGTTTGATTACCTACCCAAATTTTTAGTTCTTTAGGGTGGACAAATTTTTTAAATCTCTGTGCACAAGTTTTCTCACAATAACATAGGAGTGACAATAATACCTATGCCATTGGGTTGTTATGCAAAATAAATGTCAATTTTTATAAACCATGTAGAATGGTGACTTTCACAGTATAAGAAACTGTATTTAAATATTAAATATAACAATATTAAATATTAAATATAACAATATTATTGTTAAAATAATATTGGGGCCACTGGGACTGATTAGAGATTATTACAATATTGAGCCTTTCAATTCATATATTTGTTATATTTTATTCAGGTTTTCTTTCTTTCCCTCAATGATGTTATATAGGTTTCTATAGAGATCTTGGGCATATTTTGTTTCGATTCCTAAATATTCAAGGGTTTAAATGCTATGGAAAAATAAAAATTTAAATTTCATTTTTCCAAGTATATAGGTATACAATTTTTATGTTTGCCTTGTATAAATTGCCCCTGCTTAAATTGATTATTAATTGTAATCATATGTATTAATTCATTGTACATACTCATAAGCTTTGCAAGTAATTTCAATTTTGTTTCTTTCTAATAATTGTTTTATTCCACTATTGTAGATCTGCTTGTAACTCTCAAATTTTACTTTTCTGAAAATATGTGTTTTTTACTTTCATTTTAGAATTATAGTTTAGTGGGTTCTACAATTCTATGTTGGCAGTTGTTTTCTGTCAGAACTTTAAAGATATCTTTCCATTATCTTCTGGCTTTTATTATTTCTTTAGAGAGATTACCTTACTGTTTTTCCTTCGAACAATGTATCTTTCATTCTAGCTTCTTCAAAGATTTGTCTTCATTAACTTTAAAAAATACATTGTGCCTAGTTACTTTTAAAATTCTTCCATTTGTACTTTATATAGTCTTTTTAAATTATGTGGCTTGATATCTGTCATCCATTTTGGAAAATTTTCTTTTTAATTGTAATTTCTTTCTAAGTCTTTTCTTGTTACACGTTTCTGTGTTTTCTGTGCTTTTATTGTCTTCTTTCAATATATTTCTCTTAGTTTTTGGTTTTCTGAAATTTGAATATAATATGCATCTGCATGTTTTATAGGTTTTGGGGGGGTCATTTTACCTTCTTCCAATTATATCTCATTCTTTTAGTGGTCTGTCTCTGGTGAGTGTTTTTCCAACTGTTAGCTTTAAGTCTCCTGAGTCTTCTTCTGTTTCCTTGTTGCATACTTCCCAGCCAGTGTCCTCAAAAACCTTACCCTTGTTGACTATGTTTTTGTTTTCCCCTTATGATAGAAAGGAAAGTTAGAAGGGACTGGGATTATGTTTCAGAATTGTGCTTAGGTAAAGCCTTTCCCTGGAGAGTAGTCCTTTTTAAGTAGACGTCTCTGGACATACTTTAAAATGACTACATTTTCCTTGCCTTCCCAGAGCCATGAAAGGATCTTTCTCAGATCCTCATGAGGAACCATGAAAGTATGAGAGCATCCCTACATCTGTGTCCCCCCAAGGTGTATAATTTTCACTTTAATCCACATTCAATCTCAATTCATTGATTTACTAATTAAGTGTTCCTACCAGTTTATGGCTCCGGCAATTTCTAATGTAGGTAAGCAGATCTTGGTTGCTGTATCTCTCCTGATATGCATGTTTCTTCAGATTTTGGTGTGGCCGTTTATCCTGTGACCTCAGTTCTCTCATGAGTCCAACAAAAAGCATTGATTTTCAGTTTCTGTACCTTTTTCTTATTGGTAGTGATGCTTTCCCAGCTCTTTCCTGTCAGAATTGAAACACTAACCCATTTTTTTTAATAGGTGTTTTTTGTGTGTCTCCTTTAAAAAAATTTAATTGGTATTAGTTACTCTGTGTATAGCTTTAGGTAGAAATCAATTTCACTTTTCTCAAATTTATTGCCTCATTATTCAGAAACTGTACTCTGTTATTTCTCACTCTGGAAGAAGGACACATCATTTTTTCACACATCATTTTTTCGCTTTTCACATTTTTCATGTATTCACAGCTTAAAGAACAGTTCCTGACTTACATTATAATAATTAAATATTTGTTGATTTAATGAATATAAACAAGATCTCATTTATGAGCTCCTAGTGTTTTGATTTGCTATTACTTTGTTTTATATATCTTTCCCTATGTCAACACCATTTTTTACTGTAATAGTTTTATATTATCTTGATGTTTTGTAAGATAACTCTTCTAAAATTGAGAATCAGAATAAAATTCCGGAGGAAGCTCAGAATTTATAAATTCATTTCAATTGTACCTATATCCTTGAAATGAAATGTTCTTTAAGAGCATATCACTGACTTTATTTAGATCTTTATCATGCCTTTGTTTTGTTACAGTAAATTTTCAGATGACAGAAAACCTTCAAACTATTTTAAGTAGAAAACAATTTAATCACTTACAAATAGTGGAAAGGGTTGGAGGAGCAGTGTTTAGGCTAGATCTCCAGAAATTACTACTTGGACAAAATTATATATTGACCTGCCAATGAAGTTCTACCCTTGCCATGAACAGAAATTTGATGCAAAGGAAGTCAACAGTTGTAGCTGCTGGCTGTATGATCACCCATTTTGCCCAGATCAGCAAGGTGCTACCACAAATGCTGGCTTAAGGAGAACACCAGCTTCACTGCCATTTAGAGATCAGAAAGCTGTTTCTAGAATTTTTGTCTCCAGAACCATACTGGGTTTAATAGAAAATGCAAAAGCAAAAATAAATGTCTTGTTCAGTGCCAAATTCCCAGTGTAGCTAAGTTCCAAATTCCAGTCCAAGTTCAGTTGGGTACATATGACTGGCAGAACTTAAGTCTCTTCTGGGACCTAAAATGCAAAAGAATGTGAGAAACATGCTTTTCATCTTTTTTTTTTTTTTTTTTTTTTTTTATGGTGCACGGGCCTCCCACTGTTGTGGCCTCTCCCATTGCGGAGCACAGGCTCCGGACGCACAGGCTCAGTGACCATGGCTCATGGGCCCAGCCGGTCCGCGGCATGTGGGATCTTCCTGGACCAGGGTAAGAACCCGTGTCCCCTGCATCAGCAGGTGGACTCGCAACCACTGTGCCACCAGGGAAGCCCAGCTTTTTTAATGATGCAATATAATAATGCACACTTGGAAGGAAATTAAAAAAGTGGTGGTTGACCTAATGAATATTTCTGTCGCTCTGTCAAAACTTTTGTACTCTATAGATGTCTTGATTATCTTTTCTTAGATTTGATCTGGTTTTTTGATTTCTTTTTTAGTGGTTATGTTTCTATTGTAACATTAAATTAAGCGACATCTTCTAATTGATTTTAATGATATTTATTTTTATAATAATTTAATATCCATAAAATTGCATAATTCACTGCTTCTAACTGTTGTAATTTGTACTTAAATATTTATGTATGTAACATTTCATCTACATATAAGGGCTACTTTTACTATTTCTGAGCAGTTTACCGTTTATTTATGCATTTATTTACTTATCTTTTTTACAGATTTGCAGTATAAGGCATAAAATCAAGAGTCTATATTATGTGCTACTTTGGCATCTGATAAAATTGAGAGTTACTGAAGTAGCCTAACTACAAATTCCACTCTCCACTTTGCTCCCGTGGGTAATAGCTCCCAGCCACATAGCTCTTCTTGCTTAACTCTGAGTAGTGGGTTTCAGTTTCTTGATAGCATGCAGAATTATTCAAACAAGACAATTTCATTTCTTTTCTAAGAACCAGAGAATATACCACCCTCTTCCACCAAAAAAAACACCTCTCACACTTCCTCCTTTTCCACTCTGTTCCTGCATGCAACACCCATATAACCTTCTGTGCTGTGCAGTGTCTTCCTCCCCCAGACTATGAGTATGTGTGACTAATACATTTCTTGCCTATATCATCTACAGTGTTGTGTTATGAGTTTAGCCATACCCATATCCTAGGTCAGGAATCCACACCTCAATAATGAGGCAAATAACAGATAATTAAAACATGGTTTGATCTCCAGTCCAAATTAGAAATATAGGATTAATGTAATCCTCTTACTAAATAAATTTTTGTTTTGAGTAGGCTTTTTTTTTCTAAACTTATTAATTTCTGTTTCATCACTCATAATTCACTTGAGTGTATGCTTTATTCCTCTCATTTTTTTTCATATTCCCCCCCCACTTCTTAATTTAGATACCAATTTCTTTAATATTTGAGAGCTCTTATTTTCTAATAAAAGAATAACACTGCAAATTTCATTGCATCATGCAAGTTTGACATAGTTATTTCATTACTGATCAATTCTAAGTACACTTAAAGTTTCACTTTTATAATTTTGAATCATGACTCACTTGTAGATGTATGGTGCTTTTTATATCTTCTCTTATATTTGAACAAAATAGAAATTCTACTATGATCAGAAAATATTATATGTATGATGCTGAATCTTTGAAAATTTTTGAGACTTGTCTTAAGGATTTGCATATGGTTAAATTTTACAATTATTTTATGGGAGCTTAAAAACATCGTTTTGTCCAGTTGTTGTATGCAGCTTCTTTTTCTGTCCCTTAACTCATATGCTAATTATGTTGTTTAAGTGTTTTATACATTTGCTGCTATTTTTCTAAATTATTGGTCAACTGAGAGATAGGTTGAATTCTATTACTGTGTTGTATAATTTTTTTCCCTTATAATTCTATACATTTATTCCCTTCCATATCTTGATACTATGGTATTAACTGAACTTAAGTGTAGAATTATTATATTTACCTGAATAATTGAAACTTTGTAGTTAGTGTCCACATCTATTTCTAATGACACTTTACGTTTAAAGTATATCATGTATGATATTAATATAGCTACTATTACTCTATTTGGTGAATGTACACTGGATTTATCTTTTCAGATATTTCTATTTCAACCTTTCAATGTTTGTATATTGTAGATATTTCTCCTATAAACAGTATAACTCTCATGATTATTTCCTTTTTAATTTCAGACTAAAGATTTTTTTTTAATTGATGAGTTACTACATGCTATTGTTTAAATGTTTGTATTCCTCCAAAATGTATACTCTGAAATTCTAATGCCCAGCATGATGATATCAGAGCGCAGCAACTGGGGTGCAGAGGGCAAAGCGGAGAGATTCCCGCACAGAGGATCGGTGCCAACCGGCACTCACCAGCCCCAGAGGCTTGTCTGTTCACCCGCCGGGGCGGACGGGGGCTGGAAGGTGAGGCTGGGGCTTCGGAGGTCAGATCCCAGTGAAAGGACTGGGGTTGGCTGTGTGAACACAGCCTGAAGGGGGCTAGTGAGCCACAGCTAGCCGGGAGGGAGTCCGGGAAAAGGTCTGGACCTGCCGAAGAGGCAAGAGACTATTGTTTCAGGGTACACGAGGTGACGGGATTCAGCGCACCGCTTAAAAGAGCTCCAGAGACGGGCGCGAGCTGCGGCTATCAGGGTGGGCACCAGAGACGGGCATGAGACTCTAAGGCTGCTGCTGCCACCACCAAGAAGCCTGTGTGCGAGCACAGGTCACTATCCCCACCTCCCCTCCCGGGAGCCTGTGCAGCCCGTCACTGCCAGGGTCCCATGATCCAGGGACAACTTCCCTGGGAGAACACATGGCACACCTCAGGCTGTGGCAATGTCACGCTGGCCTCTGCAACCACAGGCTCGCCACACACTCCATACCCCTCCGTGCCCCCAGCGTGAGTGAGCCAGAGCCCCCTAAACAGCTGCTACTTTAACCCCGTCCTATCTGACCAAGGAACAGATGCCCTCAGGCAACCTACACACAGAGGCTGGGCCAAATCCAAAGCTGAACCACAGGAGCTGTGCAAACAAAGAAGAGAAAGGGACATCTCTCCCTGCAGCCTCAGGAGCAGCAGATTAAATCTCCACAATAAACTTGATGTACACAGTATCTGTGGAATACCTGAATAGAAAATGAATCATCCCAAAACTGTGGCGGTGGACATTGGGAGCAAAGATATATATATATTATTTTCCTTTTTCTTTTTCTTTTCTTTTTTTTTCTTTTTGGTACATGGGCCTCTCACTGTTACAGACTCTCCAGCTGCGGAGCACAGGCTCTGGACATGCAGGCCCAGCGGCCATGGCTCACGGGCCCAGCCGCTCCGTGGCATGTGGGATCCTCCTGAACCAGGGCACAAACCCATGTCCCCTGAATCGGCTGGCAGACTCCCAACCACTGCGTCACCAGGGAAGCCCCTTTTTCACTTTTTGTGAGTGTGTATGTGTATGCTTCTTTGTGTGATTTTTTCTCTATAGCATTGTTTTTAACATTTGTCCTAGGGTTCTGTCTGTCCTATTTTTCTTTTTTTTTTTTTTAGTATAGTTTTTATTGCTTGTTATCATTGGTGGATTTGTTTTTTGGTTTCACTGCTCTCTACTTTCTTTGATTTTTTAAATTACTTTTTAATCTTTTTTATTTTTAATAATTATTTTTTATAACTTTATTTTATTTTATTTATTTTTTTATTTTTTTTCTCCCTTACCTTCTGAGCTGTGTGGCTGATAGGGTATTGGTGATCTGGCTGTGTGTCAGGCCTGTGCCTCTGAGGTGGGAGAGCCAAGTTCAGGACATTTGTCTACCAGAGACGTCCAGGCTCCATGTAATATCAAACAGCAAAAGCTCTCCCAGAGATCTCTATCTCAACACTAAGACCCAGCTCCACTCAGAGACCAGCAAGCTACAGTGCTGGACCCCTATGCCAAACAACTAGCAAGACAGGAACACAATGCCACCCATTAGCAGAGAGGCTACCTAAAATCATAATGATGTCACAGATACCCCCAAAACACACCACTGAGCGCAGTCCTGCCAACCGGAAAGACAAGATCCAGCCTCATCCACCAGAACACAGGCACCAATCCCCTCTACCAGGAAGCCTACACAATCCACTAAACCAACCTCACCCACGGGGGCAGACATCAAAAACAAAAGGAACTATGAACCTGCAGCCTGTGAAAAAGAAACCCCAAACACAGTAAGTTAAGCAAAATGAGAAGAAAGACAAACACACAGCAGATGAAGGAGCAAGGTAAAAACCCACCAGACCAAATAAATGAAGAGGAAATAGGCATTCTACCTGAAAAAGAACTCAGAGTAATGATAGTAAATTTGATCCAAAATTCTGGAAATAGAATGGAGAAAATACAAGAAATGTTTAACAAGGATCTAGAAGAACTAAAGAGCAAACAAACAATAATGAACAACATAATAAATGAAATTAATAATTATCTAGAAGGAATCAATAGCAGAATAACTGAGGCAGAAGAATGGATAAGTGACCTGGAATATAAAATAGTGGACATAACCACTGCAGAGCAGAATAAAGAAAAAAGAATGCAAAGAAGTGAGGACAGTCTCAGAGACTTCTGGGACAACATTAAACACACAAATATTCTAATTATAGGTGTCTCAGAAGAAGAGAAAAAGAAAGGGACTGAGAAAATATTTGAAAAGATTACAGTTGAAAATTTCCTGAATATGGGAAAGGAAATATAGAAAATCCAGTCCAGGAAATGCAAACAGTCCCATACAGGATAAATCTAAGGAGAAACACGCCAAGACACATATTAATCAAACTATCAAAAATTAAATACAAAGAAAAAATATTAAAAGCAGCAAGGGTAAAACAACAAATAACATACAAGGGAATCCCCATAAGGTTTCCAGCTGATCTTTCAGCAGAAACTCTGCAAGCCAGAAGAGAGTGGCAGGGCATATTCAAAGTGATGAAAGGGAAAAACCTACAACCAAGTTTACCCTACCCAGCAAGGATCTCATTCAGATTCAACAGAGAAAATAAAACCTTTACAGACAAGCAAAAGCTAAGAGAATTCAGCACCACCAAACCAGCTTTACAACAAATGCTAAAGGAACTTCTCTATGGAGGAAACACAAGAGAAGGAAAAGATCTACAACAACAAGCCCAAAACAATTAAGGAAATGGTAATAGGAACATACATATCAATAATTACCTTAGATGTAAATGGATTAAATGCTCCAACCAAAAGACATAGACTGGCTGAATGGATACAAAAACAAGACTTGTATATATGCTGTCTATGAGAGAGCCACTTCAGACCTAGGGACACATACAGACTAAAAGTGAGGGGAAGGAAAAAGATATTCCATACAAATGGAAATCAAAAGAAAGCTGGAGTAGCAATTCTCATATCAGACAAAACAGACTTTAAAATAAAGACTATTACAAGAGACAAAGAAGGACACTACATAATGATAAAGGGATCAATCCAAGAAGAAGATATAACAATTGTAAATATTTATGCACCCAACATAGGAGAATCTCAATACATAAGGTAAATGCTAACAGCCATAATAGGGGAAATTGACAGTAACACAATCATAATAGGGGACTTTAGCACCTCACTTTCACCAATGGACAGATCATCCTAAATGAAAATAAATAAGGAAACACAAGCATTAAATTAGACATTAAACAAGATGGACTTAATTGATATTTATAGGACATTCCATTCAAAAACAACAGAATACACTTTCTTCTCACGTACTCATGGAATATTCTCCAGGATAGATCATACCTTGGGTCACAAATCAAACCTTGGTAAATTTAAGAAAATTGAAATTTTATCAAGTATTTTTTCTGACAACAATGCTGAAAGACTAGATATCAATTACAGGAAAAAAAATTGTAAAATATACAAACACATGGAGGCTAAACAATACACTACTTAATAACGAAGTGATCACTGAAGAAATCAAAGAGGAAATCAAAAAATACCTAGAAACAAATGACAATGGAAACACAGTGACCCAAAACCTATACGATGTAGCAAAAGCAGTTCTAAGAGGGAAGTTTATAGCAATACAGTCCTACCTCAAGAAATAAGAAAACGTCTCAAATAAACAACCTAACATTACACCTAAAGCAATTAGAGAAAGAAGTACAAAAAAAAAAAAAAAAAAAGAAAGTTAGCAGAAGGAAAGAAATCATAAAGAACAGATCAGAAATAAATGAAAAATAAATAAAGGAAACAATAGTAAAGATCAATAAAACTAAAAGCTGGTGCTTTGAGAAGATAAACAAAATTGACAAACCATTAGCCAGACTCATCAAGAAAAAAGGGAGAAGCCTCGAATCAATAGAATTAGAAATGAAAAAGAAGTAACAACTGACACTGCAGAAATACAAAGGGTCATGAGAGATTACTACAAGCAACTATATGCCAATAAAATGGACAACCTGGAAGAAATGGACAAATTCTTAGAAAAGCACAACATTCCAAGACTGAACCAGGAAGAAATAGAAAATATAAATAGACCAATCACAAGCACTGAAATTGAGAGTGTGATTAAAAATCTTCCAACAAGCAAAAGCCCAGGACCAGATGGCTTCACAGGTGAATTCTATCAAACAGTTAGAGGAGAGCTAACATCTATCCTTTTCAAACTCTTCCAAAATATAGCAGAAGGAGGAATAATGCCAGACTCATTCTACAAGGCTGCCATCACGCTGATACCAAAAACAGAGAAAGATGTCACAAAGAAAGAAAACTACAGGTTAATATCACAGATGCATATAGATGCAAAAATCCTCAACAAAAATACTCTCAAACGGAATCCAACAGCACATTAAAAGGATCATACAGCATGATCAAGTGGGATTTGTCTCAGGAATGCAAGGGTTCTTCAATATATGCAAATCAATCACTGTGATACACCATATTAATGAATTGATGGATAAAAACCGTATGATCATCTCAATAGATGCAGGAAAAGCTTTCAACAAAATTCCACATCAATTTATGATAGAAACCCTCCAGTAAGTAGGTATAGAGAGAACTTACCTCAACATAATAAAGGCCATATATGACAAACCCACAGCCAACATCGTCCTCAATGGTGAAAAACTGAAAACATTTCCACTAAGATCAGGAAGAAGACAAGGTTGCCCACTCTCACCACTCCTGTTCAACATAGTTTTGGAAGTTTTAGCCACAGCAATCAGAGAAGAAAAGGAAATAAAATGAATCCAAATCGGAAAAGAAGAAGTAAAGCCGTCACTGTTTGCAGATGACATGATACTATACACAGAGAATCCTAAAGATGCTAACAGAAAACTACTAGAGCTAATCAATGAATTTGGTAAAGTTGCAGGATACAAAATTAATGCACAGAAATCTCTGGCATTCCTATACACTAATGACGAAAAATCTGAAAGTGAAATCAAGAAAACACTTCCATTTACCATTGTAACAAAAATAGTAAAATATCTAGGAATAAACCTACCTAAGGAGACAAAAGACCTGTATGCAGAAAATTATAAGACACTGATGAAAAAAAATTAAAGTTGATACAAAGAGATGGAGAGATATACCATGTTCTTGGATTGGAAGAATCAACCTTGTGAAAATGACTATACTACCCATAGCAATCTCAAGATTCAATGCAATCCCTATCAAACTACCAATGGCATTTTTCACAGAACTAGAACAAAAAATTTCACAATTTGTATGGAAACACATAAGACCCCGAATAGCCAAAGCAATCTTGAGAATGAAAAACGGAGCTGGAGGAATCAGGCTCCCTGACTTCAGACTAATCTACAAAGCTACAATAATCAAGACAATATGGTACTGGCACAAAAACAGAAGTATAGATCAATGGAACAGGATAGAAATCCCAGAGATAAGCCCACGCACATAAACCCAGGCTCAGTAATTGTGGTGCACAGGCTTAGTTGCTCTGCGGCATGTGGGATCTTCCCAGACCACGGCTTGAACCCATGTCCCTGCATTAGCAGACAGATTCTTAACCACTGAGCCATGAGGGAAGCCCACAGAGGTTATAATTAATGAAAAATAATCACTTCAGCAAAATCAAAACTTTTGTATTAGCTAAATTTAAAATAAAGTTGATTGAATGTCTCTATTCTCATCATATGCTGAAAATAAGAACAGTGGGTAGGGCACTGCTAGAATATAAGGTTATCTGGACAAGGAAGCCACTGTTCTAATTTTATAACTTCTTCTAAATACAAAGTCAGTGCTTCCTAAGTCTTTATTTGCATGTTTGGGTATGTTGGACAATTATAGTGGTAATTTAATATTTAAGTACAATAACCAATTTTGAATGTCTGTGCTTAAAAAAGCAAAAAACAAAAATGAAATACTTTAAAGAAATCAAAACATTTTGATGGTAGAAAGGATCTTAAAGCTCAGCTTATTCAATCATTCCTCCATTCTACAGATTTGCTTTCACAACAAGTAATTAGAATGAGTAATCAATAAGTCCCAATTTGTCTGTAACTCCTCCATCCCCTGAATTGTTAAATGTGAGCCACTGGCTGAATAAAATACTTCAGGTTTAATTTAATTAGCATAGAGTTGTGAATCTTAATCACTTCTCTTATTCTACATCCTATATATGCTCAATATGATCTGATAATATGATCATTTCTGGTTACATGAATTTTAAGCCTTCTGTCAGCTATCATTTACATCAATCTTCTATATACAAGCCTATCTTCTGCACCTAACAAAGTTCATTTTAGAGTTTTAGTCTGGGACTTTACATCAGTTTCCTTTTACCTCTCTTTTTATAACAAGCTATTAATCCTACTTCTCAAGGCATCTTTGCACCTTGCCTTTTAAAATTCAGTATATTCACTATCACTTCTGCTTTTTAGTGCTAATTTGAAAAATGTGTAAAAAAGGATAATATTTCAAGTTTCCATAAGTTCTTTATTTCTAGCACTGATTTAAATGTCTGACTCTGAGCTCTAGTCTGTCTGACACTAAACCTTAATCTGGATGCTTTCAGCCAAATTAGCTCAATTCCAGTGATGTATCAGTCACTTCAATTTAACATTTAGTTAGTTCAAGGAGCTGGTCCACTTGCCCCATGTATTGGGATTATGTCTAGATTCAGGTGAAGTTTAACTCACATCACTGTAGAGAAGTGAAACTGGTCTGTGCTTATCTTGAAAAATATATCTTTATGTTTTGGCACAGAAAATCTGACGTGATTGCTCCAGCAAGGCATGGCCATATTTTCCCGTTGATTCAGTTTTATCTATCATGGCTTTTGCTGGAGTTAATCCCCTGATGTCCTGTTACATCTCCTATTTGATGCCTGTTTGTGACTGCTCTCACATCAGCTTCTACAGGGTGACTGTCTTGTCCTCAGGAAACACTGTGCCCCACTCTGCTCCACCTTATGAGACTGGCAGGGCCTGCTGTCAGCCTCATTGTCTATCTCTTGCTGAGGCACATGGGGATATTTTTCCCCCTAAATCACCTCTTTAGAAATTCAAGAGTATTTTTTTTTAAAACTTCTAGACCCCTAAGGTCTTTTGCCATCTCCTTGGCCCTCTACTGCTGAAGTATATCTCAAGGCCACTTTCACTGTGATTTTTTTTTTCCACCGATGGCATTTTTGTGGCTACCTTTTTTCTGAACAAGGGGTAAGTCTGTTTATTCCCAGTTCTCTCAACTCAACTTGGAGAACTTTGCCTGCCAAATTACTCCTCTCTCCCCACCCCACATTCACATTCTGTCCTTGGTTAGAGGGTTTAGTATAAAAAGGTTTTATCTGAACTTATTTCCTACTTGCTTTTATTTCTAGGTCCAATGGCTTTTCTATTCTGTAATGACGGGAAAGAGGCAGAGACTGCTTCAACTTATTGCATTTTCCCTCTGTGTTATACCTGAAATTTTATGTTATATTCAGTAGTTCCAAACTTTGAATCTTTGATGGTCCTTCTCTGTTCATCCCTTTCTGAAGAGAAGGGCAACCATCACGTGGCTGGAAAAGAGTGATCCTTTGCACAAGTATGAAACTTGACAGTTGAAGCTTTAGTTTGTTGATCTGACAGAAATTAGTACTTTATAGATTATCCTGTTATTCCTGCCTTGTCTTTACCAAGAATATTCCTGCTATGTTTTTAACAGAAGTTTTTGTAGTGGTTATTTATTGAATGATTTCTGCTTCCTTGAAGTGTTCTCTATACAAAGAAGGTGAGTCTTGTAGCAATATCTGACTGTGTTGGAAGTGTCTCTTTGTCTATATCTGGTTGAACTAGGAGTAGACAACTAACCTGATCAGAGGCAATTGAAGTCCTTCTCCTGGGAACATGAAACTTGAAAGAAGAGACATTGAAATGTCTAAAGAGATGTGTCATATTGATGCTGGTGCCATAAAGAGAAGTTCTGTAAATTTCTGCCGTGGACATATTTAGATATATTTTTGGTTTATTCATTTTCCAAGAATTGTATGTTTAATTTGCTTCTCACTTTTGAAAAAGTATACTGGTTCTCATTTATTTAATCCCCATTTTCTGCATAATCTAATTTAAACTGGATTTCTCTCATTTACAATGTAGTTAGTTCTGTCTGAAAAACTATGAGTAGAAGTGACACAAGTGACTTTCAGTTTTAGGGAATGGAAATGCCCTGTATGATCCTCCTGTTCTCTTTTCCTGATGCAACAACCAGGAAGCCATTATTGATAAGGCAGAACCACAATATCTCTAATCACCACTTGGAAAGGAGTTGTCATCAAGTGCAGTGGGATACACTGCTGACAGCATATTTGAGAAATGAACCTCCGGTTACTGCATCATAACCAGTATATTGTGTCTAATAAAACTTACTTTTAATGCTTAAAACAGCCTACTTTTCTCTTCCTTTCTGCTTTAGTATATGCAATACTCTTGCTAAAGAGTTTCTCCTTAACCAGACTCTAGCCAGGCTTCTCGGAGCCATCTTCCTGATTAGTCCTCAGCCTTGGCCTATAAATATTTGACCAAAACATTAACATAGTTTCTAACAGCTCAAGGCTATATTTCTAGGATGACCCTTTCTTCCCCCAAAGTGCCTGCGTAAGAAAATTCAAGGCTGCCAAAAGAATTTAGTTTGTTGCAACCCACACCTGAAGACAGGTCTCCTGTCTCCCAGCCTCTGTGGGGGGATGGGAGCCTAACTTCCATAAGTGCCGGTTAATAAACCCAGACAGGTTTCACATGGACCAACTCCTCTACCAGTTTTTGTAATTCTTCACTTCTCTGAATCTACTGAAGCCCCTCACTGCCCTCACTATTCCTTCATTCTCCTTTTAAAATGCCCAGTCGTCTCTGAACAAATAAATGTTGGTTTCAGATCACACTAGACTCTTCTCCTTATTGCATTACTGATTAGAGTCTGGCCTGACAACTATAACTAGTTTCCTGCTTTGTCTTTGATATTGTCTCACGAGAATGTCCTTTTCTATCTCCCTCAGCCCAATTTCATCTTCACATCAGTCATTTGGCTAGTTAGCTAATACTAAGCATATCTAAGGTGATGGGTCATGAGCTACTCTTTAAGAAAGCTATTCCCATCTCTTCACTCAACTAGGATGGAATAGGTAAAACTTTTTGTATATCCCCAAAGCTAGCATTTATCATTATCACTGTACTGATTACACAATATTGCAATTGTCTCATTCCTTGACTGTCTCCATTACTAGACTTCTGAATGATGTAAAACATATTATTCTGAGAAACTAGCAGTGTTTGGTGATTAATGATATCTGTTAAACAAGCATGAGGCTATAGCTAGTGGTCAATGAGATAATGATTTTAAAATACCATATACATATAAAATAAATGTTTGCTGTATGAACAAAAAAATAATTACAATAAATTTGTACTGCAATATTAAATGATCAAGCTCCTCTAATACTTATCAAAATTCCATTATTAGATGGAAAGAAAAATCATCTCATTGAACCAAATAAACTTTCACATACATTTCAGAGAGCTCCCTTCTTTTTTTTTTTTTTTTTTTGAATTTTTTTTTAACATCTTTATTGGAGTATAATTGCTTTATAATGGTGTGTTAGTTTCTGCTTTATAACAAAGTGAATCAGTTATACATATGTTCCCATATCTCTTCCCTCTTGCCTCTCCCTCTCTCCCACCCTCCCTATCCCACCCTCTAGGTGGTCACAAAGCACCAAGCTGATCTCCTGTGCTATGCAGCTGCTTCCCACTAGATATCAATTTTATGTTTGGTAGTATATATATGTCCATGCCACTCTCTCACTTTGTCACAGCTTACCTTCCCCCTCCCCATATCCTCAAGTTCATTCTCTAGTAGGTCTCTGTCTTTATTCCTGTCTTACCCCTAGGTTCTTCATGACATATTTTTTTTTCTTAAATTCCATGTATATGTGTTAGCATACGGTATTTGTCTTTCTCTTTCTGACTTACTTCACTCTGTATGACAGACTCTAGGTCCATCCACCTCATTACAAATAGCTCAATTTCGTTTCTTTTTATGGCTGAGTAATATTCCATTGTATATATGTGCCACATCTTCTTTATCCATTCATCTGATGATGGACACTTAGGTTGTTTCCATCTCCTGGCTATTGTAAATAGAGCTGCAATGAACATTTTGGTACATGACTCTTTTTGAATTATGGTTTTCTCAGGGTATATGCCCAGTAGTGGGATTGCTGGGTCATATGGTAATTCTATTTGTAGTTTTTTAAGGAACCTCCATACTGTTCTCCATAGTGGCTGTACCAATTCACATTCCCACCAGCAGTGCAAGAGTGTTCCCTTTTCTCCACACCCTCTCCAGCATTTATTGTTTCTAGATTTTTTGATGATGGCCATTGCGACCGGTGTGAGATGATATCTCATTGTAGTTTTGATTTGCATTTCTCTAATGATTAATGATGTTGAGCATTATTTCATGTGTTTGATCGCAGTCTGTATATCTTCTTTGGAGAAATGTCTATTTAGTTCTTCTGCCCATTTTTGGATTGGGTTGTTTGTTTTTTTGTTATTGAGCTGCATGAGCAGCTTGTAAATTTTGGAGATTAATCCTTTGTCAGTTGCTTCATTTGCAAATATTTTCTCCCATTCTGAGGGTTGTCTTTTGGTCTTGTTTATGGTTTCCTTTGCTGTGCAAAAGCTTTGAAGTTTCATTAGGTCCCATTTGTTTATTTTTGTTTTTATTTCCATTTCTCTGGGAGGTGGGTCAAAAAGGATCTTGCTGTGATTTATGTCATAGAGTGTTCTGCCTATGTTTTCCTCTAAGAGTTTGATAGTTTCTGGCCTTACATTTAGGTCTTTAATCCATTTTGAGTTTATTTTTGTGTATGGTGTTAGGGAGTGATCTAATGTCATACTTTTACATGTACCTGTCCAGTTTTCTAGCACCACTTATTGAAGAGGCTGTCCTTTCTCCACTGTACAGTCCTGCCTCATTTTCAAAGATAAGGAGACCATATGTGTGTGGGTTTATCTCTGGGCTTTCTATCCTGTTCCCTTGATCTATCTTTCTGTTTTTGTGCCAGTACCATACTGTCTTGATTACTGTAGCTTTATAGTATAGCCTGAAGTCAGGGAGTCTGATTCCTCCAGCTCCGTTTTTCATTCTCAAGATTGCTTTGGCTATTCGGGGTCTTTTGTGTTTCCATACAAATTGTGAAATATTTTGTTCTAGTTCTGTGAAAAATGCCAGTGGTAGTTTGATAGGGATTGCATTGAATATGTTGATTGCTTTGGGTAGTAGAGTCATTTTCACAATGTTGATTCTTCCAATCCAAGAACATGGAATATCTTTCCATCTCTTTGTATCAACTTTAATTTTTTTCATCAGTGTCTTATAATTTTCTGCATACAGGTCTTTTTTCTCCTTAGGTAGGTTTATTCCTAGATATTTTATTTTTTTTGTTGCAATGGTAAATGGGAGTGTTTTCTTGATTTCACTTTCAGATTTTTCGTCATTAGTGTATAGGAATGCCAGAGATTTCTGTGCATTAATTTTGTATCCTGCAACTTCACCAAATTCATTGATTAGCTCTAGTAGTTTTCTGTTAGCATCTTTAGGATTCTCTGTGTATAGTATCATGTCATCTGCAAACAGTGACGGCTTTACTTCTTTTCCAATTTGGATTCCTTTTATTTCCTTTTCTTCTCTGATTGCTCTGGCTAAAACTTCCAAAACTATGTTGAACAAGAGTGGTGAGAGTGGGCAACCCTGTCTTCTTCCTGATCTTAGTGGAAATGTTTTCAGTTTTTCACCATTGAGGTCGATGTTGACTGTGGGTTTGTCATATATGACCTTTATTATGTTGAGGAAAGTTCCCTCTATGTCTACTTTCTGCAGGGTTTTTTATCATAAATGGGTGTTGAATTTTGTCGAAAGCTTTCTCTGCATCTATTGAGATGATCATATGGTTTTTCTCCTTCAATTTGTTAATATGGTGTATCACGTTGATTGATTTACATATACTGAAGAATCCTTGCATTCCTGGAATAAACCCCACTTTATCAGGCTGTATGATCCTTTTAATGTGCTGTTGGATTCTGTTTGCTAGTATTTTGTTGAGGATTTTTGTATCTATGTTCATCAGTGATATTGGCCTGTAGTTTTCTTTCTTTGTGACATCCTTGTCTGGTTTTTGTATCAAGGTGATGGTGGCCTTTTAGAATGAGTTTGGGAGTGTTTGAGAGCTCCCTTTTTAAAAATATTTATTTATTTATTTATTTGAATGTGCTGGGTCTTAGTTGTAGCAGGTGGACTCCTTAGTTGCAGCACGTGGGCTCTTTAGTTGTGACATGTGAACTCTTAGTTGCAGCATGCATGTGGGATCTAGTTCCCTGACCAGTGATCGAACCTGGATCCCCTGTGTTGGGAGTGCAGAGTCTTATCCACTTTGCCACCAGGGAAGTCCCTCCCATTTTTTTAGTTAAAAGAAGTTATATTGGAATTTTCGCTGCAAATTTTGAAAGATTAAATGGTAAAATACGCTGCTGTATTAGAGATGGGAGGAGGTTAAATAGTTTTGCACAGGAGAATCATGTTGTGTTTGCCCAAAGGGAAAGCTGCTTTTAGATCAGACTTAATTAGGACATGACTCTTCCCCTTGTATCACTTCAGAATGTGGCTCTCTTCTACTTTAACAAATATTGTGAAACTACTTTATTCCAGACACTGTTTGATTTTAGATTTAGAAGGAAACAGACACAGAAAAAATACAGGTTTAGGAAAAGCAAGAGGTCCATTGATTGATTTAGCACTAAGCAAACAGAAAGAAGACTTTCCTAAGGAATTAGAAGGAAGCCAGCATGCTGCAGTGCACTAAATGGAGGTATCCACATCAAAAGAAAATGATGTAAAGGCAATTGGAGAAGGAAGTATAGTAATGCTTTGCTATATTGAAGGGTCCCTAAGATTAGAGAATGGCTTCCAGTTCAAAAGGATAAGGCCATGAATGGTGAAGATATAGAAGACTGGTACAATGTGAGAAAGAAAAACACAGATTGGAATGAAACATTCCCTAGCAAGAGCTTTCATTAATAGAAACAGGCAGATTTTAAATCTTTTCATATATAGACACATATGAACACCTGCAAAAGTGTAAGAGTTTCCAAATATGCTTAAATTAACTGTTTGTATATACTTATGTACACAGAGTTCACATTATACAATGTGTACTCTTTTTTAAATTAATGATTTTGTAAATAAGATTATAATGCCATTGTTAGGTTTTGGAAGATAAAACCAAGTTTATTTTTGCTGGATATGCACACACACACGTGTGTGTGTGTGCTAAGTTAAAAAATTAAAATATTGTTAAAGGTTTTTACATTTATGAGGAATATAGTTTTCATGTTCGGGCTTTATTTTTCTTAGAGTGCAGTGGCTCCAAAAATGAGTTGGGGACTGTTTCTTTTGTCATACCATGAATAACTATTCATAGTAGATTTTCTGACATTGAAAAACACCCTGATGATGATACTGAGACATATATTTTTCTAACCTGTTCTTCTGCTGGAATGGAATGTCTAATATTTATGCATAGAAAGAATTGGTCCATTGTTTAACTTAGGTAGAGTTATGTCAAACCACTATGACAAATCCTCATATAAAGGTTCTTGAATAAGGAGAAAACAGATAAACGGTTTAAATATTTTCATAGAAAGGGTATTGCATTTGACATACAAATACACATCTGTGAAAAATCTCAAACCAGCAACCTAGACCCCTTAACATCAGTCCATTGCCATGACACCTCTTGTACTTAGAACACCAAATTTCTTTTTTTTTTAAATAAATTTATTTATTTTATTCATTTATTTTTAGCTGCGCTGGGTCTCCCTTGCTGCACGCGGGCTTTTCTCTAGTTGCGGATAGTGGGGGCGACTCTTCGTTGAGGTGTACAGGCTTCTCATTGCGGTGGCTTCTCTTGTTGTGGAGCACAGTCTCTAGGTGTGCGGGCTTCAGTAGTTGTGGTACGAGGGCTCAGTAGTTGTGATGCACTGGCTTAGTTGCTCTGCGGCATGTGGGATCTTCCCAGACCAGGGCTCGAACCCAGGTTCCCTACATTGGCAGGAGGATTCTTAACCACTGTGCCACCAGGGAAGCCCCCAAATTTCTAACTACTCTCACACTTCTTCCATATTTAGGCCTGAACTACTCTGCTACATATTACAAGTTAATATGTACAATTTCATGTTCTATGACATGGAAATGTATACCTAATCACTTTACATTTATTATTTTATATAATTCACATTCATCACTCTGCCAGTAGGTTATGAGTTCTATGATTACACACCCGAGAATTGAGACTCGTTATAATTCAAATAATGGAAATGGAGAATTTTGCTTACCCAATGTCTGATTTAAGTTCTTATAAAAACAAACCCTGAGAAAAGGTCTTGGGAGTTAACACCAGGAAGGCAAGTGAGGCAGTGGGAAATGAAAAAGAAAGAAGGCAAAAAAAAGCCAATAAAATACATATTTAGTGAGATACTCTCTCTTCTATTGTCTCAGAATTATCCCATTAAAAAGTAAGAAGCCTGAGATATTCAACTCTTGTCCTTTAGGAGTTAAGGGTCATCCCTGGAGGTATTAATGCTCTTTAACCTCTGATATTTTTTTTCCAAGCAAGCTGCAATGTTTCTAAAAAAGTGTTTCTAGAAAAATTCCTTAGGCAGAAAAACAATTGGAAGGTAAACTGAAGGTAAATTCAGAAGTGGAAATCAATGACATCTTCTACACTTTGTATGAATCCTAGAAGTTTCAACAGATGTGTGAAGTGAAAATATAGGGATTCATATTAAATTCAAATCAACTACAACAGCTTCCAAAATTATACAGGGTCAGTCAAAATTCCTCCAGATAAATGATTTTGAATCACGATTTTCGATCAATGTCACATTTATTCATGATAGTCTTTTCCGATATTATTAAGCGTTTCATAAATATTAAACTTGATGATGGTTTATTCCATAAGTAAACTCACTCAAGACAAAATACTTAAATGTGCATGATAAAAAAGCACACGTTACTGTGTAGGCTAGTGAGTGAAAGTTCTGAATAACATTGAAGAATCCCTGTTATCAGTTGGCCCTTTACAAGATTTCGTTTATCCTGTGTCAAGGCAAAGTCAATTGACTTTTCACAAGATAATATAGTTTGGCAGAAAGCACTCAACAGGTACTCAAGAATCTGATTTATCTTCCAGACTCTGCACTATATACATGTCTTACAAACTGTAGAAAAATGTGTTGAGCAGGGCACATTTGAGGGGTACTCTTTTCTCTCGTGAAATAAAAAATGTTGAATTAGGAAGATTTAAATTCCTTTCCAACTTTCTTATCCTATGTCCAGGAATGGGTGCTTACAAAATAAGTACCTTCCTCAGTTTCTGCAAATGGCTAGACATCTCCTTCTTTTCTTATATTCAGCATTTTCATTGTGAGCTGTTTAAAGTGAAGGGCTGGGTCTTAAGCAAATCTCCAGTAGCATCAAACACCATTTGACAGATATTTAATTAAATTAAAAAGGATATCTTCATAATTAGATTGTTTCATGATGATCTGTTTCCTTGAAATAAATAATTTAAAATATATTTACTTTCTGGTTACTTTTTCCTTTTCTTGTTTAGAGTTAAGATTCCAAAAGAACCCCCACTATGTCATGTAAACAAAAGTACAGGAAAATTTTGTTTTAAAAAGATAGTAAGTGAAATTTGATTAAATTAACAATGAAATAATAACTTTTAAGATCAGTTTAGTAAATCAGTACTGCATTTTGTTGTTGATTGCATAAAAAAAGATTCACACAGTAGGATATAATTTTGAAAGTGTTGAAATTTGCATTCATTAGAGTTGCAGTGGCTAATCAAGAAATTTCCAATTAAACACCACTTCAGCTGCATTTTCATCAACTATAAGAACTGTTTACATAGTTAATGATAAAATTTCAGACTGCCCCAAACTATTCTTGATCTGTTCTGATCTGAATATTTCTGTCTTGTAATTTTGTTACCTGTCTTTAAGGGCAGAATCTGTGTATTTTATATTTTTGAATAGTTAATATCCATTGACTTACATAAATTGTAACTGAAGAAACTATGTTTTTGGTTTAGAAGCAATTTATGTTATAAACATGCTTGTATTTGACATAGATTGTGTTTATTGAAATATATGTTAAAGGTGATCTACCCAAACTTTTCTATTAAGAAATCTGAGACATGGAATGGTGAAATTATTTTTCAAGAAAGGGCCCAGAGTTGAGCTAGAACCTAGAACTCTTTATTATCATATAATTATCATTTAATTACACACTGAATTTTAGTTGCAATCATTTGTTCAATAAACATTTTTGGTGTGCTTCCTGCTAAGTACCATAGCAGATACCATGGAATTTCGTTTAAAGGGAAATTGCAATGAGTTTGTGTAAAGAAGTGATAAGATGCCAAGGAGGCCATCTGCTTAGTTTTAATACGTATTTAATCCACTCAAGTCCTGACTTTTAGCTGACTTGCCTTAGAGGAATTTTTTTGTTAATGTGCTGTCTTAATTCCTTATGACTATATCTTAAATTGGTACACACGTAAAATTCTAGAAATGTAAACTGTAGTCTATATCAGATTTAATTAATGACAAAATTGTAAAGCAGGCAAAGATTGTGTCCAATTAGCTCTTTATGAAAAGCCCTATGGCATCCTTTTGGTGAGACTCTTCCAGATGGCTTGAGACTTGCAAATGTCTCTATGTGGGCTGGAATTTCTAATACATTTTTGTATTAAGGACATGAAATAAGTATGATGGCTATATCTATGGGCTCTAGAATAAGACTGCTCCATTCTAACCCTATGAGTTCTTTCACATAATAGATGTGAACTTTGGTCAAATTATCTATCTTTTCTGTACGTCACTTTTGACTTTCTGCTTTAATATCCTCACAGAGTTGTGCACATTAAATGGATTAATTTTTGCAAAACCCTTACTATATACAAATAGGTACCTAGCAAGCAATCTATGAAAATAAACTTTTATTAAAACACAATCTATGTCATACAGAGTGAAGTCAGAAAGAGAAAAACAAATATTGTATACTAACACATACATATGGAAACTAGAAAAATGGTATAGAAAACCTTATTTGCAAAGCAGATAGAGAGACACAGATGTAGAGAACAAATGTATGGATACCAAGGGGGAAAGGAGTGGGGTGGGAGGAATTGGGAAATTGGGATTAACATATATACACTATTGATACTATGTATAAAATAGACAACTGAGGGGAACATACTGCATAGAACAGGGAACACTACTTAATGCACTGTGGTGTCCTAAATTGGAGGGAAATTCAAAAGGGAGGGGATATATGTATATGTATGGCTGATTCATTTTTTTGTGCAGTAGAAGCTAACACATTGTAAAGAAACTATATTCCAATAAAAATTAATTTTTAAAATGTCACCTTTTATTCCATCACACAGAGAGAGTCATACACATTGTATTTTGTTCAATGTCCTTTCCTGATACAAATTTGGAAATTATTAAAGATAATTTCAAATTGCAAAAAACCCCACAGAGTCTATGGATTAAGTCTGATTTCCACTTTTTCTTTAAAAGCAAAAATGTACGTACAAAATTTGATTAAATAATTCTAAAATTAATATATTAAACTTTTTGAAACATTCTCAGATATTTCATTACTAATCTAAGTGGGATTTTCCTTCTACAATTACAGACAGTATTCACTGTTTATTAGTATAATCTAGACCTTCCCACTACTACAGTGGTGAAATAAAGACCTCTGAAAGTCAGATCGTCAATGAAAAACAAAGAGAATATTGAAATAATTATCAAAATCAACTATCTTAGAACTCTGTAAATTAATTGAATTCTTTCAACCATATAAGAATCATGGATTCAAAAAAATGGCTGAATGTTGGTAAGAACAGTAAGTTTGTAACCTTCATTTACTTTCTCTAATCCTATCCCCTTCTCCTCAGTTTCTGATGGTCTTGAAAACCAAGACTCTCACTAATATGATAGCTGTAAAAGCTAGCAGCTTAATATCACCTGGATAGGGCAGATGGATTTAGAGCTTCCCAAAAGCCCCATTTTCAGAAAATTGTCACTATCTGACCTGAAAGCTTGCAGAAAAATTTCATTCTCAGCACTTGTGACTATTTGGCATTGCTTTGAGCTTACCCTGGGCAAACAACCTTATCTCCAGGTAGCTGCCCAAAATAATCACTAAGAATTGTTTAACACTGCAACTGTCTGAGGTGGTGTTACCTGTTAGACTAAGAAGAGGCTGATCAATGAATAAATAAATATAAAAGAAAAAAATCTGGCAAAGGGGTGGCTTACACAGGGAGATTTTTAAAGCCCTGACATATTTCTGGGAATCTAGAAGGCCATGCACATGTGCTGTGCATAAGGCCAGGAAAGACCTGAGAAGGCCTAATCTCTAAACTTTTGTTGACCTTGTGGTACTTCACAGGTGGGAGGTGAAGACTAATGCAGTGATGTAAACTGCCTTTTAGAGCAAAACTACTTGCCTCAACACACATGCAAAGTCACTCAGTAAAGATTTGGAGACATCAATTAAAGGCATTTAAGAAAAGCTTTGTCCAATTATTTCATGACTACTATGTCAACCAAGCAGAGACTTCAGTGGCCACATATGACAAATAATACTTTTCAGAGGTAGCCCAAGAAATTCATGTAACAAACAGGAAGTATAAACCTCACAACAATCAACAATAAAATGAAATCCTATGAGGAAGGGGGAGGGGATTTGATTTATAGAATTGCCCCATTATATAATTTGAAATTATCACTTTTAAACCAAAAAGTTACACCAAATAATAGTAAAGTTTGTCCTGTACACATAGAAGAAAGTATTTGATATAACTCTCCCTGAGTAAGCCCAAATGTTGAACAAACTAATCAAAGACTTCGAACTAGCTATTTTAAATATGTTCAAATAAAAAACAAAAGAACAAGGCAAAATAATTAAGTTAAAGTATGAAAATGATATTTGAAATAATAGACAACATGATAAAGAAATAGATATTATTTTAAAGAAAACAAACAAGTTCTGGAATTGAAAAGGACAATAACTAAAATAAAAATTTCACTAGAGGGGCTCAACAGAAGAAATAAGAGCAAATCTGAATACATGTCAACTGAGATTATTCAGTTTGAGGAACAGAAAGTGAAAAGAATGAAGAAATTAAAAAAGCTTTAGATCTGTAGTGCAACACCAAAAACACCAATTTACACACACATGAAAATAAAGGCTGAAAACTTTCCATATTTATTGTAAACTTTATTTGGTACATCCAAGAAACTCAAGAAATTTTAAGTAGAATAAATTCAAAGAGATTTACACCTATACAAATCATAGGCAAATTGTTGAAATTCTATGAGAAAAATAAATTATTAAAAAAGTGAGAAAGAATGTCATATATGAGGGAGTCATAGTATTAACAGCTAAATTCTCATCAGAAACTATAGCGACTAAAAAGATGTGGAATTACATATCCAAAGTACTGAAAGAAAAATCTATCCAGTACTAATTCTTTACCTAGCAAAACTATCATTCAAAACAAAGGAGAAATTAAGCGATTCTCTGATAAACAAAAACTGAGAGACCTCTTCAGGAGGAGAATTGAGCTACAAGAAATATTAGAGACATTTTGAGCCTTTAGGCTCAATTGAAAGTACATTAAAAGGCAACTTAAATCCACATGGAGAAATAAAGTACACTTTTAAAAGTAACTAAATAGGTAAATATAAAAGTCAGTATATATGTATTTTTCTTTATAATTCTTTTCTTCTGTCTCATTTATAAGACAACTGTATAAAACAATAATTTTACCACTGTCTTGGGACTTCCCTGGTGGCATAGTGGATAAGACTCCACGTTCCCAATGCAGGGGGCCTCGATTTGATCCCTGGGCAGGGAATTAGCTCCCACATGCATGTCACAACTAAGAGTTTGCATGCCACAACTAAGGAGCCCACATGTTGTAACTAAGGAGCCCACGAGCAGCACCTAAGGACCCACATGCCACAACTAAGAAGCTGGCAAGCTGCAACTAAGGAGCCCTGGAACCACAACTAAGGAGTTTGCCTGCTGCAACTAAGGGACCCACGTGATGCAACTAAGGAGCTCACCTGCTGCAACTAAGACCCAAGCAACAAAATAAATTAATATTAAAAAGAATTTACCATAAAATGTATAAAAATGTAACTTATATAAAATAAGAGTACAAAGGAGACAGGAAGGAATGGAGGTAAAATGAAGCAAAGTGTTTGTATGCTATTTAAAGTAATTTAATATTAATCTAAACTCCATTGTTTTAAGTTAACATGTTAATCAAAATCCCCAGGGCAACCACTAAGCAAATAACTAAAAGTATATATATAGTAAAAGATACAAAATTAAGTGGTATACAAGAAAATATCTATTTAATACAAAATAAAGCAGTAATAAATGAAGAGTGGAATAAAATACATAAGACATATACAAAACAAATTTAAAATCAGTGATATAAATCCTATCTTATCAGAATTATATTAAGTATGAATTAACTTAAATATCTCATGTAAAGTAAAAGACTGACAGAATATATATAAAAATATAATTCAACTATATGTTGTCTAAAACAGTCACTCTTTAGATTCAACAACAAAAATAGATAGAAAAGAAGACATGAAATCTATGAACATATATGCACTTAAAAGAGGTCAAAAATACACAAAACAAAAACTGACAGAACTGAAGGGAAAAATAGACAATTCAACAATAATACTTGGAGATTTCAATATTACATTTTCAATAATGAATAGACATGATAAGCATAATATCAACAAGGAAACAGAAGACTTTAACAACACTGTAAACTAACAAGAGCTAACAGATTTTTATAGAACATTTCACCCCCTGTTAAAAAAAAAGTGGACATTTTTGCCAAGAGCACAAGGAACATTCTCCACGATAGACTATATATTAACATATAAAACAAGTATCAACAAATCTCAAAGGATTTAAATAAGACAAAGTTTTTTCTTTAACCATAATGGAATTAAATTCAAATACAACAGCAAAAAGAAATTTGGGAAATTCACAAATATGTGAACATTAAACAACACACTCTTAAATTACCAAAGAAGAAATCACAAAGGAATTAGAACATATTTTGGGATAAACAAAAATCAAAACATGACACACTCAAACTTATGGAATGTTGCTTAAGCAGTATTAGAGGGAAATTTATAACTGCAAATTACTATATTAAAAAAGAAATATCTCAAGTCAATAATCCAATTTTTCATCTTAAGAAACTTGAAAAGGAAAAGCACATTAAACCCAAAGCAAACAAATGGAAAGAAATAACAAATATTAGAGCAGAAGTAAATTAAATAGAGAATAGAAAAATTGATAACATCAACAAACTGAAAAGTGGCTCAAAAGTTGCAATTTTTTACCTAGACTCACCAAGAACAAAGAGAAACACTTAAATTACTACAATCAGTAATAAAAGAAGGACTATCACTACAGACCTTACAGAAATAAATTACAAGGGAATATAATACATGGTATGTGCCAAAAATTAAATAATTGGGATGAAATGGACAAATTCCTAAAGACACAAAATTCATAACATGACCAAAGAGGAAATACAGCATATAACTATATCTGTAAAAAAAAAAAAGATGCATTATCAACCCAAAAATATTCCTGTTAAAAAATGCAGGCCCAAATGGCTTCTCTGGTGAATGCTACCAGTTTTATAGAAAATTAACACCAATTCTCACATACTGTCCCAAGTAATAGATGCAAACATTTTTCAACTAATTTTATAAGTCTAGTATTATCCTGATACCAAAACCACAGACAGACATCACAAATAGAGAAATTCATAGACCAATGCACTTTATTATTATATGCAAAAATTCTCAAAAAATACTAGCAAACTGAATCTACACATGACCAAGTAAAATTCATCTGAAGAATGAAAGTTTTGTTTAGCATGATTTCAAAAATCAATCAATATAATATATCCATATTAATGGAATAAAAAACAAATGACACGATCATCTCAATAGATACAGAAAAAGCATTCGAAAAATCCAACAACAATTCTTGATAAAAACACTCAACAAACCAGGAAAATAATCAAACTTCACCCCAAAAAAGGCAGAACTCGTTGGTTAATATCATACTTAATTGTGAAAGACTGAATGCTTACCAATAAAATCAGTAACAAGACTTAATTTGAACAATGTACTCAAGGTTCTGGCTAGGGAAACTAGGAATGAAAATAAAATAATAACCATCCCATTTGGGATAAAAAAGGTAAAACCATCTCTGTTTTCAGATGGCATGATCTCGTATACAGAAAATCCTAAGGAATCCACTAAAATAACTATTAGAACTAATAACCAGTGCATCAAGATTGAAAGGTAAAGGATCAATATTAAAAAATTGGGCTTCCCTGGCGGCGCAGTGGTTGAGAGCTGCCTGCCGATACAGGAGAGACGGGTTCGTGCCCCGGTCCGGGAAGATCCCACATGCCGCGGAGCGGCTGGGCCCGTGAGCCATGGCCGCTGAGCCTGCGCGTCCGGAGCCTGTGCTCCGCAACGGGAAAGGCCACAAGACTGAGAGGCCCGTGTACCGCAAAACAAAACAAAACAAAACAAAACAAAACAAAAAACTATTAAAGAAGACATAGAAGCAAATCTTTATGACATTGTATTTAGCAGTTTGTTAAATGCAGTGTCAAAAGCCTAAGCAACAGATAAACTGAAATACATCACAATAGAAACGTTATGCTTCAAAGGACACCACCAAGAAGTTGAAATACAGTACACAGAGGGAAAAAATATCTGTAAGCCATATATTTGGTAAAGATTTAGTATCCAGATTATATAAAAAACTTCTTACCAACCAAAAAATAAAATGACAAATAATCCAAATGAAAAAGTAGGACTTTTTTTTCCAAAGAAGATATACGAATGGCCAACAAGCTCACAAAAATATGTTCAATATCATTAGTCATTAGAAAAGTGCATATCAAACCCTAATGAGACACCTCTTCATACTAATAACATGGCTACAATTAAAAAGACAGACAAATAACAGGCATTGGAGAGAATGTGCAAACATTGGAATTCTCATGCATTACTGAGTGGATGTAAAATGGTGCAGCCACTTTGGGACAGAGTTTGGCAGTTTCTCAGAAACTAAGCTTAGAGTTACATGACCCAGCAATTCCACTCCCAGATATATACCCAAAAGAATCAAAAACAGGTGTTCAAATAATAACTTGCACATGAATTTTCATAGTAGCATTATTCATAATAGCTAAAAGGTAGAAATAAGCTAAATGTCCATTAGTGGGTGAATGTATAAACAAAATATAGTATATCCATAAAATATATTCAGCTATAAAAAGAAATGAAGTACTGATACATGTTAAAACATGACTAAACCTTGAAAATACTATTTTAATTGAAATAAGCTGAAAACCAAAGTCCACATATTCTATAATTTGACTTATACAAAATATCCCAAATAGGCAAATTCATCAACACAAAGCAGATTAGTGATTGCCAAAGGCTCAGGGGAAAAGAAAATGGGGAATAACTGCTAATGTGTAGGTTTATTTGGGGGGGGGGAGTTATTAAAATATTCTAGAATTGCATAGTATATGTATAGCATTAGAGATTTTAGGATCCATGAAGAGCAAATAAAACATGAAAAAGACAATTGAGAATATGGTGGATGGATTATAATTTGAGAGATGTTAGTACAGAAAAGGTGACATTGCCTAAAAATGTAAGGGAGTTGCATTAGGGAGCCATGTGGATATATCTACATCCTAGATTCAAGGGGAAAATATTGCAATGACTTTGAGGCTAGAGAATGCCTAATATATTCAGGGAAACCCAAGTTGGTCAGTGAGACTAGACTAGAGAGAGCAAGGGAGGCAGCAGCTGGCAATGAGTTCAGAGAGGTAAGGGAACAGAAAAAATAACTGTAGGAACTTGTAGGTAATTGTGAAGAAATTGTCTTTTATACTGAGCAAAATGGCAATCAATTTGAAATTTGGGGCATAGGAGTGAATGGTCTAATTATTTTTCAGAAATCATCTGTAACTGCTTTGTTAAAAAATACTGAGCATGCAGTATAGGTGGAAGCAGGACATCTATGATCTGTGTTTGCAGCTATTTCAAATAAAGTAAAAAATGATTGTGAATTTTTTTTTCAAGGCTGGTCATAGTTGAGATGATGTGAGTGTTCAGATTTGTCAGATTCTGGATATAATTTTAAAATATAAGTGTCAGAATTTTCCAACATACTGGATGTGGGTATGAGAAAAAAAGGAGTGATTATTGTACCATGCTGCATAGTAGGCAGCTAAGAGATTAGGTTAACTTAGCAGTTAGAAATTATTAGTCTACAAATGTACTGTCTGATACAATAGTTACTAGCCACATGGCAATTTGAATTTAAATTAATTAAAATTAGATTCATTAAAATTGTAGTTCCTCAGTTTCATTAGCTAGCTGCATTTCAATTGCATATTAATCATATGTGGCTACTCTACTGAAAAGTGCAGGTATAAAACATACACATCATCAGTGAATTTCTACTGCACAGCTTCTGTTTACAGTTCAGAACTGGGTTGGAAATATGCAGTTAGAAATAATTTTATATATTTGTATGGTTCTTAGAGATGAAAAATTGGCTAGGAACACCAAGGGAAGAAAATAAACAGGTATGAGTACTGAGCCCCAGTGAAGTCTAATATTTCATGATTGTGGAAGTGTAGAAAAAACACCAACAGAGGACTTAGAAAAAGGACCAGTGAGAGATAGAAGGAAAATATTGAATATATTACCCTTGAGTCAGTGAAGAAATTGAGAGGGAGTGATAAATTTAGATAAAATGAAGTGAGTGTAGAGTAGAATGTAAATGGAAGAAAGGGTCTAGGTGAGTATGATAAAACTAAAAAGGGGCAAAAGAGTTGAAGGTGTGTGCAAAGGAGTGATACTATCATGGAATCGTTTCCTTTAGTTACCTAGGGATAATAAAGAAAAAGCGCTCATGAGAAAGGTCTCCTAGAGTATAAAATATAAATGTAAAAGAACATGGAAACCACTTACTGATTAACTGTAATTATTTTTAAGCAAACACAATTTAGCAAAAAACAAACAAGAAAAACCCCAAAGTGTGCATATGCAAATCTTCATTGAATGTCCTGCAGACTCTTTCGAAAAATGCAGCTGATTTCTTCTTCAAGATTCTCTGTTAGCTACCTTCCTGCTGTCACAACGTTTAAATCATAGGCATGTCACTTAGAAGAGCAGACTGTATTGTCTCTCCAAAGCTAACAATTGCAATGAGGTAGTGTTGTTTTGGTGCAGTGAGGAACTGGGGGTCAGAGAAAGAAAGCCAAAGACACTGATGCTAGACCAAAAATGGGCCATTCCAGGTGGGCAATAATGATGTCAAAGCATAGAGGTTTGGATCCCTACAATAAGCCAATACAGTGTTTGGAGGAGGTCTCAGTACAGAGTTCTGCCTCATGAAAATGAGGGAAAAACATCCACAAAACCAAAAAGATATACCAACTCCAGTTGATTAATGGACTGTTCCACACATTTGTATTTCCTGTAGGTTATGTGACTGTCAAAAAATTCATCTGTACAAATTCATTTCTATGTACTACTCTAATACAACATTTATTCTAATAAATTAACAATTATTTTATTGAATTCTTAAAATGGTATAGAAGTTCCTAGTAGATATACCTTTTGTTCCTGTTTTCTTAACAGTTTTACTCATTTGCCTGATTCCCATAGGATATCTCAAAACTTTGATAATTTCTTTTACCATTTCTTTATTTCTTTTATAATAAAAAAATCCTTTTTATTTATAAAGATGAATAATATTATTAACTACGAATCCTTTATTTCTACTGTCATTACTTTTTAAATTTATCCATGAATAAGTACTATTTGCTTTAATCTTCTATCTAGTTTTACAGGTACAAAGAACATTTTTCTACCTTTACATAAATAAAGCTTTAAAAACACCTCTTTTGTGTTTCTGCTTTGGATTGGTTATGTTTCTTTAAGATTAGAATAAAACTCAAATAAGGAAAAAGAAAAACAAGTAAGAGGTAAAACCAATGCATAAAGGTAAAATAAACACAGACACACAGTTTGTAACATGGTTTTTGAAAAAAAAAAGAAAATTGGTAAAATGCTACCAACATCTGTGTCTCTTGAGTTCAAGCTGATTTCACAGTGTTAATTTAGAAAATAAAAATTTTCGTAAGATCATCATTTTTCTAAATATGATGCCCTTCATATTCACATGACTAAATCATATATTTCTTTAGAGATCCAGGGTGCACACATCTTGTATGAGGAGTGTATGACTTCTTGAACAATGTATAGAATTACTCCAGCTGAAATGTTTTATTTGGTCTCTATAAATCCAGTTGATATATACATTTTATAATCTATGATATAAAGGTAAATATTTCAGTTCAATTTATAAACTGAAATATTTTCCATTACATAATGGAGTATAAAATATATGGTGTTTGAAAAATAAATACTGTTGTAACACAGAATTAACCAAGAATATATCATTGTTATAAACTATTAATTGATATACATTTTTAATGAAACTATGATGAATATGTTTTAAGAAGTTATATCGTTGTTAAATGAATATTAAGATTCAGTAAGCAGTAAAATTTATTTTTGATTATGTTAATGACTCTAACTTAATATGTGGCTTTATTATCCTGAAATGAAATGGCATTTATTTATACTAAAGGCTTCATTGCTATTATCACTAGAATTGGATATGAATAGCCTCCAAGTCAATATTTTATTATACATATTGACACCATAGATCAAGTATAGGTCCCTCAAGAATGTTATTTTATGGCCAAGAGAAGATGTCTGAATAAAGTTTTAGTTGCGAAGTAAAAATAAAAACAGGCTGTCTCAATCTACCTTTTAAAAATCTAAATTATAGACAGAAAGTGACAGGTAGAAGATGCTCCAGGTCTTAGAATTCCACTGAGACAGGCAAACCTGTCTTCCTAAAGCTTTCGTAGTTCAGGGACAGTCAGTCACAATGAAACATATTCTGACATTGAAATGTACTAAAGGATATTATGAAAAATATCTGTGGTGATTGCCAATATTATAGTGTATTTGAAGAATTACTGGAGATAAAAAAACAGAATGATTCACACTCAGGATATCACCTTAAATCTAAGTATATCTTTAACATCACCATACTAAAAAAAGCAATTACTAACCCAAGAGGTTAATGACTTAGTTCAGTCTATATAGAACATTCACATTATTGACAAATTTCATCTTGTTGAGGACTTGTTGTCAGGTTAGATATTATTAAAGAATAAGAATATTGATTGATTGCCTTGACCTCATCATACACTACCAGTCAAAAGATGATGAATGGCTTTTGTCTATTAATCATGTAAAGGGGACAACATGAGGTATTATTTTTGAGTACAAAATTAGGAGAGCTGTCAAAAATACTGACACAGCCAACAATTACTGCAGTATTTTCCAGTTATTAATAATGAAATGTTAATTTGAATACCAAAATAAAAGCTTTTTATGACTTTTAAAAGAGCCTGGCAATATTATTAAAGGCATTGTTTATGAATCAATGAAAAACAAACTAAAAAATTGGAATTCAAGTTTAGGTGACATTTACCCTCAAACCCTCAAGAGAAGGATTGACCTCATGCAAACTTTATACTTATAAAATGCAAATTTACAAGTGGAAATTAAGATATTTCATCTGTAGTTGGTAACCTTTGGTCCCATATGAAGAATTCTTCCTTTATCACAGAATATATTGTTGTTTACATACTTGTTATAAGAAGGTAACTAACAAATCAAATTATGAAATGAAAACAAAATGAAATATGACCTTACCTATGTCAAAATTTGTAAACAGACATTGATTTATATTAGAATTTACTTATCTTGCCTATAAGTAGGGGCTTACAAGTGTGAAGTAATTATGCAGATGCTAAATCAATAATTAAAAATTTGAGCCACCCCTATTCCATAATGGAGAAAACTATTAAATCACACTGCTAAAATTATTCATTCTTTCTAAACACTTGGAAGCACCTTTAAAAACATACCTCTTCTGTTTCAATGGATCCCTGAAAATAACTGAAATAGACCATCAGAAAACTGAGATATCTCTTTCTCCACACTGATGAAACATTCCCCTAAGAAAACTCACACTGCTTTGAAATTAACAATAGTTAACATTTTTCAAAATAATTTTTCTTCATTTGTTTTCCCATTCATTAAACTATTGATTCATTTAACAATGATTAATAGATACATAATATATTCTAGACTTTGTGCTCAGGCTGAGGGTAGAAAATGAAGACATTAGGTAACCATGGATATATATCTTCAAGCTTGATATTTAGAATGAATTCTTAATATGTATATCTAAAGAAGTCATGGATGTCTACCAGGATTCTAAAACTAAATGTTTCAAAAATTGTTCTTTCCACACACAAAAAAAACTACTCCTTTCTCATTTAATAACCACAGCATCTTTCCAGATTGTCAGATCAAAATCTAGAGTCAATCTTAACTCTAATTCTTTGCATACCTTATAGCCTAATACTGTTTCATCTACCTTCAGAATATGCTTATAGGAGTGAAGTGCAATGATGATTACAATTTATATTGAAGGTATTAAAAAAGAAGAAAGACTGATGGAGAGATACAATGATGAATAGATAAACAGATGTGTAATGACACAAATGCAGCAAAATATTAATTGTAAAGTCTAGATTGTGAGCATATATGTGTTCCCTATAGACTCCTTTTAACTTTTCTGTATGTCTGAACATTTTCATAATAACATATAGAAGAATAATAAATCAATGACACATTTTCCTCATTCAAAGTTTGTGGAGGACTAAACTTCCCCTAATAACAATCACAGATTCTTGACCAAATATAAAACTAAAAGCCATTTCAACATATTGAAGAGTGATCAAAAGTAGATAGAAGCTGGAAGGTATATGACTTTTGAAAACAACGAATCACACTATAAATCTCACTATAAGAGGTCCACATTTTTTTTTTGAGAGATCGACATTTAACTGGCTTTTTTGCTTAGAGTTTGTGGTGTAAGGCCTAAAATTAAGGTCTATACATGCTGCTTCAATATCTGGTGAAACTGGGAGTACCTCAAAGAGTCTAACCACAAGTTCCCTTCCCAACTCTGCTTCCACAGATAAGGTTCCCTAGCCAGGCATAGTTATTATCAAAGGAAACAGGCATAGTTTCTGCTTATTGATAAGAAGTAGGTTTCAGTTCTCTGCTAGCCCATAAAATTATTCAACCAATCCAATCAAATTCTTTTCTGGGAACCAGGGGGCACCTCATCCTCTTGATACTACAATGTTTACCACTCACAGTTCCTGGTTGCTCACCTTGTCCCTGAGTACAGCCTCCCTGTGGCCTTGTACAACATGCAATATTCTTATCTCCCAGGTTGTGAGTATATGTAACTAATAAACAATCGTCAATATTATCTGTCCAGTGTTGGGTGGCATGAGGTCAGCCATCTCCTTAACCTAAGTCGGGAATCCCTCTCTCACCAATAGGATAAGGAAGAGGAAAATTAAAATAGGACATCATCTCCACACCCAAGTTTTCACTGTACATTGGGAATACATACAAGATAAAAGCAGCAGCATTGTCACAGAATGGAGAGTGAAATTTCTAATTTAGGATTACAGCACTTGAAAGTAGACTGGGAAATTTGACAAATGCAAAGCTAAAGAATATGCAAATACATTGCCCTCACCTTAAATATTTTGCTGGCTATTAAATTGCATACACACCAAGAAGACACTGCAATGAATGTAGATATAAGTAACATCTGTAAGATTAAAGACTTGAGCAGAGAATATATAAGCTACCCAGTTGTGAAAGTAAAAAGTAGAGTTCAAGTCCCCCCAAGTTAGACATAATAAACATCTTGAGCTTCCACTAAAACTCCTGATGGGACAAATCTTAGGAATAAACCCCCTATAAGATGATGTGGTATATTTTAAGGCTAAAGGAAAAAACAAACAAAAAGAAAAGACTCGATAAACTTCTAAAACCAAGCCTCCACAAGATCAAGTTAATCTGACAGTAACTGCCTATCACTGCCTGCTAGAAAAAAGTTCAACATTTTTTAGAGGAAGATGACAAAATCCCATATTGCTGCAGCATTTTACCCACAATGTCTACTATATAATACAAAAACTAGTAGTCAAGGAAAGAAGAACAAGATAGGAACCATTATTTAGAGAAAATCATAGTCAATAGAAGCAGACCCTAAGATTACACAGATGTTAGAATTAAGCAAAGACTTTAAATAGCTATTATAAACATTTCAGGAAGAAATATAGAAAGGTAAATTAGAGATAGAGATCAATTAGAAAATGTAGAATTGAGAAATACAATATTTAAATTGAAGAAATAATCATATTTCTTCACCAAAAAGTAAGACTCTATAAAAGTATCTAAACTGAAGCACTGAGAAATGAAAGTCTGGAAAAAATTAACAGAGCATCAGTGATATGTGGGATGATATCAACTGTAATGACAATCATAGTTAAAAGAGAGGAGAGGTAAGACAAATTTTAAAAAATAAATCAGAAAATGTTCTAGATTTCATTAAAACATTAACCTGCAGTTCTTAGAAGATCAGCAGTAAGATAAATTTAGTGAGACAAACTAGATGGGTGGGATGCAGGGGGATGGGAGGGAAGTCCAAGAGGAAGGGGATATATGCATACATATAACTGATTCACTTCGTTGTACAGCAGAAACTAACTCAACACCGTAAAGCAATTATACTCCAATAAAAAAATGGATTGTATCTTGTATATATATATATATATATATATAAATTGTATGTATACAATGTATGTATATATATATATATATCTTGTATATATATAAATTGAAAATAAAATTAAAAAAAACATTTACTGGGTTTTACTTCTGGTTAGGATATAGAAAGTCATAAGAAGATGTTCCTATTTTTAGCAAGAAAGAAAAAACTAATATACTAAATCCTAACTTTTGTTGAACAAATCAGAAAATGTAGATCACAAGGCAATCAAATGAATGAAATTGCAAAGGATGGCAAGCCCCTTTGATGAAAGATAAGAATCACATTTATTTTACCTATAGGAGAGTATGGGAAGAATAGGAGTCAACCATAACAATGGATAAAAGGAAAATATCTGAAGTTATAAAGAACGTTGAAGTCTGAGTGTCAGCTAGCACGACAGATCGAACACAGCAGGAGTCCATTCTGACTTGCTAGCTATTTTCCTTCAGCCTCCACTGGTTTCTGAAGTGAAAAATTGGAGGCCTGACAGGTGATGTGAAAGAATGACTTCAATGGAATAACTGTGCAATTGATGATTACCTGTGAGTAGATGAAAATGACTTGCTTCTCAACCTTTCTTTCATATGAAGTAGAAGCTAATTCCCACTTAGGGAGGAGTAAAAAAACAAAACAAATCACTTGCTGCTCTCCATCCCAGGAAAAGATCAGGTCAGCTGCCACTGAAGGATGAGTTGAAGGAAAAGTTTTCTGCTGTTGGGAGAGCTAGGCTTCTCCTGCTATCACTTCTGGTTATGTAAACCTCCATGGCTGCTGGAGGAGGCTAAATACTCTGTCTCATCCCCAGCGCTGAAATTAGGAAAACATATCTGCTGCTGGTGGAGGGACAGGAAACCATTTCATGCCGAGCCTCATCTAAACAAAGCTGTTATCCACTGTCAGTAGGGTGGGGAAGAAAATTTGCTCCCATTCAAAATCTCTAGTAGAAAGCAAGACAGGAAGATGTGTTTTGCCTCCTCCTGTGATAAGGAGAAAAAGGGCTTGCAGAAAGTTGAGGATGATAAAGGAACACTAAGAAGAAAAAAAAAATGCTCGAGACCTCACATTAAGTAGAATGGATGAGTCAGAGGCATATTGACTTTAACTAGAGCAATAACCAAAACCAAATTCATTCTAATTACTGACTAAGCTGATGTATCCATTCATACTAAAGGAATAGCAACAGAATACCCATTTGGGGGAATAGATAATATTTATCTCAGTCTCTACTGTTCTTTTAAATACAAGGTATGATGATTAAATCATAAAGAGAAAAAGGAAAAAAAAATTTAAATCTCCAAAAACAGATGAGTCAAATGTAAAACAAATTACAAGATGTAATCTTAAACTTCACCATGTAAATTACTGCAAAAATAAATAGTCTAAACACTTTTCTTTTTTTTTTGGCCACACCACATGGCTTGCGGGATCTTACTTTCCTGACCAGGGATTGAACCCAGGCCCATGGCAGTGAAAGGTCTGTGTCCTAACCACTGGACCACCAGGGAGTTCCTAATCACTTCTCTTACTAGGCAGTCTGTCTGATTAGATATAAAGATGAGACCCTAAAATCTTCTGTCTATGGGAAATTTACAAAAAACATCAATAAATTAAAATTTTAAAATGGGAAAATAATTCATACAAAAAGTAATAAAAGGAAAGACTTACTGGCTCTTTATATATTGACAAAGTAGACTTCAGAACAAGGAAAATTAGCAGGGACAAAAAGGGCTATTACATAATGATTAAGGATAAATTCATCAAGAATCCATTACAGTCTGAAATGTGTATGTACCTAATAATAAGTCATCAAAATACATAATACAAATGCATAAAATTAAAAGGAGAAATAAATTGGGAGACTGGAATAGACACATATACATTATTGATACTATATATAAAATAGACAACTGATGGGAACATACTGTATAGCACAGGGAGCTCTACCTAATACACTGTGGTAACCTAAATGGGAGGGAAATCCAAAAGGGAGGGGATATCAGTATGTGTATGGCTGATTCATTTTGTTGTGCAGTAGAGGCTAATCATATTCCAATTAAAAAAAAAAAAAAGAGGAGAAATATACATATCCATGGTTACATTTGCAGATATCAACAGTTATCTCTCCATAATTGATAGAAGACATAGATAAAAAAAATCAATAAGAATATTGAAGGCTTATACAATTGTGAGATTGCATCAAATTAAAACACTTCTGTATGTCAAAGGAAATAGAAAAGTGAAAGCAACCTGTGAACAGGGGAAAAGATTTGCCAGCCATATATCTGATAATGGATTAATCTTCAAAATACCTAAGGAATTCTTACAACTCTTTTTAATATCAAGTTGTAAAACTTCTATATTTAATCTGAGAAGATTATGTTTTTATTATATGTTTTATTATACGTTTTCCAAATTTTTTTCCAAGTCTGATTTAATATTCTTATTTCTCAAAGATCAGAAATTTTTAATATTAACAAATCTGATTTTTTTCTTATAGATCTCATGTTTTTGTGTTCTATTTAAGAAATCTTTGTCTAACATAATGTCAGAAAGATTTTCTCTGATGTTTTCTTCTAGAAATGTTATAGGTTAATAGTTATATTTAGGTCTGTTATTCATTTTTAGTGAATTTTTGTATATTATTTGAATTAAAATTTAGCATTTTTTTTTGTTTTTCCTGGACTGTATAGCTCAGTTTTGAAAATAATACTTTTTCCTTAACTGAATTTGCTTAGAAACTTTGTTGAATGTTACCTGACGATATATGTGTGGGTCTATTACTGACATAGTAATATGTTGAATGGAAGTGTCAAAAGTGGGCATTCTTGTCTTGTTCTAGATCATAAAAGAAAAGCTTTAAGGTTTTCATTATTAAGTATGGTATTAGCTGTGGGCATTTCACATACAGCCTTATTATGTTAATGTACTTTCCCATTCTAAAACAATGGGCTAATTACTTGAGTAGGCATTTCTCCAAAAATGCCATTCAAGTGGGCAACAAGTATATGAAAAATATCATTTGTCACTAATCATCAGGGGACTGCAAATCAAAACCACAATGAGATATCACTTCACCACTGTCAGGATGGCTATTATTAAAACATCATCAACAACAATAACAAATATTTGTGAGGATGTGGAGAAATTGGAACTCTTGCACACGCTAGGTGGGAATGTAAAGTGGTGCAGTTGCTATGAAAAACAATATGGAGATTTCTCAAAAAATCGAAAATAAAACTACCATATGATCAAGCAGTCCCACTTCTATATACTTATCCAAGAGAATTGAAATCAGGAACTTAAAGATATTACCATTCCTATGTTCACTACAGTACTATTCACAATAACTAAGAACCATAAACAACCTAAATGCCCATTGACAGATGAGTGCGTAAAGAAAATGTGGTTTATACAAACAATGAAATATTATGGAGCTTTCAAAAGGAAGAAAATTCTACAATATGCAACAACTTGGATGAACCTTGGAGACATTATGCTAAGGGAAGTGAACCAGTCACAGAAAAACAAATACTGCATGATTCCATTTCTATGAGGTATCTAAAATAGTCAAATCATAGAATCAAAGAGTGGAATGGTGGTTTCCAGGGGTTGTGGGGTTTCCAGAGAAATGAGGAATTACTTATTAAAGTTTTAGTTAAGCAAGAGTAATAATCTCTAAAGGTCTATTGTACAACATTTTATCTATGGTCAACAATAATGTACTGTACATAAAAATTGTTAAGAGGTTAGATCTCATGTTAAGTATTCTTACCACAATAAAATAAAATGTGAAAACATGATGTAGAGAAGTATCACTATAGAAAATTGGCAAAAAATTATAGGTGAATTGCTGATACATTTAAAGATACTCAACTACACTATAAGTAAAATGACAGCATGATACATCAAATAAAGTTAAGCATACACTTACCATAAAACCCAACGATACTGTTCCTATATCTTTCCCTCAGAATAATGAGAGCATATGTTCTCACAAAAGCATAAATGTTCAAATCTACTTTATTTATAATAGTTAAAAGCTAGTGTGCATCAGCTAGCTAACCAACAGACACTCTGTGGTATATTCACACAATGGAATACTGCTCAGTACTAAAAATAATAAACTACAGATACATACAACATGGATAATTCTCAAAAGATTCTTGATAGGCCATGTAATTCACTGTTCCATTTACTCTCTAGAAGATACAAAACTATAGTGACAGTAAGCAGTGTGGTTTACATGTGCTAAAAGTTGGGGAAGAAGATTGACTTCAAAGAGGCTCAGGAAACATTTTAGGATGATCAAAATGTTTAGGGTGAAAAGTTAGATTACTGATTTCACATCTTTTTAATTTTTGAATATATGTACTCAATGGTATAAAGTTCTCTCTAAACACTGCTTTAACTGTATCTCACAAATTTTGATGTTAATTTAATTTTTAACTTTTATTTTCATATACATTTAAAAATATGTTCTTGATTCTCAAGATTTTATTGCTTGATCATTCAGGTAAAAATATAATGGTGCTAGGTTTAGCTTTAAGAACTGATGCAAATGAAACCAATGATGGGCTGATGAACTGTGAATAAAATTCAGCTATACAAACTGTTGTTTTTTTTTTTTTTTTTTAAACATGAATGTGAGTATCTTTTTGTTTGTTTGTTTTTTTGCGTTACGCGGGCCTCTCACTGTTGTGGCCCCCCCCACCGCGGAGCACAGGCTCCGGACGCGCAGGCCCAGCGGCCATGGCTCACAGGCCCAGCCGCTCCGCGGCATGTGGGATCCTCCGGGACAGGGGCACGAACCCGTGTGCCCTGCATCGGCAGGCGGACTCTCAACCACTGCGCCACCAGGGAAGCCCCCTACAAACTGGTTTTTTACCATCATTATGTTATAGCCATGTTGAGAAGGCTATGAGAGTGAGTGGAAGAAAATAAGATAATTAGGAAAAACCAAGCTCAGGTAATACTAGCCATGATGGCAGAACTCTGAACAATGAGTACAAATTTTTTAAGGATATTATGATTTTAAAAAATAGCTATTTAAAATTCCTAATAACTTTGATTCATCAGTTTAATACATTAAAATTCCACAAGTTAGCTTTCTTGAGCATCTTAAGGAAAAAGAACTTGCCAATAGACAAATTGAATCAGTTTTCATTAAATAAACACTAGCAAATGCTATTTTGAACCTCTCAACTGACTGAGCATGACAAACTACTACCAAAGTCCTAATAATGATATTAAGTTTAAAAAGAAATCTTTTGTAAAAGTCCTTGTTAAAAATTTTCATTCTAATCCTCGCCTAGTTTTAGGTGATTAAGCACTGACATTTAAGTTGATTAGGGAAAAGTTTTAACTTTTTGAAGAAGTATGTGGTTGGTTTCTCCATTTCTGAATTCCCTGGAGAATATGAACTATCTCCCTATGTGTTTATAAAAGCCAGGTCCTTCAAATACTTGGTAAAAATAAAGGAAATGAAGACATTCATTATATTTTTTTGCTCAGATTTCAAGAGAAAACATTTTATTTTGAGATTAAAGTAAAACTCATCTATAATATAGAACCTAATGACCTTTTTTCAAGTTATTCACAATATATGAGATAAAATATATGGATAACATAGACAATTCTAGCAATTTTTGTCATTTGATTAATTATAGAATATTATTCATATGGCATAGAAAGATTATTTTGCTGTTTTCATATGCCAGTGAAGATCTTGGAGTATTACAATTAAACAGTGGAGTTAAAATCTGATTTTGACATAGCACATATGTCATTAAAGAGACTAGAATTTGTAATGGTTTACATCAAAATGTTAGTATATATCAACAAATTTAGAGTTGTTTATTTAATATTTATAAAAAGTAAATACTGAAAATTTTATTTTCTAAATTTGTATGCCAGAGTTCTTTTGACAATTATATCAAGAAAAATTTCCAACTTTTCATTTTTGAATACTGATTTTCAATTGTACTTTGTAGGCATTACTTTGCAGACAACCATCTGTTTCATTCTCAGTTTCTTTATATCCAGTCTGAAGGCAATTATGCTATCAATAGACAATTCTTTCCATGGAAAAAGATTTTTAAAAAGCTTTAAAAGTTGAAGTTGCAAGCAGTTGTTGAAATATAATTTATATATAGTTCTCCATATTGCAAACTGTGAATTATTGTTTTAAAATCTCAAAATATAGATGTTTTTAATATCCTTTCTGATGTGATGTAGCTGTAATTTTAAAATGTATTTAAGACCGAACACTTAATGCTTTTTTAGCCCATGTAAATAGTGATGTTTTCAGAAAGTTAAAATGAGTACATTAAGATTATACATATACAAACATATATGTACCCATACTCACAAATGCACAAGGAAAATAGCATTTGTTTTAAGTTTTGGCCATTTTAATAAATTATCTGTGCAATAGTTTAGTCTTTTTTTCTCTTGGTTTTATAGGCAAGATGCTACCATGTTTTTAAAAAGTGTTTAAATATTAGACATCCTTAATCCCTTTGAAATTTTTTATCTTTATCTGGCAACTCTGTAGGGCTTCTTTAAAAAGTAGGGGGGTTCTATTTAGGGTTGTCAGATTTAACAAATGAAAATACTAGTCAGCTAGTTAAATTTGAATTTTCAACAATTGATAATTTTTTAGTTTAAGTGTGTCTCCAATATTACGTGGGCTACCCAGATAAATGCAGTTTTGTGACATACTTAGGATAAAAACTCTCATTTGTTGATCTGAAATTCAAATTTAACTGGATTTGACCTGGCATCCTGATAACATTACAACATGTATGTTGAGACCCTCAGGGTCAGCTTGTGTGCCTAATGTTCAGTATGTAATTGTGCTTGAGGAAGAATCAGACACTGGATTCAGAGGGCTATATCCTATCTGAGGACCACTCAAGAGAAGAGGATTATTGTTATCTGATCTCCTTTCCCAATATATCCTCAAAACTGGAATTCAAATTCATTACTGGTCCAAAAGTTTATGCTCATTTTATCACTCTATGTATCATTTATCTGGAATGGAAGTAGTCCCTGGAACACAGATTTCTTGAGTGCAGAGCCCATTTTACATACAGGGTGGTGTATGTGATATCTATGGTAGGATGTAGGGACTCCAAATTGCTAACCTTCTCCAAGCTATGATCTTAATCCACCTATCCAATGTTTAAAATTAATAGCATTAGAGTAGGAGCTCTAAATTGCAAATGTGAAAAGGAAATAGGAACACATCAGATAGTGTTTCCCAAATCTGGCTGCTCATTAGAATTTGGAGAGTTTATTTTTATAATAGGCATGCTTGGACTTTACTTCTAGGCATGCAACTCAGTAGGTTTGGGGTAATAATCTTTACTGTTGTTTTCTTTTTCTTTATTATTCTTTTTTTTAAATAAATTTATTTATTTTGGCTGCGTTGGGTCTTCATTGCTGTGTGCAGGCTTTCTCCAGTTGTAGCAAGCGGGGGCTACTCTTCATTGTGGTGCACAGGCTTCTTATTGCAGTGGCTTCTCTTGTTGTGGAGCACAGGCTCTAGGCGTGTGGACTTCAGTAGCTGTGGCTCGCGGGCTCTAGAGCACAGGCTCAGTAGTTGTGGCGCACAGGCTTAGTTACTCTGCGGCATGTGGGATCTTCCCAGACCACGGCTCGAACCCGTGTCCCCTGCATTGGCAGGCAGATTCTTAACCACTATGCCACCAGAGAAGTCCTTGCTTTTTTTTAATAAGCTGTCCTATGAATTGCATTTGAGAATCATGTATAGCTCAACTCCTTAATGTTAGAAAGAATTTGAGTATAAGAGGGGTTAACTTGCTCTCCTAAAGTCTTAGAGCCTATAGAAGATTGGAAATAAAGTCTGGGCATTAATATTTCTTGAGTTTCAGGATAGCCAAGTCCTGTTCCATGTTAGAGGAGAACAATGTGAAGTTAACAGTTTGGTAGGCACTCTTAAATGCAGTATTACACTGTCACCACAGGTTATCACATTATTTCTATACCAAACTTTAATTAAACTTTTAACTATCTGCTTTGTTATATAGTAACCTGGAAGGAGAAATCTTTTTGAGTCCCAGAGAATCACAAATATACAGGAAAATGACAACTGTTACAAGGAAATTCAGAGGGAAGGAATTGGTTATGCAGGGTAGCTGAAACAGAGGGTATTACCTATTATCTGCAAAATTACCCAGAGTAGAGATTCTTATACAATCACTGTAACCCATTATAGGTGAAGGCACAAGATATTCAGAGTGGGAGCCAACAAAATAAAATATTGGATGGTAGGACTGGGGGTGAAAAGACTAATTTTAGACTGATTTAACCTAGTTCATCCTTTTCTGAACCTAACAATGCTAACTTTTTGACATAATGGATTATTACCATCATCTAAAAAATCTTATAACTTTTGGCTTATTCTGATAAAGATGGTTGAACCTTAGGAATGATAACCACCAATACAAAATTTTAGGTGATAAGCTTTTTTAAAAATTTCCCTGTTGGAAGTTGAGAGACACTAACATGAAATCAGAATATTTGTGAGAGAAAGTAGGGGAAAAAATGGAGAAAAAAGGAGTATTATCTATCCAAATTACGAGGCTCCATCCACTCTTTTAGGATAAACGATCAATAGGAATATTTTCTAAGTCATGTCAGATCAGAAGAGAATATGTATGTAATTGTTTCATGATTAACATGGTATAAAGATGTATTTAATTACATTTGAATGCTTAAGAAGTATAGTATACAAAAAAAATTACTCAAATTTAAAAACAGTTAAATAAAAGGAATGAAATGTATATCCAATTGCACTTCTGTAGATAAAGTAACAATATGGGTGTTGCAACTGGTTGATGTTTTTTAGCACAACAATTGCCTCCTTCTGATCCTTTAAAAAAAAAAACATTTTGTGGGAGTGAAAATCAGTGTCATTTTTGTCAGGTAACTATCCAACTTCTGATAAAATGGATATTATCCCTTCTCTTTTTAGAAATAAAATTAAAATATTCCTGCTTTTGAAAGAAGTGTTTTGCTGCATCACAGCATAGAAATTATCTCAATGTACTTTCTGCAGAATATTTTAGAACAGATATCTTAGAATGAGCAGGCGTTCAACCCAAGCTACTTTGAGGGCCCATATTATGTTAGGTAACTTATTTGACTCTATGAGGAATAATGGGTCTAATTTGAGTACCTGCCGTATACCAAGCACTAAACAAGGTGACTGGAAATGAGTAAAACTGAAATGAATCAATGTTAGATACATACCAGCTTAATATAGCCCTGAGTTCCTTTCTGCCTCTTAGGAATTTAACAAATAATTTATCCCCTTTATGCCTGAGGCTGCTAACTTTTAAAGAAATGTTAATAAATGGCACCTCACAGCAGTGTTATAAGGATTTTATAAGTGTATATAAATATGTTTATATATAAATGTATAATAATTATGTTATTATGATATCTAGATATATAAGTATATAAGAAGTATATAAGAATGTATATAGTATAAGAATAGAAGACTAGTCTATGTAGACTATTCTCTAAGTATATAGAAATATTTAGTAGACCATACATCACTTAACAAGCACTCAATGCTTGTAGCTATTATAAAATAGAGGATGTTTATTTTTAAAATATTTGTGATATAGTAATTATAGTGAAAGCTATAAAGTTTGCCAAAATAAAGAACCTGGAGTTGATTGAAATTATCTCCTTAAATCTAAACTTTAGGCAAGATATTAAAAATCTATAAACTCCACTTCCCTTATGGGAATCAAGGTGGTTATAAATTACCTAATAGAATTTTTGTGAAGATTTAAAAACATAGATAATACGAAGTTTCCTAACACACATTAGGGTACACACATTTTTTTTGGAACAAAAAAAATATTAATTATAAGAAAGATCAGAAAAAACTTAAAGAGAAAAAAGATTTTAGGTCTATCTTGATCATCACAGGATTTAGATCTAGACCAATATGGATCCTCCTGAAAAATATCATTCATTCACCTTAATAATAATAGTCAAAATATAAATGTAAGAATAAATAATTAAAAGACAGAGAGAGAGAGAACCACAGATGGAGGAAAGGAAGGAGGGAGGAAAAAAAGGAAAAGAAAGGAAAGGAAAGGACAGAAAAGGAAAGCAAAGGAAAGGAAAGGAAAGGAAAGGAAAAAGGAAAGAAGGAAATCACATTGTTATTACTAAGACAGATATCTTGAAAGTGAATTATTTCCCCTGATTAACTGGCATTTTTAGGGACTCTTCTTTCCCAAATATGAAACCTCATTTGAGGAGATAATTAAATGAAGAAAATCTAGAAATATTTTTTTGTTACTCTTAGGCTAGGATAGTGAATCAGTGACTAAAGAACCCTAATCTACAATACCCCAAAGAACCGGTGTTAGCTTCATAAATTTTTACAAGAGCTCTTGCAGACTATGAACCACTTAAGCAGGCTGATGCATGGCAAGTGCATGAATTTTGGTTGAATGAAGGAAATTTTTATCTAATTCCAGACCCGATTTTGGCTGTCAGATAGATTTTAGATTTTGTCTTAAAAATTTGTGATTAATACTTAAGATTACAATAGTACAATGAGCCTCCATTCTGTCCTAAGAAGATTAGGATGTCATAGGTTTAACATTTTCCCTTTTTTTTTGGAATTAACCTTCTTAGTTCATTCTTCTTCAATTTATGAGGATGTTTATGGAAAGAATTTGCTTTATTACATATCAAGAGCAATATCCCTATGTAATAGATTTATTTTTTGTGGACCAATACATTCAGTAGTAAATTGTTTCAATGTCAGTACCATATGAATTACAACAGTTGGTAATTTATGTTTTGACAAGAGAAACCTTTTGGGAAAAAATTCATACTCTATTAAAACAATAAGAAAGAAACTTCAATTTAGCAAAAATTTGTTGGCAGAATTTGTTAGTTTCTTTAAAAAAAATCTGAAATTGGCTTGATTTGCTCCTTTTACCTAAGTATCATTAAATTCTAATGCCAAAATGAATTTGCTAAATGAGCATTATCAAGCAGGATACATGACTTGTAGGAAATAGGTGATTCATATTAGTTGAAATAAAAGGATGCATATTTATCTTCAAATACTTGAGATTAATCTTTGTAGTGGGTTTACATGTACCGTAGACTAGTATCAATAATGGTATCTCAAATTAAGACATTGTTGTTAGTAAACCAAAACTTACTTTTAGGAGTTTATTTCTGTGGAAGCAGCATAAATTCATAAGCAGAAAAACAAATTATACACATTTAAAAGCAAATTTTTGTTCTTTATGAAAATACAAAGGCAACACCCAAATTTTGGAAATTCTTGGTGAGTGACCAGAAGAATGCTACAAAATGGTCTCAGAAAGACCACATATTGTACAATATAGATTTCTGCATATGTTTCATTAAATTCACATTTTCTTAGCTGTAATTAGGTTAGCTGTGTATATATACTACGTAGGTTGCAATAAGAAAACACCTGCTTAGTTTCTTCTGTGTTTTCTAGCATTAAATACAGTCAGTGTACGCTGTCCTTTTTAATTGCTGACTGTATTTAAAAATTTTAGAGACTGTCATACAGAGTGAAGTAAATCAGAAAGGGAAAAACAAATATCATATATTAACGCATATATGTGGAATATAGAAAAATGGTACAGGTGAACCGGCTTGCAAGGCAGAAATAGAGACACAGACGTAGAGAACAAGTGTACAGACATGAAGTGGGGAAAGTGGGGATGTGGGATGAACTGGGAGATTGGGATTGACATATATACACTAATATGTATAAAATAGATAACCAATGAGAACCAGATGTATAGCACAGGGAACTGTACTTCACCTCGCTGTACAGTAGAAACTAACACAACATTGTAAAATAGCTATACCCCAATAAAAATAAAATAAAATAAATTAAATGCTGGTCAGCTGAAGTTGTAAAGACATTTTGAAATGAATTGTTTCAATTTCATTCTCCGATTTTCACTCAGATCCTTTCTGGAAAATGGCACCTTTTTTATTGGTGTTGTCCCAAAATAAAAATATTCGTCTTACTGCTTTCTTACTTACAGAAAAATTTCTCGATATGTTATGGCATTTTAAAGATGCAAATTGTGATTAATCTGTCATTTACTGAGCTTTACATCATAACAAAAGGACATCTCTCTCTTTCTCTCCCCATTCAACAACTTTAGCCACTATGATAATCATGAAAGTTGTTTTAATAAATTTTCTGACCTGCCAGGATTTTACTTGGAATTCTCAATTTGTACTTAACCAATTTTCTTTTTCTCATACACCTTCCTAATCAGTCCCTTAATTACTCAGCTCTTCTTGCTTCATTCTAGAAATATGTGGTTAAAATATGTCCTGAAATGTTATGTTACAGTGTATAAAAATATTTAGTTAAATACAGCTAATTGTATTCATACAGTTACATAAAGTTTACATATAGTTGGGAAATGAATCTGTGTGTCACATAAATATGCAAATAAAATATAATAAATATTTTCCCAAGTTTCTAACATATTCTTAGAGAAAAACCACACAATTTCAGTAAACACAATGTATATAAAATAGAATTGACAGGGTTCAGGAAAAGATTTATGGGGAATTCCATGGGATTTACATGGGAAATTACATCAGTGTTTTTATGAATATGAGATATATAAGTCAATTACTCCTGGCTTTGTATATGAAAAAATACAAAAATGATAACATCTTTCATCACCCCATTCCAAGCCAGCTGAGGAAAAACAATTGTTTAAAAAACCTGTTCTGAGAAACAGAAAATAAAATTGATGATAGAGATATTGCTTTAACTACTTATTAAATGCACTTTCACTTGCAGGACCAGACACTAATGTTATAATAAATACTCAGCTATTTAATACACTAAAATAGATTGGTGACTTTGCAAGAAACATCTTTTAAAATGTTTATATGTATTAAGTTAGAGACATTTTCATTTGAGCATATGCATTCTTCTTTATGATTTTCTTTTTTATTATTAAAATATGGTACACAACTTTGATGTTTAATTTCTACAACTTTATGTCTATAGTATTAGACTAAAGAGGTCATAGAATTTTATGGCTGTAACAACTTTAGACATTGGCTAACATGTTTATGTTCTTATACTCTCATTTTAAGTATTAGAAATATGTGGAAGTATATTAGGCTAGATAAGCTTTGTATTTCACCCATGTATTTTATACGATAATGAATTAATTCATTAATCATTTAAAAATCCATCTGAAGCCCTATCATTCACCATTTAATGCTTCATGCAAAAATGTCAGTGGTTTGGTAGGTATATATATATATATACATACACACACACACATATATACATCTCAATAGTTAATATGAGAGTGCAGTTTCATTAGTTGTAAATTATAAGCTAATGTAACCATTTAAATAGAATAGCATTTGCATATATGAGCAGCCAGTAACAAAGTGTGAAACGGGGATATAGCTGGTACATGGCAAATCGGGCTATTTTATTATTTGAATAACATTTTTGTTATACTATTGATGGTATATCAGAAACTATAAATAAATTTTTTCATAGTAGTATTTGTACTCTGTGATTTTTTTATTTAGAAATATTACAAGTAACAGTTTTATTGGAGAAAGTTCAGTAATTCTGAATAAAAAGAAAAAAATTATATACCAGAGTCCAATTATGCAGATACATGAAACTTCAGGTATCTTTTTGTGTGGTAGTATATCTACTATAATTCTTACTAATTTTGAAATTATCTTAGTTTTTGTGCATACATCTCTCTTTTAATTAGGCTGGATGATATATTCTTTAGACATTAATTAAAATTTTAATTTCAAGGCTAGAATATTCTTTTGGATATGAATTAACCACCTGACATATCAATAGATTTTTTTTTTCTACTTAAGATAATTAAAGTAAAATTGCACTACCGTTCCTTTACAAATAAAACCACAATTTTATACAGGACCTCAGATTTATATGAGATCCCCTCTAATGGAAAGTGTGGAGAGATATGAGGCTGGTAAGACTTAAAACTGGAAACTAAAAATTCAACCAATAAAAGTTGAATTCATTCTACTCATGTACCAGAAATTATTCATGATGAGAAGCAGCACATTTATTCTATAATGACTGTGTTTAATATCATTTTTACTAAAGCTATTCACATTTTCAAATGCCTCTTTTATATTAAAACAGTAAGCACAATATTAGACAGTTCTTAGATCGACAGCCATATACAGTATACAAAAGGCAAAGCAAGCTGAGAATTCAGAAAGGAGGAAATCCATAACCTTTAATTGAGAAAAAGTTTGAAGTGATTGAGAAAGATTGTTTTAGGAAAGATTAATTATTACCTTAATTCACTGTAACTAATAAGAAAAGTTACTTTATATTGTAAAGAAAGAGAACACTTTTTTTTCTAGAAAATTTTCCTTTACATATATTCCATTAGGGATCTAGTCTGGTATTATTCAAGTATTACAAATATTGAGTGGATTAAAAATAACAGGTAATAAAGGTAAATTACTATCTTTACACAAGCTTCACAATAATGTCAATGGGAAATTTTCTCTATAGAAACTTATGCCAATGTCTTAATATTCTTAGATACTACTAGTTATAAAATAAAAGCAGAAGAACCTCAGAAAATACTATAATAATATTTTTAGAAACTAGGATGTCTAGAAAGGAAAGTGATGTGTAATGCAAATATTTTTGACAGAGTGTTTTGCATATACAAATTTAAAAATAAAGAAAAAACATATATTTCATGATTAGTATATTAATATATCAAGGAATTGAAACCATATATTTAAGATCATCCAGCTTCATAAGTTAAAGGGAATAGACTGGGTTCACAATATTTTGAGTTATCAAGAGAAATGAACTCTAAGTGATCTATATCTTTACTCATTTTAGTATGTGAGATCTTTGTTGTGGTACAAATTGACTGTATTTGGGAACACACTACCATGATATCCTTAGCAGTGTAGAATGTTGCCAGCATCTAGGTTAGAAAGGAGAAATAAATAACAAATATAGGATTTATTATGGAGCTATCAATTGTTTGGTTATTTGTTTTTAATAAAAGTGCAAACAGTATCTATTTTCTCAAGAAAGCTCTTATTTTATATTTTGATGTCTAAATTTTGCCCAGGTAGTAAATAACTTATGTTCATTTCTGTCTCAAACAAACTTCTCAGGACCTCTACAGATATGTTGCTGGACTTGACATTCCATATAGTATCTACCCTAAATGCACTCCAGAATGTGTAAATTAGCAGGGCAAAAAGACACAAGTAAAAGTATGAATATATATATATTTCTTTACATCCATTGACCCATTCTATAGCTGAGCCTACACCAAGATCAGATTGTCAAATTGAGTTCACACATTCAGCTTAAATACATAATGTCAAGGATATAGGCAGTTGTAGGCTCAGATGAAACACAAAATATTCTGGGAGGTGAAGGGCAATTTACTAGGTTCTGCATTCATGACATGGCCCTTTGGATCAGAATAGATGTGGTCTCTACTTGAGGTTCACAGGATCACTCACATAGGGAGAGAATTTAGATCCTGAAATCATCATTTTATACCCCATATTGTTGTGTAATGTATCCTAGTGATATTTTCCAGGGAGCCAAAACTCACAGGTCTAGAGAGATTCCTTAGCAAGGGGCATCCTCTTAAAGTCTCTTTCTTTTGTTAAATATCATTGGTTATTTACCCAGGTGACCCTCTTCCCACACCTAAATGGAATGATTAGATTCTAAGACAGCTGGTTTAACTCTTTTCTCCTAGTAGCCTCCCACCATCCAACAATCAATATGTTTACCAACTAACACAGTGATCAATATGTATAAGTAGATTTGGGACATATTCTCTTCTAAGAAGTTGCTTATAAGCAAACATAATTTTTATCTAATATTTTTATTCCTTGATCTTTGTAAAAATAATTTAAGGGTCTCCTACTCACCATTGTATCTCCACTACCTTGCAGATGTCGATCACATAGAAGTCACTCAAAATGTGTTTATTCATGAAATGAGTAACAGCTTATTTAAAGGTATAAAGGTCCATAATTATGACCAAACTGAAGCTTAAGGAGACAAATCATATAGGGCAAATGACAAATATTATTACCAGAAATCTTTAATAAGTATCAGCAATGCAACATTTTGCAACTATGAGCTACTTGGTAGTCCAAAGAAAATGAAATGCAAAAATAATTCATCATAGCCCTTATTATAAAAGAAAAATCTGTAAAGTAGTCCAACAAAGACAAATGTAATACAATAAATTAGTTAAAAAATGATGTGCAAAAATTTTACATGTAATTATGTGTTTTCCACATATATTATGGTTTGAAATTTGTGAAATGTTCTTTCTACCTTTCTATTTAATATTAGTGTTGTTTATGACTCACACTTATTATCTATTTTTCAGAACAAGACAGCAAAGTCTCAGCAATATGACATAAGTAATATTGTAAGTTTGAGTTGGAGCCAATACTCAAGCACAGTTCTTGTGATTCCCATGTTCTTCTCACTATAACACACTGACATCCATTATAAATGTGGTCATTTCATACTGGCTAAGATAATAGTTAAGTCTTCTTATATTGTACATGTCTATTGTCACTAATAATTCATTACACAAAAGTATGAACAAAAGTAAATATTACGACATTAAAGCAAATTATAATAGCATTACTTATTTATAATGGTTAGTGTTTTATTTTAGAAAATTTAGAATTATCTTTAGAACTCTCTAGATTTTTTGGCAGTAGTATATCTTATAATTCTAGAGTATTCAAAAAAAGTAAAAAAATCATACTTCTGTATGAACAGGATTCCATCTTATTCAAACTAAAGAAGACTGTTGTTGAGAAGATATTTTTCATGATAAGGACTGTTTTTAAGAAAATAACTTTATGTCAGGGATAAAGTAAAATATTATAATATAGTATTTTTAAATATATGCATTTAAAAGATAAAAATTTTATATTGTTGTGTTCATCTTATTCTACCCCAAGAGAAGGTATTTAATGAAAAAAAAAAACACAGAGTCTGAAAGTTATGTCACTTGAATACATTTACTTTTCCTAAACATACTATTATGAGGTTTTGATAGAGAAGAAGCACAAGTAAAAGAAGTGTCAATCAGAAAGTTCTATAAAAAGCTAGTGAAAGAGTTCTGAAGAAGTTATCAATCAACGAATATTTTTCTGAATAACGTGTGCCAAGAAATGTGCTTGACTGTGGGTATAATGAGTGATGCATGGTTCCTGACCAAAGTGATATTTAGTGTGTAAAGCAAATATTCGGGGATTGGAAGATTGTTCATATTCTAAGGTACCTTAAGTCATTTCTTAAGCAATCTAAATGCATACATATATACATGCATGCCTACCTACCTATATACACACAGACAATAGAAACATTTCTAGAAAGATTTTCTCATTTCCTCCAGCTATAAGGTCACTATTTCCAGAAATTTTTTTTCTTTTAAGCCAGATACAATCAGTTATTTTGTGTGATATATGTACAATGAAATCTGAACAACTTAAGAAATATTAAAGTTTAAAGTTTAACTTGTATACGTTCATTACAGTTTCTTTGTTTACTTTCTTGGGCCGAATTAATTGCTCCATCTTCAATTTCCACAGTATTTAGGATATGCTTTATTATTTTATTTTTTATAATTTTATAATGGTTGATGACATCTTTTTTCTATTTTTAAATTAATTTTGTTTTTTTGTACAATTTTAAAATATTACATTCCATTTACAGTTATTACAAAATATTGGCTATATTTCTTGTGTACAATACATTCTTGTAGCCTATATTACACCCAATAGTTTATACCTCTTACTTCCCCACACCTATATTGCACCACCCCCACTGGTAACCATTAGTTTATTCTCTATATCTGTGAGTCTGCTTCTCTTTTTGTTATATTTATTCATTTGTTGTATATTTTAGATTCCACATGTAAGCAATATCATACAGTATTTGTCTTTCTTCATCTGACTTATTTCACTTAGTGTAATGACCTCCAAGTCCACCCATGTTGCTGCAAATGGCAAAATTTCGTTCCTTTTTACAGTAGTATTCCATTGTGTATATGTGTGTATATATATATATATATATATATATATATATATATATATATATATATATATATATATGCCACACTTTCTTTACCCATTCATCTGTTGATGGCCACTTAGGTTGCTTCCATATCTTGGCATTTGTAAATAATACTGCTATGAACATTGGGGTGCATATATCTTTTTGAATTAATTTTTTGGGGTTTTTTTGGATATATACCCAGGAGTGGAATTGCTGGGTCATATGGTAGTTCTATTTTTAGATTTTTGAGAAACCTCCATACTGTTTTCCACAGTGGCTGAACTAACTTAGATTCCCATAAACAGTGGACAAAGGTTCCTTTTTCTCCACATCTTTACCAACATCAAAAATCAAACAGCTGGATTAAATAATGGGCAGAAGAACTGAACAGACATGTTTCCAAAAAGGAACTGCAGATGGCCAACAGGCACATAAAAAGATGCTCAACACTGCTAGTCATCAGAGAAATGCAAATCAAAACCACAGTAAGGTATCACCTCACACCTGTCAGAATGATTGTCATCAAAAAGAAGACAAATGACATCTCTTTTTAATAACAAATTAAAAAGATATATAATGATAGGAAGCCTATATAATGAGCCAGTCAACAAAATCTTCCCTTAATTAATTGCTTCTATTAATTTACTTTGGTTAGGTGTCTTTTTAAAAATATTTTCACATCCATAAATTAATTTTTATCCATTTCCTAGAGTTAAATTGAATTCAAGTGAATTCAGAAAAAATAACTTACAATAACCAGGTTCACAGAAGATTGACACACAAATTACATCATCCAATTAATTAATTTATAATGTAAAGATAAATGGCAGAGTCTGGAATGGAAAATATTCAGGATAAGCCATATTTATTCTTGTTTAGTGAACACAAAGTTTGTCAGGAGAGTGAGTCTCAGATTCTGAGTTTTAATGGCATAATAATGTAAGGGTCTGTTGCATCTGACTACGTAACAGCAATATACCAAGCATAGGCATGGATGTATTGACTGGAATGCTGGCTGCAAATTATCAGTTTCTCCTCTCAGGTTTTTTTAAGCTGAAAACATTTTTGCTTTATATATTGTTAGATTTCAGGTTACATCTTATAAACTTGGTTACTTTCCTCCATCTGTTTTGAAAATTCCTAGGCTTTAAAGTGCATTTGCATTATATAATCCATGTTGTGCTGACTCTGTCCTTCCACCTTCAAAGATTTGCACACCACCTTGGTATCTTGTACATACAATAGAATCCAAACATCTTAAATGCACTTTTGCTGAATTTTGACAGATGCATATATTATGAAACCCTATAATTACAGTGTAAATATAAGTATAAATATATTTAAGCCTAAAATTTAAGTATAATGCCTGAAGTATAAAAAACATGCCCATCATCCCATAAAGTTACCTCATACCCTATCCCAATAAATCCTTTAATCATAAGTAACACCATCATTATTATTTACAATAGTTTATTATTTATTTATTTATTTACCTATTTATTTATTTTTTACTAAGACCTTACTTCCTTAGAGAAGTTTTAGGTTCACAGCAAAATTGGTGGGAAGGTACAAAGTTTCCTCATGCACTGCCTACCTCCACACCTGTGTAGCTTCTCCCATTATCAATATCCCTCACCAGAGTGGTACATTTGTTACAGTTGATGAACATACATCCACACATCATTATCAGCCAAAGTCCATGTGGTTCACACTTGGTATTGTACACTGTGTGAGTTTAGACAAATGCAAAATAACGGATGCATATCATTATACATTTGTCCAAATTCACACAATATACAACACCAATGGTGAATCATCAATTGTAAAAGATAACAATAATAACAAATAGTAAATGAATAATAATAATAATAAATTGATTTTCTCCAACGTTATGTTCTAAGAGTTTAATAGTTTTGCATTTTACATTTAGGCCTGTGATCCATATTAATTTACATTTTTGTGAAGGTTGTAAGATTTGTTTCTAGATTTAGTTTTTGCATGGCTGTTCAGTTGTTCCAGCACCATTTATTAAAAACACCATCTTTGCTCCATTGTATTGCCTTTGCTCTATTGTCAAAGTTCAGATGATCACATTTATGTGAATCTATTTCTGGGTTCTCTATTCTGTTCCATTGATCTATCAGTCCATTCTTTCACCAATACCACAACATCTTGATTACTACAGCTTTCTAGCAAGTTTTGTTTGAGTAGTATCAGTTCTACAACTTTGTTCTGATCTTTCAGTTCTGTGTTGGCTATTCCGGGTCTTTGGCCTCCTCATATAAACTTTAGAATCAACTTGCAAATATCCACAAAATAACTTGCTGGAGTTTTAATTGGTATTGCATTAAATCATAGATCAAATTGGGAAGAAATTAAATCTTGAAATCCAAATCATGGATTTCCTATCCACGAACATGGAAAATCTCTCCATTTATTTGGTCGATCTTTGATTTCTTTCATCAGAGTTCTGTGGTTTTCATCATATAGTAGTATTACATATTTTGTCAGATTTAAACCCAAATATTTCATTTTGGGGGGTGCTAATATAAATGATATTGTGTTTTTAATTTCAAATTCCACTTTGAAATAACACTATTCCACTTCAAAGATATTATACCTTATAATCACAAAATAAATCTAATTCTTCCTTTCCATTCCTTGTATCATTTTTGTCATTCATTTCACTTATATATAAGCATACATAATCAAATAAATTGTTGGTATTATTGTTTTGAACAAACTGCTATGTAGATTAAGAATAATGCATTTTAATTTTACCTCCACCTCCTTTTTTGATGTTCTTCATTACTTTCTGTAGATCCAAGTTTATGACCCATAATATTTTCCTTCTCTGTAAAGAACTTTTAACATTCTTCAAAGACAGGTCCACTAGTAACATATTCTCTCAATTTTTGTTTGTCTGAAAAAGTCTTTATTTCTCATTTATTTTGATGAATAATTTTGTAGAGTACAGAGTTCTAAGTTGATATTTTTTCTCTCAACATGTTAAATATTTCACTCTACTTTCTTCTTCCTTGCATGGTTTCTGAGGAGAAGTCAGATGTAATTCTGACCTTTGTTCCTCTATATATGAAGTGTTTCTTTTTCTCTAACCTCTTTCAGGATTTTTTCTTTATTTTGATTCTGTAATTTGAAAATAATTTGCCAAGGTATAGTTTTTTTGCATTTATTCTGTTTGGTGTTTTCTGAGTTCTTAGATCTGTGCTTTGGGGTCTGACATTAATTTGGGGAAATTCTCAGTCATTATTGTTTCAAATATTTCTTCTATTTCTTTCTCTCTTCTCCTATTATTCCCATTATGGGCATGTTACACTTTTTGTAGCTGCTCCACAGTGCTTGGTTATTCTATTTTTCTTTGGTTTTCTTTTCTATTTTTATTCTATTTACTTTTGAATTTTGGAGGTTTCTGATGAGATATCCTCAAATTCAGAGTTCTTTTCTCAACCTTGTCCAGTCTATCATATAAACCCATCAAAGATAGTGTTTATTCCTGTTACAGTGTTTTTGATCTCTAGCATTTCTTTTTGTTCTTTCTTAGAATTTCCATCTTTCTGCTTATGTTGTTCATGTGTTCTTCTATATTGTCTACTTTATTAGAGGGCTTAGCATATTAATCAATCAATTTAAATTCCCATTCTGATAATTCCAACATCCCTACAATTTCTGGTTCTGATATTTGCTTTGTCTTTTCAAATTGTGGGGTTTTTTTCCCCACATTTTATTTATTGATTGATTGATAGCCAAAAATAGTGTCCAGGATAAAAGGAACTTTTGTAAATAGACCTTCAGTAATGTGGTGGTGAGGTGTAGGGGTGGGGGTGTAGCATTCTGTACTCCTGTGATTTAGGGCTCAGTCTCTTAGTGAACCTGTACCTCTGGACAGTGAACTTCACAAGGTTTTCTCAGTTTTTTTCTCCCCCCTGATGTGGGAAGTGTCTAGAGCGGGCTGGAACTTGATTTATTTCCCTTCCCCCCTTAGGTTCTGTTAATACCCCTGCAAGTTAAGTTCTGATTAACTAGTTTCCCCTAAGGGCAGGCCTTGATAAGCAGAGCAAAGTGCTTTTGTGTACTTCAAAATGGTTCCTTTTTCCTCCTCCTGCTGGAAGCATAAGGGAATTTTTCTTCCATATTTACTGTGGTCAAGCTCCTAGAGGAAAATCTCACAGTATTAAAGGGGTCCCCTATGACTGGGTCCCCTTGGAGTTTTTAACTCTCAGACTTTTCCACACTGAGCCTCCACCAATATGTAGCTCAAGTCAATTACAGTTCAGGTTTTCCTATCCTGGCACTGGTTCCTGCTGCAATTCCATCCATAAGTCTCTGCCCCTGTCAAGTATGACTTCCCTTATTTGCTGTCGCTCCAGTCTTGGGGGGTGAGGTCTACCCTGTGTCTTCCTCTCTCTTATAGATCTAAGAAAAATTGTTGAATTTTTATACTGTTTAGTTTTTTACTTGCTATTAAGATGGAGTGGCAACTGCTGTTCCTTACCTGCAGAACTAGAAATCGGAAGCCCAGCTTAATTTTTCCTGTTCTAGATTTTTGAATAAATGCAATCCTGCAGTATGTACTTTTGTGTAATGCTTCTTTCATTCAGCTTATTGTGCCTGAGACCCATCACTGTTGTTTGACGTATTAGTAGTACATTCTTATATTTTCAGAGTATTATTCCTTTGTATAAATGTAAGACAGTTTGTTCATTTTTGTATTATTGACATCTCTGATGTTTCTAGTTTGGGGTTATTATCAATAAAGCTGTAAAAACATTTCATGCTCTTCTTTTCATGAACATATTTTTTTTTATTTCTTCTTGGTAAACCTTAGCTAGGAATAAAAATGTCATGGTATATGGTAAGTATTTAATCTTATAAGACATTGTCAGGAGATTTCTGGTTTCAGTTTTGACATATAAGAAGCTGTCAGACTTTTTTCCAATGTAGTTGTATAGTTTTGCAGCCCACCAACAAAATTGTTCCAAATCAGCACCAAAATTTGGTGTCATTCTTTTTAAATAATTTAGACATCATGATGGGTGTCTACTGGTATCTCATTTTTTATTTTAATTTACATTTCCTTGATAATTAATAATGCTCAGCACTCTTTAATGAGCTATTGGACATTAATACACATTCTTTTGTTAAGTGTCTGTTTGATTTTTTTTCTGTTTTATTGGGTTGTTTTATTTATTATTGGGATCTGAAAGGTCTTTATATGCCATGTTCTTCATACTTTCATCTGATGTATGTTTTGCAAATATTTTCTTGCAGTCTGTGCCTTGAATATTTATTTTCTTAGCATTGTTTTTCAACAAAGATAAGTTTAATTTATGGTTAAGTCTAATTTATCAGGTGTTTTTTATTGTTACTCCTTTCTGCAAACTATAAAACCTTTATTTACTTCCATGTTGTAGGCATATTTTCATACTTTCTCCTAAAAGCTTTATGGTTTCAATATCTGAAGCATAATTGAGTTGGATTATATTGTTTGTCACACTTCCTGCCTCTTTGCCTATCTAATAATTTTTAATTTTATGCTTGCATTACATATAAAAGACTATGGAAATGTCAGACATTATCTTCCACAAGAGAGGATTCCCCATTTCCTCTGTCCGAATATATAACAAGATTTGTATCATCTCAATTCATTCAAGGACTGAGCTGAGTTAGGACTTAACTGCAATTTCACTCCACCTCCTGTTTATTTATAGTTTGGTTGTATCATTTCTACTTTTTTAAAAAAAATTTTATTGGAGTATAATTGATTTACAGTGTTGCGTTAGTTTCTGCTGCACAACAAAGGAATCAGTTATACAAGTACATATATCCACTTTTTTTTAGATTCTTTACCCATATAGGTAATTACAGAGTACTGAGAAGAGTCCCTGTGCTATACAGTAGGTCCTTATTAGTTATCCATTTTATATATAGTACTGTGTATATGTCAACCCCAATCTTTCAATTTATCCCTCCTCCTCCCCACCCCCACTTTCCCCTCTGGTAACAGTAAATTTGTTTTCTATATCTGTAACTCTATTTTTGTTTTGTAAATTAATTCATTTTACCATTTTTTTAGATTCCACATATAAGCAATATCATATGATATTTGTCTTTCTCTGTCTGCTTATTTCACTTAGTATGACAATCTCCAGGTCCAGCCATGTCACTGCAAATGGCATTATTTCATTCTTTTTTTCTGGCTGAGTAATATTTCATTCTTTTTTCTGGCTGAGTATATATGTACCACGTCTTCTTTATCAATTCCTCTGTTGATGGACATTTAGGTTGCTTACATGTCCTGGCTATTGTAAACAGTGCTGCAATGAATATTGGGGTGCATGTATTGTTTTGAATTATGGTATTCTCTGGATATATGCTCAGGAGTGGGATTGCAAAATCATATGGTAGCTCTATTTTCAGTTTTCTAAGAAATCTCCATACTGTTCTTCATAGTGGCTGTATCAATTTACATTTCCACTAACAATGCAAGAGGGCTCTCTTTACTCCACACTCTCTCCAGCATTTATTGTTCATAGATTTTTTAATGATGGCCATTCTGACTGGTGTGAGGGAATACCTCACTGTAGCTTTGGTTTGCATTTCTCTAATAATTAGTGATGTTGAACATCTTTTCATGTGCTTTTTGGCCATCTGTCTGTCTTTTGATTGAGAACTTGGCAGGTCCCCCACTCCAAGGGTTGGAGCTTATCTATCTTCTTTGTCCACAGTGGTTAGTATCCTGAGGCCAGCTGTGTTTTTATGTGTAGTAGGCTCTCTCTAATAGGATTTTGTCTCCAAGCACCCCAAGGCAGCAGAAAAATTTACTCTTTTAGCTTTTGTCCCTGTTTTTGCCCACCATAAACCATACCAGAAATCTCATGCGAAAAAGTGGTGTTACATTTGGAGCTCTTCTAATTTTCAGTCTTGCCATTGTCATTCTCTGCCAGTTTCTCTTTCCTGCAGTAGAGTATCCTTGGTTGGGCTCAGCATAATTCTCTGTCCACCATCACCTTTGAGAAGATGATGGCTGGATCTCTTCAGCACCTCCCTCACTGGAAGGGTCTTTTCCTCACTGGACTTTTAGTTTATGTAGTCTTCTGAAGTTTTCAGAAGTTTCCAAAGCTTTTCAAATATAGTATTTGCAAGTTTTCTGTGTTTTGATGTGTTACAGTAGGAACACTCAGCTGTCATAATCTATTGTAGTTTATGCATATGTAGAAGTCAATGGTATTACTTGAAATTTTTTATTCTTATTATTTTTTGCTGGTATACTTGGTAAATTTTTATTGAGTGTTAAACATTTTATATTAAAAATTCTAAATGCTCTGAATGATGTTAACTTCCAGTAGAGATTTACTTTTGCTTCTGACAAATTATTAGAACAAGTATAAATTCACCCTGATTCAGTATGGGTTTGACCTGATTTGAAACTAAGTTCTATCTCTTGAGAGAAGGTCTATTTCCAATTTATACTTTCTCCAAGGAACTTCCTTAGCTGTTTTTCCAGGGCGTCTTCTCCTTAGCAGTCCTTAGATTCTAATTTTTTATTACTGTCAAATGTTCTGCTTAGCTCCCCAGTCTTTAGCCATCATTTACTATTGAGTTTCTCAGTCTCTTAGCTACTTCTTAGAATCTAGCAAATTCCTCCAGGGGGAAACAATGAATGTTTGATTTAGTTCTCTGAGCTTGCCTTTCTCTGGGACTTTTGTCCCCAAATGCCAGCTACCTTAAGAGTTCTTGGGTGCTTTCATTCACATTTTTTTAAGTTGTTATTTTATTCTTCTTGCTCTTCATTGAAGAATTTGTCTAGTTTGTCACTGCCAAAGGCAGAGGCATACTCTCTGACCTTTTATAACCTAGGGTTTTTTAATTCTTTCCAGGTCAACAAACTGAATGTTTTAAGCTATTGAGTAAATATTGCTGGGCCTTTCAAATCTCAAATATAGTCTTTCCCTAAGTCTCACATGCTTCCATCATTTTGGAAGAGTTAAACAGCCATATAGATGATCTTACAAGTAACCAAGTTTTATACTTTATATTTTCTTAGTTCCTCTTCATACACATCAATTCACAGCCATGGCCACATCATAAATCTTGTTATCATATGAAATTTTTATACTTCTGAAATCTTAAAATCCAGTACTCAACCTTCTGCCTTTTATCTTCAGCTTGTTCACTTCCTCAATCTTGCTACATCTGTTATGAATTTCAAAGGGTTTTTTGATTCTCCAATTTCCTCAAAGCTTCACAGCATTTTCTGAATTCAGTTTCTATAATGTTAAACTTGTACAACATGTTTATTAATTCAAAGAAAACTTTTTTTTTTTTTTTTGCAGTACGCGGGCCTCTCACTGTTGTGGCCTCTCCCGTTGTGGAGCACAGGCTCCGGACGCGCAGGCTCAGCGGCCATGGCTCACGGGCCTAGCCGCTCCGTGGCAATGTGGGCTTTTCCCGAACCGGGGCATGAACCTGTGCCGGCAGGCGGACACTCAACCACTGCGCCATGAGGGAAGTCCAAAGAAAACTTTTTTTATAATAATTCTGAATATCTTAACATGGATAAATTCCAAAAAATCCTCTCTCTGCTCAAGTCTGTAGACATTTTCTAAAAAACATCAGCATTATAGTAATTACTACTACTACAAATTTGATGCCTTTAACATTATAAGTCTTAAAAAAGTTTGTGTTTACCTTTTAAACAAAGGTTATCTGGGTGCCACTTGCCAGTTCAAATACTAGGAATCTAATGATTATGTGTGTGCAGGGAATGATGGGCAAAGTTGAGACTACTACTGAGCCATAAAATATAGATAGAACCCAGTATCACAGAAAACACAAACAGGTAACTGAGAAAGAATCAGGCAAGTTTTAGACAGTAAAACATAGGCTGCATGTAGGGGGAAAAAATCAGTAAGATTGGCAAGAAAGAATAGAAAGGAACTTATAGATATTTTGAAATATTAGAAAATTATCTTGGAATTTTAACGTCAAAGAATTTTATACCTGGAGTAACCACCTAGAATTTATGGCTTATTAAGGTTATTTTAATATGTGTTTTAAAAAGACTATATATGATATTACTGAGAGAAAAAATCTTACGTTATTTATTTTTTTCTGTTTCTGAATCCAATAAAATGCCTTAATCTTACTCAGCACTTAACACAGATTTATTGTATCAAACTGAAAATGAACTCTTAGCTGTATTTAAATGCAGTCAACAGCTTCATTTCCAAGCTAAGGCTTACAAGACTACATTTCAAAATTTGACTTATATCATTATAAACACCTAAATATGTAAACTGAGAAGAATATTTGAGTAAAATGTAATAGCTTCATATTATACAAGCTAATCTGTAAAGCATGTTTTCAAATTGAAAAACTAGGTGTATAACTTTCTTTGATGAGGAAAAGGAAAAATAAATAAAGCTTGTAAGCAGACACATGTCTATTTACTCTGTCTAACAAAGGAATATTAGATATCCAGTAAGCAGGTGTGATGAAAAACAGTTAATAATTTTGATGTATCTAGGAAGCTTCTTCATTAGAGATAGAAATTTGGAAACCTGGGATAAGATTCTATCTGCAACTTATTAGCTATATGACATCAATAAATCCTGATCCTATAGGATCTCAATTTTCTCAATTTGTAAGATGGAGAAATGACATTAATGATTGTGAGAATTAAATTCGATAATAATATGATATGTCTAATCCTATACTTGCACATAGTATATGTACAAGGAAAATTAGGAAGTAGAGAAATAATCTAAAAGTAGTAAATGTATCATTATCATTAGTAAATAAGTACCAAAACTGGGAAATAAGAATTATGTAGGAGCATTGTGAATGAGACAGTTGATGAGTACAGAGTCAGTAATATCTCCTTAGATGTTATTTTTCAGAATAAGCTAAAGTATGACACAAAGGAGCTGTAGGCTGATATTTTGACAAAAACTAAAATCTATCCTTTGTATTTTACTCAGTTTAGCCAAAACAAATGAAACCAAAAAAATAAAGATAACAAAGAAAGAATTGATTATATGGTCTGACTAAAAAATGTGCTTAATTTATCTCATTGTGACATAATCTTAATAGCTTTATTTGAAGAAACATTTGCTTCCAACAAAAATTATAGTTTTTTGACTATCCTACAAAATGGAGATGCTAACACTGGCCTTATATACAGGGGTGTACTCATAAATATTTAATAACCTGCTTTCCAAGCAGGAAAAAGCAGTGATTTATAACATTTGCTGGGTTCAATGATGTAAATATTTCCACCACAGCTGATTTCAAGCTACAAATGTGGTGTCAACTAGCTCACAAAAAACCTGAAAATTTAACAATTGTCTCTCATGAGATAGTAAAAGCTGGCTTCAGCACACCACTGTTATTCATATCATATGGGAATGTCTAACAATTTATACTTAAAAAGTTTATACTTACATTGTTTAACCCCACCCCTAATTTATTCCTTATGGAAATCGTATCTACATTTATTTGTATAAGCATTTTATAGCTTAATGATTGATGATTTGATAAGGTAGATTATCCTGAGGATTAGCAATAAATTAAAAAGAAAAATATTCTCTCATGGAAAAAAAAATCGAGGACTTCCTGTTATGAGTATCATGAAAAATCAGCTCAGGTTGAGATATGGGATTTGGCTTCTTTCCTTCAAATTAATAATTCAGTTAAATCGTCAGGGGCAGCAGTTCGACAGGCTTGATCTTTAAAACTAAAAAAATCCAACTTTCTCCTTAAATTTCATATTCCATAGCTAAGAACAGAGAATAAAGTTAAATAGAGGAGGATGAGACTCTTAATAAAAGAAAAAAAAAGTGCTTATGTTCTACAACCAGAATTTCTGCTTCATGTTTTAACCAAAATAGAGAGAAATTGAAACAAAAATATCGGGACTATCCAGTCAGGTTTCTATGTTGCTAATAGAGACCTCCAGGAACATGCCATGGGTAGCTTCTGCAATGTTTTCTGATGTTAGCTTTGAAGGTTCAACTTCCTAATTTAAATGTACAAAGCCTCTAAAACAGAAGACATGTCTCCAAGGGCTAGCTTGAAGGTGCCAGTCAAGTGATAGCAGGAGTTCAGTTTTGTACTGGGATTTTGTATCTTGGCACGGGGATACTGATCCTTCCTTTGGCTCTTTACAAACTTGTATTTACAATACTCAATATCCCTTTTTTGTAAAAAGTGGCACATTGGGGCAAAACATGAAAAAGGCCTTTTGTTCTCTAATAACAAAAACCTAATCCTTCCAAGATATTCAAGAGACTGACCAAGAAGCCAAGGTCGGCTCCATGACCTTGGGCAAATATTTTTTCATGTTTTTCCCTCATGGTTAACAGTGAGTTTACAGTGTGTATGCTGCCTCCTAAAGGAGTTCCTATTGTGTTTTCGTTGAATTTCTGTAATTCACTAAGGTGACATGACTAAATAGACAATTTATTTTTAAATTATTTGCAAATCAAGCAGAAGGAGGTATGCACTGTAAAAATGGAGATTTAACCTAACTTTCATGTATAAACATTATGAACCCTATTCTACAAATTCAACTGAGCAATAAGTATCAACTTCTACCTTTTTTAGAACAAATGTAATAGGACCTTGAACTTCTACTAGGTTTTTTTGAGAAAGGCTTCTAGAAATTGAGTCAGTCTTGATGTTTGTTGAAAACTGGAGCAGATTTTCAAATCCCTAAGGTGAATAGAACTGTACTTCTCACTGACTAAATCATGAGTGATTCCTTGGAGTCTGATGACAGTACTGTTCTTTGTCTCATATAATATATGAAAAATTTTATCGGATCTGAGTACTTCAGTGACTAGAGTCTACCTACTTTATGCTTACCATAGAACTATCCTCTATAGAGTCTTGCCATTTTATTGGTCCAAGACTTCAGGAAGTACTTTCTTCACTTTCTCCAACTCTCAACGTGCTAGCCTTGATTGAGTCTCTCCCTCTCTCTCTCTTTTTCTCTCTATCTCTCTCAATTTTTTTTAATCTGCTTACATTCTGTCTTTAGAAATACTTCTTTGCACTCTGTGCCTTAGCACAATTTCTATCATGAGCTGAGCCTTTGAAAAGTATATGGCAGGAAAGGAAGTAGCTTGCAAGCAACTTCTACTTTTGATCTCTAACTAAATGCAATGACCTGAATGTTTGTGTTTCTTTCAAATACGTATATTGAAATCCTAACCCTCAAAAGTGATGGTATTAATAGGTAGAGCCTTTGGAAGGTATTAAGAAGTTGGGCCTTTGGGAATTGATTAGGTCATGACAGTGGAGCTCTCAAGAAAGGGATTAATGCTGTTAGAAAAGAGATCCCACAGAGCTCCTTACTCCCTTCCACCATGTGAGGATAAAACCTTATGTCTGACCCAGAAGAGGACCCTAGTCCTACCATACTGGCACTCTTATCTTGGACTTCCAGCCTCCAGAACTGTGAGCATTAAAATTCTGCTGTTTATAAATCACCTAGCCTGTGTTATTTTGTTATAGCAGACCAAACAGACTAAGACGCTAAATTTCTCCTAAGGCAAAAGTGTATAAAAGAACCTAGAAATGTTTGTGGATGGTGTGCTTGAATACAAAGGTATATATATATAGGTGAGTGGATGGGCATACAGCTATTAAAACAATATTAATATCTCATTAAATTATCATGCTATAATCAACTTTTCATTAATTACCTATGTAGACTCACCTGAGCTATGAGGGAGGAAGATAAATAAGCAATTACAGTGGAGTGTAATGGGTATTATGAAAAGGGAAGTAGAGTAAGATGGGAAAACACTTTATGGACTTATAAATCATGTTTCTATAATACAACATAAGTCATAGAATTAGCTAAGCAATTAGTTAAGCTACACAGTCCCAGAAAAGACTTAAAGCAAGTCAACTTCTTTTGGTCAGTGGTTGTTAAACCTTATAGTCTCAGGACTTCTTTACATTTTTGCAAATGATTCAGGAACACAAAGGTGTCCTCAGCCTTGTTATTGTGAGTTATATCTATTGATATTTACATTAGATGTTAGAGCTAAGAAAATTTTACATATTTTAATTAACTTGTTGAAGAAACAATGCAAACCCCATTACACTTAAAATATATTTTTTATGGAAAAATGACTATATTTTACAAAAACAGTGATGAGTGTCACTGTATGACATGCTTCTAATCTCTTCAATGTCTGGCTTAGTAAGAGACAGCTGGGTTCGCATATCTACTTCCGTATTCAATCTGTTGCAACATTACACATCCTGTAGACTTTTAAAAGTTACATTATGCACTTATAAAAGAACGAGAGTAAAAAAGACAACTTAAGGTTAAACTTAACCTTGCTGTAGAAGAATTTTTAACTCACTAACCTTCAGAAAGCAGTTCCGGAATCCCAGGAACCCGGGGCCATACTTAGAAATTCACTGCCTTGAAAAAAAAGAAAAACCTGATAAGTGGCAGTAAATATAAAGAGGTGGTTACCTTTGTGTTTGTTGCACTACAGGTTGCAAGAAATTAGAGACTGTCAGCTAGATTTCCCTTCTATTCATTATGGAAAGAAACAGCCTTCCAAAGAAACACCCTATTTCCAATCACACAGCTTTCACTCTCAAGTCTTCCCCCTTGTAATAAGTTCTTGACTATTACAAGTAGAAGGATTTAAATACTTCCACACATATTAAATAGCATTATATCACTGACACCATTAATTTCTTTGAGCTTGACTGGATTTCCAACCTTGACAGCAAGTCATCATAGAGTATTCACAATCAGTATTGTTACCTAAACGGTGACAGAAAAATTTAATGATAGTTTAGTAGGAACACTTAAGAAAAGTGTAGGGATTTGATGGGAAGACTAAATTACTTCTACTGAGATTTGAATAAATGGTTTTACTAAAAATAGTTATTCACAGTGAATTTGTAAGAAATGTTATACTACTTATCTGTAACAGTGTGGAATGAATACAAAAGGTGTCAACCTGGTATATCCAGTTTCCCATTTAAAGCAGAAGCTGCAAAAATGCTGAGAAAACAGCAAACCATTAAAAAAAATTACTACTGGCAACCAAGACCAAGCTAATTACCACTGGTGGAAAAATGCATCATTTTGTATAAATGCATTTATTTCAATAATTATGTTGAACATGGTAAACATGAACTAAACTTGTAATGAAACCCACTGAAGTGTATAAAAGTGTCCAAACTCTGTCAGTCTAAACTCTCAAATATAAATTCAGAATTGGGAAATAATCAGATGCAACTGATAAATAATTCCTCCTTCCCCAGCACTTCTGAAAATGATAGTTTCATAGCAATTTCCTTAAGTGCTTGTCATTCATGTCTTGTACTAACTCCCATTTTATGTCAGTTATTGTTTTAAGTGAGAGATGTAAAGATCTCTACTGCATCCCTAGTACTAAGAAAAGACATGCAACAAGTAATTAACAAATATTTGTAATGACTAGGAAATAAGTAAAATATGACAAAACTTATCTCCTCAAGTAGTTCTTGGTCTAGAAAAATACACTAAGATAAATATACAGTTGTATAAATGATATACATAGAGTGTTTAGAAGCAGAGAGAATAGAGTAGGCCATTCTGTATTGTAGGAGAGTGGTATAGAGAGGATTCAGAGAGGAGTAACATATGAAAAAAAAAGAAAACTTGAATGAGACATGATGGAAATGCTTTTTCCAATTGAACAGGGAGACATAGAATCAAAATAAGTAAAACGATTCATAATAAATATCTATCTATATATATACTCATATATTAATAAATAGCACGTATAGGAAACGGTGATTTTTTTTTTCTTAATGTGACTTGTTTGCAAGAGAAACAGAGAAATTTTAGACTAGAAATATTGACAAAAGGCAATTGTGATCACCATAAAATTGCATCCTAAAGTACTAAGGTACTAAGTAAATAGTGGGCATGGAATGCTCTGTGAGCATTTGTGATTGTGAGCATTTTAGAACTATTATCAATAGGTTTCGAAGATCTAAGACCTATTGAGGAGTACTCAAATGACACTATTATGATAACATTGGTGTTATAATAAATGGTTCCAAAGAAAAGAATGTGAATTTTTGTGATCAGCTAATGATGTGTACTAAAATAAGTTTGAAATTTGGAATTTGAGTAAATGAATATTCATAAATTCTTTACTCCACCTTAAGTAAACTAAATCCAGACTCTTTAAGGTTGAACACTATAAGGAAAAATTTAAATATTGAATTATACCTCCACCAAATACCTCTACTGAGTGTCTATTTCATAAAGCATTATTATTATTCACATATGTGTCTGTCTGTTCTGGTAGACATTAAGGGTTTGGGAGGTAGAAACCTTGCTTATTTATCTTTTAGTACCTGGGCCCAGAATTTTCAGGTATCTAAAAAGTGCTCAATCAATGTTGGTTGAATGAAATCTATGACTTTTCCATGGTCCTCAGGATCTAAACCTTTTACAGTCTTTCATCAGCTATTCTCAAACAGTCATGGTATGTGCAAATTGATTTACTATCTCTGTGAATTTTGTTTTTCAGCTAGAGTTGTTGAGTCCCTCATTCCGAGAAAGCCAATGTGGTTCATATGAAAACTAGTTTTTGTTTTCCTCTAAAAGAGTTGTAAACTAGTGGATAAAGTCAGTGTGATAAATGATTCAGGAATGCCTTTAAAAGACTGCAAGACTGTATTAGTTGTGTTATAATAGTGATGAATCACACTGAATACTTCTTTCATAAGGAAAGAGTTAGATACATATTATATATAAGAGAAACATGATTTGACTGGCACTATAATCCAATGTTAAGTACCATGACACTCTAAATGGGGTTTTTACTATATTACTGTTTTTATTTGCACTTATAAAAAAAATCCAAACATTTTACAATATGGTTCACCTCGTTTCCTTTGTAATAAATCTCTTTGCCAATAACAAAGAATTATGTACAGTTTGGTTTTGCATTTATGAATAATAATTTAATTTAGACACATGTAAAAGATTAAGGCTTGGAGCTCATTAAACCTGAATATGAGCATTTAGACAGAGCATCTCAAAAAATAGCTTTTGAATGGCCCAAACCATATCATATATATTAAAGCTTTGCTGCACATTCTGCATCTTTGATAGCAAAGATAAAATTTGCCTTGAAATGTTGTCAATTTATATTGCGGTAAAATATACACTATGCAAAACACTATAAAAATAATGTGCTGTCTGGCCTTTCTGGCAATATATGTATACAAATGAGTGCTGTCATTGTATTACATGTCAGCACATTTGGTAAACTGATTTTTTGCATGATGATGTCTAATTTCAGGATGCAGATGACACCTGCCTTGTACAGTTTTCAGAAGGAGCACAAAATTGCTTTATTGGCAAACACATTTGGATAAGAAGATGTTTGCAGTGCAAAGTTTCTCTCACTTACATTCTAATAGAATGTTATGCTTTAAATCCATATTGACTTTGTTAATGTTGAAAAAGTGCAGTATTAAATAACTTATAAGCTTGTTTGCATGAGTTAAATCATTAGCTTCTTTTCCAGGAAGCAGATCTATAATTACAAATGACTCGTGTATTTTCCATTTCTTAAAACATCCAAGAGAATTAGCAAAGATCTACACCAAAAAAATAAAGAACGTATCAGCTCATATTTCCACAAATATTGCTAGATAAATTATGACATAGCTGAAATCATATTGGCCCATCCATCTGAGAAGCCTTTGCTAATAATCTATTTGTGTCACTTGCTAGTTTTTAGCAAACAACACAATCTCTCTGAACTTTTATTATTCAACCGATACAATGGCATTAGGAGCAATTATTTTGTACGATTATTCTGAGGATCATGTTTTGAATGCTAGTAAATAACTTAAAATAGACTGACTTTAACATTCCAGTGCAGTTTTTATTAGTAGCAATACATTTTGAAATTGTTTATTTTACACAGACATTAGTAAATAAATGAGTAAACTAGGTATATTTTTAATTATACAATTTCTCAGACTATGGCATTATTATTTCTGACTATGTTTTGTTGCACTTTGTTTCCATGTCAGCCTCCGTATAGATTATAAGTGTAAGGATTAGGGTAAAGTCTAATTTTGTGGTTGTTGTGTCATCAGAACTTAGCACAATTCTTGACACAAAATAGATATTCGATAAATGCCATTGCCTGTAAAGGCAATTCACTTTCTTTACTTTTTTATTATTATTATTATTTTTGCGGTACGCAGGCCTCTCACTGTTGTGGCCTCTCCCGTTGCAGAGCACAGGCTCCGGACGCACAGGCTCAGCGGCCATGGTTCACGGGCCCAGCCGCTCCACGGCATGTGGGATCTTCCCAGACTGGGGCACGAACCCGTGTCCCATGCATCGGCAGGCGGACTCTCAACCACTGTGCCACCAGGGAAGCCCTCTTTCTTACTTTTAACGTTAAAGTCTGGTAAAGCACTTAAAGCATAAGAAAGGAAAACAAAACAAATACATTTTGAAAAAGACATCAACTGACCTGCTATACTGACAAACAGCATTTTCTCAGAACTTTCAATTCAAGTACTATACTTACAAAATGAAAAGTATTCTTCAAAGAAGCTCAGAAGCACTAGTGCACAAAAGGGATTTATTGTTTCAATTGGAATTTTTACAAGGTCATTGGGGAGAAAGAAAAAAATCCATGTTTTCACTATTATGTACAAACTTTATCTGTTAAGGATGCAGTTTAAGTAGAAAGCTATATTTTCAAAAAGAGCTAAAAGATTTGTATATTAGAAATGTAAGTGAAAAAGAATGTGACAATATCTTAGGGATTCTGCAGCCTAGAAAATGTTTATTGGATACAAACCTCCTGAAGTGTGGTTGACATACTCAATATTCAGCAGAATTACAGTGCTACCCCTGGAAGAAGTCAAGAAAAAAAGCATAGAATTCCAGATATTCTAAGTAGAACCACTTCTTATTCAGCATCCATACCTCCACCACTGAAGCTCGTGTGTTCCTTGGACCAGGAAGGAGTCCCAGGTATGCAGGTGCTTTGTATAAGATCTCTGGTTTCCTAGATTCCGTGTCACTGTTGGAACAAGTGAAAAAGTAGTCCCAGAGTTCTGCATGCTTCTAGCAAGGTCCTAACCAATCCCTTCACAAAATAACCTCAACTAACCAATTCTAGAGGCATCTATAAGAATAATATTAAATCCTTTGATCACCCTCTGTGTAAATCCCATCAAGACACCCAGGATTACCAACTTGTTCTACATATTCCCTATTGCCTATCCTCCAAAGGCACTGACCACATCCATAGGCACTCTTCACCTCCTGACACCATTACAGTGTACTTTCTGGAACTCTTAATTAATAAGCAGTAAAATCTTGAAACTTTCAACTCAAAGTCTTCTTAAATATCTTGATGGATTTTTGCACCCTGACCACCAAGTCTGAGGTGACATAGGTGTCTTTCTTGTTATTCACTATCACTTCCAGACTTTCTTCCCTAAAAATCTAAAATGTTTCACCAAATTAAATCACCTTCTTCCACTTTGCAATCCTCCAAAGACCCTTTAACTACAGCTTCTGATTCCTCGATCATTGTAAATTCTGGCTCACTGCCGTTCTCTGGAATCCCTCCTAACATAATTTTCAGTAATTCCAGTACCCAGATAGATTATATTTCTAATACTTTCACATTTCAACTACCTTGATTTCTGTTCCCTTCAATGACCTTGTCTATCTCCCTTTCTCCACAATAAATTGTTATTTTCATACCACAGAACTTCCTCAATCTCACATTACTTTAATCTCAATTTTGAGTCCTCTAACTTCTAACCATAAATTCATAATAGTTTACTCTCCCAAGTACTTTAACTCAACATTTCTTTCACACCAACCTTCCTTATTAATTGCTTTTCAACCCTCTTATCTTTTTACTTCCCTCCTTTCTAGCTTGAAGTAAGATTAATTATTATAATTACTTCCTTTCAGACAACCTCAGTTCCCTTGGCACTTTTTTGCTACTTCTTATTCACCTGTCAAAACCATAACTCTAAAAAAATAATTATGCTGACTGTTCTCACTTTGAAATCATAACCACGAACCTCAAGTGGATCTTTAATGATGTGAGCAATCATATTGCATTTCCCTTTCAGTCTCTCTTTTGCTCCCTTAGACTTTAATTTTGTATATTCTCCAGTTTTATTACGCATGAAACTCCTCTTTCTAAAACGTCAAAATTATTTGATGATCTTGTGTCAAGTGAAGTTGAAAAATGGAATTTAGATCTTGCACAAGTTCACATCTACATTTACCCACCCACTTAAATCTATGTTCACTCTCCAACTTATTCCTCTTACTGGAGATAAATTGCCCTTGTTCCTAAGTAAAGCCAAGCCTTCTGCATGTGTACTAGATTCCATCTTCTAATACATTTCAAAAATATACCTCCAGGAATTCTCCCACTTCTTTTGCATCATCATCATTTACTTTCAACTAGATAATTCCTATCAGATTACAAATGCTTTATTTGTCTCCATTAAAAACCATTTAAAACCTTTCTAAACCTTACAATTTTCTCTAATTACTGCCTCATTTCTCTGCTTCCATATGTAAGAAAACTTGCCCTGCTTCTCTTTCTACTCTTCTTTTGTAAAGTATTAAAATTTAGATATTATTTACACAAAAATATAAAATAAATGTATGGTTTAAAAAATTATTTTAGCACAAACCTGATTATGACTATACATGTCAGAGAATAGAAATTTGCCAGATACTCAGAAGCTCTCCACAGTAGCCTCTCAATCACCAACACCTCCTTCCATCCTAGGAGTTACTACTATTTTGACTCTAACTGTAACCACTTTCTTACTTTTCTATTCTTTTTGAATTATTGGCTTTGCCCTCCCCCTCTACAGAAATGCTATTTTGAATTTTACCAATGACTTCCTTGTTGCTAAACCAATGAGTCCTCATCTTAGTTAATGGATTACTGTTTGACTATTAATATCTATCTATTCTTGAACACCACATTCTCTCTTCTGCCTTACTTCTGTCCACTCAGTCTCCTTTATTGCTTATTCTTATCTTGCTGACATTATTATTATTATTAAAAACATCTAACAGAAATCTGCCCTCTCAAACTTGTAAGTATATAGCACAGCTTTGTTAAATATATGCACATTATTGTACAGAGGTATACAGAACTTTTTCATCTCACTCAACTCAAACTCTATGCTCATTGAACAGCAACTTCCCATTTCCTCTAGTTCCTGGCAACTGTTATTTTACTTCCTCCTTCTCCAGGTTTGACTATTTTAGCTACCTTATATAAGTGGAATTATGCACTATTTCTCCTGTAACCGGCTTATTGTCTTCAAGGTTTATCCATGTTGTAGCACATGTCAAGATTTCCTTCTTTTTCAAGGCTGTTTTATATGACACTGCATATTTATACCACATTTTCCATATTGATTCATCCATTGATGAACTTTTAGGTTGTTTCTACCTCCTGCTATTGTAGATAGAGCTGTAGTGAGTGTGGGAATGCAAATATCATTTCAAGATCCTGTTTTCAATTATTTTGGATAAATATCCAGATGTGGGATTGCTGGATCATATATGGCAGTTTTATTATTAATTTTCTGAGGAACCACTGTATTGTTTTCCATAACAGCCACACCATTTTAGAGTCCCAGGAACAATGAACAAGAATTCTGATTTCTTCTCATCCTCACCAGCATTTGCTGTTATTTTTTTTTATAATGACCATCCTAACAGATATGAAGTGATATCTCATTGTGACTTTGATTTGAATTTCCTTTGTTTTTTTTTTAATTGAGGTATAGTTGCTTTACAATGTTGTGTTAGTTTTTGCTGTACAATGAAGTAAATATATGTATACATATATCCCCTCCCTCCCACCCCACCCCCATCCCAGCCATCTAGATCACAATAGAGCACCGAGCTGAGCTCCCTGCCCTATATAGTATGTTCCCACTAGCTATCTGTTTTACGCATGGTAGTGTATATATGTCAATCCCAGTTTCCCAATTCATCACACTCTCCCCTTCCCCCCACCTTGTCCACACTTCCATTCCCTACATCTGAGTCTCTATTCCTGTCCTGCACATAGGTTCATCTCTACCATTTTTCTGGATTCCACATATATGTGTTAATATATGATATTTGTTTTTCCTTGATAATTAATAATCTTGAGCATTTATTTCATATAGCTGTTGGTCATTTATATGTCTTCTTTAGAGAAATATCTATTTAATTACTTTGCACATTTTTTAATTGGGTTATTGGTTTTTTGGTTATTGGTTAATTGTTATTGAGTTGTAGGAGTTTCTTATATATTTTAGATATTAACCTTGTACCAGATAGATAGTTTGAAAATATTTTCTCTGATTCTGTAAGTTACCTTTTTACTCCATTTATTTTTTTTTTCCTTGCTGCCCAGAAGCTTTTAAGTTTGATGTAGTTTAATTTATATAATTTTGCTTTTTCGGCCTGTGCTCCTGGTATCAAATCCCAGAAATTATTGTCATGACAAATGTAGAGAAGCTTTTCATTTATCTTTTCTTCTATAAGTTTTATAGTTTATGGTCTCACATTTAAGTTTTTAACCCACTTTAAGTTGATTTTTGTGTATGATGTAATACAGGGTTTGATTTCATTATTTTTCTGTGCCTATACAGTTTCCCACTACAGTTTGTTGAAGAGAATGTCCTTTTCCCACTATGTATTCCTGGTATCTTTGTTGAATATTAGCAGACCATATATGCATGGGTTTATTTCTAAGCTCTCTATTCTGTTCCATTGTTCTATATGTCTGCCTTTATGCCAGGGCCACACTGTTTTGATTATGTAGTATTACATAATATGTTTATGTAATATGTAAAATTATGTACATGTAGATTACATAATATGTTTTGAAGTCAGGAAATGTGATGCCTCCAGCTTTGTTCTTCTTTCTCAAGATTACTTTGGCTATTTGTAGTGTTTTGTGTTCCCATATAACAGAATTATATTTTTCTATTTCTGTAAAAAAAAACAAAGAGATTTCTATACACTTTCCATTGAATTTGTGGATCAGTTTGGGTAATGTGGACATTTTAACAATATCAATTCTTTCAATCCATGAACATGGAATTTCTTGCCATTTTATTTTTGTCATCTACATGTTCAATATTTACTGTTTTCAGTGTACATACATTTCACCTCCTTGGTTAAATTTATTTTTAAGTATTATTTCTTTTTTTTAATGTTCCAACATTCATTTATTCATTTGTTCATTTCATAAACATTTATTTAATATTTACTATATTTCAAAGCCTTGGCTAGGAACTGTGAATATTATGAGGCAGAAGGATACAAACAATCATGTATTAACCTTAGACTGCAACAGGTATAATGACCAGCAAAGTGCAGTGTACAATGGGGCATAGAGAAGAAATTGATCATGTCTGTGTTTGAGGGACAAAAAGAGGGTAGGGACAGGCCTTATGGGGGAAGAAAGGCTTGAGAAAAGGCTTGGAACACAAACAGCTCAAGTGTCTGGTTGACAAAGGAATGGATGATGGAAAGTAGTCAAGAGAGAATCTGGTGTATACAAAGACTAGAACCAGAGGCAGCATGGAGATCCCATGTGGGGGAATGGGAAGAAGTGGTGCAGGTGTAGAAGGCAAGAGCCAGAGGAAAGAACGATTTTTTTATACCACCCTAAGGACCTTAATGGAGAAGCCATAAAACGGTTTTAAACAAGGGAATGACACTTTGATTTCTAATTGCTGTTCTAAAATGAACAGATATGAATACCTGTATAGGTAGATGATTGATAGATGATAGATAGATAGATCTATTTATGTACAGTTCTCCATTCAAATAAGCTGGTCTGAATAAGGTATGTATGCTGCCACTGAAAACAAAGAAAATGAAGATAAAGATGACAACTCTTTTCCTTAGTGAACATAAGTGCCCCTTCACTTAGTTTTTTTTTTTTTTTAATTTTTATTTTATATTGGAGCATAGTTGATTAACAATGTTGTGTTAGTTTCTGGTGTACAGCAAAGTGATTCAGTTATACATATACATGTATCTATTCTTTTTCAAATTATTTTCCCATTTTAGGTTATTACAGAATATTGAGCAGCGTCCCCTGTTGTATGTGGTATGTCCTTTTGAGATTGACATGTACATGCTGCTATATTTAAGTATTACTTCTGTTTGATGCTACATTAAATGTGATTATTTTCTTGATTTTCTTTCTGTGTAGCTCATTGTTAGTATATAAAAACACAACTGAGTTTTGTATGTTGATTTTGTATCCTGAAATTTTGTTGAATTCATTTATTATGTCTAATAGTTTTTTTGTGAAATCTTTAGGATTTTTACATATCAGATTATATACTGTGTTAACAGAGATAACTACTTCTTTTCTGATTAGAATGTTTTTATTTTATTTTTTTTTCATGCTTAATTGCTCTATCTAAGACTTCCCGGACTATGTTGATTAGAAGGGACAAGAATGGAAATATTTGCCTTGTTCCTAATCTTCTAGGAAATATTATTGAGTATGACGTTAGCTGTGGTCTTTTCACCTAAGACCTTCATTATGTAGAGGTAATTTCCTTCTATTCCTAGTTTGTTGACAGTTTTTATCAGGAAAGTGTGTTGAATTTTGTCAGATTTTAGTACTTCTATTGAGATGATCAAATGATTTTTATCCTTCATTCTATTAACGTGGTATATCACACTTATTGATTTTTGTATATTGAACTATGCTTGCATTCCATGGATAAATTCCACTTGGTATAATCCTATTTAATTCGTCTTGCTATTAATTTGCTTCAGATTTTTATACCTACAGTTGATCCTTGAATAATGCAGGGGTTAGGGGCACTGACCCTCTATGCACTTGAAAATCCATGTATAACTTTTGACTCCCCAAATTCAACTACTAACAGCCTATTTTGACTGGAAATCTTACCAATAACATAAACAGTTGATTAATACATGTTTTGGGAATTCCCTGGTGGTCCATTGGTTAGGACTCTGTGTTTCTACTTCAGGGGGTCTGAATTTGATCCCTGGTCAGGGAACCAAGATCCTGCAAGCAGCATGGCCAAAAAAAAAAAAAAAATACATGTTTTGTATGTTACATGTATTATATTCTGTATTTTTAAAGCAAGTTAGAGAAAAAATGGTATTAAGATTACCATAAGGAAGAGAAAATTTACAGTAGTGTACTGCATTTATCAATACCATAAGTTCACAAGGTCTTCTCATAAGATGAATGGTCTGTCAGCACCTACATCAATATTTTCTTATATGATACAAAACACTGTAGATGTTATAAGTATTGCTAACATTAAACATCAAAAATGAAAAGCTACTGTGAAAAATAAATTAATATTTATTTACAGGTGTAAGGTTTCATGCATTTATAATGAAGAAGGCAGCAATATGATTGCTTTATGGTAGCCTAGTGTAATCGATCGAATAGCTTCAAGGTAGCCTACCCTATACACTAATGAAGGAATTGTTATAAAATTTTTATGGCATACAGCCTTACAGTCATTTTCATAATACAGCATTGGACAATTGTAACATTATTTTAAACATCTTACTTGTGATGATAGGCTGATATGCGGTTTCTCCAACTACAAGAGAGAGATACATATTGTATGGTAATGTAATTATTTGAAAGCTAAATATAAAACAGTAAAAACTAACACATTATTAATTTTATATTAAATATCACTCACTTTATGCTTATGTAAGGATAGGCTTTCCACTTCAATACAAGTCTTTAGAGGATATTCTACAAGATGCAATGTTTGGCAATGATGATGATGATGATATAAAAATGTCTCATACAGTTCTTGTGGTAGAGTTATTAGATTTTCATGTGAAGATGCTCACACACATACACAACAGATAAGTTTGTTAACTGCAGTGTGATGATTATTAACTGTTCATTAAATGGAAGTGGATCATCATAAAGGTCTTCATTCTCATCATCTTCACATTGAGTAAGCTCAGGAGGAGGAGGAAGAGGAGGGGTTGGTCTTGTTGCCTCAGGGGTGGCAGAGGCAGACGAGGTGGAGGAGCTGGAAAGTGAGGCAGGAGAGGCAGGCACACTTGGTGTAAATTTACAGAACTAGATTGTAATTGCTGTCTGAATTTTTTGACTTTTCGTTTCTCTAAAAATGTCTCTATACAGTATCAATCCTTCTTCCATCTTTTGCTTAAGTTTCAGTGCCCATATCATAGAAGAGTCCATGTCATAACAGAAGCCAAAAGCAGTCTTGAATAATTAGAATGCTTCTTCCAGATTGTCTAATGTCAATTTGTTTTCTGCTGCTGCTTCTAAGTCTTCATTGTCTGGCACTGGTTCAGAAGGATGCATCTCCATCAAGTTGTCTTCTCTTAATTCCTCTAGCATAGCATCTATTAGTTCTTGAATTTCTCTAAGATGCATATCTTGAAATCCTTCAGCCCCCAGCTTTTTTGCCATATCCACAACTCTTTCACAGTTTCCTTGATTGGCTCTGTCATAAATCATGTGAATAATCCATGCACAACACCTGGGCACAGTTTTCTTTGGCAGGAATTTATTTTTTCAGGCTTGATGGCTTTTACAGCTTTTTCTATAACAACAATAACATCTTCAGTGGTGTAATCCTTCCAGGTTTTTTTTTTTTTTTGATGTTCTCTTTATCGGGGTTCTCTCCCATACTGTTGACAATCCTTTTCATAAAGCACCATGAGTAATGAGTCTTAAAGGTCCTTATGAACTTTTGATCTAGAATCTGAATTTGAGATATGTTTGGGGGCGAGTAGACAGCTTCCATGCCTTTGGTGTTGAGCACATGGGGCTCTGGATGGCCAGGGGGCATTGTCCAATATCAAAAGAACCTTAAAAGGCAGTCCCTTACTGGCAAGGTACTTCCTGACTTCAGGGACAAGGCATCAATGAAATCATTTCAGAAAAAGGGCTTACATTGTCCAGGACTTCTTGTTGTACAACTAAAAGACTGGCAGCTGGTGCTTATCTTTTCCTTTCAAGGTTCAGAGGTTAGCAGCTTTATAGATAAGGGCAGTCCTGATCATAAGCCGGACTGCATGTGCACAAGCTTAGAGTTATCCTGTCCCTTCCTGTCAACAGAGAGTAAAGACAGTTTTACCTCTTTCTTTTCAAGCTGCATAATGTTAATTATTTGTCTTAATTATTTATTCATTTATTTTGTTTTATTGCACTAGATAAGACCTCCAGTTTAATGTTGAATAGACATAGTGAGAGCAAAGATTACTGCCTTATTTTTGATTTTAAGGAAAAAAATTCAGTCTTTCACCACTAAATATGATGTTAAATGTATTTAATTTTGTTGTAGATACACTTTATCAGGTTAAGGACATACCCTTCAATCCCTTCATTGCTAGGAATTTCAATTCTGAGAAAACTGTCAATTTTGTCAAATGCTTTTTCTTCAGATATTGAGATGATTATATGGTTTTGTTTTTATTGTGTTTTCAATATGGTGAAATACATTGATTTTTAAATACTAAGCAATATTATATTCCTGAGATAAATACTACCTGATCATGATTTATTACACTTTTTTAAAAATGGCCTGAACTCAACTTGATAATCATTTGTTAAGTATTTTTTACTCATTAAGAATATTGGCCTCAAGATTTTCGTTTTGTTTTGTCATGTCCTTGTCTTTTTCAAAAAAGTCAGGTAGTGTATGATAAAACTTATTTGTACATATTCTTTACTCTTCTATTATCTATAAGCATTTTAGTAAGATTGATGTTAACATTTTCTTAAATGTTTGATAGAATTTATCACTGAAGAAATATAGACTGGAAGTTTCCTTTGTGGAAAGATTCTAAATGGGAGATTGAATATTTTAATAAATGGATGAATATATGGGTTTTGAGATTATTTTTGACTCACTTTTGGTAATTTGTTGACTTTAAAAAATGCACCTATTTTATCTAAAGTTGTCAAATTTATTGGAAAATATTGTTCTTAATATTCAGTTATATTTTAATGAAGTATAGCTCTCTAGTGATTCTTCTTTTTTATTTCTGTTAAAAATGTATCAATGTTATTGATATTTTTGAAGAAAAAGACTTTCTCTACTTTTTGTTTGTTTCCTATTTTGAGCCCCATTCTTATCTTTTAAAAATTATTTTTCATCTACTCAGTCTGGACTTAATCTACTCTTAATTTACTCTTCTGTCCTAGATAGTAAATGTAGAAATGCATATAGTTTATGAGACCTTTTTTCTTTCTAATACAGGCAAGAATATTATACATTTCCCTATAAATATTTCTATAATCACATCCTACTGCCATTGGATGTGTTTCATGTTTCTATGTCTATTCAGTTTAAAATAAATTATAATTATTCTTGTGATTTTTTTCTTTTAGCTGTCTATTATTGATTTCAAAATATTATCCCCCCCCATGCAGTTCTAATTTATTTCAAATTTACTTCCCTTTTGGTAAAAATAACATTCTCTGTATTATTTAATACTTTTTAATTAGTTTAGACCTTCAGGGTTGATATATTCCTTTTTAGTAAAAGTACTCTGCACAGTTCAAAAAAAGTGCATTCTACTGTTATTGTATAGAGTATTTGTTTCTTAAAATATTTTATAACCCTTCTGATTTTCTGTCTACCTTTGATTTCATTACTGAGAGAAGAGTTTTTATTTCTTCTACTACAGAGATGAGTTTTTCTATTTTATTCTGTCGGCATTTTTATGGCATATGATATTAGGTACATAGGCATTTAATATTGCTTTATCTTCACGATAAAAAAGAATACTTTATTAATTTGAAATACCTCTATTTTTGGTGATTTTTCTTATTTTGGAGGCACTTTTGCTGGATAATAATATGGTTACTCCAGCTTTAATGGCTAATGTTTGCATAATATAATTTTTAATTCTTTTTTTATTTTTTACAATATATCAAGTGGAAGTTTGTAAACAGAATATAGTCAGATATTGCTTTCTTAACATAATTAGAAAATCTCTCCTTCATAATTGGAGGATTTAGAACATTAAACATAGTGTAATTATTTATGTGATTTGGCTTAAATCTATCATCTTCTATTTGCATTTTTAAATTTTTTTCCATTTGATTTCGATTTTATTTTTCTAATTTTGTCTGCCCTTTGTTTGAATGAGTTGAGTGTTTTAAGGATTTCATTTTAGTTCTTTATTTGATTATGGGGTATATTTGGATTTTTTATATTTATTTTTTGTTTCACTGCTTCAAATGTGCATACTTATTACAATTAAAATAAAAGTATGCAATGTCACATATAATCTTAGACAATTGCAGTGGTATATTTCAAAATTCTCCTTCCCATTCTTTATGCTATTTTTTCAGATATTTATATATATTATGTATATTATATATAATAAACTCACTTTCCATTAAAATAGTATTGTAATAATATTTTTCCTTAAAAGCCAATATATATTGAAGAAATTTCAAAAAAGAGAAAACATATTTTATGTTATTTATATTTACCTTTTGTAGAGTTCCTCATTCTTTCATATAAATTTAAATTTCCATCTGGTATTCTTCCTGAAGAAAGCACTTTATCATTTCTTACAGTACAGGACACTACTGATGATTTTCTCATCTTTTGCCCCTGAAAAAAAGTCTTTACTTTACAATAACTTTTTGAAGAATATCTTTTTTGGTAGTAAAATTCTAGATTGCCATTTTTTCTTCTTTTTTAGAAAAAAAAATGTTGTTTTTTAAAAAACATCTTTAAAGATGTTGTTCAATTCCCTTCTTGCATAGTTTATGATGAAAACTGTGTTGTGTGTCTTCATTTCTCTGCACATAGTATGTAATTTTATCCTTCCTCTTATTCTTTTTTCTATTTTTTCCTTGTTTCCAGAAATTTATAATCTGCCTGGACCATTTTATTTTCTTTAAGTGTACACTGTCTGAAGGTATATAGGTTTCAACAAATTTTTTTAAAAGGTTGTTATTAAACTTGATATTGTCCCATGTTTTCACTAAGGTTTTGTTCTTTTTTTCTTTTTTTAATTCTGAGCTTTCATTTGGATAGTTCCTATTACTTTGTCTTCAAGTATTATGATCTACATCTTCAGCAATATATTTTTAAATTTTTATTAGAATATTATTGATTTATAATATTATGTTAGTTTCAGGGGTACAGCAAAGTAAATCAGTTATACTTATACATATATCCACTCTATTTTTAGCTTCTTTTCCCATATAAGGCATTACAGAGTATTGAGTAAAGTTCCCTGTGCTATGCAGTAGGTTCTTATTAGTTATCTATTTTATATACAGTAGTGTATATATATCAATCCCAATCTCCCAATTTATCCCTCTCCCCTCTTATCCCCTGGTAAACATAAGTTTGTTTTGCATATCTGTGACTCTACTTCTGTTTTGTAACTAAGTTTATTTGTACCTTTTTTTTTTTAGATTCCTCATATAAGCAATATCATATGACATTTGTCTTTCTGTGTCTGACTTACTTCACTCAGTGTGACCATCTCTACGTCCATCCATGTTGCTGCAAATCCCTAACCCCATACATAAAAATTAAACTCACAATGGATTAAAGACTTAAATTTAAGGTCAGACACTATAAAACTCTTAGAGGAAAACAAAGGCAGAGTAGTCTTTGACATAAATAGAAGCAAGATCGTTTTGATCCACCTCCTAGAGTAATGAAAATAAAAACAAAAATAAACAAATGGGATCTAATTAAAATTAAAAGGTTTTACACAGCAAAGGAAACCATAAACAAGTCAAAAAGACAACATTCAGAATGGAAAAAAAATATTTCCAAATGGAGCAACCGACAAGGGATTAATCTACAAAATATACAAACAGCTCATGCAGCTCAATATCAAAACAAACCAAACAACCCAATCAAAAAGTAAGTGGAATATCTAAACAGACATTTCTCCAAAGAAGACATACAAGTGGCCAAAAAGCACATGAAAAGATGCTCAACATCACTAATTATTAGAGAAATGCAAATCAAAACTACAATGAGGTACCACCTCATACTGGTCAAAATGGCCATCATCAAAAAATCTACAAACAGTAAATGTTGGAAAGGGTGTGGAGAAAAGGGAACCCTCCTGCACTATTGGTACCTAGAGAAAATCATAATTTGAAAAGTTATGTGCCCCCCAGTGTTCATTGCAACACTATTTACAATAGCCAGGACATGGAAGCAATCTAAATGTCCATCAACAGAGGAATGGGTAAAGAAGATGTGGTACATATATACAATAGAATATTACTCAGCCATAAAAAAGAACAAAATAATGCCATCTTCAACAATATTTAATCAGTTATTAAGCCAAACCAGTGAATGTTTTTTTCACATATTACATTTTTTAGGTTTGATATGTAACGTACAGTTTTTTCAACATCTTCTCTTTCTGGAAGAGTTTACCACTCTTGATGATTGAAATTCAATGTCTTTTAACCTTGTATGAGCTGTGGGAATTTTTATCTTAAATCTCCCTTGTCATTCTATAATTGGTCTTATGAAATTTTTACTTACACATTCTTAACTTAGGATTCATCAACAGACAAAGAAAGACTCCAATTCAGGTTTCCAGAGCTCTTCCTCTACATGGCTCTATTCAAGGCAGTCTGTCTCACAAATTAAAGTCACCTCCACTTCCCTGAATTTAGAACTCTGCCTTGTCAGTTCAGCCAGGCAGACATGCACTGAGGTTTGGAAAATGCTTCCAGGTGGAAAGACAGGATATTGTAGGACTCACTTTATTTATTTTTTCTCCCAATAGTCACAGTGATGCCTTACGTGTTTTCCATTTTTTCTTAAAATTATTTACATTAAAATATTAAGTGTAGTTCCAGTTACTTCATTATGCCCATAAGCAGAAGTCTCTGAAATAGTTCATTTTATTTACTGGTTGGATTATTGCAGTCTGATTTTCCTCAAACTCCATGGAGAAGAGAATTTTGTCATTTTTTTTCTTTACCACATGCCCACTGCCTCAAGATTATCTCGTACACAGGCACCATATAAATATTTGTTGAATAAATGCTTGTGAGTACATATGAAAAAGCTGGTTGCTGTACAAAGTAGTCAATGTAAATATCATTTATATAATATATAGCATCAGTTTTGGACCCAAAGGGAAATGCTGGTATCTCTTTTCCTATCACAACTATTATTAATTTTCCCAAATACATTATATCATCATATGCTTAGTTTGAAATAGTTGGTGTCTGTAGCAATAGCAAATGTATATTTGAAATATTATAATTTTATGAGTAGAGGATATACACTCAAAGTAACTCAGGATGGATCTATTTAGATATAATATTTATATAGAAAATGCTAACAGATTGCTTAGACCCAGAGTCAATAATAGACTATGTTAAATTCTAAATATAGATGTCCTCAAGTAATAGATGGAATTCCCTGAATTTCATACGCATTTGTCTTTACATATTTTCCACCCATAGTATTTATCTGATACCCCCAGCTTTGCCAGACATCCCATAGTAACAACACCATAGTTTGGTCTGGAAAATAAACTTACATTTCTAATTTTTTAAAGCACCCACAGCCCCATGCCTAGACTATCAGGTACTATGTTGCATCATATGCCTAGTAACTTCAACACTTCTCAAGATATTGACTAATTAGGCCTAAGTACATTTACCATCAAAATCTAAGGAATCAGAACTTCCATTTCTGGCTTTGATGAAATGTCAGGAACTGAATTTACCCCGCCCCCAATACACACACCTTAAACACCTATAAAATCAAACAAAATATAATAGACAACAGTTTTCACATACTGGACAAGAGGCAGTTCAGGACAGTGACACCTAAGAGAAGGGAAACAAGTGAAATGGATAATTGCCCCACTTACTGATTGGTGAGAATTTCCAGGAACTAATGGATGGAAGAAGAACCCAAACAGAAATCAACAGTCCTGCTGAGCTGAGGAGTCAGAGTTCAAATGTTCTAGAGGACAGTGTGACTTTCTGAGGCAAAAACACTGCAAAGAAAGAAGCTGCGTAAGGAGAGAACTATGGCAATGCGTAGACGTGTCCCTTTAAGTGTTTAAGTTTGTGCTGTGAGGAAAGTACCTGAGGCTAGAAAAATAAATACCAGAAAGGAGTGGGTAGAACTTTTTAAGGACAAAAAGTATTTCATGTCCCCACCATCCAGAAGAGAAAGCCTTCCTAACCCACAGGGAATTGGGTAAAATCCTTTGAAGGTAGGGGTTCAGTAATGGGGTTAGAAGGACCCAACTACGATTGCCCAAACAAAGTTTAAGAGCAAGCGCCAAAGGAACAACTTAATTCTGAGAGCATAATATGATGTCTCAGAATAAAGTCCATAGATATTTAAAGAAAATTCAGCACCACCCAATGTAAAATCTTTGATGTACTGCATCCATTTAAAAATACTAGCATGTAAAGAGGCAAGAAAATATGGCACATAACCAGGGAAAATGCGTGTCCAAAAAGAAAAAAAAACATTAGTATGAGGAGAAAAGAAATGAAAGTTGAAAGAGACTCAAATTAAACTTTTATATATGAAAATATATTATCTGAAGTGAAAAATACATTGTATGGGATTAATAGCAGGTTATTCACTGGAGAAGTAAATGCCATTGAACTTGAATATACAGTAATAGAAACTCTCCAAAATGGAGCACAGAGAGAAGAAAGGCAGAAACATTTTGAAAGACCACCAATGATCTGAAGAAAATGTTAGCAGTATAACATATGGGAAAGTTTTATCTTTTATAGCCATATTCCTCAACAAATTTCCTCCTGAAGTGGTCAGTATTGTTATAACAGGACTTAACATATCATTACTGAGAATCTATATGATCATATTTTATGAAGAGCAACTCCATCAGAAATGGTTGGCATGCCATTCCATTCAGAATGTATAACAAAAGAGCTAGAATATTGATATCTACTTAACCTACTTCAAGAATTTCTGAGTGAATTTGCAATGCCAGAACAACTATTCTTATTTCTTACTTAATTTCCATAAGAAATCTTAATTGCTTCAAAATTAAGCAATATACTTTTAAAGGAGTACTTTTTCAACTGTGAAATGTATTGAATTTTGCAAGTTTTAATTTTACTTCTTTGTGCTGTAGTTATTATCCCAGTTTTTCCAGTGCATTTTAGTGTCATTCTCAAAATCATTTTCCCTCATTGCCTTTGAAAATATTGAGGCACTCTAAACAGTGTCTAACACAAAGCTATGGATCTCTGATGCGTGGTAACTCTTTTGAACACTTTTATCTAGCTGGCATTCTAATTGAGCCTAATATTCCCTGTAAGAGTTAACCTTCTGTAAATATCATACAAGATCTATCTAGGAACTCTTATTCTATTATAAAAAAATCAAGTATTAATTGTTCTGAATTCACCTTGAATTTTCAAACATCATTTATATATCTTCATAATTTAACATATGAAGTTTTCATTAACAATAAAAGTATCTCATATAAAAGTAAATAGTTCCTTCTCTATTTGTTAATATCATGAATGTTCTTACTGAATTCTTCATTCTTAGATAAATGTCTATTTTTGCCAATTTCCAAAAATTCTTCCAAGGACAGTCATTCCACTGATGCCAAGTCACACTTTTTACAAGTTGTCACCACCAAAAAATAAAATCATTCAGTTGATTAATATACCAAGTGCTATATTTCAACTTTTAAAAATGCATTACTAATCAGAATTTTATAACTGAATTTGAATCTATACTCTTTCCCTCAGTTATAGAGAAAGCCCTTATCATGCTTTCTCAGAATATGTTACAATAGAGTAAAATAATAGCTCGTAAGAAGGAATAAACAAGCCAAGAACTCAGGAAACTTTTTAACCTATTAGTTTCTCTCATTCTTTTCCACAACTCAGAGCATATCGGGCGTGAATGGCCATATAATTGCATTATAACCTTCACATGTTACTTTATTTGCTCTAATTTTTTCTTTAGAAAAGCATGATCTCCTTCATCTCTTGAGAGTACTTCTAAAATATAAAATTCAATTATTTGGTTTTTCAAAGGCAATGCAGAATGTATGGGGTGTTATAAAATCTTGCTATACCAGAGGACAAAATGGAGACTATTGCCAAGCTTCCCCAAGAAACAAAACTAATAGGAGATACATCTATGTCTATCTATGTCTTTATGTCTATGTCTATATCTACATCAATATCTAACAACTTATCTATCTATACCCGTATCTATATCTATGACTATATATACAACGAGATTTATTATAAGAAATTATCTCATGTGATTATATAGGCTAAGAAGTCACACAGTCTGCTGTCTACAAGCTGGAGACCCAGAAGAGTATATGGTACAGTTCCTGTCCAAGTCTGAAGGCCTGAGAACCAGCAGAGCTGAGTGTTTTCACGTTAAGATTTTGATCTTCTCCTGAACTCAAGCTGGAATTTACACCCTCAGCAGCTTTTTTTTTTTTTTTTTTAAACATCTTTATTGGAGTATAATTGCTTTACAATGGTATGTTAGTTTCAGCTTCACAACAAAATGAATCAGTTATATATATACATATGTTCCCATATCTCTTCCCGCTTGCGTCTCCCTCCCTCCCACCCTCCCTATCCCACCCCTCCAGGCGGTCACAAAGCACCGAGCTGATCTCCCTGTGCTATGCGGCTGCTTCCCACTAGCTATCTACCTTACGTTTGGTAGTGTATATATGTCCATGCCTCTTTATCGCTTTGTCACCGTTTACCCTTCCCCCTCCCCATAGCCTCAAGTCCATTCTCTAGTAAGTCTGTGTCTTTATTCCTGTTTCACCCCTAGGTTTTTCATGACATGTTTTTTTTTTTTCTTAAATTCCATGTATATGTGTTAGCATACGGTATTTGTCTCTCTCTTTCTGACTTACTTCACTCTGTATGACAGACTCTAGGTCTATCCACCTCATTACAAATAGCTCAATTTCGTCTCTTGTTCTATTCAGCCCTCCCAACAGATTGGATGAGAGCCCCTCCCCACCACTCAAACTGCTTTCTCAGTCTTCCCTATTCAAATGCTAATCTCATCCAGAAACAACCTCACAGACATGTACAGAATAATGTTTAGCCAAATATTTGGCCATTCCCTGTCCCAGTCAAGTTGACAGAAAAAAATTTTCCGTCACAGAGCCCCTAAGCAAGGTAGCAGTAATAGCCCTTATTAACTCCTTGGTGATGGCACAAGGATAAGACTAGAAGACTGAAGACATTACTACAATATATTACTTTATAAATGAACTCTGATATAAATTCTAATTTTAGCTCTCTTTTTGTAGTCATGTGGTATTGAGCAAAGTAAAACGACAAATTTTGTGACCAAGAAAATTTAACTGCTTACCTCACAGAACCATTGTAAGATAAGATTTTGCTTCATGAACTTGCTAAAATATATTTTATTATTTTTTTACTTGACAAATACTTATATGTTCATTAAAATTCTGATTACGATTATCTATTGCCCTATAATGTAATGAATTATAGCCCTTAAAAATTATTTAGTTCAACCTAACTTTTGATAAATTATATACCCTATTAGTGTTATCTATCACATAACCTCATTAAAATACTGTGCAACTATTTCTGTGTTAATATACTCCAAAGTAACGCCCAAGTGCAACAAAAGGGACAGCTTGAACTCACTATAATTAAAGAGGATATAATTAGACAATAGATAATCTATAAGCAGAAGATTCCTCAGGCCTGGGCTGGTTCCTGATTAATTATACAAGTAATTTTCCAACATAACCCCCACTAGAACTGTCTAATCATGCCTACTAGTAAGGGATATTTTTAAAACACTTAACACATCCATATTAGATATTAAGCCGTGATGTGTTCTTAGGGTAGTCAAGACCACAGATTCACTGTCTCAGCAAAAATAATAGTTTTACAATGGCTTTGAGCTTGGTGCTTTTGCAAAACTCTATATCATACAGTAGTCTTAAGAAACTAGAGGGGCTTCCCTGGTGGTGCAGTGGTTGGGAGTCCGCCTGCCGATGTAGGGGACGCGGGTTTGTGCCCCGGTCCGCGAGGATCCCGCATGCCGCGGAGGGGCTGCGCCCGTGGGCCACTGCTGCTGGGCCTGCGCGTCCGGAGCCTGTGCTCCGCAATGGGAGTGGCCGCAGCAGTGAGAGGCCCGCGTACCGAAAAAAGAAACTAAAAAAGCTAAAGACTCCTAGTCTACGTTCAAATTTTTAGCTATCTTAAAAATTGTACCAATGAATATTTAGTTATGCCTATAAATAAGTGTTTCACTTTATATCCAGCTTGAAATTATGTAGAAATATTCTGAGACTTAAGGAAATATGAATTTATTTATAGAGGTAATTTTTTTAAAATATTTATTACTTTTATTAGAATAGAATTTTTTTTTTCTTTTATTTTAGTGTGGTTGGTTGAAATGTGATCTCTCAGGAAGACCTGTTATTACTGTTTATATCTTTTTGTCTACTAGGCTAAAAGCTCCTGGCTGGTGGAAACCACACCATTCAATATTCCTGGCCCATCTGTTAGGTGTTTCTAATGGAATGAATTCTCTGGAGAAGTTGGATAACAAAATATTAAATGGACAGAGTAAATAAAATAATTAGCAAACAGAGAAACCAGCATAGGGAAATCAGAGGGTCAGAATAGGATACTTTACTCTTTGAAGCATCATTTATTAACTAGTGTTCTACAAAAAAATAGTGGCCGCAAAATATGAATAATTGTTCTGTTACTAGAGTTTCTAGTCAAACCTTGGAATTGAATAACATTATCTAAATTTATTCGACATCTTATTGCAAATACCTCTAATGTAATATACCTTTGAATTTCCAAAATGTAAGATAAGGTTTTAAAAGCTTCTCAATACTATTTACTGCTGCATGGTTTACCATCCAAAGTATGTTAATATTCTACAAAAGACAGCTTAAAAAATGGTAGAGGGCTTCCCTGGTGGCGCAGTGGTTGAGAGTCTGCCTGCCGATGCAGGGGACAGAGGTTCGTGCCCCAGTCCGGGAAGATCCCACATGCCGCAGAGCGGCTAGGCCCGTGAGCCATGGCCACTGAGCCTGCGCATCCGGAGCCTGTGCTCCGCAATAGGAGAGGTCACAGCAGTGAGAGGCCCGCGTACCGCAAACAAAGCAAAACAAAACAAAACAAAACAAAAATTGGTAGAACAAAGGCTAAAATTTATAAGGTGCTTTCTTTGTACCAGAGCCCTCAAGTCTACTAGCTCTAAGAGTGTCAACAACTGTTTCTCATTAAATCACTTCACACTCTTCCCCACCAACACACACATACACAAACACACACACCTATGTGCATCACTATTTCAAGTGAAGCCAACATTGGCTTCCTTCGGGAATATTTTCTCAATCATTCCACATTGTGGCAAATGCTTCAGCACTCATCAACTTCTAACTTCCCAATGTTAACTACTATTTTGTTTATCCTTTTAATTACAATATATTTTAAACTCCAGGGCTGGAAGATGGTTTATATTTTTAATAGCTTAAAGCTTTGCACCTAATGGATTATAATTAAAGTTTGAAAAACAAAGAACAGTGGACAAAACGAATACCCTTTTATTGGGCAGATGGGAGAGACACAGGATATGAAGGAAATAAAATTTGCCATAGGAAGTGAGACGATATAAAATTTCCAACACAAAGTTATATGACCTGAAGTAAAATATTTCTATCCATAGAGCACACGTTGTATGATCTGATATTTATAAACAGAGAATATTACATGGAATTGAAAAGGATTTGGGAATTTTATCATCCCTGGTCTAATGGATACTTTCCTACTGCACTCCCACCCAGCCCCACTAGTCCTGCCCAAAGTCTCAACACCTAGGTGATCTTGATGTCCACATTCACCTTTAAAATTCCATAATTTCTTAATTTGGTTGTGTCACTAGATTATTATACTTTGAGAAATGAAAAAAATTAGAATCAATATTAACTTCAATTAATGAAGGTAGATCTTTGACCTAAATGTGAAAGCTAAAACAATATAAGCATTATGAAAATGCATACATGAGAACCTCACCTGGTCAGCAAATACTGATCACATAAAGCTTTAAATATCAATATTACTATATATTTTTCATTAAACAAATAAAGAATGTTTTGGAACAATAAGACACTGAGAAAAATTAATGAGTTCACTCTTGATGCAACCATCTGGTGGAAGATGCTTCAGTTAGTTAGTTTTTCCCCACCCTTGACTTTTATTACAAGAATGAAAAGGCAATAAAGAATACTAATCTATATACAGGGTTGGAGTCTTGATTAAGCATCTTGCTTATTCCAAAGATGCATGTAGATGTGATTCAACACTTGGATTTTTCTAAAACCTGTATAGAGGCAATCACATCATAGTCTAAGATCAAGATAAAGAGGTGAGTTAAGTTCTACCCATAAAGAGTGTGACCTCTCAATGTGGATGTTACATCTTGGGGTACATTTGAAGAACTTATATATATATATATATATATATATATATATATATATATATATATATATATATATATATATATATATATACACCATTATATCTGAAACTTAGAAAATGCCTCCACGTAGGCGTCCATTTGAAAAATATGAGGGAAGAAGACAAAGGAAACTGATTGTAGGGTAGCAGAGGCATAGCAAATGTTTAATACAATTTGCAACTTGACAGACAGTGCTGATAAAGGTTTACACCAGAGTGGTAATGGTGGGTAATGAAGTCATTTCACTTAAGCCTTTGCAAATTCACACTCTAGCCTGTCATCTCTCTTTTTGAAGTAACTGTGGGTGCTCACCCTGCTCCTAAAGCTAAGTGGTTTAGGCTGCATATGGCTAATTAAGTTCTACAACAATTGTCCTCAGTATATTTAGTTTGGAATATTTAATTTTCATTATCACATATGCCCATCCCCCACACCATAGATGCTTTGATATGGGCATGGCAGAAAGCCACACTTTTAAAGGTTAAGGCTCTGCCTATATTACCCCCACTGGAGTTTGGCTGCTAAGAGGCAATAGAAATCTGCTTAACTCACAATTGCTTATGTCTAATTCTATGAGCAAATCCATTTCTTGAAGTATGAGTCTTGAGTGTCAGCAAGATTCACGTACACTTGATGGAAATATTTAGTCTCAGAATATCCCGTGTTAATACTTTAAAAGTTAAGACTCATTTTATGTAGCATAATTTGGTATGGTGAAGAATATCAAATGAGGAGAATAATTTAACGGGATAACATTGGGAATGTAACGGGCTCACATTCTTCAGTCGATGAGAGGAGGCTTATAAAATTGTATTTCTAACAAAACAAATATAACGTTTAATTCCTGCTGTTACCAGCCTCCCCTCAGCTTTTTTTTTTTTTTTTTTTTTTTTTTTCCAGTACGCGGGCCTCTCACTGTTGTGGCCTCTCCCGTTGCAGAGCACAGGCTCTGGACACGCAGGCTCAGCGGCCATGGCTCATGGGCCCAGCCTCTCCACGGCATGTGGGATCTTCCCAGACTGGGGCACGAACCCGTGTCCCCTGCATCGGCAGGCGGACTCTCAACCACTGCGCCACCAGGGAAACCCCCCTCAGCTTATTTTGCCTCTCTTCCTTTGCTAACCCCAGGGCAATTTGGGAGTTTTCAAAGCAAAAAGAAACAAGGCTTAAAATAGGGAGTCCTGAGGTCAATTCAAATATGATGATTAAGTAAAACAAGAGAGCCATAACTCCAAGACTTAAGTGACATGCTTAATGCTCTTTGGGGGAAAATGTATGCTAATAATCAGAAGAACAGAAGAGAAATAAACATTATCTTCAGCATGATGAAATACACCTACATTGTATATCCTTTTCTCCCTCATAGACAAAATATTTGAGTACTTAATTATTTAATTTCAGAAATAGTTTAAGGATACTCTGTTTCTACATGGTCTGTGGGCAGTTTGTCAAGCAGAAATTGTGATGAGTTGAACTTTGACTTCTGTGAATACAAACAATAATATGAATACCTGTTGTATAATAAATGATATGTCTAGTTTGGTCCCAGGTTCTAAGGGGCAGTTTTTAAACCCTTGGAATTTCCCAAGTGATGGGAGTGTCTTTGTTATTCACGGTGGACTTTTAAGGCAATCACTGAGTTTATGCTAATGAAGTGACTCAAGGCGGGCCCCCAGATAGTTCAAGGATGTGGGCTGGTCATGCAAGGAAGATTAACCATGTGATTAAATGGTTGGAGCTTTGAGATATTTTATTATATCAGTCTGATCTACAAGGAGGGGAGGGATGCTGGAGATTGAGTTTAGCCAGGTGGACAATGGTTCAAACAATCATGTCTGCATAATAAAACTCCAAAGAAAGCTCTGGACATCTCAGTTTGATTGAAATTCCTGGTTGGTGATACACGTTGATGTGCAGGGAGGGTGACAGGTCCTGAGGACAAGGTGGATGCTTTTCATATGCGACCCCGCCAGACCTCATCCTATGCATCTCTTCATTTGACTGGTCTGATTTGTATTCTTCATAATAAAATTGTAATTCTAACTATAGCACTTTCTTAAGTTCTGTGAGTTGTTTTAGTGAATTATTGAACCTGAGAGGGTAGTGGCAACCCCCTACTTGTAGCCAGTTGATCAGAAGCATGAGTGACCTTGGAACCCCTAGAATATGTGGTTGGTGTCTGAAGTGAAAGGCGTGTTGTGGAGGACTTTGGCTTTAACCTGAGAAATCTGTGCTAACTCTGGGTAGTTAAACGTCAATACTACATTAAAATGCTCTACGGCTGCCAGGGAGGGAACTGTCTGAAATGTATTGAAGGTCCACATCCAGCAAGCTCAGTGTATGATGGGGCAGAGCAGGAAACAAAAACCCTCTAGTGCTAGCCCTGTTGACAGTGGGAACCTCAGAACCTCAACGCAAACATATAGCACAGGAGATGGTTTTCGGTGTTGCCATATAAACATGTCATCACCAATAAGCACATGAAAAGGTGTTCAACATCGTTAATTATTATAAAAATGCAAATAAAAAATACAATGAGGTATCACTTCACACTGGTCAGAACGGCCATTATAAAAAGTCTACAAATAATAAATGCAGGAGAGGGTGTGGAGAAAAGGGAACCCTCCTATACTATCAGTGGGGATGTAAATTGGTGCAGCCACTATGGAAAACAGTATGGATATTCCTTGAAAAACTAAAAATAGAGCTGCCATATGATCCAGCAATCCCACTCCTGGGCATATATCTGGAGAAAACTCTAATTTGAAAATATACATGCACCCCAGTGTTCATTGCAGCACTATTTACAATAACCAGGACACGGAAGCAAATCTAAATGTCCATCGACAAATGAATGGATAAAGAAGATGTGGTATATATATATATATAAACACAGCCATTAAAAAGAATTAAATAATGCCATTTGTAGTAACATAGGTGGACCTACAGATTATCATACTAAGTTAAGTAAGTCAGACAGAGAGAGACAAATACCATATGACATCACTTATATGTGGAATCTAAAATACATACAAATGAGCTTATTTACAAAACAGAGGCAGACTCACAGACATAGAAAAAAACTTATGGTTACCAAAGGGGAAAGAGGATGGGAGAGGTGTAAATTAGGAGTTTGGGATTAGCAGACACAAACTACTACATATAAAATAGATAAACAACAAGGTCCTACTGTATAGTATACTGAACTATATTTAATATCCTGTAATAAACCACAATGGAAAAGAACATGAAAAATTATACATATATATGTATAAAACTGAATCACTTTGCTGTATACCAGAAATTAACACAACACTGTAAATCAACTATACTTCAATTTTCAAATTTTTTAAATAAAATAAGCATGATGTGATTATTCTACAACATTTAACAAGCCCCAGATGCTTTGATTCAAACTGCACATATGATATCAAAAATATATTTAGCTTCAGCAAGCTGCCATCCAGACAAGTTTATCTCACTACCACAGTTTGTGACAATTAGCTTAGGTAGATGGAGTCTTTAAGAAGTTGCAGGTATTGTGTGCCAGTACTCAATCCAAGATGGAAGAAATCAGGGCTCATAAAAAGTATTCCACAGAGAAAAGGAACATTTAGGAATGCTTAGATCATAAGTAGTTTTCCTATTTCTTCCTAAACCTCAGCCCTGAGATTATTTAGGAGAAAATGGCTTTCTAATTATTCAAGCATCTTGAAATACTTCACTCCTTTTGTTTCTATAGAGTCTATCAAATGCCCTATAATTCTCCATAATAAATCAGTATTTTAACTAAATAAAAGTAAAAGCACCAACAGAAAAGATATACACTAGCATCTCTAAGTGATGCTTGAACTGATATATGAAAGATAAGAGGGAAGTGCATTCTAATCAGAAGGAACAGCATGTTCAAATACCCTGGGGCAGGTGGAAGAAGATCATCCAGAAGGTGTAGGCCATGTTAAGGATATTTCACTTCATCCTTTGAGCCATAGTAAACCAACAAAGGGTTTGACCTAAGGAGATAACTAGATGGGCTTTGTGTTTTGAGACCATCACTCTGGATTCAGTGTGGAGAATATCAGTGAGGGACAACTTAGTTGAGGCAATGTAAAGTTGCCATATGTTCTGGTTTGCCCACGACAGTCCCAGTACAGGCCTTTTGACCCAGAGTAATTACTGATAGTCAAACGAGCAGAAGCTCAGACTAAGTATTTACTTGATGTCAGATGACTACCAACTTCCAGTTGTCAATTTCTGCATTTCTATGCTGAGAACTTTTTTCTGAAAACACTAAAGACCACTTTATCCCACAAGCATGAGGATCTAGAATTACTAAGAAATAACACCCCTGATAGTAGCTTTCAAACAATAACTGATAGAAATTAATAAGCAAATACACAATCAATTACATTCTTCAAAAAACGTATTTTATATTGTTTCCCAGGGTGATTAAGTTTCAATCACCAGAGGTAGCTAACTTAGTGACATCTTCTCTCCTTTGTATCAATTTCTCATCCTATTCATGCTTTCAGCACCTCCAAAATTAACTACTTAAAAGTGAATACTTATCTGAGGATCTGCAGCTTTAGGAACCAAAATCCAAACAGTTGGAACTAAAAGTGGTTTTAGAAAATGATTCCTAAAATAAGTTTCTGGAACTGGATCACTAGTCAGACAGATGGGAAAAAAGACCCTATAGTAAGTAGAGTGGTGTGATCGACTATACATTTGTATCCCCCTCAAATTCATATGTTGCCATCGTAATCTCAATGTGTTGGTATTTAGAGATAGAGCCCTTGGAAGGTAATTAGGTCATGAGGGAGAAACCCCCATGAATGGACTTAGTGACCTTATAAGAAGTGACATGGGAGAGAGAATCTCTCTCTTGGCCATGTGAGGATACAGCTCTCACCAGACACCAGAAATGTCAGCACCTTGATCTCAGACTTCCCAGATCTGAGACATAAATGTTTGTTATTTGAGCCACCCAGTCTCTTGCATCTTTGTTATAGCAGTCCAAACTCACTAAGACAAGTAGTACTTATCCCTGGCCCACTGTAGCATCACAGTTACTAAGAATTTCACCTGTGAAATAAGATCCACAATGTAAGAAAAGCCAAAGGGAAGTCCCTCAAACCATAACTCCACACTCCCTGGATATAAGTCAGAACCCATAATGGAGAGACTAGTGCCACTTTCCAAAACAAAGAATGCAGAATTGGTGGTAACCTTTATGTCCTTACTTAATTCAACAATTGGCACTTTTCAAAAACTGGCTGAATCATGGCCTTTGATAGGGAACTACTACAAACTTAACTGGAAGCCTCAGTTGTAGCTGCTATTCTGGGCATCTTTGATGTACAATAATAGATCTATAAAATAGATAAGAACAGACAACACCAATCTATGACAGAATTGAGGAAAACACCCCATCAAATTAATAGCTTCCTAGCAAGCACCAGAAACTATTGATCTGGAAAATGTATCCTTTTCAATTTCTGTAGTGGAGAAGAATCTGTAGTAATTCACATGGAAGAAACAGCAGGATACATTCATGGGACAGAGTAAGATATATTCATGATCTTTCCCCTGGGCTATGTAATGTTTATTTTCTTTGACTCAAAGGACTCTGACTATAATGGAATACTAAACTGTCACACTCTATTGATAATATTCTGTTAATTGAACATGAGAACCAAGAAAGTAGCTCACACTCTAGATGCCCTAGTAAGGCTCATATACATCAAAGGATGAAAGATAAAACCTTAAAAGCTTCAGGTGCCCGCCAAATGGGTGAAATTTTTAGGGATTCATTACAGTGGAGTATTCTGAGATACTTCTCCGAGATAAAGAACACATATTCTACCTCACGTTTTACCACTAAGCAAAAGACACAAATGCTTTGTAGGTCCTTTCATGTTACAGAGACAGCACATCAATTGGGAATAATGTTTCAGCTAATTTATCAGTTGATTTATAAGACTTCCAATTTTGATGAGGGCCCACCAAGCAATTCTCTAGGATACCAGCTGTGTATCCCTACGATTAAACTCAATTCTGACACTATCTATCTGGAGATAGCATAAGATCACAAAGGTTAAATGCTCAGTCCCAAGAGATGTCCTCCACTTCAGATGCCTGAGTCCTCAGGCTACCTACAACTTCTGTCTGACTTGACTACAAATCAAAGATTCCCATATCCTCTTCTTCCTTTGAATTAGATTAATTTGCTAGAGCAGCTCACAGAACTCAGGGAAACATTTATGTAGGTTTACCAGTTTATTAAAGGATATGATAAAGAGTACAGATGAGAAGCCAGATGAAGAGATATGTTGGGTGAAGTCTGGGAGGATCCCAAGTGTAGGAGTTTCTGTCTCTGTGGAGTTGGGGTATATCATACTCCTGGTACATGGATGTGTTCACAGATCTGGAAACTCTTGGAACCCCATACTATTGGAATTTGTATGTAGGTTTCATCACATAGTTTATAATTGATCATTAACTCCATTTTTAGCCCCTCTCCGTTCTCAAGAGCTTGGGGGATGGGGTTGAAAATTCCAAGCTTCTAATCATGGCTTGGTCTTTCCAGTAACTGCCCCTCAACCAGGAGCATCCAGGAGCCCACCCAGAGTCATCTCATTAGCACAAAAGACTTTCCTATCACCCAGGAAATTACAAGGGTTTCAGAAGCCCTATGTCAGGAACCAGGGTCAAAGACTAAGTAGTAGAACAAAAGATTTCCCTAGATTCCTATCACTTAGGAAATTCTGTACCAGAAATGAGGATGAAGACCAAATATCTATTTCTTACTATAAATCACCGTATCACAGATATTATGTTATGCAGCATATTGGTAGATATTTGTTCATTCCTTAGAATAACAACTGAGAAATTAAAGAAGGAAGGACCGTCTCAACATTACTTTCAGTGATCTACTTAAGAATGTTGAGTTTTTTGTCCCCAGAAATTTCGACTCTGTTAAAGTAGAGATCTGATGACAGACTGAAATCATAATGGAGTAATCATAGTTCAGGCACACAAAATGGAGTTGGCGGCCATTGAGGATCTGGTTTCAGACACATCCCTGCAACACTGAGAATTTGAATTCTCTGTGAACTATACAAAACCTGAGGAAACCAGCTGTTTTTTAAAATAGAATCTGCTAGCTGCAACCTTGTGGTTTCAAGGTTGTTCCCCTTTGTAACTATGCAGCCATTTCAGACCCCAACTAATCCTTGCTTAACAAACACCCTTTCTTCTTGTCAGAGCCAGTTATAATTCTTGATAAACAATTCATGTAACTAACTGCAACCTCGTGGTTTTTGCCTTTATAAGCTTTCTCCATTTTGTAGTTCAGCAGAACACAATTCAAGTGCTTCTTCAGTCTGTGTCTCCCAAGCTGCAGTCCTAATAAACCCCAAATAAACACCTCTTTATTTCAATTATATATTAATTTCTGAAATTTTGCTTAGCAGGTTCCCAGGGGAGGCACACTTTTACCTTCAGACAAGAAAGAGTTGCATCACACATTAATTTACAATTTTGGTTGCTTAGTTGGGCTTATCATACAAGTACCTTAGCAGGCAAAGAAAGGAGTAACTATGCTGACACACATAATTTACTGTGATTATCCTTAGGTCTTGAGATTGTTCCTATAAAATAAGGTGCGGGGAATATATCTGAAACCCAAGTGATTCACTGTGGCATTGTTTGGTGCTGTCATACCCAGTAATAACTGTAAACAGATAATTGAAGTAATAACCACGATCTGACAAATGTATGTTAACCTGGGGTTAAGAAGTTCAGAAAAAAACCTGAGGTGAAAGAATACTAGACTAGAGTGGATGAACAGAATGAGACAATGAATACTAGCTGTGTTCTTTCTTTCTTTCTTTCTTTCTTTTTTTTTTTTTTTTACAAGATCCTTTATAGAAGCATAAAATCAAAGCAACCAAAAATTCAGGACCCATCTCTGTAATGCTCCTGCCAAAATGAGCCTTTCATCTGGAGGACAGTTGACAGTCTTGTTTTCCTCTTTCCAATGATCAAAGTCCTTAAAGATTGTTTGCATAGGTTAAGCAAGGAATGAGGATCCTTCTTTCCCAAACATACCTCAAAAAACCATAAATCCCCAAGAGCACAATAACAAGACTGAGAAAACCGACTTTGTGCTGACCTCCAGGAGACAACACTTCCCATCTCTACCCTGGATGTATGCTCCAGATGGCTCCATTACTCAGCAATGGAGCAGAGAAAAGGAACAATCCTAAGTCTCTCTCTCTCTCTCACAACTTTCACAAGACCCACTCCAACCTAACTCATTATGTATATACTTTACTTGTGGCAAAATGCTACAGAATAAAAAATGACACAAAGCTGTGTGAGCCATGAATTACCCTTACAATCATAAAGCAGTTTATGTTTACAGGTTTAATTTAACTTAAATTTTACTTTGTTCCAAGGAAGGGGAAAACAAAAAAGTATGTATATTTGTTTATAATGTTATGTATTTGAGTTAAAGACCTCAGATTGTTTGAGGGTTCCTTTTTTTTTTTTTTCACATCTTTATTGAAGTATAATTACTTTATCATGTTGTGTTAGTTTCTGCTGTACAGCAAAGTGAATTAACTATATGTATACATATATCCCCATATCCCCTCCCTCTTGAGCCTCCCTCCTACCCTCCCTATCCCACCCCTCTAGGTGGTCACAAAGCACCGAGCTGATCTCCCTCTACTATGCAGCAGCTTCCCACTAGCCATCCATTTTACATTTGGTAGTGTATATATGTCAATGCTACTCTCTCACTTCACCCCAGCTTACCCTTCACCTGCTGTGTCCTCAAGTCCGTTCTCTACGTCTACATCTTTATTCCTGCCTTGCCACTAGGTTCATCACTACTGTTTTTTTAGTTCCATATATGTGCGTTAGCACATGGTATTTGTTTTTCTCTTTCTGACTTACTTCACTCTGTATGACGGACTCTAGGTCCACCCACCTCATTACAAATAACTCAATTTCATTCCTTTTTATGGCTGAGTAATATTCCATTGTATATTTGTGCCACATCTTCTTTATCTGTTCATCTGTCGATGAATATTTAGGTTGCTTCCATGTCCTGCTATTGTAAATAATCCTGCAATGAAAACTGTGGTACATGTATATTTTTGAATTATGGTTTTCTTAGGGTATATGCCCAGTAGTGGGATTGCTGGGTCATATGGTAGCAATTTTTAGTTGTTCTATTTTTAGTTGTTGTGTTTTTTTAAAATTTTATTTATTTATTTATTTTTTATACAGCAGGTTCTTATTAGTTATCTATTTTATACACATTAGTGTATACATGTCAATTCCAATCTCCCAATTCATCCCACCACCCTCGCCCCCACACATTCCCCCCTTGGTGTCCATACCTTTGTTCTCTACATCTGACTCTCTATCTGCCTTGCAAACTGCTTCATCTGTACGATTTTTCTTCATTCCACATATATGAGTTAATATACAATATTTGTTTTTCTCTTTCTGACTTACTTCACTCTGTATGACAGTCTCTAAGTGCATCCACATCTCTACAAATGACCCAATTTTGTTCCTTTTTATGGCTGAGTAATTGTCCATTGTATATATGTACCACATCTTCTTTTTCCATTCGTCTGTCGATAGACATTTAGGTTGCTTCCATGACCTGGCTATTGTAAATAGTGCTGCAATGAACATTGGGGTGCATGTGTCTTTTTTTTTTTTTAACAGTCTACAGTCATTTATTTATTTTTTACATCTTTATTGGAGTATAATTGCTTTACAATAGTGTGTTAGTTTCTGCTTTATAACAAAGTGAATCAGTTATACATATACATATGTTCCCATATTTCTTCCCTCTTGCGTCTCCCTCCCTCCCACTCTCCCTATCCCACCCCTCTAGGTGGTCACAAAGCACCGAACTGATCTCCCTGTGTTATGCGGCTGCTTCCCACTAGCTATTGATTTTACGTTTGGTAGTGTATATATGTCCATGCCACTCTCTCACTTTGTCACAGCTTACCCTTCCCCCTCCCCATGTCCTCAAATCCATTCTCTAGTAGGTCTGTGTCTTTATTCCTGTCTTACCTCTATGTTCTTCATGACCTTTTTTTTCCCTTAAATTACGTATGTATGTGTTAGCATACGGTATTTGTCTTTCTCTTTCTGACTTACTTCACTCTGTATGACAGACTCTAGGTCCATCCACCTCATTACAAATAGCTCAATTTCGTTTCTTTTTATGGTTGAGTAATATTCCATTGTATATATGTGCCACATCTTCTTTATCCATTCATCCAATGATGGACACTTAGGTTGTTTCCATCTCCTGGCTATTGTAAATAGAGCTGCAATGAACATTGTGGTACATGACTCTTTTTGAATTATGGTTTTCTCAGGGTATATGCCCAGTAGTGGGATTGCTGGGTCATATGGTAGCTCTATTTGTAGTTTTTTAAGGAACCTCCATACTGTTCTCTATAGTGGCTGTATCAATTTACATTCCCACCAACAGTGCAGGAGGGTTCCCTTTTCTCTACACCCTCTCCAGCATTTATTGTTTCTAGATTTTTTGATGATGGCCACTCTGACCAGTGTGAGGTGATACCTCATTGTAGTTTTGATTTGCATTTCTCTGATAATTAGTAATGCTGAGCATCTTTTCATGTGTTTTTTGGAAATCTGTATGTCTTCTTTGGAGAAATTTCTATTTAGATCTTCTGCCCATTTTTGGATTGGGTTGTTTGATTTTTTGTTATTGAGATGCATGACCAGCTGTATTCTTGAGACCTTCTGTAACAGCTTCTCCCACTCATTTGACTTGTTCCACTAGTCGCCTCTCAGGATGCAGTGAGTTTTACATGGGGAATTAATGAGTGGTACAAAGGATGAATGCAGCAGTCACTGAGAGTTTCCTGCATATATCACTTAGACCTTACCATTTTGATATAATCAAAATTATTTCCAATTGTCAATATCTGCAGCTCAGTTCCTGAGAGGGTTTTTTTTTGGAACCATGAAAATCAATTCTCCTGCACATGCAGAAGTACCAAGAAATAAACGTCCTTCAGGAATAGCCCTTAACTAATGACTTATGGAAATTGATGTGTAAATACCCCAGTTTCCTGTCTTTTCAACACTTTTGTGCTGCATGTTTCAAATCATTTTACAACATTTCCCTACAAGATTAAGGTCTGTTTGCTCTCTGAGATACCTGGTTTAGTAATTCACCCTTTATTGGCTGACTTCCTTTCAATGTATAACTTCCTTATGTTCCTCCTTTTGTTCGCTGCACCTTCCAAATAGTCTATTTGCCCTGATTTGTTTGTTTGGATGTTTCTGAACCTGCTTCTTGGAGACCCAAAAAAAGATGGTGTGCCTTTCACAGGGTAGATGGAAGATCCAGTCATTTCATTAGGAAACCCAGGAAGAAGATAAAGATGACAGGAAAATCCTCAATTCCACTTTATACCCAGCGTTTCTAGTTACTTTCACATACTGAAGAATAATCATATATATATGTATATGTACATGTATATATTATATATCCTTATATATACACAATATCTATACATATATAATATATACAATGTTTATATATAATAATTAGATTGATTAGATTAATATCTATACTTCTATATCTTATATTTAACAAATAATAATTATACATTGTATAATATATACAATAACCATAAGAATATGTATATTCTAAGAGAAAGAGAGAGCCTTGATCACAGGTAAAAGTTCTGAACCAAATAAATATATTTGTGAGTCATAGACATACGTGTGGTCACTAAAGATTTGAATGATGTCTTTTAGAAAGTATACAGCAGCAAAAGTAGAGAATCTAGTATTGGCTTATAGGAACTCTGACATTCAAATAGTCATGCACAGGATGGAGCTACAAACTGTACATAGAAAGAGTAGTTATAATGTGGGAAGAAAAACCAAAAGTATTAAAGAGAGAAGAGTGTTTTAATAAGTGTTAATAATTTTCAAATGCTGCTGATATATCTAATAAGATAGGGCTGGAAAACATTAATTGGTGTTTAGAAATATGGAGATTGCTAGTAACCTTTGGTAGCCTTGTTTCTTTTAAATTTTTTAACACTGTCTTATTATCACTAGCATTTCCTAGACACTTTGGGATGACAGTATCATTTTTGATTTACCTTTGTTCTTTACTCTCATATGAATTTTCAACTCCTGGCAATTTTACATATATGAATGTTTGTGTGTGTGTGTGTGTGTGTGTGTGTGTGTGTGTGTGTGTATTTGAATCTATGTTTGCCTTTCCTATCATCTTTACTTAATTGCCTCTTAATATGACTCTTCATCATTTTTCTTCATCATCATTGCTGTCAGAGTATAAATACTGAACTACAGACATCATCATCATCACTAAAAGCTTTCCAGGTTACTCAAATTATCCAAAAGGTATGTAATGACTCCATTTCAAATGACACATTCTCTTACTATCCTCTGTCATAAATGTTATTCAATTCGGCACTTCCATGCTTTTCTTATACTGTAATTCCCATAACAGTATAATCTTCCATTACCCATATACAGAGATTCCGGCTTTGTGGGTCCTAAAGCTTATATAATTTGAGGTTCATTTAAAAAGGTAAATACAACAAAATTGTGAATATAAAATTAGTTATGAATGTAGATATTTATTTAGATTGAAAAAAGAGAGAGCAACATATTAAAATTTTTAAAATCTGACAAACACTATAAACATCACAAATTCCTGAATGATACTATATTAATTTTTATTAATTGCTTGACATATAATATCTTTTGCTTTTACCTTATTATTTCTTCATATTTCTATGACAGTATTTTGTAAAACCATTTTTGGAGAGATTACAATAGTAATTCAATATTATCTTTAGCATGACTGACAATATTTTATTATTAAAAGTTGAGTTGCATAATATATGCAGTACTACAAATTGATATATTATTGTTTACAGTACTGCTGAAAGTTTTATTCTTCAAACAAAGGAGTTCTGAAAATTTTTCTTTTGTGTGAATCCTGTAAAAACAAGAGAAAAAACCTATTTTGGCTTTTTATATCATTGTATACACCACATTATCAACTATATTCCTGACAGGATAACACCTATTCTAGATTATTATCTTCCATTTATGATTTTCCTAGTCTAAGATTTATAAGAAATTTCCGAGGCTATTTTCTGGTTCCATATCCTATTTCTCTCACATAACCACATACTTGCAGTGTTCCATACTTAGGAAGTGTAAATAGAGACACAGTTAATGACAGAGTCATGTCATAATGCCAAGTAAGTAATCTGTACATTAGGGGCAGGAGGATGTATTCCTGGTATACATTTCTACATCAGTTTAGTTACTAATAAATTTTCACAGAAGTGACTGTGAGCCACACAGTTATATCATTAAACCCCAAATAAATGTATTCCCAATTCAATGTCCCCTAGCCAGATTCCAAAAATTTTGTGTTCACTCCAACAGTACATAAACAAGAAGAATTGTGACAAAGGGAAATCAGAGTGAGAAAACAGTCTTCACAGCAGTTCATAATTGCATTACAGACACATTTCACCAGGTGAACATACTGTTTTGCAAAACCCTCCCCACCCAGAGATTTGGAATATTCTGTGCAAGCAAGAGGACGGATGCTTAAGCTTACAGTTCATCCATTTCACAGTAAACCCGGCTCTTATGTAGTACATATGTGCTACACCTGCATAGTCTGAATTTTACACAGCTTGCAAATTACAGTTTACCACCTTTACTTTGAAGAAGACATAATCTCTCCCTGCCCTGAACTACTATGGCAATTTATTTCTACTTCTCTTTCTTTAGGATACCTCTCTCTCCTCTTGTCTTCTGGTCTTGTTTAAACCTCCTCTCCCCTCCTCTTTTCTATTTACTTTTCTCTCTCTCTCTCTCTCTCTCTCTCTCTCTCTCTCTCTATATATATATATATATATATATATATATTTATGATTAGGGTATTGGCTAGGATTAGGAATATACATACACATACACTACAATCTCCCTGTGGGGCATGACTTCTATTTAATATTTTAATTGCTCATATTGGACAGAGCATTTAATGTCATCTTGGCTATCCAGTGGAATATTTACTACATTATTAGAAATAAAAATAGTACATTTGCACATGATACAAGAAAAGGTCCAAAGAAATAATTTCAAATATGAGTAGTAAATAAATGCATCAGTACCAGAAATAAGAACACTTTGGTTTGCCTCAAGAAGAAAAATCCATAGCTTGACTGAGGCATGGGGTTAACAGTAAGTCCTTAGCTTTTCTATGGTCTCAAACCACAACCCCTGAGTGAGTTCAGTCTCCACTTGAAAGTGAAGAAAAGCTGGTGAGGTATTTCTACCTTAAAACTAACAAGCCAGAGGTATAGCAATTATATATGCCTTTGGAAATATGTATCCTGAATTATGTAAATATATTGGAAAACCAACTGCATCAGTTAAGATACGCTAAATTATACTACAGTAACAACTGTCACAAAACCTCCAGTCACTTAAAACACCAAATGTTTATTTCTCTTTTACACTGTATGTACATCTGGGGTTGACTGTGGCTTTTGTTCATGTCATAGTTGTTTTGGGACCCAGGCTGATAGAGCAGCCTCTACCTAGTACATTGCTCCACACTGTGACAAAGGAGAAAGAGACATGCCAGCTCTTGAACTTCTGTCCCAAAGGGACACATATCTCTCCTACCTATATGTCCTTACTCAGAGCAAGTCTCAAGGCCACAAAGTTCAACAGAGTATTATCTTCTCACATGAAGTTGCACTGCAGGGACAGAAACTAGAATATTTGGTAAAAATTACTGTATTCTACCATGCTAATGAACTGTGTTTTCTCCATGTCATATTTTTGCCATGACCCTTGATTCCTCTTTCAAAAATATGTGCTTAGAAAAATCCAAGCACTTTTTTATTTAGGAAGAAATCTATTAAGATTCCAATACATTGATCCCCCAAAAATGTCAAAAGCATTTTAGTGGCAATTTAAAGCTTCCAAAGCACTTTCAAATAAATATCTCTTTTATTCTTCCTAAGTACTCTGAAAATTTGAGCTCATGAACTTTGATCCTAAATTCACCTGTTCTATTGATGAACCCATACTGCTCTTATCTCCAAATGAAAAAAAAAAAATTACAAGCTTGTGTATTCTATGTCTTTTATGTCTATTATGCTTTGAATTAGATAATATTAAACTGGGCTTATTTGAAGAATTCATTAATTTACCTGAATTTTTTTTGTGTTCTCTGCTGCATTCTTCTATTTTCATGCCATCCCTTGTGCCAACTTTTGCTCTTGTTAATCATCCATTGTTACTAGCAAACCCAACAGATGACCTTTCCTGCTGTTCTCTTAATTTTCTTTAAGCAGATCATTGCTACCTGGTAATTATCCTGCTTTCTTAAATAATTCTGAACATCATTTCCCAAAGTAATTCTCTTCATATACTTTGTATAGGAAATTTAGATATGTATAATTATGGATTGTAAAAACTCTAAGAAACCCTTGAGTTCTTGGAACTCTTTTAACAAAAGATAAAACAGGCCCAGAGAGATGGGGTGACTTGTTTGAAATATCAAAACTAGTTAGGGATGTTAATAGCACTATAAGTCAGGTCTTTGAATTTCTGATGCACTAGCCTCTCTGGTATTCTGTCTTTATTTTATTTCATGAATTAGCATGTCATTCTTGACCTTGGGCTTTACTGTTTTCAGAGATTCTCCATTTGCCAGTCAGACCCACTCTTTACCATGATCCTGCCCTGTTCTGTGTGTGGAGGCTGTCCTCTATTTTGTCCCTTGGCTTCTGGTTGTGTTCAGCCAATGAGAGGCACCAGTAATAACTGGGAACATGAAGGGAGTGAGAGCTCTGTGTTTGAGTTCTTCCAGCTCCCTACATGCCAGGCTATGGATGGTCCATGACTATACTTTTCCACTGTCTGTGATTGATCCCTTATGCTCCAACTAAGCTCCGTGTTTTATTGGGCCCTAGTAATCATTCCTTACCTTTATTGCCTCAGGCTTAGGCATTGTGATGACTTTCTGCATTGCCAGATAGATTTTTATAGTCTCCGTGTCAACTTTTGCTCTTGGTAACAAGTTTCTGTTATTAACAATCTTCTTGGTTCCTTTATCCCTGCCCCCATTTGCATAAACAGTGTCTTCATTAAACCCTTTTCATTTCTGCTGTTGAATGTGCATCTGGTTCTCTCTTAGAATGTTTATAAAGATAATTTTTAATTCTTGGTCCATCTGTTCTATCATTTTACTTCTGATGAAAGTGGTAATCCAATATTTGTATTTCTTTTGAAATAGCTATGCTCCTCAAGAATCCTGTTATTTTGACCTTGGACCTCATATCCTTCAGTGTTATTAGTTACTTTGTGATTTTTTCCAGTGTCCCAAGACTGCCCACACTTCATGATTTACTAGAAGGACTAAAGGGACTAAGCATATGGTTGTACTCACTGTTAGGATTTATTACAGAGACACAGCAGGGATCAAATAGGAAGAAGAAACAAGCAGAATCTAGAGGAATCTATTTGCAGGTTTCCCATGCTCTTCCCCCGCCCCCCATTAAGGGGTCACAGAGAGTGCACCCATCCTTCAGCAACAAAAATGCAGTGACACCTGTGTGATGTTTCTGCCTAGGTAAGCCTGTTTGAGATTCAGAAATGTGAGGTTTTAGTGGGGGCTGGTCACATAGGCATTCTTTGTCTGGCAACTATGAATATTTCAGTTTTTTGAAAGAAAAGCAGGTTTTCACCATAAATCATGTTGCTTGTACAAATGATATAGTCCAGGGACACAATCTTATCATTTAGGGAATGTTTCAGAAACCAAATTCCCAGACACCATTCAAGGGTCAAACTTGAAAAATAGCAGCCTCTAGTCTACTATGTTAACTTTTCTCTGTACAGTCAATATGTGAACAAAGGCCAGACCTCAAGTCAAACCCCAAACCCTGTGAGTTCAAGGATTGGGGGTGGATTGAGCCTGAGGTGAAGGGAGCCTTGGGGTGTCAGAGTATTGCTCCCTCCATAAAACAATTCTTTGGATCATTACCTCATTCATTATGCCCCAAGGATAAGGTGAAGGCACTTCCTAAATGGTCAAGGAAACAAATGCCATAAGTTAATTAGTTCCCATATTGTTTATCTCAAGTCCTGATAACACAGATTTTCTCTTCTGACTTGATTTTACTTTTGAGGGCACTTGGTCTGGAAGCAGAATTGCCACAAGTTGGAAGGCAGATAGTTCATCCTAACACAATGGTGATGGAAGAACAAAGGAAGAACCCTACAGTTTGTTTTATTCCCTAAGTTTTTCCTCTCACAGTAGGTCTTGCTCCTCGCATTCCCCTCACACAGCAGTTTCAAAACAGCCACACATCACCCAGGGATTTCTTATAGCTTTTTTTTTTTTTTTTCCTTTTCTTGTTGTTTTGCTTCCGTGGTTTCTCTGGGATGTCTTTTCAATTTCTCTTAGGGCTGGCAACCAGCACTCTTGCTACTTCGGCATCCTGATAGGAACCAGATAAAACATTTTAAAACTAAGATTTTCCTCTTATTTATTTTTAAAACCGCATGCATCCTTATTGTAACTCTCTTGGAAAATACAGATAAAGGCAAAGGAAAAAGAGGAAATTAAAACTTTAGCCCAACTCTATAATCACTGTCCATAGCTTGTGGTAGATCTTGTCAGGTCTTTATTTTTCTCTTATGTACCTTTGCTTGAAGTATAACACTAATGTCAACCTACACTTGGTCTGCTTCTAAGTGTTGGAATGCCTAAGGACATCTGGTGAGTTGTATAACAAGTCCTGATTGAAATCTATTTGTCTATGGACTGGAGAAACCTTCTGAGTAAGAATATTAACTGGTCCCATATGGGGGATTCAGATTCTTGGTTATATGCAGAACACTGGTAGGACTATTAAAGAGAAGCCCAGTAGCAGTAGAAATGTTTAGCTGCCTAGGAAAAAAATAAGTTTTAGAGTTAGAGAGAACTAGGTATAAAAATATTAACTGGATACCACTATCTAAATCAAAAAGTGGTGGTTTTGGGGCATAATATGGAATTATTCTGTAGGATTTATGTTTTGATTCAGTCTCCATTATTCTCATTTCTGAGACCTATAAAAGATAGAGGTAAACTGTAAGAAATATTTTCCTAAAATTCTGAATGAGCTGTTTCACTGAACTATGAAACATCTTACTGAATAATCAACATTGCCTGGGAACACTCTAGCAGGAGAGAATAGTTTTGTTTTTGTTTTCGTGTTTTTTTTTTTTCCAGTTCCCTGACCAGGGATTGAACCCAGCCCATGGTATTAAAAGTGCTGAATTCTAACCACTAGACCACCAGGGAACTCCCATTGATTCTATCCTCATATATTCTCAGTCACAGGCCACTTTAGAAATTTGCCATCAAGAGGCTCAAGAAATAAGTACCAGTAGGAAAATCCTTCTTCTGTTGTGTAGCAGTAGCCATCAGTGGGGAAGTGCTGGTCCTTGTATAGCAGGAGACAGAGTGCCCGGTGTGGCAACCATAGAGTGTAGTCCATGTGTGCTGGGGATTGCCACACCCAGCAAGTTAGTAGCAGTATTCATTGGTTTGCCTGACCAGCAATAGCCATAAACACAAAACTTATGTGCAGAATCAATTGGAAAAGACTAAACTGCCCATTGAAAGAGTAGGAGAAAAGTAGCAAAATCTCCTGGCATAGACTCGTTTGTGAGTCCAGCCTATAATAGGTGCTGAGCTTGCGTTGATAACAAGGTGAGATATTTTTAAAGATTATATCCATGGTTTTCTTAAACACATGCTGCCAAGACAATAAATTTAACATTGTTTTTAGATGAGACTTCTGAAATCTAGGAGAGTTTGCTCCACAGTCATGGTCAAATTGGGACCATAGCTCAGGTCTCCTGATTCTTAACACACCAGACACTCTCATACGTAGTACTCCCTATGAGATGCCTTGCTCTTCTATACCAGAGAAACCATGTGCTCATTCATTCTCAAGTAATGTAAAGTGTTGTGCCTACCAATAATCTGTACTCAGGCAAACAATATCATCTCTACTTGAAAAGATGTTGTTCCTACAGTTTATATTTTATTTAAAGACTATTTGCAATACATTTTTTCTTTCCTTCCTTTCTTCTTTTTTTCTGTTTATTATTTGTTTTCTAATTTACTGTCATATATTAAAAGCTTATGAAATGTTTCATTTCAAGCAAATATATATGCAGAGCTTCAGAAATGGAAAAAAAAAAGTAAAGGTTGGAGGTAACATCTAAGTGAAAAATAAGATGTATGCAAAATAGTAACAAAAGATGTCTTATTTTTACAAAATCTCTAATTTAGAGAAATGTTTTTATTTTGCATAATATATCTTAGTATAACAGAAATTGGTAAAGAAAGATAAATATTTATAAATGATACAGAAAGTATGGGGGAAGGGACAAAAAGCATGGAAAGAGAACGAGAGAGAGAGAGAAAATAAGAGTGTTAAAATCACATTTTGGACTCCTGAACAAAAGTATTGGTGAAAGAAAATTTGAAAAAATTAAGGAGCTTGGCAATTTGACAATTTTTTATACCTGTTTAGTTTGTGTTATAAGTTTATCCAAATTTTTAGGTAAAGGAGTTAAATAAATTTATGGATAAATTATTTGCAGAAAAGAATAACATCCATTTTTTTATTGTCTATGTATTCACCTAGTAAAGTCTCCCTTTCAGTCCTTTTTTCCCTTTGACTTTCAACTTCTATGAAAAACAGTTAGGTTTATTGTCACACCTCTATTTATTAAATATCTGAGTTGAGATCTCTAGGATCTAGTTTTTTTTGTTGTTTTTTTTGTTTCTGTTTTTGTTTTTTTTGTGGTACGTGGGCCTCTCACTGTTGTGGCCTCTCCCCTTGTGGAGCACAGGCTCTGGACGCGCAGGCTCAACGACCATGGCTCATGAGCCCAGCCTCTCCACGGCATGTGGGATCTTCCTGGACCAGGGTAAGAACCCGTGTCCCCTGCATCAGCAGGTGGACTCGCAACCACTGTGCCACCAGGGAAGCCCTCTAAGATCTACTTTTTAAGACAGTGAAAATTCCTTAAGTTAGAAGCTTCATATTTTATTACTGAACAAATTAATGTCTTTCTTTTTATTCTATTAATGATTCAAATTTATGACTTTTATGTTACATGAGAAGATAATTTTATCTTCTTGGTATTAACTAGTTGACTAAAATACATTTAACTCAGGAAGAAACAGGCACAAGAAAATTTTTGTGAGATGTATTTTAAGATATGTCTGTGGGGGCTTCCCTGGTGGCGCAGTGGTTGAGGGTCCGCCTGCCGATGCAGGGGACACGGGTTCGTGCCCCGGTCCGGGAGGATCCCAAATGCCGCGGAGCTGCTGGGCCCGTGAGCCATGGCCGCTGAGCCTGCGCGTCCGGAGCCTGTGCTCTGCAATGGGAGACGCCACAACAGTGAAAGGCCCGCGTACCGCAAAAAAAAAAAAAAAAAAAAAAAAAAAAAAAAAGATATGTCTGTGTATGGAATTAAAAAACGTTTTTATGAAATTATTTCTAAATTTTCAAAAAAATTGTAAATAAATAAATAAAAAATAAAGGAAATAAGAGAAGAAAGCAAATGTGTCATAGGAACCAGAAATTAGCATAATATTGGTGAAATTTATTAAAAAGAAAGTATTTTTTTTAATTCTTAATAAAATGATTAAATTTCCTATAGGAAGAGAAACAGAAAGATATGCAGTAAATAGGAAAAAAAAAAGACTCCTGCCTTGTTTGGTTTACTGCAAAGGTAGAATCTGTGGGGACAGTCCATCTGTATGAAAGAATTTGGCAGCAAAAAAGACACTAGAAAAAGGTGGAATCAGGTGAATAACATCTTTCAAAAAGACCAACTTTCTCTCTCCCTAGTTGATGCACTGTACTTTTGACTAAATGACTATAAATAATCATTTACTTTAAATATATGTTATTTTTTTCATTTCTTTTGTTGATATCTTTGGATGCTTTAATATTAAATTATTGGAATTTAGTTCAAATATTATGACTCAATTTGAAGAAATGGCCAGGAAAGGGAAAAAGCAGCAAAAGTGTATTCAGCTATTAGATTAGGCAGGTGGGACAATTTAAGTTAAAAACTAGTCACTAAATTTTAAGGAAGACTATTCCTCCCTTCCAAGGAAGTCAAACAATATATACCTTTTCGTAAGCAAGCCAATCTCATTTGATTAACAATAACATAATTTAAATACACTTTATTTTTGGTATATCACTGGATTTTAGGAGCCAGCATTACTACCCCTTCAGAAATCCAACACAGTAGATATATTACATGTGTGTCACTCCTGTCTCCCATTCACCAGCTGCAACTCAAAAATATAAAATGTATTTTAAATGTAAACTTGAAAATAGGAAGCATGAGTTTCTTTCAATGTTGTCCCCTTTGAGACCTCAAATATTACTTGGAGCAGATAAAACTGATAATAAATATTTTAGTATGTAGTATCTCTACTTCCTCCATTTCCAACTTAATAACCTCAAGAACACATTCCTTAGCCTGAATTGTTCCTGGCATGAGCAATCAAATGTATTCCACTAATATTTTCCTGCTCTCATTTTAAGATCTTAGTACTGCAGTATCCATTCCCTTCATGGGCCACTAAGCTGCTGTTCCACCCTTATTTCAATTCTCTCATATACAGACTTTTGATTTTTTTAGAAAGTCCTATTTCTTATTCCCTAATCAATCTACCTATTCACTCAGCTCACTTTTCTCCTTCCACATTATCTTACCTAATTTATTTACATATATTTATGATTCTATGTTTGTAAATGTAGCTACATGTCTAATTGATCAATATACCTCACTATGAAAAAATATCCATATATCACTACAAGTTTCTCTTGCAAGTTCATGTTTATCTGTGCATTGATCTATATGGTTAACTAAATATAGGTTTCTTTTCTTTGTGTGTGTATATTTAATTATTAATGGTTGTGAGTGAATGCTAGAATGCAGACATGAGAATATATGTGAAAGTTGAGAGTTGGAAAGTTGTCATTTTTACAAAGATTGTGTGAATCATGAATGCTTGGTAGATAAACAAGATAGGTTATGAAAAATGAATTTGATCAGCTGTATGCAAGGGCTGACATCCATGGGAGCTAGCTAGATGCAGGGTCTTTACTCATAAATCCAAATAAATGTTTAATTGTAATCTTAATTTTTCTTATGATTATTATTAAACTTGTACTTATATTTTGATATCTATATAGTTAATGTTTCAGTTTCCCTCCCAAGTTTGCTCCCTAACATTTTTGAAAAAATTAGTAAGATAACAATGAGAAATCTTCTCTAATAAATACTTGGGTCTACTCTGCTATGAAGAGCACATTATATATATGTATATATATATATATATATATATATACACACACACACACATACAATATATGTTAATGTATGATTAACAATATCAAAATAAAATTACATTCTTTGGTTTTCACTTTATCATTTTACCCCAGCAATTATGTATCTTTATTTTCCTTAGTGGACATAAGCTTTAAAATAAGAACATACATTAGAGGTGATTTACTGGATTTTGATGTTTGAGCAGCCAGGATGAGCATGAAACATGAAGGAAGGATATGTAGTTTGTAGGTCCTATCTTTCTTGATCCCATGACTTCAGTAATTATTCATTCTACTCTTAAACAATTGGCATTAACACCACTATTAGCCCAGGATAATATTAGATGGTAATTTATATATATATATATTTATATATATATACATATATATATATATACACATACATACATACATACTTCCTGCTCCCAGTGCATTGCAAGATAATTGGGAAGGACCAATAGGCACAAGCACAAAAGTAATTTCAGTGTGGGGTGGACAGTGCTCTAACAGAGACATGTGTGAGGTGCTATAGGAGCAGAAAAGATGTGTAATTTCTATTCTTAATAGGAAGAGACTTAATCAGTGGTTCTCATAGAGATGATAGTATTTGAGCTAATTGTTGAAGGATTCCCCAATCTGATTCAATGAGCCTTTACAATCAACCACTTCACGGTTCTGTGTGTGTGTATACATATAGACACACATACATATATTGCAGGACTCAGGTGATGCACAGTATATTGAAACCTCTTCTTGATAGCAAATTATCAGAATATACAGCCACCAAATATGAACAACCATCAGGAATGACGAACTGAAAAGTACCAAATTTGAAAAAATAGACGTTGCAACCTATAGTTTGTCCTTTCTAGTGAAATAGAGAAAACAATCCAACATGAAAATGCAGTTTTTGCCACCAAAGAAAGATGTACCTATTCTATTGTTAGGTGGGTGTGAAATTTCCAGGCTAATTCAAGGCACTGTGGTAGGAATAATTTTTGCTATTAATATGTAGTTGTTGCTGAGTATCAACTACTTTTAAATTTACAGTTAAGAGATGTTTCATATCCATCTTTCATTTATCTGATCATCAACCTGTAGCCACCATGGACTTATGGAAAGAACAGTAAAGAATCAAGAAACCTTGGATATATTATCGTGGCCCTTGGGCAGTCAGGTAGTTTGCTTGAATATTAATTTTCTTGTCAATTAATTGTGAATAACTTTTGCAAATTAATCGATAAGATTGTGTTACAGTGCAATGAGATAATAATTATTAATGTAAACTTTAAAATATGCAAGTACAAGGCATAATGATGCATAGATTGGGAACTCCTCATGGAAAGGTGAAATCTGAAAGTCCACATGATTCAAATATATAAAATTACAGACATTTTGAATAAGGTAAAATAATTTGTTTTAACATATTTAAAAATTCTAGAATAGCTTTTATACTCTGAGAAATAATCAGAAAAAATATGTGTTTCAGGCACTTTACATACTTACTTTAATTCTTCCTCACAACACCATCAAGACAGAGGCATTATCTATGTTTTTGATGAAGATAGTATAGGTCTGAGAATTTAAATAATTAGCTTAAAATGTCATAAGGAATAACAGAGTAAAGATATCCATAATCCTTACCCCAGTGTTTTACAGTAAAGGATAGAGAGGACAAGATCAGAATCACCTAGAAATATTTTTCAATCTTGGGCTTCTTATTTGATACAGGAAGTGAGGTGAATTTAGGTTGAACACGTTCCCCAGTTTTGTAATATAGTCACAATCACTCTTCTATAACTGCCCTGCTCACGTTAAAAGTACAGGACCAAAACATATAGCTTCATTACTACCAAGAAGCAATGCTTCAGACAGTGATAGTCAAAGCCAAAATATTCTTTAATGGATACTTCCTACATGTCACTTCTGTTTGCATTGTTTGGCCTAAGAATGATACATAGCCACAGTTAAACTCAGGAGAGCCTAGAAGTAGCATCCTTCTTTGATGGATACTTTGATGAAAAAAAAAAAAATATATATATATATATATATTTGTGAATGGTTATAATGTTCACATTAAATGTTACAAATGTTAAGCAAAGTTTATGTGAAAGAGAGGAATAATTTCACTCTGGTGAAATCAGAACAGTCTCTGATGTATTTAATTCTGAATTCTACCATTTCCACATTGCCCAGGAATGGCTGTTCCTTTTCTGTGTCTTAACTTTGTTTCTTTCCTTATTGTAGTTGATCTCTTTTTAATTTTCACTACCAAGTGTCACAAATTCTTAGTTTCAGTTATGTACTTGACATTTATACTTAAGGAACATATCAAAATTGTATTACAAAGGAAATATTCAGTGATGTGCTAGAGTCAGCATTTTCTTGTTCCTGAATTGAGAACTTCTCAACACTGTGTTCAGTGACATCATCCTGATGGCTTGATATCAACCACAGTGAGAGTTTTACAGCATGGAAATCAACAAATACTCTAACTCTGGTTTGTTTATTTATTTATTTTACTTTCCCAGAGTAAATGTTTAAAAAGTCAGATGTTTAAAAAGTCAGATGTTTAATATATACCAACACACCACTGAGAGTACTTCTCCTTCCCATGGACTTTATAGTATCCATGGAGAAGGGAAGGAAGAGTTTATATCTGCACCTGTAATACAGAAAACAAAGAACAACAACAACCAAAATGTTCATTAGACTATGGGCCAAGAGTCAAGTCAGAACAGCATGTCCAAATTATTAAAACAAATAGAGCCAATGGTGAAAGATACAGAAGAATTGGGAAGAGGGCCAGGGAATTTCTGTGAACAGTTCTTAGTGTGTGTTTGCCTTGGCTAGGTAGCTCATTTAAAGGAGTTTCATGGTAAGTAAAATACTATTCTTACTAAAAGCAGAAGGGTTTTGTTCACCCTATATTCGGTAAGCATTGAACAATAAATAAGGTGTGTTCTAATTCAATTTATTGGAAGTAAATTTTGCACTTAATAACTCCAGGTTGAATTAAATAAATAGATTTGATGATACATTTAGTACTACTGTCATTATCTCTCTATAATATAATCTATTTACATATCTACCCTGCCAGACAGGGTTGAGGAGTGTGGGGATTGTGTCCTAGACAGCTATTTAAACACTGCTCCTGGCATGGAAACTGAAGCATAGAAGTCACCTAATAAAAGTGTTAAATTAACCTAAATTTAAAATTCTTTTATGGTTACAGCATGTCAGAATGTTTTCCAGTTTACCTATAGGAATTGCTGGATGAAACCTACAAAAAATTTAGAAAGATAAATATTTGTATGAAAAGCTGTTAAGAGTCTTGGTTAAACTTGACCCTGAGACCTCTACTTGGAAAACAGTCTTAACTCTGTCATTGGGCCTTTGTTGGGTTCAGATTACTATATGGAGTAGAAGAAAGAGATCCTTTGCAGGGTAATTTATGTTCCTAGGAAAGATCACAGGGTTTAATATTAATACCAATATCAGGATTCCTACAATGTTGTTGAACAAAGAGATGTAGTCTCCATTACCAAAGTGGTGAGATAAGACTTCTTGTCTAATTTAATTTTATTGCTTAAAAAAATGACAGTGACATGAAATACAATTTTAGCAGGAAGGAAGAAAAATACATGTCATTTATAGTAACTTACAATTTGTAGGTCAAACTAAATTTACTCTGGGAATGCCATGGACTTCCCCTGGTGAATTCCAGTTTCCTTGTGGAGTAGGAGACCATGGGCTATAGGAACTCATGTTGTGTTTGTCTGCTATGACTGTTACTAGGGAAATTGTGGTCCCTCTGGAACCAAAAGATGTCAAGAGTTTGGATACAAGATTTTCAGAGGAGCCAAGGTAGCCAAAATTGATATACAAGAACTCTACTATTCCATTAAGGGTACAGAAACCGAAGCCTCCTTGAGGTTATGAGCGCCATTGCAAGTAGGGAAGTAGGAGTTCATATGAGGGAAACAAAAGATTTGTTCTCCATTTTCTTTCATTTTGCAGTAAAAACATGCTTGATTTTGTTTGAAAAAATAAGCTAGAATGAAATATGTAAGTGTAAATAAGACAGAGCAGGTAGCTGTGGAGGCCTGCTCCAAGTCCATATTCCCAAACTTACACATTTTAAGCAGTGCCATGGTAGGAAGTATTCTGTACTTAAATTTTCCCTGCATGACTTCTTGGTATATAATAAGCAAGTTTCTGATGATTACAGAGGCACACAGATTCTAAGAAATTTTCTTACAGAAAAACATGATTATGTTTACTTAAAGGAAATATAGAACATTTTTGTTCTCCTTTCCTTTGGGCCCATAAAATTGTGTTATATCATCTTTCATAATAGGGAGAAATATTCCTACTACTAATGTGCATACTTATATCATAAATCAGTAAGCATCCCTATTTTACAGAAGCTCAAATTAATGGTCAAAGCTTATTTTGAGAAAAAGGGGCAATTTGGACCACATTTCAGTTGTAATCATATTTTCTTTAATGTTCATAATCTTTTGTCTTAAGGGGAGTATTATTATTTTAAAGCAAACCGCATTACCTAATAGGAAATGGCTATATTTTAACGTTTACATATTTTTTGAATAACAGAAAAGAAAGAAAATGAATTAGACACTGCTTGAAGAGGAGTCCAAAAAGCAGAGATACACTGAGGTCTTGCAAATCTGTTGTTAAAGAAACATACATTCTCAAATAAAGTGAATTAAAGTAATTTGGATTGATATGTTCAAAATGTTTTTATCTAGGGAAAGGAATATAAAAAAGAAGGGAAGTTTAAAAAATTAAAGTCAACAAAAAAAAAGTCACCTTAAACACAAAGCTTAAAATTTCTCTTTTCTTATGAATATTTTAATAGGTAATGTGTCAAATGGGTCAGACAGTAGCTTCAAGGACAAGTTCAAATTAAGCTGAGGTTTTTATCTTGAATTCAATTTCACTAATTATTTTAATAAGTGAAGATGTTCTCTAAAGCAAGTTGTAAATCAGCTAATTATTTACTTTGTTTATGTTTTCTATCAAATTATGCCTTTCAGTTGCTGTAATAAATATTACCTTTAGAGAGAGACAGGTGTAATGTTTATGTAAAATTAACTAGAACAAAATCAATATCAGTATCATATAAAGCAGGTGTACAATTATAGTGGTTAATTTGGAAAAAACAGTTTAGATAGGATATGTATCACATATATTTTCATGATCTTAGGAAATAAAAGTATGGAAAACAATTCATTTTATAGCTAAGTTTGTTTTTTCTAGACTCATGGCTAGTTTTAGAGACCCTAGATTTAGTCTTTCCCTTTGCTCTACCCCTTTGCTGCTCTTCCTGAAGTGTCTTTCTCCTATACTCACCAATTTTTTCATCACAAATTTCAATCCCAGATAACCCAGTTTCTCTTATGTAATTTTTTATCATTGTAGACATGGCCACACTTACCAGGGGAATAAACAAGGAACGCACTGTGTTTGTGTGTGTGTGTGTGTGTGTGTGTATGTGCATCAGTGAGAGGCAGAGACAGAGAGGCAGGCAGAAAGGGAGGGGAGAGAAAGAGAGAGAGAGAGAGGGAGGTAGAGAAAGAGGCAGAGATGCAGAGTTTTATTTCTTCGTAGGAGTAGGAGCTGCTTAATAGAAGAAGGGAAGTGAAAGAAAAATATATCTATGGGTATGACATTGTTGAAAGCATCAGAAAAAAAAATATGACAGAGGATGTGAACACTACCTTAATGTACTGATAAGAATAAGCCTTTGAAAACTCCTACTTCTCTTTAAACATCATGCCTAGGAATATACTTGAAATGCAGAAATCAATTAAATAGGATATTATCTTGAAATTAGAAAATGGGAAAAAAATAAAGAAGATCCATTATATTTCACAGGTTTGGTATGAAGTCTTTGGGGTCCTTTATTGCTGAGAAATATTTAGCTCTCTGACATCCTAGAAGTGGGCTTGTATTGGGTGAGGGCCTTGCATCACTGAAATTAATTTCACCTTCTAAAACATATTTTTGAGCACTTAATGTTCCTTGTGATGTTAAGAAACACACAGTGCCTGCTCCCAACTATCTCATAATCTCATGGAGAAAGACTGGTGGATAGATAGATAATGATCATATAGTCCATTTTCCACGGGGGGAACACAGAGCAGGGACTGCTCAGCTGGTCTAAATGGAGAGAAAGTTTCCCTCAAAACTTGGAAACTATCATGGTGGTGTTTTAATTATCAATTTAAGTTCTCTGAAATACTTTTTTTCTTGATATTTTCTTTAGATAATTCCCCACAGGAGATTATCTCCATCTCCAATTGAGAAGGCTATCCGCAGAAGACTAAACACAGAGAAATTAAAAGGAAAAAACTAGACACAATTCTGATTAGAGAGATTTATTTGTTTGCCAGTATTATGACTCTACCCCTTTCCTTTAGAATTTTGCATGTTGGACACTATAAATCACTTAAAAAATGGAGTTAAGTGACAGACATTCTTGGATTTAAAACTCAGACTGCTACTTAACTTTCTAGATGATCTTGAAAGTTGTCTCGTAATCTCACTGTATCTCAGTGTCCTTCCCCTGAAAATGGGAATGATAGTGTCTAACTACTAGACTGGTAAAAAGAATTAGAAAGGCAATAGATGTAAAAAAGTTATAGTCCGTGGCACATAGTGGGAACTCAGTACACATAAGTACTCCTGAATAAGTTTATTACAAAATATGATAGTAAAAATTCAAGGGACATCCCTGGTGGTCCAGTGGTAAAGAATCCATCTTCCAATGCAGGGGACTCTGGTTCGATCCCTGGTCAGGGAACGAAGATCCCACATGACGCGGGGCAACTAAACTCGCTTGCCACAACTACTGAGCCCTTGTGCCTCAACTAGAGAGCCTGCATGCTGCAAACTACAGAGCCCATATGCTCTGGAGCCTGCAAGCCAAAACTAGAGAGAGAAAACCCACACGTCACAACTAGAGAGAAACCTATGAGATGCAACAACAACAACAAAAATCCAACATGCTGCAATGAAGATCCTGCATGTCACAATGAAGACCTGATGCAGCCAAAAATAAAAATAAATAAACAAACAAATTCAAAATCATAATTCTCTAGCTCAGAGTTGACTGACACAATGAGCCACTGGCTTAGGAGAGTCCCCCTGAGTTATCCCCTTAATAAATGGAGGACCTCAGTGTTAGCCTCAAGTGCATCTGTGGATTCAGTGGCATTTGGAGGGGGTAATTGTACTGAACCAAATGAAATTCTATTTTAGTTAGTATATTTTTAAATGGAGACTAGAGATACAAGAGTCTTTAGAAAGTCTACTGAACCTTCAGGCACAAATAATAGTTCATCTGGAGACAAACACCATCACCTTCTTCCCAAGGACCTGACCATATAGCCCACCTTTCAGGTAACTGGAACTAGGCCCTCCCAGAAATATAACCCACCTAAAGGGAATGTCTTTCCCTTTCTAATGCAGAATTTTACATCCTAAACAATTGGAAAAATGGCACATGTCTTTGCCAGATTTCCTTTATCTTCACATGTTCATTATAGCAGAAGTTTTGCCTATAGCAATGAAATCACTTAAAATGAGATTATATTAAGGTTAAATCATCAATTGCTTTTTATTATTAGAAAATGATTCTTACTTTGAGATAATTACTATAAAATAAATCAAGATGTATTATTAAGACGTGTGATTTAGTTGTTTTCTCGTTAAATGCTAACAAGTGTTCTCACCATGTCAGTCAACACTAGAAATAAATCTGCCTTTATGCCCTATGTTCTATGACTCTATAGAAGCTCCCCTATTTCTGGAATAGCCATATTATATTCAGAGCACTGAGCTGTGAGTAGTAATTATCCAACTTGTCAGTTTTACATGGAGGATCATGTAGTGGGCTAGGAGGAATTGTATTGTGACACAAACACGGGATGGGAGAATCCAGAGACACCGATGTGCAAATCTGTTAGAACTTAAGATAAGGGTCAGGGAACACAGAAGTATTCAAAATCTGCATCAGCCAAGACAACCACAAAGTTTCATAGCTAAGTTGAACACAAAAAAACAATTTCAGAGGGAAAAAAATAAAATTGTATTATTAGTCCTTTTTTAGTAGTAATAAATTATATTATTAGTTTTGGCCTCAAAACCACAAGCAGAAGAATTTGGTAGCTAGGCATGTCATTGTTTACAAATGTTATGTAGAAAAATCTAAATAATTTTAGGTCTCAAAAACAAGGGAACCTAATTTTGTACCCCTCCCACTACCCATCCAAGTGAAAGCCCGACATGCACAAGCATCCCACTATCAAAAAGAGAGAGAACAGAGTTTACTTGTCCACATGAGTGCACTTTCCCTCAGGTTGCAGCTATAGCTGGAGTAGTCCCAGGTCCAACTAAGTGAGAGAAAGAGCAAAGCAGCCATAGGAAGGATCTTGTGCTATACCTCCCAGACACCCCGAACACCTCCTCCCTGTCCCAGGCATAGAAAGAGTGAGAAAGAGAGCCTGTTTTAAGATTTTAAAGCAATGGCACCACCCACTTTCAGTCTTGGTCTAATTGATGCCCTGAAATCAGATTCATAAGCTTTTCCCTTTGTGGTTATATTAGTTTTGTATTGCCATAACAAATTACTGCAAATTTAGCGTCTTAAACAAACAAAAAAATTAGTATCTTATAATTCTGTAGGTAAAAAGCCCAACCCAGGTCTCACGATGCTAAAACCAAGGTATTAACGGGCCTCTGTTCTTTTTTGGAGGTTCTCAGGGGAAAATCAATTTTCTGATGGCTTGAGTTGTTGGCAGGATTCAGTTCTTTGGGATTGTAGGACTGAAATCTTTGTTTCTTTCTGTCAACTGCTTCCCACTTCTAGAGGCCACCCACATTCCTTGTCTCATGGTGTCTCCCTCCATCTTCAACACTAGCAAGTGCAGGTCTGGTTCCTTTCACACTGGATCTCTCTTTCTTTTTCTATCTCATCTCTCTGACCCAGCAAGAGGGGTTCTCCACTTTTAAGGACTCTTGCAACTCAATTGGACCACTTGAATAACACAGGATCCTCACCCTATTTTAAGGTCAGTTGATTAACATCTTAATTCCATCTGCAACCTGACTTCTTTCTGCCAAAGTAACGTGTTCACTCGTTCTAGGGATTAGGATGTGAGAATTTTGGAGAGCCATAATACTTCCTACTATGGAAGTAAAGACAAAAATATAGGGAAAAAATGCTGAATGTAGAGAGTCCTTGAATTTTTGCCTGGATTCCTTTTATGCCTGGTGCTAGCTGTTTAAATTTGAGAAAGATATTTTAATTTCTGAGCCTCAGCTTCTGTTCCTCTTATATCAAGGTACTAATTCTTACCACAGTGAAGGTCTTTGGGGGCTAAGTGGGTGAGGCCAAAAGTGTGAAAAGAGGGGGCTGTCTGTATTAAAACTAGAGAGTAAATGCCCCACCCAAAGGAATTTAAATTCCAAAATTTTGTTAAAATATTCTTCCTGACAAATAAAACATCAATGGGACATATTAGGCAAAATTACCATTGTGAGATATTCAGCTCAGCTTGTAAGATTGCTATGAGGTCTAACTGAAATGAATTTATTTAAGATGCATAGCATATAATAAGTATTCCACTCATTTAATTTTCTTATTTCTTAAATGTTTTACCCTAACAATATTTGCTTTTGAACATGAAAATATCATTTCATTCATTTATTTCTTATATAGCTATCCATATCATGCTATTCTCTGACCACCTGGGTTCCTTTTTACATGTTTCTAAACACATCCAGCCAAATATTTGGTTCTTAAAATCTCTACACTCTGTAAGTTCCATCAGTCACATTCAATCATATCTATATTCATCCATGGAACATAAACATGAAAAAAATGACTGATATTCAAATAGCCTTTCATTATGCTCTTTGTGAGTTAGTTTTCTAATGTCTTTCTAATCCTCTTTTCTTATTAGTATCATTGTAGATGCTAATGTCAAATCATTTTGACAGAATTGCTTATTCATTTCACCTTTATATTCTAACACTTCCTAAAAGGGTTTTAAATTGCATACAGGTATATTTAATAAGCACAAATTTTCCCATCCAGTTTTACAGGCTAAAGTGTACATATAATCTCTGAGACATTAAGTGTTGCTACATGTGTTTTATCAGTCCATTTATATACTCTTTGAAATATATTACCTAGTTTAGATATGTTAATAAATGAACTTTATATAACATCTCTGATTAAACATTAACGTAGGCCAAAAGATCAGATATAAACCTGACTTATTTTTTCATGGGAACATACAGCATTTTCCTCATTCCTGAATTTTCTCTAAACTGAAGTTTCTCTCAAGAAACAGCTCCCTCCTGCTTTGGTCATAATAAAACAGAACAAGCTAAGAGTCTAAGGGCAGAAATCGAATTTCTCAAGATCCTTTCCTCCTTCATTAGAGATGTAGAAATAAAAGACAATCTTCTTTTAAGTTATCTCCTCAGTCACCAGGCATACAGTGAAATACTGTAACATCCTTTGTGGTTATCTTTCTTTGTTTTTCCCTTCCTTCCTTCCTTTCTTTTTTTCTTCCTTCCTTTTCTTTCTTTCTTTCCTTCTCTTTCTTTCTTTCTTTTTGTTTCTTTCTTTTTGGCAGTGAGTTAGAAATATTATAAAAAAATTCTTTTTGATGAGATTTATAGGGGCCATGTCAGGGAATAAGCTTATTTAATGAAAGAGATGTGAAAGAAGAACAGGAAAACACTAGTACTAAAAGAGGTGAATTGTTCATTCTGTAGAAATAAGAAGTTATCTATGATTAAGAGAAGCTTGTTGAACGTATATTAAATTTTATTTGCAATCATGACTCTTATTTGAGCAGAACATTTTTTTGATTTGCTTTATTCTAGGTTTAAAAGAATAGCAAATAGTATGGTTAGAAGAAGAAATTATGTCTAAGGTTAAGTTCATACTAAACTACTTTATGTTTCAATTCACCTGGTTTGGCTAACTATATTTATATTTTTTGCCAGATCCGAGACACACTTATGAGGGCATAATTAATAATCACATCAATATAACAGCTGGAAATTTAGATTGTCCTAAGTATGGACATATGGATATTCTATGCCTTTTATTGCCTCAAGGTATTTGCAAACCTCATTCCCCCTTTTGGAGTAGTCTATCCCACTGCCTCTAGCTTTATCACTTAATTGTAGTCTACACCTTTTCTTAATCTACTCATTATTTGCAGATTATGTGAGATTCCCCTGATATGATTGCTCAAGGCATACCATAATAACCCTAGTATAGCATATATCATCCATTATTTTAACCATTTATTATTCTATCTACCCTACTAGACCATATGGAACATGAAAGTGTAGAGCCTTAGTCTTGTTCACCATTATTATCTTCATGACAAGCATAATATTTAGCCTAGCATAATTATTAGTCTGCTGTAACATAGCCGGTTCCCATTTCTGAATCATCAATGTGTAGATACTAACCAAAGTCCTAGTAGGTGAGGAATATTCAGTTAGCAACTTTTTTAGCACCTCCCTTTGGAGTAAGAATAACAAGGTATTTCTAATTCCTATTTCTATATCAATCTCTCTTGAGCACCTGAAAATAAACCATTTTAAAACAGGAGAAAAACAAGATAGTTTGGCATTTCAGTCCTAAGGAATGCTATGGGGAACAACCTACTGTGCTGGCTACACAGATCATATGTTTTATTTGGGTACCTAGTGCTGGATGTTGGGCAGCCACCTAACCTCCATGCCCTCACCCCCACCCCAAGAATTTTTGTGAATGTTGGGATAAATGACACATAGATGCCAATAGGTATGAAAGAAAGCTTATTATTTACACAGTAAACATTTAAAGATTCCCAAGGAGAAGGGCTCAAGTTTGGTCTGAAGTGAAACCAGAAACATCACTGGGGAAGGATGACTCTGGTTTTACTTATGGTTAGGAGGTGGGGCAAGAGTAAATGTCCCCTGTCCTGACTGGGACATGCATTGTTTGAACTTCCCACCAGCACCAAGAGAGGGAGCAGGCAGCTTTCTCACAACTTTGCTCAGTTGTGAAGTAAAAGGTAAAGGAGAAGGAGGGAGCTTGAAAGATGTTAGTGGTCAAACATCAAAAATGAAGTCTTTGTCTTTATTACAGTAAACAAGACTAATTCTGTTTTTAAGGTTTTTAAAGAATGAGATTAATGATCTCATTTATAGATATTTTAATAGGAATTAAGAATGAAAATATGTCAGCAATGTGTCTGCCCAGTTTTCACAATGTATGTGATTAACTTCATATATATTGACTTAATTCTTGTTATAATTCTGTCATGACCATATTATACAGCTTAGAACATTGAAGTTCAGAAATGTGCAGTAACATACACAAGGTCACACATGTAAGTCAACAGAACCAAGATGTAACCTAGAGCAATTGATTTCCAAATCCTACATACATTTACTTGCTCTAATTACCCATAGAACCGTTGTGAGTTTGAGACATATATTTTCTCTTTTCAGTTTAGAATATCTAAAGACTCTTAATGTCTTCTACATCTTGCAGAAAGAGAAGCAAATGAATTTAATATTTCTTTTTAGTCCTTAGGGTCATACTCTGACCAATGTGCTAAGGAAGCTGAGGACCATTACATGAGACAATCTGCCTATACCTCTGTTTCCAAGAAGCAAAATACTCTCAAGACCTGCCTTATTCAAGATACCACTGATTTTTAAATGTTAGGTAACCAGCCTACTTGAGTCACAATATAGGTAAGGAAGAGCACACTCTACTCTGAACCTACATTGTAAATCAGATTTCCTCTCATGCTATGCAATATTCATATTTGATTTCATAATTCAAGTTTAGGAACACATTTCTTACCTTTGTTTCCATTCCTGAGAGGTTTCTTAGTGTGTAATTCTACTGAACAAATACACACTGATTCTACGTGCTTTTATGGCATCATTAACATACAGTATACACCTTTTCAACTCCTCTCCGAACTGTACTAAAAATAAATGCAGAGCAGTTATTGTAATTATAGAGTAAACATAACAAATTGACATAAGTATAATTAAAACAGAAAGAGTGGTGAGCACTTTGAAATATAAAAAAAAATTAGTTCAAGCCCCTTGTGGTTAAAAATTCTCTCTCCTTGGAGAAGCAAAATATTAACCAAGAACTTAGAGGCACAAAATCAAAGACTACAAAGCAACTTTCCTTTCTAGGGCAGGAAGAATGACACCTAAGCCAAATTTGATTCTATGTTCATCCAGTCTACTTGAAAATGGACTTAAAATGACTCTTTCATGCTGAGATTTTGTCCACTACTATACTGTGAAAAAGAGATTTGAAAGAAATGTTCATATAAGAAAAGCAAGGGTAAATCACAATTTCACATATAAATTTGCCTCATTATCATTGAGTTTCTGAAATAGTTGTTGGGCCTAGTTTTCTGGACAATTCTCTCAATTCTCAGTCTTGCATGTAAAGAAACATATTACATACAGCTTCATTTTTCCGAGGATTTTTTTCCTAAGTAGTACTGTGTTAAAGTTTTCATGTAATTAGCACAGCAAAAAACAGCACCTCTCTGGCATTTTCCTTCTCTTCTCTGAGACTGCTTTTTTGGTGCCGTTTTTCTGTTTGCTTTGGTTTTTCTGGAGTGAGAGAGTGACTGGTAAAAATTCTTGGTGGGTACTTAGTATTTTATTTGGCATTGGCACATGCAGTCTTCTTTTTTTGCGGTACGCGGGCCTCTCACTGTTGTGGCCTCTCCCGTTGCTGAGCACAGGCTACAGACGCGCAGGCTCAGTGGCCATGGCTCACAGGCCTAGCCACTCCGTGGCATGTGGGATCTTCCCGGACCGGGGTACGAATCCGTGTCTCCTGCATCGACAGGCAGACTCTCAACCACTGTGCCACCAGGGAAGCCCCTGTACATGCAGTCTTCTTAAAGCTAAGTTTTATCAGGATGGAGAAGATGCTTGAAGACCACTCATCTTTTCAAAAGACTGTACTTTAAGATTAATACAAAGAATGTGTCATGAATAGTAACTGCAAAATATCTACTGTGACGAAGATGCAGCATTCAGTAAATGAATGTCAGTGATTAAAGGATATCTTGTCAAAATAGCTCCAAATGGGGATCTTAGACAAAGGGAAAGAAAGGAAGGAATGAACAAACAAAGGAAAGAGGATGAGGGCAAAACAATAGTAAATAATGAGGAGAAATATACATAGATATGGAGAAGCTTAAAACATGCATTTCTAATAGATAACAATGAGAGTTGGACATAGATAAATGACAGCTATGATGAGTTTTATTGCACAATTTTTTTGTGCATCATTAAATATGATGAATAAGAGGTAAGTGCAAAGTCAAAAGACAAATCTGAGTGTATCAAGAATGATGGATGAGCAATGGGGGCACAGAGACAAATTTCACTGTATTGGTAAGGTCTGATTTTGTGAGATCATTGTACTTTATATGACTTAGGGAATTAAAATAAATTTGAAAAATACATGAGGGAACATTCTTGGTCATGTTATTATGGTAAGGATATTTTTAAAATTTTTATTTGTTTTTCACTAAGGGAAACTGATCAGTCAGTAATGTCACCAACAAATAAAGGAATGACATAAAACAGCAATAAGAAAAATAATTCCTCTATATATTTCTCATATTCTTTTTAAATTGATGTTCTTTTTATAATATGAGAAACAGTGTAGGTATAAGCGACAATAGCAACAATAAAATTTCATTGAAGAAACTTCCTGAGTCTTAATCTCAGGGAATTTTCACTTGTTCAAATTGTTAAACTACATACTTCCCACTCCATAATGTCTCTCCAGAGTATTTTCTCAGATATTTTAGAAATCCTCTAAACTCATAATGTGCTCTCAGCATTCACATTTGAGAGCACTTCATGAAATTTTGTGGTTCAAAGAATACATAGTTATCTCTGACAATATAACTACTATAGTAACACGTTATTTCTTCCTTGTCTTCAGGGTCTCCCCTTGTTGTCTTCTTATGTACGAGTTGGCCAAAAAATTCCTTTGGTTTTTAGGTAAAGCTAAAAGACACATTTTTCATTTTCACCAAGAACTTTTTGAACAGTGTATTCATCGTTTTGTTCCACTAGCTTCTGACATTTTTCAGGCAACTTCATAATTCCATCTTCCCAAAACTTTTTGAGCAAAGAACCGTTCCAGGTTCCTTTTACAGTCTTCCAGGGAATTGAAATTTTTTTCCATTAAGAGAATCTTGTAAAGACCGAAATCAATGGAAATCCGAAGGTGCGGTGTCTGGTGAATACAACGGATGAATCAGAACTTCCTAGCCAAACTATAACAGTTTTTGCCATCATCAAAGAAGCATGTGGTCTTGCATTATCCTGATGGACGATTATGCATTTTCTGTTGATTAATTCTGGATGCTTTTCATCGAGTGCTGCTTTCAGTTGGTCTAATTGGGAGCAATACTTGTTGGAATTAACTGTTTGGTTTTCCGGAAGGAGCTCATAATAGAGGACTCCCTTCCAACCCCACCATATACACAACATCACCTTCTTTAGATGAAGACTGACCTTTGGTATGGTTGGTGGTGGTTCATTTCACTTGCCCCAAGATCTCTTCCATTCCACATTATTGTACAGTAACCACTTTTCATTGCCTGTCACAATTTGTTTTAAAAATTGAATGTTTTCATTACATTTAAATAAAGAATCTCAGGCAGAAATATGGTCAAGAAGGTTTTTTTCACTTAACTTATGTGGAATCCAAACATCAAAGCGATGAGCGTAACCAAGCTGGTGCAAATGATTTTCAACACTTGATTTGGACATTTTGAGTATGTCAGTTATCTCCTGCATGGTATAAGGTTGATTGTTCTCAATTAACGTCTCGATTTGATTGCCATCAACTTCAACTGGTCTACCCAACCATGGAGTCTCATCCAATGAGAAATCTCCAGAACGAAAATTCACAAACCATTTTTGACATGTTCGATCAGTCACAACACCTTCTCCATACACTGCACAAATCTTATTTTTGCATTTTAGTTGCATTTTTACCTTTTTTTTTTTTTACCTTTCTTGAAATAATCTAGCATAATATGCTGAAACTGTTGCTTTATTCTTCCATCTTCAATATTAAAATGGCTACACAAAAATCACCAATTTTGAAAAGCTTTTTTTTAAATGCACGCTGATATGACAGCTGTCACAATACAATCTAACAAAATTGTTTCAAATGAAGTTAAAAATGACTAAGCACTTCTAGAGCCATCTTACAGAAAAAAAACAAAGAAACTTTTTGGCCAGCTCAATTGAAGCTTAAATAAAGGGTGATCCATATATATATATTTTTTAAAGCTCCCTCATTAACAAAAAGTTAAGTTTTCCATGTGGCCCATAACCCTGATTTATCATCATTGCTACAGACTGTATTTGGGCTACACTCCCCAATTTTTTTTTTTTTTTTAAGATTTGTTCGTAGTGTGTTGCCATGGTAAGTCCTATAGCAGGCATCTCTGACCATACTGAGTTGAGCTGGGAAGAGTGGGCTGAGGACTTTTTTTCACAGGAAATTATGGTTGTTTGTATTAACATCTTATGCATGGTTTTATATGTTTTTCCAGGGCCAGAGAGTTGTATTCTATAAATTCTTTTTACCAGACAATATGTGAAAAGGCATTAAATATGTAGGAATATCAATATACTGTGCCAAAGAGAAAATTTGCAAATATAATAAGTATGAAGGTAGATGAAAAGTCATTTGGTATAAATCTTTATTTCATTCCTTGAAGGTGTGAAGAACTCAGGTATTATATTTAGGATTCTGCAATAATCTTTCATTTTGGCATAGGGTTTAGTGATGTTTGTGGCTATGAATGGTACTCATTTCACTAAGTAATCTATTCACTCCTAAAACCCCTGAAAGGTGGAATGAATAACAATGAGGAAAGAAGATAAGGGGAATGATGAATAAAGGAGAGAAGAAAAGAGTAAGAAAGAAGAAAACAAATGAAAAGGAAAAGTATCCAACCTGATAAGTACTTTAGCAATTCAATCAAATTTTGATCCCTTCTTACAATAATCATAGGAGGTAAGAATTATTATTTTTATACTACAGATGAGAAATTGAGTTGAGAGCATAAATATTTTATTTTTCTCATAGTGACATAAATTATAAGCAGTATAAAAGGGACTAGCCATCCAGCATTTCATAAAAAATATATGGACTTTTCCACTTTACCCATGGTGAATCATGGAACCCCACCTTAGGTTAGAGTCAAGTCCCAGCAACTGCCTCGGGAATCCCTCTGTAGTCCTCATGCAAAAGAATGTCTCTTCCATCTTTTGGGGATCAAAAATGTATGTATCCAATCAAGGAGGTACTAAAAGAGACTAAGATATGCTACAGAAGTTTCTGTGTAGCATTCAGCATGAGAGTGGCTGAGTACCACACAGTGGAGTTAGAAATAGAAGCAACAACAGCAAAACACATATAGCTGTGTAGTTCAAGTTATAGAGTATGCATATGAAAGAGATAAAATTACCAAAGAAGAATAAGAGGAAGAGAAAGAAAGAGCTCAAAGGAAAGTATAGAAACTAATAATTATGTTCAGTGAAAACTGCTTAGCCCTGGTATGAACTAAATACCATATAGTAACAGTAGGAGTTCATAAACTCTCTTGTATTAACATATAAGGGTCCCAGAGAATAATACAAAAAGAAACTGGAGGCATACTAAGACCTCATAAGTAAGACAATGCTATAGTCATTGTAAATAAAATAATATGTAATAACTCTGTTATGGCAAAATTGATGGTTCAAACTGAATCATATTTGTGTGTATATAACTCAATATTTTTTATAAATCCCAATTATAGTTGATCATGGCTGTGTAATGCTAATTTAAATAAACCTAAAAATTAAAACAAAAAAATATATTTTCATTTGAGAAACAAAACAAAAGTAATTATATAAAAAAATACCTAAATCTATACAGGCCTACTAACTTCTAGTTGATGGAGAACCATTGATCAAGTCTCCTTAGCCCATGTCTACCATAGGCAGGACTGTGTAGAAATTCACAATAATAGTATTTCAAGAGGGCTGATGAAATGACAAGACTCCTGGTCACTGGGGTAAGAAAATGAGAGCTCATGTCTGTTTTTTTCCACAAGCTAGCTTAAGACCCAGGGCAATCCCTTCAACCTCTATGATACTCTGTTTCTTCAAGAATACACATTAGTGTTATTATTTTTGTAAAAGTTGATTTTTATAGGCATGAACATATCAAAATAAAACTAATTTTAATTATTTTAACCGAAATATATACAGCCACATTTTATCAGAGAGGTTTAAAATGTCACCCTAGGACAAAGTATCAATAGGATGCTGCAACTTTTAAAAGACCAGCAGTAGCTCATCTTAAAGGATGTTTGGTTGCCTTTGCCTTTGAAGCTAATATATCAACACATTTTCTCCATATTTCACATAATGTTCAGATGTGAAATGAATAAAAAATATTAGAAAATGTATTTTAATATAGCTATAGATAAGATATCTATATGTATATATATTTATATATCTTATGTTGAAGTAATGTTTTGAAGGCATTTTTCTACAATTAATCTTTAATTAAAGTGATCATAAAATTCTCTCACTCTCACCTTTCTCATGACTTCCAATTACACTTAAAATTCCAAATACTTACAAAGACCTACCAAGCCTCTTTTACATTGCCCAAGACTACCCCTCTGACATCACTTCCAGCCCTCTTCCCCTTACTCCCTGTGCTGTCACATTGTTCTCCTTGACTTCCCCAAACACTAGCGTACACTGCTTGATGGATTTGCACTAACCGTGACACTACCTAGTTGTCCTCTCGTCAAATCTAACAAGAATTATTTTCTCATCTCATAAATCTATGTGGGTGTTATAAATGCCATAGGATCATGGCGTGCATGATAAGTCTGTTGTCAATAAAAAAAATCAGTAATTAAAATTTCCTTGGTAGAATTTTAAATTTGTTTTTAATGTTAAATACAAGGTCAGGAACTTGAGTATCTCATGTTACATAATTATCTATTGCTCAAAAAGGAAACTACAATGACTTAAAAAGAAGCTCTTAGGAATTACAAATATTAGAAGCTTCTCCCACTTTCCCATCTGTGAAGTATATTAGATGATATGATATATAGTAATGGGGAAAAAGAAGGCAAGCCCAAGTATTTTTCTTTCTTGTTTCTGTCTTTGTTGGTTTTTGTCCTTTCAAACGTACATTGGTTTAGGTAGTTCAAAGCTGTATGTTAGATTTGGGGTCTGCCCTCAAATCCATTTTCAGGAGCTTCTCCAATCTGAAGCAGAGAAGTTGAAAGAGAAAGGCAGACAGAGGAAGAAATAATAGAACAGGAGTAGTTAGGAGAACAGGTTAAATAGAGATGTAATATTTAAAGCTGTATCAAAGCTAGAGAATCATGGAGAACATTGTGGAGTACAATATGTGGGTTCTCTAAATGTCCAGGAAGTCACATTACCAAGGATTTTCCATATGCAGAAAGAAATATATTTATATATTTGTTTATATATACTTATGTACTATTATATTAATATAATATATGCATAGTATGCTATTAGTAATATATTTGTAGTATGTATATATACATATATATGTAACAAAGAATAGTTTAGGAATGGCATCCTTAGTTTAAAAGACACTGTCAGTTCTGCATATTTTTATGTAATTATGAAAAAAATATTAGCATAAATATGTAAATGCAACATTAATGGCATCAAAAAGTGCATTTATTATACTTTCTTTAGAAATCAGAGCTCTCACACCATGGAATCAAAATGGCTTACAGACTCATTCTCCGTTTTGCCAGTGTAAAGGTCACCTGAAGTACAAAAGAGATTTGCTGGAAAATTTGAATTTATTTGAAACTGATCTCCTAATTATCTTAAATACACATATTCTTACCCTGATTGCTTCTGTAAAAATACATACTTTATACACTCTCCTGCAAACGTATCAAACATGTGTTTTTTTAAGTAAGATGTAGTTTTCAAAACTATGTGTAAGTTCATGTGTGCATGTATGTGTGTTTATTCTCAAATTGTTATTTGCTTTTCTGTGAATTTTGGGAAAAAACATTATTTTCTCCCATGAAATATCTTTCCCAAAGTCTTCAACCTATTGTACCTTACCTATGACTTATATATGTCCAATTCAGTGCTTTAAAAAATGAAATCTCACTCTTTCTCAGTTGGAATGTTCTAATGTGCATGTCTGAGACAGGTGATTAAGAGGGTTAGACTGTCCATTAGAACTTCTGTTTAGTTTGTCAGATGCCTGTGTCCAAGGTCTAAAGCCATGATTTCATAATAAAAAATATTAGCCATGTTTCCAATACAGATGGTCTTGGAAATTGACATTTTAACATGGTAATATCACCACCCCATGGATTGACAATTTCTACATTTTTTTATAAAGTGTACACTTCTATGCAATGGAGTGTTGTTTAAAACATGAATAAATTCAAAACTGATTAAAATTATACCTAATTCATTCACTCCTTTCTCCTAAAGCTCAACATGGACAGTCACAGGAACATCCAGTATACTGTAGGCATTGTGTTAAGTGTTTAGGAGATTAAAAAAAAAAAAAAATATGTGGCCCATAAAACACACGGGTCTTAAAAATGTAATAAAACACAGATGGATATAAACAATAAGGGCAATTAAGTGTTATGTGTCATAAAAGAGCACAGAAGAAGGAGTGCCCAGTTATGGCTAGGAGAGGACGTACTATATATTTCTTAAGTTAGAAAAGATTCTTTAATATTGAATTCAATTTAATTTCCCATAAAATACCATTGCCCAGTCGGCAATGAGCTCTAATAGTTTGCACAAGACTTGAAACTGTAACATCCCTGTTCCACACACACACACATGCACACAGCATGAATTCCTCTTATCCTCTCTTTTTCTCCCTTTTCTTTTCTCTCCAAGATGGTCGGTCCAGTTCTTGAAGTTAGTTTTCTGCCATAGGTTAACTATTTCACACTTTAGATACTGCTATTTCTAAGCTGAGCTCACCAAAGAGTTTAAAAAGGCATGATCTTTAACTTCAAAGAGTTCTTATCTAAAGAAAGAAACATACATATGGATAGAGAAATACAGTAGATGTGGGGAAAGTACTATTTTGGAAATATGAATAGAGTTGTAGTCTAAAGCACAGATTGAGCGGTTCTATGAGGTCAGTGTAGGCTGGCAGGGAAGACATTTGAGATGATGGTTGAATTGGTATGGACAAGTGGCAATTTGTCCTTCATCAATATGTTATGTACTAACTAACAGATTGGAATACTTTGATCACTGAACACCATTTGATTCACAGAACAAGTCACTACATAGTACACTGCCCCACCTACTACCCTTTATAGTGGTTGGCCTCTGTGTAGTAGGTTCAAACTTCCAAATCCTCAACTCCTGTACTCTACAGTGCATTTTGCTAAAGTTCCAACCTCATGTTCAGACTACTCAAATTATGATTGATATCAACCTCATTTTATTTTTTAGCCCATCTCTCTCTAGTTAGGTATAGACACAACTTTAAAGAGAGAACAATAATTTAAGAAGCAAATAAAAAGATGTGCTCATAAACTCAGTGTAAAATAAAATCTTGAGGGAACAGATTCTTTTAATGTAGCCATAAAGGTTATTTTAACTCAAAATAGAATTTATTTCTACTTTCTCCTTTGTTCTCCCCATTATCACGAGTTCCGAAAGACCAATGTGTTTGCCAGAATGTTTTGCCTCCAGGTATTGGGATGTGATTGTCATTTTTTCAGTGAGAGCCCTTTACATAAGTTCTAAAAGGCAAAAGGGAAGCAGAAATCATCAATCTTTCTCCAGCAGTGACAAGCAGCCACATGGGTTTCCACAGGTTTTTTTAACAACTAGGAGTTCCTTTGCAAATTATTTGCCTTGGTGCTGCAGACAACTGCATTGGTGGGATTACTTGTAGCTCTTGATCTGGGCAGTGACAGTAAGTAAGGTGCAAAAGTAACTTACTGGTGTCCTAAGAACTAGTGAGGGGTGAAAAAACTGACAGCTCAAAGCACCTTTCCTCCACTTCTAACTTTAACTCCTCCACCTTATTTTGTAAGCACCTATTTTTCTGATCAGATATTATCCTGTTTGAAATGCCTAGAAGAGATTATATTTTCCTTACTGAATCCAAAGTATATTATTACAATACTTAGCTAAGAGTGAATTCCCTCTATTTTAGTTACAGTATACACATTTACTTTAATAAAAAATATTGTATTCAGAATTTCATTAAAACAACTTTGTAGATGTATGGAATATATGATATGTAAATGTCTATTTATATTTGGGATAATTGATAAATAGATAAAAATGAGTTGTATTTATGGTTTAAGTATCATATGTACATAGATCCAACCATATTTGATACAGACCTATATTTTTCAATTATTATCTAGTGACTCCACTGTGATATAATAAAAACACCCCAAGTTCATATGGCCTAAACTGAACACAGTGATTGGCACTCTACATATACACTTGTCTAAGTCAAAACTCTAGGCTTGATCGTTATCTTCATTACTGAAAGCCAAGAAGACTCTTGATGTCTCTTTACAATTAAGATACATGCACACACACACACACTCAGAAACACATAAACAGAATTACATATTTAATGGAGAGTTGCCTCTTTCAAAATCTCACTTGAGGTCAAGGACCTTCAAGATGGTAGAGGAGTAAGACACGGAGACCACCTTCCTTCCCACAGACACATCAAAATACATCTACATGTGGAACAACTCCTACAAAACACTTGCTGAACACTGGCAGAAGACTTCAGACTTCCCAAAAGGCAAGAAACTCCACACGTACCTGGGTAGGGCAAAAGATAAAAGAAAAAACAGGGATAAAAGAATAAGGATGGGACTTGCCCCTCTGAGAGGGAGTTGTGAAGGAGGAAAAGTTTCCACACACTAGGAAGCCCCTTCACTGGTGGAGACAGCAGGTTGTGGGGAGAAGTTCAGAGCCACAGAGAGAGCAGCAACAGGGGTGCAGAGGGCAAAGTGGAGAGATTCCTGCACAGAGGATCAGTGCTGACCAGCATTCACCAGCCTGAGAAGTTTGTCTGCTCATCGTCAGGGCAGGTAGGGGCTGGGAGCTGGGTCTTGGGCTTCGGAGGTCAGATCCAATGGAGAGAACTGGGGTTGGCTGCATGAACACAGATGGAAGGGAGCTAGTGTGCTACAGCTAACCAGGAGGGAATCTGGGAAAACTCTGGATATGCCTAAGAGGCAAGAGACAATTGTTTCAGGGTACGCAAGGAGAGGAGATTCAGAACACCATTTAAACGAGCTTCAGAGACAGGCGCAAGCTATGGCTATCAGCGTGGACCCCAGAGAGGAGCATGAAATGCTAACACTGCTGCTGCAGCCACCAAGAATCCTGTGTGCAAGCACAGGTCACTATCCACAACTCCCCTCCCAGGAGTCTGTGCAGCCCGCCACTGCCAGGATCCTGTGAAACAGGGACAAATTACCTGGGATAACACATGGCGTGCCTCAGGCTGTTGCAACATCATGCCAGCCTCTGCCACTGCAGGTTCCCCCCGCATTCCATAACCCTCCCTCCCACTGGCCTGAGTGAGCCAGAACCCCCTAACCAGCCACTCTTTTAACCCGCACCTGTCTGGGTGACAGAGAGACACTAGAGTGGGACCTACATTTATAGGCAGGGCCAATCAAAGCTGAACCCCAGGAGCTGTGCGAACAAAGAAGAGAAAAGGAAATTCCTCCATGCATTCTCAGAAGAAGTGGTTTAAATCCCAACAATCAACTTGAGATACCCTGCATCTGTGGAATAGCTGAATAGACAAGGAATCATTTCAAAATTGAGGTGGTGGACTTTGGGAGCAACTGTAGATTTGGGGTTTGCTGTATGCGACTGACTAGCTTCTGAGTTTTATGTTTATCTTAGTTTAGTTTTTAGTGCTTGTTTTCACCAGTGGATTTGTTTATTGGTTTGGTTGCTCTCTCCTTTTTTTTTTTTATTACTTTTTATATTTTAATAATTATTTTTTATTTAAAATTTTTTTTTCTTTCTTTTTTTTTCTCTGTTTTCTTCTGAGCTGAGTTGGTTGATAGGATCTTGATGCTCCGGCCAGGTGTCAGGCCTGAGCCTCTGAGACGGGAGATCCGAGTTCAGGACACTGGATGACCAGAGACCTCCCGGACCCACATAATATCAATTGGTGAGAGCTCTCACAGAAATCTCCATCTCAACGCTAAGACCCAACTCCACTCAATGACCATCAGGCTCCAGTGCTGGACACCCCATGCCAAAGAACTAGTGGACAGGAACACAATCCTACCCATTAGCAGAGAGGCTGCCAAAAATCATAATAAGTTCACATGCACCCCAAAACACACCACTGGACATGGTCCTGCCCACCAGAAAAACAAGATCCAGTCTCATCCACCAGAGCACAGACACCAGTTCCCTCCACCAGGAAGCCTGCACAACCCACAGAATCAATATTAGCCACTGGGGGCATACACCAAAAACAATGGGAACTACGAACATGCAGCCTGAGAAAAGGAGACTGCAAACACAGTAAGTTAAACAAAATAAGAAGACAGAGAATATGCAGCAGATGAAGGAGCAAGGTAAAAACCCACCATACCTAACAAATGAAGAGGAAATAGGCAGTCTACCTGAAAAAGAATTCAGAGTAGTGATAGTAGAGATGATCCAAAATCTTGGAAATAGAATGGAGGAAATATAAGAAAGTTTTAACAAGGAGCTAGAAGAACTAAAGATCAAACAAATGATGAAGAACAGCAAAATAAATGAAATTTAAAATTCTCTAGAAGGAATCAGTAGCAGAATAACTGAGGTAGAAGAATGGATAAGTGACCTGGAAGATAAAATAGGTGAAATAACTACCACAGAGCAGAATAAAGAAAAAAGAATGAAAAGAATAGAAGACAGTCTTGGAGACCTATGGGACAACATTAAATGCACGAACATTTGAATTATAGGGTCCCAGAAGAAGAAGAGAAAAAGAAAGGGAATGAGAAAATATTTGAAGAGATTACAGTTGAAAACTTCCCTAATATGGGAAAGGAAATAGACAATCAAGTCCAAGAAGCGCAGAGAGTCCCATAGAGGATAAATCCAAGGAGAAACACGCCAAAAAACATATTAATCAAACTATCAAAAATTAAATACAAAGAAAAAATATTAAAAGAAGCAAGGGAAAATCAACAAATAACATACAAGAGAATCCCCATAAGGTTAACAGCTAATCTTTCAGCAGAAATTCTGCAAGCCAGAAGAGAGTGGCAGGACATATTTAAAGTGATGAAAGGGAAAAACCTACAACCAAGATTACTCTACCCAGCAAGGATCTCATTCAGATTTGATGGAGAAACTAAAACATTTTCAGACAAGCAAAAGCTAAGAGAATTCAGCACCATGAAACCAGCTTTACAACAAATGCTAAAGGAACTTCTCTAGGCAGGTAACACAAAAGAAGGAAAAGACCTACAATAACAAACCCAAAACAATTAAGAAAATGGTAATAGGAACATACAAACAACATAGACTGGCTGAATGGATAAAAAAACAAGACCCATATATATGTTGTCTATAAGAGATCCAGACTGAAAGTGAAGAGATGGAAAAAGATATTCCATGCAAATGGAAATCAAAAGAAAGCTGGAGTAGCAATTCTCATATCAGACAAAGTAAACTTTAAAATAAAGACTATTACAAGGGACAAAGAAGGACACTACATAAAGCTCAAGGGATCAATCCAAGAAGAAAATATAACAATTGTTAATATTTATGCACCCAACATAGGAGCACCTCAATACATAAGGCAAATGCTAACAGCAATAAAAGGGGAAATTGACAGTAACACAATCATAGTAGGGGACTTTAACATGCCACTCTCACCAATGGACAGATCATCCAAAATGAAAATAAATAAGAAAACACAAGTTGTTGGGTATTTTTTTTTTTTTTTTTCCGGTACATGGGCCTCTCACTGTTGTGGCCTCTCCCGTTGCATAGCACAGCCTCCAGATGCGCAGGCTCAGCGGCCATAGCTCACATGCCCAGCCACTCCATGGCATGAGGGATTTTCCCAGACCGGGGCATGAACCTGTGTCCCCTGCATTGGCAGGTGGACTCTCAACCACTGTGCCACCCGGGAAGCCCAGAAGACACAAGTTTTAAATGATACATTTAACAAGATGGAGTTAATTGATATTTATATGCCATTCCATCCAAAAAAATGAGAATACACTTTCCTCTCAAGTTCTCATGTAATAGGCTTCTGGGTAGATCATATCATAGGTCACAAATCAAGCCTTCTTAAATTTAAGAACATTGAAATCTTATCAAGTATATTTTCTGACCACAATGCTATGAGACTAGATATCAATTACAGGAAAAAATCTGTAAAAAGTGCAGACACATGGAGGCTAAACAATATGCTACTAAATAACCAAGAGATCACTGAAGAAATCAAAGAGGAAATCAAAAAATACCTAGAAACAAACGACAAAACACAATGACCCAAAACCTATGGGATGCAGCAAAAACAGCTCTAAGAGGGAAGTTTATAGCAATACAATCCTACCTCTAGAAACAAGAAAAATCTCAAATAAACAACCTAACCTTACACCTAAAGGAATTAGAGAAAGAACCAAAAAAAAAAAAAAAAAAAAGCCAAAGTTAGCAGAAGGGAAGAAATCATAAAGATCAGATCAGAAATAAATGAAAAGAAATGAAGGAAACAATAGCAAATATCAATAAAACCAAAACCTGGTTCTTTGACAAGATAAATGAAATTGATAAACCATTAGCCAGATTCATCAAGAAAAAATGGGAAATGACACAAATCAACAGAATTAGAAATGAAAAAGAAGTAAAAACTGGTACTGCAGAAATACAAAGGATCATGAGAGATTACTACAAGCAACTATATGCCAGTAGAATGAACAACCTGGAAGAAATGGACAAATTCTTAGAAATGCAAAACCATCTGACACTGAACCAGGAAGAAGTAGAAAATATAAACAGATCAATCACAAGCACTGAAATTGAAATTGTGATTAAAAATCTTCCAACATAAAAAAGCCCAGGAAGAGATGGTTTCACAGGTGAATTCTATCAAACATTTAGAGAAGAACTATCTCCTATCCTTCTCAAACTCTTCCAAAATATAGCAGAGGGAGGAATACTGCCAAACTCATTCTATGAGGCCACCATCACCCTGATACCAAAACCAGACAAAGATGTCACAAAAATGAAAACTGCAGGCCAATATCACTGATGAACATAGATGCACAAATCCTCAACAAAATACTAACAAACAGAATCCAACAGCACATTAAAAGGATCATACACCATAATCAAGTGGGGTTTATCCCAGGAATGCAATGATTCTTCAATATATGCAAATCAATCAATGTGATACACCACATTAACAAATTGAAGAATAAAAACCATATGATCGGGCTTCCCTGGTGGCGCAGTAGTTGAGAGTCCGCCTGCCGATGCAGGGGACATGGGTTTGTGCCCCGGTCTGGGAAGATCCCACATGCCACAGAGCGGCTGGGCCCATGAGCCATGGCCTCTGAGCCTGTGCATCCGGAGCCTGTGTTCCACAACGGGAGAGGCCACAACACTGAGAGGCCCGCATACCGCAAACAAACAAACAAACAAACAAAAAAGCATATGATCATCTAAATAGATGCAGAAAAAGCTTTCAACAAAATTCAAAACACATTTATGATAAAAACCCTGCAGAAAGTAGGCATAGAGGGAACTCACCACAATATACTAAAGGCCATATATGACAAACTCACAGCCAACATTGTTCTCAATGGTAAAAGACTGAAACCATTTCCTCTAAGATCAGGAACAAGACCAGGTTGCCCACTCTCACCAATATTATTCAACATAGTTTGGAAGTTTTAGCCACAGCAGTCAGAGAAGAAAAATAAATAAAAGGAATCCAAATCAGAAAAGAGGTAGTAAAACTGTCACTGTTTGCAGATGACATGATACTGTACATACATAGAGAATCCTAAAGATGCTACCAGAAAACAACTACAGCAAATCAATGCATTTGGTAAAGTAGCAGGATACAAAATTAATGCACAGGAATTTCTTGCATTCCTATACACTAATGATGAAATATCTGAAAGAGAATGTAAGAAAACACTCACATTTACCATTGCAACAACAACAAAAAATAAAATACCTAGGAATAAACCTACACAAGGAGACAAACGACCTGTATGCAGGAAACTATAAGACACTGATGAAAGAATTTAAAGATAACACAAGCAGATGGAGAGATATACCATGTTCTTGGATTGGAAGAATCAACATTGTGAAAATAACTGCATACCCAAAGCAATCTACTATCAATCCCTATCAAAATACCAATGGAATTTTTCACAGAACTAGAACAAAAAAATTCACAATTTGTATGGAAACACAAAGACACTGTATGGTCAAAGCTATCTTGAGAAAGAAAAACGGAGCTGGAGGAATCATGCTCCTGGACTTCAGACTGTACTACAAAGCTCCAGTAATCAAGACAGTATGGTACTGGCACAAAAATAGCAATATAGATCAATGGAACAGGAGAAAAGCCCAGAGATAAACCCATGCACATATGGTCTCATTATCTTAGATAAAGGAGGCAAGAATATGCAATGGAGAAAAAACAGACTCTTCAATAAGTGGTGCTGGGAAAACTGGACAGCTACATGTAAAAGAATGAAATTAGAACACTCCCTAACACCATACACAAAAATAAACTCAAACTGGATTAAAAACCTAAATGTAAGGCCAGACACTCTAAACCTCTTAGAGGAAAACATAGGCAGAACACTCAATGACATAAATCACAGCAAGATCCTTTTTGACCCACCTCCTAGAGAAATGGAAATAAAAACAAATATAAACAAATGGAACCTAATGAAGCTTAAAAGCTTTTGCACAGCAAAGGAAACCATAAACAAGACCAAAAGACAACCCTCAGAATGGGAGAAAATATTTGCAAATGAAGCAACTGACAAAGCATTAACCCTCCAAAGTATACAAGCAGCTCATGCAGCTCAGTATCAAAGAAAAGAAAGAACCCAATCCAAAAATAGGCAGAAGACTAAATAGACATTTCTCCAAAGAAGATATACAGACTGCCAACAAACATATGAAAGGATGCTCAACATCACTAATCATTAGAGAAATGCAAATCAAAACTACAATGAGGTATCGCCTCACACAGGTCAGAATGGCCATCATCATAAAATCTACAAACAGTAAATGCTGGAGAGGGTGTGGAGGAAAGGGAACCCTCCTGCACTGTTGGTGGGAGTGTAACTTGATATAGCCACTATGGAGAACAGTATGGAGGTTCCTTAATAAACTAAAAATAGAACTACCATATGACCCAACAATCCCGCTCCTGCACATATACCCAGAGGAACCCATAATTTGAAAAGATACACATACCCCAATGTTCATTGAAGCACTATTTATAATAGCCAGGACATGGAAGCAACCTAAATGTCCATCAGCAGAGTCATGGATAAAGAATATGTGGTACATATGTACAATGGAATATTACTCAGCCATGAAAAGAAACAAAATTGAGTTATTTGTAGTGAGGTGGATGGACCTAGAGTCTGTCATACAGAGTGAAGTAAGTCAGAAAGGGAAAAACAAATACCGTATGCTAATACATATATATGGAATCTAAAAAAAAAAAAAAAAAAGATTCTGAGGAACCTGAGCCACGGCAGGAATAAAGACTCAGAGGTAGAGAATACACTTGAGGACACAGGGAGGAAGAGGTGTAAGCTGGGACGAAGTGAGAGAGAGACATGGATGTATATACACTACCAAGTGTAAAATAGATAGCTATTGAGAAGCAGTCACATAGCACAGGCAGATCAGCTCTGTGATTTTTGACCACCTAGAGGGGTGAGATAGGGAGGGTGGGAGGGAGACACAAGAGGGAGAGGATATGGGATAAATGTATACATATAGCTGATTCACTTTGTTATACAGCAGAAATGAACACACCATTGTAAAGCAATTATACTCCAATAAAGATGTTAAAAAAATCATAGTTGAAATAGACAAAAATTACTGTTGCATATCTACCATGCATGGAAAGTAAATACAGAAAATGTTAAGAAAAAAAGATAAATGGTCAACGCTGCCTTTGTTTTCTAGTTACCTCTGGAAAAGAGAACAAATTTTCATGATTCTCTTACAATGACTTAGATCTAGCCAGAAAAAAAAAAAAAAAACCAAAAAAACACTTATTTAGGACACAACCTCATGGATACTTGGCATAGCTTCTCAGCCATGATGAAATTCACTGTGTCCATCACTGCTTTCAATAAAGTTCATTTTGTTGTTTCTTAATTCACCAGCCTTATTGCTCCTTTCTTGAACTCTACTGTGTTGAATTCTATTTATTTTCTAGGTCATTTCTTGTTCTCTCTGATTCCTCTTTCTAGAGCTTTCCTTTCCCTTTCTCTTGGGTTTTCTAGTTAGGGACACTGGGATAAGCATCCATAAGATAAGCATCCATAAGATAAGCATCCATGCTATGGAGTGAAACACCTGAGTTCAAATTCCAGCTCTGTTAATTCCTGATTTTTCAGAATTTGCATAACCATACCATTCTTCAGTTACATCCCCTGTCAAATGGGAATCGATAGCAACTACAAATATAGTTGTTGTGAAGACTAATATAAAACATACAAAAAAGAAAACATACAAAAAACTTATCGATTGTTAAGACAACTGTATAACATGCAAATTTAATTTATTTTTTTTCCTTTTCCAAGGATTACTGTTTCAGTTATCTATTGCTGCAGGAAAATACATGTCAACTAAAACTTTAAAACTTAAAGCAACAAATATTTTATTATTTTCACAGATTCAGTAGGTCATGAGTTGGGCAAGGGTATAATGCAGATGATTTTCTCTCCCTCAAAATATCTCCAGACTCAAGTGGGAATATTCAAAGGCTAGAGATGGCTTAGTAGCTAAGAGCTGGACTCATCTGGAAGGACTCATTCACTCACACGTTTGGCAGTTGATGCTGGCTGTTGAGTGCAGTGTTTGCTGTGGCTGTCAACCAGAAAATCTGCATGTGACTGCTTGGGCTTTCTCACAAAATGGTGAATGGCTTACAAACATGAGAGTTGCAAGAAAACAAAGCAGAAGTGAATGGTATTTTTAAAAATCTTGTCTTGAAAGTGCATAGTATCTATTAGCTGTTGAGGTAGTTATAAAGCTCTGCCCATATTCTAGGGAAGACAATATAAACCCCATTATTCAGTAGGAGGAACATCAAGGATATATTGTAGAAAGAGTATATAGAATGGTAAATATTGTTGCAACCATCTTTAAAAAATAAAATCTGCCACATTTACTTTTCCCCATTTGACTACATTATCTCTGACTTACAAACTATTGGATAATGGAGATAGCAGGCACCTCTTTCCCACATATTATTTTTATAGATAAGTTTTGTATTTCACCTTTTTATGATGTCTGCAATTTTGTTGTGGTGGAGAGTATTCAGCAATGGCCATCACTAATTCCTTCCCCACATCAGTGACCACCATTAATTCTTTTTCTACATCTATGCACCTAGAGAGGTGGATTCTCTCCTTCAATATTGTCTTATCCTGTAACTCCTTACCTAGTAGAATGTGGCATATATGACATCCTTGGACTTCTGATCCCAGGCTGTATGCCAACTGGTAGCTTCCTCTCCCTTCTTCTTAAAATTATTTGCAATGATGGGAGAGACTCAAGCTCTCTGGGTTTCAGCCCTAGCTGACATTATGTAGAATAAACAAACCACCAACCTGACCTCCTTAGTCAACTGGCAGAACAATGAGAGATAGAAAAATTGTTCTTGTTTTAAGCCACTAAAAAGTTGAATTTGCTGTGGCTGGCAAGTCTGATATTCATAGGACAAGCTAGAAGGCTGGAGATTCAAGTAAGAGCTGATACTGTATGCAGTCTTAAGTCTAAAATCTGCAGGGCAGTCTAGCAGGCTAGAATCTCAGGCAGGATTTATATGTTGCAAGCTTTAGGCAGAATTGCTTTTCCTTTAGAAAACCTCAGTCTTTGGGCTTATGATCTTCACTTGATTGGGTGAGGTCTACCTTCATTATGGAGGGTAATCTTCTTTACTCAGAGTCTACTGATTTATATGTTAATCACATCTAAAGAATACCTTCACAGCAATATCTAAACTATTGTTTGACCAAACAGCTGGTACCATAGTCTAGCCAAGTTGATGTAATAAATTAATCATTATGGTTCAAAAATATCTACCTAATGAATTTGATACTTTAGTGACAGATTTCCAGATCAAATAGTGAAACTGTCAAACTGGTTTCATTTAGCTATATATAAGTTATAGATAAGAGAGTTGAACTAGAAAAGGGACTATTCTGTTTTCAGGGAAAATTTAGGGAATATTTTCCACAAGGATATACTAAGATGGAAAATCAAACTATATACCATTTACAGTTTCTCCAGCCCACAAGATAGTCTCCAAAAATAAATTAACTAATGATTTATTTAAAGCCTGCGGCCAAAGATCAAATCCTAATCCACAGCTTTTCCCATAAATTGTAGCCTCAGATAAAAGATGAGATCAAAATATGTCTGTAAGAACCTTTTTTGAAATGTTGGAAAGATTTAGGGATTTGCCTTATAGATGCTCTCACCCAGATAGAAATACTTCTAAGAATTCTATGACTGTTGTCCTATAGAACCCTGTATCTCAGTCTAAAGTAGGGAGAGGGTCACCTTCTCAAATATATTTCTGATTGAGACTTTTGCCTAAGCAGATTTATTGTAACTTGATATGCAGGAAGATCTCAAGAATATTTAAAGACATATCATCTTTGACGAAAAGGAACATAATTCAATATGTAAAGAGGTCACTGGATCCCAATCCTTCTACCTGCAAGCAGGGGATGCTACTTATCTGCAAATATGGATCATTCCTAGTGGAAAATAAAAGATGAATCAGAGGGAAGAGTCAAAATTCCAGAGGGAAAGTCAACAGCCATTGATAACTATTCCTGGGGAGAAAAATTGAGTCCCAAGCGAAGAAAAGTTCTTACCTCTGGAGTTGGAGGAAATAACACTATGTGCTCAGTTTGATTTCAAAATTTCTATGTACCATTAACTGTATTGTGTCTTTGATTTTACCCCTTGTGAGCTGGCATGTCTGCTGTGATGATGCTGTCTCTTTTTCACCACTGTAAAAGTGGATATGTTCTAGGGAAGATAACTTATCTCGGCAAATGAGAAAATGCACCTGAGAAGTTGCTTCTATTGTGCTACATGAGAAGCTTCTTCCACACCTGCTGATAAGATCCTGTATTGCCAACCAATGATTTAATGAATACAATATTTGAGTATATTTTGCATACAGGAGGGATGTGGTTATTGTTGCCAGTGTGTGGACCGTGATAGTTGGTCTCTTACAATAAATTCCTTCCCTCCCCGTATGAACACCCACATTCAGGAAATGGAAATTATTTCCCCCCTTCTTGAATATGGGCTGACTGACTGAGTTGGCTACTAGAATGTGGCAGAAATCAAATTCTGGAGTTTCTCATTCCAAGCTTCTCTTCCTCTAAGAATCCAAATGCCCATTATATGTGCTCAAACCACATTGAATAATCACATGAAGAACATGGTAGGTTTCCCGAATATTAATTTTTAGGAATGACACAATGAAATAGCTAGTGCTAAAGGTCTCTGCAAGAAAAATTATTCTGATTACTGTTTTGCCTTCACTGTCCATTTCAGTAATTATGATCATCTTGTCTTTGGTGAATGAGTACCATCACTTGGCTCCTGCCACTCTAGGATTCTGTCATTCTCACTGCATTTAGGGATCCTACTTCAATGGTAGCAGTTATCACTAATGTATGACTTACAAACAAGGGTCACCACAGAGACCTTCAATGGTGATGAGGCTCCTCTCACAAATTTATTTCTCATAGTCTTGTTTAAAATCTCTGTGTTCTTGACCTTTCCAGGGAGTGTGAGCATGTCTTCCATGATAAAACACTCTAAGATTCCACTATCACTAAGCCTTTGGATATGTTTCTCTATGATATACCAATGAATTTCTGGCATTTCAACATTATTTTGCTGCTAAAATTGCTTTGTTATTAAAATTGTGCTAAAGTAACTTTGTAAAGTAAAACGGGATAGTTTGCATCTTTTTTTCCACGATCTTGACTATCTGGAATAGATATAGAATTGTGGTTTCTTATATAAAGGATAGATTGAATTCAGCTTTAAAACCACGTAGTTTGTAACCTTATAATTTATAATAATTATTAAATAATAGATATTTATAAAAATGCTTAGGTATTTTATGATTATTGGCCTATTCCTTCTGGAAATTTAGACTTGAGATTTAAAGATTACAATTTAATCTTGACATGTTGCTAAAATTAAAGGTTATATTAAATAAAAACTCCAGAGCTGAAAGGCAACCACCTTGGAGATAGAAAAGAGTGAACAGTTATTTAGCCCCTACAATGTGCTAGGTACTATTCACAATTATTTACTTACATTTCCTCCTTTCATCTCTATTGTGGAGAGAATCTGTGAAACAGGTATTGTTAGCCCCATTTAACATTGAAGAAACAGACACAGAAAGGATAAGTAGCTTGCTCCAAGACCCAGTAAGTGTAATACAAGAATTCAACTTGTGCCACACGACACAGTAAGTGTGGATCAAGAATTCAAACAGAGGTGACTAGAGGTCAGAAACTGTACACAATGCTAAAATGCTTCTTAGTGCAACCGTATGGAAGAAAGTGAAGAAACTATATACTTGGAAAAAGCCAAGCTGAAAGAGGGCTTGCTTGGCTTTGCTTTGTCTGTTTTGTTTTTGTTTTGTCATTTCAGATGAAGGATTCAGTTTCTTATGTGACCTTGGTGCTTTTTGCCTGTGTGTTCCCATATCAAATTGATACAACTTCTTTGTTAATATAACTAAGCTTTGTGGAGTTCTGTTACTTGAATCAGAAGACTCAACTGGAAATGTATGTGTTATTTTCAACCCAGCAGAAATAGACTATCATAAATTAAACACTTGGCATACTCACTAAACACCAGTAAATACTGCATAAATTCAAACTGTAGTTTTTGAGTCTGGAGACTATGTATCATCTATCTTTGTATTAGTTTCTAAAATTCTGTGCTTTATGTACAGTAGGTGCTCCCTAAATCTACTGAATGGTGAAATTTCTTACACTGAATTACATAAAACTCTCTTGATATTTAATCACTGTATATTACTGTCTTTCCTTTTTCTCTTTTTTTCATTTTCCTATTGATTCTATTTATACCAACCACATTTATCATTTCTATGAGGCTGTTTCCAAAATCTAACTCCAGTGTACATACAGATATGTTTTCTTTATGAATTTTATCTTCACATTATATATTCAGTTTTCTTCAAGTGTGCCACCTTCCACAGGCATCCTCCTATAGTCAGCCTTGTTGGCATTGGTGTAATTATAAATTTCCATGATTAATGCCTTAGCTTTTTTATAGGCTTTTCTTATCTGCATACATATTTCTAAATCTGCTTTTTCAACCTGCCTGAGATGTAGCAGCTTCTTATCATTTATTTCCTTTCCATTTCTATTTTTTACCATAATCCAAAAGATCGCTTTGGTCTTTGGAGCACATGTTATATCTCCCTTTAGATAGTACAGTACACCATCTCCTCCTGCTTTACAAAGTCTAGTTTTCCTGTAAAAAATATCTTCCTGCTTTTTAATATTTTTTCTTGTGCCTCTTGGCCATTTGTATGTCTTCCTTGGAGAAATGTCTATTTAGGTCTTCTGCCCATTTTTTTTTTATTTTTTTAAATTTTATTTTCTTTACTTTTTTATACAGCAGGTTCTTATTAGTTATCCATTTTATACATATTAGTGTATATAGGTCAATCCCAACCTCCCAATTCATCACACCATCACCCCTACCCTACCACTTTCCCCCATTGGTGTCCGTACATTTATTTTCTACATCTGTGTCTCTATTTCTGCCCTGAAAACAGGTTCATCTGTACCATTTTTCCTAGGTTCCACATATATTCATTAATATACGATATTTGCTTTTCACTTTCTGACTTACTTCACTCTGTATAACAGTCTCTAGACCCATCCACGTCTCTGCAAATGACATAATTTCGTTCCTTTTTATGGCTGAAAAATATTCCATTGTATATATATACCACATCTTCTTTATCCATTCGTCTGTCAAAGGGCATTTAGGTTGTTTCCATGACCTGGCTATTGTAAATAGTGCCGCAATGAACATTAGGGTGCATGTGTCTTTTTGAATTATGGTATCCTCTGGGTATATGCCCAGTAGTGGGATTGCTGTATCATTTGGTAATTCTATTCTTAGTTTTTTAAGGAACCTCCGCACTGTTCTCCATAGTGGCTGTATCAATTTACATTCCCACCAACAGTGCAATAAGGTTGCCTTATCTCCACATCTTCTCCAGGATTTGTTGTTTGTAGATATTCTGATGATGCCCATTCTAACTGGTGTGAGGTGATGACTCATTGTAGTTTTGATTTGCAATTCTCTAATAATTAGTGATGTTGAGCAGATTTTCATGTGCTTCTTGGCCATCTGTATGTCTTCTTTGGGGAAATGTCTATTTAGGTCTTCTGCCCATTTTTGGATTTTTTTTTTTTTTTTAATATTGAGCTGCATGAGCTGTTTATATATTTTGGAGATTAATGTTTTGTCCATTGATCCATTTGAAAATATTTTCTCCCATTCTGAGGGTTATCTTTTCATCTTGTTTGTAGTTTCCTTTGCTTTGCAAAAGATTTTAAGTTTCATTAGGTCCCATTTGTTTATTTTTGTTTTTATTTACATTACTCTAGGAGTTGGATCAAAAAAGATCTTGCTGTGATTTGTGTTCTTACTATGTTTTCCTCTAAGAGTTTTATAGTGTCCAGTCTTACATTTAGGTCTTTAATCCATTTTGAGTTTATTTTTGTGTATGGTGTTAGGGAGTGTTCTAATTTCATTCTTTTACATGTAGCTGTCCAGTTTTTCCAGCACAACTTATTGAAGAGACTGTCTTTTCTCCATTGTATATCCTTGCCTCCTTTGTCATAGATTAGTTGACCATAGGTGCATGGGTTTACCTCTGGGCTTATCTTTTTTTTCTTTGTTTCTATTTCATTTATTTCTGCTCTGATCTTTATTTCTTTCCTTCTACTAACTTTGGGTTTTGTTTGTACTTCTTTAGTTCCTTTAGGTGTAAGGTTACATTGTTTATTTGAGATTTATCTTGTTTCTTGAAATAGGCTTGTATTGCTATAAACTTCCTTCTTAGAACTGCTTTTGCTGCATCCCATAGGTTTTGGATCATTGTGTTTTTGTTGTAATTTGTTTCTAGGTATTTTTTGATTTCCTCTCTGATTTCTTCAGTGATCTCTAGGTTATTTAGTAATGTACTGTTTAGCCTACATGTGTTTGTGTTTTTCACGGTTTTTTCCCTGTAATTGATTTCTATCTTATAGCGTTTTGGTCAGAACAGATGCTTGATATGATTTCAATTTTCTTAAATTTACCGAGGCTTGATTTGCTGCAAGTTGTGATCTATCCTGGAGAATGTTCTGTGTGCACTTAAGAAGAAAGTGTAATCTGCTGTTTTTTGCATGAAATGTCCTATAAATGTCAATTAAATCTATCTGGTCTATTGTGTCATTTAAAGCTTGTGTTTCCTTATTAATTTTCTGTTTGACTGATCTGTACATTGGTGTAAGTGAGGTGTTAAAATCCCACACTATTATTGTGTTACTGTCAATTTCCTCTTTTATAGCTGTTAGCAGTTGCCTTATGTATTGAGGTGATCCTATGTTGGGTGCATATATAATTGTTACATCTTCTTCTTGGATTGATCCCTTGATCATTATGTAGTGTCCTTCCTTGTCTCTTGTAACATTCTTTATTTTAAAGTCTATTTGATCTGATATGAGTATTGCTTCTCTAGCTTTCTTTTGATTTCCATTTGCATGGAATATCTTTTTCCATCTCCTCACTTTAAGTCTATTTGTGTCTTGTTTTTGTATTCATTCAGCAAGCCTGTGTCTTTTGGTTGGAGCCTTTAATCCATTCACATTTATGGTAATTATCCATATGTATGTTCCTATTACCATTTACTTAATTGTAATGGGTTTGTTTTTGTAGGTTCTTTTCTTCTCTTGTGTTTCCCATTTAGATAAGTTCCTTTAGCATTTGTTGTACAGCTTGTTTGGTGGTGCTGGATTCTCTTAGTTTTTGCTTGGCTGTAAAACTTTTGATTTATCTGTCAAATCTGAATGAGATACTTGCCAGGTAGAGTAATCTTGGTTGTAGGTTCTTCCCTTTCATCACTTTAAATATATCATGCCACTCCCTTCTGGCTTGTAGATTTTCTGCTGAGAAATCAGCTGTTAACCTTATGGGAGTTCCTTTCTATGTTATTTGTCAATTTTCCCTCATTGCTTTCAATAATTTTTCTTTGTCTTTAATTTTTGTCAGTTTAATTTCTATGTGTCTAGGCATGTTTCTCCTTGGATTTATCCTGCCTGGAACTCTCTGCGCTTTCTGGACTTGGGTGGCTATTTCCTTTCCCATGTTAGGGAAGTTTTTGACTATAATCTCTTCAAATATTTTCTTGGGTCCTTTCTTTCTCTCTTCTCCTTCTGGGACCCTTATAATGCGAATGTTGTTGCATTTAATGTTGTCCCAGAGGGCTCTTAGGCTGTTTTGGTTTCTTCTCATTCTTTTTTCTTTATTCTGTTCTGTGACAGTGAATTCTACCATTCTGTCTTCCAGGTCACTTATCCATTCTTCTGCCTCAGTTATTCTGCTATTGATTCCTTCTATTGTATTTTTCATTTCAGTTATTGTATTATTCATCTCTGTTTGTTTGTTCTTTAATTCTTCTTGGTCTTTGTTAAACATTTCTTGCATCTTCTCGACCTTTACCTCTATTCTTTTTCTGAGGTTCTGGATCATCTTCACTATCATTTTTCTGAATTATTTTTCTGGAAAGTTTCTTATCTCCACATCATGTAATTGTTTTTCTGGGGTTTTATCTTGTTTCTTCATCTGGTACATAGCTCTCTCCTTTTTCATCTTGTCTATCTTTCTGTGAATGTGGCTTTTGTTCCATAGGCTGCAGGATTGTAATTCTTGCTTCTGCTGTCTGCCCTCTCTTTCTGATTTTTAATAGGGTTCTACTTACCTCATTTTAGTTGTGCTACTTCAGTTGTATTAATCTCTACTTCCTGGTCTTGAAGACATAAATTTCTTCCTTCCTCCCTCCCTGTTTCCCTCCCTCCTTCCCTCCCTCTTTCCTTCCCTCCCTCCCTTCCTTCCTTCCTTCCTTTCTTTCTTTTCTCCAGGGAGACAGATAAATATAGATAGATTTTCTCAAACTGCTTAGTTTTTTGTTGTTGCTATTTTTTTGTTGTTGTTTAGGAAATGTTAGTCCTCAATTTTTTATTGTTACCTTTCTCCTGTTATTTTAATCGTTGAAATAACATTTTCAAGTCCATAGTATGTTAATCACTAATGTTACCACAGCACAGTACACACATGGATACATACTGTGTACCAAATCTACGTTGTTCTGCTTTCACAAGGTGGTCACCTATTTGTTTTACCAGGAAGCAAAATAGGATTGATTTTTAACACAAATAGTTTATAACTGAATATCTAAACTTAGATACATATAGCAGGCATCTTTATGGAGTCTCAGAAAAATTGTAAAAGTAAACAAAAAGTCTGGGTTCTTCTAACTTTACTTATTGCTCTCTTTTTTTCTTATTGTTCCCTTAATACCTTCCAAAACACACAGAGAAGAAACAAAATAACTGTCACAGTGATGAGTTAGTATTTTGAGATAAAAAAATCATGAGATAGTAGAATCAATTTTTCCTCCTGCCAACCCAAAATTATATCATTTCATGTTTGAAAAAGGGAATGAAGAGAGCATGTTTGGGTTTATTGGTGATTATTGATGTTAAAAACATTCCAAAAGGCTTCCTTGGTGGCGCAGTGGTTGAGAGTCCACCTGTCGATGCAGGGGACACGGGTTCGTGCCCTGGTCTGGGAAGATCCCACATGCCACGGAGCGACTGGGCCCGTGAGCCATGGCCGCTGAGCTTGCGCATCCGGAGCCTGTGCTCCACAACGGGAGAGGCCACAACACTGAGAGGCCTGCATACCGCAAAAAAAACAAACAAAAAAAACCCAAAACAAACAAACAAACAAAAAACATTCCAAAGAGAGAGTATCTAAAATTGACCTCCAGTTACTCATGCTCATACAAAATTAAAGCGTATAAAACAATTTTTTCTTAACATCTTGTCAGTTATTTCTCTTTCTATCAGGCTTTATTTCAGTTTTTGATCCCCTGCCTACAACTTCTAACAGAAGTGCAGTGTGTAAAATTGTGAGTTTATGATTCTAGTTTTCCTTATCACACTCTATTTTCAGTATCATCTCTATCTACCTTTGGTTTCACTTTCCCTTACTTTCATTTCAGAATCACAGCTTACTTCTTGCTCTTGGCTGCCCTCTCCTTGATCATTTTTCTTTCTGACTTCCTATCTTCCTCTTATCTAAACTATGAATTCAACAATAGTCATTTTTCTCCTACACATTCCCACCTAGCAAAATGTATATTTTTTTTCACAAACTGAAATCGTGGCAAAACGTTTACATGCATACAGGATTCTCCACTAGCTCATAAATGGCTTTCATTTCTATTTTTCCTTACATATCACCACAGTCTACTAAAGTCTAGCCATTTATCAACTCTTACTAGTGTATATATTGTATGGATAAGAAATGACACACTTTTTTTTATGTACAGAAATGTGGTTCCAAAGATATTTAAGGAGTCAATAATCCTGATTTCTTCATTATTGTATCTGAAGTTTTTATTTGTTGAATGTTTCACATTTATTCACACTTTCTAAATGTTGTTTAGATATTTACTTTAAAGAATCATGATAATAAGAGATTTAGTGCACATATCTATTCATTTTCAACATAGAAAATGTTTCAGAGCAGGGGTTATGTAATATAAGTTAAACAAAATATAGATATTCTGAATGAATACTCATATATCCATTTGACAGCCTTTACTAAGAAGTCTATTCTTAATGTAGAAAGCAGTATACTTTGTACATCAATTTTAATTTATAAAGACATATATAATATTTTGCATATTTTTATCAATACATTAATCATGCTGATGACTTTTTTATTTTCAAAGTGAGAAAAAAAAATGTGGCATTGTTTTAAGGAAGCTACACACTGAAGCATGACTATAAAACCATATGTCCTCAAATTTATGCACAGAAACTTGACTGTAGGTATATCATGGCATTTACAGGTTTTACACAATTGACTAATTTGATAATTTGAAGCCAGGGTTGTCATTATATAAAAGGGAAATAAAAAGAAGAGGCAGAAAATTCCATTTGGAACTTGACTTTTCATCCTATGTCTACACTAAGAGCTACCTTTTGAAACATTTCAAAGGATGCTGAAATATGTTCCATGCCTTACCCACATCTGTGTCAGTTTCTAAGGTACCACATCTTTGTCTCTGCCTACCAAAAAGTAGACTGTCTCCTACGCCTTCCACCCCTAGCCACCTCATTCCCTGTATGCAATGTGCATTGAAGTATTGAAATTTCCCTCAACAATGGTTATCTCCATAATGATCAAGTTCTCACTTGAGTTAAGGAGACTAGGATATAGCCATGAAAGATGACTATGTGTCATGTGTTATCACATGACTAATTTTATGTTGTGGCTAGAGAGAAAGAAAAGAATTGTGTTGATATGAACTTAAGGAGGGATTGCACTACTTCCTTATATACAATTCCAAATTTCCTGCTACCAATTTGTTCCTTGGAATTTCTCAGAGAACAATTTCCCTAAATACCAAGGCATGCGATTAGAGAAATATTGATTTCAATCAAGTGGCATAGTTAGTATAATTGAATTACCTTAATTATTGTGGTTGCTCTTCTTGGTACATCAGTCAAATGTATACAAAATCTCCAATGAATGTGCCAATAAAAGTTGACAGTTCAGCTTACACCAAGAGGATTTAGAGCAGTATTGTGCAAATTTTAATATTTATAGATCTCTAACACTGTAAAAATTTTGCATGCAAAAATATACCTATTCATAATCAAGTGTCTAGGCTTTTTTTTTTATTTATGTTTTTTAATTAATTAATTAATTAATTTTTTTTTTGCGGTATGCGGGCCTCTCACTGTTGTGACCTCTCCCGTTGTGGAGCACAGGCTCCGGACGTGCAGGCTCAGTGGCCATGGCTCACGGGCCCAGCCACTCCAGGACATGTGGGATCTTCCCGGACCGGGGCACAAACCCATGTCCCCTGCATCGGCAGGTGGACTCTCAACCAATGCGCCACCAGGGAAGCCCCTTTAATTTATTTTATTTTTGGCTGTGTTGGGTCTTCATTGCTGCATGTGGGCTTTCTCTATTTGCAGTGAGTGGGGGCTTCTCATTGTGGTGGCTTCCTTGTTGTGGAGCACAGGCTCTAAGTGCACAGGCTTCAGTAGTTGTGGCTTGCGGGTTCTAGAGCACAGGCTCAGTAGTTGTGGTGCAAGGGCTTAGTTGTTCCGTGGCATGTGGGGTCTTCCTGGACCAGGGCTTGAACACATGTCCCCTGCATTGGCAGGCAGATTCTTAGCCACTGTGCCACCAGGGAAGCCCCAAGTGTCTAGGTGTGATGAAAAGTATTTTAATAGTCCTACATAACTTGGAAATATAAAATATCTCCAAAAAATATTTTTATGTTTTATGTTGCAATCATGAATTAATTAGAAATGTGTACAAAATATTTTTTTCTTATATTATCCATATTCAACCATAAACATGAGAAAGAAATGAACAAATGTAACCATGGTTTAGATTGATATCAGATATTAAAATAAAGATGTGAATGTTTTCTAAACTCAGGAATTTATGTTTTTCTTAGAAGTGATTTAGAAAGTTAACATAGATAACAATATAATGCTGTCTTAAAATCACAGATATCTGTACTGATTCTGTGGTCATTAGAAACAAAGTACAATTCAGATTGCAAATATTTCAACTGTACATGACATCATTTAGCTTTAAATCATAAATGGACTAAAAGCCCATCACAAGCATATTGCAAATAAATCTAGCTTTTATTTTATTTGCTCTCATACTTTTCTAGATCATATTACTGTATGATAATATGCTTTTGTCTGGATGAAAGTATATAATCATAAACATTTACAATTCTCCCTGGTAAAAGGCAGATGACATACACTATCATTTTGTGATGTGTAATTCAATTGCTGGCACATTATGATTTTTAATGTAAGGTTTATCATGTAAATTTCAATTCTGTACTCTGTCAGTAAGTAACAAATGTTGAATTATTTCCTTCCTTAGACATACACCATTGGAATCCATTTAAAGTGCTTAATGATGTATTAATAAACCATGATTTTCCAGCAGAATTTCTGAACTCCCCTTACTGGCGCCAGCTCTAGTGCTGCCAATCAAATTAGAATGTTATGGCTTCTCAGTAAATAAAGGTTAATTGGACATATAAAGGGAAATTGAACATCAGAAGTATCTTTACTCACATTATTCTTGCATAAAACTTAGTTATTAAATTTCTTTTTATCATATGTGTGGCTAAAATAGTCACAATAGCATATATTAGATCTTTATTTTTTGTTTTGAACACAAACAGGTATTCTCTTGTAATTTCAGAAAAAACAGTAGTAACAGGCTTACTGTTTTCATCTGTGTTAAATTTTCTAATTCATTATTTCTTAGGAGAAATAAATTTATGTTGGATAATTTGTGCTTATTAAGCTTAACTGTAAATGTTTTTTTTGCAACCATTCTCCTTAATTCCCCAAATCTTGTTCTCCCTATAAAAATAAATGTGTAATATGATTTACACATATGTACCATCATTTCCTCAAATAACATCTATTTTTTTTCTTACTTCCTGATCTTTTAGATAGCTTAAAGCATGGCCTGCTTTTGATGGGTTCTGTTGTCTTGTAGTTGATTCAGATGTGAATCATATGCTTGAACTGTTCTAATAGAGCTGTATGGGAAAAACTTACTAAGCATGTATTGATATTTACCAGCTACATAATTTTAGAAATGTAAGTTTATCTAGTGAGAAAAAGGAGACTATACATCTACAGAGAAACCACTCCAGATGCAGTATACTTAATAATGCTGGATAAAATAAAGAGATATATTTAAGACATGGCTGACATAGCCAGAAATTTAAATAATTCTTTGGAAGCCAGAAATAACACAAAAACTAAAATTAATAATAATAAGAAAGTAAGAAACTGGAACCAATAATTGCTAGTCTAGAAGTTTGCCAGAAGACAAAGCAGGTGGGAAGTCATCAACCTCTCAAATTCATCATCTCCATCCTCACATTTGACATCCCCAAAGGGGAAACCTTAGTGAAGGATGTGAAAAAATAAGAAAACTCCTAGCAGAGTAAGACTTTGGGAATTTATCTCCATCTCACCATTTTCTCTAAACTATCACAAAGCATCAGTCACTCTACCTTTGTATAGTCCCTCCTCAAGATCCCTAAAATTCAAACTTGAAAAATTGTGGACACAAGTTGTTTTGATCCTTGGAAATAATTAAGCACCTTGATGAAGCCCAGGTAAATTATCTCTGGAGAAAATAATGTCAAACCTAGCCCTCAAATATTTTCCACACAGTTCCAAGGAAAGTGAACTCACCATTGAAAATCACTAAAAATATGAGAAAACTTCACCACCAACAGGAAAAAGACAGATCAAGCACTCAAAAATGTATAATTATGTCCACAGCAAATTCAATTATTAAATTTAAAAGATGCAAAATTTAAAGTTGTATTTATAAAGATATACAAGAAAGACTTGAAACAATGGGAAAGGAGAGATTATCAAACCTGACAAGCCAGATTCAAAACAGAACAAACTAGAAATTTTGGAAATTAATTTAAAAAGTAACTGAAAATTTCTGTATGCTCCAAATAACATAGCTTCAAAGTAAATACATAAAAATACAGAATTATATGAATATTTTACCACTGAATAGCTGCAAGTCTGGAGAAGTTATCTAAATACCCTGAAATAATTTCTTATATTTACAAAATAAGTAAAGACCATTAGGCTTATTCAGTCATTCATTTATTAGCTCATTAATTGCTGTTATAAGTATTAAGCATTTTCTATGTTCCAAGCAATGTGCTACCTTATAGTCACATAAAGTTATGGCCTTTGCCTTTGAACAGCTGACATTCTTGCACAAGAGTTGATGATGCCTCCCAGTTCTAATTTTATTTTCAGCTGGTAGTCATTTCAATTCATTCTTCTAGTCAAGACAAAGGGAAGAATTTGGCAGATATTGAGAACTTGACCCTTAGTGCTGCAGACATCTATAAAGTTAAGGTGGATAAACAGAAGGAGATGACATATAGGCAGAGAGAGTAAGAAGAAAAAAAATCCTGATTTGACGCTATTAACAAAGTATAAAGCAATAATCATGCACATGGAATATAATACCATTGTATTTTAATCCTGGGTAACAATAACATAAATATGTTCTGGGTTCATGTAGGCCATATTCAACTTCAATATATATACAAATTTCCAAAGCTTTAATAGGAAAAACAAACACACCCAGAATACGCAAATATTAATGCAAGGTTAAGATGGTAGTTTATGATGTTGTAGGGAAACAAAATACATGCCCAACATTCACAATTCATCTGGACTTTACAAAATCTATATTGCTTCTATTAGGAAGGTAAACTGCTTTGAATGTTTTAAGAAGAACTTTAGAACTCATTCTCAAGTAATAAATTGGCATTTTCTATTCTAAATATTGAAAACGATACCAGTATTCTTAAACTGAGCTCCCAAATTTTACACAAGTTTATGACACAGGTAGAAGAAATCTCCCTGTAGAATTAGAAAAACAATCTAATTGAAAAATAAACAGGTGTGAGTGTTGCTAAACATGTGTTTGAAAGTTTATATACCAATTTTTAATAAACTGAATTTAGTGATCTATTTTCAGTATGAAAGACACTTTGCTTCAGATTTAAATTTTTATAAACCAAGAAATTTTCTTAGACAATATTTAGAAATATGAATAAGCAACTTTACAATCAAAACTATTTGTGCATCTCAACAAGTTTGGTTTAGGTTTGAAAGAAAGCAAACATAGATTATACACATCTATCTATATCTACCCATCTATCTATTTATTTATAGATTTATATTTATACATATTGTCAACAACAAATTGGCACCTGCCACTGGCACTTACCAACTACCTCTACAAGGATTAAATCATGTGCTCCTGTAGCTGCTGATTTTCAACACCCCCTGAGAGGAGTTCAGGGTGGAGAGCAGAAATGAGGCACTCTGTGCTCTGGGAAAACTGGCGGAACAGTTCTTCAGGTAGTTAGATATATTCAGGAGCAGGTTCTATGAGCCCAATTCGTGTATATCCTCATATTTATAAAAGCACTAAAATCCTTCATGGTTACGATTGCTTCTCGTGACTAGCAGAAACCTTCTGCAAAAAATATGTGTTTGATTGTATGTACTCCCCCTTCACCAAAATCACATATATACTGACCTTCCCTGCTACGTCTTTGGAGCAGTTTCTCAGAACTATCTGAAATGTTGTCTCCCGGGCTATAGTCTTCATTTAGCCCCAAGTAAAACTTGACTCACAACTTTCATATTGCGCACTTTTTTAAGTCAACAGTATTTACACATACATATATATTATTATTAATATAATGTTTGACTTTTCCATTTTTTCCTTTCTACCCAATACTGTACGTGTGTCTCCTGTCATGGAAGCTAAAATAAACTGACATATTTACCTTTAGGTTGGCCTCATATGTGTCTACAGAGTTAGTTTATATTTGAGCTAATTGACAAGAGTGGTAATGTAAATTCTATGCAAATGAACCTCCTCTGGGACTCCTCTTTCTTAGTTCAGTTGATGCCTATGCAAACATAGGACTTTGTAATGTTATTCCAAGGTATTTAATTTTGTGGTTTGTGTAGACATTCAGTATTATTGACAGTGATACTTTGGCCTCCTATACTATCTCTGACAAACATTCTCTGCTTTAAATACAGCACTACAGCCGATAAGTTTGAAGCATGTGAAATGAGTACTGATAATGTTATATTATTGGTGAAAAAATTAAATCATGGAAAATTTTAATGTTATGTTAATACGACTTGCCCCAAACACACACACACACACACACACACACACACACACTCACGCACACACACACACACACTCACACATACACACAGATATCCAAATTATTTTCACTGAAGATATAATGTAATTAGCAGTAGAAAAATGAAGTGTACATGACTGTTCAGTTTCAAACATTTATTTTTAAAAAGTGACTATATTCAAGGTGGTTTATCTAGTTACTATACATTTCACTCATGATTTTTTTTGTTGTTGGAGGTGGTTCTGTGCATCGTAGGATATTCAGCAGTGTCTCTGTCCCCTCCCCACTAGATGCCAGTAACACCCCCCTAAGTTGTAACAATCAAAATTATCTCTAGACAGCCCCAAGAGGGAAAAATTGTCCCCAGCTGTAAAACTCCACACTCTGAGGTCCCTACCAAATGTCTCACAGTTTCAGTGAGAACCCATCTTTGACTTTTGGAACTCAAATGTGTGAACTCTAAGGATTTTCAACTCTCAGCTCCCCAGTAATTTTTCATTCTTCTGTAGTTGTTCTTTGACAACCCTTGTGGTTTCCTTTCCTAGAAACATGCAATTTAGTATTAATCCAAACATTTAAGCTCACCCATATGCCAATTTATGATGATCTTTTCCTACATAGCTCTTTCATCTCTTACTCTGTGCTCCAAAAATTCTAGCCTAATCTCTTTGTCCTATACTCAGTGGGATGGGCACACCCTTCCTGTGATATCCTCCTGACTGCAGACAGAAAGCCAGAGAAATCACAGGAGTTCCCTCTCTTCTTTTCTTTCTCTGAGGATCAGCATTTTGTACTGCTTGTTGTCCAATTTCTGAAACAGTTGTTTTACATAGTTTGCCTGGCTTCCTGATTGTTATAGCAGGAGAGCAAGTCCAGTAACAGCCATCCATCCCTTCATGGCCAGGAGTAGAAACAACATAGGGGCTCAAGAACACTGGGTAATGTCTGGACACAATTCTACCCTCACAAGTTGTGTCTTTAACAATAACAAATGTGTTTGTTTCCAAATATGTCTGTGCCGGCCATATTTGCTATTGTAATTTCAGCTTTCAAGTATATAGCAAAGTATTAAAAGAAAGAGTTGCTTTTTATGAAAAAATCAAATTAAATATTTTGAAAGTTTAGATAAAGACAAATTACTCAAAAATATTTTTGTCTCATTATGTGCAAGATAATTCTCAAAGAATGGTAAAATGTAAAGAATCTAGACAATCTCCACTCATGTTTCCTCACAAATATCTTTAAGTTCTCACCAGAATTTAAAATATCCCAAGCTTGAAATTATACTTAAGGCCATTTTAATGTTGTTTATTCTATAATCACAATGTGGAACTGTAGTTAGAACACTCAAAAAACTGTCTTATTCCCATATTAAAATATGACAAATATATATTTGTAAATTTTAATTTAAAAATTTATTTTTAAATATACATTTTAGTAAACCTCTATTTCAATTGCCTCTTTTGATTATATAACTCATGACCTGCTTTTATGATGTCAAGGGTTGAGCTATTTTTCACATTCATAGAATTAACTAATTAATCCAACAAATATTTATTACATACATACTGTGTACTGGGCAAATACTAGGTCCTGAAGATTGAATAGTGAACAATGTAAACAAAAATCCCCACCTTTGTTTGGCTTGTGTTCTAGTGAGGCTGTTAGACAATAAAGATAAATAAATGTAATATATGCATATATTTATTAAATAAATAAGTCAAAGATGACCTCTATGTATTGGCCCCCAGGTTGCTCATTTCTTTATTGCAAACTGAGACCCATTTTCTCAAAAACCCTCTGGCACTAAGCTCAAATTTTGAAACATCTATTTACTCTTCTAAAAGCCCAAAAAAGCAAATTTTAGCCATTTAGAGAACAACTGCTCTGCACACCTGCAAAACCTTATCCAACAGCTGTTACCTATTGATAAGATAGGGTCCTACAGTTATAAGGCCCCAAGCTGCTATGGCCCTTTGGAACTCTGACACAGACACTCCCCTCCTATGGGGCTGAGCAACATTACTTAGACATGTAAGCCCCCTCTCCAATCCTCCTTTCTCTTAGGAGTTTCCTTGCCCTCCTCCTCTCTAAGTCGTAACCCCAGCTCTATAGCCTCTGAATGAACTCATGTTGTGAGCTTACCTCTCTTGCAACCCCTTTCAAAAGCTGCCCAAATAAATCCTGTTGTGTTTAAATAACCTTTGTGATCATATATTTTCCTTGATCAGCCCAAATCCTTCAAACCCTTAGAAATACTAAATAGTGAGAATTACTGGCTAGAAAATAAGCAAAGAAATAGAATATAAAATAGGGACTGGGGATTGACATTTTAGATAGAGTGGTCAGGAATATCCTCACCGAGGAACAGACTGCCAAGTAAGATCTTGAAAATGTGTGGGAATTGGCCACACATATTATCACTCTACATATTTATTGTCTGTCTCCTTCACTAAAATGAATGTTCCATAAAAAAAGCACGTTCTGGGCTTCCCTGGTGGCGCAGTGGTTGAGAGTCTGCCTGCCGATGCAGGGGACACGGGTTCGTGCCCCGGTCTGGGAAGATCCCACATGCCGCGGAGCAGCTGGGCCCATGAGCCATGGCCGCTGAACCTGCGCGTCTGGAGCCTGTGCTCCGCAACGGGAGAGGCCATAACAGTGAGAGGCCCGCTTACCACAAAAAAATAAAATAAAAAATAAAAAAAGCACGTTGCATTTTTGTTCACTGTTAATATCCCCATGGCTTAAAAAGTATTTAGATCATGGTAAGTAATTAATAAATGTACATATGACCAATTAATAAATGAATAAGACTTCCATTGTATCTATAACTAGCACTTTCTAAGTGTCAAATCTTTACAGTCTCTCAAAGTACTGCTGAAACAAAAGTATTCTGACTAAGGAAATCATTATCCAAAGGAAAAAGAGAGCTTCCTCCCAATTTCCTTCCAAAAAGAAAGATGAAAAATCCACATCAACTCCCAAATTGTCCTCTAAATCCCAACTACTGGTTTTAATTTGTGAATATGTGGCTCACTTCATTCATATGATGTAGTTTTGTAGAGGGTGGGATATATATTCAAATCTTTCCCCTTCCACTTGTTAGCTAAGTAACTTTGAGGATAATTTGAGCCCATATAAGTCTTATACTACTCATCGTTAAAATAGGGTGTCAGTGGAGCATGTCCCATATGATTTTGCTGAGAAAAATTATAATACACTTAAAGTACTTAATATAGGCTCTGAAACCAGTAAATGTTAAATTAACACTAAGGACCAGTATTTATCAAGTGCCTTCTATGTGAGAAAAACAATATGCTTGATGTGGGTAACATATGGCTGATAATACTTGAGCCCTCATAGGAAGGAACACATAGAATATAATGGATAATAGACATAAAAAATATAAATTCAATCAAGATGTGGTAAGTGCAACAATGGTAATATTAATAACTGCTATAGGAGCACAGAAAACAGAAAAACTACTATACTCACACAGTTTCGTATCTTTCCTGAGAGATCCTTTTTCTAAAACAGTTTGTTCTTAGCCTAAATTGTTAAACATTGTTATTCTCTGTATTTATAATTATTTACATGTTGTCTACTTTAAAAACTGTTAACCATATCAAAAAGTTAATATTCTAATGTTTTTGAACACTTAAAGCATGTCTACTACTGTCACCCCCGACTGAAACAGAGCCCAGATCTTAGCCCTAATGGAAACAAAACAAATATCTGGCAATGTTGGATGAAAACTCTTTCAAAAACGGTGACTTTTAAAATGTAATCCCTGTTGGAACAAAGAATTTTGTGGAATCAGAAGCTGTACATTACTAAGACAGAACTTTCTAAGCATTTTCTTCACAACACTGGTAGAGTGAAATTGTACTAGGAATTACATATAAGAAAAAAATATATCTTTTTAAAGAAAAAATATGGTATGGCCAAAACCCAGAATATTATCACATTGTAAATTAACATTTAACTGAGGTCAGCTTCAATTACTTTAAGTCTATACAAGGGTTAGTCCAGACTACAGACAAGGATTTAGAACACCACCTGTTTTTGTAAAGTTTTATTGGAACACACTCTCATTTATTTATGTATTGTCTATGGCTGCTTTTGTGATACAAGATTAGAGCTGAGTACTTGCTGCAAGGATCTTATAAAATACTTGGCTAAAATACTTACTATTTGGCCATTTAAGAAAGAGTTTGCTATTTATGTCAAAGAGTGTTCTGCCTATGTTTTCCTCTGAGAGTTTTATAGTGTCGGGCCTTATATTTAGGTCTTTAATCCATTTTGAGTTTATTTTTCTGTATGGTGTTAGGGAGTGTCTTAATTTCATTCTTTTACATGTAGCTGTCCAATTTTCCCAGCACCACTTATTGAAGAGACTGTCGTTTTTCCATTGTATATTCTTGCTTTCTTTGTCATAGATTAGGGAACCATAAGTGCATAGGTTTATCTCTGGGCTTTCTATCCTGTTCCATTGATCTATATCTCTGTTTTTGTGCCATTACCATACTGTCTTGATTATTGTAGCTTTGTAGTATCGTCTGAAGTCAGGGAGTCTGATTTCTCCAGCTCCAATTTTCTTTCTCAAGATTTCTTTGGCTATTCAGGGTCTTTTTTGTTTCCACACAAATTGTAAAATTTTTGGTTCTAATTCTGTGAAAAATGCCATTGATAATTTGATAGGGATTGCATTGAATCTGTTGATTGCTTTGGGTAGTATATTCATTCTCACAATATTGATTCTTCCAATCCAAGAACATGGTATATCTCTCTATCTGTTTGTGTAGTCTTTGACTTCTTTCATCAATATCTTATAGCTTTCTGCATACAGGTTTTTGCCTCCTTAGGTGAGTTTATTTCTAGGTATTTTATTCTTTTTATTGCAGTGGTAAATGGGATTGTTTCCTTAATTTATCTTTCTGATATTTTGCTGTTAGTGTATAGAAATCCAAGAGATTTCTGTGTATTAATTTTGTATCCTGCCACTTTACCAAATTCATTGATTAGCTCTAGTAGTTTTCTGGTGGTATCTTTAGGATTTTCTATGTATAACATCGTGTCATCTGTAAACAGTGACAGTTTTACTTCTTTCCAATTTGGATCCCTTTTATTTATTTTTCTTCTATGGTTGCCATGGCTAGGACTTCCAGAACTATGTTGAATAATAGTGGTGAGATTGAACACCTTTGTCTTGCTCCTGATCTTAGAGGAAATGCTTTCATTTATTCACCATGGAGAATGATGTTTGCTGTGGGTTTGTCATATATGGCCTCTCTTATGTTGAGGTAGGTTCTCTCTATTCCCACTTTCTGGAGAGTTTTTATCATAAATAGGTGTTGAAGTTTGTCAAAAGTTTTTTCTGCATCTATCGAGATGATCATATGTTGTTTATTCTTCAGTTTGTTAAAAAAAAAAAAAGAAATAAAGTGTTTGCTGATCCTTGGCAACATATTTTATCAATAACAACAAAACAAGCTCTGGACCATCTTGGGCAGAATAATGAATAACATTGTAAGAAGACATTTCTTACTTAATTCATTTATCAGTAGCTTTCCTATGCAAATATTCTATCCACAATCTATGAGATCTTACTCAAAATCAAATTTTGTCAGCTTTAGTGAGCTACAGTTTTCATACAATAAAATTAATCAATTTAAAATGTGTAATTTGATGAGCTTTGACAAATATATATATAGTTGTATAACCCCTCACACCACAAACATGGAATGGAATAGTTTAGTCACCAACTTTTTTTTTTTTTTTTTTTTTTTTGCAGTTAATTTCCTCCTTCCACTCTCTGGTCCCTAGAAACTGCTGATGTACTGTTATAAAAATAGGTTTGTATCTTTCCTTAATGTTCTAAAAAAAAAAAACCAAACAACTATGACTGGATCCTGGATTCTTTCACTTAGCACACAGGTTTTGCGATTAATCCATGTAATTTCCTATGTAATTGTCTGTATCAATGATTCAGTTTTTTATATTGCTTACAGTATTCCATTTAATGGTTATACCACAATTTGCTTATGCATTCACTAGTTGATGCACATTTGGGTTATTTCTAGTTTTGGCTACTATGAATAAATTTTCTGTGAATATTTGCCTGATATTATTTGTGTGAATGTATGTTTTCATTTATCTTGGGCCTAGGAGTGGAATTACTGCACAAAATGGTATATTTAACTTTAAATGACTTTGCTAAGCAATTTTTCAGTGATTATCCCATTTTGCTTTCCCCCAAGGTATGTGTGAGAGTTCCAGCTGCATCCTCCAAACACTATGAAGTGTTAGTCTTTTCAATTTTAGACATTATGTGGTTATATAAAAGTGTCATATTATGTTCATAATTTGCATTATCCTAAGTATTACTGATATCAAATATTGTCATCTGTCACCCATTTACTTTTTTGGTAAAATGACTGTTCAAATAATTTAATTATTTCTTAAATTATGTTGCTTTTCGTTATATTATTGAAATGTAATGTTTCTTTACTTATTCTAGTTACTAATTCTTTAAGGGATATATATTTGGCAAACATGTCTCTCAGTCTGTAGCTTATCTTTTCATGTTCTTAATAGTATTTTAAGAAAAGACATGTTAATTTGGATATCAATTTAATTTTGAAAAAAACAAAATATGCTGGAAATTTCATTGAATTGTGTTGAATCTAAAGAACACTTTGGAAAGAATTGATAACAATATTGAGTTTTTTGATCATTTACATGGCCTAACTCCCCATTTATTTATGTATTATTTACTTTCATCTGTGTTTCATTAATTTTAGTATGTGGGCCTTACATATATTTTATTAAGATTCCCTACATGTTTTATATTTTTGATGCTCTTGCAATGATTTTTTTAATTTCAATTTTATATTTATATAGTTATAAAATTGATTTTTAGTGTTAACTTTATATCCTGAAATATTGCTAACTTCACCTATTACTTTTTTTTCTTGTGTAACTATCTTAGTATTGTCTACATAAATGACCATGCTGTCTGTGAATAAATATGGTTTTAGTTATATATTTCCAATATGTATGTGTCATATTTCTTTTTCTTGCCTTATTTTATTGGCCAGGACCTCCAAGTAAAAACTTGAAAATAAATTTTGATAGTTGACATCTTTGATTTGTCCCAGTCTCAAAAGGACTGCATTGAGTCTTCTATTAAGCTTGATGCTACTGTATATGTTCTTTATTATGTTGAGGATGCTTCCTTGTATTCCTGGTTTGATAAAAAAGTATTGCCATAAACTTATGTTGAATTTAGTTATGTGCTAAAATCACATGATTTTTATTTTAAAAAATTCAACAGAGTTAATTATATTAAAATATTTTTGAAAGTTAAGCCAGTTTTGGGTTCCAGAGATAACTCTCATGTTGTATTATCAATTTTAGATATTGCTGAATGTGGTTTGCTAACATTTTATTAAATTTTTATATCCATGTTTATATGGGATATTGATCTGTTGTTTTATTTTAATATATTTGTCTGACAAGGGTATCAGAGTAATGTTAGTGCATTCGAGTGATTTGAATTGACTGTCTTTCACCATTTGCTAGGGTAGAGTTGTTGTTATTTTCCTTAAATATTGTTTTAATTATTATAGTTCACTAGTAAAGACATCTGATCTTGGGATTTCCATTGATTTTTAACTACAACTTTAATTTCTTTAATATAAAATTACTCAGGCTATGTCCTTTTTCCATAACATGTTTTGTTTGTGTTGTTGATAGAATGTGTCTATTTCAACTAAATTGAGTTTGTTGCAAGGAAGATGCTTGTTATGGTCCTTTATTATTCTCCTTAGTATCTATAATATATTTGTAATGATGTCATCTCTTTCAATCCAGACATAAGAGATTTGTGTTTCTTCCCTTGTTTCCTGATAATTATGGCTTGCAAATTATACATTTATTTTTCTTATATTTGCCCTGGTTCTCTTTGAGTTTTCACTGTTGTTTTCTATGTTCTCTTTTGTGGATCTCTACTCCTTATTTATTATTTCCTTCACTGTGGTTAGTTTGAGTTGATGTTGATTTTCTTTCTGTAGTTTCCTTAGGTAGAATTTCAATATCATTGATATGAAAATTTTCCATTTTTCTAAAATCATCCTAATGCTATAAATTTCTCTAAAATCACCATTTAATCTCCAATCAACAAATTTTGATATTTTTATTTTGTATTTTCATTAAGCAAGAACTATTATTTTTTTTTACATTTTTATAACTTTTTCTTTGACCCTTAAGTTATTTTAAATTATTTTTCCAAATATTTGGGGAACATTCCAAACACTTTTATGTTATTTATTTATAATTTCCTTTTGTTGGGGTTCCAAAATGAATTTGTACAATTTCAAATATTCTATAAAAATTAAGATTAGTTTCATGTTCCAGAATATGGTCCATCTTATTCATATGCATAAGATGGTTTACTCACACACACAGGAAAAAACTGTGTCTTTTCCTGGAGTAATATGAAGCACTCTATAAATATCAATTATATCATGTTGGTTGATAGTGTTGTACAACTCTATCATATCCAGACTAATTTTTTGGATTACTTATTCTACCAACTATTGAGATAGGTGTTTTTGAATATCCACATGCAATTGTGGATTTTCTATACCTTGTCTCAGTTCAATCAGTTTTGCTTCTTGTACACAAATGTTCTTTATCATGTGCATATGCATTTAAGATTGTTGTGAAAAATTGACCTCTTTATCAGTAACCTGTTTTTCTCTGATTATTATTCCTTTCTCTAAAACTACTTCTTGTGTTATTGATATAGCCAGCCCAGTTTACTTTTGAACAATGTTTGTATAGTATATCTTTTTATTATAAATCCACCTATGTTTTCATATTTTAGGTTTTTTTTGTTTTTGTTTTTTTTTTGTAGACAGCATATTGTTGGATTTTGCCTTTCTTTATCCAATATGAAAATCTCTGTCTTTTACTTAGTGTTGAGAAGATTGCATTTAATGCTTTTTTCTTCTTTATCTGCATTCCTTTACATTGAGTAAATTTTAGAATTCACTTTCATCTTCACTATTGGATTATTAGCTACACTTCATTAATTCTTTTTAAAATGGCTGTTGCTCTAAGATTTAAAATACATATTTTTGACTTGTATTATAATCAAACAATATTATAACACTTCATGTATAATATAAAACCCTAATGACAAAACCCTTCATTTCACCTTTCATGCAGTTTTGTTATTGCTGTTACACATTTTAATTCCACATATATATATTTTTAAATACAATATATTGTTATCATTTTTCTTTAAAGTAGCAATTATATTTCAAAGAGGTTTTCAGAATGAGATTAAAATGTATTTTATATTTACCTATATATTTACTTTTTCTTATCCTCTTCACTTATTTGTGTAGACTAAAATTTCTATCCATTATAATTTTCTTTTTGCCTAAAAGACTTCATTAACATTTATTATAATTCTCCCATCTTCTCATTAATTATGTATGCATTTTTGTGTGTGATGGGAAATATATTTCTACTTCATTTTCAAAAATATGTTTGTTATTTAACATTTTTTTAATTTCAGTATTTTTTAAACATCACTCCACTTTCCCCTGGTTTGTACACTTCTAATGAGGAGTCTGCTATCATCCTTTTTTCCTCATACAAAATGAGTCTTTTCTTTTTTTCTGATTTATTTTAGAATGATTTGCTACCATGAATTGCCTCATAATTGATTATGATATACACTGGCATAATTTTCTTCTTATTTATTCTTCTTAAAATTCTTTGAATGTCTTAGATCTGTGGGTTTCTAACTTTTAACATTTTTGAAATTTTTATACATTTTTTAAAGTTTTACAGTTATTACAAAATATTAGCTATATTCCTCATGTTGTACAATACATACTTGAACCTGTCTTACACCCAATAGTTTGTACCTCCCACTCTTCCACCCCTATATTGCCCCTCCCCCTCCCCACTGGTAACCACAAGTTTGTTCTCTATATCTGTGAGCCTGTTTCTCTTTTGTTATATTCACTAGTTTGTTGTATTTTTTAAATTCCACATATAAGTGATATCATACAGTATTTGTCTTTCTCTGTCTGACTTATTTCACTTGGCATAATGTTCTCCAAGTCTATCCTTGTTGTTGAAAATGGCAAATTTTTGTTCTTTATGATGGCTGAGTAGTATTCCATTGTGTGTGTGTATATATATATATATATATATATATATATATATATATATATATATATATATATATATATATACCACATCTTCTTCATCCATTCATCTTCTGATGTACACTTAGGTTTCTTCCACTGTTCCAAAGTGGCTGCACCAATTTATATTCCCACCAACAGTGTACTGTTGTTCCCTTTTCTTCTCATCCTCTCCAATATTTGTTATTTGTGTTCTTTTTGATAATATTTAATATTTCTATCCCTTATATCTTATTTTGTTTCCATAACTTATCTCTTTTTTCTTTCCTATTGAACTCCAATTACATATATATGATGCTGATTGGTAGTGTTTTAGAGCTCAGTGAAGCACTATTCATTTAAGTATTTTTTTTTTTAATTGTGGATATATTCTATTGCAAGTCTTTCAAATTCACTAGTATTTTCTTGTGTGGTTTTTAATCTGCTGTTAATTTTCTATTCCAAATATTGTATGCTTTTAACTTTAAACTTTTGGTATGGATATTTTTTTAATTGTCTATACCTCTTATCATTGTTCATGCATTTTTTTTCCTACTTAAATACATAGATGTATTTATGAGAGTTTTAATGTTCTGAGTTGTTGATTTCATTATCTCTGTTTCTGGGTCTATTTCTATTTAAATATATTTTCCTGACTGTGCATTTTCTTGTTTTGTGCATACCTGATCATTTTTAACTTAATTCCAAATGTGTTACATTGTTGGTTGCTGGATTATATTTTATTCCTTTAAGTAGTGTAAGATTTTTTTTTTCTGTCATTTAGTTAAGCTTCTTGCAATCAGTTTGATTCCTCTGAGATTTCTTTTCAAATTTTCTTAGCAGAGATTTTGAGCACCCTTTGCTTTAGGGCTAACTTCTTCACCTCTGCAGTAAAACCCTTTTGTGACAATACTCTTCTGAGAATGTTATCCCATGACCTGACATTGGAAGTTTTTCCTCATTCATCTGCTGGGAATACAACACATTCTTTGCCCTGTATGAGCTGACTGTTTTTTCTTCCTATTACTTTCTGGTGGTACTTCCCTGATCTTGGTATCTTCCTCACATACATACACAAATCAGTACTCAGCCCAAAACTTAAGGAACCATTCTAGAATACCAATGCTCTCTCTGTAGATCCATCTCTCCAGTACTCTACACTGAAGATTTTAGTTACATCAGTCTCAAACTCTGAATATGTCTCATCAACAGAGAAAAGCTACAAGATTTTTTTCCTCAAACCACTGTTTCATAACATTTTATTTTTTCTGTAGCTGTTATTTCATTATGGCTGAAAGTGAGAACCAGAGATCATTACATGAGATTATGCCATCATGAGTATTACATGCGATAATATATTTAAAGTCCTGATTACTTGGCCTAATATATCAAAGGACCTCAGTAAACATTAATGCGCCTCCTACTTCGATAGGAAGTTATGAATTCTAAAACTCAAATCACATATAACATCTTATTTCAATAGGTGAATACTATTTTAATGGAAGTCAGAAAGAGAGTCAGCTAATTAATGACTGACTCTTGCCTTAAATTTTTCACAAATTCTTGGCCCATGAGGCAGATGCATTTCATCCATATAGGATGAACCTTCTCAGATATTTAATCCCAGATATTTTAACCTTCTCAGATATTGCTTGCACTGAAATAAGAATATGATATCACTATTATGTTTATGGAAGTCAACCACTTTTTAATTTTTTGATTAAAGTGTTTTGTTATGGACTGCATCTCTGTGTCTCCTCACCCCAATTCATACGTTGAAACCATAATCCCAAGAGAATGGCATTAGGAGGCAGAGCCTTTGGGAGGTAATTATGTCATGAGGGTAGCACCCACAGATGGTATTAGTGCTTTTATAAGAGGAGACATCAGAGATCTTGCTCACTTTTTTTCTCTCTCTCAACCATGTTAACGATACAAGAAGATTGCTGTCTGTAAATTAGGATGAGAGCTTTCACCAGAATCTGATCATACCGCTACCCTAATCTTGGATTTCCAGCTTCCAGTGCTGTGAGAAATAAATATTTGTTGTTTAAGCCACCCAATCTATGGTATTCAGGTATAGCAGCCCAAACTGAAAAAGACACATTTTAATCTATGTTTCCTTACATAGAAACAATATAACTCATGAGTACTGAATATGTCTCCACAGACATAAATGCTCTCATTGGAGCAATAAAAGGAATGCTAGCAAGGTGATGCTCCTCCCTCTTAATACCACTCATATTTCACAAACTGAAAAATTCAAGCTCAGGACTTAATTGTTATGCCTATAGTAAGCAGTTACTATGGGAACATCTGGTGATCTCCCGTTTGACAGATGGCTTCCGCAATTCTAAGTATATATTTTAGCAACTGGAGCAGAAGGGACATATATAGATGTTATTCATGATCACTACTTAACCCACAGAATATGGACAGGGATATGTTCTACATAGAGGTGATCTGCTCCCTCCTCCAAAGGGAATCTCTACATCCAGCCCTTCAAGCTGGACTTAAAACTATGATTTAGCTAACTAAGATTGGATGAAAAATAAAACAAAATGAAAAAAGAAGCCAAGAAATGTAGGTAGAAGATGAGGTTTGGAAACCCAAATCTTATTGGTTGTGTGACCTGAAGTGAGTGCCTAAAAATTTCAGAACTTCCCTAACTCACATATCAAAGGATACATGGTGAGCATAAAAATTACTAGAAAATAACAATAATAATTATATATATTATATATATATATATGTGTATGTGTGTGTTGCTACTTTTACAGACCACACTTTTTAAGCAATACTGTCAGCTTTTGCAAAATTATTTACGCATTGACTTCTGTGGATCTGAATTTAAAAGGAAACTGAAACAATAGAAGTATTTTCCTTTCAGGAAGATAAACATAAATTCAAAGAGAATAAGATGACAGATGGGTGTTTTGGAGATTCATAACTCTGAATTCAGCTTGTATTTTATGAAGTCTTTTCTATATGTATTTATTTGACAGAGATTTTATTTCTAACAGGTGTTTTAGAGCACTACTGAGCACCTCCATAGACTTTTTAAACTTATCTTCTACCATTTGCTTCTGTTTGTGTCTATCAGTAACAGCATTGTCACCTTCATCTGGAGGAGACAGTTTCACAAGTTCATCAACAAGGTCAGCAGCAATAGCCATCTTTAAAACATCCAATCAGGTCTGCAATAGGATCAGGGTGACTGTTTGTTTATCCATTTAATATTTCACTTATTTTTCAAACCTGTTGCTTGGAGCTTATCACCTATTTTATAGTTGTATAATAAGGTTCAAAAGATCTGATTTTTCCATACTGAATTTTTGAAACATAATAGTATTGTGATATCTGTGCAATCCATCACTGTTTTGAAATAAGGGGACAGACTGTTTTTCCAGGGTTAACAGGGATATATCCATCTGCATTGTTTTCTATTGCACTGAGTTTTATATTATGCTGTTACAATATGGAGTTCACACATGGAACAACCTGTATACTAGTGTTAATAGTTGTTCAACATGAATCCTGAACTTGTGTTGTATGGCCAAATATCTTGAGAGTAATTAGTTAAGAATTTGGGACTTGAATACTTTCTGTATCATGCAAATTGTTTCTAAGCAGACTCTAGATTATCTATTTATCTATCACCTATCATCCAACTATATCAAGAGTGAGATTGAAACTTATGTAGTTATACATTGTTTTTATATACACAGTTTTATGTATATAACTATATATGGTCTCTCTGTATAAACATCTATACATAGAAAGAAATGAGTGAAAAAAACATTAAAACTAAAAAGCAAAGCTTATATTCTACTCTATCTGTTTAGACAGAGAGATAGATAACTCTACTTATCAATATCTATATTGATCTATATATTTATTATCTGCCTACCTATATCTATCTATCTATTGAGAGAGAGAGAGAAAGAAGAGAGTATGTGTTTTGCTTTTTACTTTTAATGTTTTTTTTTCAATCATGCTAAGAAAACTGGCTTGGTTTTCCCCAATGAAGTAACAAGATAAAAAAAAAATATTGAGTTACAGTTTGTTTTACTCTATGGAAATTTTAGATGTTGGGATACATGTACAACAACTATTTGTATTAAGGGTGTAATGCATGGCAATAAGAACACCAATTGGATACTTCCAGCCTTTTCAAAATTTATGGTGTTGATCTGCCAGGAATGTTTCATGTGTGGCCATGCTGTAGTTTTTTGAAAGGTGCACTTTGTCTCAAACCTAAATTGTCAGTCAAGATTATATCTTACAATCCTCCATAGACTTAGCGTAAGTTATCTACAGAGCCATTATTAAGGATGCCAAAAGATCTTCTTCAAACATTATATGACAAGGTGTTGTTATTTATTTATTAATTTTTTGAGTTCTCTTATAGATTTTTTACCTGACTGAAATATATCTATGGAAGATAAAAATTACTTAAATGAAAGCTGTAAACATTTAAAGGAAGATCACTTTCAATAATTATCTTCAGATCGTTGAATCACAGAAGCTCAAAACTGGAAAGAAATATCACTAAATATCTGACCAAACTTCCTACTTTTAAAGATGACTACATATACACAGAGAAGCCATGACTTGCCCAAAATCTCTCAAGTTAGTCTTGCTCATACCATAGACTACATTGCTATAATGTCATTGTTATGATGAAAAGTCTCTTTCTTGCAATTATTTATTGGGCTTAAAAATGCATAAAGAACACAGAGCTACTTTTACACAGACATATTACTTTAGTGTTCTTGTTGTTGGTGGTATTGTTTCTATTTTGATTGTCATTATATTATTATTATTATCATATTATTATTTTGTGAATCCATTTAGATAACACTAGACCTTTGGTTAGGCTTCAGGTTAAAATATCAAGTTGCAGGTTAAAATATCAAGTTTGTCATTAACAAGCTATGTGACCCAGGTAAATGTTTGAACCTTTAGGACATACATTTTAACAAAATAAGTCATAGTACGAAGTTCATAACCTTTCCGTTCTCTTGCACTCTAGGTTCCTATAGTTCTAACATATATATGTATATATACACACACACACACACACATTATATATATATATATATATATATATATATCTTTAATGCTCCATTATTACAAGAATTTGCAACCTAATATAGTGTCAGCTCTTCTAAATCCTTGATAATTTTTATGTAGGAAAACAAAGAAGTATCCATAATTCACCAACCACGTAAATGAATAGGAAAATTTAGCTTAACAAGAGATACCTGTACAAATAATCTTAATCAAAATATGCCACATCAGACCAAGATCGCAGGAAATTTGGTGCTGTGAAGCGTAAAAATCATGGGCTTATCTATTTCATCTGTGATGAAGAGGGTCTGCCCATGGGCAAATCACATTTTATGTTCTGGAGAATAGAATGGTTTTAGCCACTTCATGTGCACCAAGTGGCATTTGGTCTGGAATACGTTGTGGATTCAGAGACATTGCTCTGTCTTTAGACTTCCTAACCCTCCAAAGAGGTATAGCAGTGAGACCCTGTCACGATGGTTTCTTCTATTCGATGATCATAGTTCCTCAAAGGCAAATAAAATAGATCCTGACCCTTAATGTGTTTCATTGGTCTCGAAAGCATCTGATTCTCAAAAGGTATAGTAGGATTCATAGGACCAGCCAATAAAATTGCCTACAAAGAGAATACTGAAGATTATGGTAGATAACCAACAAAAAACAAGAATAAAGATTTAGAAAAAACCGAGTGAGAGAAATAACCTTTTAATCAGAGTCTAATGGAGTCTTGGATTACTTCTTTTTGTCTGTTGCTGACTGATGAAAAGAACTTACATTCGGGTAAGGCTTATAGATTGCTTATTGTTTGAGTTTCAGAAAACAGAGCACCGAGTACTGAAAAGCTTTTCTACTTTCTGTTAGCTGTTTGGGGAAGGAAGGAAAACCAAATATCTACAAGTATGAATATTGGCCCCAGAGAGTCAGACCTAATCAGAATATAAGATAGTGCCAGTGTGCATGCTATTCAGGAAATTAAGCATTCCATTTACCCATCACTGACTTTAGCATCTGATTTTTAAAAATTAATGAATACATTTTTCTAAAAAAAATTTTTTAATTATCTCTAGGATGAGACCTTCCAAGGGGAAATTTATAAGCCACTGAAAATAGATTATCAGAAAGGTCAGCTCAACCATAAGAATAAAAATAAAAGTCTCAAATAAACAAAAGCAATATTCTGAAAATAAATAAAATTTGAAAACTTTCATGAGTCTAGTATGTAGTTAGAGATTAACATTATGATGAAATATCACATAAAAATGATTGTATTTATAAATAATTAGTTCCATCAAGTAATTAGATAAAAGACTAGGGAATCAAAGTCAGCTAAAAAATTGCAAATTTTATTGATGCAGAACTTGTATTTAAGTTCTAAATACCTATTAATTGTATAATAGATCCTTTCTTTCATCTTAGCAAGTGTCTGAACCAATACTCTAGGGACATTTCCAAATTCTATTGGAGAAAGAAGTAGATAAAAGACAGTGCATTCAGCCTCTCCGCTCTTTTTATTATCAGTAAGTAGCCAGCTGTTCCATTGTAACCGATTCTGTACTTTGAGCAGACTCACGACAACTATCAAATCAGTGTTTACATTTTCTTAATAATGTTAACTTAAGCATTTTATTGCATGCTCTGCAAACTACCTGAGTGCACTAAAGAAATCTGTCCATGGGAAAGACGGTTAAGCAATAGGCAGACTACATAAAAAGCCCAGCATCTCTAGAGGTTAGCTGCATGACACTTGGAATGACACAAAGCCTCTGTTGCTTTTGTCCAGAGCCAACTGGGAATCCCCTGTGGTCAGAAAAATGTTGGTGAAAGCAAATGCCCTTTGCTGCAAACATCTGGAGCCCTCTGGTCTGTACAGCTTTAAACAGAGGAAGACTGCAGACTTGCTTAAAATCCCGATAAAGTGATGAGATGCAGATTGCTGTTGTTTCCACATTGTTTTTTTTTTTTTTAACATCTTTATTGGAGTATAATTGCTTTACAATGGTGTGTTAGTTTCTGCTTTATAACAAAGTGAATCGGCTATATATATACATATATCCCCATACCTCCTCCCTTTTGTGTCTCCCTCCCACCTTCCCTATCCTACCCCTCTAGGTGGTCACAAAGCACGAAGCTGATCTCCCTATGCTATGCAGCTGCTTCCCACTAGCTATCTATTTTACATTTGGTAGTGTATATATGTCCATGCCACTCTCTTACTTCATCCCAGCTTACCCTTTCACCTCCCCATGTCCTCAAGTCCATTCTCTACATCTGCGTCTTTATTCCTGTCCTACCCCTAGGTTCTTCAGAACCATTTTTTTTTAGATTCCATATATATGTGTTAGCATATGGTATTTATTTTTCTCTTTCTGACTTACTTCACTCTGTATGACAGTCTCTAGGTCCATTCACCTCACTACAAATAACTCAGTTCTGTTTCCTTTTATGGCTGAGTAATATTCCATTGTATATATATGCCACATCTTCTTTATCCATTCATCTGTCAGTGGACACTTAGTTACTCCCATGTCCTGGCTAATGTAAATAAAGCTGCAATGAACAACTCTTTTTGAATTATGGTTTTCTCAGGTCAGAAATAAATGAAAAAAATGAAGGAAATGATAGCAAAGACCAATAAAACTAAAAGCTGGTTCTTTGAGAAGATAAACAAAATTGATAAACCATTAGCTAGACCCATCAAGAAAAAAAGAGAGAAGACTCAAATCAATAGAACTAGTAATGAAAAAGGAGAAATAACAACTGACACCACATTATTTTTTAAATGCACATTGTGAAACAAGGCAGCCTTCCTTCCTATTCAGGACTTTGAACAGCAAACGTCGGAAATCAGTTTTGTAATTAATCCGCTCTTGAGTTACCCAAACACAAAATTATACTTGAGCAATTGCCTTAACAGCTAAAATACAGAGCTTATTTTTTCTCCTTGCTCAAATAACTCAGAGATAGAAAATCAGATTTTTTTTTTAAAAAAGTCTACTATTCCCTCTTTCAAATGCCTAATAATAATTTAAGCTCCAGCTAAGGCCTTGTAATATTATCCACTTTATCTCTTATAAAGTACAAAAAATAAGGAGGTAAACTATCAACTTTATGTTGCCTATATGAAATTTGGAAATCTGGCTGTTTGAGGTTGAAATTTCTTGCCTTTACCCTAAGATCATTTTCTTCTCTTAAGCTAATGGAATTCCAAATTGCAGTCTCACTTTAGTGGCATGAATATCATTATATGTCCTTAACAAGAATTAGATATTTGGGGGAAAATACAGTAAAATATCTATCTGGGTAAAAAGTGGCACCTTATTATTTCTAGTTATCATAAAATAAAATAAATTTGCAGATCAGTCAAATATGTGAAAAAGAAATAGCAAAAAGCATGAAGTAAAAGATATGGTATATAATAATGTAGTACATATCAAAGTCAATTGGAAAGGTGAACTCACTTATTTATAATATTTATATAGAACTCTTTTACCTAGTGGGCTTATCTAAAATAATATGTAGCTTTCTGACTGGTTAACTGATAATTCATCAATTTTATTAAAATTTCAATAAATTAGTTATGACCCAGTTTTGATTGCTGAAACACTCCTCTTAAAATGTAATCACACAGGATCAAATGTAATATAGTTAACATAGTAGAGAGATATAGAAAGTCATTGAATACTTGGCTAAGAAATTTCAGATGCCATTAACTTAAAATCAGAATCAAACAAGTTTAATGCTGTGCCTTAACACAGTGGTCTAATGTCAACTCAGGATTATACAATTATATTCTTCTTTTATCTTATTTATCTAAAAACAATAGAAACATTATGGTAAATTTTGTAATATTAATTAAAAAATCTTACTTGCAAACCAAAGAATTTTATTTCCTTTCTAATACCAATGGACAATGTAAATCTGAACTAGTTATATAGCCTTATTTACTCTTCTTTTAATTTTGCACACTACAAATTCTGATTATTGGATCCTAATGTGTGTATGCATGTGTGAATTTGTAGGTATACTAATGTGGTAGACAATATAGTTTAAAACCAGCATATGTGTTTCTATAATTTTGGCAATCATTCAGAATTAGTTTGGAGCTTTCAGAAAGATCATATTAATCAAAATCCTCAAACTTTACTTTCCCTTTAATGTGAATAAAATGTATTAAATGTTCATTGAGTTCCCATTTTGGGGGTTCACCAGTACATATGCTCTGTTTTATAATACAATTACTTGCATATGAAATATATATTTTGGAGAATCCATTTCTACTCCCCAGACTCCACATCTGTTCTAAATACCATTGCCACTAACACTATTACCACCACCATCACCTCCATTTATCACCACTACAAATGCAATTTTGCAATGGATATGGTTATTGAACCTGTTTTCCCACCATAAGTTATATTTCCTCTGGATCCAAGACTAGGGAATCTGTAGGTCACTATCTTGGAGCAGAGTTTTACTAGACTCTCCATTTTCTCTTTAGTAGACTGGTCTTCCTGAAAGAATAGAAGAAAAAACCTTGCCTGGCTCTTCCATGTTAAGGAAAACACCAAGTGCGTCTATCATCTAACTGAAAAATCCTTGAAACCCTCTACCAAATGCATTATGAAGTTATATCTCATATTTTAGAACTGTGTCCATTTGGGAGCTGGTGGAGGATGATAGTTTCTTTTCTTTTCTTTCTGTAATCATCAGCCAGCTGAAGTGCTCTGACAGATAGGTTCTAGAATATCCTGGCCATCTTTCATTTCTTGAACATTTTCATTGAAAAGTGTTCATGGTTCTCTGAGTAATAGCCTAATATTCTATCCTGACCTCTCATGTATTTCATCAGTCCATGACCCTGTCATGAAACTACCTCTATGACAATCGATGAAAAATATATATCTGAGAGCCCCAAGGTGGAATTCCTAAATCATATTATGTCTTCTCAACTCAGGTAAATTAAATACATTATAAGATTGAGGATTTGCCAGATACTTCTATAAGTTCCACTTCTAGTTTTCTGCTCTGACCACACTTAATCAGCTTTTTCATAACAGATAATTTTTTACATGAACATCGCAAAAGCCTATAATATTATAAAGGCAAATATTTATTTTCTCTTGCTAAGATCCTGGCCTGCTTTGAGCAAGCCAGGATAGTGCACACTTATAATTGACTTTTAAAATACAATAATACATATCAGGCTGTGCCAGGGGGATCCTAGCTTTGGAAAATTCATCTCTGTGTAGTGAATGTTTCATAAATCTGGCCTAATTAAAATAGGAATGACTTACAATCATTAATTCTTCAGAAACATGAAAGCACTATTTCAAGCCTATACTCTATTGTACTGAAGTTGCCAGACTATCAACTCCTAAATTCTTTGCTTTTGCACATAATATATGCTAGGTTCTCTGAAGTTATCCTGAAAATGGGGTTGTATTAGTAAAGGTTCTCCAGAGAAATAGAACCAATAGGACAGAGAGGGAGAGGTCTTAAGAAATTGGTTCATTTGTTTATGTGATTATGGGATCTGACAAGTGCAAATTCTGCAGGGCAGTCAGAAGGCTGAAGGCTGAGGCACCAGCTGATGTTGCAGAAGTCCAAAGACAGAATTCCTTTGTCCTCAGGGACTTAACATCATATTTTTTTTAAGGCCTTAAACTGATTGGATGAGACCTATCTAATTTATGGAGGGCAATCTGCTTTACTCAAAGCATACTTACTTAAATGTTAATCACGTCTTAAAAATAACTTTACAGAAAAATCTAGACTGGTGTTTGACCACAGATTGGGTACCATGGATAGCATGGCTTAGCCAAGTTGACTCAAAATTAACCATCATAGTTTTGAAGGGTTTCTTCCTCTTTAAATTTTTGGAAGAGGTTGAGAAGAACTGGCATTAATTTTTCTTTAAATATTTGTTATAATTCACTTGTGAAGCCTTCTGGTCCTGGGTTTTTCTTTGTTGGGAGGTTTTAGGCTACTGATTCAATCACATTGGTCTGTTCAGACTTTCTGTTTCTTCATGATTCAGTGTTGGTAATTTGTATGTTTCTAGGAATGTATCTATTTCTTCTAACTAGATTATCCAACTTTTGGTGTATAATTGTTCATAATAACTGCTTATAATCCTTTTCTATTTCTGTATTATCAGTTGTAACGGCTCCCCTTTCATGTCTGATTTTATTTTTTATATATTTTTTAATTTTTATTGGAGTATAGTTGACTTACAATGTTGTGTTAGTTTCAGGTGTACAGCAAATTGCATCAGTTATACATAAACATATATCCTCTCTTCTTTTCTTTTTTTTTATATTCTTTTGCCATATAAGCTATTTCAGAGTGTTGAGTAGAGTTCCCTGTGCTACACAACAGTTTCTTATTGTTATCTCCTTTATATATATAGTAGTGTGTATATATCAATCCCAGTCTCCCAATTTATCCCTTCCCCCCTTATCCCCTGGTAACCATAACTTTGTTTTCTACATCTGTGACTCTACTTCTGCTTTGTAAATAAGTTCATTTGTACCCTTTTATTTAGATTCCATGTATAAGTGATATGATATTGTCTTTCTGTTTCTGACTTACTTCACTCAGTATGACAATCTCTAGGTCCATACATGTTGTTGCAAATGGCATTATTTTGTTCTTTATTATGGCTGAGTAATATTCCATTGTTAATATGTACCACATCTACTTTATCCATTCCTCTGTTGATGGACATTTAGGTTGTTGCTTCCATGTCCTGGCTATTGTAAATAGTGCTGCAATGAACATTAGGGTACATGTATCTCATCGAATTATTGTTTTCTCTGAATATATGCCCAGAAGTGGGGTTTCTGGGTCATATGGTACTTCTATTTTTAGTTCTCCATAGTAGCTGTACCAATTTACATTCCCACCAACAGTGTAGGAGGGTTCCCTTTTCTCCACACCCTCTTCAGCATATATTGTTTGTAGATTTTTTGAAGATGGCTATTCTGACTGGTGTGAGGTGATACCTCATTGTGGTTTTGATTTGCATTTCTCTAATAATTAGTGATGAGCATTTTTCATGTGCTTTTTGGCCATCTGTATGTCTTCTTTGGAGAAATGTCTATTTAGATCTTCCACCCATTTTTTGATTGGGTTATTTGGTTTTTTGATATTGAGCTGCATGAGCTGTTTGTATATTTTGGAGATTAACTCCTTGTCAGTTTCTTCATTTGCAGATATTTTCTCCCATTCTGAGGGTCATCTTTTTGTTTTGTTTATGGTTTCCTTTGTTATACTACAAATCTACAGTGATCAAAATGGTATGGTACTGGAACAAAAACAGAAATATAGATCAATGGAACAGGATAGAAGACCCAGAGATAAACCCATGCACCTATGGCCACCTAATCTATGACAAAGGAGGCAAGGATATACAATGGAGAAAAGACAGCCTCTTCAATAAGTGGTGCTGGGAAAACTGGACAGCTACATGTAAAAGAATGAAATTAGAACACTCCCTTACACCATACACAAAAATAAACTCAAAATGGATTAAAGACATAAATGTAAGGCCAGAGACTATAAAACTTAGAGAAAAACATCAGCAGAACACTCTTTGACATAAATCACAGTAAGATATTTTTTGATCTTCCTCCTAGAGTAAAGAAAATAAAAACAAGAAACTTAAAAGATTTTGCACCACAAATGATATGTCTGATTTTCTTAATTTTAGTTTTGTCTCTTTTTTTCTTAGTCTAACTAAAGTTTTGTCTATTTTGTATATCTTTCAGAAAACCAACACTTGGTTTCATTGGCTTTTTCTATTGTTTTCCTAGTCTATTTCATTTATTTTTGCTCTGACCTTTATTATTCCCTTCCTTCTGCTAACTTTGGGCTTACCTTTTTCTTTATTTTTTGCTTCATTTAGGTGTAAAGTTAGGTTGTTTGTGATCTTTTTTTCTTTTATAAATGTAGGTGTTTTATTACAATAAACTTCCCTCAATTTTTCCAAACTGAGGAAAATTGCACTTTTCTTACTCTGAACACAACCCAAACTACATCAATATTTATTTCATCTCTAAAAAATATCTTAAATGGACACTAAAATATCTCGTGGTGATTATACCCTTACAGAGATTATTTACTTTATATCATATTTCAACTTTTGTTTAATGAAATCACATTGTCAATAGGATATATTGTCTCCAAGATACCTTATTTTCAATGATAATCCTTAGTTTGTCTTCACATTTTAAACAGTGTTGCTTTAGAACTTCCAATTATATATCTATATACTCTTTCTTGATGATGGGTAAATGACAGGTATCAAATGAACAGTTAATAAAAACTTCTACCATTACACATAATAATGACAATATTACTGACCCAACTAATTTGCCATAGCAGAATTCACTGATGAATATTGTATTCCCACTATTGCTTCAATTCACTATGCTCCTGCTACTGATGCCACCAAACATGACAATAGGATAGCAAATGGTAGAGTTGTGGGCTCCCTAACAGAAATCACAGTTTTTTCTGGAGGACCAAGGACCATTACAGGAAACATACTAACTGGGAAGAAGAGGGAAGGAGAATTATATTGACTTGTATATTTTAGAAGACAACTGTAAGTTATCCAACTACAATTTCAATTTCCCATGTACATTTGTACATCACATGTATCTCTGAATATAATTATGTGGATACTGAAAAAAACAGACTGATGGAACAATCATTATCTATTCTACATTAGGAAGTATAGCACTTATTGGAAATATTTTGCAAAAATAAATTAGGCCAAAGTGACTTAGGGTCTTCTTTCCATTTTGAGGTAAATAGCACTAGAAGAGTACATGGAAGGTTATGATTACTTTGTTATACATTAATTTTGAAAGCAGGAACTTTAGTATATATTAGAATGATTTCCAGAAAAATTAACAAAATACTAAACTTACAGCTTTTAGAAACTTTGGCTTAATTACTTGGAAATATGGTTTTTAAAGAGATATTTGGAAGGATCAGTTCAATCCCCAACAATGACAATGCTTTATAAATATGGAATTATAAAAGCTTCTTATTGAATGAACCCCAGGGCATTATAGGAAAGCTTTCTTAAAGCAGTTTTTAAAGATTTGCTATATAGTTTAAGGATTTTCCTTTAACATATTTTGATTGAACCTAGAAAATGTCTATAAAATCTGCATTTTATTTAATTCTGTTTAATTCTGTAAATGAATTAAACTGACCAGTGATTTGAATTTGATGGTTGGATCAGAATATATAATAATAATTATATTGTTCTTAAAGAGACTAAATTATTTCTAAGGAAACTTTTATATTTAACATGTCATACTTTTTATCTTATTTTCTGGTAGTATAATATCCACTTTCAGGATATTATAAGGCTAATTTTTAACTTCTTGTGCTTTGCATTTTAAGAAGTATGCAGGTTCCAGTATGTTAAATAAAAAAGAGAAAATAATTCTTTGCCTACAATATTGTAATAAATTCAGGACTCATTTGTATTCAACTTAAGTATACATGAGTTAATATCCATATGCTTATATGTACAAGTGTGTATGTATAGATATATAGATAGAGATATATCAAATAATTTTCTAAGTTCTTATTTATACTGTCTACAAACCTTCAATTTGAAGTAGGCTATGTAATAGTCCAGAGAAGCTAGAGTTTGAAATACAGCATATTCAGTGAGTTGGGTTAGTGTGGAGCTAGACTATATTAATTCAAGACAACTCATTAAGATAAAATATGAACATATATAATCCAGTAAATATGGTAACACATAAAGGGTAACAGGACGATGAAATGGTTGGCATAAGAAACACTAAGCAGTAAACTATAGGGATAGTACATAGATAAAGGGTGAAAATGGTAAATTGCTACTATTAATTGCTAGTATTAGCAATTAATAATTGATTGTTAATATAATAATGCCTTATTATACCAGGTATTGCACTAAGCACAATAGAAGTATCATCTCCTTCAAAAAAAAATTGTGAGGCAAAAACTACTGTTATTTTACAGATGAGAAGACAGATACACAAAGTGTTCAAATGTCTAATGCCAAATCTACCTTATTCTTATTCCAAATTCCCTGCTTTATACCACTGTGCTAGGGGCCTCGAGAAGATTTGGCTCCAGGCAGCAAAAGCCTGCGTAGGGGGCTGGGGTTTAGTCCCTTAAGAATTAAGGCAAGAAAAAGGTTATACCATGGTGTTAGGCAAGTCAGGAAACTGAACTGGTTGAGATGGAACTTGATAAGTAGAAAACAGATGTCCCATAATAGAGATGGAGCAGGAGTAGCCACTGGGTTGGCCTGAGACCATGAAAGATTGGTTGTGAGCTACAATTCCTTAAACTCTAACTACTGACTAAAGACAGAATTGTTTCAGGGTATAGATATGACTGATATAGTTTCATATGTGGGGAAAAGAAGGTCTTAAGGCAAGAAACTTATTTTACCTATGAAATACAGTTATTGTGAGAGTCCAATGTTACAATAAATATTAGAATAATGACTAATCAAAAGGTACTTTACTGTTAGGACTAGACCCTGCATACAATTTATATGGTTCATAGTAATATTTTTATAACTAATCTGATAATCTATAGTTATTTGTTTTTCAGAGTTAGAGCTGGTGAAATGAAAGGAGGGGGGAGTACATGATTTCCAGAAAACCCAAAATAAACTAAGACAAGCAAATAAACAAACAAAAAATAGAAGAAATTAGGAAGGGATGGTATGGAAACAAGAGCACAGATATTTTGCCTTGAAATATATATAAAGCTGTTTATAAAGCAATTGGTGAGATGGAGAAAAGAAAACTTAAGGATGCTCAAATGATGCTCTTATTTTCTACTTTGAAGTAAAAATTAATCTTAAATTAAGTTGTATGTTTTTTCTTAGATCTCTAATAAAAACCATTCTCCTTCCTGTCACATGGGTCAAAAAAAATAAAGCTGTAAAACTAACAGTATTCACTGAATTCTCACCATTCCAGAACAATAGCTTTTCAGAAATGTTCATTCCTTAATTTCATTTCTGCCCATCATGTGTGGTTTAAAATTCTCACAGGGCCATAGATATTCTTTGAAGAGTTTACAAATTTTTGTGTTGTTGTACCAGATTTTGTCTGGGTATTTTGGTTACTTTTGATAAGAAAAAGGTTTAGAGGGTTGAATCAGTGCTTAAAAATTCACCTCAAAATTGAGTGGCTTAAAACAAAATTGTATTATTTCTCATGAGTCTGTGTAGTTACTAGCTGTAAGCTTATCGGATATAGTTCAGCTGAACTAGTTTGAGGAACTCGATTTGACTCACTTGTATGCTCTGGGTCAAAGGGGGATGGCTCCACATGTCTCTCAGACTCTTCCCAGGACAAGTGGGCTAACCAGGTATGTGTTTTTCATGACAATGGTAGAGACATAATAGCAAACAAGCTAAATCATGCAAGTGTTTTGCAAGATACTCCTTGAATCATATATTTTAACATCCCATTATTCAAAGTAAGTTGTGCTGCTACAAATTTTGTCTTTCCCTCTGTAGGAGAGCACTAAAAACTTATGTGCCAAAAGACACAAATGCAAGGAAGAATTAAGAATCGGAGTCATCACCCAATCTACCACAGTGGCAATTTATTTATATTTTTAAACATAATTAAAGAAAAATCTCTGTGAATATCAAAGAAGCTTTGGCCCCATAGGACTTAACAGGGAATTTTTATCTTGCTCATATTCTATAATTCCCATCACCATCATCAGAATGTTTACCTTTTAAAGAGAGATGACTACATTCTTGGCACTGCTGTAACGCTTAACCTATAATAACTTACATGAACTTTCCAAGTTCTACCACTAAATAAACAGATTTAAATACATTGCCAAACCCTAAATTTTGAATTCAGTTACTTCATGCATACCAATTCATTCACTCACTGAATAAATGTTTATTGAATCCTACATTTACATGGCGTTATTCTTCCCAGTTTTTTTTATCATATTGCTGAGAGACTGGCATACTTAGGAACCACTGCATAAAATATTTTTGATCTACAGAGAGATGCATACATTATAGATGTTATAGGTTTAACAGAATTATAAAGATAATTAAGATTATTACCTAGAATCATAAATCATTAAGAGTGGAGACAGTTCAGTCTCCCAACATTTAACAAGAGACAGTAAATACGGAAATCAGAATGATTCCATTGTTAAGACTCCACCATTCATAATACTACCACAGCAATAGTTTGTGACTGGTCTGATTGGAATTTGTCATCAGTATATCCCACCTCATATCCATCTCTCTAATTTCCATAATACAGATATATATTCATAGTACTTCACTGCTTAAAGATTTTCAGTAACTTCCTAATACTTCAAGTATAAACTCAAAAGAGGTGCCATTTCAAAACTGTGATGATTTGACCTTAATTTCTTTCCCACTACTTTATTTCACACAGCAAGTTCTCAGGTAAATATACTAATACACAACAAAATGACCCAGAATTTTTCTACCTGATATACTTGACAATTCCAAGAATATCCTTCCTACATTCTTTAGTAACCCCAATGTCTGGCTCAAGTACCACCTCCTTTGGGAAGTATTCATTAAATGTCCATCATGACCCTTTAGGAGGTAGTTATTCCTTTCTCCGTGCTCAGTAATATTTGATGTGTTATGCTCCCTCTCACATTTAATGTTCCATTAAAGCTATTTACCTGAGTATCTACATCTACATTTAACTATCCATCTAACGTTTCATTACTGACACCAAATACCTTGCTTGCTCTGCCTTTCATCCATGAATTTATAGATTTGTTGATGAGGTAATCTTATTACAATAATATTCAGTGACCTCACCTGACTGGGGTATAGAGAAAGTTTTCTTGAATAAGTGGTACCAAAGAACACAAGCCAGAGTGAAGTGACTGATAAATATTGTTTAAAGTGACTTATCTGTAGTCATACAGGTTGTTAGAATAAAAGGCAGTACTTGAACTCAGGTTTCCTATTCTCAGTTTTATATATATCTTAAGAACTTTGTCTTTCTTCTATAAATACTAAGAAAAATAATGCTTATATAGTGTCATGCTGCTTTAAATATTTGACTTAATGTGACATTATAAAATATTAACCTGTTCATTCTATGAGAGGATAAACTTTGTTCTAGAAAACATAAATATCTTTTTCATTGTTCTTGTATTAGTACAAACGTCTAAGTGACTGGAATTTCTTCTTTATGATATAAGTAATATATTGCAAATCTCATAGTTTTTCCTTAATAATCTAACCCAAAGACCTCTTACAGAGATCCTCACTGTTCTTTATCTCTTTGCCTCCTGTGTTCTTGAAAGTATTCCTCAGAATTATTTTGATTTTCTCAAATGTCTTTCCTAGCTGAATTTTCATAATTCTGCCTCTTAAATCAGAGCTTCCCTAAACTTATTGGATTTTCTAAAAAGTCCAAGCTCCATTCCAGATATACTGAATCATAATATTCAATTCAGGCTTTGAATGTGTATTTGCTACAAGCTCCATAGGAGATTTTTAAATATTGCTGGGATGGAGAGTGTTTGCCTTCAAAATACCTATTCTCCAAGGAGCTGTTGAAAACACTTTTGCATCATATATATGCCTCCTCACTTTAACTCTAAAGCTGACAGCATTATAGTATTTGCTGACCTTCTGGAAAGAGTCCTAAGGCCTCCATGTGAATATCTATTCTTTGCACCTCCCTTCAAACAACAAACTAAATCTGTCTCAGATATTTTTGTTGTTGTTGTTGTTTTGCAGTACGCGGGCCTCTCACTGTTGTGGCCTCTCCCGTTGTGGAGCACAGGCTCCGGACGCGCAGGCTCAGCGGCCATGGCTCACGGGCCTAGCCGCTCCACGGCATCTTCCCGGACCAGGGCACGAACCCGCGTCCCCTGCATCAGCAGGCGGACTCTCAACCACTGCGCCACCAGGGAAGCCCCTGTCTCAGCTTTAAATGGCTGATACTAAGCTGGAAAGCCTCCAGCTTTGCCTTTGGTCTACTCTCTACAGTGCTGAATACGATAAAATAAGACATTGAATGAGCATAGTGCAGGACTGAGAGGGAGAGCACAGTGAGAAATAGAAAAGCTGAAAGGAAAGAGTAGGTCATATGAATGAATTCTTGCTATGCTGGATCATGTCTAACGTCCATACCACAGTACATTGTTATGTTTCTAACCCGTGCAGAAGTGGTCGTAAGCAAGACTGCCTCAATTCAAGGTACAGGAAGAAATTTTATGTGTCAAAAGTATTCATTTAAGGTAGATCAGTTATTTCAATATGGGTTGATATATTAATATACTGAGGATGTCCGATAGTTAGGTAACAACTTTGAAAGGTTTATTATTCAAATATATAAATTCTATATTTTAAAATTTGTCCTAAATTATCTATTTCAAACTCCAAAAGAGGGTGTTTTTAGTTTTGCTGCATTCGAATTTGGACAGATTGCTTTCTTGGCCTCTGAGAAGCTTAGATAAAATTAATCACTGCCTCTTCAGGATGACTTCTATACCTGGTCAATTTTTAATGACCATCTCAAAACCTTTTTTAAAAAACTCAATGTCCATTTATACTACTAAACTCAGAGCAGGGACCATGGTTTGTTTTTCTTTATCTTCCCGGTATCTAAGTGATATACATGAATTAACTCATTTAATTCTCAAAGCAATGCCAGGAGGTAATTAATAATAATATTTCCATATTACTGATGGGGAGACTGATGCCTACAGATGTTATTTTTCCCAAGATCAGGATTAGAAAGGAATGGATCCAGATTCAAGCCCAGATAATCTGGTTACACAACCCACATACTTAGCTACTAAAGGATTCCCTCTGGTAAATATCACATGCAGACTGAATTGGGTCATTTCATAACCTTCATTTTATGGTAATTGCTGATCTTTTCATTTGTCAAATGAAGGAATTGGTACTCAGATTAGTAAAGTAATAAAACTGAGAGTGCATAATGTACCTTATCTCTATTTTCTGTTCTTGTCTCAAATTAGTAATAATCTAAAAAAAAGAAAAAGAAAGATGGTGATTAGCGCCTCTTAAATCCCAATGGACACTGTTCAATTGTTTTCTTCAGTTAAATGTTCAAGAGCTCCAAAGTCATCCTTTAAGAAAATTAATAATTATGAAAATATTTGTCACATTTCTTTAATAATACATATGAATGTAGAATATATTTTAAACATTTTAATCTCATAGGTTTAAAAAGTTAGTAATATGATTATAAAATATTTACTGTGTATCAATATCTTATGGTATTGGTACCACATGCTATATAAAGATAATTAAAGAGATGTAAAAAATCACTATCTTTGAGCTATGCTTAGTGTTTTGAGTTCACTGTATAATAATAATTAAATAACAATATTTTATATATATGTACAGTGTCTCCAAGTTTTCAAGGAATACTGTTCATATTATAAAATAATTATAATGGTCTTTGAAATATCTAACTTTGGATGATGATGATGATGATGATTATGTGAAGGGACAGGAAGTGGGGTTGGGGGTAGAATTTTCATCCTAAGAGAAGTAAGCAATAAAAGTAAGCAAAGTAAGGAAGTATCCAAATAGCTCCTACTCACTCATTTATCCATTTACTCAACCAATGATTATTGAATGTCTACTATGTGCTAGACATTCTTCTATACGCTGAGAATTCAGAAATAAGAAGAGAAATCCTTGCTCTCATGGAAACATATTTTAATACAGGGGTACATATAACAAGCAAATAAAAGTAGTAGCACAAGCTATGCAGTTATTATAGTTGGGTGATGTCATAATGCATAACTAAATGTATACTTTAGGCTTGGTGGTGTGTGAAAGTTTCACTGAGGTAATATTTGAGGAGAGAGAGCTGAATAACACAAGACAGTAAACAGTATGAACATTATGAGAAACATTCCAGGTGAACATTCAAGAGATGCATGAATTTGAAATGCTGAAGGGTCCAAAGATAGGCAATAGTTATGAAGTGTAGTAGCCTGGGTTACAAGATAAAGACACTGACGGATGAGGAAGAGGGCATATCTTACAAGCAAGGAGGAGGAAATTACCTGATTTTGATTTATTAAAATCACTTTGGCTGTTGATGAGTGATGGATTTGGGGTTGGCAAAACTAGACACAGGGCTATTAGGTAAAAGATTACTGCAGAGGTCTACATGAGAGAGGATAATGACTTAGAATCATACAACAGAACTGCAATGGAAAGAAGCTGATCAATTAGGACAGATTGTGGAGTTAGATATAACAGAATTTGCCACGGTGGGTGAATTAAAGATAAATCAATGATTATTTAATTATTTCTGTTTTTTGTTTTTTTTTTTTTGCTTGAACTCATATATGGAAGCCTGGGGAAGGAACAACTTTGGGCAGAGTGAGGATAGAAAATTCTGTATCAGTTATAAAACAATTACATAGATTAGACAGATAGATAGATGATAGATAGATAGATAAATAGATAGATAGATAATAGATAGATAAAATCAAAAAGGCAATTAGATATACCTGTCTAGAATTTAAGAAAGGGTTTAAGGTTAGAAGTTTATGTTTGGAAACTGTATGGGGTTAGAAGGCAATTAAAAATAAAGAACTGGATTTAGTCACCCAAATACATTTACAGAAAAGAAAAGCAAGTCTAGGCTAGGTACTACAAAACTTAATTATGAACAGAGGTAAAGGAACTAGGAAAGAATAAAGGCAATGTGTAAAAGGTGATAACTTGGGCTAGATTGTAATGGAGGAGGAACCTATGGGGCCTTCCCAGAACAGACCCCGCCATGTCCTCAGCCTGCCTCTTGTCTGTACAAAAACTTTAGTCAAAGAATAAATTTAATCATAGAAGTGAGAAAATGTAGAAAGAAAGGAAAGCAGTCAAACAAGACAAAATAATAATAGTTTAGTCATTAAGCAAAGTCTAGGACCTTTTGTTCCTCCTCAAGGGCTATAGATAATATTCTGAGCCATATCCTTTGAGCTGTTTTACAGATACTGAGACCTCCACCAGGTGGAAGAAATTAACTACAGGATGACCAGACTTTAGCCATGACATAAGCTGCTCCATCACACAATTTTGGGAACTGGCCTCAAGGAAATTGGAACAAACTGACCCTGGAACTGCAGATTAGCTGTACTTAATCAATGTGATGCTGATCGGACCACCACATGGCCAATTTCAATATGGTTATGAGAGCTGACTTCGCTGTTCTGCACATGGCCCCCTCCTTCTTCCTCTACATGACTGAAACTTCCCTTTAAAAGCTCTTGTTCCCTGATCAGCAATTGGGTGTTGGTTTTTGACATAAGTCCACCTTCTCCTCAAGTTATTGGCTTCCTGAATAAAGCAAGCTTTCTTTTTATACCAACGTTTGTCTCTAGAGTATAGGCTTTTGAAGAGCAAGCAGCCAAACCTAGGTTCAGTAACAGGATTAGCAGATAACAAAATAATGTGGGACTTTCGAGGCACCTTTTACTTCGATTGATGACTTGGTTAATTAAATGACAATTGATAAAAACTGTGCTTCATTAATTTTCTTTTGCAGTTATAGCTTCACTTTATTTTTTTGAATTTTATTTTATTTATATTTATGCAGCAGGTTCTTATTAATCTATTTTACACATATTACTGTATATATGTCAATCCCAATCTCCTAATTCATCCCCCCATCACCGCCATCTCCCCCTTCACCGCCATCTCCCCCCACTGCTTTCCCACCTTGGTGTCCATACATTTGTTCACTACAACTGTGTCTTTATTTCTGCCTTGCAAACTGGTTCATCTGTACTGTTTTTCTAGATTCTACATATATGCGTTAGTATATGATATTTGTTTTTCTCTTTCTGGCTTACTTCACTCTGTATGATAGTCTCTAGGTCCATCCATGTCTCTACAAATAACCCAACTTCATTCCTTTTTATGACTGAGTAATATTCCAATGTATATATGTACCACATCTTCTTTATCCATTCATCTGTCAATGGGCATCTAGGTTGCTTCCATGACCTGGCTATTGTAAATAGTGCTGCAATGAATATTGGGGTGCATGTGTATTTTTGAATTATGGTTTTCTCTGGGTATATGCCCAAGAGTGGGATTGCTGGGTCATATGGTAATTCTATTCTTAGTTTTTTAAGGAACCTCCATATTGTTCTCCATACTGGCTGTGTCAATATACATTCCCACCAACAGTGCAAGAGGGCTTCTTTTTCTCCACACCCTCTCCAGCATATGTTGTTTGTACATTTTCAGATGATGCCCATTCTAACCAGTGTGAGGTGATACCTCATTGTGGTTTTGATTTGCATTTCTTTAATAATTAGTGATGTTGAGCAGCTTTTCATGTGCCTCTCGGTCACCTGTATATCTTCTCTGGAGAAATGTCTATTTAGGTCTTCTGCCCATTTTTTGATTGGGTTTTTTGTTTTTTTAATATTGAGCTGCATGAACTGATTATATATTTTGGAGATTAATCCTTTGTTCGCTGATTCATTTGCAAATATTTTCTCCCATTCTGGGTGTTGTCTTTCTTCTTGTTTATAGTTTCCTTTGCTGTGCAAAAGCTTTTAAGTTTCACTAGGTCCATTTTTTTATTTTTGTTTTTATTTCCATTACACTAGAAGGTGGGTCAAAAAAGATCTTGCTGTGATTTATGTCAAAAAGTGTTCTTCCTATGTTTTCCTCTAAGAGTTTTATAGTGCCTGGCCTTACATTTAGTTCTTTAATCCGTTTGGAGTTTAGTTTTGTGTATGGTGTTAGGGAGGGTTCTAATTTCATTCTTTTAGTGAAATTAGGTGTCCAGTTTTTCCAGCACCACTTAATGAAAAGACTTTCTTTTCTTCATTGTATATCCTTGCCTTCTGTGTCATAGGTTAGTTGACCTATGGGTGCTTGGGTTTATCTCTGGGCTTTCTATCCTGTTCCATTGATTTATATATCTGCTTTTGTGCCAATACCTTATAGTCCTGATTACTGTAGCTTTGTACTGTAGTCTGAAGTCAGGGAGTCTGATTCCTCCAGCTCCATTTTATTTTCTCCAGATTGCTTTGGCTATTTGTGGTCTTTTCTGTCTCCATACAAATTTTAAGATTTTTTTGTTCTAGTTCTGTAAAAAATTCCATTGGTAATTTCACAGGGATTGCATTGATCTGTAGAATGCTTTGGGGAGTATAATAATTTTCACAATATTGATTTTTCCAATCCAACAACATGGTGTACCTCTCCATCTATTTGTGTATCTTTGATTTGTTTCATCAGTGTCTTATAATTTTCCGAGTACAGGTCTTTTACCTCCTTAGGTAGGTTTTTTCCTAGGTATTGTATTCTTTTTTTTGCAATGGTGAATGGGATTGTTTCCTTAATTTCTCTTTCTGATCTTTCGTTGTTAGTGTATAGGAATGCAAGAGATTTCTGCACATTAATTTGTATCCTGCAACTTTACCAAATTCATTGATTAACTCTAGTAGCTTTCTGGAGGCATCTTTAGGATTATTTATATATGATATGTCATCTGCAAACAGTGACAGTTTTACTCCTTTTTTTCCAAGTTGTATTCCTTTCATTTCTTTTTCTTCTCTGATTGCCATGGCTAGGACTTCCAAACTGTGTTGAATAATTGTAGTGAGAGTGGCCATCCTTGTCTTGTTCCTGATATTAGAGGAAACACCTTCAGTTTTTCATCAATGAGAATGGTGTTTGCTGTGGGTTTGTTGTATATGACCTTTTTTATGTTGAAGTAGGTTCCCTCTATTCCCACTTCTGGAGAGTCTATATCATAAATGGGTGTTGAATTTTATTGAAACATTTTTCTGCATCTATTGAGATGATCATATGGTTTTTATTCTTCAGTTCGTTAATATGGTGTATCGCACTGATTGATTAGCATATATTGAAGAATCCTTGCATCCCTGTGATAAATCCCATTGATCATGGTGAATGATCCTTTTAATGTGTTGTTGGATTCTGTTGGCTAGTATTTTGCTCAGGATTTTTGCATCTATATTAATCAGTGATATTGGTCTGTAATTTTCTTTTTTTGTGATATCTTTGTCTGGTTTGGTATCAGGGTGATGGTGGTCTCATAGAATGAATTTAGGAGTGTTCCTTCCTCTGCATTTTTTTTGGAAGAGTTTGAGAAGGATGGATGTTAGCTCTTCTCTAAATCTTTGATAGAATTCACCTGTGAAGCCATCTGGTCCTGGACTTTTGTTTGTTGCAAGATTTTTAATCACAGTTTCAATATCATTACTTGTAATTGGTTTGTTCATATTTTTTTATTTCTTCCTGGTTCAGTCTTGGAAGGTTATACCTTTCTAAGAATTTGTCCATTTCTTCCAGGTTGTACATTTTATTGGCATAGAGTTGCTTGTAGTAGTCTCTTATGATGCTTTGTATTTCTGCAGTGTCCATTGCAACTTCTTTTTCATTTCTAATTTTATTGATTTAAGTTCTCTCCCTCTTTTTCTTGATGACTATGGCTAAAGGTTTATCAATTTTGATTATCTTCTCAAAGAACGAGCTTTTAGTTTTATTGATCTTTGCTGTTGTTTTCTTTGTTTCTATTTCATTTATTTCTGCTCTGATCTTTATGATTTTTTCCTTCTACTAACTTTGGCTTTTGTTTGTTCTTCTTTCTCTAGTTCATTTAGGTGTAAGTTTAGTTTGTTTATTTGAGATTTTTCTTGTTTCTTGAGGTAGGATTGTATTGCTATAAACTTACCTCTTAGAACTGCTTTCGCTGCATCCCATAGGTTTTGAATCGTCGTGTTTTCATTGTCATTTGTCTCTATTTTTTTTTTATTTCTTCTTTGATTTCTTCAGTGATTTCCTGGTTAACGTATTGTTTAGCCTCCATGTGTTTGTGTTTTTTACATTTTTTCCCCTGTAATTGATTGCTGATCTCATAGGCTTATGGTCAGAAAAGATGCTTCAAATGATTTCAATTTTCTTAAATTTACCAAGGCTTGATTTGTGACCCAAGATGCAGTCTCTCCTGGAGAATGTTCCATGTGCACTTGAGAAGAAAGTGTAATATGCTGGGGATTTTTTTCTTTTAATTTTATTTATTTATTTGTTTTTATTTTTGGCTGCATTGGGTCTTCATTCCTGCAAGCGGGTTTCCTCTAGTTGTGGTGAGCAGGGACTACTCTTTGTTGTAGTGTGAGTGTTTCTCAGTGCAGTGGGTTCTCTTGTTGCAGAGCATGGGCTCTAGGCATGCAGGCTTCAGTAGTTGTGGCATGCAGGATCAATAGTTGTGGTGCACAGGCTTAGTCGCCCCATGGCATGTGAGAGCTTCCTGGGTCAGGGTTCAAACCCATGTCCCCTGCATTGGCAGGTGGATTCTCAACCACTGCACCACCAGTGAAGCCCTAATCTGCTGTTTTTGGATGGAATGTCCTATAAATATCAATTAAATCTATCTGCTCTCTTGTGTTATTCAAAGCTGTTTTTCCTTATTAATTTTCCATCTGTATGATCTGTCCATAGGTGTAAGTGAGGTGTTAAAGTTCCCCACTATTACTGTGTTACTGTCAGTTTCCTATTTTATAGCTGTTAGCATTTGCCTTATGTATTGTGGTGCTCCTATGTTGGGTGCATATATATTTATAATTGTTATATCTTCTTCTTGGATTGATCCCTTGATCATTACGTAGTGTCTTTCCTTGTATCTTGTAACATTCTTTATTTTAAAGTCTGTGTCTTTTGGTTGGAGCATTTAATCCATTCACATTTAAGGTAATTATCAATATGTATGTTCCTATTACCATTTTCTTAATTGTTTTGTTTTTGTTTTTTGTAGGTTCTTTTCTTCTCTTGTGTTTCTTACTTAGAGAAGTTCCTTTAGCATTTGTTGTAGAGCTTGTTTGGTGGTGTTGAATTCTCTTAGGTTTTGGTTGTCTGTAAAGATTTTGATTTCTCCATCAAATATGAATGAGATCCTTGCAGGGTAGAGTAATCTTGGCTGTAGGTTCTTCCCTTTCATCTTTTTAAATATATCATGACACTCCCTTCTGGCTTGTACAGTTCCCTTGTATGTTGTCATTTTTCCATTTTTGCTTTCAATAATTTTTCTTTTAGTATTTTTTCTTTGTTTTTAATTTTTGTCAATTTGATTACTATGTGTCTCAGCATGTTTCTCCTTGGATTTATCCTGCCTGGGACTCTTTGCAATTCCTGGACTTGGGTGGCTATTTCTTTTCCCATGCTAGGGAAATTTTCGACTATAATCTCTTCAAATATTTTCCCTGGTCCTTTCTCTCTCTCTTCTGCTTCTGGGACCCCTATAAGGTGAATGTTAGTGCATTTAATGTTGTCCCAGAGGTCTCTTAGGCTGTCTTCATTTCTTTTCATTCTTTTCTTCTTTATTTTGTTCCATGGCAGTGAATTCCACCATTCTGTCTTCCAAGTCACTCTTCTGTTCTTCTGCCTCCGTTATTCTGCTATTGATTCCTTCTAATGTATTTTTCGTTTCAATTATTGTTTTGTTTATCTCTGTTTGTTTGTTCTTTAATTCTTCTAGGTGTTTTTCCTTTAATTCTTCTACATCTCTGTTAAACATTTTTTGCATCTTCTCAATCTTTGCCTCCATTCTTTTTCCGAGGTTCTGGATATCTTCACTATGATTATTCTGAATTCTTTTTCTGGAAGGTTGCCTATCTCCACTTCATTTAGTTGTTTTTCTGGAGTTTTATCTTTTTCCTTCATCTGGTACATAGTCCTCTGCCTTTTCATTTTTTCTATCTTTCTGTGAATGCGGTTTTCGTTTCACAGGCTGCAGGATTGTAGTTCTTGTTTCTGTTGTCTGCCCTCTGGTGGATGAGGTTATCTCATCCACCAGAGGGAGGGAGGGACTGGTGGTGGGTACAGCTGGGTGTTGCTCTGGTGTGCAAGCTCAGTAAAACTTTAATCCCCTTGTCTGCTGATGGGTGCTGCTGAGTTCCCTCTTTGTCGGTTTTTGGCCTGAGGTGACACAGCACTGGAGGCTACAGGGTTTTTGGTGGGGATAATGGCAGACTCTGGGAGGGCTCATACCAAAGAGTAATTCCCAGAAGTTCTGCTGCCAGTGTTCTTGTTCCCGCAGTGAGCCACAGCTACCACCCGCCTCTGCAAGAGACCCTCCAACACTAGCAGGTAGGTCTGGTTCAGTCTCCTTTGGGGTCACTGTTCCTTCTCCCGGGTCTTGATGCAGACTGCTTTGTTTGTGCCCTCCAAGAGTGGAGTCTCTGTTTCCCCCAGTCCTGTCAAAGTCCTGCAATCATATCCCACTAGCCTTCATAGTCTGATTCTCTGGGAATTTCTCCTCCTGTTGCCAGACCCCCAAGTTGGGAAACCTGACGTGAGACTCAGAACCTTCACCCAGAAGTCGTGGGTGGGCTTCTGTGGCATAATTGTTCTCCACTTCGTGAATCACCCACCCGGTGGTTATGGGATTGATTTTATTGTGATTGTGCCCCTCCTACCATCTTATTGCAGTGTATCCTTTCTCTCTGGATGTGAGGTATCTTGTTTGGTGAGTTCCAGTATCTTCCTGTTGATGATTGTTCAGCAGTTAGGTGTGATTCCAGTGTTCTTGCAAGAGGGAGTTAGCTCACATCCTTCTACTCTGCCATCTTGAACCAATCCTCTGGGCTTCATTAATTTTGAGTTATTTTATTTTGTCTTCACCACATATGTCCACCCAAATATTAAATGCAAATATCATATCTAGGGCCTTTGGCAATTAAAACTATGTTTCTTGTTGTAGATTATCTTTATCAGAATGCTAAGCTTTATTTGCCTGGTGTTTCTGAACCTATTAGTGAATCAGTCTGCATCTGAATGTTTGAATTTCCTTGAAACTTTTGTATAAGTAGTAGAAAAACTGTTTTGTGGACATTTTAATTGGAAATTTATTTGCTAGAAACATTCATGTGGTTATTTGACCATCGTAAATACAGGTTAAGTCGTCCAAACCTAGAGGCAAAACAATAACTTAGTTAGATTGTGAAGCCACAGAATGTGATTGAGTACCCACTGCTTCAGTGGGATATGGCAGTACCAACAGGAGATGGACATCCTACTAAGCACATCTTCATATAAGATTCCGGGGGGGGGGTAATAAACCAGGTACCAGAATTGGTTTAAGACTACCATGATCATTTAAGAGTAAAAACATTTGTGATATTCCTTCAGATTTGGAATTTTTCATGTATCATTTCATTAAAAGGAGAAATGTTGGAAATAGAGAAGAAAGTCAAGTAAGGTCAGAAAAGCATGGTTTAATGATTTCTACAATCAATTAGTACAATTATTGTATTTCTTTTAAAGACCAACTGTTTTTTTACCAGCAATTACAAGTTTATCATTTAGATATTTTAGAGTTTCAGAGTTTTAGGGAGGAAATATTTAATTTACAAATAGATTTTTCTCTTTAAAACTCATTTGCCTAATTTCCTTTTCAATAACACCTCTTTCAAGTGATGAGAAATATGGTTAATCTTTTAAGAGGATGTTATTCAGGATCAGTATACAGCTGCTCCAAAATGGTAGTTACACATGCAGTTAAAAAAAAAAAAAAAAGATGCAGGTGTCAGTAGAAAATAGAAAGCATTGTGAAGCAGCTAAACAATAATTTGTACATAACATTAATAGAGAAGTTATAACTTACCATAACTTAATAGGATAATGCCTTAGACCAGTTAATAACATACTATTGTTTATTTTACACACACACACACACACACACACACACACACACAAAATGCCAATTTCCAAGAAAAGAAGATAGTTTTTATATTTAAATCTAAAAATATGAACAAATCACTATGCAACAAATATTAGGAGGCAAATAATTGTACTGGAAAACCTAAGCTAAGGAAAGTTCTTATGTTTGAGAGCAAAAGTTGGTTCGATGCTTCCTGGAAGCCAAGGCTAAAAGAGAAAGAATGAACTACAGAGACTGAATTATAAATCACAGATAACGTTTTAATTTACAAAGGAAGATATCATTTTTTTCTTATTTCTGAACTCTAGGAAGAATATATTGAAAAAGTCTTTGTAAAAATAATAAAGAACTTTTATATAGGTGGTAAATACAATAGCTTTTTCTTCAAAACTGCAAAGAAGCTATTCATATGCTCAATGCCTTTGTCCACCTGATGTAAAGTGAAGGGCATGGTGTTAAATAACGATTATGTTATAGCATTTCTGAGGGAACTTTATTTTATACAATATTTCTTTATCAATGCAATAAGTTAGCCATTTAATTTACCAAATTATACACTTGACAAATTAAAGGGGGTACTGACAATACTTATTCTCAACAGAAAAAACATGGACAACTATTCAAGTCAGAACCTAATGTCACCCTAATTATCAAAGGACTATTGTGAATAAAATAGCATTACTAGTAGCAGACCTAACTTGAACATCACTGGCTTAAACACAAATCACAGTTTTTTAGAGATAGCAAGCTCTTGCAGTTAAACTAATCTGAGTTCCACCACTTATTCATGAGCAACTTCACCTGCAGAGAGAGGTAAAGGAATTGCCACATACAGTTAGTTAATTTTTCTAAGGAGAGCTAGAATCTTTACCCATTGATAGTTAGCTGAGTAATTTTCACAGTATATCAAAATTATTCTCATTTTTATCACATGTCTCTTTTTGTAGATGGGTGAGTCCACAAGTCTTTGCAATTCTATTTATATAGCCTGAAATGAAATACTGTAATCATACATTACCGACTTATTTTCTGTCCATCATTCCAATCTCTATCACTAAAATAGGAATAATTTTCTTCATATTAAAATAAAATTTAACAACTTTTTCTAATAGGAGAATAAAAATTAAATTCTAAGAACCCAGAAGTCAGTAAAAATTCTTATAGTCTTTTTAAAAATAAACTATATTTTTTAGAAAGGTTTAGATTTAGAGAAGATAGTACAGTTTCCATAAATCCCATACCCCATTTCCTCTACTATTAAACATTTTACATTAACACGGTAGATTTGTTAAAATTAGTTAACCCATATTAATATATTGACTGAAGCCAATATTTTCATTTCTTAAGTTTTTTTCCTAATGTCCTTTTTCTACTCCATGATCCAATTTAGGATACCATGTTAATTGAGTCATCACACCTCTTTGGTCTCCTGGGGTCTGTGATAGCTTCTCAGACTTTCCTTATTTTTGATGATATTAAAAGTTTTGAAGAGCATGGGTTTGGTATTTCGTAGAACGTTCCTAACTTGAGATTTGTCTGATGTTTTATATTAGAGGTTATGGGTTTTGGGGGAAACCCAAACAGAGGTAAAATGTCATTTTCATCACCTCATATCAAAAGAGTACATATTATATGTAACTTACTGCTGCTAATGTTGACCTTGATCGCCTGTTTGGGGTAGTGTTACCACTCTTTCATGCCTCCTTTCTATATTGTACTTTGGAAGAAAGTCACTATGGGAAGCCAACATTTACATACTGAAGAGTTATGCCCTACCTCCTTGAACTTAATTGGAAAAAGAATTTGAAAAAGAGTAGATACATGTATATTTATAACTGAATCTCTTTGTTGTACACCTGAAACTAACACAACATTGTTAACTGTACTCCAGTTTAAAATAAAAAGTTAAAAAAAAAGGCTAAAACTCTCTTTAAAAAAAAAAAGGAAATTGGATTATCTACATAAAATGCTGGAAGTATTTCTGTGCAGGAGATTTATATCTCTTTTTTTTGTTTATGTATTTATTCACTCATAAACTAAGGTTATACTAACTTTGTGACTAGCTCTGGTGCTACACTTATCAAAGTGTAGTTTGCTGCTTAAATTGTTTCTGTTTTGGTTATTGGGAGGTTGTTTAGTTTGCTCTTATGTCCCTTTCTCATACCCCATCATTTTGTGTGTGTGTGTGCATGTGTTTAAATTTGCTTTGTTTTGTTTTTTAGGACTTAATGTCTGTCACTACAAGATGCTCCAGCTTGTCTTCTATATTCTCTGTCCCAGTCGGGGTTCAGCTACTTCCCCAAAGAGTCTTTGTTCCTCTTATTGGAGAATGTCACTAGAAACTAAGATCTGGGTACAATGTGTGTCATTGCTACCTGCTGTGTTTTATTTTACTTTATGAATCTCTAGCAAAATTATACACAACATATACATTTTAATTCCATATTTAATATATTTTACTTAAGTAAATAAATGAGGAAAGTTATCATTTGTTGAGTAGTTTTCAAAGCTGTACTTTAAAAGTCTGTATCATTTGAATGTATCCTAATTTTATTTCTCTGTTTTAACATCGTTGGACCTTTGGGTTGCATCCAATATTGTATTGTCAAAAGATGAAAAATTTGGCTTGGTTTCACTTCTTCCCACCTGTCTCCAAAATATCATATTTTTATTACTATATTTTGTTATTTTTAGATACAGATAATTATTATTTTTCATGATATAACTTCTTAGAAAAACTATTTCTAGCTTATTTAGAAAAAACATATTTGGGATACACAAGGAAAAATTATAAGTGGTATACTTTCTGAGCTTTGAAGTTATGGGAACATTATTTTAAATTGTCTTTAGATGAGGAAGATAAGTTGGCTTGATATAGAAATTTGAGGTTAAACATTTTCCTTCATATATCTGCAAATGTTACTTCATTGGCTCAATGTTTTACTGCAGAAGTCTGAGGCCATACCAATAAAATAAATGTTTAAAGTAACCTCTTTTCTATTTTCTGGACATTTGAAAAATGTTTTCTTAAAATTCAAATATTTTACCTACATACATTTCAACAATTTGACATTCACTGTGTTCTTTCAATGTGCAACTTAATTTATTATTATTTTTTATACAGACAGTTATTTCCCTTTTTTTCACTCTTGCCCATATTGTATTTTCTTTTTGTATTTTTGACATAAGTCACCAGAATATTAAGTTGCCATTATCTGTTTTACATATTATCTCATGTTGTATCCATTTCACCTTCTTCATACATTCCTCTATATTTGAGAGTGATTTCTCAAGATAGTTCTCCATATTATAGACTTGATACTCTGCATTGACAATTACACTCATCAATGTTTCTAATTCATATTAAATGCTTAATGTTAAATACTTATCTCTTCAAGTCCTATTTCACCTCTGCTTGCTTCATAAACTGCTCTCTACTAATTTCATCATGTTGTATTTTTATCACCTTTTATCCAATTTTAGACTATACTTAATGTTATCATATTGTAACACAAAGGAGATGCTTCTAAAAATGTATCTTAATTAAATATTTTTTTGCCAAAATATGTTTTTCTTATGCATATAGAGCATAATCTCCACTTTACCATACAAAAAATAACACAAAGCTTTTCACTATTTACATGGCTCAGTGATTCTCAAATTAAAAATATATCCATATAACGTGGGAAGACTGCTAAAATGCAATTCATGGACCCCACTAGACCTACTGAAATATTATTTTCTGAGGTTGTGAGAGATTGTAGCATTTTTCGCAACTGTTTTCTCCCTTCTTTATAAAGGGATATGTATCCTCACTTATTGCTAAATGGTTTATAGTACTTCCTATTGGTATCTTACTTTGGACAAAAGAATGTAAGTCTATGTAACACGTGCCACACCCAAAGGTGTATTTCAAACAAAATTATGTGGGTCCAATCCATCTCTTGATGCTGACCTCTGTCAGGAGAAGAGCATGTGCTAGGAAGCAACTGTTCCTTCAGGCTAAGTCCAAGAATGATAAAACATATACATCAAATCACCAGCACTCCTGAGCCATAAACAGACGTTTGTTGTCATAAGCACCTGAAGTTGTGGGATTGTTATCACAACAAAACTGACATGTGAGACAAAGGGAGGCTGGGGAATTTATGCATCTAACAAGCTTCCAAAGCAAGGTTGATGTAGGTAGTACATGGAGCACATGCTGAGAAGCATCATCCTAGTGCCTGTTAAAAGTATCACTTATGTCGCTGATATTTTGTTTGTTTGTTTCTTGCTTTAAACCAAAGCCACATTTGCACATTTGCAGTATCTAGCAGTCATTCATCTAGCATGGCTGTGCTGAATGGAGAAGAGACTGCCTGCTTACAATTCCTGATCCTCAGTTTCTGAGGAGGGCATTTTTTCCAGACAATTTGAAGCAGTTTGCAATTCTTTTCCTGACTGAAAACAATCCAATAAAACTGCACCCCCAGAAGGCTCTTTTTCCACCCATTTTCTGTCACTGATTCCACATCCTAGGATGTAGCGTTGTACTGCTTTCCCACTCCTCCTTCCAATAACACTGCTGAGAAATTTATTTGATAAGTGATGCAGACAAAAAGAAATATCAATGAAAGGAATATGAAAGTGGAGACTTTCTTATTGCCTGCCTGCTTCATAGAGCAGATCCAATGCTGTATGAGGCCTGGCAATCTTCCCTTAGGTCAGCAAATAATCCAAACCTCTGACACAGAGAAACACACTAGGTATATGTCCTAATTTACTGATTTCCTGCATTGTTCTGACATTTCATATCAGCACCTTTTGGTCATTAGAAATCCTCTTAAGTCCTGATAAAATTTTAACCAATTTTCTGAATTGCCATTGCTGCTAATAACTTTCCTTCTCTTTCTGTTCTTTCAGTGGAAGTCTGGGGAAAGCACTGACAGGCTCCATTGACCTGAAAATCCAAAATGACCTTGTTTAGAAGATTTTTAAAAGTCACAGGAACTAAATAACAACTAACATCTGGGGAAAAAGAGATGAATAATCTTGAGTTGAGAATATGAAATAAACAAGCAGTGGGTTGCAAACAGTGCTGTTATAATGTTGGTCATGTGAAGCTCAGCAGGATATCCTAGACCCTGCAGGAAGCTGCAGTCAAGATTACTATATGCACTGCACGTAGAAACAAGCATATTGTGACTAAGAAACTTGTATTAAAAGATTCAAAGTCAGTTTTATAAAGAAAGCACAAGTAATTCATTGTATTTATGATGCTTATCAAAGGCAACTGGAATAAAGTTTTGACGTAAATAATCATCTTAAAACTAAAAGAGTACACATTTCCAAAATGCAGCCTGTCTGGAATATAAAGACTGTCTTATAACATAATTCTTATGATTATAGTCCTAGCAACTTTCAGTTAAAGAGGAAAAATAATTCTGAAATTAATTCCTCACAATACCTCTGGCCAAGAGATAAGAAAAATTTGCCCACTTATTTCTTGCATATAGGGAAATTGAGGCATTTGAATTATGTGGAATAGACACATTGTTAACATTTTTATTATTACAATTTTAAGGGTGAAGGCATATGGCATTTTATAGGTTTGCTTGGCACATACATTTTGAGCTTTCTAAACTGATGATAGTAATACTCTCTTCTTGAAGCATATTCATTCGCCCTTCTTCTAGAGAACAGCAAATAAACATATATCTCTTTCTCAGAAATACCTCTAGGCTCAGATTGAGAAAATGCCTGTCCCTGACTTATCTCAGCCAAGAAAGCCAAGATTTCACATACAACCTTATGTTTCACTTTTAGGGAGATACATTAACTCAGGCAACACTGATGAATCTGAGATATTTTTTATAGGGAAATCATAAGAATTTGATTCACACTTAAAATTATTATTTTTATTATCTGACCTAATAAAAGAAATTTAGGAGAAATAATTAAGTAGGAAAGCCATCCTCAACCTTTTTCACAGCTAGTGGATTTAAGTTTAGCCTATGCTATAAAGGTTGTGGAGAGTTTATTCCTCTTGAAAAGCTTTGGAGGAAAACTTGTTGCACCCTTATACCTCAATGGGAAGAAGAATACAAGTCTTGATTTTCCTAGTAAGTAAAGCATGCAGTTGAGTAGCAGCTCATGACACATGTTATGTCTTACGAACTGTGTTGAACAATCTTCAGCTGTGTATACTTCACATTTATGTTTTTTAGAACATTTAAATGATTCTAATGAATGCTTGAATATATTTAATGGATTATTAAGTGATTTTAAATGAAATAGTTTTTAAAGGTTAAGAGTTGTTAACCATAACAGAATAATGATCTCTTAACTCAAATTGCTAAACTCATAAAACAGGTGGATACAATTTTATTTTTTCCAAATTTAAAAACCAATGATTAAATTGCCTATACCAACATCCTATGCACAATTCCTAACAGTGGTGCTCTGCCATAACCATTGATATAAAAATATGGATAAAACTTAACTAGGTATAATTATAGATGAAAAACCATAACAAACAAATACAGGGACATAGTTAAATTTAGAAATCACTGATTGTCATTAACACAACGTTGTCTGAATGTTGGGAAACATAAAATTTTAGTTGCTATTTCAGAAAACCTGTATAATTTTAGTGATCAAAATGAAATTCATGAAATTAGCAAAATATAACTCATTTGTTGGTGAGACCTAATTTTCACCAACCTAGGAACTCTGCTAGGCCAAGGTAAAGTAACATGTGTTTTGTTTGCATCAAACATTCTTACCTAATGAGAGAAATCGTAGAGGGCCTATGGAACTGACTAGTGCAATTTCATCTCACTAGAGTTATGGCTTTTGACAAAATAAGCTATATCATGCATGACTCACATTACGAAGAAAAAGTGTCAAAAGAAAGGAGGATGTGTACCTCATCTCAGGAAGATAGAAGATTAGTTAAAAGAACTAGGGTTATTTCATTCTTAGATGATTAATGTAAATGAATAAATACAAGTCCAATTTTGAAGAACTGAGGTAATTAAATGGAATTGTACAGTGTATTGTTATGATTATCAAAAAGAAAAAGAATTTGGAGAGGAATAATCTCTCTTCATTATACAAATTTCCAAAAATAATTATTAGAAATTAAATCAGAAGAGTTAGTGAAATTAAATACTTAATATCACAATTGGGTTGCGGAATTGAAACTAAAGAATAACTCGAATGCAAACCATACCATTATGGTTTCTGTGGCATGTGGATCAATCATTGCTGCAGTGGTGGGTAATCAGACCTTAAAGAAGTAATTAGAATAAGACTAGAAAAAGAAATAAAAGGTATACAGATTAGGAAGGAAGAAATAAAATGATCTTTGTTCTCAAATGGCATGATAATCTATGTAAAGGAGCCAAAAGACTAAAGAGAAAACTGACTAAGAAGTGATTATAGTAAGGTTGCAGAATGTAAGGTTAATACACAAACATTAATGGCTTTCCTATATATCAATAATTAACAAGTGTATTTTGAAATTAAAAACACAATACCATTTACCTTGGCACCCCCAGAAATGAAATACTTAGGTAAAAATCTAAATATTGACAAGATCTATATGAGGAAAACTACAAAACTCTGATGAAACATATCAAATAAGAACTAAATAAACGGAGAAATATGTTACATTCTTGAATGGGAAGACTCAATATTGTCAAGATGTCAGTTCTTTCCAACTTGAAATATAATAGATTTAAAGCAACCGCAATCAAAATCCCAGCAAGTCATTTTGTAGATATTGACAAACTGCTTCTAAAGTTTATATAGCCAGGCAGAAGACCCATACTAGCCAACTCAATACTGAAGGAGTATTAAGTTGGAGGACAATTACTACCCTACTACATGAGCAGAAATACATGAAACAGAGACAATAAAAATAATTTAAAACATCAACAAAATTAAGGGCTATTTTTTTGCAATGATAAACAAATTTGACAAATATATAGCTATACTAATAAAAAAAGATTCAAATAAATAAAATCAGAAAGGAAAGAGGAAACATTACGAACAATTGTCATAGAAATACAAAGGATCATAAAAGACTGAAGAAATGGATACATTCCTAGAAACATACAATCAACCAAGACTGAAAAATGAAGAAATAGAAAATCTAAACAGGCCAATAATGAATAAAAGAGATTGAACCAGTAATCAGAAAGCTTCCAGCAAGGAAAAGTTCAGCACCAGGTGATTTCACTGGTGAATTCCACCAAACATTTGAAAGAGAAATAATATGAATCCTCTCAACCTTTCTAAAACTCAGAGAGGATAGAACACCCCCAAACTCATTTTAGAGGTCAGTGTTACTCTGATATCAAAACCAAATAAGGATACTACAAGAAAACCACATGACAATATCCCTGATGAATATGGAGGCAAACTTTTTCAACAAAATACTAGCAAACCAAGTCAACAGCACATTAAAAGGATAAACGTCATAATCAAGTGGGATTTATTTCTGGGATACAATGATGGTTCAACCCAAATTAATAAATGTGATACACCACATTAACAAAATGAAAGATTAAAATTATATGATTATCTCAATAGACACAGAAGTATTTGATAAAATTCAACATACTTTCAAAATAAATACTCTCAACAAATTGAGTATAGAAGAAGTGTACATCAAAATAATAAAGGCTATATATAACAAAGTCACAGCTAACTCAGGTAGAAATATATTTTTCTAAGATCAGGAACAAGACAAGTATATCCACAATCACCACTCCTATTCACCATAATACAGGAAGTGTTAGCCAGAGTAATTAGGCAAGAAAGAAAGAAAAGGAAATTAAATCAGAAAGAAAAAATATTGGCTCTATTTTCAGATGCCATGTTCTCATATATAGAGAATCCTAAAGACTCCACCAAAAAAAATTGAACTAATAAATTCAGTACAGAAGTTACAAAGTTACAGAAAAAAAAATCAACATACAAAAATCATTTGAATTTCTATACACTAACAACAAACTACTGGGGAAAAGTAATTAAAAAATCAATCTCATTTACAGTAGTACCAAAATAATAAAATACTTACGAATAAATGTGTCTAATGAGGTGGAAGATCTGTACACTGGTAAGTATAGAACATTGATGAAAGATATTAAAGAAGATGCAAACAAATTAAAAGATATTTCATGTTCATGGGTTGGGAGAATAAATATTGTTAAAATGTCCATACTACCAAAGCCATCTATTGACTCAGTGCAATCCCTATCGAAGTTCCAATGGCATTTTTCAAAAAATTCCAAAATTTATGAAAGACCCCAAATAGCCAAAACAGTTCTGCGAAAGAAGAACAAAGTTGAGTTATGACATAGGAAGAATTCAATAAATCTAGCTTTCTTATCTCAGCTATCAATTTCATTTAGAGCTAAATTTCTAGATCAGAAAAGCAAATGAAAGTTCACTTTACAAATTCTAATTTCTTCAATGATGGCAAACAGCTTTAAATTATCCAAAATCCTTCTCACACTCCTAGATGTTGCCTCAGAAGCTAAAAAAAAGTACTGTAGGTAGAGAGCTGTAATTAATTAGAGAGGGTACACTTATTTGCTATCATTATCTGACATAATAAACTTTGCTTAACCTTGTACTGTATGTATCTACAAATCTCTCCTTGAGCTTTCAGACTTCTTTTGTATTATATGTGTCTCTTTCTTAGTTTTGTAATATCTGTCTTACCTGACTGGTCTAAAACAAAACAAAATTCTAGATGTATGACTCTCAAACCTGATATTAGTTTATGTTTGCCATAAAATTTTTTATGGTCGGGCTTCCCTGGTGGCACAGTGGTTGAGAGTCCACCTGCCGATGCAGGGGATACGGGTTCGTGCCCCGGTCCAGGAAGATCCCACATGCCATGGAGCGGCTGGGCCCGTGAGCCATGGCCGCTGAGCCTGTGCTTCCGGAGCCTGTGCTTCGCAATGAGAGAGGCCACAACAGTGAGAGGCTCGCGTACCGAAAACAAACAAACAAAAAACATTTATGGTCAATTTTTTTTTTACCAATTTTTCCTCATTATTCTTTTATATAATAATAGCTTTATTGATAGATAATTCATCTGACATAAAATATACTTTTTAAAGCATAAAATTTGATGGCTTTTAATGTAGTCACAGTGTTATAAAGCCATCATGACTATGTAATTTCAGAATATTTTCATCAGCCAAGAAAGAAACCTCATACCCTTTAGCAATCACTTCCTACTACTCCCTTCATTCTGATCCTGACAACAACAAATACACTATTCTGGACATTTCATATAAACAGAATCATAAAATATGTGAACTTTTATGTCTGGCTTCATTCATTTAGCATCAGTATTTTCAAGATTCACCCATGTTGGGGCATGCATCTCTACTTCATTCCTTTTTATTGCTGAATAATATTCCATTATTCAGATATATCACATTATCTTTATCCATTCATTCATCAGTTGATATTGTGTTGTTTCTACTTTGGGGCTATTATTGATAATTCTACCAAGAACATTAATGTACAAATAATTCTGTGGACATGTTTTCAATTCTTTTTTCATACATCTAGGAGTGGAACATTTTGAATAATATTAATATTTTGAGAACCTGATCAATTGTTTTTCAAGGCAGTTTCACTGCTCTACATTCTTACCAGTAGTGTACAAGCATTCCAATTTTTCCACATCCTCGTCAACATTTGCTGTTATTCATCTATTTTTATTAGGACATCCTAATGGATGTAAATTGGTATCATATTGTGTTTTATTTGCATTTACCTAATGAATATTTTTTGTTCATATGCTTATTGGTTATATGTATAGCTTCTTTGAAAAAACGTGTATACAAATCCTTCACCCATTTAAAAATCTTTGCCTCTATAAGTTGTAAGAGCTCTTCATAAATTTTGAACACTAGGCTCTATCAGACATGTTATTTGTAAATATTTTCTCCCATTATGAGAATTTTCTTTTTTACTCCCTTGATCATATTATTTAAAGCACAAAAGATTTTAATTTTCAAGTCCAATTTATCTAGTTCTTATTCTGTCACTTAAAATTCTGGTGTCATATCTAACCAACCATTGTCTAATCCTAGATAATAAGGATTTACTACTATGTTTTCTTCTATGAGCTTTATAGTTTTAGCTCATATTCAGGTTATTGATCCATTTTCAGTTAAATTTTGTATTGGTATGAGTTTGAGGTCAAATTTCATTCCTTTGCATGTGGATATCCACTGATCCCAGTATCATTCGTTGAAAAGACTATTATTTCTCAATTAATTGTCTCTGCACACTTGTCAAAATTTAATTGCTCATAAATATAGGGGCATATTTCTGGATTCTCATTTATCTTCCATTGATGTGTTCATCTGTATTTATGTCAGTACCACACAGTCTCGATTATTATATCTTTATAATCAATTTTTTAGTTGACTATTGTGAGTCTGTGAACTTTGGTCTGTTCTTTTGACAAGATTGTTTGACCTATCCGAATCCCTTACTTTTTCTTATGAATTTTAAAATCACCTTTTATTTTTTCAAAAAAGGCAGATTAGATTTTGATAGAAATTGTATTGACTCTTTAGATCAATTTAGAAAGTACTGCCATCTTAATATCATCTTCCAATCCATGAACATGGGATGTATTACATTTATTTATGAATTCTTTAACTTCTTTCAATGAAGTTTTGTGGTTTTCAGTGTGCAGATCTTACTAGTTTGTTGTTAAATGTTTTCTAAGTTTATGATTTTTCATACTATTATAAATGGGATTTTTATTGAAGTATAGTTGATTTCCAATGTTGTGTTAGTTTCTGGTATACAGCAAAGTGATTCAGTTTTTTATATATATATATATATATATTTTTTAAGATTACTTTCCATTATAAGAAGATATTGAACATTGTTCCCTGTGCCATACAGTAGGACTTTGTTATTTATCTATTTTTCATAGAGTGGTTTGTATCTGTTAATCCCAAACTCCTAAATTATTCCCCCCTTTCCCCTTTGATAACTGTAAATTTGTTTTCTATGCCTGTGAGCCTGTTTTTGTTTTGTAAACACATTCATAATACATTCATTTGTATTATTTTTCTAGATTCCACATATGAGATATTATATGCTGTCATATATTTGTCTTTTCTGCCTGACTTACTTCACTTAATATGATAATCTCTAGGTCTATTCATGTTGCTGCAAATGTGCAAATGGCATTATTTTATTTTTTTATGGCTAAGTAATATTCACATATATGTGTGTATATATATATATATATATATATATATATATATATATATACACACACACACACATAAGTATTACTTCTTCTTTATCCTAAATGGATGGGATTTTTGTTAACTTATTTTTCAAATTGTTCATTGCTAGTGTATAGAAATACAATTAAATTTCGTTGTATTTATCTTTTATCCTGTAACCCTGTTAACCTTTTTCATTAGTAGTAATTGCTTTTGGTTGGGGACAAAGGAGTTCTTAAAGGTTTTCTATACACAAGATCATGTCATCTGCAAATAGAAGTAGTTTTACTTCTTTCTTTCCAATTTAGATGCCTGTTTCCTTTTCTTCTAATTGTCCTGGCCAGAACATGGAGTATAATGCTGAATAGAAGTGGTGAGGATGAACATCCTTTCTTTTGCCTGATCTCACAAGGAAAGCATTCAGTCTTTTACCATTAGGTATGATGTTACCTGTAGAATGTTTATAGAGGCATTTTACATGATGAGGAAGTTCCTTTCTACTCTTTCTTATTTGTTGAGTGTGTTTATCATATTGGACTTTTAAAAGATATTTATTTATTTTTTTGGCCGCATCGGGTCTTAGTTGTGGCATGCCAGCTCTTTGTTGCAGCGTGTGGGATCTTTCATTTTGGTGTGGGCTCTTTCTTTTCAGTGCAGGCTCATTTTGTGGCTCGTGGGCTTCTCTCTAGTTGTGGTGAGTGGGTTTTCCTCTCTCTAGTTGTGGCGCATGGGCTCTGTAGTTTGCGGCATGTGGACTCTCTCATTGAGGCAAGTGAGCTCAGTAGTTGTGGCACGCGAGCTTAGTTGCCCTGAGGCATATGGGCTCTTAGTTCCCTGACCAGGGATCTAACCCATGTCCCCTGCATTGGAAGGTGGATTATTTACCACTGGACCACCAGGGAAGTCCCTATCATATTGGATTTTATCCAATACTTTTTCTACATCTATTGAGATTATTATGTGGTTTTTTTGTCCTTTATTATATTAATATCATGTATAATATTTGTTGAGCTTTTAATGCTGAACTGACTGCAATGCCAGGATAAATTCCATTTGGTCAAGATATATAACCATTTTCATATGTTTCTGGATTTCATTCATTAGTATTTTGTTGGATATTTTTGCATCTATATAGTATTCTTGTATTGTGATATCTTTTTCTAGATTTGGTATCATGGAAACAGTGGCCTCATGGATTTACCTCCTGTTCCTTTTTTGGAAGATTTTGAGAAGAATTTTGTGTTTGTGCATGTGTGTGAGTGTTGTTAAACCTGAATGAATTTTTTCCCTAAATTAGCAAAACATAGTTTTTTAGCTCTATTATTTATCAGTTGTGTGGCATTAAGCAAATTAATTAACCTCCATAAGTCTAAAATTTTTCATCTCTAAAGTAAGGATAATAATTTTGTGGTTTTGTAACATTTAAGTTGGATGAAATATGCACAACATATGTGTATATAGTGGCGCTAAATAGATATTATTATAATAAAAAGACTATACAAAATTTTAAAAATACATAGTAACCATATACTCATATCAATGTAGAAAACTGTTAATATTTCCCTGTATTTCTTATACCATTCTAAAACAATATGTTTTAAGACTATAGGAATTTTTTGTGTGCTTTAATAAGTTTTCACATATTTTCATGATATTTGTAAACTGTGGAAAATAGCTTATATAGAGCTCTGTCTAATTATTTGATAGTGTGGAGAACTTAAAATTGATGTGGAACTTTAGCATTGAGTAAATAAGTTTCTTTATAGAAATTATTTGAGGAGGAGATATTTAGAAACGTTACTTTAGAGCTAGAATTTAAATGTATATTGGATTTATCAAATCGTGATCCTGATTTATCATTTTAAAATTAGTAAGAGGCAAGAAAGCTTTTCCTTGTTCAATGGTAACATGTTAAAACATATATAAGATATAAATATAATTCATGTCTTCAAAAATTTAGTATTATTAATATTAGATAAAAATAAGTTTAAATTATATGTATATTAGATCCATTAATTAGTAAAAAATTAGTAGGTAATAATTAAATTTTATGATATGCATGAATATATTACTTCACTAAAATTCTGAATACCTAGCATGTTACATTTTACTTCAGAAGCTAAAAGAATTGATCCATTCTTCTATTACAAAATATAAGGGTATTCTGATGTCATATCTTTCAGGTAAGGTCTCCAAATCTCAGGGTCTGGCTTTAAGATAGAGGCAAAACCATAGTAGTATCATAATGTAAAGTTTTTCAAGTATAAACTGGAGTCCACAGAAGGAAAGGCCTTGCTGTGTCATTTCTAATTTTCTTGAGATTGGCTGTATTAAGGGGAAAAAAAAAAGTCTGTTAATGTTTTTATGGTTGGTTATCAGACCCCTGAGGAAAATTTCTGCTCTGGCTGTGATATTCTGAGGCAAAAAATTAAGTCTTTGGGAAAACTATAGACACATTTGTCCTTAATTCATCTGATTTATAGTTTTCATTTCCATTATTCCTCAAAAAAATCTATCTTTTAATTTCGTATTTGTAGATTTCCTTATTTCACTTTGATAAACTGAATTCCAGGTAAGACTTATTTACAGAATGGTTTATAGTAACAGACACAGTGATCTACATTCTTCTTTGCAGACCACGTTTGTCAGAGCATCATTAGTCTGGATATGAGGAAGAATATTATCAGCATGGCATGGAATATTATTTCTGTAGTGTCATAGGAATACTCATCTACCAAGTAACTTCTGGGAGTAGAACACTTGCTTAAGGCTTAAAGTAATAGCACATGTTTTATGCTCAATTCATATAAAGCAATCATTGGAAATAAAATTGATCCAGTGATTTGGATCAAAAGAAAGTCCTCTCCACATGACTGATTTCTGTTTTGGTGATATATTTCATATATCTCAAATCACTGAGTTGTACATCACGAGTCTTTATTTCAGAGATGAAATTGATGTCAACTTTATAACTTTCTGAGGTGACATAATCATGTATCATGATGCATTACCTATGAGTTGCATTCTAACCATAATCATGTATCATGATGCATTATCTATGAGTTGCATGATGTGTTATGTATGAGGTGCAAACCACAACCCACATAATTAACTTCCAGCCCCGTGAAATAGTGGAGCCTCAGAATCCTCTAGGACAATTACTTTCTTGAGACCAATCTACTTTTACATTTTATTAAACATCACCCAATGATCATGGCCAAATATCTCTTTGTTATGAATGGATGTTGCATTTATTTAAGGAAAATTGTGAATGTATATAATGAAAGAGCAAGGAGTTGAGGCCCTACCAACTCCATTATCAGAGTCAGTCCCAAGATGGAAACAACGCATAGTCTTCAGTGTTATGCCTGGTAGCAGGAAACCAAGTGGCAATGGTAGAAGTGTAATGGTAGTAAATGAAGCAAGGTAGTGTCCATAAGAAAAGACCTTTCCCAAGGCTCAAGGCATACAATTACTCAGTGTGACAACTATTGTGATGGCCACAGGCCACCAAAGAAAGAACTATTGTGACGGCTATAAGACACCAGAGAAAGAATGTTCTATCAACAACCAAAGTAATAAGTTGACAGCTATCAGAAATGGTGAAAATCTCAACCTGAACATAAGCAGTATAGTCAGTGTCATGAGCTGGATCAAATAGCTATCAGCCACCTTATTAATGAGGGGAAAAATCCACTTCCCTTAATTTCTGTTTGAGATTTTGCCCAGAGTCTACTCTTTTGTTGTTTGTGTTCTTTTACTCAAATATTCTTAGTGAACATTGTCAAAGCTTAAAATATTTAATTCATCTGATAAAGGTATAATAATATAGAGGCATATACAACAAACTTGTTTGAGTGGAGTAACCGTATATACAATACAGTCTGAGAAATTCCTGAAGATTGTTATCTCTTGGTAGTACTTTTGCAGAAATACCAAGCCAAACAAGCAAACAAAACACTTCACAGGTTTTGAGTTTCAGTTAACTAATTTAATTAAGATTTTGTTGTAATTTGTTGTATTTTCTTATTCAAATGCATTATAATTCACTGCTTACTTTTATTTACATAGAATTATTCATTAAAAGGAATACTATTATGCATTGTCACTGTGGAAAATTGGACAAAGTGAAACACAAAACAACCTAAAAATCTCTCATAATTCCATTACTTAAAGATAAAAACTCTGTGTATTCTTCCAGTTTTTTTTTGTTTTTTAAATAACACACGTGGGCTTCCCTGGTGGCACAGTGGTTAAGAATCCACCTGCCAATGCAGGGGACAGAGGTTCGAGCCCTCATCCAGAAAGATCCCATATGCTGCAGAACAACTAAGCCCATGTGCCACAACTACTGATCCCGTGTGCCACAACTACTGAAGTCCCAGCGCCTAGAGCCTGTGCTCCACAACAAGAGAAGCCACTGAAATGAGAAGCCCACATACTACAACAAAGAGTACCCCCCACTCACCACAATTAAAGAAAGCCTGCATGCTGTATGCAGCAATGAAGACCCAATGTGACCAAAAATAAATAAATTAATAAAAAAATACACAGACAAGTATATTTCAATCACAGTCTCTATAATAGTCTTCTTTTTATTTAATAATCTCAATATAAATAATTTTTAAGGTTAATTATTCTTGAATGGCATAAATATTAAAGCGATAACAGCAAAAGAATAACAATATCATGGAACAAGCATGGAGTCATGACTCAGGCACATGGACTCTAAAGACAGATTGACTGAATTTCAATCCAATCTCCACCACTTAAAAGCTGTGTGACAGTGGGAAAATGTCTTAAACCTTCTTTATTTCAATTTCCCTTATTTTGTAAATACTACTGTATTGATAAACAAAATCTACAGTATCACATTACAATAAAACACCATAATTCTTCCTAATGACTCCCTTAGTTTAAACTTTAAGTGTCTTCCAGTTTTCTTTTCTTTTCTTTTCTTTTTTTTTTTTTGCTTTATTACTTTCCTTCTATTTATACAAAATTCTGCAGTGACAATTCTTCTAGCTATCTGACAAAAACTTAATTATTTCCTTAGGATAAATTCCCAAGTGTGAAATCATGATCAAACAGTGAGTACATTTTAAAGACTTTAGGTACACAAGACTGAATTACCTTCTAGAAGTGCTATACAAACATACATTTACATTAATATTATACAAGAGGTACACTGACCCTTTCCAATATTGACATGTATGGGTGTGCATATGTCTGTGTATGCAAATAATATATATGCTGGGGAATATACATGTGTATTTTAATGTTTGTCATTTTGACAGGACATAGGTGCAGACAAATGGATTCTTATTGTTTACACTAGCTGCACTTTATGATTCTGAAGAACAAGGCTCCCAACTGTTGAATCTATGCACTATGAAAAACACTTATTTTCTCCCTTTTCCACACTCTCATGAACCTAGGGCTAGATAATATAATCATATCTACCCAATAGAAAATAGCTAAACAAACTTTAGAAAAGAAGATTTTTTTTTTCTTTCAGTTATGAAGAAGGTAGGTTGTAGGTACTTGTGGGGCCCTCAAATGTATTTTCAGGTTAAATTCACTCCAACTGGGTGGTTTACAACACTTTAACCTGAGAATTTAGAAAGTAATTCCATATTTAAAGTATTTCTAAGAAACCACCAGAAGAGACATCATATCTCTCTGCATGGATTTACCTTCAACCCAAGCCTCAAGAATTTCAACAGATAAATCTTCAAGAAGTCTATAAAATAATGAAAACCAAACAAAAGTCTGTCTCTCTCTTTCTTTCTTTTCTTTGTACACATACATACATGACACACCAGAGTTAATATTAAGTACAGAGAGCCATAGGTTTAAATCTACCTATCTATATCTATATCTGTGATTAAACTACTAAGTCCAAGATCTATAATACTACATATCACCCCTCAAAGTATCCCTTTTGTTCTTCCCAATTAATATCTCATTCTCACAAAAATAACCACCATTCTTACTTATAAATATGTTGTGATGGCATAAACATTTTTAAAAAGATGTAGAAAAAGCAATAAATTGAAATTGAAGATAGTATTAGCAAGAAAGTCACAAATATAAAAGGAAGAAATGAATTTGAGAACAAATAATTAACAATGTTAAAACATATTTTCTGTAGGACTGAAAAAAGGAGGATGGATAAAGTATAAAATTTTATGCTACATCTTTTGGAAAGAAATAGGGAATACTGGCCTATTCAAGGGACAAAATAATCTCCAGAAACAGACCTTGTATAAAACATAGATCTTGGATTTACCTGACAAAGACTTTAAGAAAAAATATCACAAATATGCTTAATGAACTAAAGAAGAATGCAGACAGACAACTAAACTAGCAAAATGATTTATGAACAAAATGAACTAAAGAAGAATGCAGACAGACAACTAAACTAGCAAAATGATTTATGAACAAAATGAGAATATTAACACAGAGACAGAAATTTTCTAAAAAATAACAAAATTAAAATTATGGAGCTGAAAAGTGTAATTACAGAATTGAAAAATTCACTGCAGGGGTTCAACATAAGACTTGATAAGGAAGAAGAAATAATCAGCAAACTTAAAGGTAGGTAACTTGAAATTAGTGAGCCTTGGGAACAAAAACATAAAAAGAATGAAGAAAAGTACACAGAAACTAAAAGACTTATGGTACATTATGAAGTGGGCCAATATATGAATTGTGGAAGTCCCAGAAAGACAAGAGAGAAATAAAAGACCAAAGAGGTTATTTGAAGAAATAAAGGCTATAAACTTCCCAACTTTGAGGAAAGATGTGGATTTAAAAATATAAGAAGCCCAAAGATATCCAGGTAGTATCAACCTAAAAACTCCCACTGAGACATATTATAATCAAACTCTCAAAAGTCAAAGACAGAAAGAGAATTTTGAAAACAGCAAGAGAAATCATATATAAAGAATTTTACCTCATAACCAAATAGAATTTACTGCTGGAATGACAGGATGGTTCAACATACAAAAGTACATCAATGTAATACAGCACATTAAAAGAATGAAGGAGGGAAAACACACTACTTATTATTCAATTGCCTTGGAAAAGCATTTGACAAAATTCAACATCCTTTGATGATTAAACCACTCAGCAAACTAGGAGTAGAGAAAATATTTTTAAATATTGTGTGGCTATATATGAAAAAATCCACAGGCAACATTATACTCAAAGGTGAAAGACTGGAAACTTTTTCTCTAAGATCAGGTATAAGACAAAGATTCTTGCTTCCATCACTTCTACTTAACATAGTACTCAGTAGAGGACTAACCAGAATAATTAGGCAAGAAAAAGAAATAAAATCATACAAATTGGAAAGAAGAAGTAAGATTAACTCTGTTCACAGGCAACATGCTTTTATATATAGAAAACCCTACAGTTTCTACACTAACTAGATAGCTGATATACACTAACAAAGAAAAATCTGAAAAGGAAATTGAGGAAATAATTCTTTTTATTATGGTATAAAACATAATAAAATATTTAGGAATAAGTTTAAGGAGGAAAAGATTTGTATACGAAAAACTATAAGTCACTGAAGGAAATTAAAGAATGCTTCAATAAATGGAAAGATATCTCAAGTTCATGAATTGGAAAGCCTAATATTGTTGAGATATCAACACTAACCAAAGCAATGCAATCTTTATCAAAATCCCAATGACACATTTTGTAGAAATAGAAAAATCTATCTTAAAATTAACTTGAAATCTCAACAAATCCCAAATAGCCAAAGCAATTTGAAAATGAAGAACAAATTTGGAGGTCTCACACTTTGATTTCCAAACACTACAGAGCTACTGTAATCAAAACACTGTGGTACATGCCACAGAGCTGCTGGGCCCGTGAGCCACGGCCACTGGGCCTGCGCGTCTGGAGCCTGTGCTCTGCACCGGGAGAGGCCACAACAGTGAGAGGCCCACGTACTGCAAAAAAAAACCAAAAAACACTGTGGTAATTGCATAAAGGTAGGCATGTAGACAAATGAAATACAATAGAGAAACAGAATGAAACCTCTACATATATGAACAAATGATTTTGACAAGGGTATCAAGAAAACTCAATGAGGAAAAGACAATCTTCTAAACAAATGGTGTTGGGAAAAGTGGATATCTAAATAAATAAATATATATATATATATATATATCCAAATAAGTATTATATATTTATTATATATATATAATATAGTATATATGTGTATATATATATAAATACACAATCTTTCTAGAGAGAGATTTATACATTTATACAATTTATATATATATAAATTTGGACCCTTACCCTGCACTGTATACAAAATTAACTCAAAATGGATCAAAGACCTAAATGTAACAGCTAAAGCTATTAAATTTTTAGAAGAGAACATAGGGGTAAGCTTCAATATATTTGCTTTGGTAATGTTTCCTTGGATATAATACCAAAAGCACAGGGAACAAAAGAAAAATAGATAAGTTGGATTTCATTGAATCTTTAAAAAGTTTGCATATCAAAGAATGTTATCAATATACTGAGAAGGCAACCAAGATGGAAGAAAATTTTGCAAATCACATATTTGATAAGGGGTAAATATCCAAATATATAAAGTCCTTCTAGAATTTAGCAACAGCAACAAAAAACAAACAACCTGATTAAAAAATGGGCAAATGGGCATTTCTCCAAAGAAGACATATGAATGGTCATAAGCACATGAAAAGATATCAATAGCACTAGACATTAGAGAAATACAAATTAAAACCAAATGAGATACCACCTCTTACCTACTAGGAATGGTACAATAATTTTCTTAACACAAAATAATGTGTTAATAAGGCTGTGGAAAACAAAAATCCTCATATATTGTTAGTGGAATGTAAAATGGTGCAGGCTCTGTGGAGAGCAGTTTGATGTTTCCTCAAATAGTTAGACATAAAATTAGCATACTACTCAGCAATTCCATTCCTAGGTACATATCCAAAGAGATATGAAAACGTATGTGTACATAAAAAATGTTGTAGTATGTTTATAGTAGCATTCTTCACAACAGACAAAATGTGGAAACCACCCAAATGAGTGTCAATGGATGAATAGATAAACAAAATGTAGTATGTACATACAATGAAATATTACTCATCCATAACAAGGAGTATATGGTACAACTTGAACAAACATTGAAAGTGTTATACTAAGTGAAAGAAGCCAGACACTAAAGTTCATATATTGAATGATTCCTTCATATGAAATATCCAGAATAGACAAATCCATATGTAGAGAAAGATTAGTATTAGCTTTGTCATACTGTCACCATATCATGTTGGTCCCATAGCACGTCCCCATATTATATATAGGCAGCAGGTGGGAGATCAGAAAGGATTGCCAAAGGACCCAATTAGTCACCTTGCTTTAGAATGTTGTGCCATTTATCATACATTCCCCTTGGGTTTGATATTTCAGTTCATATTCTAAGACAGCAGGAAAAGGTGTGTGTGTGTGTGTGTATGTGTGTGTGTGTGTGTGTGTGTGTGTGTGTGTGTACACTGCATACACTGAAATTCTCTATCATTTTTAGTGACTTGAGTGAGGAAAGGTAGATTGCAGAAGCTTGGTCTGCTATCTTTACCCTATCCACTGCTCTTCCTCCTCCTCCTGCAATGATATGATCTTTAATTATTTTAATAAAACTATCAAAAATGGGAAGGATTATCTGAATTATTTCTCTATGTGAGACATTTTCTGTAAATCCTGAATAGTAGGTAAATCTGCGGTACTGACTGAAAGTGTGAAATCTTTGCAGACAATTTAAGTGATAAGCATATTGCTTAGATGTGGAACTGGGACAGGTCAAGAAGTCTCCTTGTATTCACTAAAATTCATCATGAATAAGAATTAAGAGAAATAAGGGGTTGAACAAGCAGATTAGCACAACAGCTGCAAAATGAGCCCTTAAAATTATTTAAAAAGCCAGAAGATGGTGACTTTTGATGCACAGCTCAGACTATAGTCTAACTACTGTTCAAAGCATTAGCCACAGAAAATAGTTTAAATAAAAATGCGTATTAAAACCTAACTCATTATTTTCTCTGATAAACTTTAAACACAGTGTGTGTCTATATAGAAAATCTAGTAATATTATTTCTCCAAAATTTAAAAAAAATAACCCAAAACATTAAAATGAACCAAAATATTATAATAAAAACAAACAGACATATATCTGACAATTAAAACCACATGTCAATTCTTGTTACATAAATATATTAAAAGAATTGCATTTATATGTTTTAATTGAGCATCAATAAAAGAAACAGTGAAACAAAAGGACACTTCCTTAAGAATTGCTTTCCATAATTTTTGCAATAAATGTAAAGTTTGAACATGAAAGCTGAATTGTTTAACTAATAATTCTTATTACTATCTAATAATTTGATAAGGATGATAAAATACTCAAAGCATATAGTTTCTTTAACATACTGAAACTTAACTACATGAAAGTTACTTCTAAGAGAGTTGTATAAATAAAAGTGTTTTGGAAGAAAATATACTGTTTTCAAGATATTCTATTGAGATAATACAACTTGTAATAGTATTTTTCATACAAAAAGGAAATGTCTTCCTTACTTCTTTCACTCATTCCCTTTCCATTAGCTGTTCATTATATTTCATTTTTATTCAATAAGCATATTAGCCAACTTTGTGCCATACATAGAACTAATCCATGGTCAGACAAAAGTAACCAAACATTTACCCTTAAGCAGCTTACAGTCTAGGCCAGACAAGTGAACAAATAATCAAGACACAAGGAGATAAGAAAGATAAAGAACAATTTTAATAATATAAATAAATTGCCAAATGACAAAGAGCAAATAAGTGGTAGATGTGGATTTTTGAATCCATGGCTATAAGACACTAAGATCCTGTCACCACAAGGGTGCATCCCAAGGCTGCCTGTCAGTTTCAGGACACAGGGTTAAAACATGGACATATGAACAACAATAATTAAAACAACATTTAAATTAACAAATGCATGACCACTTAGGAAACAGATCTAATTTTGATGAAAATATATTTATTTAGTATTATTTTAGACTAGACATCAATTGTCCAATACAAGGATGACATATGAATGGTCCATAAGCACATGAAAAGATGTCAACAGCACTAGACATTAGCAAAATGCAAATTAAAACCAAAATGAGATACTACCTCTTACCTATTAGGAATGATACAATAATTTTCTCAATGGAAAATAATGTGTTAATAAGGCCGTGGATAAATAGAAATTCTCATACATTGTTAGTGGATGTAAAATGGTGCAGGCTCTTTGGAGAACAGTTTGATGTTTCCTCAAATAGTTAGACATAGAATTAGCATACTACTCAGCAATTCCATTCCTAGATACATATCCAAGAGACATGAAAACATATGTCTACATAGAAAATTTTGTAGGTATGTTTATAGTAGTATTCTTCATAACAGACAAAATGTGGAAGCCTGTTTCTTTCCTAACATTCACATCTTAATATTTCAAAGTCTACCACTATATCACAGATTAGAATAAAGACATTTTTATATCCCCTAAATATTTCATCTTTGTATCATTGAAATTAGTTTAATCAAGAATGTTATACTTTTTCATTGTACACATTTATTTCTAAGAATACACTGTGACCTATGTGCTAGGGAATAACAAGTCATAAAGGTTCACCCCCAGTGTCCATTTTGATGACATAAAAAATAAACTATTGGGTTGGCCAAAAAGTAGGTTCAGGTTTTCCCATAACATCCTCTGGAAAATAATAGTGTGAACTTTTAGGCCAACCCAATATTTTAAGCTCCATAATCTAACTGTACTCCAAATATAATTCAAAAAATTAAGAATTTTTAAAACATAAGTCGCCTTAATGGCACAAATGTGTATATCAGTGATTCAACCAAGATACCACGAAAACGCAAAAATATTTTTGAAGCAAGTGGACATTTAACAGAGAGTAAGAGAAAACTTGGCAATAGCTTGCATGGGTAGATATTTGTAAAACGTTTTGACAGTCAGTCAGAGTTAAAGCAAATTTGTTTTGACACAAAAAATTAGGAATGAAACAAGAACTTAGATCATGTTTACTAAAAGGTTCTTACAGAATAAACACAGACATTTTGTTGACTCTTGATTATTGGTATATATTTGAAATATAGTGGAATGAATCAAGTAATCACTCAACTTTTTAGTTTTGCCACTGTGGGTAAATATAAAAAAGAGATAAATGGCAACATTCTTAGTTATTGGAATTATTTTTAGTACTGACATTATGCAATTTTTTTTTACTTATAAATTATCAAAATATATGTACATATTAGTTGCTCAAATTTTAACATTCTAAATACCTAGGAGTTATAGTTATATGATGATTGAGCAACAAGCTGATTAGTAAATATCAGCTCTAAGGTAATGTTGAACTTATTCTGGTTTCAAATTTTCCACCTTTAAACAATAGATCCATTACATTAATATATTGTGATATAGATGTTAATATGAATTACATAGAATATTTACTAGTTGTTAGCCAATTTCTCCCTGTAAATCATGTTTATTTTACTTTTCAAAATTAAAATTGTAAAACATTTGCTTCATTAAAAAAAAAAAAACTCTTGTCTTTATAAATACAGTTGATTTTTATTATTCAGAGTAGTTCTATTCTAGAAGGTCATCATGAACACCTAATTAGCAACTATGAATTGTTAACCCTAGGAGAAATACAGGAGTAGGTCACAACATTTTCACCAATCTTGTGTGCTTATATTTTAAGACACCTTATTTACTACATATTGTTGACTCATTAACATTGAATTCATGGCCAATAGTGCTATAACTCATGCCTGAACACAGTTTTATTTAACACAAATGTTTTCTCCATAAAGCCCATCACAGTCTTGTTCTTAGGAACAGTAGACAGCACTTCAACCTGGGGGCCGTTTTAAACAGCAAAGTCACAAAGAGCACAGAAATGCAAAAAAGGCTTGGTATCAAATACATCATGGCAGGACACCTGAATACAGTATGAGAGCTGAAACAAGAAAGCAGAACAACTCCTTGTTCAACATGAACTGAGAACAAGCACGTTGGGCAACACAAATTTTTTACAGCTCCGCGTCTTCAAACGATAGTGAAAATAGCCTCAAGTATTGGTTTGGGTGTTGCAAATAAATGTTAGTGTGTAGGTGAATTTGCAATATGGAATCTGCAAAATAATGAGTATCGGCATCTAAATCATGTATCTGTCTGTCAGGTGCAGCTATACTGTCTCCTTTTTGAGGAGCTTCTTTCAATCTTGAGATGAGTGACAACAAACAGATTACAGATCTTTCTTGACTTGAAATGGGATGATATTTCTATAAACCGATTGTAAATTGAAAATATCTTAGGGAGAAAATGTGTTTAATACACCTAACCTACCAAACATCATAACTCCACCTGGTCCACCTTAAGTATGTTCAGGACAATTATATTAGCCTACAGTTGAGCAAAATCATCTACTACAACATCTATTTTATAATGAAGTGTTGAATATCTCATGCATTTAGAGAATACTGTACTGAAAGTGAAAAACAGAATGGTTTTATGGCTAGAGAATGGTTGTGTTTACCCTGGAGATTCCATGACTGGCTAGGAGCTGTGCCTCCCTCCTGCTGCCTAGCATCATGAGAGAGTATAGTACTACATATCACTAGCCAGGGTAAAAAAATCAAAATTCAAAATTTGAAGTAGGGTCTCTACTGAATCTGTACTTCTTGTGCATCATTTAAAGTTGAAAAATTATACGTCAAACCATCATAGGTTAATGATCACCTATATAGTATTTTTCTGATCCCCCCCTCCCAGGCCCTTTTTTATAGACATACCTGAAGTAAATATCTTTAGCCATTGTTGTTATTAAATAGTAAGGGTACGAGATTCAGTGGCTGGCTAGCTGAATATTTTGACTTTACAAACTGTAAATTACTAATAATTTGATCAAAGATTTTTTCCTGATTTTGAGTAAAATATTGACATTAAATAAATGTATTAGGTATGGATGGGTACAAATATAAATAGGCAGAGCCAATAATCACCCCACATGCACTAGTATGCTCTTTCAGTTGGTGCCTATCCTCATTGATCAGGGCCAATTTTAACTGACTGCCCATGGCTTTCGGTTTATCAATCCTATGCTATGTTGTTAAATATTTTATATGTCATTCCAGTAGGTAAGACTGTACATGTACATTTTCCTTCCAAGAATATTTATTTACATTATAAACAGTGTTTCATACTTTTATAACGTTTAAGTAAATTTGGACAAAAAATTCATTTGGGCTAAAGATCAGCAATTTTACTTAGTATAAAAAATTAGAAAAATATAAAGAGTTTATTGAACTTTAGAGTTGCATGGAAAGAGAGTAGAAAAGGCAAAGAATCAAGAAAGGAAAGGCTAGAAAGTACACATTCCAATTTGTATGACACTCTGAAAAAGGCAAAATTATGGTAACAGAATTCAGATCAGTGGTCACCAGAAACTGGACATAGGGAGGTGACTGGAATCAAAGAGGCACAAAAGAACTTTCTGAAGTGATATAAATGAAAAATAGGATAAGTTGGACAATATTAAGATTAAGGACTTCTTTTCACCAGGTGACACAATTAAAGGAGTACAGTAGTCCACAGAGTGAGAGAAGGTATTGCAATAGCTCTATCTTACAAAGTGTGTTCAGGACACCTAAAGTAAAAAGGGCTGAAAAACAGATATTTCAAATATAAGGTAGCCAAATGACCAATAAGAATACAAAAAGTTCCTTAATTGTGTTAGTCATTAGGAAATGCAAATTAAATTCAAAGAAAAGAGCCACAAATAAGGTATAATAAATGGAAAATATGACAATATCTGATGCAGGCAAGGATGTAGCATGAAAGGTCAATATTCAAGACTTTAAGTATCAACCTTACTCAAACTTAAGAGATTCTTTAGCTTTAATATTTTATGTATGATTTTAGCTCACAAGCTTATTAAGAACAGTGTTGTGCTCTTTTCTAAGAAGGGCAAAAGATTACCACTTCACAGGAAAGGTTTTCTATAAAATTATATATCCCATTCAGCATGTTTGTTTCCAGTTAATTATAGGTCTGTCTATAATATGCCAGCTCTGACTAAAATTCTATTCTAAATCTCTTATCAGGATAAATCCCACTGAATCCAATGGAAACTCTTCATCCCCATCTCAATTTTTCCTTATTAATTTTGCAAATAACAGGAAAATTCCTAATTAATCACCATTTTTATATTCTGTATATTCACTAGGGACTTAACAATCATGTTTTATAGACTATTTTTCAATAGGTCAGCCGTTTTTATTTATTTTGTGATAAAGATACTATAAATCATAAATTGATTGAAAAAATGCTCTAAAATATGTGAAACTAACAATACTATATGATCTGTTATTAATGAGTTCAATTTCACACAAAAATTGTTAAAATAATGATGTGCTTTTTTAGGTGATCATTTATCATGTAGTAGACATCCTTTTTGTCTTTTAATCTATTTTTTAAAAATTTATCTCAGTAATGTTTCTTCTACACTGTTTTAAATAATTTCCTATTGTTTTTATAGTCATGGTTCCCAAATGTTAGTTACATATGATTTATTGGATAGTTTATTTAAAAATGGAAATAATCTGCACCTCCATGTTCGTGGCAGCATTATTTACAATAGTCAAGTTGTGGAAACAACTTAAATGTGCATCGATGGATGAATGCATAAAGAATATGTGATATATATATATATATATATATATATATATATATATAGGATTATTATTAAGCCTTAAAAATTTGCCATTTGTAACAACATGGAATGACCTTGAGGGCATTATGTTAAGTGAAATAAGTCAGAGAGTGAAAGATTATATGATCTCCCTTACATATGGAATCCAGAAAACAAAAGAACAAACAAAGAAACAAGAAGCATACAGATACAGAGAGCAGATTGCCAGAGGGGAGGGAGCTTGGGGATGGGCAAAATGGGCAAAGGGAGGGGGGGCTTCAAAAGGTACAAACTTCCAATTATAAAATAAGTAAGTCATGGGAAGGTAATGTACAGCATGGTGACTATAGTTAATAATACACTATTGTATATTGGAAAGTTGCTAAAAGAATAAATTTTAAAAGTCTTCAACACAGAAAAAAAGAAATGTGTTACTATGTATGCTGATGTATGGTAACTAGACTTATTGTGCAGAACATTTCACAATGTATACAAATATTGAATCGTTGTATACCTGAGACTAAAATAAAGTTATATGTCAGTTAGACATCAATAAAGAAAAGAAGAAAATGGAGATCACTCCTAAATCTCATTCTGAGAGATGCTGATTTATCAGGGCTACAGAGTAAATGTCACTTTTCCAGATCTTTTTTATACCCAAGGCAAAATTTGGGGGTACTTCCTGCTGGCGTTTATGCTGAACTTTTACTAACTCTAATGTAACTTTTATTATTATTTTTTTAGTCATTTGTCTATATATGTTAATTTCAGATCATAACAGTATAACATTTTGGGTAGAAAATGACCTTGAGAAAGTCACCCAGCATAAGTTTCTTAAATTTAATCATGCATTTACTGGGTCTTTTTTTTTTTTTTTTTTAATCTACTCTAAGAGTGGACTAGGTACTGGGTTAAAAAAATGAATAGGACTCTGTTCCTGTCTTCACAGATGTAAAATTACTAGTATAAGTACTACTACTACTACAGCTACTACTAGTGGTAATGACAACAAGAACAACACTACCACCACCACAATAACAAAAACATTTATGGACACATTTACAGAATCTTTATTATAAGAACATTACTGTGAGTATTTTTATGAGTATAGCAAGTTGTCAAGTTAGGAATTACTAATAATCTTATGTATCCTCTCTAACAGAAGGTACTAAAGTTCAGAAAGGTTAACTGAACCTTTCAAGTTTCCCCAGTTAATAATCTATCAAGACATCGTGAATACAGTAAAATTAAACTTGGTAGGTCTGCTAATAGAGATTAGTTATGTGAAATGTGAATGATGGCTAAGGAAACATTGCCTAATAGTAAGGGTAGTGTGTATGGATCAAGAAAAGTTTCACAAAGGAGGTGACTTTAAAGGAAGGATAATTTTGTATATTCCAGATAGAGAAAGGTATATGATGAGAGGAAAGGAAGAGAGTATTGCGTACGGTAGGAAGAAAGGAAAACTTAAGCCAAGGCATTGGGGTAGAAACATATTTCATGTAAAACTTGAGGAGCATGACAACAATGGAGCATCTAGTCTATGGTTGTATGTGGCCCAAAGGGAGTCTTGAAATTGTGGCTTTGATAAAATGATGAAATAGACAATAGTTACTGTGGTTTCATTTCTGAAAACTGGATTTTCTGGTTCAGAATTGTATTTTATTAACAGTTTTAGATTAAAATGAATCCCTAGGATTAAAAATGAACAGATAAGTGTTTTTCTCACACATTAAGACTTTGATAGAAAAAATTCTCCATATTAACCAGAAAAAGAAAATAGAGATGTAATAAAGATTTCTTATCCAGTCGGTTTTTACTAACTATGAGCACAGTAGCTTCTGAACCTAGAAATATTTGTTAAATACATAATTGAGTGAGTGATGTTAATGTATGCAGTGAAAGAACAATGGTTTTGTCTGGGTTATATCACAGGTCTAACAACTAAAAGTGTGAGGACAATAGAAAATTTCTTTACTTTTACTATTACTTTATTTAAAAATTTATGAAGAGAAAAACTGATTTTTTTTTTGAAGTTAAATAATTTACAGGACTTTATTTGCAGCAGATTAGGTGCCCTCAAGACGGACTCAAATTTTCTATGGGTAGATATATTTAAAAAAATTAATAACTGTAATAAATAACTTGAATAAAATCTACTCTCCAACTAGTGTTATATTATGGGTGAAGAATAGAACTTTGAATCCATGTTCAGGTAACACTTTGAATCCTATTTTGATTAACCTTGGGACTATGCAGTAAAGGTTTTTTTCTATATCTTCTAACTTTCAATAGAAAACTGATCTTTAAATCAGAAAAATAACTACAAGAAATACGGTTTCCTTATTCATAACAATATTTTCTTCAGTTGTTAAATGTCTTTAAACTATATCTTCAAAGATGTACTAACTTCTGTCATCTATTCTGCAGCTTGTCTTCTGCCAGTTGAAGGCCTATGAATGTAACAGTTCAAATTAAAATTGCTAATCCTAGCCTTGAAAAGTGGGAACTATGCATTCTTATTTCAACTGGCACATTAGACTTAGAACAACTAATTCTGTCAAGTAACAAAGTGCCCAGTACATTTTTCCTTGTGGATGAATGAAAAAGTTTCAGAGAATGTTTAAAATCTTCCCATATACACCTAAAAGAAAAGATTCAACACAAGATCAGTATACAAATATCTTGTTAAGCCATGTTCTTTGGGATTTTTTAACAATGGAAGAAGAGGAATGGATTTAATTAGAACTTAAGGAAAAAAAAACATTAAGCACAAGGATGATTAGATCAGAATGTGTTAATATCCATCCTGGTTCAAACATAAATTAGACACTTGATTACAATGAAAGTTAAATTAAAAATCTGCAGGTAAGTAACCTGCAGATCACTGGACTCCACTTGGTCATGGATAAAGAGGCTAAATTCAGTGCACCTGGCAAGACGTACTACTTCATTATACTTCAGTAATTGCTAGTAATGCTATTCTACTGAAATCAAGGTCTACTTTTTCAAGAAAATAATATGGGTTTTTATGCTGTGGAGACTACCTCATGGCCATTGCTATTTCTTAAATTTACTGAAAGTCTTTTCTAAATGAATTCTTCATATATCTTTCTTATGTCCTTATAGCTTTCTCTACTTCACATGGTAAAATCCTACTCAGAAGTAATATTCAATTAAAATACAACTCTTCTATATACTCCATGGAGTTCTTATGACTGACTGGGTCCTTTTGATACTCATATAATACCTTCTTGTTTCCCTAGAGCATTTGGCAAAGTTCTTTGTTATAACACTTATGCTGATGTGCCATTCTCTTTCTACATGTTTCTACTCAACTAGATTAGGAAAACAAGAGCAGAGAGTATGCATTTAACTTTAAGAATTTTCTCAGAACTTGGTGCCTAGTAAGTGATGAATGAAAGTTTCTTAATGAACAAATAAGTGTACAAAATGAATGAAAGCATAAAGAAATGATAAATGAATGAGTAAATGAATGGATTAATGAACTAAAAAGTATTGGTGGGCAGGCTAATTATCCTTTTTGCTTCCACTAATGCTTTCATTCAGCTGACACCTCTCTGTAAAATATGTATTTCTGTCATCTGCCTCTATCATTCTCCAACTCTTGGCATTGCTAATATCTATTGTCCCCTCGGTCCACTTTTGATTCCTTTCTCTCAATTTTTTTCTTACTTCTTCACCCTTAATTCTCACCATTTCTAGGTATCTTCAGTATCCATTCAATTTCTTGGCATCAATTGCTTGGCCTCTTCATTTTCTGAGATTGTCATCTTTTCTGTAAATTCATCTACTTCTTGTTTCTTATAGTTATCTGAAATTGTTTTTCCTTTAACATAATAACTTGAAACTCTCATTTTTTAATTTCACTTTTTTTTCACCCATGTGTTGCTTTGATCATACAGAGATTTCCAGGCCCTTCTCCTCTCTACTTTTTCACTTCTTTCTACAAACAATTACTCCCTTCTCTCTCCAGTTCACCATGGTTCATTGTGGCCAATGCTTCATTAAGAACATTCTCAGGACTCTTGTTATAGTGTTGTGCCAGCTTAGCCCCACAGAAAAAAATCTCAGAATTTCTCAGATTTATACAAGTATAAAGTAATTTTTTTTCATCTCAAGTCTCCCAATCATTGTGCTCTTCCCTAGTTCTCCATCTCCTACTCTCCAGAGTGACAAAACTTTGACTCTTTCAACCCATAACTTATCTATTGCAATCAAATCATAAATGCTTTTGACTGTCTTCAAAATGGCTTCTTGAATACTTTTCTTCTCTATGCTCTATGTTTTTCAACATTTTTAATTCATCTTTTATACAGTTTTTAAAGGTTAGTTTCCATTTACAGTTATTAAAAAATACTGGCTATATTCCCAGTTGTGCTGTACAGTTCATCCTTGAGCCTTTCTTGTACCCAATAGTTTATAAAATAGATTAAAGACCTAAATGTAAGACCGGATACTATAAAACTCCTAGAGGAAAACATAGGCAGGCATTTTCACAGCAATATTTGTTTAGATTTCTCTCCTAAAGTAAAGGAAATAAAATCAAAAATAAACAAATGGGACCTAATTAAACTTAAAAGCTTTTGAAATCAAAGGAACCATCAACAAAATGAAAAGACAACCTACTGAATGGGAGAAAATATTTGCAAATAATATGACCAATAAGGGGTTAATATCCAATATATATAAAGATATCATACAACTCAACATCAAAAAGATCTAACGACACCATTAAAAAATGGGCTGAAGAACTGAATAGACAGTTTTCCAAAGAGGAAATTTAGATGGCCAACAGGCACATGAAAAGATGCTCAACACCACTAATAATCAGGGAGATGCAAATCAAAATCACAATGAGATATCACCTCACACCAGTCAGAAAGGCTATCATCAAAAAGAACACAAATTACAGATGCTGGCGAGGATGGACAGAAAAGAGAACCCTCCTTCACTGTTGGCAGGAGTGTAAATTGGTGCAGCCACTGTGGAAAAGAATATGGAGGTTTCTCAAAAAAAACTAAAAATAAAACTACCATATAACCCAGCAATTCCACTCCTGGGTGTGTATCAGAAATAAAACAAAACAAAAACACTAATTCAAAAAGATACATGCACCCCAATGTTCATAGTAGCATTATTTACAATTACCAAGACATGGAAGCAACCTAAGTGTTCATCAACAGATGAATGGATGAAGAAGATGTGGTGTATATATACAAGGCAATACTACTCAGCCATTAAAAAATGATTTTTTTTCCTATTTTACTTAAGTTCTATCTAGTGTTGAAGTTTGAGCTTAAACATCACTTCCTTTATGCAACCATTCCTGACCATTTAACTCAGGTTAGTCTTCCATCCATGTTATTCTTCACTCACGTAGCTCTTTTTTTGTAATATTTAAATTTCTGATTTAATTGCACATCTTTCTCAACATACTGCTAACAACATAGGAGGGATAAATCTCTCTTTAAAGAAACGTTTTTCCAAAGTAATACATGAATTATTTAAAATATCTAATAATACAAATATGCTCATAATATAACCTGTTCCCAAATTCCCAACATCCAATCTTACCTCTCAAAGGAAATTACATTGAACTATTTAGACTGTTTATATTTTCTAGGAGAAAGCCTCATAACCTCATAACTGTATATAATGATCTTATGTCATTGTTTCTTGAGCTGTTTAAAAGACATTAGCAAATGTCTTCTCACAATAATAGATCAAAATGTAACTTGGCCTAACTTCTCCTCTGTCTCAATTTACATTTATACTTAAAATTATAATATCTTTGTAACTTTCAATAATATACTCAGATTTTTATTTTTTCAGCTTTTTCATCATTGTTGTTTTTTGTGGTCCAGAATCTGTAGACCAATCTTTTGATTCCTCAGGAAAATCAAGAACCTAAACATATATTTCTCTCATTCTCCTCCATAAACCTCCAAAGTTTTGATAACTGTTTTTTTTAATTAAAAAATTAGTAATGTATACACTCTCTTTCATAGCCATAATAGTTTCTCTAATTGTAGCAATACATAAACTGGACATTTTCCTTTTATGCTAGAAGAGTTGACAGATATCAAGTACAGAGCCATCTAAAAGATGCCCATGTTTGCCTTCTGACTCTTACCCCATCACTTTTTCCAACCAGTATGTATGATCAGAATACCAGAGTTTATAGAAATAAAGAACCGTGTAAGTGTTTTATCATCTTATTTTGAAGAGCTAGGGCCTCTCCACCACAAACTGAATGTGTAGACTGAGTATTGTGTTAGTAAACTGTCTCACAAAAAAAGACCTTTTTGAGTATTTGCAAATATCTTTGGTATAAATACTTACACTGTGGCAGGTTTTTCAAGCTATCAACTTAACATCACAGAATGTGTTGTTGGGAAGAGATACAGTGAATCTGCTCCCTGTAGTCAATACAAGCTGCCTCCAGGATACCACTGAGTAGACTAAAACAAAACAAAACATAGATATTTGAGGAGCCCGCAAAGAAGGGATGCTGGTCTCTTGCTTTCCAGCTGGATGTTTAATGTATCATTAGAAGAGCAATAAAAGTGTGTGAAAGTATTCCTAAAAAATCTGACGTGTCCTTTTTAATCAGAAGTACACATGAACATAGACATTGCTGTCTGCCTGAATCATTCTGGCCATAAATTCAGGGAAGGATAGTGAACGGTAATAACACAGCCTGGAATCCTAATATCTGTATTGATTATATCATGTTTCCTCAGTTTCAGGTGGAGTCAGAGAAGTTTCTATTGGCCTTGATAGAACCTAACCAAGAGGGTGGCATAAGGGGAAACTGTAAGGAAAAATAAAGTTTTCCCCTACCCTCTATGGTTGTTGGCAGTTCTGAAGATTAAAGACAGATGAACAGGAAGAAGGAATATACATGTTTAATAGAAGTTTTACATGACACAAAAGCTTTTCTAAGGAAGTGAATATAAAGAGAAAAAGAGGTTAATCCTGTGTGTTTTATGCTAGATTTGATGAAGAGTAGAAAACCACAGAAAGATATGATAGGACAAAGAGTATGAGTTAAGTCTCGTAAACTGGGGAAACTTAGCAAGGCCTGTTTGTTTGGATGCTTCTCAATTGTCCAGCTGTCTTGGAAACAAGGATGTACCTTTCCTCTGGGTACAGAGAGGGCAACTCTTGTGTGAAGGTTTCATGACATGCTTCAAGGGAGAAGGACAGGGGAAGGTCAGGGAGAGAACTTCTTAAGTTGAAATATTTGGGGGTAGCATGGCTAAACACCATTAGTTGCCTACTAGGCTTAGGGAACCTCAGCAAGAATAGGATATTGAGTATACAAACAGGAGTAGGGGCTGAGGGAACTATGGAGAAAGTCACTCACAGATGGGAAATCAGTGCAGTATTGAGGTTGAACGTCTAAAATACTCTCACATTTGTGCTACATAAAAAGGGTGGCATTGGGCTACTTCTATTGTTCCAGTCATCGAAAAGGACACTATGAAGACATTTCCAAGAAGCTGGCTTACAGGCCCATTAGCAAAATTTTGCCAAATAGTTATAACTGACTGCAAGCAGAACTGATAAATGTAGCCCTGATTCTGTGCAACAGTGGACCTACTAACAATTAGAAGAATGATGGGACAGTAGGTGAGATCTAGCAGTCTCTGGTAAATACTCTTATTTGTACCTTCTTATTTACAGGGCTTTTAGGTCAAATATTGTTGTCTATTGCAGTCCTTCTGTAAACAGTTAAGCACATGCTCAGTCTACTATCTTGGACCAGAAAATGTAATGTCAATTTTGAAGATCACTGAAGGCACAGCATCCATCATAATCTTTTATAATTAGTGAGGGCTTGCTGAATGAATAAATGAATGACTAGAACTGAAAACAACTGGCACATAAAAGGCACTAAGTAAGTATTAGTTCATTTTTGTTCTTCATCTTTTAGCAAAGTCAGATAGCAGTTTCTATATACATTTATTTATTTATTTATTTTTAACATCTTTATTGGAGTATAATTGCTTTACAATGGTGTGTTAGTTTCTGCTTTATAACAAAGTGAATCCGTTATACATATACATATGTTCCCATATCTCTTCCCTTTTGTGTCTCCCTCCCTCCCACCCTCCCTATCCCACCCCTCTAGGTGGTCACAAACCACCAAGCTGATCTCCCTGTGCTATGCGGCTGCTTCCCACTAGCTATCTATTTTATGTTTGGTAGGGTATATATGTCCATGCCACTCTCTCACTTTGTCACAGCTTACCCTTCCCCCTCCCCATATGCTCAAGCCCATTCTCTAGTAGGTCTGTGTCTTTATTCCCGTCTTGCCCCTAGGTTCTTCATGACCTTTTTTTTTTTTTTCTTAGATTCCATATATATGTGTTAGCATACGGTATTTGTTTTTCTCTTTCTGACTTACTTCACTCTGTATGACAGACTCTAGGTCCATCCACCTCACTACAAATAACTCTATTTTGTTTCTTTTTATGGCTGAGTAATATTCCATTGTATATATGTGCCACATCTTCTTTATCCATTCTTCTTTTGATGGACACTTAGGTTGTTTCCATGTTCTGGCTATTGTAAATAGAGCTGCAATGAACATTTTGGTACATGACTCTTTTTGAATTATGGTTTTCTCAGGGTATATGCCCAATAGTGGGATTGCTGGGCCATATATACATTTAAAACAGGGCATAGCCATCTTTTTTTTCTGAATACCACAGGTACTAAATTATACATGTATTTATTAAAATGTGAATTCCATTTAATTAAATTTAGATGTTTTGTTAACTGATTCTTAAATTGTAAATATTCTTTAAAATTCATTATTTTCAATACTTTCTTCTCTGATATCCTTATATGAATTCATAAAAATAAAAATTATAAACTAATACATTATTTGATATTTATCCAGGTATTACTCATCAGTCATAATAGATTCAGTTTTCAAGTAGCCTAAAGCAATTCGAATTATCAGTCAAAGCAATAAACTGCAGTCCAGTAATTTTAACGTTTTCCATAAAGTTTAATTCATAGTTAGACAGATGTGTGACATGGACAAAATCAAGCTTGGAACGATTGTCACCATTATATCCCAAGACTCATGTAACTACAAAGATTACCTGTGGCTGAAACAATAATAATAATAAAAATAAAAAAACAGTTTTAAACCACCACACTTGCTAATTTAAAAGATATGCCAGGTAGATCAGACTCATGAAACATCTGTGCTTGCAAAATACACATAAAGCCATTCATATTCTAATTAAATCTATAGGTAGTGTGTCAATAGACAAGCCCCAGTTACTAAAATTAAACAGAAAATATTTTTCACACATTTTAGGACATGACTAATGATATGACTATATTAAGATTATTAGCATACATAGAGTATGGATTCCAGAACTTGCCAAATCCAATTCTTGTAAAATCAACTTTGCTGTGGTATAATTGACATGCAACATAATCCATTGATCTTAAGTTCTCAAGTCAATGAGTTTTGACAAATGTGTTTATTTATGTAACTACCTTGACCATTGACATATAGAACATTTGTTTCCTCATGCCACTGTGCAATTAATCTCTTCCTCTAATCCTGGTCCTTTGAAACCACAGATCTGATTCCTGTCCTAATTGTGCTGCCTTTTTAAAATGTTATAGAAACATTTTAAATAGAAACATTAAGTGTTCCTTTATGTCTATGTTCCTTTGTTTTTGCGATCCATGCATGTTTTTGTATAAATAACTAGTTTGTTCCATTTTATTACTAAGTAATAGTGGTATATTCCATTACCTGGATATACCCATATTTGGTTATTAATTCAGAATTGATAAGCATTTTAACTGTTCCAAGTTTTAGTTACTATGAATGAAGCTTCTATGAAGATTTGTGTTTAATTCTCTGTGTGGACATATATTTTCATTTTTCTATGTATTATCCTAAGAGTGAGGTTTCTGGGTTGCATAGTGAGTATGTGTTTAATTTTTTGTGAAACCACCAAACTGTTCTAAAGTAGGTGTGCCATTTTGCATTTCCATCAGCAACATATGAAAGTTGCAGTTGCTCCACTTTCTTGCCAACTCATATATTGTCAATCTTTTAAAATTTTAGCCTTTACAACACTGTGTAGTTGTATCTCATTGATGTTTTTATTTGAATTTTCCTGTAACAAATGATGTCAAGAGTTCTTTTACATGCTTATTTGTCACTTTTTGGTGAAGTGACTCTTCAAGTCTTTTGCTCAGTTTTTAATATTAATATTTTATTCAGTTACTATTGAGTTGTAAGCATTCATTTCTAACATTCTAGATAAGTTCTTTATGAAATATGTTTTGCAAATATTTTCTCCCAGTCTGTAGCTTGCCTTTTCATTTTCTTAACATGTCATTTGATGAGCAAATTTTTAAATATGGATGACTTTCAAATTTTATCTATGTATCTATGTATCTATAATCTATCTACAGCTGTTGTTGTTAAAGGTTCAGACTTCTTGTGCCCTAGGAAATTTTTGCCTAATCCAAGGACATAAAAATTTTCTCCTTTTTTTTTTCCTAGATTTTTTAAATAGTTTTAGCTCTTAGGTTTAAGTCTATTATTCATTTCAAAGTAATTTCTATGGAGTGAGGTAAAATGTGAGGTTTAGTTTTTCCATATAGCAATCTAATGATTTTAGCAAAATCCATTTTAAAGATTACCCTGTTTATTATTAAACTATTTTGTTCTTTGTTGAAAATCATTGTCTGTGGGTCTGTTTCTGAACTTTACATTCTGTTCCATTGATCTATATGTCTGTCCCTAGGCCAAAACCACATTCTCTTGATTGTTATAGATTAACTCATGAAATTAGGTACATTAAAATTTCTAAATTTATTTTACAAAGTTGTTTTGACTATTCTATTCCCATTTCTAATTAAATTTTAGAATTAGTTTCTCAGTTTTTACAAAAATTTTAATCTCTGGGAAATTGTCAAATCCTTAAGTAAGCTCCAGCACTTATTAGCTCTGTTGTGCTGGTTGTCAGGGAATCTATCAAATCTATCCATCTTCTACATTTATAAAAGAGAAATAATATTATCAAATTCACAAAGGACTTTTCTGGATTAATGAGATAATGATGATAAATAACTTCTTGGTTTGTCTGTAACATATGAGACATTCTATAAATGTCATTTTCCTTCACTATGACTTTCCCTTCTCCAACACATAAATAGCTTCCTGGGCATTGACAATTATTGGATTTTAACTGTTTGGAAGTGATATAAAGATAAATGTAGGAGCAAACCTAAATCTCTGAATTTACCTGAGTTAGTTTTATTAACAACTTGTTACACATGTCTGTAGTAAAGATTGAAGGTTTGAGACTCCATAATCAGCTGATACAAATATAAGTGCCATAAGGATGGAAGGTTTTTGTAACCAGTGCAATTATTATTGCGTGGAATGGAATTAAAGGCATTATTATTGGTCTTCATATCCTTTAATAGAGCTAAATATTTGTTGATAATTTCTTCTCTCACTACTGTGCATTTATAAAATGCTACTTGAGAGCATTCTACAAGGCAATATTAAAAATTTGTATTTGAATGCTCCTAGTTAAGGACCTGAATGGAAATAATGGATGCAATCTGCAACTTTGAGCATGAGAAGATTTACATGTTGCTGAAAACCTGTGCTTATTTGCAAAAACCTTTACAGCTTCTCAGTGTATTTCCATTTCTTGTCCAGAGAATTGGCCTCCTTTTTTACTTCCCATTTTAACCATTTAGATTTAACAGTTTTTGCTTTATTTGTATAAAAAGTATAATGGTGAGAAAAAAACAAAAGGAGACAATTTCTAACAGTGAAATCTAGTGATATTTGCTAATTTACTTTTCATTATAAGTTGGGATTCCCCAGGGTGCATACATATTCAACTTCTGTCATTGTCTATAAACTCCCTTAATATTATCACTCTCACTCTCAGTGTTTCAGCTACACTTGATGTGGATTACTGATAAATGAATCCTTCTAGACCTCTATAACTCAAACTAACATTTCTAAATTCCAAGTAAATATATTTTCTGGAATTCTTTATGCAACTCAAAATCAACACGTTCAAGGAAACTCTCTAACTTGTATTCTATAATCTTTACCTTTACATTCAATGGACTTTTTCTCATTAATAAAAATAAGGTCAAGGAAGATGATGTGAGAATAACAAAACCATAAAGATGAAATATAAATCACCATTGATTTCATCACTTAGCAGGAATCACTTTTTACACATCTTTTTATGCTCATTTATCAATTAATATCACATGTTACAATATCTTACAAAATTACTATAGGAGATTGAGATTAAAACATATACATTATACTTTATTTCCATTATATTTTTTCATTGTGAAAAATTTCATACCACTTAATAGTTTTTGGATATATTTTTTAAATGAGTGCATAATAATTTATCACATCAATAAGCTATTTCTGAATATATTGGTGTTACTATTCCTTACTTTATACATTATGCTGCAGTAAGCATCTTTATACATGTATAGTTTTTCACCAATTGTAACTTTATCATAAGATCCCTACACATAAATGATCAAAGAACATAAATCTTAGTGGTTTTTAAAAAATAGAATCAAATTGCAATTCAGAAAATGTGTATTAATATAAACTGATATTTACAAATGAACAAAACACTTACTCTACTTGATTATTATTTTAAAAGCCTTCTTTATTTTATGGGTAAATTTTGTACTTCATATTAATTTCATTTACTTTGTTTATATATAAAGTTAAATTTTGTGTATTTATTGTAATATTTTTATTATTGTAATATACTACATTTCTAATTTTGAGACTGGTCTGTATTTTTCTTTTCAATGTTTCAGCTAATATTTTTAATGCTTTATGGGCATACTTTACATGTTTAAAGATAGCAATGTTTTGTCATTGTGTCACATTTTTTTCAAATTCATAAGCCTCCTCTTACTTTTAACCTCTTCTACATTTGGGTAGTATTTTTCATCACTATTCACTTGATATTCTTTATTATTATCTTTTGTGGTTAGCTGTCTTCAGAGAAGAATTTGTGTTGTCATTGTTTTTACTTATTTTAACCAGTCTATTTTCATCTGTGCTTTAATCTCAGCCCATTCATATCTGTTCCTCACAATAGAATCTATTTTAATGACTCCGATTCTCCTCTAAATTATTATTTGTTATGTAAATTATTTTCAAATTTTTGGTCTCCATTTGTGTCTTCAAGACAAAGTTCTCTTTCCTTTAGTTTGCAGAATTTTTACCGACCCAATGTTGTCATAACTTTTCCTTTTTGGCACATATTTGGATGGTCTATTCTGATGTAGCATTTAATAACATAGGGTGGCAGAATTCAAATTGTCACTATCAGTAGCTATTTGGGTAGTGGCTGCTTCACTTCTCAGAGGACAGATCTGAAGGACAGGTTGATATTTATAGCTGCCTGAGAGGGGCATGTTCTCCACTATTTATGGAGGGTCATCAATAAGGCAACTCACACTTGCCATCTTTCTAAGAACTTAGCTGAAGAGGAGCATAACATGCTTGGATCAGCTACTCTTTTTTCTTCCTTTTGATATACACTTAACTACAGGAAACACACATCTACACTGCATCTGCATTCCATATAAGTTCAGATCCCCATAGTGTCAACCCATATATGCTCAGCACTGTCAATGACTGTGAATTGAATTTGAGTGTGAAGTATTAGGAATCCCACTTTACTATCTTAAAGTCATATTTTCCAAAATCATCTTTAACTGTTATGAAGGTAATTTGTATCTCCATATGCCTAATTCCTCTGCTTTTCGTATTTATTCCCTTTTTAGTTTAGGAGCAAAATTGATTTAATTATATTCCTGAAGTTCAAAGCCCTTCTACACTATTGACCTGTCTACTCATCTTGGTTTGTTTATTTAAAGCTCCATTCCTCCAACCCACTCCAAATCTGTCTCTCCAATAATATTTCTAATATGTTTCTTATATTTTTTATGTTTAAATGTTTTTGAAAAATATATGCCAGTGTTTTGTGTCTATTTTATTTACATAAACAGCATTATGTTCTGTATTAAAGTCTGTCTCATCTTTTAAAAGTAAGCATTGTTTTCAAAATCCATTCATATTAGTAAATTTACAACTTATTTTTTATTTGTACTTTTTTTTGTTGCTGTTCCATAAGAACATGTGGTATACATATCACATTTTGTATATTTATTTGGTATGTTATAGTTACAGATATTATCTCCAACTTTTGACTGCAGTTAATGTGCCAATGAACATTCTGGAACATGACTCCTAATAAACCTATAAGATTTCCCTGGGGTAAGTGCCCAGGACTGTAACTGTTGGTTCATAGTGTATGTTTTATTTATTTTGAATAAATTGTGCCAAAATGACTTCTTGATGGATGCCCTAATCCACCGTCCCTCTTAGAGAGGATGAGAGATTTTATATCCCCACCTTCTTGCTGGTGCTTGACATTATCTCACTTTATAATTTTAATCTAATAAATCTAAAGTGAAATTTCCTTGTTTCAATGTGAATTACTCTGGCTACAAATGTTTACTGATAACTCAGTGCTTTTAGTTCATGTATTCCTGCATTCAATACGTTAAGATTTGATTCTCCTATTATATTATTTTCCTTTTACTGCTGTCTCTTTTTATTTTCTTCTCTTTTATTGATTTAAATTGAATAAGATTTCTTCTGCTTATTTAAAAGTTCTTTTTCTTTTTTTATCTTAGATTTTTAGCTTAAGATCCATCCTAATATATATTTACACAAAATGCTACCTCTACATAAGCCCTCCCATGAATATAAGTTCTGTCCTTACTGCATTATGTTAATATTGTCCATAATTTTAGTTCAAGTTTAGAGTGGAAATGCTTTCTTTTCATTTTCCTCATCCTAGACTCTAACAAGATATTGCACAATTCTTACCCTAACATGTCTGTGCCATCATCTGGATTTATCTCTCTAGTTATCTGAGTACCTCTTCTAAAAGTATTTTAATTATGTATCTTGGTGGCAAATCTCTGATAATTGTATTTTGATAATGTTTTATTGTAATATTACATTAAATTAAATAATTTTCTGGATATAAATTATAAGTTCAACATCCTTTCAAATCAAAACACTAAAATTGCTATTCAATTGTCTTCCTACTTCCAGTGTTTATGTTGATAAAACTCATGTCCAATTGTTCCTCAAATTTTACTATAATGTGTTTAATTTTTTTTGTAATTCGTAATATTTGACACTCTATACATGTTTTTCTGTCTATACTCCTGGAAATTTATATCAATTTTTCTTCAAGTATTTCTCCATTTTTATTTGCATTTTCTTCTTCTGAGATTCCTATTATCTAGAATTTTGAACTTCAACTTTTAGGTAAGATTTATGTTATTTTTTTTAAAAAAGTATTTTCAGTCATTTCTTTCCTGTTGTCTCCTGTAGGAGATGCTCACTCTGATCTTTTATTATTTGTCTTTATTCATTCTATGATTAATCTTTACCTATTGTTTTTTTTTAACTATCATTTTCATACTTAATATATCCAAATGCTATTATCTTATTCTACTTTGAAATGATTTATATTCTTTACATCTCTAAAGGTATTTATAATTTGTTTTATATTTTAATTTTTCTGTTCCAATGCTTCTGCTGCAGCTTGTATTGATAACATAGCTTGCTATTTTCTTTTGAGTTGTACTCTTTACATGTTTCCCTTAGCTGTTCAGCTTCTCTCACTGGAAATGTGTTTTTTTTGTTTTGTTTTGTTTTGTTTTTTGCAGTACGCAGGCCTCTCACTGCTGTGCCCGCCCCCACCTCATTGCAGAGTACAGGCTCTGGACGCGCAGGCTCAGCGGCCATGGCTCACGGGCCCAGCCCCTCTGTGGCATGTGGGATCCTCCTGGACCGGGGCACGAACCCGTGTCCAATGCATCGGCAGGCAGACTCTCAACCACTGAGCCACCAGGGAAGCCCCTGGAAGTGTGTTTTAAGGAATAGTCAAGGCCAGGCTCCATTATGTATCAGTCCTTGGAAGAAGTCCCAGTTTTGACAGTGATGGAGCCATATTGATGATTCCCATTTGTAGTTACTCAATGAGGCAGTTTTTCTAGCCAAATGCTGCTGCTAATTCCTTATATCATCTTAAATCATGAACTCTATCTCCAGATAGAATCCAGAGAATCTGGATTCTAAGAACATTACCAAGGCTATAGCCCCTGTTCTTTGAATTGAACACAATTATCTTATCACAAAACATAATTCTTTACTATAAAATCCCTTTACTACACAAATAGGAACACAGTAGTTTTTTGTCACCAATAGAGACAGTGTAAAACTATGTCTGATAGAATTCTGGGCAATAATAGAGGCCTATGGGAAAATAATTTGTATTTAAGGAACATATTAAATCATTGAGACTATTTAGAGCTTTCCCTAATCTGGTCAAGCGACAAGTTCATACTAGAGGTGTAATTCACTGACCAACAAAGTTTGCTACTAATCAAGTAGTTCAATCAAAGGGGCAGCTTCTGCTTCTACTTAAAGAGACAAACTATTAGTGATGAGAAATTAATTGAACTATTAAGTATTGCACATTTGGTTTACATAGTAAAATCAAATATCAGTGACCTATTTTCCTAAGAAGTAAAATTTTTTCCTAAGTTTTTCTGGAATACTTTAGTAGCTAATTTTATTTTTAAATGTATGTACTTAAAATCTGTTTTTAAGTACACATTTTCTTTAAAAAAAAAAAGAAAAAGGAAGGGTGTTATTCTGTGAAATGTGTCTAATCTGCATTTTTTTAATGATTCAGTGTTGAATTTGTAAAAAGTTTTCTCTAGTTATAAAATGACACTCTTTCCCACACATCAATGGGATCATGATTCATTTGCCATTCGTTGCTGAGACAAGAAAAAGTTGCTTTATGATGACCTGGAGAAGGATCTATCAGGCCCTTGTCACTTTTCATGAACTGAAGAATGATGTCAATGACTGTCAGATACAAGTGATTTTCTCTATAAATCTTTTTCTTGCAAAAGCGAATTATTGTTCCCTTACATTGCATAGACTTTCATTCAGGTTTTGTGTAGAATAAAATTTACTGAGAGCAGCCACAGAAAACATCAAGAACCAAGTGTGTCAGAGATAAGTCTTCAGCTTTGTTGAGATACTCTGATATAATTACTTGTGCTTTCTTTTGGCTATTAGCTTTTTTCTTTTTTTAAGATGGGAAAAAGCAGTTAAAGATCCAGTATCAATACTAATTACCATTTAGTATTATATATGTATGTGAGTATATGTGTGTATATTGTGTATATATGAGTGTATGTGTGTGTAATACAGTATAAATGCAATTCCAGACTCAGTTTAATAATACTATGATTTTTGTGTGTGTGATAGAGAACTATATATATATATATATATATATATATAGTTTTTTTAACATCTTTATTGGAGTATAATTGCTTTATGGTGGCGTGTTAGTTTCTGCTTTATAACAAAGTGAATCAGCTATACATATATATATATCCCCATATCTCCTCCCTCTTGCATCTCCCTCCCACCCTCCCTATCCCACCCTTCTAGATGGTCACAAAGCACTGAGCTGATCTCCCTGTGCTATGTGACTCCTTCCCAGTAGCTATCTGTTTTACATTTGGTAGTGTATATATGTCCATGCCACTCTCTCACTTCATCCCATCTTACCCTTACCCTTCCCCGTGTCCTCAAGTCCATTCTCTACATCTGCATCTTTATTCCTGTCCTTTCCTTAGGTTCTTCAGAACCACTTTTTTTTTTTTCAGATTCCATATATATGTGTTAGTATACGGTATTTGTTTTTCTCTTTCTGACTTATTCTGTATGACAGATTCTAGGTCCATCTACCTCACTACAAATAACTCAGTTTCATCTCTTGTTATGGATGCGTAATATCCCACTGTATATATATGCCACATCTTCTTTATCCATTCATCTGTCAATGAACAATTAGGTTGCTTCCATGTCCTGGCTATTGTAAATAGAGATGCAATGAACATTGTGGTACATGACTCTTTTTGAATTATGGTTTTCTCAGGGTGTATGCCTACTAGTGGGATTGCTGTCATATGGTAGTTCTATTTTAGTTTTTTAAGGAGACTCCAAACTGTTCTCCATAATGGCTGTATCAGTTTACATTCTCACCAACAGTGCAAGAGGCTTCTCTTTTCTCCACACCCTCTCCAGCATTTATTGTTTGTAGATTTTTTGATGATGGCCATTCTGACTTGTGTGAGGTGATACCTCATTGTAGTTTTCATTTCCATTTCTCTAATGATTAGTGATGTTGAGCATTCTTTCATGTGTTTATTGGCAAACTGTATATCTTCTTTGGAGAAATGTCTATTTAGGTCTTCTGCCCATTTTTTTTTTTTTTTTTTTTTTTTTTTTTGCGGTATGTGGGCCTCTCACTGTTGTGGCCTCTCACTGTTGTGGCCTCTCCTGTTGCGGAGCACAGGCTCCAGACACACAGGCTCAGCGGCCATGGCTCACAGGCCTAGCCGCTCCGCGGCATGTGGGATCTTCCTGGACCGGGGCACGAACCCGTGTCCCTTTCATCGGCAGGAGAACTCTCAACCACTGCACCACCAGGGAAGGCCCTGCCCATTTTTTGATTGGGTTGTTTGTTTTTTTGATATTGAGCTGCATGAGCTGCTTATAAATTTTGGAGATTAATCCAGAATATACTTCTCTACCATCCCTAGGCCCAATTATGAGAATCTCACTTATCTCCTTTTATCCCTCAGCAATAGCTGTCATTTGCATGGCTGGTCCTGATGTCTGTTGCCAGGGTCAAGCACCTTGAGCAGACAGCTGGGCCTCCTTGATGAAAGATTCCCACCTCTATAATTCACCTAGACCTCTCTAATTCACTTCAACCCATTATCTGCCAGAGGTACAGCTTTACGATTGTTCGAACATATCACAAGATGTATCTGTTTACTTTGCCCTGTAGGTACACTAATCTTTTTCTCTGAGACTGTGTATTTATTAGGGGAGAGGTTATTTTTTGCAGTCAGGACGTGTGAAGATGTAATGAGAATGTACTTAATTTATGGTCGCTGTTTCTATTTGCCTTATCTGTGCTGTATCTTTTCCAGATATTTCCCAAAGGAACACTTAATTCATCTAAAATATTTCTTATATAAATCTACACTTATGTGGTAACTTCACTGACACATGGTATAAACTCATTTCTTTCTATTTGCCAACTTGGCTCAATATGCTCTGGAAGGGAAAGTTTCCCTGATCAAATGGAAGAAACAAGGAACTCTAATAGAAGGAATATGGGTCCCTTTTCTACTACAATTCCCACATTCTCTCCAAATGAAAACCATAAAACACTTGTTTTATTTTTGCAAAATAATGGAGGGTAAGCTGTTGGATAGAAGAAGGAACTAGTTTAAAGACTTGCTGATATTGAAGATTTTGAGTTCTTTATTCTCAGAGTTAAAAGCCTTTGGAAGAGCAAAAGATTATATCTGTGTCGGCATTTAACTATGGTGGGGATCAAATGCCACTGATTCATGCTCATTAGGGCTGCTTCTCCGTCAACTGAGAGGCTTAAGGAAGTCTTTATGAGAGCTCAGTGAGGATTAACTTCATAGACAAGAATAATATGAAAAAAATCTCTATGGTTGCTCTTACTTTGTGAGAGAATGAGATCATTTAGTTATTATGCCCTGGGAAACTTTAAAAAATTTAAGTACGTTATAGTCAGAAATATACATATTAACTCCTTTAAAATCTGTGAGAGATGGGGTTACTACAATGGTACTTTTATCCCCAGTAAGAGAAAAGCTAATATTGGTTATCATAAGTGTGGGGGGAAAAAAAAAAGCTGACTAACAAGTTCCCTTGGTTGACTTTGGCATATCGAAATAATTGCATGGTATACTTGGTATGCATGTGTGTGTTGGTTATAATCCATGATTTTAATTCAGAAGTTATTAACTATTTATATTTCTGTTATGAATACATAGTACATGATAAATACACACAGAGATATATTTTCTAATTATGATTTTTCTTGATCTACTTGCCTTTTACTTTCAAAATGATTTTGAATAGCATTAAAAACAAATGACCTCACTGTACAGTTGGAAGAATCAGGGTGCATAAAATAAAAAGGCATCCTTAGAGTTATAGTGTCAGTTAGTGTCTGCTCTTCTAATACCCAGATTTTACACTCTCCAAGACACCCTGTAACTCTTTTTAAAGCTAATCACTATTATGGACAGTTAATGTGACCACATGTATTTCCAAAAACTTCACTGTGCTATGCCAATATTTGATAATAAATCTGTATTTATAGATGAAGAATCTCTAGGACAAATAATTAAACAAAGTTTCTCCACACTGTGTAGATACTTCACTGTTTTGTTTTCATGGGATTCTGTTCAGTTCAATAAATTAACAAATATTTGTTTAGGACTTTACATATACTAGATATGGTGCAAACATTAGAGTGAGAGAAAAATAAGACAGTGATTATAATAAAAAACAATGTTTCTATGGCTTTACTTATATTGGGTAATGATTATATGCTTTCATATCTATCTCTTCTACCCTATTCACAAGATTCTAATATTGAGGAATATAGATTATGTCTTGTGACTATAACTAACTGATAAATGAAATATTTTCTTCAAATGATAACAGCTCCTAATTAAAATATACTCAGAGTATTCATAATTGATTCAACTCTTTATCATGATCTTCTGACCAGGGCCTTCCCTGGGTGTCCAGTGGTAAAGAATCTGTCTTCCAATGCAGGGGATGTGGGTTCGATCCCTGGTCAGGGAACTAAGATCCCACATTCTGCGGGGCAACTAAGCCCGCACACCTCAACCAGAGAGCCCGCGTGCCACAAGCTACAGAGCCCACGTACTCTGGAGCCCACACTCCACAACTAGAGTGAGAAAACCCACACACCACAACTGGAGAGAAGCCCATGCACCGCAACAAAGAGCCCGTGTGCTGCAATGATAGATCCTGCATGGCCCAGCTAAGATCCGACGCAGCCAGAAAGAAAAAGCAGAAAAAATCAATTAATTAAAAAATAATTATTAAAACAAATCTTCTGACTAGACAGTTTAATGGAAAATTTTTATTTTCTTTCCTTAATTAATACATAGAAATATCTATTTCCCCTAATATAATATAAACACCAGAAACATCTCTGATGTTCAACTCTATTTCCTTCCTCAACAACAATGCATTGAGGAGATTTTTAAAATCTTGCCAGTCTGAACATCTTGGTCCGAGGCTTTTACCTAAGCTAAAGTTGCATGACAGAATGAAAGGAGACAAGATATGACCTGATAGAAATTGAGATACATAAAGATCTCTCCCATTTCCTACCTCATCCTGTTGTCAGCTACTGAAACAAATTTCCCTTCTTTTCTTCTGTATTTTTCTAGAATCCAATGGTCATATCCTAGAAAGGGCATTTCTATACTACTTTTATAACATGAGTATATATAACTTGATTTCAGCAAAGGGATAGTTAATCTTTATAGATTTGTCTCAGTTACTATTGACAGAGGTTGGATTTCATTCTAGGTCCCCATTTGTAAACAAGATTAGACTTGCTCTGTGGCACAGCAGATGATCAGCTTCCGTAAGTGTTTCATGTACACTTAAAAGAATGTATATACTGTTAACATTGGAGGTGCTGTTCCATAGATCCCAATTGTATCAATTTTATTGTATTTGCTGCTCAGATCTTCTGTATGCTTGATGATTTGCTGTCTGCTTTTTCTATCAGTTATTGAGAAAAGTATGTTAAAGTTCCTACTATGGTTAAATATATGTTTCTCTCATCTTTCAATATTGTAAATGTTTTAATTTCTGAAATTATATTATTACATGCATACATTGTTAAATACTCTATTTTAATCATAATGAAAGGTCCCTTGTATTGCTCAGTCAATTTTTTCCTTAAAGTTTATTTTGTCTGACATTTTTATAGACATACCAGATTTTGTGTGTTTGTGAAGAGGGGAAGAGAAGTAGGGTGACTGTTTGCAGAATGTATCTTTCCACATTTTTAATTGGAAATCTATGCACTTATTTGAAATATTTTTTTCTTGTAAGAAGGATATTGCTTTATTTACTTTCCATAACAATCTTTCTTTTTTATATAGATTTCAAATATATTTTATACAAATACTGACAAAATTTATTTCATATCTAATAGCGTATTTTCTGTTTCTGTTTATCCTACCTGTTTTATGTACCCTTTCTTTCCTTTCTTCTATTTTTGGACTACTCAGACTTATTTTATTATTCTATTTCTCCCTTTTATTTTGTAAAGTTTATTTTTTGTAAAAATAATTTGTGGGGGGTTATACTAGAAATGAAAACATACCTCTACACTTTGTATATCCTAATATATATTAGTGCTTTCATTACTTCCCAGACAAAGCTATCTAGAAATGTTTAACTCCACTTGATCCAGCTTAAATTTTGCATTTTCTTGCATTTTAATTTTTTGATCACTTTAAGCCCCAGAATATTCATTTAAAATTTAGTGACTTCTTCATCATTTCTGTGGTTCTTTATTCTTTCTAGCATTTCTATGTTTCTCTCTGGATGTATTCCCTTCCTACCCAAAGGTCTCCTATTAATATTTCTCCAAGAGCATGCATGGTGGGAAAAAAAAAAATCTCTGTCTCTGTCTTAATTTGAATAAGTGTTTACCCCTTCACTTCCTTTTTAATTTTTAATATTTATTTATTTTGACTGCACCAGATATTATTTGTGGTATGAGGGATTTTCATTGTGGAAAGCGGAATCTTTTAGTTGAAGCATGCGGACTTCTTAGTTGCGGCATGCATGCAGGATCTAGTTCTCCGACCAGGGATGGAACCTGGGCCCCTTACACTGAGAGTGCGGAGTCTTACCCACTGGACCACCAGGAAAGTCCCCCCACTTCACTTTCAAAGGATACTTTTTTTTGGTATAGATTTTGAGGTTAGACTTCATTTTCTCTCAGTGCATTTGAGATGCCATATTGTCTTCTGGACTCTAGAGAGTCTATTGAAAATTCAGAATTCACACTTATTGATCATCTGAACAAAATATGTCTTTTTTTTTTTTGAATGGCTGCTTTTAGGTTTTCCCTTTGTTTTTGGCTTTCAATAGTTTGATTATAAAATGTCTAGATGTACTTCTCATTGAAATTATTTTGCTTCAGATTCATAAGGATTTTTAAAACTGTGCTTGGAATTTTTCATATGTTTTGAAAACTTCTGTCAATGTATCTTCAAATTTTGCATCTTATCCATTCCATGTCTCTTCCTAGGTCAACCATTACATATATTTAAAATCCTTTACTCTATCAACATTTTCCATATAGAGTTTTCTCTATTCTTCCATCTGTTTTGGACTCTGTACTTCATTCTGGATACTATGTAATCACCTACTTACAATTCACTATATATTTCTTTTGCTGTGCCCAAACTGCTATTAAGCCTACCTATTGACCTCTAAATTTGTTTATTGAGTTGTTCATACCTATAGTTTCTATTTGATATTTTTATATATTCTAAATCTCTATGAACATTCTACATTGTAATGCCAATTTTCTTGAATACATTAGTCACAAGATCTGGCTGATGCTTAATTCTTCCAAATATGGAAAAAAATATGGAAATACAAAGATACCACCTCCTCTACAAGCTAAATATTTTTTTTCATTCAATAGTAGTACATTATTCATTCAACATTAATTGGTTTCCTACTATATTGGTACTTTGTTCTTCCTTGTTCATAAAATCAGGAATATAGCAAGAGCTTTTTGTTTATTTGTTTTAGAGAACACAGTATATGCTGCCACAAGGTAAACATTTAGGCAATTATTTAACATGGCCAAGTAATAATAAAACAATGCAAATAGCTATGAAAATGGGGAGGTTAGCTTACTGGGAGGCTGGGACAGGGAGGGAGTGTGCAGAACATCTTTCGATACTTCCTTAGAATTAAAAGAATTTTAATATATCTTAAACATTAAAATAGGAGGTAGCCAGGCATATCAAGTGTGTGAAGGTGAGTAGAATGGGAAGCTCATTCCAAGCAGAAGTGGCATATTGCCTAAAGGGAAGGAACTGCTTAGTGTATACGGGGAACCACAAAAGTGTAATGTAGGTAGTCGTAAAGATTTGCTTCTGAGACAACACCTACCAAACCATGAAATACCTTATATTCCTTTCTTGTTTTCTGGACTATGTGAATGTGTTAGTGGGAAGCCACTGACGTGATTTAGACAAGAAAGTGAAAAGATCAAGTTTATGTATTAGAAAAATTTCTGCAAAAGCATGATAGAAGATGAATTATTAAGGGACAACAGCAGAGGCGGGGATGCTTGTTAGGATGCTGTTGAAGTAGCATAGTAAAATAGCATATCAGGTAACCATTTAGGACTTGAATAAAGGACAAACAGTTGTAGAAAATGAGGCAGAAAATCAGTAGTGTAAATATCAGCTGACTCATGAGAGTTGAATGAGTGTGCATATCTTCCCAACTATGTGTTCCGTTACATCACTTTGATGGCTTGAAATCTGCTGTGGTGGATGTTATCTACCCAAAGATAATTGTCAAATGCCAAAAATCAAGCTTTACATTTTTTCCCAAAGAACTGGTTGCTAAGCATTTACAACACACTGCTGGGCAGAATGGATTAGAGAAATGTCTGGAAGCAAGCTATAAGACTTGACTTAGTACTTGGAGGCTGAAGAAATGGATGAGTCAAGTTTGTCTATCAAGTTTTCACTTGGGTGAACAGATAGATACTGTTTCTATAACTGAAATACAACCTAAGAGTAGGATTTAGGGCAGGGAACTGAATTTCAGGCATAGGTGACAACATTCAAGTCAAAGCGTTCAGCAGGTAATAGGATATATGAAGTTTTGAGTCATGAGCACATGTGTGTAGTTAAAATAATTTTGCTAGAGGAAACTGACCAGGGAGAATGTGTGTGTTAGAATTTAAGAAGAAAATTTGAAGCAGTTCCAAATGCTGATGGTGACATAAAGTAGAAGCCATAAGGAGGCAAAGGTGAAGGATCACACAGGCATGAGGAGAATTAGCATAAACCATTGTTGCTGTGGAAAGAAAAAAAAGAGTTTTTCCAAACAAAGGGCATGTCAGCAATGCCGAATGCTGCAGAGATGCTGCTAGATCCTAGAGTTGAGAAATGTACATTGAGGTGAATAAGTAAGAAATCTCTGTTGACCCAAATAAATGAAATTTCTGATTTTGAAGGGGTGGTTGGTAATGAGGTGAATGTAGTAATTGTGATAAAATGTTTGAGTTTTTCTGAATAGACAGAATAGGAAGATGGAGTAAAAGAAAATTGAGATTCAGTCTAATAATGAACATGACTCATCCAGAAAAACTTAAAGAAGGTTACAGTTGTCTTCCAGTATCCGTGGGTATCGGTTCCAGAAAACCCTTCAGATACCAAAATCTGCAGGTACATAAATCCCTTATATAAAATGACATAATATCTGCATATAAACTATGCACATCCTCCCATTTACTTTAAATCACCTCTTGATTACTTTTAATACCTAATACAATATAAATGCTATGCAAATAGTTGTAAGTACAATGTAAGTGCTATGTAAATATTTGCTGGTGCACGGAAATTTCTAATTTTGCTTTTGGAACTTTCTGGAATTTTTTTCAAATTTTTGAGTAGCAGTTGGTTGAATCCATGGATGGGGATAAAAAGGACAAACTACGATTAGCCAGTAATCACTTTACCAGCATTTTGTGAAGTGGGATTATGGAGTGCATGGTAGTAGAAAAGCAGAGAGATTGGCACCCTATCTGGGAGACCCTGAGCCTCAGTTGGCTCTCTTTAATAATTATGAGGCTGCTTTTTGACAGTTACCTGTTAAAATATCTGGTATAGTCCCTGGAAAAAGATTACTTACACAAGTTTCTTTTACCTGCTTTGGTAGCAGTTAGTGACTTTGAATCAGGAAAGGGTCACTTTGTAGATTAAATAAGGCCTCTGAATGAGAATGTCAAAGATACATACACTGGCCATATAAATTTAATAAGGTTCCTTATTTTTGCTCCAGTTTGTACCTAAGTTTTCACAGTGGGACTTCTGCTTGGCCTTGAATGTATCAGCCTTGTTCCAAAGTTCTATTATTTGGGTTGCTATTTTGTTGCTCCATGTAAAAATTCTGATCTTTGCAATCTGCAATCCCCAGGCTTCCTAGGATACTCTGCATTTATTCCCAGAAGATAATATATGCTTTGTTTCATGTAGCTCTTCCAAATCTTACCTCTTCTTTAATATCTAAATGCCATTGACTACTGAAAACCATTAAAAAAAAAAAAAACCTTACCTACTTATCTAAGAGATTTTGTTGCTGTTGTTTGCACTCAGTCCTAATCATCTTTACCATTCCTTGAATACCTCACAGTTTTTGTAACCTCTCTTGAACTATGTATCATGTTTTATTTAATTCTCAGTTCAAATTTTAATGGCTGTATGTAATCTCTTCAACTGGAATGTATGTTCCTTGTGGGGTTATTTTACTTTGTATCTATCCAAAGGAACTTGGCATAGTTTCATACTTATGATAAAATTTTAATAGATACCTTTTGAATACTGATCATCTGTTAAATAGTGTATGGTTACTTTAAACACAGAATGTATTTATGCTGCTAGTAAATCCCTTGAGAGTGTTCAAACACCCTGGTCACATAGACACTGAATTAAGGATTTTGAAATATTATACGTAACAGCAACCTGTATCTCAGTCAGTCTCACCATGGCAACAGCTGCTTATTTCACAAAGAAGGAGACTGATTTCCCTTATAGGTAATGTAAAGCTTGATACCCAGAGTGTTTTGTTTTGTTTTGTTTTTTAAAGCAGAGTTACACACACATACACACAACAATAGCCTTATTTAAACAGGTTAGAAGTTGGGTTTCTTTAGGAAGTAGTTTTGTTTAAGGCTCATTTTAGAAACATATTTACCCAAAAAGAAGATTACAGCTACAATCTCACTTTGCCTTAAAAACAATATTCTCTATATTAAGCTAAGGACAGAAGACTTCAAGTTATCCAATAAAAAGAAAAATTGTTTAGGGATTTATCTGATTCGTGGAGTAAAATTAGAGGATAATTTTCAGGGAGATAAAAATTTAGCACCTTTAATAGGTAGCAAGATACCCAAAACTACTTTTTTGGGTATTGCTACTTCAGCTTTCTTTTGATTTCCATTTGCATGGAATATCTAATTCCATCCCCTCACTTTCAGTCTGAATGTGTCCCTAGGTCTGAACTGGGTCTGTTGTAGACAGCATATATATGGGTCTTGTTTTTGTATCCATTCAGCAATCCTGTGTCTTTTGGTTGGAGCATTTAATCCATTCACGTATAGGGTAATTATCCATATGTATGTTCCTATTACCATTTTATTAATTGTTTTGGATTTGTTTTTGTAGGTCCTTTACTTCTCTAGTGTTTCCCACTTAGAGAAGTTCCTTTAGCATTTGTTGTAGAGCTGGTTTGGTGGTGATGAATTCTCTTAGCTTTTGCTTGTCTGTAAAGCTTTTGATTTCTCCATTGACTCTGAATGAGGTCCTTGCCTGGTACCGTAATCTTGGTTGTAGCTTCTTCCCTTTCACCACTTTAAGTATATCATGCCACTCCCTTCTGGCTTATAGAGTTTCTGCTGAGAAATCAGCTGTCAACATTATGGGAGTTCCCTTGTATGTTATTTGTTGTTTTTCCCTTGCTGCTTTCAATAATTTTTCTATGTCTTTAATTTTTGCCAATTTGATTACTATGTGTCTTGTCATGTTTCTCCTTGGGTTTATCCTGTATGGGACTCTCTGCGCTTCCTGGACTTGGGTGGCCATTTCCTTTGCTATGTTAAGGAAGTTTTCGACTATAATCTCTTCAAATATTTTCTCTGGTCCTTTCTCTCTCTCTTCCCCTTCTGGGACCCCTATAATGCAAATGTTGTTGCATTTAATGTTGTCCCAGAGGACTCTTAGGCTGTTTTCATTTCTTGTCATTCTTTTTTCTTTATTCTGTTCTGTGGCAGTGAATTCTACCATTCTGTCTCCCAGGTCACTTATCTGTTCTTCTGCCTCAGTTATTCTGCTATTGATTCCTTCTAGTGTAGTTTCCATTTCAATTATTGTATTGTTCATCTCTGTTTGTTCTTTAATTCTTCTAGGTCTTTGTTATACATTTCTTGCATCTTCTCGATCTTTGCCTCCATTCTTTTTCTGAGGTCTTGGATCATCTTCACTATCATGATTCTGAATTCTTTTTCTGGAAGGTTGCTTATCTCCACTTCATTTAGTTGTTTTTCTGGGGTTTTATCTTGTTCCTTCATCTGGTACATAGCCCTCTACCTTTTCATCTTGTCTATCTTTCTGTGAGTGTGGTTTTTGTTCCACAGGCTACAGGACTGTAGTTCTTCCTACTTCTCTAAAAACAGATTTTGAAGCAAGACTGCTTGCCTTTGAACACTAGCTCTGGTTATTGCTAGACATGGGCAAATTACTTTATGACTGTTTATGAGTTTTCTCATCTTTCAAACAGAGGTTATGATAAAACCTATCTCACATAATTGTAAAGAGGTTTGAATGACTTAATGTATGTAAAACACTTAGATGGTGCTGGGAACAGTGTAAGTTCCATAAAATAGTGAGCTTTTTTCCATAACAAACATATTTTGATATATGAATAAAATTGAATAATATTAACATATATTCTCTTCGGCCAACAAATGAAGCCTATTGATATATGTTTGCAATAGTGAGTATGTAAGACCTTTGTAGGAAGGCAAGTTTGCATATCTTAGCCTGGTGTTCACTGAACTTATAGATGTTGTAGCTAGTTTCCCTTTAATCTAGATAATCAGAACTAAATTGCTGATGCATTTTTACTTGGAAAAGATTCCCAAGGACACATAATGATTAAATTTAAGTTTATGGTATCTTAATATTAAAAAGGGTACATAACAATGATTAAAAAAAAAAACACTGCTTCATAATCATGCTGTATTTATTGGCCAGGATAGTTACTAGACACTTAATTCAGTTGTTTCTACAGTTGTAATTTTCTAAAACAGCATGGATTCTCACCAACTAAATTTGTTAGTAATTATTCTATGGTGTTATAAAGTAAAACACTGTAGTGTATCTTTTAAGACTGGTAGGAAAGGTACTGATTGTAGCAAATAGTATTGTGATTACTTCATAGGCCACGGTGACTCCTATTGTGAGCATCTACCATTGGTTGTTTGTAATTTCTAACCCAAAACTTCTGATAATTGGTTGCAGAAAATCAGTTTCCTAATCCAAGTTTGGACTATTCAATTATCTGTCCTAGGAATTTGGATTCTGGACCAAGTTGTAGTTTCCTTTCATAGCTGGAACTAAATTGATGTAAATTTAAGAATTCAGAGGCAAGAATGTATATAAGGAAGAAGAGGGAGAAAGCTAGTTTGTAGAGAGAAAAAAATAAGAATAGAGGAGTAGAAAGGAAATATAATATTGTAGACTCAAGTAGGGAAATGGAGAGAGAATAGTTTCTAAATTCCTGGAAGGTTGTAGTCCCTCATCCAAACATTCATGGTTCTAGTTGTACAGCTTTTCTTCTTGAGATGCTGTACATTACCAACTGCCTCCTAATAAAATCTATAGCTTTGTTTAAACTAATAGATTGCAAGAATGGTACTGACTAATACCCTGGTATAATGAATTTATTGCAATAAATGTCTTCAAGTTGGTATACTTTTTTCATATTTGAAATGATAGAAATTAAAATTCTATAAATATCATGTGATAATTGTGGGAAATATGTTTTAGTGATACATAATAAACGGGCAAATCTATGAATCTATAAATATAATAATAGCTAACATTTACTGAACACATACTATGAATCAGACTCTGTCCTTAATGCATTTAATATGTTAACACATTTAATTCTATTAACATTTAATTTTCCAGTAATCCTATGAGGTAAATATTATCATTAATACTATTTTACAGATGAGGAAATTGAGGTAACCAGGTCTATTGCTGGTGGTAACCAGGTCTATTATTACTATTGCTAGTAATAGGTAGGGCTTGAGTTTGAACCCCAACATTCTTATCCCAGTGTCCATATTCATAACCACCATTCATTGTATTCAGATTTCCACATTTTCTCACTAGATTAAAATGGCTTATATTTATTTTATTTATTTTAATAAATTTATTTATTTATTTTTTGGCTGTGTTGGGTCTTTGCTGCTGCACGTGGGCTTTCGCTTGTTGTGGCGTGTGGGGTCTACTCTTCATTGCAATGCTTGGGCTTCTCACTGCAGTGGCTTCTCTTGCTGCGGAGCATGGGCTCTAGGCACAGGGGCTTCAGTAGTTGTGGCACACAGGCTCAGTAGTTGCAGGGCATGGGCTTAGTTGCTCTGTGGCATGTGAATTTTGGGAGAACATAAATATGCAATCCAGAACTATATAGTCTAGAACTATAAGAAAGAGTGGGAGTGAGAGTGAGAGACAGAGAGAAGGAGACAGAAAGATTGTGTATACAAACATATAAGTAAATACACATATATTTATATATTCTTTTTGTTTTTATGGAATATGCAGTTTCTCCATATCTCTCTGTCTTCAGTTGTCTTTATTCCACTTTTTTTTGTTTGTTGGTTTTTGTTTTTGTTTTTTTTTTGCAGTACACGGGCCTGTCACCGCTGTGGCTTCTCCCATTGCAGAGCACAGGCTACGGATGCACAGGCTCAGCAGCCATGGCCCATGGGCCCAGCCGCTCTGCGGCATGTGGGATCTTCCCAGACTGGGGCACGAACCCATGTTCCCTGCATCGGCAGGTGGACTCTCAACCATTGCACAACCAGGGCAGTCCTTTATTCCACTTTTGATTTGTAATGCTTTCTGAATCTGAAGATTCAAATCTTTAATCACTTCTGAAAATTTGTCATCTAATCTTGTATAATTATATATTATTATTCCATTTATTCTTTCATCTTTTTATTCCTATTAAAATGAATTTGAATATTCTGGTATATCTCCTATGTCTCTTGAGCAATTCTTCATAGTATAAATATTTTTAGCTCTTTGTGACACATACTGGCTCATTCCTCATATCTCTTTTCTACATACTTACTTAATCTTTATTGTGTCTAATATACTTTTTATCCCATTCATTAAATAGTTTATTTCTGCACTTATTTTTTTCATTGTGAGAAGTCCTACTTGGATCTTTTAAAATTTTCCTTTTTGTTATATCAAATTATCCTCTTCTTTTGTTATGTCATTTTTATCACTTTATTTTAAGCTTAATTATTTTAAAATTGCCTTTCATAACGCTCTATTAGTCTATGTTTTGGGGGCACTTATTTTTTTCATATTTTCTATTAATTGATTCTTCTTCATGGTTATTGGTTTCCATGCATGTTTTTAGTTTTCTTTAATTGTGAGCAGGAATGGGCTATTCTATGTGCGTTCTATATGTCTTAAGTTGTAAAAGTGCTTCATACTATATCAACTGACACTTAGGTTTTTAGTAGCTCTAGATTCTTTTTTATATAATTGTATAGTTTATGGATTTCATGTTATGCAGGAATTTTTAATTTTTTCTGCAATTTATTTTCTTTGTGTGAATAAATATTGTTTTTGTTTGGTTTTGGTTTACACATTTTTTTGTCCTCTACTCAAAATCCGTTATAAAGGTTAAGGTTTCTTGCTGCCTCTGAAGGTTACTGGGTAGGATTTATTTTGTTCCATCTGTTAGAGGGTAAAAATCTCTAATGTTCCTGACTCTGGCTGCCATGCCTAATGTGTAAACATCTCCTAGTCCATAATCCTCTGAGCTAAATCTGATCTGAATCTACTTTGGGATAACAAAGCATCAGATTTTCCTTACCATTCTTATTTTAATTTATTTCTGAGTTTTTAGAATTTATTTTTCTTTACAACTTTATCAATTAATTTAAAAATATGTTCTATATATTTCATCCAGAATTTCTAAAGCTTAGAAAGGTATAGAAGCTCATTCTCTTCAGCTCTATCCATTGACCGCCACAAGTCTGTTTTATGTTTTTTCCTTGAAAATATTATTGATTTTAGTATATTTTTAACTGACCACTGTTTTCTAATTGTCTGAAATGTTATGAATTGTTTCTCTTGATTTTCCAAAATATAATAATCTTATAATAATAATAATAACAAAGATAGACAATAAAAGCTTCTATTACTAATGATGATAATTTATTTTCCTTTGTTATAGTAATACTTCCCATTTCTTATTTTATCATATTGGTTTCGATTCAAAGAGAAATGTTAAAAATCATGATTACAGCACACATCCTTGAATCTTCCTTGGTTTTAGAAAGAATTTCATTATTTTGTCATTAATCCATAATGATGGATCTTTGCTTGAGATAGTTTTTTTTTTATTAAATTAAAAATGCCTTTCATCATGTATTTCTTTAAGAACATTTTTCCCTTATTAGATATTCCTATTTCTTTAAATCCATTTTTCACAAGGATAGCTGTAAATCTATAATGTTCTTTACTTTTTAGCTATTATTATGTTGACATATATTAATATATATTCCATTAACAATCAGTGTATTTGTAGAATAAATTCTACTTGGTCAAAGCATATTCATTATTTAATAACTAGTATGATCAGTTTACTAGTATTTAAATTGACATTTAACATCTTTATTATTGATCATACATGTTTGTGTGTGTTTAGGATAGATGAGTTTTAATAGCAGGTGTGTCACAGCTTAAACACACACACAGACACACACTCACACACACTGGAAATGTTGAACTAATTTAGAGAACATATGCCCAGTATCAATGAAATTATATATTTGCAAGTAACAGAAACTAACTTTTTAAGTATCTAAATATTTTACCATTTAAGTGTAGTTAATAAAAACCATTGGGCAGTTCAGTAATCTCAGGGAGAATTAGAGAAATAGGGTTTTAATTGAAAAGCTAGGAACAGTTTTCAAAATCATACAGTAGATGTTTCAGTTACTAGATCTCTGCTACAAACTGCAAACACTGGGTCCTTCTATCTTTCACTACCACCTTCACTTGCAGCACTAAACAAAGGATTTTGACCATAGCCCTTTTTTTCTCTGGAGTCTCCATATCTCTCTGAAATGGCCACCAGAGGGCCTTTCTCCTATGCCCAGGAACAACTTCCAGTAGACAACTTTCAATTCTAGTCTGGTGGGAAGATCTGACTGGTGCAGCCTATTTTAAGTGTCTGAGTCCTTGAATTAAGAAAAGATTGGGGGCGGGGGTTCCCTGGTGGCGCAGTGGTTGAGAGTCTGCCTGCCGATGCGGGGCACACAGGTTCGTGCCCCGGTCTGGGAAGATCCCACATGCCGCAGAGCGGCTGGGCCCATGAGCCATGGCCGCTGAGCCTGTGCGTCCGGAGCCTGTGCTCCGCAACGGGAGAGGCCACAACAGTGAGAGGCCCACATATCGCCAAAAAGAAAAAAAAAGAAAAAAGAAAGGTTGGGAAAATGTTTCTGACTTTTTCTTTACGTTAGTGAAATGTGTGTTTATCTTTCTCTAAGATACATAATTTACAAAAGGACTCAGTTACTAAGAGACCAAGAGAAAGGACACCTTCCTTAGTTATTTTAAAGAAATTACCTATAAAATTTATTTGGACCAGTGTAATGATTATCGTACGTATGTAACTTTACCATTCTTCTGATGAAAGAGACCACTTCCTCCTAAGTAAACAACAGTTACCAGCAAGATCATAGAAGTCATATTCCTAGACTCAGGCACTGGTTTTGGGATGGGCATGTTACCCAATGTTGTTGTATCAGGTTCTGGCAATTATCCAAAAGTTGTGCTTGGAAAGATGCACTGATGCTCTGAAGAAATGGGCGTATGGAAAAGCCATGGTTCCAGGCCATAGAAACAAGAAGGAAAAAATGTAGCTGATGACACCCAAATAAAAAGAAGAGGCAAGAAGCAGAAAGAGAGTCACAGAGCCCCAAGGCCATGGTTATACTCATAGTCCCGTACAGCTTTATGGGTTCCAATTATGTGAGGCAAACAAATCTGTGTTGTTGTCAGACTTTTTTTTCAGTTTGGCACACTGTTGGACACATGATTAAATTCTTTACCATTGTCTCCCAGGATTATTGTTCAACAGCTTTTCAGTCTTCTTGAATTAGTTTTGAAAATATATATAATATGTTTCATATCATCAAACTTTCAAATGTATTGTTACTGAGTTTTAAATAAATGCTACAGTTTAAAAGTAGATCAATTTTCAATTAATTTTTCTAAGTGGTATGTGTTAAGGCTTAAATTTTTTTTTTTGCTTCATATTTTTCTGAATAGACATATTCAATTATTAAATAATCATTTTTTGTAAAGCCTATCCTTTCCTCCAATGTATTGTGTTGCCCCTACATTGAAAATACGTGGACCATATAAGTTTATTTCAAGGTTTTCTATTCCATTTCATTGATCTATATATCTATCCTTATCTCCATACTGCAATGCCCTGATTACTTCAGAATTATGGTAAGCCTTGAAATCTATAACTATTTTATTTATTTCTAACAATCAATTCTTGGCTAATATATAATTTTTTTTCAGTTTATTGAAAAATCTCCCCTCTATCATTATTTCTATATTTTATAGTTTTCTTGGACTTTTTTAAATTTCAAGCTTCTTAAGTTATATGAGTTTAATCTCTTTTTTTTACTTATTTTAAGTAATTGAAGCATTATATCTGTGAATTTTCTCATTCTATTTTTAAAACTTTTCCAGCAGTGTGATATACTGTCTTCTTATTTAGTTTTTCAAATAATAACAATATCTGGTTGTATTTTACTCTATATTTCATTGATTTATTTTAATGTCATAATATTTTAGTTGTCTTCTCAAATCTTGAGTTTTTAACTTTATTACATTTCACATTGCAGAATTAAATTTGGTATTATTTGGCACATATGGTTTTGAATGGTCCATTTTCATTAATATCTCTACATGGAACTTTATGTTTTTTTCCTGAAAATATTAGTTAAAAGCTATACATATATAAAAAATTAAATTGACCCACAGGAATAGTAACCTTTGCCCACCCCAAATATCAGAATGTGATTTATAATGATCAAAGGAAAACCAGCATTTTCAGCTTAGACAAATAGCATTAGGATTGTCTATAACATTCCATAAAACAGAAAGGTAAATGTTCACAAAAGTTTATCAATTTTAAACATAGAAGTATATCTGCAGATGTTAAAAATATCTGTCTTGTATATATCACATGGCTTGTGTAATTTCAAATGTGCCCAAGGACTCTAATATACAGTTATAATCAGTCAGAGAGAAGATATCTGAATTTTGATTTGTGGAAGAGATTTATGACCTATTTTCTGCTTTGTAAGGAGAACACATTGTCATGTAAAAGTACATTTTTCATCTGACTGATGAATATACATGCATGCCTACAGCAAGAAAAAAGTAATTAGAAAATATTCTAATTTTAATTGAAGAACAATATTGTTTACTTTGAACTAGAACCCCTTTCCCAAATTCTTATATCTTTTCTCCAGAAACTGTATTTATGTAACTTTAATAAAATTCAAGCAAATACACCTGTAGGACTGGTAGAAGCACACATGTAGATACAAAGCCTAGGCCTTTAATGAGAACAGCAAGACAAAGAATCATTACCTGTAAGATTTACTATAGACTAACCTCATATTCATTTTGGCTTCCTTGCTTTTACCCATACTCACAGTACTGGGTTTTGACTTGAATTTAAAAATCCATTTTTCACACCAATATTTTCCCTGTGTATGAGTAGCTCTTATTTTTCTATCTCAGAAATGTAAATGTGGGCATTCACTCTTCAAGTTCTCACATATGTGCTAGAATCTGGAGTTCTGCCTAGGCACTTTCGGCATTGTAACATCTAACCAATTCTTGAATCCATTTTTCAGTGTAAGAATTACTACTCGCCTATGCATAATGTTTTACATCATTTCTGCCAGGAGACTGACTTGATTGGAACTTGAGATAATTTTCTAGTGTGATGGAATTGTTCTAGATCTTGTTGTGAATACTTGCTACATGGGTATATTAATTCGTCAAGCTCATCAAACCTGTACTTAAGAAATGAACATTTTAGTTTATATCAATTAGACCCCAAACTATCAAAATAGTGGGAGGAGCAAAGTGAAAATCAACAAATATAGATTTGACTTTTGAGGAGGTTTCTTTTTGATGAGTGTAGATAACAAGTAATTGATGAGTTATATGAACTCCCAAGAGTTTTTTTTTTTTTTTTAAGATGGGAGAAATAACAGGCATTTGGTGTGCTGATAAAAATGACCAATGGAGAAATAAGAAATGAGGATGAAGGAAGACAGGCAAAAATGCAGTAACTGTGCTAATGGGTAAACAAGAGTGGATGGGATCCAGTGTACCTGGCATGTTTTGGCCTCAAATAGAGAAAGAGGTCATATATCTGTGATAATGAGAGAGAAAGCACAGCTACAGAAGAGTAACTTGTGTTGATTGCAATTTACAAAAATTACTTTCTGATTGCTTCTATTTTATTCAGATAGAGAAGCAGGTATTAGAGTTTTGAGGACAAAGAAAAAAAGACAAACTGAAGATGTATTTACAAGGTAAAACTGGCTGGATTTAGTACTGGGTGAGAAAAAATTCAATGGTGAGCCTAATTTAGTATTTTTGATGGATTCTGAGTTTTACCTCTTTGTTGATGATAATACAGAAGTTAGATAATAAACTCCCAGAATAGTAGTGACTTTCTTAGAATTGTTTCTCTGCGTAGTCATTCTAACTATATCAAGATCACTGGAAGAATATTTTTCATGGAATTCTTTCCAGTTCTTGTGAAATAGAAATAAGATCTTGGAATGGTTTTATAGTAAGAACTTGGGTTTTAATATAAGCAAATTTTATGGCTCTGTGAAAGTTACTGGGCAAAATATTTTAAAATTTCTAATATAGGGAAAAAATTGATGAGTTCTAGTAGTTTTCTAGTAGCATCTTTAGGATTTTCTATGTATAGTATCATGTCATCTGTAAACAGTGACAGTGACAGTTTTACTTCTTCTTTTCCAATTTGGATTCCTTTTATTTCTTTTTCTTCTTTGACAGTATAAAACTCCTAGAGGAAAACATAGGCAGAACACGATTTGACATAAATTGCAGCAATATCTTTTTGGATCCACCTCCTAGAGTAATGAAAATTAAAAAAAAAATAAACAAATGGGACCAAATTAAACTTAAAAACTTTTGCAGAGCAAAGGAAACCATAAACAAAACAAAAAGACAACCTACAGAATGGGAGAAAGTATTTGCAAGTGATATGACTAACAAGGGATTATCACCAAAATATACAAACAGCTCATGCAGCTGAATATCAAAACAATAATAATAATAAAATTAAAAAATAGGCAGAAGATCTAAATAGATGTGTCTCCAAAGAACACATACAGATGGCCAAAAAGCACATGAAAAGATGATCCACATCACTAAATATTAGAGAAAGGCAAATCAAAACTACAATGAGGTATCACATCACACTGGTCAGAATGGCCTTCATGAAAAAGTCTACAAATGATAAATACTGGAGAGGGTGTGGAGAAAATGAAACCCTCCTACACTGTTGGTGGTAATGTAAATTGATGCAACCACTAAGGAGAACAGTATGGAGGTTCCTTAAAAAACTACAAACAGAGCTACCATATGACCCCGCAATCCCACTACTGGGCATACATTCAGAGAAAACCATAATTTAACAAGACACATGCACCCTAGTGTTCACTGCAGCATTGTTTACAATGGCTAAGACATGGAAGCACACTAAATGTCCATCAATGAATGGATAAAGAAGATGTGGTACATATATACAATGGGATATTACTCAGCCATAAAAAGAGAATAAAATAATGCCATTTGTGGCAACATGGATGGACCTAGAGATTATCACACTAAGTGAAGTTAGACAAAGACATATATCATGTGATGCCACTTGTATGTGGAATCTAAAAAAAAAATGATATAAATGAACTTATTTACAAAACCAGAAGCAGACTTCCAGAATTAGAAAAAAAGCTTGTGGAGACCAAAGGGCAAAGTTGGGGATGGGAGATAAATTAGGAGTTTGGGATTAACATATACACACTACTATATATAAAATAGGTAATCAACAAGGACCTACTGTATAGCACAAGGAACTCTACTCAATATTCTGTAATAACCTAAATGGGAAAAGAATATAGTTATTCATATATATATATATATATATATATATATATATATATATAGGAATAACTTTGCTGTACACCTGAAACTAACACAACATTGTAAATCAACTATACTTCAATATAAAATAAAAATTAAAAAAAAAAAGGATTGCTTCTCACTGGGGAAGGTTTACTCATCCTAAACCTAACTGAGATGTTGTTTTTTCTTTCCAGGTTTCCTTTCTGTCACTCTTACTCCACCCACAAATATAATCTTCATCATCAGTATACCACTACTACTTGAGGAAATATCTCTACCACAACATTTATTACACTATAGTATAGTTCTTTCTTCACATTCTGTATTGCTAAGAAGTATATGACACGTGAACATTTCTGGTTCATTTTTGTGACCAGAGTATCTAGAGCAGGGACATGGAACCCAAAGAAGCACTAAAAGTGTACTTCAATAAACTGCATCCTCTATACTCTGCTAATAATAAACTCCATTTTAGAATGGCTAATGGACATAAATTATCTTCTTTAAAACATAATGGTGGCAGACAGCAGAAGCAAGAAGAAAAACAATCCTGCAGCCTGTGGAACAAAAACCACAGAATTCACAGAAAGATAGACAAGATGAAAAGGCAGAGAGCTATGTACCAGATGAGGAACAAGATAAAACCCCAGAAAAACAACTAAATGAAGTGGAGATAGGCAACCTTCCAGAAAAAGAATTCAGAATAATGATAGTGAAGATGATCCAGGACCTCAGAAAAAGAATGGAGGCGAAGATCAAGAAGATGCAAGAAATGTATAACAAAGACCTAGAAGAATTAAAGAACAAACAGAGATGAACAATACAATAATTGAAATGGAAACTATACTAGAAGGAATCAATAGCAGAATAACTGAGGCAGAAGAATGGATAAGTGACCTGGAAGACAGAATGGTAGAATTCACTGCCACAGAACAGAATAAAGAAAAAAGAATGAAAAGAAATGAAAACAGCCTAAGAGACTTCTGGGACAACATTAAATACAACAACATTCGCATTATAGGGGTCCCATAAGGAGAAGAGATAAAGGACCAGAGAAAATATTTGAAGAGATTATAGTCAAAAACTTCCTTAACATAGCAAAGGAAATGGCCACCCAAGTCCAGGAAGCACAGAGAGTCCCATACAGGATAAACCCAAGGAGAAACACGACAAGACACATAGTAATCAAATTGGCAAAAATTAAAGACAAAGAAAAATTATTGAAAGCAGCAAGGGAAAAATGACAAATAACATACAAGGGAACTCCCATAAGGTTAACAGCTGATTTCTCAGCAGAAACTCTACAAGCCAGAAGGGAGTGGCATGATATACTTAAAATGATGAAAGAGAAGAACCTACAAGCAAAATTACTCTACCCAGCAAGGATGTCATTCAGATTCGATGGAGAAATCAAAAGCTTTACAGACAAGCAAAAGCTAAGAGAATTCATCACCACCAAACCAGCTCTACAACAAATGCGAAAGGAACTTTTCTAAGTGGGAAACAAAAGAGAAGTAAAGGGCCTACAAAAAAAACCCCAAAACAATTAAGAAAATGGTAATGGAAACATATATATTTAAAATTACTGCAAAATAAAAAGTTTACTTTAAAAAATCAAAAAAAAAATCTGTATGGATAATTACCCTAAACATGAATGGATTAAATGCTCCAACCAAAAGACACAGGATTGCTTAATGGATACAAAAACAAGACCCATATATATGCTGTCTACAACAGACCCAGTTCAGACCTAGGTACACATTCAGACTGAAAGTGAGGGGATGGAAAAAGATATTCCATGCAAATGGAAATCAAAAGAAAGCTGGAGTAGCAATACTCATATAAGATAAAATAGACTTTAAAATAAAGAATGTTACAAAAGACAAGAAAGGACACTACATAATGATCAAGCGATCAATCTAGGAAGAAAATATAACAATTATAAATATATATACACCCAACATAGGAGCACCTCAATACATAGGGTAACTGCTAAGAGCTGTAAAAGAGGAAACTGACATAACACAATAATAGTGGGGAACTTTAACACCTCCTTACCCCAATGGACAGATCATCCAAAATGAAAATAATTAAGGAAACAGAAGCTTTACATGACAAAATAGACCAGATAGATTTAATTGATATTTATAGGACATTCCATCCAAAAACAGCAGATTACACTTTCTTCTCAAGTGTGCATGGAACATTCTCCAGGATAGATCACATCTTGGGTCACAAATCAAGCCTCAGTAAATTTATGAAAATTGAAATCATATCAAGCAACTTTTCTGACCACAACACTACGAGAATAGAAATGAATTACAGGGAAAAAAAGTGTAAAAAACACAAACACATGTAGGCTAAACGATATGTTACTAAATAACCAAGAGATCACTGAAGAAATCAAAGAGAAAATCAAAAAAATACCTAGAGAAAAATGACAATGAAAACACGATGATCCAAAACCTATGGGATGCAGCAAAAGCAGTTCTAAGAGGGAAGTTTATAGCTATACAAGTCTATCTCAAGAAACAAGAAAAATCTCATATAAACAATCTAACCTTACACCTAAAGGAACTAGAGAAAGAAGAACAAACAAAACCCAAATTTAGCAGAAGGAAAAAAATCATAAAGATCCGAGCAGAAATAAATGAAATACAAACAAAGAAAACAATAGCAAAGATCAAAAAACCTAAAAGCTGGTTCTTTGAGAAGATAAACAAAATTGATAAAGCATTAGCCAGACTCATCAAGAGAATGAAGGAGAGGACTCAAATCAATAAAATTAGAAATGAAAAAGGAGAAGTTACAATAGAAACCACAGAAATACAAAACATCCTAAGAGACTGCTGCAAGCAACTCTATGTCAATTAAATGAAAATGGACAACCTGGAAGAATTGGACAAATTCTTAGAAAGGTATAACCTTCCAAGACTGAACCAGGAAGAAACAGAAAATATGAACAGACCAATCATAAGTAATGAAATTGAAACTGTGATTGAAAATCTTTCAACAAACAAAAGTCCAGGACCAGATGGCTTCACAGGTGACTTCTATCAAACATTTAGAGAAGAACTAACACACATTCTTCTCAAACTCTTCCAAAAAATTGTAGTGGAAGGAACACTCTCAAACTCATTCTATGAGGCCACCATCACCTTGATACCAAAACCCGACAAAGACACTACAAAAAAAGAAAATTAGAGACCAATATCACTGATGAATATAGATGCAAAATCCTCAAAAAGATACTAGCAAACAGAATCCAACAACAAATTTAACGGATCATATACCATGATCAAGTGGGATTTATCCCCAGGATGCAAGGATTCTTCAATATACACAAATCAATCAATGTGATACACCACATTAACAAATTGAAGAATAAAAACCATATGATCATCTCAATAAATGCAGAAAAAGATTTTGACAAAATTCAACACATATTTATGATAAAAACTCTCCAGAAAGTGGGCATAGAGGGAACCTACCTCAACATAATAAAGGTCGTATATGACAAACCCACAGCAAACATCATTCTCAATGGTGACAAACTGAAAACATTTCCACTAAGGTCAGGAACAAGACAAGGATGTCCACTCTCGCCACTATTATTCAACATAGTTTTGGACGTCCTAGCCACAGCAATCAGAGAAGAAAAAGAAATAAAAGGAATCCAAATTGGATAAGACGAAATAAAACTGTCACTGTTTGCAGATGACATGATACTATACATAGAGAATCCTAAAAATGTTACCACAAAAGTACTAGAGTTAATCAGTGAATTTGGTAAAGTTCCAGGATACAAAATTAATGCACAGAAATCTCTTCCATTCCTATACACTAATGATGAAAAATCTGAAAGAGAAATTAAAGAAACACTCCCATTTACCATTGCAACAAAAAGAATAAAACACCTAGGAATAAAGTTACCTAGGAAGACAAAAGACCTGTATGCAGAAAACTATAAGGCACTGATGAAAGAAATTAAAGATGATACCAACAGATGGAGAGATATACCATGTTCTTGGATTGGAAGAATCAATCTTGTGAAAATGACTATACTACCCAAAGCAATCTACAGATTCAATCCAATCCCTATCAAATTACCAGTGGCAGTTTTTATGGAACTTGAACAAAATATATTAAAATTTGTATTGAGAAACAAAAGATCCCAAAGAGCCAAATTAGTCCTGATGGAAAAAAATGAAGCTACAGGAATTAGACTCCCTGAATTCAGACTATACTACAAAGCTACAGTAACCAAGAAAATATGGTACTGGCACAAAAACGGAAACATAGATCAATGGAACAAGATAGAAAGCCCAGAGATAAACCCATGCACCTATGGTCAACTTATCTATGACAAAGGAGGCAAGGACATACAATGGGGAAAAGACAGTCTCTTCAATAAGTTGTGCTGGGAAAACTGGATAGCTACATGTAAAAGAATGAAATTAGAATACTCCCTAACACCATACACATAAATAAACTCAAAATGGATTCAAGACCTAAATGTAAGGCCAGACACTCTAAAACTCATAGTGGAAAACATAGGAAGAACACTCTGACATAAATCACAGCAAGATCTTTTTTGATTCACCTCCTAGAGTAATGGAAATAAAAACAAAAATAAACAAATGGAACCCAATTAAACTTCAAATCTTTTGCACAGGAAAGGAAACCATAAACAAGACAAAAACACAACCCTCAGAATGGGAGAAAATATTTGCAAATGAATCAATGGACAAAGGATTAATCTCCAAAATATATAAACAGCTCATGAAACTCAATATTAAAAAAACAAACAACTCAATCCCAAAATGGCAGAAGACCTAAGTAGACATTTCTCCAAAGAAGATATACAGATGGCCATGAAGCACATGAAAAGCTGCTCAACATCACTAATTATTAGGGAAATGCAAATGAAAAGTACAATGAGTTATCACCTCACACCAGTTAGAATGGGCATCATCAGAAAATCTACAAACAACAAATGCTGGAGAGGGTGTGGAGAAAAGGGAACCCTCTTGCATTGTTGGTGGGAATGTAAATTGATACAGCCATTATGGAGAACAGTATGGAGGTTCCTTAAAAAACTAAAATTAGAATTACCATATGACCCAGCAATCCCACTACTGGGCATATACCCAGAGAAAACCAAAATTCAAAAGGACACATGCACCCTAATGTTCATTGCAGCACTATTTACAATAGCCAGGTCATGGAAGCAACCTAAATGCCCATCAACAGATGAATGGATAAAGAAGTGTGGTACATATATACAATGGAATATTACTCAGCCATAAAAAGGAACAAAATTGAGTCATTTGTTGAGATGTGGATGGATCTAGAGACTGTCATACAGAGTGAAGTAAGTCAGAAGGAGAAAAACAAATATCGTATGTTAACGCATATATGTGGAACTTAGAAAATGGTACAGATGAACTGGTTTGCAGGGGAGAAGTTGAGACACAGATGTAGAGAACAAACACATGGACACCAAGTGGGGAAAGCCAGGGGTGGGGTGGGGATGGTGGTGTGATGAATTGGTGATTGGGATTGACATGTATACACTGATGTGTATAAAATGGATGACTAATAAGAATATAAAAAAATAAATAAAATTAAATTTAAAAATTAAAAAAAAATGTACTTTCCTGTTCTTTCCCTTTGATTTGTAATAATTCATGAACAATTAACTTGGGCCTTTGTGTTTCTAGACCACGAAAAAAAAAATCTGTTTTTAATCTCTATACCAGCAGTCCCCAACATTTCTGGCACCAGAGACCAGTTTTGTGGAAGAAAATTTTTCCACGAACTGGACTGGGGGATGGTCAGGCAGTAATGTGAGCAATGGCGGGGGATGGGGAGCTGCAGATGAAGCTTCGCTAGCCACAGCTCCCCTCCTGCTGTGTGGCCTTGTTCCTAAAAGGTCACAGACCGGTACACGTACACAGCCCAGAGGTTGGGGACCCCTGCTCTATACTGTGTATGTGTGCGTGTGCGTGTGCGTGTGTGTGTGTGTATGTGCTCTCGCATGCACCCACACCAGCACAAATGCTTACCCATAGGCATCCAGAAGCAGAGGTCGGGGGAGATCCTTATACAGGTTGAAAGAGAAGAGAAAAAAAAGATGAGAGAGGAAAAAGGGAAGGAGAGAAGGGAAAGAGGAGATAAAAAAATATATATACATATATATATTTTTTTATTGGCACACCAGAAACTAAAAACCTTGTTAGGTGATAGGTACCATTTGATAGATACCATGTAAATTTTTAATTTTCCTATAGAAGATATATACTGTGACATACTGTTTGACTTTTAAAATGAATCCTCCCAAATGGGTCTTTAAAATATTTTCATTGAGAGTAATTATATACATATGAATAAAAGTATAAACAATGACATTAACTTTTAAATACATAAAGGAAAATATTGCTTACTCTAATTTTCATACTATGTTCTCTATGCCAGGTTTTATAACAATTTTGTTTAAATACATTTATTAAGCATTTATTTCTATTTGATTATTTTTATAGACATGATATTGAATTAATAAAAACAGAAAGGGTTATGAGTGCAATTTGAAAGTAACATTAAAATATATTTCTTGTCAACAGCTTTAAATTTTTTCTTTCCAGTCTATTATAATGTTAATTAAATTTTACCTTAAACTAGAGAAATTGGTATATGTGTCAGCACCAAATTTAAAATGCTGTTTAGTACTCGTTAAATCAACATGGCTGGATTATAAAAATTTTGTAATAAAGATTCATTTTAACATATGCAATATTGAGTAGTATATTATACTCATTCAGTTATGATGTTATATGATATAAATTACAATTACAATCCAGACATTTTTATTACTTGGATTGATCTTAGTTAATTCAATCAAATATTTCTATGATCTGTATTCACATTGAAATACTATAGATATACAGAATTTTTTACAATTCATAATAAGAATCAGAGGGGTTTTTTTCAGTAAGAAACCAATTCAGCACCTGAGATATGTAAATACAAAATAAATACAACAATTTTAATTTAACTTTGCACTAGGCTATATATTATGCTTCTTGACTTTGCCCAAAGCCATGCACATTTGGTCACGCCAATATTTAAGTAGCAGTTTACAGAAGGAATTCAGAAAATACTACTGGCAGTATGGTTGTTTTCTACAAACAAAAAATGAAGTGTGAATTTGTAAAGAATTGTGTCTTCCAAAGCGAAAGTAAAACTGTAAATAATGCAAATTGGCAGGATTATAGAATATAATGATTCCAAAGAATATTCTGAGTTATAATTGGAAATCATATTGAAGGAAACAGGTTACTCTATTTTATGTGCTGCTAAGTGTTGAATATGTAGCTTGCTAAGGAATTAGCTATACCAGAGAAAGTGAAAAATGTACTGCAATATTGTACTCATTTAAAAACCATTATTAGACCACAAAGTCCATGATGCAGCAGTTGAGGAATAACATTTTCTGATGTTTTAAAATTCTTAACAAAATGTAAAATGTCTCTAAGACCATGGATTATTTGACTTTCTGGTTGTCCTGGATTTATGAACATATTTGGTAAGTTTGGATATGGGAATATTCAAATAGAACTCATAACTTTAATATTCTAGCAAGCTATAGAATAAATAGCAACTAAAAGAAACAAACAAATGGAAGTCTTTAGTTGTTTAGGAAACAACAGAAATAGTTAAGGGGTGGGGGAATATTTCTCTTAAGAGGCTTGAAGTATCTATATAAGGTTTCCTAAACTAGATGTACTCATTAAAAAAAAAAAAAAAAAAAAAAGGAGACTACTCTTTACTTCCATAAATTTTGCTGCACTTGGTTGGAAACATTCTAAATTTACAATGGTTTTCACTGTTCCATTATGACTGAGGACAGCAAAATATCATTTCCAAAGCAAAATATAAGCATTCATGATATATGAAGAAATGAGAATGAGTGGCCTTAAACCTAATCAAGTTAAGAGTCTGTGGTGGGGGGGGAAGGATTACACCATGTTTTGAGAGAGAGGAAAAGGAGCAAAAGACATCAACTTTCAGACAGGACACCTAAAGAGTATATAAACTATCTCCAGGCAAGTCTCCCTCAGAGGGATTTCCAGATCTGTTGAGATTGAAGACTTGTTCTATTGAAGAGTTTCCAACATGAACCACCTTGGACTTTCAGCTAAGCTTTGGAATTCCTTTTTCTTTATGTGGCACCTCATTCAACAGAAATGGCTTTGCTCTGAAGAGTCTTCACTGGGTATAGATTACTCTAATGCTCTATGTCAAAAAGTCATGAAAGAAACTGAAACAAGTATGATGAAAACAATGAAAACTAAACACAATGCGCCATGAAGCAGAGAGGAACAGGGCTGCTATCTCTTGTATTTGGAAACTCAAAAATAAATGAAAAAATCATAGTTTACTTTGTTTTAGCCTTTATCTTTTTGACCACAGGCTCAGTTTCTTTGTTAAAATTTATTTGAGTAATACTTTGCAATATATAAAAGGTAGTAAAGTCAAATTTTCTCACCAGCACTTGCTGAATTGATTTCAGAATATACTGCTATAGACACAGAAAAGCCAAAAACCCAATTTCAATGTTGACCAAAATCAAGAGCATATAATCTCTACAAAATTGATTATTTTATGCTATAGGTAGAATGACTAATATTATTGAATAGCCTCAAGACTGGAAGAAAGGAAATTTTTGCAATATAATGATCCAGGAATTAGGTTATTCAATCTAACTGTATTTGAGATGGAGAAAAGCACTAATTTCAGGTGAAATACTCAACAGCTTAACAGAGAATATGCATTTTCCATTTTTTAAATGGTTTAAAAATGGTCAGTGTTATACAAATATAAGGTACTTTGAATACTTGGAATCATGCAAATTGCAATATTTAATTTTTGAAGTAAACTAAAAATCAAAACTGAAATATGCCTTCATATTGATTTTAATTTATCCTTTAAATGTTAAAGCAAAGATCCATTTTACCATAACTCTAATTAATAGTGTTTTTACAGAAATTGATTATTTAATTATTTCATACGATTAAGGAGCTTCAGAGATGTGATTTGTTTTAGGTTTGCTGTTTTTTGGATTACTTAAAAGTTAGCGTAATATAATATCCATCTAATTAAAAAACAAAACAATGTGTGCCTTTTACCCACTAGATACTGCCCTAAGTCCCTTGTTATGTGACTTTGTTTTTCCAAAAATCACTGGGGGGCCCGGAGAGTTGCTATCAATGTCCCAGACCTCAACCTGCTTCATCTTACTCTCTTAATCTATTATATCCTTGGAAATACTAGTAAAACTGGATACGGTGTAAAATCTCTAATTTATTGAGTCTGATTTGAGAATTCTTTGTGTGTGTTAACTACCATGAGCAATGTTTCTATGAGCATTCTGCTACATTCTTACCTATGTGCAAACAAAATATTCTGTAATATTAATATATATACTGTAGCAGAAGCTGCCAGTCCTTCCCCTTTATGCCTCTGCCTTCACCTTTATCCATGGGAATCTAATTGCCACCTGATGCATATCTTTGCCTTGGGACTTCTCTGGCTTTTGAAGCATGCTTTTCATACCTTTGCTGATGCATACCTTTGCCTGCGGACTTTTCTGGCTTTTGAAGCATGCTTTGCCTCTCAGTAGGTCAGAAATCTTGGGCAACTAATGGCTATGAGGAGCAGAACTCAATGACTGATGGAAGTTGGTGCATAAATATACCCTGTTGCTTCACCCTCACTTCACCACATGTGGGATAACTCTAGAGCCATGTGTTGCCTCACAGAATTTACTAGCATAACACTCCAATTGCCTGCAGTGGTAACTTGCTTTATAATCTAAGTTTTTAAATATGTTTTTAATTGAGGTAACATTAGTTTATAACATTATATAAGTTTAATGTGTACAACATTATATTTTGACTCTTGTGTATGCTACAGCATGCTCAACACCAAAAGTTTAGTTTCCATCCATCAACGTACAGTTGACCCCCTTTACCCATTTTGCCTTCCCTCCTACCTTCTTCATCTCTGGTAACCACTACTCTGTTCTCTATAACTATGTGTTCATTTTTGTTTGGTTTGGTTTGTTCATTTTTTACTGACTTTCTTCCCATCTCTGTCTCAGTTTCACACTCCTCTCAGAAGAATGGTGTCTCCTGAAATCTTTGACTGAGTCAGCTTCCAGAGAAAGTTAAACTAAGACATATCAAAGACTCTAATTTCAGTGATGTAGATCACACAGATGCCCCATTTCACAAACAAGAGCTAAATAGCTTCTGAAAATATTTGTATTAATTCACACTTCTATTATCAGTGTGTAGTGGTCTCATTGGTTCACATCCTCAAGCAAAATGCCTTAATTCTTTCAACCTGCTTTGTGAAAAATAATATCTCATTGTGGAATTAATTTGTTTTCTTGTATTATAAATGAGGATAACTATCTTCCCATGTATTTATATGCTAATCTTGTTTTCTCATCAGAACAAATGCCTGTTTCTGTCTTTTGCCTAGTTTATGCTTAGTTGCTTGTTTTATTCTTATGAATTGTTTCAAGTTCTTTATATAGTCAGTATACTAATTCTTCATTGTCTTATGTGTGTTATACATATTTTTCTTTTCAAAATTTCTCTGACATGTCTTTTTGATACAGTTTGATAAAATAAGTTCTTAATTTTAATATAGTCATCGTTCTTATGAATAGTTTTATAGCTAGCACTTTTTGCTTTAGTTTAAGAAATCCTTTTCTACCCTGAATTAATGAATATATTTTCCTAAATTCTCTAGTAGAAGTATTAAAGTTTAACCTTTCACATTTCAGTATTTACCCATTAAAACTGATTTCTCTGTATGGTGTGAGATATGGACCAAATTTCATTATTTTCTCATTAAATTATTTTTCTCGTACCATCTACAAATAATCCTTTCTTCATATTTTTTTTTCCTTTTATGAAAATGTTCTTCCTCCAGATCAGAGTCAGAAAACATTTTCTATAGAAAAAGAGATAGTAAATATTTTAGGTTTTCTAGGCCATCTATAAACTTTGTCACAATTCTTTTTTTATTTTTTCAACTTCTAAACAAACAAGTACAAAAAGGAAAATAATCTTCTTATCTTCCAGGCCATACAGAAGAATGCCACAGGCCCAGGTTGGCCTTCCTGCAGTAGTTTGCAGACCACCACTCTATATAGTCATATATCTTGCTCCCTCACCTTTCACCTCTTTCCCAATCTTTGGTCAGATGACATCATTTTAAAGGTTTTTTTCCTAAACAACCTATGTATATTTGCATTTCTTCTCTCCTTAAATACAGTCTACTGTTCCTCTCTCATATTTTTCACCATGGAACTTGTTACTTTTCAATATTATATCTATATCTAATTACATATTTTATCTGTCTTTTGTTTTGTTTTTCTTTGCTTATTTTTGCCCTTCTACCCCAACACACACATGAATATACACTAGTATGTAATCAAACAATGAGTGAATGATTATATTTTACATTTTTGAAAGTTTTATTTATTTTTAAATCCACTGGATCTTGTTTCTTAAAAGACCATTTTTCCTATTTATTTCTACTTCCTTATTCATTTATTGAATAATATATTTATGTTAATTTGCCTTTTACGACTCCTATATTTAAAATCTTAGGAAAAATGACTATCGTGGATATATTTTTTCCTGTTAATTCTCAGTCATGATGTCTTATTTCTTTGTGGTTGTCTGAGGGTGTATGAGTGTGTGTGTGTGTATAGGTGTGTGTGAGTGTGAGATCACACATGCATATGTGGGGTATTTTAACTGAGTGCTCATTTCTTCCAATCTTCATCAAACAGAGTTTTGTAAATTTGTATTAGAAAGTTCATTTGTGTGGAGAATTTGTGTTAGCATTTATCAAGCTACTAGGGCAATACTAACAGAAATTAAAATAAATTCTGACATGAAATTTTCCAGATAATACATATAATGTGATTTTGGACCACAAACCTATATATTGGAAGTTACAAATGATAAGGAGAAATTTATTTTTTATTGCATGCATAGTTACTTTGTGTTCTGCAAATGGTCTTTGCAATTTTCAAGTCATTGAGAGTATAAGTATGTTATTTATTGTCTTCATCTCACGGGGGCATTTTCCTTCTTGTGTTTGGTAATGTTCTATTATGTGCTCATATTTTACAAATTTTAATTCTGAGAAATCTTGAGAGACCTGAACTAGGGATTCTTCACTCCAGAAAACATTTACATTTGCTTTTGTTGAGCTCCAGATAGGTGCTACCAACTTTAAAATAATTCAAATTCTCAACATGATGTTTTTAGGCTATATGAATAATATAGCTCAGAATCATATTACAGTGTGAGCACAGGTTTAGTGTTTCAAATTCCCATTGTAAACAATTATTTTTATCATTCCACCTAGACATGCCATAGAAAGACAGGTACCCTCAGTGGTTTGCTTTGTTTAGACTTATAGTCCTGCTTATTTGTTTCCAGATTATTCTAAGGAAATGGCTGTTTTGCATGTTCCAGATTTATGTTTTTATGCCAAATTCAGCTTTCTCCCTTTAAATTGACCAAGGCCTCTTCTTTTGGCCACCACACAAATGTTAAATCCCAAGGCTATAATTTCCTAGGGTTGGCGACAGTGTCCTAGGAAACCCTCACACTATTTTTTAACCCCTCTGGTGTTACTATAACACTTTTTATTATCTTCTACACAAGGGATTTTCTTATTTTTCTTCTCAGCTCAACATATATTTTTTAATGTTATTGTAATTTATTGTTCACTTGGATGTATAAAAATGAAATGTAATTTCAGAAAATCTAGTCTGTCTTAGTATTAGAAGGGAAGTATTCCTTTGTTCATTTGCCAAACTTCCTGAGAGGATTCTTTAGCTTAATTATCGAGACATAATAATCTGTACTTCAGTTGCATTCATTCTTTTAGCTCATCTGTTTAAATTTTTATATCCTATGTTTAATTTCCAAGATTTTGTAGTTGTTTTTCTTTTATTATAGCATTCTTTCATTTTATGGCTTTAATATCCTCCCAAGTCATTCTAAGTTAATTATACTAAATTCAAGGTATTTTTGGTTTTGCTACTTTTATTATTATTACTATTATTATTAGCTTTATTTTTAGAGCATTTTATGTTCAAAATAGTATTGAGAAGAGGTACAGAGATTTCTAACCTATCTCCTCCCCCTTCACATGCACAGCCTCCTCTGTTATCAACATCCCCCACCAGAGTTGTAAATTTGTTACAACTGATGATTCTACGTTGACACATCACTATAACCCAAAGTCGATAATTTACATTAGACTTTACTCTTTGGTACATTCTATGGGTTTGAATGTATAATGACATGCACTCACCATTATAATATCATACAGAATATTGTCACTACCCTAAAAATCCTCTGTGCTCTACCTATTCACCCACCCTCCCCTTAATCCCCAACAACCACTGATCCTTTACTTTCTCTACAGTTTTGACTTTCCAGAATGTCACATAGTTAGAATCATATAGTATGTAGCCTTTGCAAATTGGCTTCTTTCCCTTAAGTAATATATATTTAAGTTTCTTCCATGTCTTTTAATGGCTTTGGTAGCTCATTTCTTTTTAGCACTCAGTAATATTACATTGTCTGGATGTACTACATTTTATTTATCCATTCACCTACTGAAAGACATCTTAGTTTCTTTCAAGTTTTGACAACTATATAATAAAGTTGCTTAAACTCCATGTGGAAATTTTTGTGTAGACATGAGTTTTCAGCTCCTCTGGGTAAATACCAAGGAGCTTGATTTCCAGATTGTATGTAAGAGAATGTTTAGCTTACTAGGAAACCGCCAAATTGTCTTCCAAAATGGCTGTACCATTTTGCATTCCTTTCAGCAATGAATGAGAGTTCCTGTTGCTCCACATCCTCACCAACATGTTTTCAGTGTTCCAGCTTTGGGGCATTCTGATGGGTGTGTCTAATGGTATCTCATTGTTATTTTAATGTGCATTTCCCTGACAATTTATTACCTGGAGCATCTTTTCATTGCTTACTTGCCAACTGCTTACTTGCCTTCTTTGGTCAAGTGCCTGTTCAGGTCTTTGGCTCATTTTCCAATTGTGTTCCTTGTTTTCTTTTGTTGAGTTATTTTTTTTTATTTTTTTTTGGTACACAGGCCTCTCACTGCCGTGGCCTCTCCTGTTATGGAACACAGGCTCCGGACGCGCAGGCTCAGCGGCCATGGCTCATGGGCCCAGCCACTCCACGGCACGTGGGATCCTCCCAGACCGGGGCACGAACCCATGTCCCCTGCATCGGCAGGCTGACTCTCAATCACTGTGCCACCAGGGAAGCCCTCTTTTGTTGAGTTTTAAGTGTTCATTGTATGTTTTAGATAATAATCCTTTATCAGGTATGTCTTTTGCAAATTGTTTCTCTCAATCTGTATCTTCTCATTCTCTTGACAGTTTCTTTTGCAAAGCAACAGTTTTTAATGAAGTTCAGCTTATCAATTATTTGTTTCATTCATTATGCCTTTGATGTTGTCTAAAAAGTCATCACCAAACCCCAGGTCATCTAGATTTTCTCCTATGTTATCTTCTAGATACGGATTCATATGGAAATGTCTGGATTCATTTTTTTGCATGTGGATGTCCATATTTTCCAGCATCATTTGCTGAAAAAAATTATCTTTACTACATTGTATTGCTTTTGCTCCTTTGTCAAAGATCAGTTGACTATATTTAAAGGGGCCTATATCTGGCTTATTATGTTTTAAATTGTTAGATCATCTGTTGCCATCTTTAATGACCCATTTTCAGGATGTTGTTTACCTTCAAACACTTGGTGTATATTTATATCTCTTTAATTGAAAAATTCTGCTTAACAATCCATGACTGAACTCTCAAAAACAGTCTATGACTATGTTTCTGTGGTCTGTAAGATGTTTAGCCATTAGGGATATTGGGAGTGTATAGATGGCTAATCATCTACATATGAATATTCTAATCCTCCTTGAAGGATCATCAGTAGCTGGGACAGTGAACTCCTTCTCTGATCCTAGTACTTTTCCTTGGCCCAGGGATAACAGTATTAGTGGGAGAGAGAGGAGGAGGCTGTTTATATTGTTTTTCTGAATCCAGTTGCCTCATGAGTCATTCTAATTCCTGGATCCCCTCTGCCTCTCTCTTTGTTTGCATGTTTATTTGTTTGTTTTGTCAAGTTGATAGTTCCTCTGAAATTTTTCAATATTATATGGTTTCTATTTTTCAGGGATTTGACAAACTATTTGGTCAACAGATGAACTTTCTGCTTTTCAAATGCTTGTTCTATCATTTTCAGGGATTTGCAGACTGTACAAGGGTAGCTGTATGTTCTCCATCTTCCATCCTATTCTAAAATAGCTATTCTTATGAATATGTCTCTGACCTATTTTCATCTCATCTGTATTCTATACTGTATTGCAACACTGAACATTATACTCCACTGTGTTTCAAAGAAAATATAAAGAAAATGTAGTTTCTTTAACAGCTGTAAATAATAAGATTGTTTTCATGAGTTTACTGTCCATTGAGAAGTACATGGAATACATTTTTAAAAATGAAAAAAAAATAGAATGCTTTAAATTTAAATTTAAGTTAAATACAAGTATTTTGCAGGTTAAATATTCTCTTTTGGGTAAATTTTCCATGCTCCCCTTCCCACTCCCCCTTCTCTTCAGGTTACTAAAGATTTGGGTGTAAGTGTAAGAATTTCTGTAGCAGCAGTAGAGAAAGGAACACATAGTGTTTAAATTGTCTTATGGATATAAACATGCATCTTTCAGTCTCTGAACTAGTGACAGGTTCAGTGTTATATGTTATAACTGGCCTTTGCTAATGCTATGCTGGTAGCCACATCTGGAGACTATCATCCTCAACATTTACTTCTAGTTTAATTCCATGGATAATATGGTCTATTTGCTGTGACCGCTGCCCCTTTGCTGGCCCTTCTGCTCTCTGGTTTCCTACCTACTCCCTCACCTGGACATGTGACTCTCTGGATCCCTTGAATGCAACATGCATAAAGGGGAGAACCAGGAGATTACTTCAGGCTTATCCACAAACACTTCCTTTTATTACTGCTGTTTTTTTCACACCTAGGTTGGCATGTGGCCACTCTCCACAGCAGTCTATTCTCAGATCACTAGATAGATAGATATAGATTATTCCTGCTTAAAGTGTCTCCTCAACCTAAACATTGTGCTTTCCAACTATAGTATTTTACCCAAAGAGAAGAATACAGGACATATATTTAGATCTTCTTGTTTCCGCATACCTAATTCATTCTCAGAACACAATACATAGAACAAAAGGAGAGGATTTCCTCCATGCCTTGTAGGCAGTCCTTCCTCTTTATCAGATTCTGAATTGTTGCTACAGTTGGTTTTTAGTCACTAAATGGTTAAGTTGGTCCATTTTTGCTTTTATCATAGGCAAGTAGGGACTGAATGCTCTAAATAGAAATGTTAGCTTCCTGTTTCAAAATATAATTCCCATTAAATGAAGATTTATTGAAAAATTTGTTTAGTAACATCCCATTATATTCCAAAGTGCATATTTCCAAAGCACTACTAAAGAAAACAGAAGAAACAGGGTAAAATGTCATTATGTCCTTGAAAGAGTTACCAGGTTTATCAAATATAAAATATAGGATCTTTTCAAGTAGAAAAATAAAAATTTCTTTTCAATTTTTCCTCATGATTTTAAACTACATCATGCAAAAGTTTGAACTATTATTATTTTAAAATATAGTTTGATTCAAGGGGGAAAACAAAGAAGAAAGTCCTGGTTCTAATCTGACTCTGCTATTATCTAACCATATAAAATTTACCACTGTTCTTCTCTTTGATTCAGTTTCTTCACCTCTAATTAGAAGGGATTGTAATCAGGTGCTTTTAAAGTTCTTTTATATCTTTAAAATATTGATAGTATGATTCAGCTGAATACTATAAATTGCATAGCATTCTGCATATAGAGAAGTTTTGTGGAGTTATATATATATATATATATAAACAAAACAAAACAAACAAACAACAACAAAAAAAAGACTTTAAGACAAAGTTAAAGGAAAGCAAAAGGAATTCACCATCAACTTTTCCAGCCCTCCCTTCAATTCCCATCTGAATAGCACACTTCCTTTTCACTCATCCCTTTGGACAAACCCAAACTTTTGAACAACCTTGACCAGAGTTACTTATTATATCTTTCATTGGATGCTCTCATTTGCATTTTCTAAAATGGTCCCAAAAGAATGTGTCAAAGAGAATATTTAATATTACATTAAAATGCCTTATCAGGCACATTATGAAATTGATACTAATGGCACTTCTTCTCCATAGAGCTGGAACAGTTTTAATGGTCCAACACTTGTCACCATTTTGGCAAAGTCTAAAATACTTTCTAAAGGTCTTTTTTAAAACAAAATATGTTCTTAGAATTTTTTCCACTAGACTCTGCATTGTTTTTTTAATGTGTCATACTTTCTCTATTCTGTAAAATATTCATCATGCAAAAGTTATATAAACATAAAAAAATTATACAATTTCAAGTCTGGAAAAAAAGAGAATGACTTGTTAGAAAATTTGTATTAAGTGACAACACCTGAACTGATAAAAAATAAAAATAAAAAAGTCTGAGTCATATCACATAATATATCCTGAAAAGAACTGTTAAATTATAATGTCAACATGAAGTCCCTGTGCCATAATAAAATGTCTGCTTTGTAAAATCATTCCCTGGTGAATTGGGGACCTAATGTTTGGAAGTGAATGAAGAAAAAAAAGTATTTTGTAGCTTTAATTTGCCATCAACTATACTTGTATAAATTTGCTGGCACTTCAGAATATGACACATTAGGGCAGCACTTGTCCAGAGAATAAAATGCTCCAACAGTGCAAATTAGAGTTTTGGAAGCAGGTCTTCTCTTTCAATCCATTTGTGCATTATTTAGCACATTGGAGTGGCAGATTATTAAATAGTATCCCTGTGGCCTGAAAGAAAGAATATTCCTCCCAGATTTCATAGACTATTTTCTGTGACTAGAGGGATTACATGATAGGGCTTGGCTCATTTTAGTTACTTGTACTGAATAGATTAAGATATTATGAAATATCAAAGTATTGTAATTACTATCTATAAATTGTAAGCAATTATGTAAATGCTTTGCTCAGTAATTATTTTAAGGTTCTTTAAATTATTTATTATATGGTTAATTAGTATGGTAGGCCAAAAGTGAGTAACTAATCAGCTTTTTAAAAAGATGACCCAGGGATTCATGAAAAATCTGGATTCATATTGGATTATGATAGCATCATTCTGATTGAAAGTATTAAATCATTTCTCAATTTTATTTTAAATATGACACATGCAGGTCTTATTAAGATATATATTTCGAAGAAGGCACTGTTGAGTAAGTTGAAATAAAATTTCCAATTACATTATAATAAAAGATTGACTTCTTGACAATGTGCCCAGTGTCTAGTATTTTAGATAGAATTATTAAAGTCATATTTAATTGATTCACATGATACACCTTTACACTATATACTCATAATTTATAGAGTTTGTATACATCATTTGAGCAGACAAAAATCACATGAAATATTATTTAACGATAGAGCATATTGCTGAGTGGACAGAGAGTAAATTGAAAAGAGGAATCTTGTATAGAGAAGAAGGAAAAGCAATTAAGTTTTTAAGTGGAAATAAATACAGATTTTCTTTTTCTCTTTCTGAGAGAGAGAGAGAGAGAGAGAGAGAGAGAGAGAGAGAGAGAGAGAATATCTGCCTGTTATAATTTCCCCTAAGAAACCTAGTGATTCTTTTTCTAAGTTTAAATATCAGCAGATACCACATGGTATAATTGACAAACTTGGGTGCTCTAGATATAGTTTTGCTTTGAAGTTTATTTGAAATTCAGAGAGGAAATAAAGTGAAAATGAACTATATAAAGTAAATTAAAAAATGTGTCTACCACAAAAGATAATACTTCCTAAAATATTGTTTGAACTCAATCTTGCTGAGTTCTTTTTTTTTACTTTAACATGTTTTCTATTTGCTATTTTTGTTGTTGATACCAAATTTATTGCATTATGATACAAAAATGTGATTTGTTTGATAAGATATTGAAATGTGCTGAGACTTTTGAGGTCTACTAAGTAAACTTGGAAAGAACATTTAGTAATTATGATAAATCTATGTGTGGGGGGGGAGGGAGGCTAATTACACAAAATCATCATGAAGTTATTGAATATTAGAGATAGAAGTAGTTCAATATCCTTGTTTTGCAGATAAGATAACCAAGCCTGAAAGTGACTCAACTGAAGATTCATGAATTTTAGAGAGACTGATCTCCAAGTCACCTGAAGTCCAGTCTAGTGTTTTCAACACAGCTCTCTGAGTCATAAACTCTAATTGCAGGAATGTTTTCAGACTGCAGGAACTCACAAAAAAATCTTTAAAGAAAATTTTATCATGTAAGTACAGTATTACTTAATTGGATATTGATATTTATTTAGCACATTTTTTGGTTTGCATTACTTAAAAAATAAGTGATTCAACTAGTGGCTGATTTATTTTGCATAATGAAATTGCAAAAATAATTACACCAATAATATATTGGTATAATTGTTTGGTAATAGCCTATGATGCAATGTGTTATTTTTTGTATTATTTATTTCAAAGCATTTATCAAGCCTTGGGGGGATTTAGGAATACTGCAGTAGGTGCCTGAATCCACATATGCATATGCACTTAGTCAAATAAGGGATATTGGATGTATGGATATAGTAATGAGCCTCTGTATACAAAGTACAATTACTTTCATGAGTTATCATCAGGAGTAAGATTAAAACATATATGTGTATACATATACATGCATGCTCACACATGTAAATACATAAACATATATACATAGATAGTCTTGAAAAGTTTGAGAAATACTGGTATCTATTACTGCCATGCACCATGCTATAAGTGAGAATTTGCTGTTTTTTTAGTTTTAAAAGCATTGGGTTTTTTTTGCACTTTTTAATAGCCATTGTGTTCTGTATCTGTTGTTTTTACTCATGTATTTCTGGCTTGCATCCTAATTATTTGTAAATATATTATATTTTACTTTATTTTATTTTATTTATTATTTATTTATTTATTGTTTAACATTGTTATTGGAGTATAGTTGCTTTACAATGGTGTGTTAGTTTCTGCTGTATAACAAAGTGAATCAGCTATACGTATACATTTATCCCTATATCACCTCCGTCTTGCGTCTCCCTCCCACCCTCCCTATCCCACTCCTCTAGGAGGACTCAAAGCATGGAGCTGATCTCCCCGTGCTATGCAGCTGCTTCCTACTAGCTGTCTATTTTACATTTGGTAGTGTATATATATCCATGCCACTCTCTCACTTCATCCCAGATTACCCTTCCCCCTCCCCGTGTCCTCAAGTCCATTCTCTACATCTGCATCTTTATTCCTGTCCTGCCCCTAGGTTCTTCAGAAACGTATTTTTTTCTTAGATTCCATCTATAGGTTTTAGCATATGGTATTTAATTTTCTCTTTCTGACTTACTCCACTCTGTATGACAGTCTCTAGGTCCATCCACCTTACTACAAATGACTCAATTTCGCTTCTTTTTATGGCTGAGAAATATTCCATCGTATATGTGTGCCACATCTTCTTTATCCATTCATCTGTTGATTGACAGGTTGCTTCCGTGACCTGGCTATTGTAAACAGAGCTGCAATGAACACTGTGGTACATGAGTCTTTTTGAATTATGGTTTTCTCAGGGTATATGCCCAGTAGTGGGATTGCTGGGTCATATGGTACTTCTATTTTTAATTTTTAAAGAAACCTCCATACTGTTCTCCATAGTGGCTGTATCAACTTACATTCCCATCAATGGTGCAAGAGGGTCTTTTCTCCACACACTCTCCAGCATTTGTTGTTTGTAGATTTTCTGATGATGCCCATTCTGATTGGTGTGAGGTGATACCTCATTGTAGTTTTGATTTGTATTTCTCTAATGATTAGTGATGTTGAACATCCTTTCATGTGTTTGTTGGCAATCTGTATATCTTCTTTGGAGAAATGTCTATTTAGGTCTTCTGCCCATTTTTGAATTAGGTAGTTTGTTTTTTTGATATTGAGCTGCATGAACTGCTTGCAAATTTTGGAGATTAAACATTTGTCAGTTGCTTTGTTTGCAAATATTTTCTCCCACTCTGAGGGCTGTCTTTTCATATTGTTTAGGGTTTCCTTTGTTGTGCAAAAGCTTTGAAGTTTCATTAGGTCCCATTTGTTTATTTTTGATTTTATTTCCATATCTCTAGGAGGTGGGTCAAAAAGGATCTTGCTGTGACTTATCACATAGAGTGTTCTGCTTATGTTTTCCTCTAAGAGTTTTAGAGTGTCTGGCCTTACATTTAGGTCTTTAATCCATTTTGAGTTTATTTTTGTGTATGGTGTTAGAGAGTGTTCTAATTTCATTCTTTTACATGTAGCTCTCCAGTTTTCCCAGCACCACTTATAGAAGAGGCTGTCTTTTCCCCATTGTATATTCTTGCCTTCTTTATCAAAGATAAGGTGACCATACTTGTGTGGGTTTATCTCTGGGCTTTCTATCCTGTTGCATTGATCTATATGTCTGTTTTCGTGCCAGTATCATATTGCCTTGATTACTGTAGCTTTGTAGTATAGTCTGAAGTCTAGGAGCCTGATTCCTAGAGCTCCATTTTATTTTCTCAAGATTGCTTTGGCTATTCAGGGTCTTTTGTGTTACCATGTAAATTATGAAATTTTTTGTTCTAGTTCTGTAAAAAATGCCATTGGTAGTTTGATAGCGATTGCATTGTATCTGTAGATTGCTTTGGGTAGTAGAGTCATTTTCACAATGTTGATTCTTCCAATCCAAGAACATGATATATCTCTTCATCTGTTTGTATCATCTTTAATTTCTTTCATCAGTGTCTTATAGATTTTGGCATGCAAGTCTTTTATCTCCTTAGGTAGGTTTATTCCTAGGTATTTTATTCCTTTTGTTGCAGTGGTAAGTGGGAGTGTTTCCTTAATTTCTCTTTCAGATTTTTCATCATTAGTGTATAGGAATGCAAGAGATTTCTGTGCATTAATTTTGTATCTTGCTAATTTACCAAATTAATTGATTAGGTCTAGCAGTTTTCTGGTAGCATCTTTAGGATTCTCTGTGTATAGTATCATGTAATGTGCAAACAGTGACAGTCTTACTTCTTCTTTTCTGATTTGGATTCATTTTATTTCTGTTTCTTCTCTAACTGCTGTGGCTTAACTTTCCAAAATATGTTCAGTAATTGTGGTGAGAGTGGGCAACCTTGTCTTGTTCCTGATCTTAAAGGAAATGGTTTCAGTTTTTCACCATTGGGAACAAAGTTGGCTGTGGGTTTGTCATACATAGCCTTTATTATGTTGTGGTAAGTTCCCTCTATGCCTACTTTCTGGAGGGTTTTTATCATAAATGGGTGTTGAATTTTATCAAAAGCTTTTTCTGCATCTATTGAGATGATCATATGGTTTTTCTCCTGCAGTTTGTTAATATGGTTATTACACTCACTGATTTGCCTATACTGAAGAATCCTTGCATTCCTGGGATAAATCACACTTGATCACGGTGTATGATCCTTTTAATGTGCTGTTGGATTCTGTTTGTTAGTATTTTGTGGAGGATTTTTGCAGCCTCCCAGAATGAGTTTGGGAATGTTCCTCCCTTTACTATATTTTGGAAGAGTTTGAGAAGGATAGGTGTTAGCTCCTCTCTAAATGTTTTGTAGAATTCACCTGTGAAGCCATCGGGTCCTGGACTATTGTTTGTGGGAAGATTTTTAATCACAGTTTCAATTTCTTTAGTTGTGATTGGTCTGTTTATATTTTCTATATCTTCCTGGTTCAGTATCGGGAGGTTGTGCTTTTCTAAGAATTTGTCCAATTCTTCCAGATTGTCCATTTTATTGACATAGAGTTGCTTGTAGTAACCTCTCATGGTCCTTTGTATTTATGCAGTGTCACTTGTTACTTCTCCTTTTTCATTTCTAATTCTATTGACCTGAGTCTTCTCCTTTTTTTTCTTAATGAGTCTGGCTAATGTTTTACCAATTTTATTTATCTTCTCAAAGAATTCGCTTTTAGTTTTATTGATCTTTGCTATCTTTTCCTTCATTATTTTTTTTCATTTATTTCTGATCTGATCTTTATGATTTCTTTTCTTCTGCTAACTTTGGAGGTTTTTTTGTTCTTCTTTCTATAATTGCTTTATATGTAAGGTTAGGTTGCTTATTTGAGATGTTTCCTGAGGTAGGATTGTATTGCTATAAACTTCCCTCTTAGAACTGCTTTTGCTGCATTCCATAGGTTTTGGGTCATCGTGTTTTCATTGTTATTTGTTTCTAGGTATCTTTTGACTTCCTCTTTGGTGCCTTCAGTGATGTCTTGCTTATTTAGTACAGTACTGTTTAGCCTCCATGTGTTTGTATTTTTTACAGATTTTTTCCTGTATTTGATATCTAGTTTCATAGCATTGTGGTCAGAAAAGATACTTGATACAATTTCAATTTTCTTAAATTTACCAGGGCTTGATTTGTGACCCGTGATATGGTCTATCCTGGAGAATGGTCCATGAGCACTTGAGAAGAAACTGTATTCTGTTGTGTTTGGATGGAATGTCCTGTAAATATCAATTAAGTCCATCTTGTTTAATGTGTCATTTAAAGCTTGTATTTCCTTATTTATTTTCATTTTGGATGATCTGTCTATTATTGAAAGTAGGGTGTTAACGTCCCATACTATGATTGTGTTACTGTCTATTTCCCCTTTTATGGTTGTTAACATTTGTTTTATGTATTGACATGCTCCTATGTTGGGTGCATAAATATTTACAATTGTTATATCTTCTTCTTGGATTGATCCCTTATTCATTATGTATTGCCCTTCTTTCTCTTGTAATAGTCTTTATTTTAAAGTTTACTTTGTCTAATAAGAGAACTGCTACTCCAGCTTTCCTTTGATTTTCATTTGCTTGGATTATCTTTTTCCATTCCCTCGCTTTCAGTCTGTATGTGTCCCTAGGTCTGAAGTGGGTCTTTTGTAGAAAGCATATACAGTTCTTGTATTTGTACCCATTAAGTCTGTCTATGTCTTTTGGTTGGAGCATTTAATCCAGTTAATTTAAGGTAATTATCAATATGTATGTTCCTATTACAATTTTCTTAATTGTTTTGGGTTTATTATTGTAGGTCTTTTCCTTCTCTTGTGTTTCATGCCTAGAGAAGTTCCTTTGCCTAGAGAAATTCCTTTAGCACTTGCTGTAAAGCTGGTTTGGTGGTGCTGAATTCTCTTAACTTTTCCTTTGTTGTTAAGGTTTTAATTTCTCCATCAAATCTGAATGAGATCCTTGCTGGGTAAACTTGGTTGTAGATTTTTCCCTTTCATCACTTTAAATTTGTCCTGCCATACCCTTCTGGCTTGAAGATTTTTTCTGCTGAAAGATCAGCTATTAAACTTATGGGGATTCCCTTGTATGTTATTTGTCGCTTTTCCCTTGTTGCTTTTAATATTTCTCTTTGTATTTAATCTTTGATAGTTTGATTAATATTTGTCTTCACATATTTTTCCTTGGTTTTATCCTGTATGGGACTCTCTGCCCTTCCTGGATTTGACTATTTCCTTTCCCATATTAGGGAAGTTTTCAACTATAATCTTTTCAAATATTTTCACAGTCCCTTTCTTTTTCTCTTCTTTTCTGGAGCCCCTATAATTCAAATGTTGGTGCATTTAGTGTTGTCCCAGAGGTCTCTGATTTTGTCCTCAGTTCTTTCCATTCTTTGTTCTTTATTATGCTCTGAGGTAGTTATTTCCACAATTTTATCTTCCAGGTCACTTATCCGTTCTTCTACCTCAGTTATTCTGCTATTGATTCCTTCTACAGAATTTTTAATTTCATTTATTGTGTTGTTCTTCATTGTTTGTATGCTCTTTAGTTATTCTTGGTCCTCATTAAAACTTTCTTGTACTTTCTCCATTCTATTTCCAAGATTTTGGATCATTTTTACTATCATTACTCTGAATTCTGTTCAGGTAGCTGCCTATTCCTCTTTGTTTGCTTGGTCTGGTGGGTTTTTACCTTGTTCCTTCATCTGCTGTGTGTTTCTCTGTCTTCTCATTTTGCTCAGCTTACTGTGTTTGGGGTCTCCTTTTAGCAGGCTGCACGTTCATAGTTCCCATTGTTTTTGCTGTTTGCCCCCAGTGGGTAATGTTGGTTCAGTTGGTTGTGTAGGCTTCCTGGTGGAGGGGAGTGATGCCTGTGTTCTGGTGGATGAGGCTGGATCTTGTCTTTTTGGTGGGCAGAACTGTGTCCAGTGGTTTATTTTGGGGTGTTTGTGACCTTATTATGATTTTAGGTAGCCTCTTTGCTAATGGGTGGCATGGTGTTCCTGTCTTGCTAGTTGTTTGGCATGGGGTGTCCAGCACTAGAGCTTGCTGGTCGCTGAGTGGAGCAGTGTCTTATCATTGAGACAAAGATTTCTGGGATAGCTCTCACTGATTGAAATTATGTGGGGCTTGGAGGTCTCTGGTTGTCCAATGTCCTGAACTCAGCTATCCTACATCAGGGTCTCAGGCCTGATACCTGCCCGGAGCACCAAGAACTTGTCAGCCACACGGCTCAGAAGAAAAGGGAGAAGGGACGAGGGAAAGATGGCAGAAGAGTAAGACACAGAGATCATCTTCCTCCCCACAGATACACCAGAAATACTTCTACACGTGGAACAACTCCTACAGAACACCTACTGAATGCTGGCAGAAGACCTCAGACCTCCCAAAAGGCAAGAAAGTCGCCATGTACCTGGGTAGGGCAAAAGAAAAAAGAATAAACAGAGACAAAAGGATAGGGATGGGACTTGCACCAGTGGGAGGGAGCTGTGAAGGAGGCAAGGTTTCCACACATTAGGGAAGCCCCTTCATGGGCAGAGACTGCAGGTTGCGGAGGGGGAAAGCTTCGGAGCCGCGGAGGAGAGCACAGCAATAGGGGTGCGGAGGGCAAAGTGGAGAGATTCCTGCACAGAGGATTGGTGCCGACTGGCACTCACCAGCCTGAGAGGCTTGTCTGCTCACTTGCTGGGGTGGGCGGGGCTGAGAGGTGAGGCTCCGGCTTTGGTTTGGAGCACAGGGAGAGGACTCGGCTAGCCGGAAGGGAGTTCGGGGAAAAGTCTGGACCTGCTGAAGAGGCAAGAGACTTTTTCTTCCCTCTTTGTTTCCTGGTGAGCGAGGAGAGGGGATTAGCCCTGCTTAAAGGAGCTCCAGAGATGGCCGTGAGCCACGGCTAAAAGTGAGGACCCGAGACGGGCATGAAACGCTAAGGCTGCTGCTGCCACCACCAAGAAGCCTGTGTGTGAATACAGGTCACTATCCAAACCTCCCTTCTGGGGAGACTGTGCAGCCCGCCACTGTCAGGGTCCCGGGATCCAGGGACAACTTCCCCCAGAGAACGCATGTCACGCCTCAGGCTGGTGCAAAATCATGCCGGCCTCTGCTGCTGCAGGTTCACCCTGCACTCTATAGCCCTCTCTCCCCCTGGACTGAGTGAGCCAGAGTCCCCGAAGCAGCTGCTCCTTTAACCCCGTCCTGTCTGAGAAAAGAACAGACGCCCTCCGGTGACCTACACGCAGAGGCGGGGTCAAATCCAAAGCTGAGCCCCCGGGAGTTGTGAGAACAAAGAAGAGAAAGGGAAATCCCTCCCAGCAGCCTCAGAAGCAGTGGATTAAAGCTCCACAATCAACTTGATGTACTCTGCATCTGTGGAATACATGAATAGACAACGAATCATCCCAAATTGAGGAGGTGTACTTTGAGAGCAAGATTTGTGTTTTTTCCTCTTTTTGTGAGTGTGTATGTGTATGCTTCTCTGTGAGATTTTGTCTGTATAGCTTTGCTTCCACCATTTGTCCTAGGGTTCTATCGTTCTGTTTTTTGGATTTTTTTTCTTTTTTTAAAAAAATTTTTTTCTTAATAATTATTTTGTATTTTAATAACTTTATTTTATTTCATTTTATCTTCTTTCTTTCTTTCTGTCTTTCCTTCCCTCCCTCCTTGCTTCCTTCCTCCCTCCCTCCCTCCCTCCCTCCCTCCCTCCTTCCCTCGCTCCCTCCTTCCCTGCTTTCTTGCTTTCTTTCTTTCTTTCTTTCTTTCTTTCTTTCTTTCTTTTTTTCTTTCTTTCTACATTTTCTCCCTTTTATTTTGAGCCGTGTATATGAAAGGCTTTTGGTGCTGCAGCCAGGAGTCAGTGCTGTGCCTCTGAGGTGGGAGAGCCAACTTCAGGACACTGGTCAACAAGAGACTTCACAGGTCCACATAATATGAAACGGCAAAAATCTCCCAGACATCTCCATCTCAACACCAGCACCCAACTTCACTCAACGACCAGCAAGCTACAGTGCTGGACACCCTATGCCAAACAACTAGCAAGACAGGAACACAACCCCACCCATTAGCAGAGAGTCTGCCTAAAATCATAATAAGTCCACAGACACCCCAAAACACATCACCAGACATGGACATGCCCACCAGAAAGACAAGATCCAGCCTCATCCACCAGAACACAGGCACTAGTCCCCTCCACCAGGAAGTCTACACAACCCACTGAACCAACTTTAGCCACTGGGGACAGAAATCAAAAACAACGGGAAGTACAAATCTGCAGCCTGCACAATGGAGACCCCAAACACAGTAAGATTAAAAAAATGAAAAGACAGAAAAACACATAGCAGATGAAGGAGCAAGGTCAAAACCCACCATACTAACAAATGAAGAGGAAATAGGCAGTCTACCTGAAAAAGAATTCAGAATAATGATAGTAAAAATGATCCAATATCTTGGAAATAGAATAGACAAAATGCAAGAAACATTTAACAAGGACCTAGAAGAACTAAAGATTAAAAAAAATGATGAACAACTCAATAAATGAAATTAAAAATACTCTAGGTGGGATCAGTAGCGAATAACTGAGGCAGAAGAACGAATAAGTGACCTGGAAGATAAAATAGTGGAAATAACTACTGCAGAGAAGAATAAAGAAAAAAAGAATACAAAGAACTGAGGACAGTCTCAGAAACCTCTGGGACAATATTAAATGCACCAATATTTGAATTACAGCATTTACAGAAGAAGAGAAAAATTAAGGGACTGAGAAAATATTTGAAGAGATTATAGTTGAAAACTTCCCTAATATGGGAAAAGAAAAATTTAATCAAGTCCAGGAAGCACAGTGAGTCCCATACAGGAAAAATACAAGGAGAAATACGCCAAGACACATATTAATCAAACTGTCAAAAACTAAATACAAAGAAAACATATTAAAAGCAACAAAGGAAAAACAACAAATAACACACAAGGGAATCCCCATAAGGTTAACAGCTGAACTTTCAGCAGAAACTCTGCAAACCAGAAGGGACTGGCAGGACATATTTAAAGTGATGAAGGAGAAAAACATGCAACCAAGATTACTCTACCCAGGAAGGATCTCATTCAGATTAGATGGAGAAATTAAAAACTTTACAGACAAGCAAAAGCTGAGAGAATTCAGCACCACTAAACCAGCTTTACAACAAATGTTAAAGGAACTTCTCTAGGCAAAAAACACAAGAGAAGGAAAAGACCTACAATAACGAACACAAAACAATTAAGAAAATGGGAATAGGAACATACATATCGATAATTACCTTAAATGTAAATGGACTAAATGCTGCCAACAAAAGACACAGATTGGCTGAATGGATAGAAAAACAACACCCATATATATGCTGTCTACAAGAGACCCACTTTGGACCTAGAGACACATACAGATTGAAAATAAGGGGATGGAAAAATATATTGCATGCAAATGGAAATCAGAAGAAAGCTGGAGTAGCAATTCTCATATCAGACAAAATAGACTTTAAAACAAAGACTATTAGAAGAGACAAAGAAGGATACTACATAATGATCAAGGGATTGATCCAAGAAGAAGATATAATAATTGTAAATATTTATGCACCCAACCTAGGAGCACCTCAATACATAAGGCAAATACTAACAGCCATAAAAGGGGAAATCGACAGTAACACAATCATAGTAGGGGACTTTAACACCCCACTTTCACCAATGGACAGATCATCCAAAATGAAAATAAATAAGGAAACACTAGCTTTAAATGATACATTAAACAAGATGGACTTAATTGATATTTATAGGACACTCCATCCAAAAACAACAGATTACACATTTTTCTCAGATGCTCATGGAACATTCTCCAGGATAGATCATATATTGGGTCACAAATCAAGCCTAGGTAAATTTAAGAAAATTGAAACTGTATCAAGTATCTTTTACGACCACAACACTATGAGGCTAGATATCAATTAGAGGAAAAGATCTGCAAAAAATACAAACACATGGAGGCTAAACAATACACTACTTAATAACGTAGTGATCACTGAAGAAATCAAAGAGGAAATAAAAAAAATACCTAGCAAAATTGACAATGGAGACATGATGACCCAAAATCTATGGGATGCAGCAAAAGCAGTTCTAAGAGGGAGGTTTATAGCAATACAATCCTACCTTAAGAAAAAGTAAACATCTCGAACAAACAATGTAACCTTACACGTAAAGCAATTAGAGAAAGAAGAACAAAAGAATCCCAAAGTTAGCAGAAGGAAAGAAACCATAAAAATCAGATCAGAACTACATGAAAAAGAAATGAAGGAAACGATAGCAAAGATCAATAAAACTAAAAGCTGGTTGCTTGAAAAGATAAACAAAATTGATAAACCATTAGCCAGGCTCATCAAGAAAAAAAGACAGAAGACTCAAATCAATAGAATTAGAAATGAAAAAGGAGAAGTAAAAACTGACACTGCAGAAATATGAAAGATCATGAGAGATAACTACAAGCAACTCTATGCCAATAAAATGGATAACCTGGAATAAATGGACAAATTCTTAGAAATGCACAACCTGCCTAGATTGAATCAGGACGAAATAGTAAATATGAACAGGCCAATCACAAGCACTGAAATTGAAACTGTGATTAAAAATCTTCCAAAAAACAAAAGCCCAGGACCAGAAGTCTTCACAGGTGAGTTCTATCAAACATTTACAGAAGAGCAAACACCTATCATTCTCAAACTCTTCCAAAAAATAACAGAGGGAGGAACACTCCCAAACTCAGTCTACGAGGCCACCATCACCTTGATATAAAAAGCAGACAAGGATGTCACTAAGAAAGAAAACTACAGGCCAATATCACTGATGAACATAGATGCAAAAATCTTCAACAAAATACTAGCAAACAGAATCCAACAGCACATTAAAAGGATCATACACCATGATCAAGTGGGGTTTATTCCAGGAATGCAAGGATTCGTCAATATACGCAAATCAATCAACGTGATACACCATATTAACAAATTGAAGGAGAAAAACCATATGATCATCTCAATAGATGCAGAGAAAGCTTTCGACAAAATTCAACACCCATTTATGATAAAAACCCTGCAGAAAGTAGGCATAGAGGGAACTTTCCTCTACATAATAAAGGCCATATATGACAAACCCACAGCCAACATCATCTTCAATGGTGAAAAACTGAAAGCATTTTCACTAAGATCAGGAACAAGACAAGGTTGCCCACTCTCACCACTCTTATTCAACATAGTTTTGGAAGTTTTAGCCACAGCAATCAGAGAAGAGAAGGAAATAAAAAGAATCCAAATCGGAAAAGAAGAAGTAAAGCTGTCACCGCTTGCAGATGACATGATACTATACATAGAGAATCCTAAAGACGCTACCTGAAAACTACTAGAGCTAATCAATGAATTTGGTAAAGTAGCAGGATACAAAATTAATGCACAGAAATCTCTAGCATTCCTATACACTAATGATGAAAAATCTGAAAGTGAAATCAAGAAAACACTCCCATTTACCATTGCAACAAAAAGAATAAAATATCTAGGAATAAACCTACTTAAGGAGACAAAAGACCTGTATGCAGAAAATTATAAGACACTGATGAAAGAAATTAAAGATGATACAAATAGATGGAGAGATATACCATGTTCTTGGATTGGAAGAATCAACATTGTGAAAATGACTCTACTACCCAAAGCAATCGACAGATTCAATGCAATCCCTATCAAACTACCACTGGCATTTTTCACAGAACTAGAACAAAAAATTTCACAATTTGTATGGAAACACAAAAGACCCTGAATAGCTAAAGCAATCTTGAGAATGAAAAACGGAGCTGGAGGAATCAGGCTCCCTGACTTAAGACTATACTACAAAGCTACAGTAATCAAGACAGTATTGTACTGGCACAAAAACAGAAAGATAGAAAAATGGAACAGGATAGAAAGCCCAGAGATAAACCCATGCACATATGGTCACCTTATCATTGATAAAGGAGGCAGGAATGTACAGTGGAGAAAAGACAGCCTCTTCAATAAGTGGTGCTGGGAAAACTGGACAGGTACATGTAAAAGTATGAGATTAGATCACTCCCTAACACCATACATAAAAATAAGCTCAAAATGGATTAAAGGCCTAAATGTAAGGCCAGAAACTGTCAAACTCTTAGAGGAAAACATAGGCAGAACACTCTATGACATAAATCACAGCAAGATCCTTTTTGACCCACCTCCTAGAGAAATGGAAAAAAACCCCAAAAATAAACAAATGGGACCTAATGAAACTTCAAAGCTTTTGCACAGCAAAGGAAACCATAAACAAGACGAAAAGACAACCCTCAGAATGGGAGAAAATATTTGCAAATGAAGCAACTAACAAAGGATTAATCTCCAAAATTTATAAGCAGCTCATGCAGCTCAATAACAAAGAAACAAACAACCCAATCCAAAAATGGGCAGAAGACTTAAATAGACATTTCTCCAAAGAAGATATACAGACTGCCAACAAACACATGAAAGAATGCTCAACATCATTAATCATTAGAGAAATGTAAATCAAACTACGATGAGATATCGTCTCACGCCAGTCAGAATGGCCATCATCAAAATATCTACAAACAATAAATGCTGGAGAGGGTGTGGAGAAAAGGGAACACTCTTGCACTGCTGGTGGGAATGTGAATTGGTACAACCACTATGGAGAACAGTATGGAGGTTCCTTAAAAGCCTACAAATAGAAGTACCGTATGACCCAGCAATCCCACTACTGGGCATATACCCTGAGAAAACCATAATTCAAAATGAGTCATGTACCACAGTGTTCATTGCAGCTCTATTTACAATAGCCAGGAGATGGAAACAACCTAAGTGTCCATCATCGGATGAATGGATAAAGAAGATATGGCACATATATACAATGGAATATTACTCAGCCATAAAAAGAAATGAAATTGAGCTATTTGTAATGAGGTGGATGGACCCAGAGTCTGTCATACAGAGTGAAGTAAGTCAGAAAGAGAAAGACAAATACCATATGCTAACACATATATATGGAATTTAAGGAAAAAAAAAATGTCATGAAGAACCTAGGGGTAAGACAGGAATAAAGACACAGACCTACTAGAGAATGGACTTGAGCATATGCGGAGGGGGAAGGGTAAGCTGTGACAAAGCGAGAGAGTAGCATGGACATATATACACTACCAAATGTAAAATAGCTAGTGGGAAGCAGCCGCATAGCACAGGGAGATCAGCTAGGTGATTTTTGACCACCTAGAGGTGTGGGATAGGGAGGGTGGGAGGGAGGGAGACACAAGAGGAAAGAGATATGGGAACATATGTATATGTATAACTGATTCACTTTGTTATAAAGGAGTAACTAACACACCATTGTAAAGCAATTATACTCCAATAAAGATGTAAAAAGCAAAATACAAAAAACATAATAGAAAAGAATATGAAAAGGAATATATATACAAATAACTGATTTGCTTTGCTGTACAGCGGAAACTAACACAATATTGTAAATCAACTGTAGTTTAATAAAAAAACTAGCTCATTTGCCTACCAAAAAAAAAAGAAGAAAAAGTAGGAAAAGAAAAAGAAAGAAGGAAAAAAAAGATAAAATAAAATTTTTAAAATAAATTTTTTAATTAGTAAAATAAAAAAAATAAAAGTAAGTTTAAAAAAAAGGAATGAAGAAAGCAACCAGACCAATAAAAAAATCCACCAATGTTAACAAGTGCTAAAAACTGCACTAAATTAAAATAAATAATAATAACAGACAGAACCTTGGACAAATGGTAAAAGCAAACATATACTGACAAAATCACCCAAAGAAGGATACACGTACACACTCACTAAAAGAGATAAAGACAAATATATATATATATATATATATAAGAGAGAGAGAGAGGAAGAGAGCAATCAAATCAATAAACAAATCTGCCAGTGATAATAATCTCTAAAGACAGAACTACGGTAAACAGAAAACCAGAAACAAATTAGATGCAAAAAGCATTCCCCAAATCCAGAGTTTCTCCCAAAATCTACTGACTCAATTTTGGGGTGATTCATTGTCTTATCAGGTATTCCACACATGCAGAGTACATCAATTTGACTGTGGAGATTTAATCTGCTGCTACTGAGATTGCCTGGAGAAATTTCCCTTTCTCTTCTGTGTTCGCACAGCTCCTGGGGTTCAGCTTTGGATTTGGCCCCACCTCTGCATGTAGGTCACCCGCTGGTGTCTGTTCTTTGCCCAGACAGGAGGGGGTTAAAGGAGCACCTGATTAGGGGTCTCTGGCTCACTCAGGCTGGGGTGAGCTAGGGGTATGGAATGCAGGGCGAGCCTGCGGCGGCAGAGGCCAATGAGACGTTGCAACAGCCTGGCGCATGCGGTGTGTTCTCCCAGGGAAGTTGTCCTTGGATCAGAGGACCCTGGCAGTGGCAGGCTGCACAGGCTCCCATGGGGCGTGTGGATAGTGACCTGTGCTTGCACACAGGAATCTTGGTAGCTGCAACAGCAGCGTTAGCATTTCATGCCTGTCTCTGGTGTGTGCACTGATAGCCGTGGCTCGCGACCATCTCTGGGTTTCATTTAGGCGGCACTCTGAATCCCCTCTCCTTGCACACCCCAAAACAATGGTCTGTTGCCTCTTAGGCAGATCCAGACTTTTTCCCGGACTCCCTCCCAGCTAGCTGTGGCGCACTAGCCCCCTTCAGGCTTTGTTCACAAAACCAACCCCAGTCCTCTCCTTGGGATCTGACCACCGAAGACAGAGCTTCAGCTCCAAGCCCTCACCCACCCCAGTGGGTGAGCAGACAAGCCTCTCAGGCTGGTGAGTGCTGGTCAGCACTGATCCTCTGTGCGGGAATCTCTCCACTTTGCCTTTTGCACTCCTGTTGCTGCGCTCTCTTCCGTGGCTCCAAATCTTCCCCCCACCCCCCGGCCCCTGTCTCTGCCATTGAAGGAGCTTCCTAGCCTGTGGAAGATTTTCTTCCTTCACAGCTCCCTCCTTTTTTTTTTTTTTTTTGCGTTATGAGGGCCTCTCACTGTTGTGGCCTCTCCCATTGCGGAGCACAGGCTCCAGACGCGCAGGCTCAGCGGCCATGGCTCACGAGCCTAGCCGCTCCGTGGCATGTGGGATCTTCCCGGACCGGGGCATGAACCCGTGTCTCCTGCATCGGCAGGTGGACTCTCAACCACTGCGCCACCAGGGACTCTCAACCACTGTGCCACCAAGGAAGCCCTCATCCCTATTCTTTTGTCTCTGTTTTTTTCTTTTTTCCTTTGCCCTACCTAGGTACGTAGGGAGTTACTTGCCTTTTGGGAAGTCTGAGGTCTTCTGCCAGCTTTCAGTAGGTGTTCTGTAGGAGTTGTTCCACATGTAGATGTATTTCTGATGTATTTGTAGGGAGGAAGATGATCTACACATCTTACTCCTCCGCCATCTTGAAGGTCCCCATAGATAAAACTGTGCTGGGTTTTCACTTCACCTCCCACAGCTCCCAAGGAACCTGTGGTGCTCGATGGTCCTGCGCTTCTCCGAACAATAGGCTGATTCCCCGTTGCTCTTCTCCCCGACTTCTTCCATTCTGTGGATGGACCCTAAGAGATATCATAGAAACAAGTATTGAGAGTGCTTCCTCGAAGCTTCGGTTTTCGTAAAGTTGATAGCCAGGAATCAGTTTTGTTTTTAGTTTGATAAGGAGGTTTTAAGAGAAAAAACTACTGATAGAGCACTCGCAGAAAGACTTTGTTTTGAATGGTCCAATACTGGTTGCTCTGTAAATATATCTTAAAAGATAGTGGTTCTCAAAGAGTTTTGGATTGGGAAACAGAAGATGTGAATTTGAATAATGGATCTTCCAATTTGTGACCACAAGCAATCGCTTAACAGTTGTGGAATTACCTTTTCACATCTGACTTTAGTTATAGTTATACCAGTCTATTCTTTGTGCACCTTGTGACACCCTTGTTACATCTTTACCACTATACTACATTTACACTACTTGGAAATTCCATACTCCCTAATTAGAATATAAACTACTCAAAATCAAGGATAATTTTTCAGTGTTTCCAGGTCAACCAGAGTATCTAGCTAATAATTAGAATCAAACATTTATTGATCAGATTTGAATAACTGAATATTGTTTTTAAAAAGTGTAAAACACTTTACTCATCAAGGTATTTCTATTTTGTCGTAAGTACTCTTTTAGAAAGTATACTTCTTCAAGGCAGAGACAATCTATTGTACATTTTCTGTCCCCCTCTCAATTTGGCACATGGACTTGTTAAGCAAAGTATTTTTTAATGAGTGACTATATGTCAAGCACTTGTATCCCTAGATGATACCAAGTATATAATATGAAATAAACTTATTAACTTAATATAGCTTCTCAACAGCCCCCTTTTAAGTTATGTAACGTAGCTTTATTAACATCATTTTACTGAAGAAAATCTTCCAAGAAGTACAATATATACCTAAATTCATGAGCAAAAACCACACACAGCCTAAATTTATTTATTTATTTATTTATTTTTATTTTTTTACAATATTTTTATTGAGATATAGTTCACATAACAAATTCACCCATCTTAGGGTGTATAATTCATGATTTAAGTATACTCACAATATTGTGCAACCATACCTCTATCTAAATCCAGGAAATTTTATCACCCCAAAAAGAGTCTGGGACTGGTTGGCAGTCACTCCCAATCCTCCCCCATTGCCTACCACCACGTTTCCAATCCCTAGGCAAGCAATCATCTGCTTTCTGTCTGCATGGATTTGCTTATTCTGGACAGTTCAAATCAATGGAATCATACAAGATGTGGCTTTTTGTGACTGATTTCTTTCATTTAGCATAATGTTTTCAAAGGTCATCCATGTTCTAGCACGTGACAGTGCTCCACTCTTTTCATGCCTAAATATTCCATTGTATGGACAGACCACATTTTGTATATCTATTCATCAGCTGATGAACATTTGGGTTGTTTCTACTTTTTGGCTGTTATGAACATTCATGTACACATTTTTGTGTGCACATGTGTTTTCAATTCTCTTCTTATAAACCTAGGAGTTGAACTGCTAGGTAATATTTTATTTTATTTTATTTTATTTATTTTTTATTTTTTTATTTAGATTGTCTTTATTTTTTTATTTTTTTTATTTTTTTAAACATCTTTATTGGAGTATAATTGCTTTACAATGGTATGTTAGTTTCAGCTTCACAACAAAATGAATCAGTTATATATACAGATATGTTCCCATATCTCTTCCCGCTTGCGTCTCCCTCCCTCCCACCCTCCCTATCCCACCCCTCCAGGCGGTCACAAAGCACCGAGCTGATCTCCCTGTGCTATGCGGCTGCTTCCCACTAGCTATCTACCTTACGTTTGGTAGTGTATATATGTCCATGCCTCTTTATCGCTTTGTCACCGTTTACCCTTCCCCCTCCCCATAGCCTCAAGTCCATTCTCTAGTAAGTCTGTGTCTTTATTCCTGTTTCACCCCTAGGTTTTTCATGACATTTTTTTTTTCTTAAATTCCATATATATGTGTTAGCATACGGTATTTGTCTCTCTCTTTCTGACTTACTTCACTCTGTATGACAGACTCTAGGTCTATCCACCTCATTACAAATAGCTCAATTTCATCTCTTTTTATGGCTGAGTAATATTCCATTGTATATATGTGCCACATCTTCTTTATCCATTCATCCGATGATGGACACTTAGGTTGTTTCCATCTCTGGGCTATTGTAAATAGAGCTGCAATGAATATTTTGGTACATGACTCTTTTTGAATTATGGTTTTCTCAGGGTATATGCCCAGTAGTGGGATTGCTGGGTCATATGGTAGTTCTATTTGTAGCTTTTTAAGGAACCTCCATACTGTTCTCCACAGTGGCTGTATCAATTTACATTCCCACCAACAGTGTAAGAGGGTTCCCTTTTCTCCACACCCTCTCCAGCATTTATTGTTTCTAGATTTTTTGATGATGGCCATTCTGACTGGTGTGAGATGATATCTCATTGTCGTTTTGATTTGCATTTCTCTAATGATTAGTGATGTTGAGCATTCTTTCATGTGTTTGTTGGCACTCTGTATATCTTCTTTGGAGAAATGTCTATTTAGGTCTTCTGCCCATTTTTGGATTGGGTTGTTTGTTTTTTTGTTATTAAGCTGCATGAGCTGCTTGTAAATTTTGGAGACTAATCCTTTGTCAGTTGCTTCATTTGCAAATATTTTCTCCCATTCTGAGGGTTGTCTTTTCGTCTTGTTTATGGTTTCCTTTGCTGTGCAAAAGCTTTTAAGTTTCATTAGGTCACATTTGTTTACATTTGTTTTTATTTCCATTTCTCTAGGAGGTGGGTCAAAAAGGATCTTGCTGTGATTTATGTCATAGAGTGTTCTGCCTATGTTTTCCTCTAAGAGTTTGATAGTTTCTGGCCTTACATTTAGGTCTTTAATCCATTTTGAGCTTATTTTTGTGTATGGTGTTAGGGAGTGATCTAATCTCATACTTTTACATGTAGCTGTCCAGTTTTCCCAGCACCACTTATTGAATAGGCTGTCCTTTCTCCACTGTACATTTCTGCCTCCTTTGTCAAAGATAAGGTGACCATATGTGCGTGGGTTTATCTCTGGGCTTTCTATCCTGTTCCATTGATCTATATTTCTGTTTTTGTGCCAGTACCATACTGTCTTGATTACTGTAGCTTTGTAGTATAGTCTTAAGTCAGGGAGCCTGATTCCTCCAGCTCCATTTTTCGTTCTCAAGATTGCTTTGGCTATTCGGGGTCTTTTGTGTTTCCATATAAATTGTGAAATTTTTTGTTCTAGTTCTGTGAAAAATGCCAGTGGTAGTTTCATAGGGATTGCATTGAATCTGTCGATTGCTTTGGGTAGTAGAGTCATTTTCACAATGTTGATTCTTCCAATCCAAGAACATGGTATATCTCTCCATCTATTTGTATCATCTTTAATTTCTTTCATCAGTGTCTTATAATTTTCTGCATACAGGTCTTTTGTCTCCTTAGGTAGGTTTATTCCTAGATATTTTATTCTTTTTGTTGCAATGGTAAATGGGAGTGTTTTCTTGATTTCACTTTCAGATTTTTCATCCTTAGTGTATAGGAATGGAAGAGATTTCTGTGCATTAATTTTGTATCCTGGAACTTTACCAAATTCATCGATTAGCTCTAGTAGTTTTCTGGTAGCATCTTTAGGATTCTCTATGTATAGGATCATGTCATCTGCAAACAGTGACAGCTTTACTTCTTCTTTTCCGATTTGGATTCCTTTTATTTCCTTTTCTTCTCTGATTGCTGTGGCTAAAACTTCCAAAACTATGTTGAATAAGAGTGGTGAGAGTGGGCAACCTTGTCTTGTTCCTGATCTTAGTGGAAATGCTTTCAGTTTTTCACCATTGAGGACGATGTTGGCTGTGGGTTTGTCATATATGGCCTTTATTATGTTGAGGAAAGTTCCCTCTATGACTACTTTCTGCAGGGTTTTTATCATAAATGGGTGTTGAATTTTGTCGAAAGCTTTCTCTGCATCTATTGAGATGATCATATGGTTTTTCTCCTTCAATTTGTTAATATGGTGTATCACGTTGATTGATTTGCGTATATTGAAGAATCCTTGCATTCCTGGAATAAACCCCACTTGATCATGGTGTATGATCCTTTTAATGTGCTGTTGGATTCTGTTTGCTAGTATTTTGTTGAGGATCTTTGCATCTATGTTCATCAGTGATATTGGCCTGTAGTTTTCTTTCTTTGTGACATCCTTGCCTGGTTTTGGTATCAGGGTGATGGTGGCCTCGTAGACTGAGTTTGGGAGTGTTCCTCCCTCTGCTATATTTTGGAAGAGTCTGAGAAGGATAGGTGTTAGCTCTTCTCTAAATGTTTGATAGAATTCGCCTGTGAAGCCATCTGGTCCTGGGCTTTTGCTTGTTGGAAGATTTTTAATCACAGTTTCAATTTCAGTGCTTGTGATTGGTCTGTTCATATTTTCTATTTCTTCCTGATTCAGTCTTGGCAGGTTGTGCCTTTCTAAGAATTTGTCCATTTCTTCCAGGTTGTCCATTTTATTGGCATAGAGTTGCTTGTAGTAATCTCTCATGATCTTTTGTATTTCTGCAGTGTCAGTTGTTACTTCTCCTTTTTCATTTCTAATTCTATTGATTTGAGTCTTCTCCCTTTTTTTCTTGATGAGTCTAGCTAATGGTTTATCAATTTTGTTTATCCTTTCAAAGAACCAGCTTTTAGTTTTATTGATCTTTGCTATCGTTTCCTTCATTTCTTTTTCATTTATTTCTGATCTGATTTTTATGATTTCTTTCCTCCTGCTAACTTTGGGGTTTTTTTGTTCTTCTTTCTCTAATTGCTTGAGGTGCAAGGTTAGGTTGTTTATTCGAGATGTTTCCTGCTTCTTAAGGTGGGCTTGTATTGCTATAAACTTCCCCCTTAGAACTGCTTTTGCTGCATCCCACAGGTTTTGGGTCGTTGTGTCTCCATTGTCATTTGTTTCTAGGTATTTTTTGATTTCCTCTTTGATTTCTTCAGTGATCACTTCATTATTAAGTAGTGTATTGTTTAGCCTCCATGTGTTTGTATTTTTTACAGATCTTTTCCTGTAATTGATATCTAGTCTCATGGCGTTGTGGTCAGAAAAGATACTTGATACAATTTCAATTTTCTTAAATTTACCAAGGCTTGATTTGTGACCTAAGATATGATCTATCCTAGAGAATGTTCCATGGGCACTTGAGAAAAATGTGTATTCTGTTGTTTTTGGATGGAGTGTCCTATAAATATCAATTAAGTCCATCTTGTTTAATGTATCATTTAAAGCTTGTGTTTCCTTATTTATTTTCATTTTGGATGATCTGTCTATGGGTGAAAGTGGGGTGTTTAAGTCCCCTACTATGAATGTGTTACTGTCGATTTCCCCTTTTATGGCTGTTAGTATTTGCCTTATGTATTGAGGTGCTCCTATGTTGGGTGCATAAATATTTACAATTGTTATATCTTCTTCTTGGATCGATCCCTTGATCATTATGTAGTGTCCTTCTTTGTCTCTTTTAATAGTCCTTATTTTAAAGTCTATTTTGTCTGATATGAGAATTGCTACTCCAGCTTTCTTTTGGTTTTCATTTGCATGGAATATCTTTTTCCATCCCCTTACTTTCAGTCTGTATGTGTCTCTAGGTCTGAAGTGGGTCTCTTGTAGACAGCATATATAAGGGTCTTGTTTTTGTATCCATTCAGCTAATCTGTGTCTTTTGGTGGGAGCATTTAGTCCATTTACATTTAAGGTAATTATCGATATGTATGTTCCTATTCCCATTTTCTAAATTGTTTTGGGTTCGTTATTATAGGTCTTTTCCTTCTCTTGTGTTTCTTGCCTAGAGAAGATCCTTTAGCATTTGTTGTAAAGCTGGTTTTGTGGTGCTGAACTCTCTCAGCTTTTGCTTGTCTGTAAAGGTTTTAATTTCTCCATCAAATCTGAATGAGATCCTTGCTGGGTAGAGTAGTCTTGGCTGCAGGTTTTTCTCCTTCATCACTTTCAGTATGTCCTGCCACTCCCTTCTGGCTTGTAGGGTTTCTGCTGAGAGATCAGCTGTTAACCTTATGGGGATTCCCTTATGTGTTATTTGTTGTTTTTCCCTTGCTGCTTTTAATATGCTTTCTTTGTATTTAATTTTTGACAGTTTGATTAATATGTGTCTTGGCGTATTTCTCCTTGTATTTATCCTGTATGGGACTCTCTGTGCTTCCTGGACTTGATTAACTATTTCCTTTCCCATATTAGGGAAGTTTTCAACTATAATCTCTTCAAATATTTTCTCAGTCCCTTTCTTTTTCTCTTCTTCTTCTGGAACCCCTATAATTTGAATGTTGGTGCGTTTAATGTTGACCCAGAGGTCTCTGAGACTGTCCTCAGTTCTTTTCATTCTTTTTTCTTTATTCTGCTCTGCATTAATTATTTCCACTATTTTATCTTCCAGGTCACTTATCCGTTCTTCTGCCTCAGTTATTCTGCTATTGATCCCATCTAGAGTACTTTTAATTTCATTTATTGCGTTGTTCATAATTGCTTGTTTCATCTTTAGTTCTTCTAGGTCCTTGTTAACTGATTCTTGCATTTTGTCCATTCTATTGTCCATTCTATCTCCAAGATTTCGGATCAACCTTACTATCATTATTCTGAATTCCTTTTCAGGTAGACTGCCTATTTCCTCTTCATTTGTTAGGTCTGGTGGGTTTTTATCTTGCTCCTTCATCTGCGGTGTGTTTTTCTGTCTTTTCATTTTGCTTATCTTACTGTGTTTGGGGTCTCCTTTTTTGCAGGCTGAAGGTTCGTAGTTCCTGTTGTTTTTTGTGTCTGTCCCCAGTGGCTAAGGTTGGTTCAGTGGGTTGTGTAGGCTTCCTGGTGGAGGGGACTAGGGCCTGTGTTCTGGTGGATGAGGCTGGATCTTGTCTTTCTGGTGGGCAGGTCCACGTCTGGTGATGTGTTTTGGGGTGTCTGTAGACTTATTATGATTTTGGGCAGCCTCTCTGCTAATGGGTGGGGTTGTGTTCCTGTCTTGCTAGTTGTTTGGCATAGGATGTCCAGCCCTGTGGCTTGCTGGTCGTTGAGTGAAGCTGGGTGCTGGCGTTGAGATGGAGATCTCTCGGAGATTTTTGCTGTTTGATATTATGTGCAGCTGGGAGGCCTCTTGTGGACCAGTGTCCTGAAGTTGGTTCTCCCACCTCAGAGGCACAGCACTGACTCCTGGCTGCAGCCCCAAGAGCCTTTCATCCACAGGGCTTCTTAATTTGGGATGATTCGTTGTCTATTCAGGTATTCCACAGATGCAGGGTATATCAAGTTGATTGTGGAGCTTTAATCCGCTGCTTCTGATGCTGCTGGGAGAGATTTCCCTTTCTCTTCTTTGTTCTCACAGTTCCCAGGAGCTCAGCTTTGGATTTGGCCCCGCCTGTGCGTGTAGGTCGCCGGAGGGCGTCTGTTCTTTGCTCAGACAGGACGGGGTTAAAGGAGCCGCTGATTCGGAGGCTCTGGCTCACTCAGGCCGGGGGGTAGGGAGGGTCACGGAGTGTGGGGCGGGCCTGCGGCGGCAGAGGCCGGCGTGACGTTGCAGCCTGAGGCGCGCCGTGCGTTCTCCCGGGGGAGTTGTCCCTGGATCCCGGGACCCCGGCAGTGGCGGGCTGCCCAGGCTCCCCGGAAGGGCGTGTGGCTAGTGACCTGTGTTCGCACACAGGCCTCCTGGTGGCGGCAGCAGCGGCCCTAGCGTCTCATGTCTGTCTCTGGGCTCCGCACTTCTAGCCGCGGCTAGCGCCCGTCCCTGGAGCTCTCTCAAGCAGCGTTCTTAATCCCCTCTCCTCGTGCACCAGGAAACAAAGAGGGACGTAAAAGTCTCTTGCTTCTTCGGCAGGTCCAGACTTTTCCCCGGACTCTCTCGCGGTGCACTAACGCCCTGCAGGCTGTGTTCACGCCGCCAACCCCAGTCCTCTCCCGGCGCTCCGACAAAAGCCGGAGCCTCAGCTCCCAGTCCCGCCCGCCCCGGCGGGCGAGCAGACAAGCCTCTCGGCTGGCGAGTTCCGGTCGGCCCGATCCTCTGTGCTGGAATCTGTCCGCTTTGCCCTCCGCACCCCTGCTGCTGTGCTCTCCTCCGCGGCTCCCAAGCTCCCCCACTCCGCCTCCCGAAGTCTCCACCCGCGAAGGGGCTTCCTAGTGTGTGGACACTTTTCCTCCTTCACAGCTCTCTCCCGCTGGTGCAGGACCCGTCCCTATCCTTTTGTCTCTGTTTAGTTTTTTCTTTTGCCCTAACCAGGTACGTGGGGGGTTCCTTGCCTTTTGGGAGGTATGAGGTCTTCTGCCAGCGTTCAGTAGGTGCTCCGTAGGAGTTGTTCCACGCGTAGATGTATTTCTGGTGTATCTGTGGGGAGGAAGGTGATCTCCGCGTCTTACTCTTCCGCCATCTTCCCGGAAGTCCCCAGCCTAAATTTAAAACCAGGTTTTGTGACTCTTACCTTTAATTATTTTCAAGGATGAGACTCTGTATGCTCCCCCCACAGAAAACATGCACTGACCATATTCGCTTCTCTGAAATTTCAGCCTTAGGAGATGTAATATGTTGACTCGAAGGTCGAAAATAACATTATTATTAAAACTTTTAATGTTGAATGTAAGGGACAAGTCATTTCCCTTTACATATAACTAAAAGTGCGTTAAGACAATTTTTGCTTTAGTTTACATTATGCTTGCCACTCCTCTCCCTCAGTTCCCACGACACCTGTAAATTGATTTCACAAACTACAAGTAGAAAATACATTTTGTTATCCAACTGCTACCCTTTGTTTCAATTCAGTATTTGTTGAGTATTCAAGCAGCAGCTGTGTCCCTTGATACTTCCAGGTACTAAATACAAAGAGAATAGACACAATTTTACATGACTGTTGTATTCAAGAATTCATGTCATTTACATATGTCACAAATATTGTATTTTAAAGTCCCTATGCTAGTACAAGCGTTCTGTTCTAACACATTTGTCTTTTTGATATCTAAGTAATTTCAAATTCCTTTCTGATTCAAAAGGAGTACAGAAACACATCTACCTTCCCCAATACCCCTCCTAATCACATTTACTTCACTGAATATGCTAAACTGGACCTTAAATTTGCTGCCTATGTATATGAGAATGAAAACCAGATGTCCATTGATAATGGTATTGCTGATGCTGACACTTTGTTAAATGAAAATTCTTACAGTGTTGCTGAAGAAGCAGAAAATTTAATGTCTCTTATTTGAATTAGTTTTACCTTTTTTTGTCTGGAAATTCTGTAAAGCTGAGTAAACTCAGAGATGTAAGTATTCCCAGGGCTCAGGAAGACTACAAAGAGTTGCCTAGCAGTTTCAAAAATTATTATTCTGAGGTGGGGTTATATCAATCTTAATTCCCTAAGATGACCACAAGGCAAAAGCTATGTAACAAGTTAGACTAACATTAGGAAGAGCATTAATCAAGACATACTATAATTTTCTTTAACCTTTGGATTGGATTTTATTTTTTTTAAATAGTTAAAACAGATTTAAAATGCTTTACAAATCCTGTGAAATATATGGCATGCTGAACCATTTCAACATTTCTAAATTCTTCATCTCAGTTGGCTTAGAGTCCACAAGAGCTTACTGTACTTCTTAACAGGAAGAGCAGGGAATGGTCAACTCTTGACAAATCTTGCTTAGAATACTGAAAAGGTCAACAAACTACAGTAGAGGAATGTAAAAATGAGACAATTGAAATCTGATACCTCGTTTTTGTGACAAAGAATTTTGCAAAAATTGAAAATGTCACAACATGAAGTCAATTTTCAGAAAAGACTGGGACACAGCACAGACTGAATCCATCCTCACCATACCATTAGCCTGTGATCTCAACTTTCTGATTAAAGAGCTCCCTGTCTTGAAAAAAATGCAGTGTTTTTTTTTTTGTGTGTGTGTGTGTGTGTCTTTTGTTATTTTTAGCAAAGATATATTCTGTGAGAACATAGAAGAGAAAGGAACAAAATTCAGTGGTTTTCGACCAGCACAGATTTTGTTCCCTCAGGAGGCATTAGGCATCTGGTGATATGTGGAGACATTTTTGATTGTCACAATTGAGGTAGGAGGTGCTGTTGGCATCTAGTGGGGAGAGGTCAGGTATGCTGCTAAATATCTTATGATGTACAAAACAGCTCTCTACAACAAAGGATTTTCTGCCTCAAAATGTCAATAGTGGGCTTCCCTGGTGGTGCAGTGGTTAAGAATCCGCCTGCCAATGCAAGAGACATGGGTTCAAGCCCCGGTCCGGGAAGATCCCACATGCTGCGGAGCAACTAAGCCCGTGTGCCACAACTACTGAGCCTGCGCTCTGAAGCCTACGAGCCACAGCTGCTGAGCCCGCATGCCACAACTACTGAAGCCCTTGTGCCTAGAGCCCGTGCTCTGCAACAAGAGAAGCCACTTCAATGAGAAGCCACTTCAATGAGAAGCCCGCGTACCACAATGAAGAGTAACCCCCACTTGCCACAACTATAAAAAGCCCGTGCACAGCAACGAAGACCCAATGCAGCCAAAAATAAATTTAACAAAACCAAATGTCAATAGTGCTGCATTGAGAAACCTGGAGCTAGAGTAACGTTTAGTTGAACAATATTTTGATCAATTACCTTGCCCTTCATCATGAAGAACTCCCATTATACTAAGTTTGAACCTAGAAAAATCCTTTATATACAGTGTATGCACACTAAATGTTTATTGTTGCTTCTGCTTTTGTATAAAAATAGGAAATGTTTATAACCAAAAATAGACATTCAGGTTTTATAAACCATGTATTTTGAATTACTTTTGAAACAGCTTTTATGAAACTACTGTTTTCCTGCTAAATCTTTAAAGTAAAATATTTAGTAATTAATATAATGAGCAAGAGGCCAAAGTATCAGTTAGCATCAGTGTAAATAGAGTTTATGGTGAAAATAGAAAGGAAAAAGACAGGAAACAAACTAGACACAACAGAGAGAAAGCACTCATCATAGGCCAGACTGTAATTTTTGTGACATCTCCCATCTATTGTCCAACTGTTACCAAACCTAACTTACCAAAGGAAAAACCAATCATGCTACCTCTTCACTCAGATCTTTCAGTGGCTTAACGTTGCCCATAAAAGAGGTCAGAAAACTTTTCCTGTAAAGACTTCAATAGTAAATATTTTCAGCTTTGCAAGATACATGGTCTCTGCTAGAACTACTCAACTCTGCCGTTGTAGCATAAAAGCAGTCATAGACAATATGTAAACAATTAGTATGGCTGTGTCTCCGTAAACTTTTCTTTACAAAAAGAGGTGAGGTTAGATTTGATATGAGGGCCATAATTTAATGCAACTCTGAGTTAAAATCCAAATTTTTAAAATAATATATATATTTTCCCTTCCCAATTCTTTGGCTTTATCTCAAATGTCTTTTTTCTCTAAATTTCAATGTCTCCTATGCTCTAGGAATTCAAAGCTTTTAATACTTCTTTAAACATATCAGATTATTCTGTTTGTGACCTCACAGTGCTCCATCACCTGGTAACTTCTCCCAGGTATTTGGTAAAAAGCTATTCTTATTGAACATTCAGATGAAGCATTACCTGAAAAGCCTTTCCCATCCCCACCTTGACCCTCATTCATAGGCTTGAGATCTCTTTCTGCTATGCCTCAGTGTACCCTGTATGGATTGCTATTATCTAATTTTAAATACATAACTAAAATTTAATTACAAATTTCCCGCACACTAGATATAGACAAGAAGTGTAAATAACTAGAACATAACACTTTGCCTGAACATCATAGATATCTAATAATTGCTTTCTGAACAAAATATATTTTAGACCAACTTAAAAGTGAAAACAATTTTCTGCCAAGATAGGCTCTATTGAGTTTTGTAATATGTAACCATATACAAAACATGGCACTCCTTAAGCTATATTGTAAAACAAATATATGTAAATCATGATTAATCACAATATAAGCACTGCCAGTTTAAGATAATCAAAGTGTTATTTAAAAAATAGAAATCTTAGAGACACAGTGAACGAAGACCATGGAAACACACTTTAGAAATCTTAAATAGTAAAAAAATGAGAAAAATAAAACTTGGAACTAGAGTTTAAGGAAGGGAAGGCAAACACTAAAACTAATCATTAGTCTATGATATTCTCAAGGGGTCAGGTGAAAATCTTATTCTGTCATTTATTTTAATTATTTGGGACGTGCATTCTGGCTTCTTTTGTTTGTTTTTTTGTGTTTGTTTGAATTGCAAAGCATAAATGTTGGCAATGTTTTGAATCGTATGTTTAGAATATAGCTTTTTAGTGAAGAGACATAATCTTCCTATACCTGACTTCAAAACGTTTAGCAAACAAATGGCTGTTAGGGAAGAATTTAAAATTGATGAAGCCAGTAAAGGGACTGACAGAAGAAGGAATTTTGTTGGAGGTAAATATGTAACTCTTGGAAAGTGAGAAATAAGAAGAAAATATCAGGCCACCTTCGAAGTGTAACCCTCACTGCGAATGAGAAATCATTTAGTGATATGCTCAGATATGGTATAGCTATGAGAATGGAATGAAGTTAAAGAAAAGACGTTTTGGATGGAATACATGAAAAACTTCCTGACAGTTAAACTGCTGGATTATGGAATTATCCCTCAAGGGAAATGGTAGAAGTCACATCACTTGAATGGTTGAAATCAAGAGAGACAAAACACTACTGAAAGTTACTTATTTGTTGATTCTGCATAGCAATTGTTATGGTCCCTAAGGGAAGTGTTCTATCAAATAGATGAAATTTCTGAGGATCTCTTCAGTTGTTCTGAGTTTGTTTTCTGAACTTTGTATACAGATAACAACAAAAAAAATTGTGTTTTTTATCCTATTTTCTACGTAATTATATTTTAGTAATGATGCAAAGTTATTCTAGACAAAATGTGTTTGGGTGTTCTATAAATGCTATGCTCTTTATCTTGTTCTACCTTATGTGGGGAAAAAAATGGAATTTGGTATTATAGTACCTGAAGTTTGTATCCTTGCTTCAATGTATTATTGTTTATACTCAAGCCACTAAGTCTCTCTGAGGCTTAAGTTCTGAATTCATAATATGGTACTCAAAAATGATGTAATTTTTATAAGGGTTGAATGAACCACAAAACAATATGAAAACATCATTTGGTAAAGGTTAATTATATATTGTAGTTATCTTCACAGTTGAGATTACCATCTCATTCTAAATTGACTATATGGTTAAGTTTCTTGACTTGTGCTAATACAACACGTTCTATCTCATAGTTATTCTTGTGTCTTAGCCATAGTAAGAGAAGAGGGCACTGGCAGTAAAACTTAGTGAAACTCAACCAGAATTGAATCATAGCTTTAGTGCCTACAGTAGCAGAGCTTTCTGATTGAGTGGGGTAGCTTCAATGTGTGTGCATATATGTGTGTGAGTGTACAAATACAGCTCCCATTAACTTCACAAATCACTAGACCGCACAGAAAATTTTGAACTACATTTGGTAAGTCTTCTCAATTTAATATGGGGGAAACTACTTAGAGATTGTTCTGAACATTCCCTTCTTATGTTCTACTGGAACAGCAGTGAATCTTCAACAGAGAAAGGACAATCTGTTTCTCAAACGAAATGTCAGGGGGAAAATAAAATGCCTAAGTTCATATATATTATTGAGTGCCTCATAATGCAACTATAAAACTCTGCAAACCTATTTGGGGTAATTCTAAAGCGAGAGCCAAGTGCAGACCAACAGGAACTGTGATAACAACATCATTTGGCTAATGTGCTCTTTATGTATACAAAATGCTTTGCAAATGGTAAGGGGAAAATCACCAGCAAAATAGTTTCTAAAAGCATCTTAGTTTTATAAAGCCATACTTATCTAAAATTGTAACAAAGAACAGCAGGAGGTGTGTGACAATGAAGCCAGTACAAAATGAATGAAGTTTCAGCCAAATGTCAAAATATAAGGAAGGAATTTCTGAGGCAAAAGAAAAAAAATTGTATTGGGAAATGGGAATACAGTAGTTTTATAGAGATTTGGAACTTTAAATTATTCAGAACTGGTACAATCAAAACTAAAACACGTGCATGTGTACCATCTGCTTGCCTCCAAAGTGGAGTCTTTGGAGAATTAATTCAGCTGCCAGAGTTGCATGAAAGAAAACTGGTCTCTAGTTTATCCGAATCATTACTTGAAAACAGGAACTCAAGAACAGAGAAGAGTCTTGGGCTGTCTGGCTCTGTCTCCATGGAGAGATATTCCCTATAGATTTCAGCAGCTGCAGAAAAATATGAAGAGAGGTACAGAGAAATGAGACACAGCCTGCAAAGTCAAATTTAGGCTAAGAAAAGTGTTTTTTGTTTAAAACATTTTTTAGAGTAGTTATTAGTATTTAAACTGAGATTTAAACTAGCTCATGAATTTTTTTTTTCTAGAGGTAAACTAAGTTTTCTAGTAACAAATCATGTTTTGTTAAGTCATGCTTAGGCCAGCCATTTATTTTTGTTCCTCCTCTATGAGCAAGAAAGTAGAATCTGGCATTTTCTGGCCAAATTGAAAAGCGAAGAATCAATACTCCTGGGAGCTATTAAGTCCCAGTTTGTATTTAATAGCATTAGTGCTTTCAGTTGTGACACTAATGGCATGTCTACATATGTAGCCTTTGCTTACAGAATAAACTAATCAAGAAATACTTATTGTGTTTCTACAAGTAAAATAATATAAAGAAGCATAATTTAAAGCTTGTAATTTTAAGAATTTTAAAATGTAGAAATTGAACATACATGTTTGAAAACAAATAAGCACACAACAGATTAATATCAGTTCAAAAGATATTAAAAGGCAATGTATGACTAATTACCAGGCAAATCTATACATTATAGGCTTTGTTTTTTCAAAGAAAAATAAAATCATGTCAGCTATAGTAGACGAGAGAGACTTCCTAGAGATCAAATTTGAACAAAGCTTATGAAGAATCTAGCAACAGTGAAAATAAGCTATAGGAAATTCAAAAATGAAAAAGAAATAGCTTTACTCACTAAGGAATATGGCAGAGAAAAATAAATGGATGTGTGGATAGATGGATGGATGATGAAAGAATAAACAGATATTACTTTTCCAAGTCCATCAGCTCCTTTAGGAGAGGCATGTAAATGTTGAATAAAATTTATCTTTGAGAATCCAGAATATTTACATTTTACTGGCAAATAACAATATCAAACATACACAAACCCTCATATTGAAAGCTTTTCAATATGAAGAAAAACTTCTCTTCTTCAATATGAAGAGAACTGAAAAGTGAATTCACTCACAAATGAGTGCATTTACTAAAATACCAGTTCAAGTAAATTAAGATATTAAACATTAAATTATCCATAAAACTATATCCAGCCTAAGTAACAGAGACTCAAAGAATATGGACTTGGGTGCATAAAAAACAGCTTCTGAGCTCAGTAAATAACATAATTACTATATCAGTATTTTTCTTTTCTTCCTACTGGGAAATTTACATTTTGGAAAATAAATTAAAATGACGTACTTAGTAGTGAAAATGCTGCTCACATATTAATGTTCATAATATTTTAAAACAAATATGTTTTAAGCATTATATAAAACCCCTGAAATGCATTTTCTCATTTCACAACTGCACTATGGGTTATACATACTTACCCCATTTTCATATGAAAAAAATGAGGTTTAGAGAGCTATACATGAAAAGGTAAAATATTAACACCAAGTCTTTATGATTTATTTGGCTAAATAGGATGAGAGTAAATGCTTTGCACTTTGACACCACTACACCATAAATTGTTGACAAACTAACTCTCAACTATAAAGGATTGTCTCTGAAATTAAATAATTAATTAATTAGTATAAAAACTAAAATATGATGGGCTGAAAAAATGTAATTTTTTTAAGCTTCTGATACAGGAAAAATACGTATAATGGGATGAAAGAAATCAAAAGTATAGCAATCACAGATTTCATGCTCATGATAATAAGGAGGAGTTATAGTCTAGGGTCTTTGTGTATAAGGTCACCTAAAAACATCTAGTGCAGTTCACTTATTTACAGATAAGAAAATTAAAAGCCTAGAGAATTATAGACACACAGAATCTCCAAATTCATAATTGTGATTTCTCTTATGAACTGTGTGGTCCTTGCATAAGATCTCCAAAAATTATTTAGGGAAGTATTAGTTACAGGTGATTTTAAGTAAAAAATATTTTAGAAAAATCTTCAATATGTGAAGCTGAATTTGACTCACTAATAATTTTTATGCAAAGTTATAGAACTTGAACTAGGTTTTTAAAATTTTTATCTTAGATGAATTTTTTTCTTACTTAAATACCGTATCAGTGATGAGTAATGTCCTAGAAATTAAAGTGACAACACCCCTCACTACATCATCAATGTCAATGTGAAGATCCAATGTTCATAAAAGTTAGGTCTAGCTATAACTATCCTGACAATCATCATGATATTGAATATGATCTTTAAAAAGAAACAACCAAGGCCTTGACTGTTGTTTTACACAACCTCAAAACTCTAATTTATATGAATAATATAAAACACTGCAGAAAGTACTTGTACATGAAGGAAATCTGATTTTGTTCCCAACCAAGAGCTATCCACCTTTTCTACATCCCAGGATTATTAAACAAAAATTTTTATTTTTGGTGGCACAAACCAGTTTTTCCATTGGTGAATGCCCAATTCCTACCACCACCTGTGCAGGAAAATTATATCATAGGGACTTAAAGTCCAGCAAAAGTCATGGGATTGTAATACAGGCATGATGTAAAAGAATATTAATTGGCTACAGGCAGGAATTCAGACCAGATGAGACAATGGCCTCTTATAATACGGCAACTCTGCTCTGCTTTTGTTCTATCAAATGGAGATTTATTCCAACACAAGCCACTACAATGGTAAAACAGAGACAGTAGGTTTGGATCATCTTAAACCTCCATGGAAGCCTTCAAAACAATTTTGTTTCTTCAAAGTAAATAAAAGTGCCTTTGATTTTCTTAAGCTTCTTCCGTTTTACAGAAATATTAACATGTAACATTTGCCTTCATTATAGTCATTAGATAAATGCCAACTTAGTGTTAGAAGAAATGCATTTTCAGCTGAAATGGAGCCAAGTTGTCTCAGTTAGTTATGTTAAAGAGAATCAAATATTAATCAGTCTACTATTAGGGCACAGCTGTTTTTTGAAATGTTTCTTTGATTTTCAAGAGTTTATGTTTTAAAAAGTTATTATTAAACATAATTATAAGCCTATAAGTGGAGAGCAAAGCACACTTTAAGCAAGCTGGCATTCACAGGAGAGCAAAAACACCTCCTTCCTTCTGGTTATGACCTTTGAGCAAGTCCTTTCTCATTTCCAGATCCACCAAATGGAGATATTATACTATGATGAAGCATAAACCTAGAGGAATCAGAATACACTGAGGGAACTCAAAAGTTTGAAATGTTGCTTTTCTAAAGTTCAGAACCTGCAGGAAATAATTCTGCACTCCCAAGTTATTATTAAAATAACAAAATGTATTACTGAATGTAATGACATAGTAATAGTCTTCAAACCAACAATAAATACCTTTTTATAAGAGCTGTGTTTAACTTAATAGCCCTTTTAGCTCAAAGGCAAAGGTTTGTGTCATCCTTAACTGAAGCACACTTATATTGTCTCTTGCCGAGCAGCTGAGAGCAGGTTAATGCACTCCCACAATAGTATATTTTTTTAAACATTTTTTTCCTCTCAAATGGTTGAGGATAGCATTTGCAACAATGTCATGACACATGGTATAATTGGAGGGTTCTGGGCCATGAATACTTATCAAGCTGTTAGACCCTTGATATTTGCTTAAACAGTACGGGTACTAGAAGCAGAACAGATGCCCTAGTTTCAATGCCAACGCATCACTCCATCCCCTCAAGCTGCCTTTTGTAATTGTCAGTTCAATATCACTATCAGGATCAGAAATTGTAGAATTCATTACAGATTTCCTTCCTTCTAATAACCTAAGAGTGCAAAGAGGCATGCCTGAAATTTATTAGTTGTTCCACTATTTAATCTCCCATTTTAAACTAGATTACTCTCAGTTTTCAAAAGCTACACCTATGTCTTTAATATTTATAATTCAGCATTCACTACTTCTTACACATTCCTGTAATGGAGGATTTTTAAAAATTTCATAGCAAGTAACAATAGTATGAAAGGAATTAGGTGTTTCCCAAAGGAAATGCATACTGCTCTTTTAACCCATGAACAGGTGTATATAAACATATAATAATGATTCTTATGCTTTATAACTTAACCAATAAATAGCTATGCATTTTTATCTTCTTAAATAAACACACCTTTGCCTGCCCTTAATATTTCTGGTATAGACACTAACAACTAGAGTAAGTAAAGATAAAATGTTTATTGAACAAACAGAACCCATAAGGTTGACTAAGAAAACAAACTTTTCCTGAGTGTTTAGCATGTGTCTGTTACTGTTGAGTATTTATATGCATTATCTCATCTGTATCTCACAATAGGCCAGTACAGTTTTAGCACACATTTTACAGATGAATAAACTGAGGCTTAGAAGTTTGATTTCTGATTTCCAGAAGTCAAGTAAGTGTCAGAGCTAGAATGTGAACCTAACTCAGCTTCATGCATCGTCCAGGTTGTTAATTAATCAACACTACTTCTTGATAAGGACATATTCCTAGAATAGGCATCATATTACAAAGATTCTTAGACCAGACTGCAATTAGTTGTGAGTCTTAGTAAAGTCACTTCCCCTTAGTGCTTTTCAGAATCCACACTTGTAAAATAATGAGGTTAAGTTGAATGATCCCTTGGGTCCCCTCAATTCTAAGATCCTATGATACTATAATAAACTAAACCAATCTTGTAAGGTCCAATTCACCTTTCCTTTCATTCAAACTATGATTTACTAAAGTCCTGTATTCAATTATAGAACACTGTACTCCAAAGTAATGTATTTCCCTGGCCTACTCAGTGCAATTTGAACACTTCACAAGAAGTCACATAAGCAAACATTTCTGGGTCAGCAGCAGTGATTGCAAAATCAAATAAGATGCTGAAGTCCATAGAATTCTAAGTGTAAGCATCCAAATACCAGTTAACAGCTGACTGAGCAAGAATTTCTGAGATTATACTGAAGAATTTAGAAAAAGAATTTTGTTATATGGAATTGCTTTTGTCTTTTTTTTCCCTATCAGAACAAAATGCTCATATGCATACCTAGCTAATACTATTCACATAAAGTGAGATACGTGTGTGTACTTTATCCAAATATATGTATTTAATACTTTGGTTCACTCTTTCCTGTAGAGAAAGAAAGAAACAAGGCAGGATATTGTGAATATACAATTATCTATTTTTTCTAATATTATATTAATATTCTATAAATTTTCCAAATACTTAGAGATGTAGGTTAAAGCTTGAATTTAAAGCTCAAATTTTTATGTAGCATTTTAAAATAAGTCACAAACTCTGCAGTGTGCAAGAAGTACAAAATAAAGGAAAGTCTATGGGTTTCAAATTTGGGGAAGCAATTTCAAATTTCTGCTGATACTTCTTTCTATAATTCTATGATTATCAATGAATATTAATCTTTTAATATTTTCATTCATTTAAAAAATTTAACCCATATTTGTCCTCCATTACACATCCTATGAATCACAATTCAAAAGAATGAAATATTATTTTCATTTACTGAATATGTTTTATATATTATCATCCTGTAGATTTTCTTTTTCAGAAAAGAGTAACTGAGGAAAAGAACAAGGTGAAAAGAAGAAGTAAATCTGCTTCCAAAAGAAAAGTGTGAATATAGCTTCCTCTAGAGGAGGAGCCATAGGTACTACCTTCATTTTTGTCCAGAGAAGTAAGGCCTTGAAAGCACCTTGGATGCTGCTCTCCCTTGAAATATTGCCTGATACCTGTCCTTATGGTCTATTTGGAGAAAAACTACTGAACTCTAACAGAAAGAAGACAGTCAGATACCTAGGGATTATTTGAGCATGTACGAGAACATTTTAGTCAGATATTAGGGACTGTAATAGGCCATGACTCTAAATAAAGGATGGGCCTATAGATTCATTATAAGGTAAGAATGATACTATTTCACAGGACATATGGTGAAGTGTAAAAGAGTTAATATGTATGAGAGCCCAGCCTGGTGCTGGTATAATAGTGAGAGCAAAATAAAAGAAGTTGTTTTTAATAATAGAGATAGAATCAAAGAAATGGGAGGAGGACTTATGGGATAGAAACAGAATTTTAATAAAATCTGGGAATTTAATTGTGAAATAAGAAAAGACACTACCCTCGCCCTTGAAAAATTTACAGTTTATTAAATAAGTGATTAAATACAGAGTGAGAAGGTAAATAACAATGTTAAACATGGGGTAATATGGGAGATGTCCTCGATCTAGGTTTAAGAAGTCAGGTAGCACTCCCCAGAAAATAAAGTCTAATCTGAAATGGAAGATTGATTCTGCTATATCAGCTGTGTACACTTTAGAAAGTTAATGAACTTTAGAAAGTTAATGAACTCCTCTAATTTACAGGTTTCTGAAAAAATAATGGATTTCAACTACTATGGATATCTCATAAAAATGGAAACATACGTTTGTCCTTTTGTGACTGGTTTATTTCACTTAGCATAATGTTTTCAAGGCTAATCACTGTTGTAGTGTTTGTCAAAATGTCTTTCCATTTTAGGGATAAATAATATTGCATTGTATGTGTGTGTGTGTGCGTATATATATATATATATATATATATATATATATATATATATATATACGCACACACTGCTTTTTTGTTTATCCACTCATTCATTGATGGACATTTGAGTTGCTTCCACCTTTTGGATATTGTAAATAGTGCTTCTGTGAGCATGGTTTTACAAATATCTCTTCAAGTTCCTTCTTTTAATTCCTGTGGGTATATACAGAGAAGTAAATTGCTGAATCATATAATAATTCTGTTTTAAATTTTTCTGAGAAATGGCCATAGAGTTTTCCCTAGTGGCTGCACCAATTCAAATTCCCACTTAAAATGCACGAGGATTCTAATTTCTCTACATCCTCACCAACACTTGTCATTTTCTGTGTGTGTGGTTTTTTTTTAATATTATTATTTTGTTTTGGTTTTGATAATAACTATCTGAACGTGTATGGAGTGGTATCTCATTGTGGTTTTGATTAATTTTCTCAAATGATTAGTGATATTGACCTCTTTTCATGTACTTCTCTGCCATTTTTATATCTTCTTTGGAGAAATATTTATTAACATTCTTTGCGCATTTTCTAAATAGGCTGTTTTTTGTTGTTGTTATTGTTGTTGTTGTGGAATTGCAGACGTTCTTTATATATTATGGATATTAACTCCTTATTTAATATAGGATTTGCAAATATTTTCTCCCATTCCATAGGTTGCCTTTTCACCTTGTTTACAGTGTCTTTTATGCACAAAGTTTTTAATTTTGATGTAGGACAAATTGTCTATTTTTCCTTAGCTGTTTGTGTTTTTGGTGTCATATCCAAGATATCATCGCCAAACACAATGTCATAAAGCTTTCCTGTTATGTTTTATTCTAAGAGTTTTATAATTTTATCTCTTTCATTTAGCTCTTTGATCTATTTTTAAATGTTTGTATAGAGTCTAACAAAGAGCCAAATTTATTCTTTTGCATGTGGATATACAATTTTCCCAAGTATATTCAGACTATTTACTAAAAAGTCTTATCATTCTCCAATAGTCTTGGTACCCTTTTCATAAATAATTGTAACATATATGTGATGATTTATTTCTGGTGTCTCTATCTTATCCATTGTTCTATATTTCTATTTTTATACCAGCACTGTACTCTTAATTACTGTGGCTTTGTTGTATTTTGAAATCAGAATATGTGAGACCTCCAACTTTGTTCTTCTTTTTCAAGATTATTTTAGCTGTTCAGGGTCCCTTGAGATTCCATATTAATTTTAGGATGCATTGTTCTATTTTTGAAAAAAAAATCATTGGGATTTTGATAAGAATTACATTGACTTTGTAAATAGTTTTGGGTAGTATTGACATCTTAACAATATTATACCTTCTGAACCATGAACACGGAATGTCTTTCCATTTATTGTTATCTACTTTCTTTCAGCAATGTTTTGTAAGTTACACTGTACAAGTCTTTGGACTCCTTGGTTATGTTTATTCCTAAGTAATTTATTATTTGTGAATAAAATTATCAAATTTTTTCAGACAGTTTGTTGTCAGTACATTGTTTTTCAGATTGTTTGTTGAGCATTGCTTTTGTAACCTGAAAACTTGCTGAATTCTTTTCTTAGTTTTAAACATTTTTTTGTATCTGTGTACAGAATCTTTAGGGTTTTCTTGATATAAATTATGCCTTGAATACATATAATTTTGCTTCCTCCTTTCTAATTTGGATGTCTTTTGCTCTTTTCCTGTCCTAATTTTTCTGGCTAAGACTTCCAGTACTATGGTGAATAGAAGTGTTGAAAATCAACATCCTTGTCTTGTTGCTAATCTTAGAGGAAAAAAGAGCAGTCTTTTACCATTGTGTATAATGTTAGATGTGGATTTTACATGTATAGCTTTTATTATATTGAGGTAGTTTCCCTCTATTTTTAGTTCTTTGCCCATATTTTCCTTTAGCTCTTTCAGCATATTCAAGACAGATGTTTTAAAGTCTTTGTCTAGTAGGTTCAATTTCTGCGTTTTTCAAAAATGGTCTCTGGAAATGTATTTGTTCCTTTGAATAGCCATATTTTTCTGTTTCTTTGTGTGCCTTGTAATCTTTTGTTGAAAATTGAGAATTTGAAAAACAGCTACCTCTCCCAGTCTTGGAAGACTGGCTCTATGACAGAGAAGATTTTCACTAAATAGCAGGACATGTTTGAGCATCAGAATCAGCTTGGCATTAAGACTTAATGGTCCTTGGACTTCCTGGTGGTGCAGTGGTTAAGAATCCGCGCCAATGCAGGGGACACAGGTTCAAGCCCTGTTCCAGGAAGATCCCACATACTGTAGAGCAACTAAGCCCGGGAGCACAACTACTGAGCCTGCGCTCTAGAGAGCCCGCGTGCTGCAACCACTGAAGCCCACATGCCTAGAGCCTGTGCTCCGCAACAAGAGAAGCCACTGCAATGAGAAGTCCGCGCACTGCAATGAAGAGTAGCCCCTGCTCACCGAAACTAGAGAAAGCCCATGCTTAGCAGCAAAGATCCAATGCAGCAAAAAATAAATAAATAAATATATTTAAAAAAAAAAAAAAAAAAAGGACTTACGGTCCTCTTATGACCTTTCTGGGCATGTGTCTTCCCTAGGCCTGTGTATGTCCTATTCTGTATAGACTGCTGGTTTTCCGTGTGTTAATTTCCATCCCCTGCTTCTTCTAGTGGTCTTAGCTGTTATATTGTATCCCTCGATCAGTAATTTATTGCTCCAGCCACCTGTTAGTCTGTAGGCTTTGTATAGCCTCATGAGCCTTTTCTTAGCCTGTGATCTGAGCTGCACTGCTTTTGGAGGAACAAACTCCCACTTAGACCCCCACAGAGACCAGTCCCTTAGATAGCCACCAGGTAAGTTATCATGTTGCAAATTAAGTCTGTTCTGCTCTCTCTGGTTCACAGAAAGTAACTGAGGACAGAACTGCCACTTCCTACAGACCACACCAAGACCATATGTAACAGGGAGGAAGTGGGGCAAGAATGAGTACCCCCCACCCCCAATTTCCTTTTGAATATGTTTTTTTTTTCTTGATTAAGCATCCACTTAAGTTGCTGGAGCTGTTTGGCTGATTCCCAGAGCTCCTGTAAACTTGTTTAGTCAGTCTCTAATTATTTGTTAATGTTTCCCTGAAGGAACAAGGTCCTGGATCTTCCTGGTCCTCCGTGTTGCTGATGTCACTTTCCCAGTTAAAAAAAAAAAAAAAAAAACATTGTGTGTGTGTGTGTGTGTGTGTGTGTGTGTGTGTGTGTGTGTGTGTGTATTCCATTTTTTTTATGTTGGAATTCTTTAGTTATAGTCTATATTATTTTTCAACCACTCATTCATTGATTATACATGTATATTTTATATTTGTATTTATATATCTCAGTATTTTTTAGATACCATTACAGCTTATTGCTACTAGCGATACAACATTAAATATAATAGACAAAATGCGCTGATTTCCTGAAACTTGCCTTCCATTTAAGTTAATACTATATATAGTAATACAATAGGTCAGAAAGTGATAACTGCTAGGAAGAAAAATAAACCATGGAAGTGGGTAGGAGATACAAGAAAATAGTGTGATTTTAAATAGAGCATTAGTCACAGGTTCACAATAAACCTGTTCCTTAAGTTAAAAACTAGACAGGGCTTCCCTGGTGGCGCAGTGGTTGAGAGTCCGCCTGCTGATGCAGGGGACACGGATTCGTGCCCCGGTCCGGGAGGATCCCACATGCCGCGGAGCGGCTAGGCCCGTGAGCCATGGATGCTGAGCCTGCGCGTCTGGAGCCTGTGCTCCGCAACGGGAGAGGCCACGACAGTGAGAGGCCCGCGTACCGCAAAAAGAAAAAAAAACCAAAAAAACAAAAAAACAAAATCTAGAGAAAGTGAGGCAGAACTGTGAGGATGTATGAAAAGAATATATCTCAGGCAGAGAGTTGACCTTGTGTAAAATCCCTCAGGCAAGTGCAAATCTGGTGTGTTTCAAGAAAAGCAAGATAGCCAATGATGTTGAGACCAAGTGAGAAAGGGGCAAAAAGCAGGAGATAAGAGAGAGCTAGCAACTGTAGAGCCTTTTAAATACTATCTAAGGGTTTTGTCTTTACTTCAGCTGTAAATGATTGGAGAGCTTTGAAGCAGGGGCATAAAATGATTTGAGCTACAATACATTTTAAATGAATCACTGAGTCAACTTTGATAAGACTAGATTCTAAGGCGGTAAATGAATTAGCAGGGGGATCAATTAGAAGGTCATGTAAATAATACCATATTGATATAATAGCAATATAGCCCATCATGTTTGCTGCGTGGAAAATAAAAAGTAGACAGGTTTCTTGATACATTTTGAAGAAATAACTAAAATGATTTGATAAAGAATTGGTTATGGAAGTAAGAAAATGGAAGACATCAAATATAACTCTGTGGTTGCCCTGTGCGATTTGAAGAATGGAATTGCCGCTAACTGCAAAGGGAAAAGCTACATGATATGTTTGGAAGGGGAAAGGGGAAGATCAGAAGTTTAGTTTAGGACTTGTTGAAATAAAAATGCCTATTGAAAATTCAGTAGGAGACGGAGAGAAGGGAGTTGGATTTGTGAGTCTGGATTTCAAAAATGAAGATTTTGAAATACAAGTCAGAGTGGCATTAGAATAGAGATGACATTTAATCCATAAGACTCTTTGCAATTACCAAAGACCATGTACAAACAGAAAAGTCAAGAGGTTAGTTTGAAGAATAGAAAACAGGAAAGGAGCTTGAAATGGAGTGGTTAAAGAGGCAGGAGAAAAACAGCAGAACGTGGTGTGCTAGAAGCCACCTGCAGAAAGTGTTTCTGGGAGGAATTTTAGCTGTGTCAAATATTGATGGGAAGTTAAGTTCATTACAGTTTGAAAGTCAACCATTGTATAGAGCAATATGGACGTCACTGGTGATTTGTGAAGAGCATAATAGCAGAGCAGTAAAGCAAACCCCAGCTGGAGAGGAGTTGGGGACAGCAAGGATAGACAGCCTTCCTAAGGAGCCTCATTATAAAGAAAAGGAGAAAACTGATACAGTAACTGGTTGAGGTTATGTTACCAAAAGCTTGGCCTCTCTGTACACCTGTGCTGAATCAAATCCCAGACAGAGCTCTGGGTGAAGTAGAAAAGGATAGCTTTATTACTTTGCCAGGCAAAGGGAGACACACCAGACTTCTGCCTCGAAAAATTATGTGTCCCAACCCCAGAGAAATTGATGGGAGTTTTATAACAGTGGTTCAAAGGTGGGGTCTCTGACAAGATTAGGATTGAGCTTGCCCCCTCCTTAGTCTCAGGTGGTTCTTGGCTGTTCCTCCCTTGATTAGCAACTGTTCCATAATCTGCCCTTTGGAACTCAAGAGAGGTCATGGAGGCTGGAGTCTTGCCTGTGAGAAATGATGGACAAAAGGAGGCTTCCGTGCCCAAGTCCCACTCAGTTTCAGTGCCTGGGAGCCCCACAGGGTCCCACTCAGTTTCAGTTATAGGTTAATTTTTCTTTTGTAAAATGGGAGAATTGTGATTTTTGTGTATGCTGATGAAAATTATCCTCTAGAGACTGAAAAACTTATCTACTGGAGATAAGGAAATGTTGCCAAGATGATGTTCTTGAATAAGCAAAGAAAGATAATATCCACTACATGATTGGAAGAACTGGCCTTCAATATGAGAGTGGAGAGTTTATCTAACATAACTGAAGAAATGGAATAGTATGTGGGCAAAAGTGCAGGAACGTTGGGGTTTATAATTGTGGAGCTTATGGAAGTTCTCTTCTGAGATCCTCTGTTTTTGATTTTGTTTTTTTTTAGTGGAATTTGAAAGTAAGAATTTCAGTAAGAGAATAAAAGATGAGGAGTTGGATGTTTAAAAAAAAAAAAAAAGCAAAGGGCATAAGATTTTCATGTGGGAAAGGGAGAGTGAGTGGAACAGGAAAATGCTGAATTAGGGGCCCCATCAAGTTTGGTGGTCCTGAACTTCACGTAAACAACTCAATATACCTGTTTGTTTTACTTCAGCAGCATTTAGCTACTACGTACAGTCACTGAGCAGTCAGAGTCCAAATTTAACAGAGTTAGGATTTTGCCAAAGGAGTATGGTGAGAAAAGAGAGAAGCAAAAGACTTAAAGGTATATGAGCAGAGATTATTTTAAATAATGTATCCATACATAAGCCTCTTTCAATCTCTAGTTATTCAGTAAATGATTATGGAACATCAACTATGTTGTATGAAAAAATATAATAAATAATAAAATGTGTTAATAGAAAATAAATGCTATCAGAAAAAAAGTAGAAGAAAAAAAGCAAGGATCACATATGCTGAATGGGAGGATGCAGTGCCTAATTTAGAATGGTCGAGGTTTGCATCACTGGCAAAGTAAGATTTGAGCAAAGACTTGAAGGAGAGAGGGCGTTAGCATGGCAAATAGCTGGAGGAAGGGCATTCTAAAAATGTGACTGCTGTAAAAAGGGGCTAAAATCTGAAGTGTGCCTGGCATATTCAAGAAACGGCAAGGAGGAAATTATGGCTTAGATTGAACTTTGCAGGCCTGCAAACCCTGTATTTGCCCAGCCTCAAGATTAAAGAAAGAGCCCAGAGTCAACAACAGAGACATTAATGATTTAATGGATAGGGGATCTTACACATCTGAAGCAAGATCCTGGAGCAACATCCCACCATGTGCAGCGGACGTTGGGCAGGACATGGCATCAGTCTTGGCATCAGTCTTCACTACGAGGGGAAGAGAAAGGTGGGAATTGACTTCAGTTTGGTTAAGCAGTTGCCAGGGAAACCAGCAGAGGAACAGGCTCCTCACTGCCCCTTTGATAAGCTATCATAGTGGAGAGAGTTATGACCTAAAGATTAGAACAGTCACTTGCTGGGGCCCGGGGAAGTACATAGGCATTTACTAATTAGGCTGTATGATGATGGCATTTACTGATTAGGCTCTATGATGAAGAGGGAAGGTCAGTCAGGTGAGTAGGGTGTAGGTGAGGCAGGACTGGTCAAAGATGGGATGTACAGAGAGCAAGAGAGCAGCCATCTTGGGTGGCCTGATCATACATATCATAAAAATGTGGGACCATAGCAAGAGATGAGGCTAAAGAAGTAAGAGTGGTGGTAGAAGAAAATCATGCTTGCCATTGCAAGGACTGTGGCTTTTCATTTGAGTAACTTGTGCAGTCATTGCATCATCTTGAGCAGAACAATGATATGATTTAACCTCACTATTAGAAGGATCAGTTTGACTACTGAGTTGAGAAAAAACTGTAGAGGCAAGGGGATGAAACAAAGAAATTTGTATTTTAGTCAGTTTTCACTAGCTTACTCTAAGCAAAAAAACCCAAATCTCAGTGCTTACCCAAGAAATATTTATTGCTCACATGTTACATGTTGGCTAGGATCAGCTATGGCTCGTTTCCCTGAGTCTTGTTCATTTTAGGATCTAGGATAAAGGAGCATCACATACCTGGGGCATGCCATTCTCCTTGCAGAAGGAAAAAAAGACATGGCAGCACTTTAAGCTTCCCCAAGGAAGACCACATGGTATTCCCAGGCATTTCATTAGCCAATGCTTTTTTAATAAGAAGTGGCACTTACGAAATATTGGCTACATAATTTGAAGACCCCAGTGCAAAATTAAAATGTGAGATCTCTTGTTCAAAAATTAGCATGCATTTTAAGATGGCGATAGCAGAGCATTAAACCAAATGAAGATCACAAACGCCTGAAGTTGGCCCTGACTGCAAGTTACATGGAAATGGGCAGGTTTGAATAGTACTCTGAAATAAAAAGGGCAATAAATATGTACATAATTAGGAATAAAAATAATACCATCTCTCACAATTTAATAGATGGCTACTGATACAATCCAAGAGAGTGATTATGCTGGCTCAAACCAGGTGATAGTACTAGTGGAGGTTGAAAGATGTGCTAGTTTCTTGAAAGACTTAGTAGTACTCGATATATTAGAAGAAGCATTGTTAAGGATAACTCCAGGTTTTCTACTGAACAATTGGAAGACTTGAGATGCCAGTAACTGAGATGAGGAAGACTATAGGTAGAGTGGTAAAAAATCAAGGATTTGGCTTTAGATGCGATAACTTCAAGTAATGTATTAGATATTCAAGTAGAGATATCAAGAAAAGAACTGAATACAGACATCAGGAGTTTTTGAGAGAGATCTGTGTTAGAGAAATACATTTGGGAGTCACAGACCAACAGCTGAAATTAAAATTCAAATTTGAGAACACCGAGATAATAAGTGTAGACAGAAAAAAGAAAAAAAGTGGTAAGTAAGTCTTGGTGTATTTTAGTATCTAAATCTCAGGAAAATGAGGAATAGCCTGCAAAGGAGTCTGACAGAGAAAAACCAATAATGTAGGAAAAACAACTCCAGTGAATTTGATATAATGGAAACCATATAAAGAAAATGTATCACAGAGGATCTACTGTGCCCAGAGCTGCTGCTCATAGATGTAGTAAGAAGAGGACTGACAGATGAATTTAGCCATTGGATGTTGTCAGTGCATAACAAAAGCTGTTTAAGTGGATTGGTAGTGACGAAAGCCGGATTGCAATGAGGCTAAGAAAGGAGAGGAATTAGACACAGTGAATATAGACAGCTCTTTGGAAGTCTTATCTTCAAGAAAAAAAAAAAAAAAAAAAATATATATATATATATATATATATATATATATATATATGACTTCTCCTTAGTCTCAGACACATATTATGGAAAAGTTTCACATTCCTGAAAGCTTTGCATTCCTAGATAGCCATGACCAAGAAGGATATTTGAAATTCTTTCAGGGATAAGCCATGAGAAATAGAAACAATTTGGTTATTTTCCTCCATTAAAAACAGGAAAATCTATTTTTAAAACAAAACTGACCCAAATATTATCCAAAAAGAATTATTTATGATATAAATTTTGAACAATAAATGTTGCTTTTTTTTTTCCCTGTGATCCAATTCTCCTGAAAAGGTGGACATTTTTACACATACTTTAGTATGAGTTTGTCTATGAGTTTCTCCTTTTTCTCTGACATCTCCAAAGTAGAAAAAAATAGAGAAATGGAGAAGAAATTGGAATTGTAAGAATCTTTTTTTTCGTTTTCTTCAAATGGGAGAAATAAGTACATGTTTGCACGTTTATAAAAATGAGAGTGAAAAATAGATGACATACAAAAGAGAAGGGTTAATTAAACTTTTGGAGCCATGTCCTTAACTAAATAAACAGGGATGAGAGAACAAAGGAGGAATTGGCTTTAGATGGGGCTAAACAAATTAATCTATGACAGTGGTTTTCAGAAAGAGAGACAATCCGTTTATCTGCTTACCTCTGCCAGAGAACATTTGGCAATGTTCTCTGGCAGGGGTAAGAGAAGGGGAGGGGGATTTTCACTAGCAGTTAATGGGTAGAGGCCATGGATGCTGCTAAACATCTGACAATGCACAGGACAGCTCCCACAACAAAGTATTATCCAGTCCAAAATGTCAATAGTGCCAAGGTTGAGAAATTCTAACCTATGGTAAGAGAAAGAGAGGGAAAGTATGTGGGTACAGAGTCTGGTAGTTCGTTATATATGGGAGTGACACTCTACTAAATTCAATGTCTCAGTAAGAGAAGGGTGCAAGAAAATTGAGAGACTCTGCAAGCAGTTGATTTTAATGATTAACCACAGAATTTAATCTGGGTTAGGAAGAGAGTCAAGATATTAAGTGAATGAGGAACAATGAAAATGTTGTATGCCCAGTGGATTGGAGATTTAGCAGAGTGGATCAGGCAAGCTCGTATGAAAGAAGCGGTCCTCAGGAAGGGAATATTAAATTAAGATTACGGAAGTGATGCAGTTCCACCTGAGGTAAGGTGGAAGGTAAGACTGGGTTTTTTTTTTATGTTTATTTTATTATTTTTTAATATATTTATTTATTTATTTTTGGCTGCATTGGGTCTTCATTGCTGTGCGCGGCCTTTCTCTAGTTGTGGCGAGTGGGGGCTACTCTTGGTTGCAGTGTGCAGGCTTCTCATGGCAGTGGCTTCAGTAGTTGTGGCTCGTGGGCTCTAGAGTGCAGGCTCAGTGGTTGTGGAGCACGGGCTTAGTTGCTCCTCAATATGTGGGATTTTCCTGGACCAGGGATCAAACCCATGTCCCCTGCATTGGCAGGTGGATTCTTAACCACTGCGCCACTAGGGAAGTCCCAAGATTGTTAATGGGAGAAGGATCTTCAAGGACTAAAATGCTAAGGTGTTGAAGAATCATTTGCATACGTGTTAAAATTACCAAAGATTCAGATGGAGTAGTCTTAGAAAAAGTGGCTGTGAATAAAAAGATAATATTATAGAGAAGAGAAAGGGAATGAACCTGGGATAACAGCTAATATGAGGAATAGTGTGTGATATAATATGATGACACCAAACATAAAGATGGAGAGTGTGAAGAATACTCTGAAAGTCAAAATGGGGATCAGAGACATCTACCTCCTTTCAGCACACAAGTAAATGGCTTGTAAAAAAGCCACCACCTAACAGGTTTCAGAGAACGCTTGTCTCTACTGCAGAGTTAGTTTTCCTCTAGCTCCAATCAGTGATGAGAATTTTCAGAAATTGTTTCAGAATATAGCATACTTTACTTATAATGAGCCATGAATTCCCTAGTGCACAGTGGAAGGATTTCATGAGCTCTGGAAAGATGGGCCTACAGATTCTTGTTGTAGCAGATACAAACAACAGTAAAGCACATAATGGGGTTAATCCCAGAGAATCCAAGGGGATAGTAATGACTGGATTATGAATATTGGGGTATAGGGATGGGTGGGTTTCTCCTGTATTCCTGAAGAATGGGGAAGAAGGTCTAAAAAAAGTGTGGTCACAGTTCCCATGCTCTGGTTTCCTGTTGATCCGTGTAGGGAGAGGAGTTTTTATTCTCAATGTATGTGATCATTGCTGACCCCAGTTGTTGAACTTAATGACTGCTGGAGAAACTCTTTCTAACTAAAGTTTCCTTCCCCAACTCTCCCTTGTTGAATAAACACACACATTCCTTAATGATAAGTAAAGGACACATGATCCCACAAGAAAATGGATGATAGATACAAAGTACATGGTTAGAGCTTAGAAAGTGTAGTCATTTATGTAGCTGGGATATAAATATGAGTCTGTGTCTGGCTTCAACACTTACTGGTTGTCTGGCTTGGAGGATGCTACTACGTAAAATTTCTACAAATCATCGTTAAAATGGGAATAAAAATCCTACATACCATACAGGAATTTTTTGAGGACTAAGTAAGAGAACTCATAAAAAATTCTTAGCACAGAGTCAGGCACATGACAAGCATGCAGTAATGTAGTTCATAATAGTTAACCATATGTATTGATTTAGAAAAGAGAAAATGACCAGTAAACATAAGACACTCAACCTTACTGCAAACTCTAATAATAAGATACAAATTTTCAACCTATTCAACTGACAAAACATTTAAAAACATCGATAGCATCCAATTTTTCAGTAATTACATGGTAAAATAGGCACTGCCACACATTATTGGTGATAGGTGGATTTGGCATTGCCTTTATGGAAAATAATCTGTCAACATCCATTAATAATATTCAAAATGTGCATATTCTTGAATCCATTAATCCAAAATTTAGGAACCTGACCAATGGAAATGAAGGCAAAAATATGTTAGGATTTATACAGAAGAGTGTTTATCTTTGCTAACACTCATAAAATGAAAATTTATTTTGTTTCAAGGTGAAAAGAACTGTGTCTTTCTTCAGAGCAGCTGGAAGCTGGAAGCAGCAGGGAAGAGGACCATTGGCTAGTCAGCAAAAGTGGCAGTAAAAGGGAGCAAAAGCCAGGGTGACAGCAGTTCAGGAGCTGGCAACACCACGAGCATCTCCGGAGGGAAGTGATGCCTGAAACAGCCTCATTAAACCTAGTGCTGTAGAGCCATGTAAGAGAGAAGCAGATAGCATAGTTTTTAAACCCAAGCACCACCTGGTGTGAAATCCCTGCTCTACCACTTTCTGCTACAAACTGACCTCAGGCAAGTTATGTAATGTCATTGTGCCGCAGATGTCTCATCTGTAACATGGGGAGAAAAAGAGAGCCCCCCTCATAGGGTCTTTTTGAGAATTAAATTAGGTAATATTTTAAGTGCTTAATACCTAGTACATATTAACCACTATATAAATATTCGTAAAATTAAAAAAATAAATTCCATAAATACTAGTGGGAGATAGTGTTTCTCCTCTCCTTCTTGTTAGACACATCTTCTCAGAATGAAAAATTGAGGCTTTGGAATTTATCACTGGCTGAATAAGTACAGTTGAAATTAGAGCAAACAAACTACAGTCATAGATTACAGTGGGGGTCCTCAAATGGTTTATTGTTATTATCCCTATTATTAACAATAAAACACATTATGAATTAAAATAATAACCTACCAGCTATAAAGTACTGGGCCAAATATTTTACCTGCCTTATCTAATCTACACAACAACCATATGAGGTAGTTATTTTATCCACATTTGATAAATAAGAAAACTGAGACTGAGCAAGATAAGTCAGCAAACTGTCCAAAATCAACCACTTAATAACTGGTAGCCTAGATTCAAGCTGTCTTCAGCCTGATTCCAAAGTTTTTACCATTCACTACCATGTGCTTTCTTCATTATATGGCTCAGTCGGGGAACACTGACAGTTTTATAAGGCCATTCTGTTATTGTGCAATATGACCAGTTCTCCATCGGGGGTTTTGTGGACAGAAAAACAAAAATGGGTATATCTTGAAGATTTTTAGCTATAAGAGAATCAGTCCTGATTTTAAAAGTAATACACACAAAATGAGCCAAACTAAAATAAATAAATAAGTTTAAAAAAAAATAAAACTGTCGCATGGTAGAAAGATGTGATCTTTTAGAAAACAGCATCATTAACAAGATGCTGGGGACCAATTAAATGGTCAAGATTCATAATATCAAGACTAAGCTTGTCCCTATTTCATGGATCACTAATCCATATCAGGCAGGTTTAATTAGAGAGGAAGAGTCAAATGATTTCCAGTTGCCTTTCTACATCATTTTAATAACTTCTAAATGCACAGATTGTAATAAAATCAGCTTTGAACCAATGTTATATCCATTCTTGTGTGCCCTCTGCTTATTTCCCAGGGAAGTATGCGTGATGTCATTAGCTTTTCCTGAGGTGACAGATCAATATCACACACACATCTAAGCCTGCACTACTAAATTCTCAGTATAATTAGTAGAACAGATTATACATTATTAAACTTTATTTTCACTGTCTTTTTAAGATTAATGTATTAAATATCATATTTAAATATACTAGTTTAATACTACTTGGTGGCTAACATTTCAAAAGCTATTTAACACCTTTATATTTACCTAAGAGACACATAAGTAAGTCATCTAGATTAACCTCTAGATACAGGACAAAAAACAATTGCGTTACCAATTGGATCCCTAAAATAATTATGGTTACAATATGAGTTTAAATGCTAATGTTATTCCACAAAAATATCTACAGAATTTAATATCTATGCTCACTATCCTTGCCTTACACTTTATTCCAAGTTTCTTAACCATCAAATATGCTATTATCTTAAAAGTTTTATGAAGACTTTATTAACCCTTGATTGAAAAAATGTGTGTCTTTGTTTTCAATACAGTTTATAAACCAGTATTTACACTAAACTACCAGGTGAAGGGAATTGAAAAAAGATATTTTGACTTGTCTTCTTTTTCTTTACTATAATTATAACTACCAAGTACTTATTTTGGCATTACATTATACCACATATTATACCTAGAACTTTTCATTGAAATTCATGTTCTACTTTTAATATTCATCTATGTGTATACTTTGAACAATATTTATTAGATTGTCACATTTATTTTTTTATTACTTGAGACAGCAAATGTCAGCTTGTTGGTTCTGATTTGAAGACAGAATTATATAAACTATTTTTCATATTTCATTCTACTTTAATAAGAGACTGGAGGGCAGGACAGAGAGAGAGGACAAATACTCCTCTGTGAACATAATTTAAAAGAAAACAAGCCTTTCTTTTGGTTACTATATGTCAAACATCATACTAAACACTGGAGAATCAAAGACGTAAAATACTTGGTTCCTTTTCCCTAAGGAATTCTAATCCAGAAGAAAGAATAGAATAATGTAAACTACATGAATAATAGTTATAAGAAGTTTACATATGGGAGAATAAGTATTTCCTGTCTGGGTTATTGTGGTTGCTCATTTTTAATAAGACAATAAAAGTACTTTTTAAATGTAGCTGTGTGTGTATTAAACATGAAAGTTGAGAAAACATGAACAATATGGAGGGAGGGAGTAGGAAATTAGAATGAATATAGCATATGCATTTATATAACTCCACAAAGAGACATGGGAGCAGATAATGTGTAAAATGCATATTAAATTAGACCTTTATAACCAATCTGTTGACACTAGGCTAGAAAGGCTTTTTTTTTTTTTTTAGATTTCCAAGAATACAAATACTTACTTCACCTTGTATTACAATACTGGATTGTTTTTGCAGTCCCAATATCTTGAGATATTTATGATACTCTCCCATTTATAAAAAGAAAATTAATGTTTATTTCTCCATTAACATGGCAAAGATTGGATAACAGTTTTATTAATTTATTTGTTTCTTTTTGAAAAGAAACTTCTTTCATCCAGTTTCCATGTCATATAAGAGATAGATAAAAGCAATTCCTCGCCCCACCCATATTGTATTTGAAATTTGTAATACCAGAAATTCAGCACAATACTTAACCAGTCAAGCTAAATATTCCAGGGCACTTTTTAATATGCTGCACTGGTGAAGCAAGAGTATTAAGTTGATTCAACCATGAACAATCCTTTGATTATCATACACCTCAACTGCTCTGTGTTGACCATGAGAAAAATAAAAAAATTGAAAATGAAATGTGATTAGTTCCTGATGAATTGAAATTCCTTTAACAGACAGTGAATGGAGAAAATTTACATTAATAGTAACAATCAAGCCTTTAGTCTTTTCACATTGAGAGTAGTATTCTATAAATGCAACTGATGCATGATAACATTCTTATATGAATAGAAGCATATGGAAAAAAAGGAATTATTGCCACTGTATTGTTTGTTACAGTAAGGGGAGTGTGAGTTATGTAATAGGAAAACTTATAAGTAACTATGACAATTATACTTTTTTTGAAAACTGTGTCTGCAGTTGCATACCTAATATTTGTCAGTAAGTTAGGCATAAAGATGTAGAAAGTGATAAATTATAAGATTTTAAAATTATTTTGCAACTGAAGCTTAACAAAAGATTGCTAAAAAATCTCAATTAAAGGGGGAAAAACACATAATTCAATTGGATAAGACATGATTATACCATGCTTAAGCTTAAGCCACTGTCAGCATCTGGAAATGGGGAAGTTTAAAAAGTCCTGATAATTACAGTGTCACCTAGTTTTGGCAGCACTATAATATTCATTTTTCCTGTTTCTTAGACAGATGCAGAATTCTATGGTGTTGGAATTTAATATCAAATTAAAAAAAAGTCCTGTCAGTGCTCGTACACCGTATACAGACTTTTGTTTTTAACGGATGAATTATTACAACTTCATGTTTTGCTTCTCTGCCTTCACAGTTATTTCACACATACTTTTTGTGAGTAGCTGTAAATGATGAAGCATGGAAATTTCACAGAACTCACTAAAAAGTGTGAAATCAAGTTTGAGATGTTGAACATTGTTAATTTATTTGTATCATTGGTAAAGTTAGGACAACACAATTAGGATAAAGACATGTCAAGCACGGGGAGGGGGAATAGATATCAAGCTTTATTGACACCCACCTATCTCCTCTACTCAAATCTGTCACTTTTCTGGAATAAATCAAACACATAAACAAAACCCATCAATAGAATAATAATAATAACGTATGCTTGCAGGAAGCTTACAATCTACTTAAAAGGTAATATTCTTAAATATATCCATAGAAGTTCCAATGTAAACTAATGGGGAACAATTATTTGAGCACAGAGTAAAATTTCATCTCCTCCATCTTCTAGTCCTAAGTCAAACTTCTCTGTGTGGAGCAATTGATAACTTCTAAGAAATGACTCTCAATCTCTCTGAATCTCTTTCCTTATCTATCTATGATAGACAGGTAGATAATATTTTATTAATATTACTTACATCTTATTTTATATTATATATTTTATATAGTATATATATTTCTCTGAAGATTCAAACAGAGACATTTCTCTATTAAATTAAATTTCCATTTTTTTAATAGGTTTAAAACACCACTATATCTCTCTTCAGGGCACAAACTTTATTTATATTTTATCATTACAGTATCTTTTCTATTAAAAAAATTATCTCTCAAAGTTCCCAGAGTTTAATAAACATACGATAAATGTTAGTTCTCTTACTTCTTCTTTTGATTACATGTATTTCCATGAACATTTTTCCTGAAAATAAAAAGTATTTACCTCATTTAAAATATGTAATTTGGCATCAACAGTTTCCTACATTATTAGGGGAATTTGAAGAAGGGACTTCAGGCACCTTTACATCATGCTTTCTTTCTTAATTAGGTCAGATTTTCTATCTGCTTTAAGAAAAGGTGTAACATTGGGACTTCCCTGGCGGTCTAGTGGTAAAGAATCCACCTTCCAAAGCAGGGGACCTGGGTTTGATCCCTGGTTGGGGAACTAAGATCCCACATGTTGCAGAGCAGCTAAGCCCACGTGCCACAAACTACAGAGCCCCAGCGCTCTGCAGCTGTGCACCACAACTACAGAGAGGAAAACCCAAGGGCACAACTAGAGAGAAACCTGAACAGGTGGGGTGCCGTAATGAGAAGATCCTGCATGCCTTAACAAAGATCCTGTGTGCTTCAACTAAAACCTGATGCAGCCAAAAATAAAAAATAAAAAATATAAAATAAAGAAAATAAATAAAATAAAAAAATATTTTTTAAAATAGAAAAGGTGTAACTTTTTAGAAATACTTATTATATGAGCATAATGATAGAAATGTAATGGGAAAAATATGGTGCCTGAAAATATTCTAGGAGTTAGAATTAAAAAAAAAAAGAAAAAAAAAGGAAATTAAGGACTTGTCTTACTCAAAAGCATACAATGGGAGCTTTATAATATTGTTGTAAAATTTTTCAGTTTTTCTTTATGACAACTGCTCAAGTTTAGATATAAGGGAATCAGAAAATCATAGTGTGTTATCTTTGAGAAGAATGTAAAGGAAATCTAGTCTAACCTCCACTTTACAAAGAAAAGGAGGCATTAATCAAGCAAATGATTTACCCAAGGTCATTTAGTGAGTTCAAAAAATTACTGAACTTATATATAGTAAGGAAAGGGCACTGAAATAGGATTCAAATCTTTAGATCTTTTATATCTGAAAATAATGGCTATTTTGGTTTATTTTTTAACACTCATTAAAGCAGAAGCATTATGAATTTTACTCTTAATTTTTAAACATGAAAACATACTAAAATATTTATACTATATATGTGAGGTGCAGATAAGCTCAATAAAATTAATATCCATTTACCATCACCATGTTTACAGAGGACTTCCTGAAGTTCATTTCTCAAACTATTTTTTCTCTTCTTCTGCATATTCATTTAATGAGTTATTAACTAACGATATGGTCCAAAACTTGTAAACATATCAGAATATATTTGGTGGAGGTATTTTTTTTTCCAGAAACTGTATAATTCACCTCTGGATAATCAAAATGTTATCATTTTGTTGGATTTTCCACTAATCACTTTTAATCAGTCTAAAGACAAAATAAATCCAATCTTTATTTTGTTCTGAAAAATCCAGGTTTTTGTGTGTGTGTGTCATCAAAGATAAAAAATGATAGAGTTACATTGTGAAGAAGTCTTGATTTAAGATAAATAGAACAAAGAACTCTGGTATAAACTAAAGGCATAGTAAATCACTATATAATATCAATATATAACTACTATGAACTACTCTCTCACATTTCAGAAAATGGTTTAAATATATTTATATGTTTTAATTGCTATTTATTGAAATCCAAGTTGCTATCTTCTTAAGTAAATATAAAGAGACAATCATGAGCAATCATGAGCTTCAAAGTCTATGTATCTAGAAAAGAAAACCTCAGCAGGAGGATCTGGCGACAAGAATATTGTCCAGTCAGCAGAGTTTTTCACATAAATATGAGTGATTATACAATAACTATCACAGCATTGTTGGCAATACTTCAATATTAGATGAGATCATATTTATTTTCAGTCCATTCTATCACCATAATAATCTGAATGGTCCTTTCCTACTTTTTTTCTCTTGTTTGAAATGAATTTAAGCTAATCTGTATTTTTACCTATTACAGTGGAAAAACTCTGTCATTTTATAACTGCATTTTTGAATATATATAAAGTGATGTTCATGAACCATCAGTAACAGCATCACTTGGGAATTAGAAAAGCAAATTCTCAGTTGTCACCCCAGACTTTTAGAATAATAAACCCTGTGCGGGGGTCCCAGCAATCTGTGTTTTACTAAATCCTCCACATGGTTCTGTTGCACAGCACCACATTGATAGAGGTTAATTATAACCAACACCATACTAACTTAGAGTCTGCCTAGGAAATGTGATTTGAAAACTGATAGATGTCAAAATACAATGATCTAACATACTTTTCTAAGATGTTTGAAACTGCACCTTCAAAAGTGCAGATATCCTTGGAACTGGTAGTGGTTTAAACTGTCATTATTCCCCCTTTTTATTAGTCAAGTGACATATCACTCTTGTCTATTTTTACTCAAGGTTTACTCGTACATTATTCTCCTTCACACAGGTTCTGGAATATGGCCAACCATCAAGTTAACACCAGACCCAGTGGTTCATTTCAGTCTTATAACCCTTTATCTGTCTGTGCAATCTCTTTGATGCCAAAGTCCATAATATTAAACACTATGAAATGCTGTCATTCATTTGTAATTGTTGCTTGGAATGATTGACCATACTACCTTTAAATATTCTTTCATCTTAGCTCAGTGATGTTACTCTGTACTGGTTTCTTGCTCTCTATTTATACTCTGATGATTTATTCTGAGTTATAAAAATGGATTTTTCTGTTATTTGTCTGCTCTCTTATTCCTATTTATAATTATAATTATATATATATAGCTAGGGTTTATTTAATATCCTCTTGTAAATCCCTTTTTCCAGGTTCCTGGGTTTCCCTGGAAAACCAAGAGACCGTATTAGAAATACAGAAGAGTTTCTTAAATTGTGCCAGGCATACCTTACGAAGTATTTAACATGACATTAGGTAGTATATAAATAAATCCAAAGCTAAGAATTCCTAAACTTTGTTTGCCAGTAATACAAAGATAATGGTCAATTGTGAGTTGAAGTAAAGAAATAGTGGGGGAGACCTTCAAGATGGCAGAGGAGTAAGATGTGGAGATCATCTTCCTCCCTACAAATACATCAGAAATACATCTACATGTGGAACAACTCCTACAGAACACTTACTGAATGCTGGCAGAAGACCTCAGACTTCCCAAAAGACAAGGAACTCCCCCACGTACCTGGCAAAAGATAAAAGAAAAAAACAGAGACAAAAGAATAGGTATGGGACCTGCACCTCTGGAGGGGAGCTGTGAAGGAGGAAAAGTTTCCATACACTAGGAAGCCCCTTCACTGGCAGAGATGGCAGCTGTGCAGGGGGTGAGCTTTGGAGGCATGGAGGAGAGCACAGCAAAAGGGCTGCAGAGGGCAAAGCAGAGAGATATCTGCACAGAGGATCACTGCTGACCAGAGCTCACCAGCCTGAGATGCTTATCTGCTCACCCGTTGGGACAGGTGTGGGCTGGGAACTGAGGCTCGGGCTTCAGAGATCAGATCCCAGGGAGAGGACTGAGGTTGGCTGTGTGAACACAGCCAGAAGGGGGCTAAGTGTGCCACAGCTAGCCGGGAGGGAGCCCAGGAAAATGTCTGGAACTGCCTAAGGGGCAAATGACCATTGTTTCGGGGTGTGAGAGAAGAGGGGATTGAGAGCACCTCTTAAACGAGCTCCAGAGACAGGAGCAAGCCGCAGCTATCAGTGTGGACACCAGAGAAGGGTATGAAACACTAACACTGCTGCTGCAGCCACCAAGAATCCTGTACGCAAGCACGGTTCACTATCCACACCTCCCCTCCTGGGCACCTGTGCAGCCTGCCACTGCCAGGGTGCCGTGATCCAGGGACAGCTTCTGCTGGAGAACACATAGTATGCCTCAGGCTGGTGCAACGTCACGCTGGCCTCTGCCACCGCAGGCTCATCCTGCATCTATACCCCTCCCTCCCCCTGGACTGAGAGAGGCATAGCCCCCTAATCAGCTGCTATTTTAACCCCCTCCTGTCTGGATAAAGAACAGATGCCAGAGGGTGACCTATATGCAGAGGCAGGGACAAATCCAAAGCTGAGCCCCTGGGAACTGTGAGAACAAAGAAGAGAAAGGGGAATTTCTCCCAGCAGCCTCAGGAGCAGCGGATTAAATCTCCACAATCAACTTGACATACACTGCATCTCTAGAATACCTGAATAGACAATGAATCATCCCAAAATTGAGGCGATGGACTTTGGGAGAAACTGCAGACTTGGGGTTTGCTGTATGCGACTGACTGGTTTCTGGTTCTATGTTTATCTTAGCTTAGTATTTAGAGTTTATTATCATTGGTAGATTTGTTTATAGATTTGGTTGCTGTCTTCCTTCTATATATAGATAGATAGATAGATAGATAGATAGATAGATAGATAGATAGATAGATAGATAGATAGATATAGATATATACATTTTTTCCCTTTTCTCTTTTTGTGAGTATGTATGTGTATGCTGCTTTGTGTGATATTGTCTGTATAGCTTAGCTTTTACCATATGTCCTAGGATTCTCTCTGTCAATTTTTTTGTTTTGTTTTGTTTCATTTTTTAGTATAGTTTTTAGCACTTGTTATCATTGGTGGACTTGTTTTTCGGTCTGGTTACTCTCTTCTTTCATTCTTTTGTCTTTTTTTTAATTACTTTTTAACTGAGCTGTGTGACTGATAGTGTCTGAGCTGTGTGACTGATAGTGTCTTGGTGCTCCAGACGGGTGTCAGGCTTGTGCCTCTGAGGTGGGAGAGCCGATTTCAGGACATTGGTACAACAGAGACCCCCCAGCTCCACATAACATCAAAGGAACTTCTCTAGGCAGGAAACACAAGAGAAAGAAAAGACCTACAATAACAAACCCACAGCAATTAAGAAAATGGTAATAGGAAAATACATATTGATATCTACCTTAAATGTAAATAGACTAAATGCTCCCACCAAAAGACATAGACTGTCTGAATGGACACAAAAACAAGACCCATATATGTGCTGTCTACAGGAGACCCACTTCAGACCTAGGGACACATACAGACTGAAAGTGAGGGGATGGAAAAAGATATTCCATGGAAATGGGAATCAAAAGAAAGCTGGAGTAGCAATTCTCATATCTGACAAAATAGACATTACAATAAAGACTATTACAAGAGACAAAGAAGGACACTACATAATGATCAAGGGATCAATCCAAGAAGAGGATATAATAATTGTAAATATTTATGTACCCAACATAAGAGCATGTCAATACATAAGGCAAATGCTAACAGCCATAAAAGGGGAAATCAACATTAACACAATCATAGTAGGAGACTTTAATACCCCACTTTCACCAATGGACAGATCACCCAAAATGAAAATAAATAAGGAAACACAGGCTTTAAATGATACATTAAACAAGATGGACTTAATTGATATTTATAGGACATTCCATCCAAAAACAACAGAATACACCTTCTTCTCAAGAGCTCATGGAACATTCTCCAGGATAGATCATATCACAAATCAAGCCTTGGTAAATTTAAGAAAATTGAAATCATATCAAGTAGTTTTTCCAAACAAGTGCTATGAGATTACATATCAATTACAGGAAAAAATCTGTAAAAAATACAAACACATGAAGACTAAATAATACACTACTTAATAACCAAGAGATCACTGAAGAAATCAAAGAGGAAATAAAAATATATCTAGAAACAAATGACAATGAAAACATGATGACCCAAAACCTTGAGATGCAGCAAGAGCAGTTCTAAGAAGGAAGTTTATAGCAATACAAACTTCCTTCTAGAAACAAGAAACATGTCAAATAAACAACCTAACCTTACACCTAACGCAATTAGAGAAAGAACAAGAAACACCAAAGTTAACAGAAGGAAAGATATCATAAAGATGAGATCAGAAATAAATGAAAAAGAAATGAAGGAGACAATAGCAAAGATCAATAAAACTAAAAGCTGGTTCTTTGAGAAGATAAACAAAATTGATCAACCATTAGCCAGACTCATCAAGAAAAAAAAGGGAGAAGATTCAAATCAATAGAAATAGAAATGACAAAAGAGAAGTAACAACTGACCCTGCAAAAATACAGAGGATCATGAGAGGTTACTATAAGCAACACTATACCAATAAAATGGACAACCTGGAAGGGATGGAAAAATTCTTAGAAAAGCAAAATCTTCTGAGACTGAATCAGGAAGAAATAGAAAATATAAACAGACCAATCACAAGCACTGAAATTGAAACTGTGATTAAAAATTTTCCAACAAAAAAAGCCCAGGACCAGATGGCTTCACAGCGGAATTCTGCTAAACATTTAGAGATGAGCTAACACCTATCCTTCTCAAACTCTTCCAAAGTATAGCAGGGTGAGGAACACTCCCAAACTCATTCTATGAGGCCATGATCACCCTGATACCAAAACCAGAGAAAGATGTCACAAAGAAAGAAAACTACAGGCCAATATCACAGATGAATATAGATGCAAAAATCCTCTACAAAATACTAGCAAACAGAATCCAACTGCACATTAAAAGGATCATACTCCATGATCAAGTGGGGCTTATCTCAGGATGCAAGGATTCTTCATTATACATAAAGCAATCAATGTGATAAAGCATAGTAACAAATTAAAGGAGAAAAACCATATGATCATCTCAATAGATGCAGAAAAAGCTTTCAACAAAATTCAACACCCATTTATGATAAAAAACCCTGCAGAAAGTAGGCATAGAGAAAACTTACCTCAACATAATAAAGGCTATATATGACAAACCCACAGCCAACATCGTTCAAATGGTGAAAAACTGAAATTATTTCCTCTAAGATCAGGAACAAGACAAGGTTGTCCACTCTCACCACTATTATTCAACATAATTTTAGAATAATAGTTTAGCCACAGCAATTAGAGAAGAAAAAGAAATAAAAGGAATCCAAATTGGAAAAGAAGAAGTATAGATGTCACTGTTTGTAGTTGACATGATACTATACACAGAGTATCCTAAAAGTGCTACCAGAAAACTACTAGAGTTAATTAATGAATTTAGTAAAGCAGCACACAAAATTAATGCACAGAAATCTTTTGCATTTCTATGCACTAATGATGAACAATCTGAAAGAGAAATTAAGGAAACACTCTCATTTACCATTGCAACAAAAAAACAAAATACCAAGGATAAACCTACCTAAAACAAAAGAGCTGAATGCAGAAAACTATAAGACAGTGATGAAAGAAATTAAAGGTGATACAAACAGTTGGAGAGATAAACTATATTCTTGGACTGGAAGAATCAACATTGTGAAAATGACTATACTACCCAAAGCAATCTACAGATTGAATGCAATCCCTATCAAACTTCTAATGACAGTTTTCACCTAACTAGAACAAAACATTTCACAATTTGTATGGAAATACAAAAGACCCCGAATAGCTGAAGTAATCTTGAGAAAGAAAAACAGAGCTGGAAGAATCAGGCTCCCAGACTTCAGACTATACTACAAAGCTACAGTAATAAAGACAGTATGATCCTGGCATAAAAACAGCAATATAGATCAATGGAACAGCATAGAAAGCCCAGAGATAAACCCACACACATATTTCACTTATTTTTGATAAAGGAGGCAAGAATATACAATGGAGATAAGACAGCCACTTCAATAAGTGGTGCTGGGAAAACTGGACACCTACGTGTAAAATAATGCAACTAAAGGGCTTCCCTGTTGGCGCAGTGGATGAAAGTCCGCCTGCCGATGAAGGGGACATGGATTTGTGCCCCAGCCTGGGAAGATCCCACATGCCGTGAAGCAGCTGGGACCATGAGCCCTGGCCACTGAGCCTGCATGTCCGAAGCCTGTGCTCCACTGCAGGAGAGGCCACAACAGTGAGAGGCCCGCGTACCACACACACACACAAAATTAATAATAATACAATTACAACACTCCCTAACACCGTACAAAAAAATAATCTCAAAATGGATTAAAGACCTAAATGTAAGGTCAGACACTCTAAAACTATTAGAGATAAATGTTGGAAGAACACTCTATGACATAAATCACAGCAAGATCCTTTTTGACTCATCCTTGAGAAAAGGAAATAAAAACAAAAATAAACAAATGAGACCTAATGAAACTTTAAAGCTTTGGAACAGCAAAGAAAACATAAACAAGACAAAAAGACAACCTTCAGAATGGGAGAAAATATTTGCAAGTGAAGCAACTGACAAAGGATTAATCTCTAAAATTTACAAGCAGCTCATGCAGCTCAATATCAAAAAAACAAACAACCCAATCCAAAAAGGACAGAAGACATAAATAGACATTTCTCCAAAGAAGATATAGAGAATGTCAACAAACACATGAAAGGATGCTCAACATCATTAATCATTAGAGAAATGCAAATCAAAACTACAATGAGGTATCACCTCATACCAGTCAGAATGGCCATCATCAAAAAACCTATAAACAATAAATGCTGGAGAGGGTATGGAGAAAAGGGTACCCTTTTGTACTGTTGGTGGGAATGTAAATTGATATAGCCACTATGGAGAACAGTATGGAGGTTCCTTTAAAAACTAAAAATAGAACTACCATATGACCCAGCAATCCCACTACTGGGCATACACCCTGAGAAAACCATAATTCAAAAAGAGTCATGTACCACAATGTTCATTGCAGCTCTATTTACAATAGTAAGGACATGGAAGCAACCTAAGTGTCCATTGACAGATGAATGGATAAAGAAGATGTGGCACATATATACAATGAAATATTACTGAGCCATAAAAAGAAATGAAATTGAGTTATTTGTAGTGAGGTGGATGGACCTAGAGACTGTCATACAGAGTGAAGTAAGTCAGAAAGAGAAAAATAAATACCATATGCTAACACAAGTATATGGAATCTAAAAAAAAAAAAACAAAAATGGTTCTGAAGAATCTACGGGCAGGAGAGGAATAAAGCCCCAGACATAGAGAATGGACTTGAGGACACAGGGAGGGTGAAGGGTAAGCTGGGACGGAGTAGAGAGTAACATGGACATATATACACTACCAAATCTAAAACAGATAGCTAGTGGGAAGCAGCCACATAGCACAGGGAGATCAGCTCAATGCTTTGTGACCACCTAGAGGGGTGGGATGGGGGGGTGGGAGGGAGACACAAGAGGGAGGAGATATGGGGATATATGTATATGTATAGCTGATTCACTTTGTTATAAAGCATAAACTAACACACCATTTGAAAGCAATTTTATTCCAATAAAGATGTTAAAGAAAAAGAATGGGGAGGGAAGGTAATTATACCAGGAGGATGTAGGTAAACCAATTGCATACAGTTGACTTAAATCAATGGCTTAAACTTTTTTTTTCCCTTAATTCTTTGAATAGTGATATCTTTCTCCCACCTGAGTATAATTTCTTGCATTATCTTTGGTAACTAATACATATTAAGTCATATATAAGCGTGTTTTGATATTTAATTTTATCAATATTATGAGTAGTTAACATTTTTACTGAATTGTTTGATTAAATTATTCCTACTGAGCACTTAGGTAAGGCAAGGTTTGATAGTGTCATGGTGAACAGAAAATAGAAGCTTAGAACAAAACCTACTGGTCAAAAATATTGACCAGTAGAAGGGCCTGACAGAAGACATTCTTAGTAGAAGGCTTCTGAATCTCTGTAATAAGGTAACACATTGTCAAATAAAGATGGTAAAGTGGTGAGAGAGGTCAGTGAAATCACCTCCCTTATTTTAATATACCCTACGTATCATAGACTTACAATTCATTAAAGAAGGTGTGCCACATATACACACATGCACACTCACATACAGCTTATAATGGCAAAAGATTCCAATCTTACCCTAGAAAAATATATTTTCATGATCAAGGCTCCTTTTTGAAGGCTGAACCCTTTATAATAGCCCCATAATCTCTAGCTTCTATCCATGGCTGAGTATAGTAGGCCCTCAAGACTGGCATAGTAGCCAGCCCCAAAGCAAATCACCACCATAACCATAAAGACAAGAGTGATCACAAGCATCTAGCACTTCCAGCTCAGGTAAAAAAGGGCAGGGAAGCACGTCCTTGACCAGAGCATGAATCACTGGCATAGGGCAACCTGGAAATAGAGAACACAAATAAAATAACTTATCTAAGCTGCTCAAGTGGACAGCAGGGTCAGAGAGTTAGCATCCCAATGACAAAGTTGGGGAGGGAGATGGGACTAAAGGGACCCAGTGAGGATCTTTCTCACTTACCCTGTGTGTCAATAAAGGTCTTAAAAGAACACCTGATAAATCCATTTGCTTCTTTTCTGACTCAGTACCGTGGGTACAACTCCCTCTGAATTGATAAGACAGAATCTATTAGAGTTTCAAGTATTTCAGTGAAAGAAATAAAAATAATAATTAAGTTGTTACTTGATAAAGGAAGGGAAAGATTGCAAGTGGCATCAGATTGCAGAATGTCTTCCAAGGAAAGCACAAGAGCTATTTCCTTTTAGTTGCAAGTTCAAATATATATATACACAGTAAGGAGGCCTGCCTAAGAGTAATAAGTGCATCAGTTATTCAAACATAATTGAAGTAAATTAAGCTGGATGGAAAATTTGGAATCTTTCACAGCTCAATCCTGATAGAAACCTGATATCGTCTCAAAGTAAAACTGTCTAAAATAGGCATTTATTTTCTGTAATTTATGGTGTGAGGCTACATACGTATTTCTATTCCCAAACCACTAATGAAATGTCTACTTAGGTCTGGTAAAATGACTACCATTAGTTGAACAAGGATACAATATTTTATAGGCTTCTTATATAGTATGTAAAAGTCACATAACTTGAATGTAAAGGGGTGGTATGATGCCCCAAGTCTCTGACTATGACTTATTCTGTGCTGTTGTAAATCTCAGAATATCAAAGGATGAGATAGTGTCTGGACAAGTTAATATCAAGAATGACTTTTCCTAACCCATATGTTATATGTTGATAGCTGTGAGTGGAATTGGGATATGACTAAAGAACATATTGTAATATCACTGAGACCCCCTTTCTGTGTTTTAGGCCAGGTCATTCCCTGACTCTCATGGCTTGGTGAATTTCAAGTGTTCAATAAAACCTTCTAAGTTTCTGAGAGTCAGATTTTACTCTGTCTTCTAAGTAAATTACTCCAGTAACTTAAGGGGCCAGGGAAAATGGAATGATTGATCTTATCACTAATAACAAGGATATTTACACAAACATGAAATTTCAGAGATGAAATCAGGGACTACTCATCCATCCAGTGAGTCCCTTTCTGTACCATTCAACGTCTCTTTCCTGTTGCATATCTGTCAATAAGCAGGTCAATGTCTCAAAATATCTTGGCAACCATGGTGGTTTAGGTTTCCTAGATATGAGCTGCAGCGTGGTCTTCTGTGACATTGCTAAAACTTAATGCATTTTAGCAAACACCTGCACATGATACAGAAAGGAAACTGATTTCTTATTAACATTTTACTTCATTCAAAAATATATTTCATATATTCTCATTGACAAGTGGAGACATTGCTTTTGTGAAATGCAGTATAATTTAGAACATTTTAATCTTTTGTATGCTTCAAGTACACTTTATACTAGTAGGAGTCTACTCTTGCCACTCAAGTACAGAACTTAATTTGTGGAGGTATTCTCATGCATCTTAATGGGATTTCTTTTCTTTGCATCTCTTCTACCACAAAGAATATTAAGTTTTGAGAAAATACTATTTGTTCTTACATATACATATATATATGCCTATACACATACACACAAACACATGCACATGCACACAATGAGGCAACCCATATGTTAGAAGAAAACTAAAGCTCTGGATATAATATATCCATAAAAATATATATTCTATTACAGAACTATATTTTTAACTGGACAATAATAGGAAAAGCAGTTTGAAAATTAAAGAAATTCCATTTGTTTTAACTCAGGACCCAAAAAGAGATACATTAGCAGCTGACTTAAAGAAAAAATCAGTATAAGCATTTTCAACCCATTACAAACAGAAACAGCTGCATTGTCAACCCCTCAGAGATAGAGCTGATAATGAAAATGTTACAGACCTTTAAGTGGAGCATCTCTGCCAGACAAGGTTATAATAGTGAACTTACATTAGGAAAGAAAGCATTCAGTATTTATGATTTGCAATTTTAACTTGTGTTTAAAAGTGGTACAGGAGGATTCATGGGGGATTTAATGTTCTAGGAAATCTATTTGGTCAGTACTGTAAGATTTTATGACCTTTCATTAAGACTTGAAAGTTTAACTGTACAGATTCTGCATTGAATGCAAATCATGCTATTTTGTGCTGCCTGTCCTCTGAACATCTCTAATGCCACAGATGAAAGAAGCAGTTATAAAAGCCTTGTATTTTAAAGCAGCTGGCATCAGAGGCTATAAATACAATATTCATCAAAGGACTTCAGAAGACAAAGCTTTAAATGAAAAACCTAGAGAATTGTTTGTACTTTTAAAATTTATACTCTGTGGAAACCAAGAGAAACATTTAAATTGATGTAGTTTAGCATCAAAAATCTTTCTCTAGTGAAGAATATTAACAATTTTAGGAAAATGGTTAAATTCAACCAAATTCATACATGAAGCTATAATTTATTCTACAACTATTCTCTCAATATGCATCACAAAATTTATGGGAGCCATCAACATTATTCAAATAACATTTAGGTTCAAATAAATCTCCCTGAATAAATCAAGTAATCAAGGAGATTTCACATGGGTTTTCTTATTTATTTCTCACAATAATCTCTTATTTCTTTTTGTATCATTAAATCCATTTTACAGATGAGAAACCAAAATTCAGAGATTAAGTAATCTGACCAACAGTTCACAAACTTCATTTGTAATGCTTTTTTTTTTCTGTTACACCATATTATCTTTTTAAAGCAAATATGTCCCAGGATATATTTCTAATATTTCAAGATATCTCTTTAATATTATTCAAATATTTTTTTTTCTAACAAACCTGAGCAAGCTCTGCAACCCAAAAATCCAAGGTAGTTAATTTGTATCCATTGAACAGAGTCAGTTTAACCAAAGAAGGGTGGGAAATGTATTCACATAACTGTCCCTTTCAAGGGAACATTTTTAAGATGCTAAAGAGAAAAGTAAGTGTAAGCCAAAACAAAACAAAGCAAAACACAAACAACAGAAAACCTACTCTATGGTGTTCAAAGTTAGAAACATAGTCATACTTGGGGAGGGGAAGGAGTGGAAGATGTTCTGGATTTGTTCTAGTGTTTCGTTTCTGGTTCTAGGTGTGTTCTCCACCAAGTGTGTCCCCTTTGCAAAAATGGAGCTGTAGACATCAGTGTTAGACTACCTCACAGGTGTTGGAACATTTCTGGCTTTTGCAATCTGCTCTTTTATCTTAATTATCTCACAGCTATGACTGTCTTCTCCTAATCTGGTAAATGGAATTTTCTTTATTTAGAATCCCAGTAACCAAACATGGCTTCAGATCATGATCTTCATATATGTTTCCTGGACAATGTTGGTTAAGAGGAGACAATAAGAAGACAAATAAGCATTAAAATAATGTTTCCACTTTATTAGTGGTAAGTATCGGAATAGGGAAATCAGTATGGATCATAACCAAAACTTGAACTTTCTATTCTTTTTCCAGCCACCTACTCACTTTTCATACAAAATAGATCTTGACTCCCACATCTAAGCGAAATGGGTCTGCAGAATCTTTTGGGGAATGATAGAGTACCAACTGCCAGCCTCAAACATTATCAGGTCTGAAAATAAGATTACAAGAAGGAAATAACATTTCAGTCTTGTCTTGAGGGGCAGATCTGGGTTCAGTTACAACTATGTTTATCATGTGAGGGTAAATGTCCCTTTACTGGTCAATGTAGTATGCAAGATATGCAAGATTGAGCCAATCGTTTGACCTAAATGTATATAGTTTTGTTTTGTTTTTTTAAACTCATTGTTACCTATTCGGTAACTCACTCATTCTTTTTTAGGGGAAAGAAAGACTGTAGAAGAGAATGAAGGCATTCACTGAGTATAGTAAAATACACATCCTTCAATAGAAATATAAGGAATGAAGTAATAATTGTCACCCTTTTCCTAAAATCTTGTTTGAAATTTCCCTTCTGTTACACTACAACTGAAACTTTCACATCATTCGATAGAGATTTCTACATTCTGTATTTTATAACAAGGAAATATACTCATGCATTTTTTATAAAATATTGCATATGCAATATTGCAAATATTATAATTGTTCCTATAGTATTGCTAAATATCTATTAAGCTATGGATGAATTATCAATGAACATTACACATGTAGATTAGGGGTACGATGTTGGGAGAATAGACCAACCCACTGGACAACTCTATTCTTATTTTCAGACAGTAGAGCTCTTATTATATTGCTTTTCCCCAAAGTACACTATTTATCCTATTTACAATCATATCTAGACAGAAACTAACACTTAGAAAGTATGAAGATGTCCCTCTGTCAACAGAGTATGGAACAAGCCTTTACTGGAATGTTGAACCCTTGTTTCAGAGCCAAATAATATATGGCCATCAGAGCCTACTGAGAGGAAATAAAAACCTTTAGAAGTAACCTCTGTATGGAGTGAGATTCTGATGTGTCCCTCTAATAAATCTTAATGAAAAATATTTAAATTTTATCTGTTCACCACATATATCCATCAGGGTCTTTTATATGCCAGGAAGATAAAAAAACAAAACAAAACAAAAACCAAACTTCTACCCTGCAAGAACATATAAGCTAGTGGTGATAAAGATATAGAATCACAAAACTGTAACATATCCTGACACTGCTGCAGTTGAGATTTGTACAGGGCTTTTATGGAAGCCTAGCAGGGTAAGCAGGGTAAATCCTCCTGGAAAAATCAAGAAAAGCTTCAGAAGAAGCAATTTTAGTACCAAAGATGAAGCAATATTTTACTCTTTAAATGGGAGAAGTTAAGGAGAACATTACCAGCAGAATGGATAGTAACAACAAAGTTACAGGCTTATATCCAATCTATTGTCCACCCATGTATTCATTCAATGAATACTTCTTTAGTTCCTATAGTGTGCCAGAACTAGGTTCTGAGAACCCATTTGGAAAGCATAAACAATGTCCCTGCCCTCATGGTTTTTATATTCCAGTAACAGAGACAGAAAATAAATCAGTAAACTGTTAAATATGTAATATCATTTCAGATAATGACATGTTATAATGATAAATCAAAATAAATCAGTAGAGTGAGACAAAAGACGAGGAGAGGGGCTATTTAAGGCAGCTCTGAAGAGACCTCCATGAGAAAAGAGAAATCAAGGATGACCATTAGGTCTTAGCATGCGAACTGAGTGAAATGGTATCACTTACTCTGACACAGAATCTTTCAGTAAAAAGAATCAGGAATATGCATGATTGTGTGTATGTACATGTGTGTTTGTTTACATGTGTGGTGTAGATGAGAGAATGAAAATTTTGTCTTGAACATACTAAGTTTTAGACATCAGTTTATGAGGCGATATCCAGCAGACAGTTCCATGTATCGGTCTGTTTCTCAGTGGAAATATCACGCTCAGACATGTAAATTTGTGAGTGATCAGTGATATTAAATCCATGAGACTGGAGGAGATCACAGCACATTTTGTGCAGGTAGACAGTGGTATAAGAATAGGACTGAGCACTGAGACTCCAACATTGCAATATTGAGGAGTATCCATTCAGTAAAGGACACTGAACATGGATAGCAAAGTAGGAATATCATGTAAAGATTGCACTGTCCCAAAAGGAAACTGAAGAAAGTCTCTTAAGGAAAAAGAGTGATAAACGGTGAAAATGTCACAGATAAGTTAACTAATTCTTCACAGCTGGGTTTCTCAAGATGGAACTGGCATATTTGACCAAAGTGATTTAGTGACATCTGATTAAAGTGGATTGAAGAAATAAAGGAAAATGAGGATGTTGAACCAGACAATCCTGACATGTCTTTCAAAAAAATTTTAATGGCAGGTGAGGCAGAAGCAGATTATTGGGTTGGGGGGGAGGGCAGTGTAAGCTTGAACTAGTTAAAACACCTTAAGAAATGGGAGAGTAATAAGATTTTGTGTGCCTGGAGCACAGGAAATGTCAATCACAGGCAGTGAGAAGGCTGAAGTGAGAAGGGTGAGGTTAAAAAAAAAAAAGAAATAATAAGGCAAGAAAAACAAGGTACAAAGTCATAGCCAGGTATGGCCAGAGGCAAAGATCAGTTTTAGTGTGAAAACAAATGTTTGAAACCAGGGAGAAAGTTAAGACAAAGGAGGGTGTCTTTTTCCCCCATCAATGTATTTTCTGTACCTGCCACAAAGTAGGAATAAACTTTTTGTTGAATGAATAATTGAATAATGAAATGTGTACGTGCTGGAAGTGGGAGACTACTGATAGATATTTCACTAATGCTGGGAAGGTCAAGCAGGTTTCCAAGTATTGGAATTCAAGTAGAACTCACAGGTGAAACAGAAAAAGCACATTGAATACAATGTGTCAATTTTCTGGGTAACCAGGATATTCATTACATCTCCTTCAAGTGGCAAGTTAATGCAATTCTTTTTTCTTTCTTTTTTGATGGGAACCTTTGTCCAAAATGAAATGAAATCTTATGAAGACTATTGATATATTAAAGAGATGAAAGTTGAGTAGGTTTCTTGTGTGAAGGGAGCAGCCTGGAGCCCTGAAGACATAGTACTTCCCTCTTGCCCACAGAAGATGGTCCCTGAGGTCATGCCAAATGATCCTAAAAGACTGAGAACATTTTAAAAACATTCAAGTTATAAAGTAATGAAACTGTATTCTATATATGAACTTTCTGAAACACATACATTTTGTCTAGTGGAATATACTTATATTTATCTGAGAGAAAATAAATTATTAAATAAAGCAGATCAAGGAAAAGACACATTACATAAGTTGATTAAGACTATCTTGTTCCCACTTTCATTGAGCAGTACAAAAATTGTAAATGAAATATGAAATATATGCTAAACATAGTGTTCTTAACAAACCCTGACTCATCCCTTTACCAGAGGAAATGTCTCATTGCTTGAACACATTTCTTCCTTTCACTGTTCCCTTCTAATGGCACTTCTCATTTTCTATTATCTATTACTGTTATTTTTGTATTTTCACATGCTTCCTATCAAGACTAGAGTAGTTTCAAGAGAAAAAAATCATAATTCACTCAATTATTATTTGTTGATTGAATAAGCACACAGCTAGGGCCCAAGAAAGAAGTATGGGTATAAAGAAATTACTCATTATGTTATGAATGGAAATTTTCCATATGTCAGGTGACAAGAGGATAGACTTTTTGGTCAATTTAATATCCTTTATATTGCATAATTTTATGCCAAAGTAGGAGAATAATTGAACTCCCTTGATAATTCCAAACATTTTTATTAGAAAACTCAACAGTGCATTTAATACCTTACAATAAGATTCAGAGATTAACAGCATAATAAGAAATTAATTAATGAGTCACTAATATCAAGAACACCTGGGAGCTTCTTCTTATCAATTTTCCTTAATCTAAATGTGAACAGTTTTAAAAAGTTACTTGTGTTCCAAATCTTTTCTGCCATGTTTTCCACACTTCATAAGAAATGGTGCATTGAAATATTACAAATGTAATCTGGTAGGATGTAAATTACTGGAACAGCTTGTCTGTGATGTATTATCATTTTTATATATTCCACATTAATCTTGTTGGCTCCCTTTTTTTTTTTTTTTTTGGCTGTGTTGGGTCTTAGTTGAGGCATGTGGGGTCTTCATTGCAGCACGTGGATCTTTCGTTGCAGCGCATGCACTTCTCTCTAGTTGTGGTGTGTGGACTCCAGAGAGCATGGATTCAGTAGTTGCAGTGCATGCGCGGGCCCTCTAGTTTGGCACTCAGGCTCCAAAGAGTGTGGACTCAGTAGTTGTGGCAAGCGGGCTTAGTTTCCCTGTGGCATGTGGCATCTTAGTTCCCCAACCAGGGGTCGAACCCATGTCCCCTGCATTGGTAGGCGGGTTCTTAACCACTGGACCACGAGGGAAGTGCCTTGTTAGCTTTTTAATGGGTTTTGTACCCATGTTCCTAAGTGTGGAAAACCTATAGTTTTTTCATTCTCCTAACATTCTTCTTAAATTTTTGATATCATGGTTATACTTGACTCACAGAATAAATTTTCGGATACTTATTACTCTTTTTCTTTCCTCCTGAAGAGTTTGTATAAATGTTTTCCTTAACTGTTGGTGGAATTCACTGGGATAGCCAGCCATCGAGGCCTGGAGTTTTCTCAAGGAAAAGATTTTGATTACAGATTTTGTTTATTACATAGTTATAAGAAAAATCAGGTTTTCTTTTTTTTTTTTAAACTTCTTTATTGGAGTATAATTGCTTTACAATGGTGTGTTAGTTTCTGCTTTATAACAAAGTGAATCAGTTATACATATACATATGTTCCCATATCTCTTGTGTCTGTTTTGTTATGTTTCATTTCTCTAAGAATTTGTCTGTTATGTTTAATAATCAAACTTACTGGAATAAAGTTGTTTGTGATACTTAAATTATCTTTACGATCCTTTTAAAATCTCTAAAAGATATATATATATATATATTACTTATAATGATTATTGTTGTCCTCTCTTTTTTATGGATTCTTCTTGCCAGCAATTAACCAATTTTATTATATTTTTCAAAGAACCAACTCTGTGTTAAGTTGTTCCTTTTAATATTATATTGCTTTTCTATTTCATTAACTTCTGCTTTTTATTATTTTCTTTCTTTTAATTTATTTGTGTTTCATCTGATATGTTTTCTAAAGTCTATGATTGGTTACTTACAACTTATTTAGACCTACACATTATTTATTTTAAAATATATGAGTATTATCTAATTTTTTTAAATTGATTTGTGCCTTCAATGTGTTGTGATCAGAGAAAGCCATTTGTATGATTCCATCCTTTGCTATTTGTTAAGAGTTTCTTGATGGACTAGCACATGGTCATTTTATAAATGATAACTGTTTTTATCTTACCTCACAAATTATATAGCACTTTTGTTTCATATATCAATTGTATAAATAGTAAACAAAATATTGTTTTAAATATTTATTTATTTGTATTTATTTATTTGGTTGCACCGGGTCTTAGTTACAGTATGTGGGACATTTGTTGCGGCATGCAGGCTCTTTGGTTGAGGTATGTGGGATCTTTAGCTGTGGCATGTGGGCTCTTAGTTGCAGCATGCAGAATCTGTAATAGTTCCCTGACCAGGCCTTGAACCTGGGACCCCTGCTTTGGGAGTGTGGGGTCTTAACCACTGGACCACCAGGGAAGTCTTGTAAGTAAAATAATGTTTACGTTCAATGTTCAGTTAGATTTATTTTCAATCTGAGATATTTTCCTCTTGCCAAGAGATCATCCATTTTAATTTTATTTTTTACCAATCTCAAAGTAATGAATTCTCTTAGTTTTGTTTTTCTGAGGTTGATTTTATTTCACTTTTTTTGCTGCTGGAAATATTGACTGGATATAGGATTCCAGTTTGTTAAGTATATTCTTCTAGCATGTAAAGATACAGGTTTCTGATTTCCATTGTTTCTGTAGAATTTAGCTGTCATCCTTGTTTCTTTGAAGAAAATTAGTCTTTATTTCTCTTACTACTTTTAAGATTCTTACCTTTATTTGGTTTTCAGCATTTGTACTGATATGTTTAGAAAGAGTTCCTTGTTTTCATTATTTAGAATTCCTAAGACTCCTGAAATGCACAGTTTAATGTATTGCTCATTTGCAAATTTCCAAGTCCATATCAGTGTGAATATTGCTTTTGTACCATCTCTCCTTTCCTTCTGGGACTTCAATTTTACTTTTCTTAAATCTTCTTTCCATATACTTTATGCCTCTCATACTCTCTTACTAAATTTCTCTCTTTTACTTTATCTAATTTTCAGTTCAATAATTCTTCAGTTTTCTCTAATCTACATCTAGATCATACACTAAATTCTTAATTTGGAGGATTTTAATTTTTAGCTCTAAGATATATTTGCTACCTCTATTTTTGAATTTTTAGTTATCTGCTAAAGGTCTTATTCATAGTTATTTTAATGTCTCTGTCTAGTATCTCCAATATTCCTGTGGACAATAGACTTTAGAACATTAAACAAAGTAAATACAAAACAATTTAATTTAGAACAAATTAAATACAAAAATTTAGAAAAATGGAATTAATAAAAAGCAGAAATTAATGAAATAAAAAGCCAATATAATACTGAAGGGACTAATGTAGCCTAAAGTTGACTCTTTTGAAAAGACTGATAAAACTGATTGATTACTGGCAAGACTCATGTGCATCTGCTTCTGTTACTTTGCTTCTTTTATTATTACCTCATATTGTCTTCACTTTTCATGTGACTGACTTGTTTGCTTGCTTGTTTGCCAGAAATTATTAATGCCAAATTGTTAGTAAAAAAAGAATTAAAAAGGTTGCTAGCTAGGATAATGGCTTCTTTCAATGAAGGTATATATTTGCTGCTTGTAGATTCCTGGAATCAAGGGTAACCTTAATCCAATATCAGGGACTAAGATGATATATTGCTAAATTGCTGCCTTTCCTAAGGCTTATTTCCAATACATCATCAATACTTTCTTGTTTGCTCCCAATACCTTCAAAAAGATTATATATATATATATATATATATAATTATACCTTTTCAAAATTTTCCTAGTAGTGGATTTGGGCTCCTATTACTGGAAGCAAAAAACTTAAATTCAGAATTAAAAGGAGAGTATCACTATCTTAGATCAAAATTATTCTAACTGGTTTACTCTAGAATCTTCCAATGCCTTCTTTATAAAACAGGGCATTTGTCATCATTTGATCATGGCTGGCTCCCTTCAAGAAAGATTTTTGGCCTCTCTGAGCCACCTGAGGGACCTTCCTCAGTTCTTGCTTTCTACTATATATATTTTTTATCAACAATATATATAGTTTCAGGGAAATTTCAAAATCAAAACAATTTCTAGATTTTTCAGTACTAAACTAACATTTTTATTGTAGATTTGGAGCCCAATTGTTATGTTATATCACCTTCTAAAGTATTCATTATTTAAATAAGATTTTTATGCCAAGATAAAGAATAAAAATACCTTATTACTAAAAAAGGACGGTTTGTGCTTTTATATAATAGGGTACATTTATCCTAATTTCTCTGAAGTTCTTCAATTGATATGCAACTAAATTTAACCTAAATGGAGAGCTTTTGACAAGCTGTATATCACTGAGGTAGTGAATGGTGTGAAAATAATAATGGTAATTTTCGATAATGACAGTTTTAAAACTATTCACACTTTATTAAAAACTATCATGGTTCCAATACCTTGCCATGAAACTATCCAACAAAATGTCTTAAATACATTGTGCATTGCTTATTAGGCAATTTTTACATATTTCCCTTAAAATTGTTTCATATTTGAGATGTGCTAATGAATGCATGATACATACTTGAAAATTTTGTGCCACATTTGACAGAAAATATTACCTTCAATAACAAAATAGGCCTTAAGCAAGTTTTAAAAAATTGACCTTATCATAAGAAGACAACCCAGGGACTTCTTAATATTTATACCTTTATATGTTACCTAAAATATCACATACATATTAGACAGTGAAATGAAAAATGTCACTCTAGTAGAAACCAACCAGGTGAAAAACTGCACCTGGAATATTCTATCTTAGCTATAGCTAAGTTTGTAAGTTCTGAGAAAATATGGGGTATTGTTTTTCTCTCACAAATAGAATCTTCTTTACAAAGAATTTCCAAGTGACAGATGTTTTACAATATAACTTCACTATAAGGTGCAATGAAAAATACATAGTGGGGGTAAGATGAACAATATAGGCCTTCAGCAAGGTGTTTCTGTCAACCTACCAGAATATTAGTATCCTAAATATCATGGCAGCTTTACTAGTGCACAAAAGAACAAAATTTCTGATAAATCCATTGACGTCAGATTAGAAACATGTTTTTATTAAAAATGAGCTTACGATTATTCATGATTATGCAAATTATTGTTACTCTAAGATCAATACTCTGCACACAAGCACAAGAGGATCAAAACTTAAGCATAGCAATTCCCAAATTATTTTATGAAATTATGAGCTATTAACATGAGCTAATAATATCATCTATTAAAAGTTATTACTAAGAAACAAAGCCAGGGAATTATTTTGTCAAAAAAGTTTGAGAAATATTAGAATTGATAAAGGGTTTCATTTACAATAGAATTTATAAAGCTTGTAAAATGCTAATCTATATTCTGGATATCCAAGGAATATAGTATTTCACTTCCTGCAAGAATTTGTCCTTCCTCCTTCCCTGGAATTTCAATTAATGGGGCCTGTTTGGAGAAGACTGGAAACCACCATTCCAGCCTATTACAAGCTTACTGCTTCAGTATCAGAGGCCTTGATACATGTTCATATACAAGGAGATTCGTATTAGCCTTCCTTATTTTTCTCTTGTATATTTATTGAAAGTAATACTTGGAAGATGGTTAAAATATCCTGCCAGCATAGACCAGACATTTTATTTTCCAAAAGTAGAAAAATTCATTTTGAGACACTAACTCTGTTTGGGACCTTTTGGAGGAGACAAGTGAGGCAGCTCAGAGGAAGTTTTTCTTTTTTTTCAGGTTTGATATTATTTTCCTTGCTTTGAAAATTATTTCCTCAACAGTTGGAGCATTTCTCAGAGACATTTCTAGAGACATATTTTGAGGAGCTGTGGAGAGAAGCTGGGACATACGAGATGAAAGGAGAGTGTGGCCCTAACATAAACTGGTAACAAACAACCAAACAAAAAACCTAGAGCTCAGGGGGAGAAAGGACAGATGGTGGAAGAGAAGGATGGGGAGATCACCTTCCTCCCCACAAATACATCAGAAATACATCTACACGTGGAACAACTCCTACAGAACACCTACTGAACACTGGCAGAAAACCTCAGACCTCCCAAAAGGCAAGAAACCCCCCACGTACCTGGGTAGGGCAAAAAAAAAAAAAAAAGAATAAACAGAGAAAAAAGGATAGGGATGGGACCTGCACCAGTGGGAGGGAGCTGTGAAGGAGGAAAGGTTTCCACACACTAGAAGCCCCTTCGCGGGCGGAGACTGCGGGTGGCGGAGGAGGGAAGCTTCAGAGCCATGGAGGAGAGCACAGCAACAGGGGTGCAGAGGGCAAAGCGGAGAGATTCCCGCACAGAGGATCGGTGCCGACTGGCACTCACCAGCCCGAGAGGCTTCTCTGCTCACCCTCTGGGACGGGCGGGGGCTGGGAGCTGAGGCTTGGGCTTCGGAGGTCGGTTCCCAGGGAGAGGACTGGGGTTGGTGGCGTGAACACAGCCTGAAGGGGTTAATGTGCCACGGCTACCCGGGAGGGGGTCTGGGTAAAGTCTAGAGCTGCCGAAGAGACAAGAGACTTTTTCTTCCCTCTTTGTTTCCGAGTGCACGAGGAGAGGGGATTAAGAGCGCTGCTTAAAGGAGCTCCAGAGACTGGCGTGAGCCACGGCTATCAGCGCGGACCCCAGAGACGGGCATGAGATGCTAAGGCTGCTGCTGCAGCCACCAAGAAGCCTGTGTGCGAGCACAGGTCACTATCCCCACATCCCCTCCCTGGAGTCTGTGCAGCCCGCCACTGCCAGGGTCCCGTGATCCAGGGACAACTTCCCCAGGAAAACACACAGCACACCTCAGGCTGGTGCAACGTCACGCCGGCCCCTGCTGCCACAGGCTTGCCCTGCATCCATACCCCTTCCTCCCCCGGGCCTGTGTGATCCAGAGACCCCGAATCTGCTGCTCCTTTAACCCCCTCCTGTCTGAGCGAAGAACAGACACCCTCAGGCGACCTACACGCAGAGGCAGGGCCAAATCCAAAGCTGAACCACGGGAGCTGTGCGAACAAAGAAGAGAAAGGGAAATTTCTCCCAGCAGCCTCAGAAGCAGTGGATTAAATCTCCACAATCAACTTGATGTACCCTGCATCTGTGGAATACATGAATAGACAACAAATCATCCCAAATTGAGGAGGTGGACTTTGAGAGCAATATCTATGATTTTTTCCCCTTTTCGTCTTTTTGTGAGTGTGTATGTGTATGCTTCTGTGTAAGATTTTGTCTTTATAGCTTTGCTTTCACCATTGTTCCTAGGGTTCCGTCCATCCATTTGTTTGTTTGTTTTTACATTTTAAAATTTTTTTCTTAATAATTATTCTTTATTTTAATAACTTTATTTTTTCTTACTTTATTTTATCCTCTTTCTTTCTTTCTTTCTTCTTTCTTCCTTTCTTTCTTTCTTTCTTTCTTTCTTTCTTTCTTTCTTTCTTTCTTTCTTTCTTTCTTTCTTTCTTTCTTTCTTTCTTTCTTTCTTTCTTTTTTTCTCTCATTCATTCTGAGCCATGTGGAGGACAGTCTCTTGGTGCTCCAGCCAGGCATCAGAGCTGTGCCACTGAGGTGGGAGAGCCAGCTTCAGGATACTGGTCCACAAGAGACCTCAAAGCTCCATGTAATATCAACAGCAAAAATCACCCAGAGATGTCCATCTCAACACCAACACCCAGCTGCACTCAACGACCAGCAAACTACAGTGCTGGACACGCAATGCCAAACAACTAGTAAGACAGGAACACAGCCCCATCCATTAGCAGAGAGGCTGCCTAAAATCATAATAAGGCCACAGACACCCCAAAACACACCACCAGACGTGGACCTGCCCACCAGAAAGACAAGATCCAGCCTCATCCACCAGAACACAGGCCCTAGTCCCCTCCACAAGGAAGCCTACACAACCCACTGAACCAACCTTAGCCACTGGGGACAGACACCAAAAACAACGGGAACTATGAATGTGCAGCCTGTAAAAAGGAGACCCCAAACACAGTAAGATAAGAAAAATGAAAAGACAGAAAAACACACAGCAGATGAAGGAGCAAGGTCAAAACCCACCATACTAACAAATGAAGAGGAAATAGGCAGTCTACCTGAAAAAGAATTCAGAATAATGATAGTAAAGATGATCCAAAATCTTGGAAATAGAATAGAGAAAATGTAAGAAACATTTAACAAGGACCTAGAAGAACTAAAGAGGAAACAAGCAATGATGAAGAACACAATAAATGAAATTAAAAATTCTCTTGAAGGGATCAATAGCAGAATAACAGAGGCAGAAAAACGGATAAGTGACCTGGAAGATAAAATAGTGGAAATAACTACTGCAGAGCAGAATAAAGAAAAAAGAATGAAAGAACTGAGGACAGTCTCAGAGACCTCTGGGACAACATTAAATGCACCAACATTCGAATTATAGGGGTTCCAGAAGAAGAGAAAAATTAAGGGACTGAGAAAATATTTGAAGAGATTATAGTTGAAAACTTCCCTAATATGGGAAAGGAAATATTTAATCAAGTCCAGGAAACAGAGAGAGTCCCATACAGGATAAATCCAAGGAGAAACACGACAAGACACATATTAATCAAACTATCAAAAAGTAAATACAAAGAAAGCATATTAAAAGCAGCAAGGGAAAAACAACAAATAACACACAAGGGAATCCCCATAAGGTTAACAGCTGATCTTTCAGCAGAAACTCTGCAAGCCAGAAGGGAGTAGCAGGACATATCTAAAGTGATGAAGGAGAAAAACCTACAACCAAGATTAGTCTACCCAGCAAGGATCTCATTCAGATTTGATGGAGAAATTAAAATCTTTACAGACAAGCAAAAGCTGAGAGAGTTCAGCACCACCAAACCAGTTTTACAGCAAATGTGAAAGGAACTTTTCTAGGCAAGAAACACAAGAGAAGAAAAAGAGCTACAATAACAAACCCCAAAAAATTAAGAAAATAGGAATAGGAACATACATATCGATATCTACCTTAAATGTAAATGGATTAAATGCTCCCACCAAAAGACATAGACTGTCTGAATGGACACAAAAACAAGACCCATATATGTGGTGATTACAGGAGACCAACTTCAGACCTAGGGACACATACAGGCAGAAAGTGAGGGGATGGAGAAAGATATTGCATGCAAATGGAAATCAGAAGAAAGCTGGAGTAGCAATTCTCATATCAGACAAAATAGACTTTAAAATAAGGACTATTAAAAGAGACAAAGAAGGACACTACATAATGATCAAGGGATCGATCCAAGAAGAAGATATAACAATTGTAAATATTTATGCACCCAACATAGGAGCACCTCAATATATAAGGCAAATGCTAACAGCCCTAAGAGGGGAAATTGAAAGTAACACAATCATAGTAGGGGACTTTAACACCCCACTTTCACTAACGGACAGATCATCCAAAATGAAAATAAATAAGGAAACATAAGCTTTAAATGATACATTAAACAAGATGGACTTAATTGATATTTATAGGACATTCCATCCAAAAACAACATAATACACATTGTCTCAAGTGCTCATGGAACATTCTCCAGGATAGATCATATTTGGGTCACAAATCAAGCCTTGGTAAATTTAATAAAATTGATATTTTATCAAGTATCTTTTACGACAACAACTCTATGAGACTAGATATCAATTACAGGAAAAGATCTGTAAAAAATACAAACACATGGAGGCTAAACAATACACTACTTAATAACGAAGTGGTCACTGAAGAAATCAAAGAAGAAATAAAAAAAATACCTAGAAACAAATGACAATGGAGACATGACCACCCAAAACCTATGGGGTTCAGCAAAAGCAGTTCTAAGAGGGAAGAGCAATACAATCCTACCTTAAGAAACAGGAAACACCTCAAATAAACAACCTAACCTTGCACCTAAAGCAATTAGAGAAAGAAGAACAACAACAAAAAAAAAACCCAAAGTTAGCAGAAGGAAAGAAATCATAAAGATCAGATCAGAAATAAATGAAAAAGAAGTGAAGGAAATGATAGCAGAGATCAATAAAATAAAAAGCTTGTTCTTTGAGAAGATAAACAAAATTGATAAACCATTAGCCAGACTCATCAAGAAAAAAAGGGAGAAGACTCAAATCAATAGAATTAGATGAAAAAGGAGAAGTAACAACTGACACTGCAGAAATACAAAAGATCATGAGCGATAACTACAAGCAACTATATGCCAGTAAAATGGATAACCTGGAATAAATGGACAAATTCTTAGAAATGCACAACCTGCTGAGACTGAATCAGGAAGAAATAGAAAATATGAACAGACCAATCACAAGCAGTGAAATTGAAACTGTGATTAAAAATCTTCCAACAAACAAAAGCCCAGGACCAGATGGCTTCACAGGCGAATTCTATCAAACACTTAGAGAAGAGCTAACACCTATCCTTCTCAAACTCTTCCAAAATATAGCAGAGGGAGGAACACTCCAAAACTCATTCTACATGGCCACCATCACCCTGATACCAAAACCAGGCAAGGATGTCACAAAGAAAGAGAACTACAGGCCAAGATCACTGATGAACATAGATGTAAAAACCCTTAACAAAATACTAGCAAACAGAATCCAACAGCACATTAAAAGGATCATACACCATGATCAAGTGGGGTTTATTCCAGGAATGCAAGGATTCCTCAATAAATGCAAATCAATCAACGTGATACACCATATTAACAAATTGAAGGAGAAAAACCTTATGATCATCTCAATAGATGCAGAGAAAACTTTTGACACAATTCAACACCCATGTATGATTAAAAAAATTTTAAAAAAAACCTGCAGAAAGTAGGCATAGAAGGAACTTTCCTCAACATAATAAAGGACATATATGACAAACCCACAGCCAACATTGTCCTCAATGGTGAAAAACTGAAACCATTCTCACTAAGATCAGGAACAAGACAAGGTTGTCCACTCTCACCACTCTCATTCAACATAGTTTTGGAAGTTTTAGCCACAGAAATCAGAGAAGAAAAAGAAATAAAATAATCCAAATCAGAAAAGAAGAAGTAAAGCTGTCACTATTTTCAGATGACATGATACTATACATAGAGAATCCTAAAGATGCTACCAGAAAACTACTAGTGCTAATCAATTAATTTGATAAAGTAGCAGGATACAAAATTAATGCACAGAAACCTCTGGCTTTCTTATACACTAGTGCTGAAAAATCTGAAAGTGAAATCAAGAAAACACTCCCATTTACCATTGCAACAAAAAGAATAAAACATCTAGGAATAAACTTACATAAGGAGATGAAAGACCTGTATGCAGAAAATTATAAGATACTGATGAAAGAAATTAAAGATGACACAAAGAGATGAAGAGATATACCATGTTCTTGGATTGGAAGAATCAACATTGTGAAAATGACTCTACTACCCAAAGCAATCTACAGATTCAATGCAATCCCTATGAAACTACCACTGGCATTTTTCACAGAACTAGAACAAAAAATTTCACAATTTGTATGAAAACACAAAAGACCCCGAATAGCCAAAGAAATCTTGAGAACAAAAAACGGAGCTGGAGAAATCAGGCTCCCTGACTTCAGACTATACTACAAAGCTAGAGTAATCAAGACAGTATGGTACTGGTACAAAAACAGAAAGATAGATCAATGCAACAGGATAGAAAGTCCAGAGATAAACCCACACACATATGTTCACCTTATCTTTGATAAAGGAGGCAAGAATATACAGTGGAGAAAAGACAGCCTCTTCAATAAGTGGTGCTGGGAAAACTGGACAAGTACATGTAAAAGTATGAAATTAGAACATTCCCTAACAGCACACACAAATACAAAACTCAAAATGTATTAAAGACCTAAATATAAGGTCAGACACTGTCAAACTCTTAGAGGAAAACATAGGCAGAACGCTCTATGACATAAATCACAGCAATATCCTTTTTGACCCACCTCCTAGAGAAATGGAAATAAAAATAAACAAATGGGACCTAATGAAACTTAAAAGCCTTTCCACAGTGCTTCCCTGGTGGCTCAGTGGTTGAGAGTCCACCTGCCGATGCAGGGGAAACGGGTTCATGCCCCAGTCCAGGAAGTTCCCACACGCCATGCAGTGGCTAGGCCCATAAGCCATGGCTGCTGAACATGCGCGTCCAGAGCCTGTGCTCCACAACGGGAGAGGCCACAACAGTGAGAGCCCTGCGTACCACAAAAAAAAAAAAATATATATATATATATATATATATATATATATATTGCACAGCAAAGGAAACCATAAACAAGACCAAAAGACAACCCTCAGAATGGGAGAAATTATTTGCAAATGAAGCCACTGGCAAAAGATTAATCTCCAAAATTTACACACAGCTCATGCCGCTCAATAACAAAAAAGTAAACAACTCAATCAAAAAATGGGCAGAAGACCTAAATAGATATTTCTCCAAAGAAGATATGCAGATTGCCAAAAAACACATGAAAGAATGTTCTACATCACTAATCATTAGAGAAATGCAAATCAAAACTACAATGAGATATCATCTCATACAGGTCAGAATGGCCATTATCAAAAAATCTAGAAACAATAAATGCTGCAGAGGCTGTGGAGAAAAGGGAACACTCTGCAATGTTAGTGGGAATGTAAATTGATACAGCCACTATGGAGAACAGTATGGAGGTTCCTTAAAAAACTAAAAATAGAACTACCATATGACTAGCAATCCCACTACTGGGCATATACCCTGAGAAAACCATAATTCAAAGAGTCATGTACCAAAATGTTCATTGCAGTTCTATTTACAATAGTAAGGACATGGAAGCAACCTAAGTGTCCATTGACAGATGAATGGATAAAGAAGATGTGGCACATATATACAATGGAATATTACTCAGCCATAAAAAGAAACAAAATTGAGTTATTTGTAGTGAGGTGGATGGACCTAGAGTCTGTCATACAGAGTGAAGTAAGTCAGAAAGAGAAAAACAAATACCCTATGCTAACACATATATATGGAATCTAAGAAAAAAAAAAGGTATTGAAGAACCTAGGGGTAAGATGGGAATAAAGACACAGATCTACTAGAGCATGGACTTGAGGATATGGGGAGGGTGAAGGGTAAGCTGTGACAAAGTGAGAGAGTGGCATGGACATATATACAATACCAAACATAAAATAGATAGCTAGTGGGAAGTAGCTGCATAGCACAGGGAGATCAGCTAGGTGGTTTGTGACCACCTAGAGGGGTGGTATAGGGAGGGAGGGAGGGAGGGAGACACAAGAAGGAAGAGATATGGGAACATATGTATAGGTATAGCTGATTCACTTTGTTATAAAGCAGAAACTGACACATCATTTTAAAGTAATTATACTCCAATAAAGATGTTAAAAAAAAAATCAACTCAAAAGAAAAAAAAAACAAACCTAGAGTTCCTTCACACACACACACAAATATATGTGCATCCTTAAAAATGAAGGGAAATATGGTTCCAACAATAGTACCAGCTTTCCATTTTCATATAACCCTTAAATGTTTTTATTACTCATTTTTTACAATTTTTTGGTCATTTTTCCATATATTTATTAAATTGATATGTTTCAGGAACATTATACTAGACACTGTGATAGCTTCCAAGTATATAATAAAGAACTATTAAGTTCATAGTCTTCTGAGGGATTCCTATGTAAAATAAATAACTGATAAATAATAAGTACATCATTGATAATAATAGGGTGCCCTGAGAAAGAATAGTAGGATGTGTTGAGGTTAGACTCAGGATACAGAGAAGATGTCTAAGGAAATGAAGTTTGAGCTGATATTTGAAAGATAAGTAGAAATTTTATGGCTAAAGGACAGTAGAAAATATGAGTTTTGCAGCCACATATTAGCATATGCATAGGCCCATGTCTAGAAAAAGTTTGACTCATTTGGGAAACAAAAATAATGTTCCATTATGTAGTGATAATCACACAATATGAAGAACTTAAAAAGCAGTAACATTCTCTGGTTAATGATATGCATGCTAAAAGTTCTAGCGTACTACTATTTGCAACTTAATTTAAAATCCATCAAAGAAAATGATGGATCCATGAACAAGTAGAGGAATGGGCAGAAGAACAGATATGTCACAAAGCAATTATAACAAAATGTTATATTGAAAAATATAGGTATTGGTGTATGAGTGTTCATTGTATAATTCTTTTGATTTCTTTTTATGCTTGAAAATTGTATAAGGCATTGAAAAAAAAGAACTTATATTAACATATGTGGTTCAGGGAGTTTAAGTTATGAAAGAATGCATGGGGTGAACTCTGACTGGTTGGCCTCCAAGGTGCTTTTAATGTCTCATTATTTTATGAATAAAAACATCAAGAATTTAGTTTTATTTAAAAATATTATCTCCATCAATGCAACTGAGCTACTGGACAGAACTTTCAAGTTTTTGAAAGAATCTTATAAATTGGCAATGCGTATTCTATATTCTCAAGGACTTATGAATTAGTCATTTTAGCTACCCATTAGTCACAGAGCCGTCCAGTGATTAGTCCCAGAATTGTCCAGTGATTATTCAATCGTTGGGGGATAAAATCAGTGAACTTGAAGGATTTTGTTCAATGTAGCCTATTTTTAACAGAAATAATTCAGACTATAAAATATTTCTATTTTCCATTGCCAAATATGGTTTCAAGGAGGTAAGAGCAATTTTAAAGAAATAAAAATGGGGATAGTGTTTTTTTATTTTAAACTTAGTCCCTGGGCTAGGAACTTTACCTTCATTATTATATTTAATTTACCAATACTCTTATAAGATTAATATTGTTACCTCTACTGTCAAATCTATCATTTGAACCTAGGTCGTCTTTAATTTATGGTTAGGGATGGGGATGGAGAGGACACTAGGAATTGCATAATATTCACTTATATATTAAAATTTGCTATTATTGTTCAGGAGCATATGATACAATTTTTCATGTTTTACTTGACAGGAAAATTGTCTGTATTGGGAATCTATAGTGCCAGACATAGTTGATAATACATTATGGAGATGTATGGCAGTAAAGAAAACTGATTATAGGCCTGGCATCCTGGTAGGAGGCCTAAGATATAAGTCCAGTAAAGGTACTAAAATGTCACTGGAAGAGTACTGAATTGAGAAACTTATATACAGCATAAGTACAGTATATAGTTGGAAGGTATACAATGTGGTATCCCTTTCAGTGGCACTAAATGCTCAGATTACAATGAACACTTCATGCTTTCATGGAAGAAGGTAAATTTAGCCCCATATATTAATAAATTTACGAGAACTTAATTACTCAAGCTTGTATGTGTCAGCTTGTTTAGCATAATTGAATACTATAGAGTGGGTGGCCTAAATAACAGAAATTTATTTTTTTCACAGTTCTGAAGAATTGGAAGTTGGAGATCAGAGTGACAGCATGGCCAGGTTCTAGTGAGAGCTCTCTTCAGAGAGCTTGTAGCTGATTGTTTTCTTTCTATGTCCTCACCTGGCAGACAGAGAGAGAGAGAGGAGAGATGGAGGAAGGGAAGGAGGAAGGGAGGGAGGAGAGAGACAGAAAGAGAACACAAGTTCTCCAGTTTCTCTTCTTAAAGGGATACTAATTCTATCATCAGATCAGGATCCCACCCTTATATTCTCATCTAGCCTTAATTATTTCCTTAGAAGCCCTATCTCCAAATAAGTCACATTGGGGGGTTAGGGCTTCAACATAGGAATTGGAGGTGGGGGTAGAGTGATGGGAGACACAATTCAGTCCATAGCAAGGCTGATATATGAAATAAAATGTTATTCTACCAGAAGCACTTCTTTGCTCTTTTCTCATATAATAGCCTCTTATTTAAATATAGGTTGGACAAATTTTTAAGAAGTGACAACATATCAGTCTGCATGAGGTCCTGCACGACATTCCTTGAAAGCCCTATACAAATACTCTATTCTCGAAATAATAGTTTATAACTAGAGTTACTTAGTGAGAATGTACGTTTCTCCAATTCAGTAAACAAAATTTTTTTACTGCTCTTAGTCATTCTGAGAAACACAGAAGTTTATCAGAAGTAAAAATATATCCAACTGTGAGTAATGACTCCAACATATATTATATATTTGAAGTCATTAAAGTATTTATTTTGACTTTGACCATTTGTCAAGTGAAGCAGGATAGCGATTACATGTTTAGATTTTTTAAAGAAAATAAAAGCATAATAGTGACATTGCAAATTTAAATTTGTTTTTGTGCATTAGTCATTTATGAAGATTGATACACTATAATGGAACATACATCAACTTATAATCAACTAAAATATGTTTATATTGCAACTGGAACCATGAGGATTGAAAACATCTTAATGAAAAAGGCTTTACATATTCCGTGTAATAAATAAATGACACACTGGAATTGATTATTGTTTACGACCCAAGGGAGACTCTTCAAGACAGAAAAATGTAATATTCTTACAACAAATTTATCAGATCATAATTCAATTGTACTCAATTTTGAGTTGAAGAATAAACCTTAACCAAGAGATGGGTCGATAAATAATACTTTAATTGTCCAGAAGAATTTTAAGCAATTAAAATTATTGTTGAATGATGTTTCTAAGAAAACGTTATAAAAATGTTCACAGAAATACTTTATATGAAAGCAAAGAATATAGGGTACTACAATAAAGATACATAATGATAAGGTTTTTACGAAAAATTCAGAGGAGGAATAAAGGAGCTTTCACAAGTAGGAAAAGAGCATAGTAGATGTAATTTGCACATATAAAGTAATTACTAAACTACTTAAGAAAAATATAAAACAAATATTTGGTTTCAAAAACAAAGAATTTTTATTAAAGGCTCAGAGTGCAGTTAGTATAACCAGAAATAAAGCAACTATCTTCAAGAATAGTAAAAAGATGAAACATCCCAAATCATAGGATAGATATGAAAAAATATCAGATGCTTTAACTCTTTACTTCTAATTGTACATAAGCCCAACAAAGGAGGGTTAAAACTTCAGCATATGAGGAAATTAACCTCATAATAATTTTCAAACTTCACTATAATCAAAATAAAAACATCTATTATTAACAAAAGAATAAGGATTTTAGTTTTGACATTTGTAAAAATAAAAGGGACACAAGTCCTGACTAATACAATATCCATTTTCATTCAAATTTATGAATAAAATTATATGCTCTGATCTGAGTTTTTCCAAGAGAGCATGTGCCCTTGCCAGCTGTGCTTGATGTATATTTTAGTAAAACAGCCTATTACCTCTCTCTCTCTCTCTCCCCACACACACACACACACACACACACACACACACAAAATGAAACAAAAGTACAAGGAGAGAGAAAAAACTATTTCCAAGGTCTATGTAAGTATACACATTCTAATTACCTGGCTATTTGTATGCTTCTGAATTTACATGACTGTCTTAAACAAATAAACAAACAAAAGAAACCAGTCATTTAACTCTCATTGCTCCATAAATGAAAAGCTGTAGACCCTGTAATGGCCTCTAATTAAATAAGCAGATATGATAGTAAGTTAAATTGGCAGAATATTCTCCCTTGTATCAGGAGGACTATATACTCTCACTCTATTTTAGAACTGCCATTCATATGATCACAAATGGAGAAGGGATGGATTTAAAAAATATCAAAACACAAATCAAACATGCAAAAAATATAACCAAGAACATATATTTTTCTATAATATTACAACTTTCTTATTGAAGATCAGAATAGAATTAAAGTTTGAGTTACCCATTCTTCAAGGTCAGATTCCTAAGATATTTTGTGGAATTATTTGGAAATCAGAAAGATTGCATAACATCAAAATAAAACACTGGGTTGCAAAATAGGCTTATTAAGTGGAGCTCCTTCATTGTCCAACTCTGAAGTACATCATTCACGGGGTACATAATGTGAAAGGTATTCCCTGGGTTTGTGCAATACAGCAGCTCTACGACTGAACTGATTCCATAAGTTCTGTTATGCTCAGTGGTACACTTTTGAAGCCTAATGAAGATCACTGAGGTTCTCTGTATTTCCTATTTAGTTTGTGGCAGAGGTTAGATGATGCTATAATTTAAATAAATTTTCCTGAAAGTGGTTGACAGATAGTACCTAAGTAGGAGTCCTGCAAATTTTATAAACTCATAATGTCAGCCTTACCACTATTTAAAATTAGCATGATATATTATGAGAAATTTGGCAATTAAAAAATTATACTGTGTGAAATATGGCAACCAATCATTCATATATATTTTTTTTCTTCCCAGAGCTGAAATACAGGGTAGTATTGGGGGGATATTTAAATAGCATGTAAAGATCCAAATATTAGTGAATACCCATATTTTAGGGTTGTTGCCCAGAAAAGAACTCAATTGGTATGAAAATGATGAGCAGCTACTTTGAATATGCTGCATAGATGCCGGCAATAATAAATGTATCAAAATGTAGTTCTTTAACGGGCAGCTGCTGACTTAATTTGATATCAATAGTAAGAATCCTCTACATTTAAGGAAACTTAAATCTGATTAAATATAATTTTAGAATCAAAATAGACTCACTACATGGTGCATTATCTCCAAAGTGAAATTCTATTATTGAAATAACGCAGTTCTTTGAGGTCAGCTGACATAGGTTTGTGAAGTTGAGGCAGGTCATGTATTTATTTGTTTGGAGACTAAGATGTACAATGTGCAAAACATCCCCGAGGATTCTGTAATGTATTAAAATGAGTAAACATAGTCCCTCACAAAGCCTATATTATAATTGGAGAAGTACACAAATATCTATGATGTAAGTCCAACTATACTACCCATAAGTTAACAGTAGCATACACTGTGCTTGAGAGTTCAAAGGAGGGACAACAAATTCTATTGGAGAGATTGAGGAAGGTTTTAATAAAGGACATGGCATTCGAATTGGATATCTAGAGTAGAAGTAATTTTGATTGGTAAAATTGATTATTAGCAGGAAACCCAGAAAGGAAAAACACCGATAGAGAATTTATGTCGGAGACTGTGATAATAGCAACACAGTTTTTATAAAATATAGGATACATATAAATTATTACTTGGAAATAATGCTGGGGAAGTTAAAGCCAATGAGTTTTGAAATTATGCAGCAGATAGTTTAGAGATATTATAAATTATTTCTCCTTCAAAATATATTCAATAACAATGGGATTGCTGTGTTGCTATGAAACTACTTAAGTTCAATTATTTCTCAGACACATATTCTTGCTTGTCAATTAGTCAAATCATTATCTCTAGTTGAGATCATTCTTTTGAGCTTCATGTCAATTGATAAATTACCGATTGAGAACTCTTCTTGGCTAAAAACTTATTTTCTCCCCTTGGTCATTCTTCATCCACTCTGATTTTTAAAATGTTCTCCTTCATGGTCCCATTATCTTCTTAACTACACAAAGCAAAAACGTGGTGCACTATTTGTACTCCCCCTTTTAACAGTTGTTTCACTGCATAGCAAATTACCTCAAAGCTTGGAAGCTTAAAATACAGTGAAGAATATTTACTGTTATGTGGTGCTGCCTCAGGTTCCTTATGAAGTAGATGAACTGTTAACTGGCACTCACTCACTCATCTAAAAGCTTGAAGAGAGCTGGAGGATCTGTGTCTGAGATAGCTCATTCATGACGCTGTTGGCTTCAGATCCTCACTATGTGGACTTACCTCTCCATTAGGTTCCTCATGACATACAACTGGCTTCCCTCAGAGACAGTGACCCAACAAAGAAGCTGTGCGACCTAGTGGGAAGACCTTTTATAACCTCGTCTTGGAAGTGACCTACCATTAATTTTTCTGTATTCAATGGTCACACAGATCAACTTTGGTATAATGTGGGAGGGAATGACACAAGGCTATTAACACCACGATATGGGAATTAGTTAGGGGCTACTTTGTAAGCTGGTTACCACACACTCTCTATCTCATCTGCCCAATCCCTACCAATTGTGATGCTGAAATAACTCAGAAATCTGTATTCTTTTGTTTTAATTTCCACAGTTTCTTCTTTATTTTAGAACTTAAATTCTGCTTCTGAATTATTGCTTTGGCAACTGGGTTCTGTACTTCAGGTCTCTTCCTTCTCCAATTAGTTCTCCATTTTTTCTATGGTGAATTTTCAAACCATATTTCTGCTCATTCAAATACACTACTTAAAAACCACATAATAGCTCACCATGACTAGAGTAGAAGGTTCAAATTCCTTAGCAAGGCATATAAAAGTATTCAAAGATTTGGATTCTACTTAACTTTCAGCCTCATTTCCTGTCATAGGTAACTTTAATACCAACTTCCCTTAAACACAACTTCAATATAAAATCACTGGCAGTTCTCTGAGCAGGAGGTGCTTTATCTGAGTCATTACAAACATTGTCTTTCTTATTACAACATCCTTTCCTATTTTTTTTTTCCCCTGCCTGGAATCTTCTGAATAACTCTTCATTTATTTGAAGCCTTTGTTAAATGCCACAGATGATTTATTTAGTTTTTTTTTTTTCCATGCCGTGACCATTACTGAATGCATCACAATGTACTGAGGATCTTCCCAAACTGCGTGGCACATCATTGCTGTGGCAAGAATGGGTTTGTAGCTGTCAAGGCTCAGGTATTGATTGTCTCGAGTCACAGGCCACTTGACCCAGGGTGGCAAGCAGCCTTGTGTGTCCCTACTGTTATTACAAAGATGGAATCATTGGTTCTCACTGAAAGGATGTGAAATGATCCAGGAATTTTCTTAACTTAGTATTTAGAGCTGAATATAATCTCTAATCTGTGTTTTAATATTTTTTTAAATTAAATAATTCTTATTGAGGCTCAAACAAAATTGTAATAATATTCTTTAGAAACTAATTTCTTTTAAAATTTCCTTCTAAACCCACTTATTTTATTTTATTTATTTATTTTTCTTTTGCGGTACACAGGCCCCTCACTGCCGTGGCCCCTCCTGCCACGGAGCACAGGCCACGGACGCGCAGGCCCAGCGGCCATGGCCCACGGGCCCAGCCCCCCCACGGCATGTGGAACGCTCCCGGACCGGGGCACGAACCCGTGTCCCCCACATTGGCAGGCAGACCCCCAACCACTGCGCCACCAGGGAAGCCCTAAACCCACTTATTTTAAAATAATGTAATTATTGAAAATAAAGTCTTAAATATAATTATTCTGTTACTCTTAAAATTAATTTATTATTAAAAAATAAATTTAAAATGGGATCTAGGAACAAAACAGGAAATTAGAATCATAATTTGTTTCTGAGAAAATTTTACCTTTGTGTTAAAAGACTTTTAACCATTTTTTAGTTTTTTTAAACTATAAGCATATTTTAATATTGTCTTTAAAAAACTTACTTTCTTTTTCCTTTAGCAATCAAATGAGGCTCAGATTTTTCTCAAAGCACACTATATTCTACTATGTTGGAATTATATTTACATATGGATAAATTGCTCTTGATGTTTTCATCATAGTCAGAAATACTATTCTGTCATTTTCATATTATGCTAATCAAGAATATGTATTATCGTATGATACATTATGTCTTCAGTAACGAAGCTGTGAAAGATAACATATTGTATACTGCTTATGGTTTGTTTTTTTCACTAATTATTCAAAGAGTATTTTTCTTTATTGAGAATCAAACTTAATTACTTAATTATATACTAGACCAGAATGGTTTTGAAGAAGCTACCCCATCCTATGAAGTTCATAATATGTTACCAAAAAAATGCCTTAATTACATAATTAACTGATAAAATTGATTGGCTCAAAGGATATACATAATACAAGTATTTTAAAAATGCAATCACAGAACTATACTATAATCCATATTTGCCAAATGCATAATCAAGATTTTGTTTTACTTGTAAATTTACTTGGAGAGGACTAGAAACTAGGACATATAAAGCTAATAAAAAATTTAAGAGGACACATATACAAAATCTTAAAATAATTAGAATTATGAGACAAAGATCAACATGAATGCTGTTTTTAACGCTTTGATTTATAAGCTCTTTTTTTTTTTATAGCTATGACCCTTAGGGGAAGGAAGCTTTTATAGTCACAAGGAAAATTTAGACATACAGATGACCAAAAAGCACATGAAAAGATGTTCAGCATCACTAATTATTAGAGAAAAGCAAATCAAAACTACAATGAGGTATCACCTCACACCAGTCAGAATGACCATCATCAAAAAATCTACAAACAATAAATGCTGGAGAGGGTGTGGAGAAAAGGGAACCCTGCCACACTGTTGTTGGGAATATAAATAGGTGCAGCCACTATGAACAGTATGGAGGTTCTGTAAAAAACTAAAAATAGAACTACCATATGACCCAGCAACCCTACTCCTGGGCATATATTGGAGAAAACCTTAATTCAAAAAGATATATGAACCCCAATGTTCATTGCAGCACTAGTTACAATGGTCAGGACATGGAGACAACCTAAATGTCCATCGACAGAGGAATTGATAAAGAAGATGTGGTACATATATGCAATGGAATATTACTCATCCATAAAAAAGAACAAAATAATGCCATTTGCAGCAACATGGATGGACCTAGAGATTGTCATGCTGAGGACAGATATCATATGATAGCACTTATATGTGGAATCTAAAAAAGGGTCAAATGAACTTATTTACAAAACAGAAATAGAGTCACAGGTGTAGAAAACAAAGTTATGGCTACCAGAGGATAAGGACGGGAGGGATAAATTGGGATATTGGGATTGACATATACACACTACTATATATAAAATAGATAAGTAATAAGAGCCTGCTTAGAGTACAGGGGACTCTACTCAATACTCTGTAATGCATATATGGGAAAATAATCTAAAAAGAAAAGAAGAGTGTATATATGTACATGTATAACTGATTCACTTTGCTGTACATCAGTGTTTTTCAAATTACATCACATTGATAGATAGTAATGCTCTTGAGATCATCTTATTTTTAGAAATTACTAAGACCAACCAAAGCTGGTAGTGGATAGAAGAGTGAGTTCTAGTTATCTGCCCTGGCTGAACATGGTCTATGTAGTTAAAATGATGTAAAAAGTAGACTCTGTTTTCAATTATTTAAGAAAAATAAGACAGGGAAATAGTCTACTAATAAAAAAATTAAAGAGCTGTTTGTGGAGGGACCTGAGTATATCTGATTGACTCTGTATCAAATCCTTTCGGTTGCAAGCAACAGATTTTGCAGACTACACTATGTAATGAAGTTGTGATGTAAAAATACACATCAAATCAGGGAACAAAAAGGCACAATTCCAGAGATGAACAAGAGCCATGATATTGTTGGACTTCATGGAAACTAGACATGGATGGTAATTTAGGTTACCAGGAAACTCTAGAGATGGAGTCTCTTTCTCAGTAGTTGCAGTTCAGTTCATTGTTGTTTAAGGTGGTCTCCAAAACAGAATTGTCCCCTTTTTGTGCCAGTTTGTCAATAATTGGATTCTCTCAATATTTCTCAGATTAAATTCCTAAAAGAACTTTGCCACCTTCGGCAATTGTCAATATCTTGCTCCAGCCAGAATTTTGTATCAGCTGTCTCTTAGGCTACTAACTTAATCTTTGATTTCTCTCCATGCCTCCCTATTTATTTCTTCAGTCATCAGATATCAAGCCCTTATATTAGTGGGCTAAGTGCTATGAATAATGTGGCAGATTTGAAAAGAAAGATCTTTGAGCTTATTGCTTAGAAGGGGGAGACCAACAACTACCAGAATGAACAAATTAAGAAAAAAAGTTAATTAATTAACAGGTAGTGGCAAGTGCTAGGGTATGTCAGGGATTGCTTAGCTAATTCTAACTGGGTGATCAGAGAAGGCCAGAGGAGGTGAAACACAGTGAGGAAGCAGGGTCATGGCAGGAGGTAAAGTCCTAGACATACGCAGTGTCCAGATCACAAAGTCTTCCTTAACTACTAGTGGGAAAATATTTCCTCACTTCAATGCTTTCTTATCTTTTCACTGGTATTTTAACCTTGACTTTTATTCACTCATTCAAAACTATTTGTTGAATGACTATCAGGTACTGTTCTAGGCTCTGTGGATACAGCTTGAACAAAACAGATAAAGATCTCTGCCCTTGTGGAATTTGCATCCTAGTAGTTGAAGAGAGTCAATAACTGATAAATAAATGAAGTAAATAATTACTTATCACATTTTTACCTGGATTCAAACTCTTAGGCTACTTCTCTTTCATCCTCTATAGTCTGTAAACCTCTCACGGGCACGGGCCCCATCCTGGTTGTATATTTATCCATAGTCTGTTACACATCTCGTATGTGGAGGCACAGTAGAATACTAGGAGAAACAACGTATTTGGGTACGTGATGATTTTCATTTGATGCTGACTCTACTTAAGCTAGCTATTTGACCTAGAACCAGTGTCTTCATAATCTCCGAACTTTAGTTTTCTTAACTATAAAGCAGGGATAATAATGTATTACTATCTAAGTCATAGTATTTTGTGAAAACCAAAGGTTCCTCATTATTCCTTCTAAACTAAATAAAAGATACATATTTTAGTATAATAAATGCTTATTGAAACACATTGATAAAACTGCATTCACTATGGTAAAGTATCATTTTTTTCAGAATCATTTTGAATATGATGTTAGCTTCATTTTCGTGCTTATTAAACGAAAGCCCGATCTAATTGTTCTCAACACTTTCTATTCCACATAACCCTAGTGAAATCTGCTGGTATCATGTTTCATAAGATCAGACAAAATAAAATGTTAAGTACAGAAGTTTCAAGAGTAGAATATTACTTTTCATGCCTTTTGGGAGGATGTCTAAATGAGAAAATGTACTTCCATTTAAAAGTGGATGGATTTTTTTCTGTAAGACGATGATAACTCCAAAATGAGTGAAGTCAGGGTCAGAGTTTTTTGGAAATTGAATACTGTTGGCTGATAGTGAATCATCTGAATGAAGGACATAGACATACCCCCTTGGTGGTGTTCTATTGTGGAACAGCTACTGGAAATTATATCTAAGTTCCTCAGAAGCAATATTATAGTAATTGTTAATAAACCTGGGCAGAAGAGTCAAGCAGTATCATACACATGAATGTCAGTTTATATTTAAGTGAAAATTGTTCAGAAGCAAAAGTTTGAAAAATATGACTGTACTGCTAATCAGGAAATGGAAGGTAAAACTTAACAACTAAAAAAAATCAATACTCTCAAAATAAAAAGTACCAGGAAAAAGCATAAAACATTATTTTGAGTAAAAATTTCCTGTTCTAAGACAAAGTCTTTAATTTTTTTAAGAAAAACTGTTGTGATATAAATGATCAGAATAATAACAATTTTTTATTAAAAGGTATTTTTATAAAATTTCTTTTTAGACACTCTGGTCTTTCTTGCATAGGAAAAAATTCCTTACTGGTGATTGACAAGAATTTTAATATCAGCAAGCAATTAACAATAGGAAAAACTCACAAATAAATTATATGCATCTTAGAATATGCATAAAGTTATCTTCAAGCTTTCCTTAAATACCACTAATAAAATATTTGGAGTACTTAGATGCATGTGCTTCTTCAAAATACTGGAAGTGTAATATATTGCCTTAGAAATCTTCCCCTGACACTGAAGTCATGTAATAAATTAAAGTATAAGAAGATTAAAGATAAGAAAAAATAATTCATATGTGTGGTTTGTATACTCTCTACTTCAGGCTTTATTTGTTTATTTATCTCCATAATGAAACTGAACCCTGGTGTTTGATAAATTTTTTGATTAAAATAGGCACATAGCTATACAGATATTTTACTTTTTTCAAGAGATAAATTTATCTCCATTATCTAGTATTTGTCAAATTCCAAATGCATTTTAGACTCATATCACACCCATCTTTTAAAGTTCATTCGGTGGTTCTATATTTGTACTTGCTTTGCTATTATTTTTCTTAACTCTGACTTCTGATTTCTTTGAAGACATTATATTTAAGAACCTCTCACTGTATATGTATATATATATATATATATACACATATATATGTATATATATGTATATATATATATACACACACACACATACATACACACACACACATTCTCACAAATATGTCTTATATAAATATTCAAAACCTCCTCAGAAAGACACACACACTCACTAACCTATGTTTATGGGGTATGTTGAAATAAGATTGATAATTCTTCCTTAAAGTCATGCTGTGAATAACTGTCCAAAAATATAATTTCTTTCTAAACATGCTAATTTTTGGAGTTTGAGAGAAGTTTAAATCCCTGTAGCAAGAATGACAAAATATTCTGTTCCCTATGCATGCAAATATTTCATTTATTCTAACAGCTATATAGATACTCTGTACATAATTAAAATTTTGTTACTTCTAATCATATTGTAACAAAGTATTTTACAATATGTACAATTTATTGCAATGGAATTCCTTGCTTATTTTCTGAGAAAATAGAAAGAAGTGTTCAATGCAAAGAGTTAAAAAGAAAGAGGCAGAAGCATAATCATGGTCTTGAACATATAACTTCATCAGTAATTCATTTATTTAATAGTCTTTCATTGCATATTATTTTGTTAGTCTTTATGCTACATACTGGGAAGAAAGTTAATGTGAAACACAAGATGTTATATTATAGAGATTAGAAGATCTGAATTAGATTACAGTTTGATTTTCAATTCAAAATACATAGTATCTGGGTCACCCTGGACAAATTACTTAAATTGGGATAACTATATCCAACTCACAATATTGTTATGATTAAGGGAGATGATGTTGAGAAAGAACTCAGTACATTGTCCAGCACATAAGCCCTCAATAAACAGCACTACTTTTACCATTCTTATTTAGAGGTGGAATTTGCTTTCCAGAAACTTACAGCTTGGTCAGTCAACCATACCTGCACTGTGTGATAGGAACTAAGAGAGAAGTGAACAAGGTTCCAAGAAAGCTTGGAGAGGAATGCAGTTCATCACAGCACAGTCTCAGGGCTGTGACAGACGACACTATAATAAAGGAGTAAGCAAGCTCGTAGTTTTTCAACATTATGGTCCCAATTGCTGCAGGATGATTTGCCCTCAGCTTATCTGGTGTTATTTGTCTGTGCAGACTTCAGAGTGGTCATTTAAAAAATGTATGCAATATTGTTGGAAACTATACAGTATAATATCTAAAATAAAACTAGGTAAGTATTTAAGGTAATGTATTATTATTTTAAAGACATTTCTATTTTTCAGCAGACATTTTACCATATAATTATTAAGTAGGGAATTGCATTTAAAATCTTTATTATTTGCTAAAATCTCTCTGTAGAGTGGGAATTGATGTACAGATCTCCTGTTTTACAGCTAGTTCATGGTCATGAGCAATCTACCATACTGGCCGTTTGGTTTGTTTGTTGATTGATCCAACTTTTTATATAAATCCTAGATCCACTGATCTTGCAATGTATAAACATGTAGAGTCTTTTCTTTTGATCAGCCCCAAACAAGACTTTATTATGTGTTACTTATAAAGCAGGGCTTGCTATTTTCAAATTGGTTTTGACACAAAATCTGAGAAATAAGAGAAGGTGCCATATCAAGAATAGTGGCAATGCCTTCTTCTCAGGTTAGCAGTCACCCCTGACTCCCTACTGCTGACAGGAGAGCATTTCAGACAGATGGGTCCCCAGGGACACTCAGCAAAGTAGTAATAAGGAATGCATTATGGACATCTTCCACTTTGTGAGGATGGCAAAATGCTGAAGAGCTGAAGGAGAAAAAAGAGTATGCAGAGAAATGGAATTAAAATGACTGACATTATCTAGCCAGCTGAGGAAAATTATAGGTTAGTCAAATAGATAATGATTTACTGACCAAGCTTCTTAATCTTTGTGATTGAGAATCAGAAAATGCCTTTTGAGGCTGCCTGCAGTCAGGCTCAACCATACATCTTTTTGGGAGAGAGGATCACCTAGCCTGTGGGTTCAACCCTCATGAACCCAAGTGGGAAATCAGTTTAAGATGAACATTGAGTACTACCATTGAGTACTACCATTATGAGCAGGATTGGCAAAAACAAAAACAAAAGCAGGACATTCAGTTATATTTGAGTTTTAGATAAACAGTGAATACATCTTTACTACAAGTATGTCCCACATATTGCATAGAATATACTTATACTTAAGTACGTATGGGACATATTAATATTAATACTAAAATGCTAAAAAATATCTATTGTTTATCTGAAATTCACATTTAACTGAGTGTCTCATATTATTGTTTTAAAGCTGGCAACCTTATTTAGGAAACAGTATGTCTTAGAGGGCTTCTAGTTTAATGTGTATGGAAGAGTGAGAGGCATTTTGCCCTCTGCCTAGAAATTTTTTTAATTCGTTCAAAGTAACAAAGCTAGTGAACAAACATTATTTGTTGTTTTTGATTATGATAATATTAACACTGATTATCAAGTTTCATCAAATTTATACTAGGCCCTGAGATTAACTGTTTTTCATCTGTTATCTCAATCTATGAATTGACTATTAGTACTATTGTATCAATTTCATAGATGAGGAAAAGGAGGTTTTGATTTATTGTGTTTTATTTTGTCCATGATCTGAGAACTAGAAAATTTGGGGATCAGTATTAGATACCAGTCCTGCTTTATTCTAAATTCCAACCACAAATGGATGGGCTTCAGTAATTTGTAAAACACGTGGAATACTGTTTAAAAATACAAATGTTTACTGAATCAGAATCTCTGAGGTTGTGACCAGGGTGCCTCCATATTAAACGTGCTGATCATTTTCCCAGTTAATTCTTATACTGGTAAGCCATGGACCTGTAAAAATACTATGTTTCAGACTCAGTGCTAGCTCTACTTCTGATTCTGTTTGGCAACTCAGAAGAAATGGAGTAGACTTTAGGCAGCACCATTGGTTAATGCTGTATTTTATTCTCAACAAAAATTTAAAAAATACATAACAGACATCTAAGCTCTTTCAGATTATTTCACTATTCTGGCACCACAGCTTGACAATGATCTTCTCCAATTTGTGCTCAATAATGTTCTCTTTACAGAATAACATGCTTTATAGCAACTGAATTACTTATCCATATATTATTGTTTCTGTGATTCTCTAATGATATGCTCCTCAAATAAGGATAAAATAATATTTCAAAATAAATCAGATATTATCTTGCTTATCATTGCTTATATGATACGAACTTGAAACAAGTACAAATCACAGAATAGAATTAGGGAGGCATAGTTAAACAGCAGAAACTCTGAGAGACAGTAAATTTAAGGCATTCAAGTGTTTTCTGATGGCAGGAGAAAGGAAATACAGAATTCAGGACTTCTGAATCAGGAGAGAAGAGTTTAACAGGCCCATTTAACCCAAGGAGACTATAAAAAACATTAAACCATACCGTGTGAAGGCACACACATGTTGATTTTTAGAAGGCATTTGTAGAATCTTTGGCGATTCTAGGAGATAAACAGCTTCAGCATTTCATGAATTTCTAAAATGGAAAACAAGAAAAGTGATTGTTGTAGTTATTAGGAAAACTGCTCATTCATTTTAAAGACTGAGCTCTAGATAATTGAAAAAAGAAAGACTGAGAAGTCTTTGCACTTGTTCTTTGATGCTGATGCAAGGATATGAATTGTGTGACTTGGGATAAGGAGTATACTCAAAAATAGATTAACTGCCCTAATATGGACTATACAAAAACATGGTTGATAAGAAATTGGCATGTCAATTACCCACATTTTAACTTAATATGTCTACTCTCCTTATAACCCCCGGACCTAGCCAACTGTATGTATCACATGATTCTGTATTTCCAGCTAGAGATGATTCGATTTCTCATTTATTTTCTGGCCAGAAATAAATGTGTTATTTCCCTGGATTTTGAATGAAGAGGTACATGAACAGCTGTACAGTCAGAAGCAGCATAGGAAAAAAAAAGACCCATTGGATATAACTGATTAGTGTTAATTGCTCATTATTAGCACATGGGCACATAAATTCCTGCTGCCCAGCTCTACCCACAAATGTCAACATTCTTTCCCTTTGCAATGTCAGAATGATAAGAATTTCCTGAATTTCTATGAGGTGTGTTTTCACCCTCAAAATAGCCCATCTCCTTTGATTTTAGCTATTTGGAGTGGATTTCTCTTTCCTGAAATGTAATACATTATAATTTAGAGAATAATCTACTAGTACTTCTCTCTTTTTCTACCTCTCTCATACCATCTATGAAGTGGAAAGCAAGCAGGAAATGAAGTTTTCACTTAGTGGCAAGTAGAAATGAGTGTTAAATGCATGTATGATCTTTGAGAAAAAAGAATCAGAAATGATCACGATCTCCCTCATAGGTCTCTCTCATTAAATGAACTAAGAAAAGCTTCATTGCTACAATCTAAGCTACATCTGGCAAGGAGCTGAAACCTTTTTGAGTGCTTTGTGATTTTCCTGCATAGCCTTTAATCATGACTGTCATGTGAGTTTTAAACATTTTGTATACAAGATTATAATTTTTCTAACTCTTAAAAAAGCCAGTTTTATTTCGTAGTTTTTTTTTTTCTTTTTCTAGACCTTACCTGTTGTCAGAATGGAATTTGGAATACCCAATTAAATGGAATTTAAAGCATATGAAGCAATTGCGAGCACGAGCATGCGCATGATCCATTGTAGCTCATGTTGCACCTTGATACCAAGATGAAAATAACACTGCTTTGCTTGTGGTTGTTGCCAATTCAGGAAAAGACATTTATAGAAACTGTGAAGAAATAGCTGTGATTTACCAAAAATGACTCATTTGTTAATGCTCTAATAAATGACATTCACTGACTTCATTGAACCCAACTCATGCAATATAAAATGAGATGGTATTTTGGGTCTCAAAATTTTAAGTCAATTGTGAAGTCAGCTATAATTTACGGTTGCCCCTGTATATGTATAAGCAATTCAATTAAATATATTGTATTAAAAGTTGAATTTTATGTTTTTGTTATAGAGAATTACGGGTGAATATGCAATTATTCATATACATAGAATATTTTGAAGACTGGAAAGCAAAACTTCACACCGTGACCCTCCCACTTACTAGCTGTATGATTTCCTAGAGTTCCCAGATTTGTAAAATAAAGATAACCATAGTAGGCACCCTAGAGAACTATTGTAAATATTAAAGGAAATAAAACAGATAAACATTCAACACACTGTTTGATACTAAAATGACCTGAAAAGCAATTAAAACTCAGGTGAAGTAAGCTAGAGAACAAAATGCTGTACACAAAGTTAGTTTATAATCTTTGATCAAGGAATGGCTAGATATAGGGAGGCTGGGATGGAATGAGTTGACCCCGTCTGCCAAATTCTGAGTATTTTTGACAAATTTAAATTGTTACTCTAGGCACTTAACCTTAACAATAAATAAAATTTCATCTCTATGATTCTGACTGTCTGCAGTAAGTATATAACTCTCTGTAACTTTCAGAAAAGATAGAAATGAGTCCCTTTCCAAGGCCCTGTACAAGTTAGACACTCTATCTAATTGTAGTTTTAGTACAGGGTGGGAGAAGATGGTGCAAGGCTCAACCACAGAGGCAAGGAAATAATGAAATCTTTTAGCTTGACCACTTGGAGCAGTGGAAAAAATAGAGCCAGGATCAAGCAGTGAGGGTAGAAGAGAAGAACAGGAAAGGAAGAGGGGAGAAAAGAACCCAATAAAAAATGTTGCAAATGCCATTTGAGAATAACTGTAAAATAGTACCCAATAGGAAATTAAAATTTGCTTTACACTATCCTGTTTGTCCTGATTTATGTTCATCATTTATGTTCAGATTCTTCCTTGGCCATGAATAGCACATTCAAGCTGCAAGTAAATTCTGGATACAGTCTGTAGGATAGGACTTTGAGGGGGTAGTATGACTACTGGAATCAAGGTTATCTAGCCAGTTTTCTACATCATAGGCTGTGAACCTACATGTTGGGCAAAAGACATCTGTTGCCTATCACCAGAAGTAGAAGTCTGAACACTCCAGTCCACTGTATCTTAGTATCAGAGTTGCCAAGAAAAACACAACTCAGTAAATCTCTGGATAAAATACTGCTGTACTTACATAGAGAAGAGACAAAGAAATGTTAGCTACAATAATGGGTATCAGTCCTCCATAGCCAGCAGATTCTTCCCAAAATTAGTCAGAATTTGTCATTTTTAACATGACTATAGGTCCCAGATTGCATGAGAGAATTCTTCTTTGAGCTAGTTGTCCCATTGTAATTATTAACATCACAGGCTTTTACTCTCAAATTATTCTGATGCAGATGATTAATTATGTGGTCACCATTAATCACATGCAACCTCATACTTGGGATTTGGGAGAAGTCAAGTTAGCTTCAAAATCAGTAGAATTTTCCATTCCATTTCAATCCCACCTAGTGGAACTGCTGAAGATAAACTGGTCTAAAAGACATGAGCCATTGCTTCAGGTGTTGTTTTCCAACCATTTTGTGCTAAACGACCCACAGTGAGCTGGCTTGGGGTTCAGTGCAGGCCCGGAAGGGATCCATATAGTTGTTACTACACAGCAAGTCCTGATGTGTAGTAACACATCCTAATCCTTCTTCTCACTAGTAAGTTGCAAAGAGAACTTTGGAGACCTGTTTGTATTTATTGACCATTTAAAAAATGAATTATTGTTTAGAAAACATTACTCTTGTTAGTTATTTTATTGTTTGGAGAGTTCCAGAATGCTTTTAAACCACTTTTAAAAGAATAAAGCAAAATGCAGGTCAGTTGTCATAAATTCAACCAACAGGCAATGTATTGAGAAGGTAAAGAAAGAAAGGTTCAGCAGTGAAACGAAAATGTCCATTTAAGCTGCAGGTAACTTATTGAAACAATCTCAAGGACAAAACACTTTCATTCTCTCTCCTCTCCTCCCCTCTCTTCTCCTCTCTCTCTCTCCTCACCCGCTGCCTTTGGTAGGGCTACTGGGGACAAAGCTACTTAGATTATAGACCATTTTCTACATAATCATACACAATTAACTTATAGTTTTTATTCCTCAAAACAATGAAGTTTTAATACAGGCACAAATCTGTCACTCTAGCGTAATATCTCCAACCAACTCAGTGGACAGGATGCATTTAATTCATCCTTCTGAGTTCAGTAAGACAAATGCAATATGCTAGTTCCCAGAAACTCTTAGGGGGGTACTCTTATTTTTAGCCCTCCTGATATAGAAGGTAAGGAGAGTATAGTACATTTGACCTCAAAGTTTGCTATGATTCTTCCTTAGAATTACAGATGAAAAGAGGAATTTGAAGCTGCCAAACAGGCTAGGGCTCGCAAACTAATTACAAGACTTTCTCATTGTGAAACTATAACCAAGTTATTTGGTCAATTAGAGACCCAAATTTTTACTTTAAAAATGGGGATTTGTTTATTCATTTATTAATTAATATTGGCTTCTGTTATGTGCCAAGTGCCATAGCACTGAATAAAAGTTGTTAAACAAAATGAACATGGTTTCTGCCCTTATGAAGGGTATAATCTAGTGGATACTCATTTATTCTATCATCAAGAAAATAATAGTATCTATTACTATTTCAGAATTAAGTGAGGTAACTTATATAAAGCTCTTAGTCTAGTTCCTGGAATAATATAAAAAGTTATTGCTTGTCATACCGCTAATGAAATAAATGGGATATTGAGTCAAAAACTGTTGTAGCAGAAACAGAAGTATAACTTATATACTTTCTATCCATTCTCTATCACAAGTACCACTCTAATAAAGGCTTGATTTCCCTGAATTTGGGGGGTAGTGACTTACTGTATCATTGTCCTCATGAATAAAGGCAGGGTTGTAAATTCCATGAAAGATAACCATCTCCTGTTTGTGTCTGGCAATATCTGATGTTTATTTTCCCCCTTATCAGTTATGAGAGAAATAGACTTTGGTGTTTCTGGCTCTTAAATATACAAAATTAACACATATGACCTGCAAGTAATAATATTATATCAAAACAATATTGTAGCAAAAACATTAGGGCATGCATTTCAACAGGTTTCTTTATCATTCTCATTTATTGTTCTCTCAAATGGTATAACTCCACTAAATAGTACGTCTAAGGTATAAGCAGAAATGCATCATGGCATATTTGTATATATATGATAAATATAGATATCCCTAAAGACTACTTTAAGTAAATAAATAAAATCATATACATTTTATTAATTTTAAAAATTTTATAAATATTTTAAAATTCAATATGATGGTACTCCTATTATATGATCTACTTTTCTGAAGATATAGTTATGAGAAATTATGAGCATGCTTTCATTTGGCACTTTTGAATTTTGATATCAAGATGTGTAATTTATTTTCTTGAAAAGCAGGTAGTATGAAAGTACTATTTCTTCACCAATAACATCTTCACTTTGAGGTGGCAAAAGTTGAATGATTCTTACAAAAAAATTGGAGGAAGATAAAAATCAAGTCTCTTCATGATGCCACACTGAATAAAAGCCCACTTCCAGAAAAAATAATTGTAAAAACAAAATTTTGTTGTGTTGTAAAATATGTAAATCAGGCAACAGAAATAATTACCTAGCCGAAAAAAGAAAAAAATTAAGCGATCAAATTTTGAGTAGCCTATCCTGGATTTGAGTATGAAAACCTGTGCTTTTACTTTAGCTTTTCTCTAATTCATTTTAACTCTTCATCTTGCTTTTATTATGCATAAAACCATCAGGTTGGAATATTTACATGATCCTCAGAGTAGATAGTATAAAAAGCTCTCTGTGTTGGGATATAATTCTCCCTGGATCTGATTTTTATGCTCATCTTCTGAGCAGGAAGCATATACAGCTTTGTTGAGAGATGTTTGCCTAACAGCCTTGGAAATAAAAATGGCAACTCCTGTAGATATTTAGAGCAATCTCTCCCAGGACTCCCTCTACAGCAATAAAGATAGAGGCATCTCCCTCTCCTCTACAGAGACTTTTCAGGTCAGGATAAGATAATATTTCTATCTTCAAAAGACAGGAGAGGAGAATCTGCCAGAAGCACCTATATAAAAGCAGGATCTCAAAATTTTGGAGTCCCTCAGGAGCATCCATCATAGCATTCTTCCTAAATCTTAAATCTTTCCTAATGGTTTTATTTGCATTATCTAATTTAATTCTCATAAAGGTCCAGATTGATACTATTATTTCCATTTTACAGATAAGGAAATTGAGGCTTAGAGAGATAAAATAATTTGCCAAGGTAATCTAAATAGAACATGTCAAGGCTGGCATCCACACCTATATAGTCCACCTCTAGAATGGGCACGCCATGGCATGAAATAGTATTGCCTCAAGTGAGGATTAAAGAAATAAATTAAAAAGTAAATATAATGGTAGATTATCAACATTTTATATTATATGTAAATATACCTTAATATATCTTAAGCCAGAAATCTCAATTTAGCCGAGTCTCAGGAAATGAAATTTTGCAAGTTTTCAATGGTAATGAAAGACATTTCTTTCAGGCACAAACCAGCATCAGCTAATGAAATTCAGATAATCCTATATGACCATAATAAAAATACTTCTGTGCCATACTCATGTTCCAGTTGGTCTGCCACTTGAATAATACATACACCCTCTGGTCAAAATCAGAACAAAATAGCATGTTGTTATAGTTCTTATTTTGCAAGGCTTTTAGAAAAGACAAGAAGATAAGAATAAACATATGAAGCATGTAAAGAACCTCCAGGTAAAAGGGAATCCATAAATCTCAGTAGACTGAAAAAATACTTTCAAAGTAAACCTAACTGAATAACATATGAATATTATAAGTAGCTGAAATGCAACAGCTTGTTGGTTAGCTATGGAAAGTCATCAGGTTCATTTCAGTGTGTAGCTTGTGTTCCTTTTCTAGAAATAAGCATGAACCAGATGGAATATAACTATCAGTCAGGCCTGCGGGATTTATATCCGACTGAGCTACTATTGAATTTTTCTCTTCTTTCCTTTTGTGGATTGCCAATATTTGAAATTTCTTCAAGTATTCCAATTTCTTAAAATAGCATATAGTATTTTGAAGTCAAAACTAAAGTAAAACGCTAAAAAATCTCAACTATGTTTCATTATATGAAACTGATTTATTTACCAATATAAGTATAATAAGTTGTTTTCTAAACATGTAGCCACTTCCACTAGTTAAGAGAATGTAGTGTTATGTTCCTCATATGTATTTCACATATATGAATTTTAATATATGGTCCATATATAATATATTTATATATATTTCATTTCATATAAATTCACATTATCAATTTTAATATAAGGTTCCTATATACTCAATTTTGCACTTAAAGTAAACAAAACCAAACAACAAAGGTATCTAGATTGAACACGACTTAGAAGTTAACAAGTACTTCTAAATCTTAGCAACTAAAGGGATGTTAGATCATCATAGGGACTTCTCGATATCAGAACAAATAAAGTTATGGAAGACCAAATCATCACAATACCAATTAGTGTATTAAGTCCAATATAAGATAAAATAATTCAACCAGGAAAGTCAAAGAATGCAGTGAGGGTCCCAATGGAATCCTTGTACATGTAGGATGCCAAGTCAATGACATTTCCTCGCCAGGAGGCTTAAGCATTATTGCAAACTAAGCCAGAGGAAGGCTGCCCACTGAGACTACAGAAAAGAAGGATCAATATTTTCTCCATTGGATATTTCCTAAAAACAAAGAAAGATTCAGAGAATGCAGTACTTCCTCACATCTAGAAACAAAAAAGTCCTATTACAAAACCCACTTTGTCCATATCTCATTTATAGAACACAGCTGTACTTTACTTTTCATGAGCAACGAATATTTCTACTCTGTAAGACAATACTGATAAGTGCTGAAGGCAAATCACCCCTGCTTGCAACATGTACTTTACCAAAGAGAAGGAAAACATGCCTGCAGCTCTGCAAAATTATGCTATTGTCATAGGTACAAAAATCATATGCTCTAAAAGAAAATGTGTGATGTTTTTCATCAAAACTCCTGAAATTTTCCTGGAAATCCATGTGATATTCAGTGCATCTTATTGTGTCAAGGGTTCTTAAGATCACCCTTGGGTTTGATGAAAAGCTAGAAGGACTAAGATGCTCTTACACTCATGTTTATTGTTTATTACAGGAGAAAGATACAGATTAAAGTCAGCAAAGAAGAAAGGGACAAGGGGCAAAGTCCAGGAGAAATCAGGTGAAAATTTCTAGGTGTTCCTCCTAATGAAGTTGTGTGGAGATGCCCTTAATTCTTCCAGCAATGATGTGTGATAACGTGTGTGAAGTGTTGCCAACTGGGAAAGTTCAGCAGAGCCTTGTGTAGAAATTTTTATTGGGAATCCGCCCACATGACTGGCCTTAGTTACTCAGATTCCAGTCCTTCCCCACTCTCCCAAGCAAAAATCAGTCTTCACCATAAATCACATTGTTAGGATAATTGGCACAGCAGAGTGGTCCAAAGCCCCAAGCATATGTAATCCTAATTACTTCGAATATTCTAAGGAACAGTCCTGAAGGCAGGTCTTTCTTTGGAATGTATAGGATTTGAGCATCCCAAGTCAGCTGAATGGACTCTTTCCTGCCTAATTACATTCTATTGGCCTTAATTCCTTTGCAGTATATAGACATAGTAATAATAATATTTATGTTATGTACTCCAGAAGTTATTTTGAGAATTAATTTTGATGAGTCATGTGAAAATCCCAAGCATGTTTTTAGTTATTACTGCTACCATACTGATGATAGGTGATGAGTCAATAAAAACCAAATGAAGAATGTGACTTCCTTAAACCATATAGATAATATTTTGCTGCTATTTAGCAATTAATTCCATTTTTTAGCATGAAAATAAAATTCTGCTTAAGAATGGGCATTGGGCTACCCTGGTGGCACAGTGGTTGAGAGTCCACCTGCCGATACAGGGGACACGGGTTCGTGCCCCGGTCCAGGAGAATCCCACATGCCGCGGAGCACCTGGGCCCGTGAGCCATGGCCGCTGGGCCTGCGCTTCTGGAGCCTGTGCTCTGCAACAGGAGAGGCCACAACAGTGAGAGGCCTGCGTACCGCAAAAAAAAAAAAAAAAAAAGAATGGCCATTATTTGCACTATATGCTATCAAATTATATAAGTATCAGTGTGGTATTAATTTTTTAATATTCCCAGTAAACAATATAGACAATGAACTAATCTTACAATATGGTAATTTATACATATATGTGTATATATGTATATAAAATACACCAATTGATATATATGGATGTACACTGCAGATGGAAAAATGACAGACAAAAGAGATTCAAACCATATATTAAGTAATCTATTTCTCAAAAGAGATAATGATTTAAATTGGGATGAATTTACCTCAGTGAAATGCTATGAGAGAAGGGGAACATTTTATTGTATTTTTCTATTCCCCATCTCCTGCACAACCCCTACCCAAAATAATAAATGTAAGTAATTCATTTTATTCTTTGATTTCCAGGTGTGAATGTTTGCACTAGGCAATTTACACAATGTGTAAATTATTAGGCACTGAATAATATTTGGACATTGTAGTGAATGGTTCTCAATGGAGGCTGTTCACATTTTTATGAGGCTTTCTCCACACTCCACTGGTTTACTCACAGTGAAATTAACAGCACTAAACCCTACAACTACATTACCCAGCCACTATTATGTCATAAGGTACAGACTCATGATACAGCTTTTGCTAATAAGATACACGGTCATGAATCTTAGATTTGGAATTAAATTAACTGGAGAAAGAGACAGAGTGCCAGCCATTCATTTTGATAGTGTGAAATGTGGTAGAGATAAAGGGATTCTAGAATTTTCAGCCTTGTCAGTAGCTTCTAGATTCAGCAGCTTGTTGACTGTGGCAAAGGTGGAACGGTTCTGAAGCTGGCAGGTCTCATGGTGCTTCCCTGTTATCTGTGCTTCCAAATAGCGGAAGCAACTTTGTCAGGCTTGTTTGGGATTGTGTTTCTGGCAGTCAACCCTGGAAATGCTCCTAGTGTATTTTTCTTCAGTCCTTCCAAAAATTCTGTGAGATCAGTTAATAAACCCCTTTCTAATTAAACTAATTAAAGTTGATCATCCTGTAGTACAAACAAAGGAAGAGGAGAGAAGAGTAGAATGGGTAAGAACACTCAAATTATGGCATCTTTGAGGGCTTCCCTGGTGGTGCAGTGGTTGAGAGTCCACCTGCCAATGCAGGGGACACGGGTTCATGCCCCGGTCCGGGAAGATCCCACATGCTGCGGAGAGGCTGGGCCCGTGAGCCATGGCCGCTGGGCCTGCACGTCCGGAGCCTGTGCTCCGCAACGGGAGAGGCCACAACAGTGAGAGGCCCGCATACCACAAAAAAAAATATATATACATATATGGCATCTTTGAGATACTGTATCAAGTTCCAATTCTGCCACTAATTCTCACTTTTAAGATTCATCCTTCTAAAAATCAGTACCAGGACTTCCCTGGTGGTGCAGTGGTTAAGAATCCACCTGCCAATGCAGGGAACCCAGGTTCCATCCCTGGTCTGCGAAGATCCCGCATGCCGTGGAACAACTAAGCCCATGCGCCACAACTACTGAGACTGCGCTCTAGAGCCCAGGTGCTACAGCTACTGAGCCTGCGTGCCACAACTACTGAAACCTGTGCGCCTAGAGCCCATGCTCTGCAACAAGAGAAGCCACCAAAATGAAAAGCTGGCACACTGCAACGAAGAGTAGCCCCCAATCTCCGCAACTAGAGAAAGCCTGCGCACAGCAACGAAGACCCAACACAGACAAAAGAAAATTAAAAAAAAAAAAAAAAAATAGTACGTACCATGAAGTATTATTTTTTGGAAGGTAATGGATGTTAAGCCTTTGCTACTTCACTCAACAATAACCAAAGCTAATGATATTATTGCTAATGTCATGTCAAATTCCTTAATTATGTCTCATAGACAAGAGGTAAACATTCAGGCTTAGAAAGGAAAAAGCTGTTCTTCAAGTGTTCACTGTTAATTAGCCAACATATAATTAGAGGGTATACTTGAAGTTGTTAGAATATTGAAGGCTATATATTTATTTATTTATTTATTTATTTATTTATTTATTTATTTATTTATTTATTTATTTTTCTTACTCAGGTTCTATACTGTTCGTTTCATTCTTTTGAGGCTGCCATGTTATCATTAAAATTGTTGTAATAGATTAGATGAATTTGAAATTTTGCATCATTCACCTCAGTAATTCCTGAATGGGGTGTATCCAACTTCAGCAGAATAGACCAAAATAAAATACAAAATTGAACAGTAGTCCTTCAAATTATTTTGTCAATAGGCTTTTTCGATTATTCAAGAATGGGAAAACTTATTAAATAAATAAATATTTTCCAAGCTGACTTAAAATAGAATTTGTTGATGAAAAGTGTACTAACAAACAGAATCAGCAACACCTGTCCACGTGTGCATACATACACAAGTGGCCATTTGAGTGAGATGAGGGTGGCAAAAGGGGCTGAACTAAATTATTTATAAAGTCTGTTCCAATACTGATAGTCTAAAGGTCCATGAAACTGTGAAACTAAAAAATGGGTAAATTTAATTAGGAACAGTTTCCTGGTGAGTTTTGGGTTGGATACAGACGAAAGGAGAGAGGCAGGAAGACCAGCCAGCTGGAAAGGAAAAGGGCTACGTATGGTGACACATCAAAATGTAAATGTAAATAAGCATTTACATATTAAGCCCAGCCTCTGCCTCCTGAAGTCATATTATGCAAAGACATAATTGTCCCTCTCTTAATAAAACATAAATATTAAATAAGTTATTTTTGCTGATCTAGTATGTACTTTCATCACGCTCAGGAAAAGTTGCTTACTATTCATCAGTTCTTTGCTTTGCTGACATTTCAGGGTGAATGCAATAATTCCACGGTTCACTCCTGGTTGCTTTGCCCTGGCAGTGAGCATTTGTACATTACCGATGACAACACATGCTGTCTGTATCCAACTTTGTACATTTTACACTGTGAAATGCTATTGTATTGTATTTTTTTTCATGCTACACTAATAAATAAAAGCATCAACCTTTGAAGACACTTCGTTTGTTTGTTACAGGAGTCTATTTCAGACTATTAAGGTATTGTGTACAGAACTGGTAAATTTTTTTATGATAAGGAAAGTTGAATGAGGCCTGACCTTTCAAAAGTCTTTCATAGATATGCTTAAGATATATGATTTCCTAATTGGTCAGGATTGGTTTAGAATAATTCAGTATAAATATTCAAATAACATGTCTCCAGTGGGAGTAGTAATTCACTGAAAAAGAGACCAAAAAAGTGAATATTTGTTTTAAGTGAATTCAGATAAACAGACTAATACAAATAAATGTAATGTTTTCCTATCTGTATGGATGAATCACCTCAAATGTACTCAAGTAATATAATTTGTATTTTTTTTTATTTTAATGGAAATAAAGAGTACTAAAATTCTTTAACTCAGAATCCACAACTAAGAAAGAGAAAAAAACTATTTAAAATATAAAATTAGTACAACTCAGTAAATATAATGGTAAACTAGTTCAGTCTATACTTTCTCCAAAGCAACTATAAATCCTAGTCCTTCTACATACTATAAAAGTGGTGTACCTACCTTGAAAATATTTAGACAAATATGAGTTAAAATATTCATGAATACTTGATACAACACTGATTGGGGGTCACTGATTATCACCCCAGTGGTTCCTGTTTCTTGTTCTGGCAATGATTCATGCATTTCAGAGAATCATGAAAATTTAGAGCTAGAAGAAGTCTCAGTATCTACACTGAGACTATTAAAAATAATCTATATTTTATAGATTATAAAACTGAGAATTTAAGTGACTTATTTAAAGCTCCAACTAGAACTTATAAACAGAATTAAGGGCAAGATCTTATAATCATTCAAGCACCTTTTCTATGAAAGAATTTTGGTTCCCAAGATGAATCTTCCCAACTGAAATATGGTCCCAGAAAAAATTTTCCTTAGTCTCATAATTTTTTTAACCAAATTCTTTTCTCCTGTGAAGAACATTTTGTGTTGTTTATATGGAAAAGACACTATGGTTCTTTGTTATTGAAGTGTTGAGCTTTGTTTCCTGTAGATAACTGTAGTAAATCAAGATAGAATTTGATCATTGAAGATTTTGCTTAATGAAGTTTTCATGGATAATTGATGAACACTGTTACTCTAGCCATGTTATTCTTTCCAGGAAGGAAGACTTGATCCTGTTTGAAAACAAATATAGGTTGACACTAAAACCTAAAATCAAATTAAATAATTTACTATAATATTTTACTGGTAACTATAGTAGATAACTATTGCAATGTAAAAATATTACCAAAAAATTAGACTTAAAATAACACATATGTATTATCTCACAGCTTCTATGGATGAGGAATCCAGACATCCTCTGCTACAGGATCTAATAAAGCTGTAATCAAGGTATCAGCTTGGGCTGTGGTCTCTTCTTAGGCTCAGTTGAGGAGGACCCACTTCCGTGTGTATGTGATTGCTGGCAGCCTTCAGTTTTTGTGTGGGCTGTTGGACTGAAGGGCTCAGTTTCTTGCTATCTGTAAGCAAGGACTAGAGGCAACACTTGCTTTCCTGACATGCTTTCTCAGAAAAAAAAACAAAAATTATGGGAACATTTTGCCATAGCCTTGTCTTGCCAGAAATGTTAAAAGAAGTTCTTCAGAGAGAAGGAAGATTATACAGGGCAGAAACTCAGATCTACATAAAGAAAGGAAGAACATAGGAGAATAAGTGAAGGTAAAATATATTTTTTAAATTTTTCCTATTCTTAATTGATCTAGCAGATAATAGTTTGTTCATGATAACAGTAATGATTTATCTGATTATGAATAACTATATATATATATATGTATGTATGTGTATATATATTGCTTAGGAATTTGTGATATTGATATTATTATAAGGTACTTGAATTACTGTCACATGGTATAGTGTTAATTGAAAGTGGACTTGTATTACCTGTAAATGTATATTGTAAATTATAAGGCAACCACTAAAAAAATTATATTAGATATGCTAAGAAAGGAGAGGAAATTGAATAATATAAAATGATAAGTTGAAAGTGTAAAAGGCAGAAAAAGTGTGAATGACAAAATTTAGGAACAAAAAACAAGGACAACAAATAGAAAACATGGTAGATATCAATCCAACTATATTAGTAACAATCACTTTAAATAGCAATGGTCTAAACACATCAATTAAAATACAGTGGTGGCCACAGTGGATCAAAATCAAGACCCAAATCTGTGTTCTCAACAAGAAACCCACTTAAAGTACAAAGACATATATAGATAGGTAGATAAAAAGTAAAGCAACAGATAAATGTTACATACTAACATTAATCAAAAGAAAATATACCTCACTAAAGAAGATATACAGATGACAAATAAGGATATGAAAAGATGCTCCACATCATATGTCAAAAGGGAAATGCAAAATAAAACAGCAATGAGCTACCACCACAGTTATTGGAATGGCCAAAATTTGGGACGCTGACAACAGCAAATGCTGACAAGGATTTAGAGCAACAGGAAATCTCATACACTGCTGATAGGAATGCAAAACAGCTCAATCACTTTGGAATGCAATTTTGTGGTTTCTTACACAGCTAAACATACTTTTAGCATAAAATAAGATCCAGTGATTATGTTCCTTGATATTTACTCAACATAAATTTGAAACATAGGTCTACACAAAACCCTGCACACAGATGTTTATAGCAGCTTTATTAATAATTTACAAAACTTGGAAGTAACCAAGATATTCTTCAACAGGTGAATGGATACACTATTGTACATCCAAATAATGGAATATTATTCACTGCTAAAAAGACACAAGCTACTGGGACTTCCCTGATGGCGAAGTGGTTAAGAATCCGCCTGCCAGTGCAGGGGACACGGGTTTGATCTCTGGTCCGGGAAGATCCCACATGCCACGGAGCAATTAAGCCCGTGCGCCTCAACTACTGAGCCTGCGTGCCACAACTACTAAAGCCTGCGTGCCTACAGCCCATGCTCTGCAACAAGAGAAGGCACCGCAATGAGCAACCTGCATACCACAATGAAGAGTAGCCCCCGCTTGCCGCAACTAGAGAAAGCCCACACGCAGCAACAAAGACCCAATGCAGCCAAAAATAATAAATAAATAAATTTATTTTTAAAAAAAAGATATGAGCTACCAAACCGTGAAAAGAAAATGTGGAAACTTAAATGCACATTACTAGGTGAGGAAAGTCAGTCTGAAAGTCTACATAGTGTAGAATTTCAACTATATGATATTCTAGACAAGTCAAAACTATGGAGACAGTGAAAAGTTCAGTGGTTGCCAGAGGTTAAGGGAGAAGGAAAGATGAATAGGCAGAGCATAGAGGATTTTTAAGGCAGTGTTACTATTCTGTATGATACTATAGTGTTGAATACATATCAGTATACATTTGTCCAAACCCATAGAACATACAATACCAAGAGTGAACACTAATGTAAACTATGAACTTGGGGTGATAATGCTGTGTTAATGTAGGTTTATCTATTATAACCAATGTACCACTGAGGTGCAAGAGGTCAACTATCAGAGAGTTTATGCATGTGTGGGAACAGGGAGTAGGTGAGAACTCTCTGTATTTTCCAGTCAATTTTACTGTGAATCTGAAACTGCTTGAAAAAATGTTTATTATTATTATTTTTTTTCTCGGTACGCGGGCTTCTCACTGTTGTGGCCTCTCCCATTGTGGAGCACAGGCTCCGGACGCGCAGGCTCAGTGGCCATGGCTCACGGGCCTAGCCACTCCATCTTCCCGGACCAGGGCACGAACCCGCGTCCCCTGCATCGGCAGGCGGACTCTCAACTACTGCGCCACCAGGGAAGCCCAAAAATGTTTATTAATTTAAAAAGTGGTTTGACAGTATTTTTCTAATGAGATACATCCAAAGTACAAAAAGAACTGCAAACAATAGCTTATAATAGATTCAATAATCATATTCTTGGTGGTAGTGTTGGTATAGTGATTTTAAGGCTAAGTGTGTATTTTGGGATAAATGAATGAATACTTATGATAAGTTGGTTGATAACTGGGAATTATCAGTATGAGAAAAAGAAGATAAAAAATACAAACAATTTTGTAAGTTTAAACAGAAATATCACAGCCCTGAATTTGAAGCATCAGTTTAAATACAAAGTATTTTATCTTTTAAAAATGCATGTATTTTCTGGACTTCCCTGGTGGTGCAGTGGTTAAGAATCCACCTGCTAATGCAGGGGACATGGGTTTGAGCCCTGATACAGGAAGACCCCCCTGCCGCGGAACAACTAAGCCTGTGTGCCACAACTACTGAGCCTGTGCTCTAGACCCTGCGAGCCACAACTACTGAGCCCACGTGCCACCACTATAAGCCCGCGTGCCTAGAGCCCATGCTCCGCAACAAGAGAAGCTACCGCAATGAGAATCCCGCACACCACAATGAAGAGTAGGCCTCTCTCGCTGCAACTAGAGAAAGCCCACGCACAGCAAAGAAGACCTAATACAGCCACAAATAAATTAATTAATTAATTAAATTTAAATATATATATATATATGTGTTTTCTAACTCTGTCTGCTATAAACAGTGACCAATTGAGTAGCAATGAGCTCTCCTAGAAACCAAACTTCAGTCTATAATTACCACTTCCTCATTAATGATTCCTTAGTATGATGACTAGTTTTATATATCAAGTTGGATTGGCTGTAGTATCCAGTTATTCGATGAAGTACTAATCTAAGTGTTGCTGTCAGGTATTTCATAAGTGATTAATATGAAATTGGTTGACTAAGGAGATCGTTCCTTCCTTGGTAATTTAGGTAAGCTTCATCCAATCAGTTGTAACACTTTAGGAGTAAAACTGAAACTTCATTGAGGAAGCAGAAATTCTACATATAGGCTGAAGCCTCAACATCTCCCCGGCTGTTTCCAGTCTGCCATCCTGCCCTCTGATTTTAGACTTTCCTGGCAAGTCCCAGTAAGCCAGTTCCTTACAATAAGTCTCTTATGTACATGTATATGTAAGAGTATGCACATATTTTTAAAATAAATATGCTAAAATAAATTTCATGTTTAAAAAACTTATTTTAATGTGGTTAATAGAAAATCTAAAATTACACATGGGGCTTATATTTGTGGCTTACATTTTATTTCTAATGGGCAATGTTGATCTTTAGGCTCCCCATCCATCTTACTTTTTTCTTACAAGGTATTTGGTGAAGAAATTAGGTGGTTTATCCTACATTTTACTTACTGGTAAAGATACATGCAGCCAAGACTTTACTTACTGTATCTAAATTTCAGTGTATATTTTTGCATATATGTTATTTCCATTGGTGGTTAGAACTCAAGAGCTGATCAGATCTAGGCTTGATTTTGTCTGGGCATGAATACCTCATCACTGACTTCCATCAGATGTCACATAATGTGTTGCGTATATTTCTATGGTGTTGGCAGCCTCTGCCAATGATTGATAACATTATTTTATCTGTGCTTGCAAAATGGTGAGAATATAATTTTATAATCCCTTACATATTGATCAGTTTGAGTACTTTAAAAATGAATAACATCGATCCATCAATTATATGGAGAAAAATAACAGAGTTTTTCCAGTTTGTGGAACTCATACTTCAATAGTATTTTTTGACTAAACAGAATTGTTGTTTATAATGGCTAAGGAAAAGGACCCTATCAATGAAACTGCTTTCCTACAGGTCACAAAAATACTAAGGACAGGTTTCAAATGTCACTGACAGAGGATTCCTGCCAACAGATTACAGTTCATAAGAAACACACCCACTGAACCTCTATGGTTTGATTTAGACCTACCAAGACCACTTGCAGATTCAATTACATAGCATGCAGATATAGCACAAGGAAGAACAGTCCTGAGAGATAATCCTGTTCACATCCCATTAAAGCAATGAAGAAGGCTCTTGAGGAGCAACTAGCATTTCAAGAGCTCAGGTCTGGGGTCCAAGGTCTGCATATGATTAGACCAACCCAGCTAGAAGTAATTATCTACAGATTACTTCAGGCATCCTCTTAGGAGGAATTGCTTATGAGAGGACACAGTATCATTCAGTCTGAATTCAGTAATTATAACAATTCATTAGAAAGATAGAAATATAACCTCTACTTGATGGATTAAAAAAAATGCAGAGCTCAAAACTTCACTACTGCCTCCAAAAGTATTCCAAGTCTCACCATGCCAACATTATCCTTTTTCTTTGTAGAAGTTTTACAGACTTCAAAAGTACTCTAATTCAGAAAATACGAATATTATTTGGAAACATGAAATATTTTACATGTTGATGTAGAAACAAATTATATGAACTGAACTCATATTAGTTGTTTGGCACAGAACAAGGACACTGTTTGGGAGAGAGAGGGAGCCATTTATTTATTAGGTATGCACTTTTTGATCCCTTTACATGAGTCAGATATTGTGCTGTGAAATAAAAATAGGAAAAGGTTCAAGGGTTTGTAGTTTACACTTAGACAAATAATAATGTTACAGTGTGATAAATGTAACACTAGCGTGCAATCTGGGGGCATGCCTGGGAAAATCATCCCAGAAGTGGTCACAGTTGGGTTGAATATTAAAAGATGAGTAAGAATTAATTCAAAAACATAGAGTTATTCAAGGGAAGGAGCATGTGTGAAGCATTCTTGCCTATGAAATAAAAGATGAGACAGCATAGAAGCAGAGGTTGACTTTATCTTACTTGCTTATTTTTGACAGGGATTTTCCTGTTATATCTATATGCCTGGCATATATAAAGTTTGCGCAAAATTATTTTGGCAAAGGCCAGATTACTAAGGAATTTAGGCATCAGGTTTTGAAGGACAAGTTAAAGGATATCAAAATGAAATGCAATCTTATTTACCACTACATTTAGTAATATGTAGTCATTCTCCACACACAGCTGTTCTCTGCATACTCTGTAGTCATCTCTCCGTGGCCACACAGACCCAGTCTTTCGTAGCTAAGTAACAGAAAGTCTTGTTTCAATTTTGGTGGCCTGATTGTACTCTTGGATTCTATTGTATGTGATCTTGTCTTGCCACTTGATGTTAATTATAGCCTGTAGCCCATGCAAATGAAACTGAGATGAAACATGTGATTTCAATTACAGGGCCGACTCTCACAGTCTGAAGCTGTCACTGCTATCACTTCTCTATAAAATATGGGCTTTGCCTCTATCTGGACTTTTAAAGCTACCTGTAAAAATGCTGATTACATCAAAGAGCATTGTAGTTTGTCATATTTAACAGTTACCCTAGAGACTGAACTCTAGTACTCTTCTTCAATGAGTAAACCACAGCAAACAGGAAGGAAGGAATGGAGGGAGGGAAGGAAGCTACCAGAGAGAATACAGGTCTTCATATCAAGTATGAAGTCATTTCTTTATTCCCGGAGAAATTGCTATTTTTTGACTCTGATTCCTTAGATAAGATTCTTCACATCAAAGCATTAGATAAACTGCAAGCAGCTATACAAGTATTAGTTATTTAAAATAACAAAATCTTATAAATATTTTACTCACTATTCTGCAGTCTCTCACTACACATAGATTAACCTAGAACTTAAATACTGGAAAAATATATGTTATAGTCAAGTGGCAACATTCTATGTGTGCCACCCCTGTAGGCAAAGAAGAATACTCAAAACAAATAGAGTATAAGTTATTATTAATAATGTAACAAGTTACTATAATAGAGGTGTACTCTGGGAAAAAACAAATTGGTTTTCTTCTGATGTGTGTGTTAGTATGCCCCTGTGCATTTTGTGTATATGTGTGTATGTGTTTCTTCTTTGGTAGGCAAAGTACCAGGAAACCACCTTGGAAATGTCTAAAGATGGTAGACTTCTTGGATTCACTTGCATTGTTCACTTAAAAAGATGTAAGAATCAGAACATGTAGCCTCCTCGATCAGGCTGGATACAGGGTCTCCTAAAGCCACTGAGAATACTATCATTCAGAAGAGTAGATGTAGGACAAGATGCAGTTTGGCATGTTTAAAAATCACACTGGAGTTCAGTGCTCATCTTCATTGAGCAAACCACAGTGAACAGAGGGAGAGAAAGGATAATTAGCACATTGTTTTTGGAACAGCACCTACTGTGGATCTCCCAAAGAGAAGCAGATTCACTGAGTCTACGTCTATGAGGCTGCAAATAAAGACATGTCTCCAAATCTAGATTTAGTTGGCTGCCCACAAACCTGGGAAGTAGTTTTGAAGGGAACTGAGAGAGCTGAGATTTTTTAAAAAACTTGAGAATACTGACCTTAGCCAAGCTTATCAGTGAGTTAGTAGGGTCACCCTCCCTTATTACCCTAATCAAAAAGTACAATAGAAGTCATTGCCCTAGCAGTTGTTCAGCATCTTCTACCAAATGTTCAATAGCCATATTATATAGTATTTAGACTGGATGACCATAGCTCACAGATTTCTTAGATTCTGCATCTGATTTACACATGTTGTCCCCAAGAAATGATATTAGTAAATATTGTGTCTGTCAGTGTATCCTGATTTGGGTGATATATGACATGGTCCCTCTACGTTTAGAATAAAAGGCAGAAGTGAACTGATTCCACTCTCAATTTCTCTCAGACTCGATTTAGAAACTTGACCTCTCTACACATCTGGGTTCCTTGGAACATTCAGGGTTGGGCAGACATGATAATATCAGTATTATTAATAATTGTATGGGTGGGACATTAGGAATTTAGACAACATGCTAAATGTTTAGTAGAAGAGTCTCATTACATTATGATTATTTCTCACTGGGTGGAATAATAGCTCTATTTTCTCACACTCATGGAGATAAAATCTAGGACTTTGTTCTTTTATTGATCAGTAATGTGCTTCTGTGAAAATCTACAGCCTTCATTCCTTTATAATTATCCATTTAATCTCTAAATAACATGGATTCTAAGTAGAAATTCATCTCCACGTTATAAGATATTCAGCATTTTCTAAAATTGTCCTAAGCCTTGCAGTCAAAGTGAGGGGAAAGACTATATTCCATATGCACCACCAATATTTTCTTTGTGTTTAGACAAAGCAGGCTAGAAAGCTTGTTTGAGAATCAGGAATGTTTGACTCTGGTTTTGTTATTACCTAGGAAATCAATTATGTCAGGTTATATATTTCTGATTTTTACAATGATAATGTTATAATACATAATCTTTGAAGATCCTTCTTTTGTTTGAGAGTGATGTAACTCCTTGACTATGATATAATAGGACTGACTACACCATCTAAATTTAATTCTCAAATTCTCTTTAATTAAGTGGACATAACTCCCTAGGAAAGATTTTCTGATACAAGATGTTAATGAATCTAAACTCCAACATTTACCAACTGGATAACATTGGACATATATGATGCTAGATATTTAAAAATCTCTCAGCTTCAGATTTTGCATCTTCAAAATGAGAGAGCTGGAAGGATGACTCTTTTTAGTTTTCTAAAATAAAGAATCTATTCCTTAGTGGAGAATTTGTTTCTTAGAAAAAATAAGAACTTTGTCTTCTTCCCTATCCTCTGTGAATAACACATCTCTTCTTTTGTGTTCCTCTGTCAGGATAAAAGCCTTTTGCCCTAACTATGATAGGTTAAGGCTTTTAAGAAAGTATAGACAAGAGAAGTCAATTATGGGTTTAAGCTTTGGTAGTATACTCCAAGTTTCTACAGACAACTGGGTGATTTCTCTCCTTTTGCACTCTACTTGCTCTGTTTGGATGCAGCCTGAAAGAGAAAATTCACTTTTCAGCTAGTTGCACTTATGAAAAGAATCTGGGAATAATCTCACAAGCTCTGAGCCAGCTGCAGAGAGGCCTGAGTGGTTCCTTAATGACTGCAGCTTAGGGACATGGGAGTGTGGCCACCAATCTGATTTCAGATAAGCACTGTACTTTTGTGAGATTATGGAAATAGGAGGTCAGACACGACAACTGGGCCATTCAGCACTTGGCCTTGGGGCTAACCTGTGCTTCTTCTGAAATAGCAAGGACGCTGCAGAGGCCTGCCATTCCTGGAAACTGCCTCAGATTCTCCTATCACGGGGACTGGTCCAGCTTGCATTATGGAGGTCATCCAATCCTATAAATCTGCTCTGACAGAAAAATAATATTTTTCCAACCTGCTGCAAAGTTAAACTGTCAATTTAGACATTTGCCAGCTTTTTATAAAAGCATCATCTAACCATAAAACAGCCTGTAAATGAGTATGGTTTCTTCTTCTAGTAAGGTGATTAGAAATAATTATTTCACATATATGGTATGTTTTATAGCCTATTAAATAAAACTTACGTATCATATTCAACTTCATTTTCCCCTTGTTTTAATCTTATTTTTCCTAAATATATAAGCATAGTTCTATTGTTTGAAGGTAAAACAATCTTCTAAAGAATGTCTTAGTGTTTTATACCTGTTTGTACGGTGTTTTTTCCTTCATATCAACTAACTGGATTTTTGCCACTTCGTTAGCGAGCTCTCAATCAAGCAAGGCGAACACATGAATTGAGAGATTGCTGCATATGGCAGACAGTACTGAGTAACTCTGCAGGGAATACTTTCTGCCAATTTTGGGTTCTAAATCTGTTTTGTGTGCACATAGTGTCCTCAGCTGAGAAGAGAATTCCAGCTTCATTCAACCCACAGTAAGTCTTGTTTTCCTGTTGGAATCAGGATGTATTCCTGAAACTGTGTGCACAGAACAGTAAACCAATCACTGTGGAATGAACTATCAGTCTGAAATGCCTAACATAACAATTTGTTCAGCCAGTAATAAGAAACAGTTTTGCTTTACATTTGAAAGTCTGGCATTTAACTTATGATTTTGTCAATATACACTAAAGGCCACAGAAAAAGAGCTATGATGAATCTGCTATCAACCTAACTCTGGGCAGTTGCGTGTTTTGTTCTAGTGAGTTTCTGTAAATGCATAACAATAATATTGCCTAGATTCAAAAGAAAATGTGAAGATCATTTCCTGAATAAAGTACATGTACCTGGCAGGAAAATTATGTGAGGAAAGTTTGAATGCAAAGGTTATCATTTTATTACAGCAACCAAGAGCAGTGCTTATATTAAAGAAGGTGTTTAGCTTTTTATTTGCTTGTCCTTTCAACAAATATTTATTGTGTATCTTTCTGAAAAGCACAATATACCACTTGCTAAGGAAGCCACAGGTAAGTATTACACCAGTTTTGCCCCAGGGAGATTAAAATCTATTGGGATGAGTAAACATCTAAATGTAAATAGAGGGAGCTATAAATTACTCTCACTCCTCAAGTAGATTATACAAACATCTTAAGGTCAGTACCATGTTATGTCATCCCTCATCATTCCTCAGTTTAGGCTGATCCTGAGATAAGGACTTGAATGCAAGTAGTTAGTTGATTTGAGAAGTAACCTTAGAAAGTACTGGTAGGGAAATGAGGAAGTGAGACAAGAAAGGGGAGGAAGCCAGTACTGGCTGCATTAAAGGAGCAGGCTACTGCCATGACACCCTGGGGATAATCCCACTGGAAATGCCCGGAGATTGCCTAGGACACACTTCTGAGTTAACCCGCTGAAGAGGTAAAGAAGATTGTTCTTTATCCACCAATTCCTCCCATAACATTGTTTGAGCGCTACTGCAGGTTGCACTAACTCCTGGACACTTCCAACCTACCCTGAGCACTGACCAGATACATTCCTGTGGCCAGATCTCAGGTAGAGACTCAGATCCAGACTGCAGTTTCTATCAGGAAGTTGTAAACACATCTGGAAATGGTGAGTACCAAGGGGATATTTGGGTGACAGTGACTATGTCTATTTACTCCCTTAGCTGTAGCTCATACATAGATTTAAACACACTGTGAGCATTTTGACAATACCAATTTATGTAACAAATACTATACATTCTGTCCTCTATCGTATTTTCAGTTCCTGCAATAAATAAATAGACTATCTTCTTTCTCTCTAATTGCTACTTCCATTTATTTATCACTTGTTATTATATAAGTGAGTATTGTAATGACTTCCTGATTGATTTCTTGGCCTCCAGTCTGCACCTGCTTTAATCTGCCATATAGAGTGTTATCAGATTAACATTTTGTGTCCTCCTTTATTAAGCAGCTCCAGTAGTTTTTCCCCATGCCTATTAAGGCATTCCTAAATTTCTTAGTCTAACGTCCACAAAGGCTGCATTTTGCATTCTATAGAATACTTTTACTTGTATCATTTTGTTTCATCTTCACAATAATTCTGTGAATAGATACTATTACCCAGTTTTGGTGATAATCCCTTAAAAGTTTGTGATTTTCCCCAAAGAATTTCAGAGAAGTTTTTATATCTTACACTAAGACAAAGCTTGGAATTTGAAGCCAAGTGTGCTGTTATCATTTATTTGCAATCCATTTACCCATTCTCTGGGTTTCTCTGTCCAGCTATGTTCTCAACAATCCCAACTCAGACTCCTTTGCTTGTGCTTGGTGCTAGAAGACACCAACAGGAAGTCAGCAGCCCCCATGTGTTTGTAAGCACAGGATGCCACTGGAAACAGTGCATCACTTCAGTGGTATTGGATGTTCTCATTTGTGATTTAACATTTACTGTGTATCAATTTGATAACTCATAATGTGCAGGGTACCTACAAACAGTCTTATATGTCATACACACACATAAAGGTGGGCATGCACACACACACACGAAAAATATGTAAAATGAGACTTTCTGTCTCAATATTAGTTTGTCTCTATCTCAGAATAAAGTGCATATTTTAATGTGAGGTTCAAGACCACATTAACTTGCTAAGGAGATGGGCAAGAACTTATCTGTTTTACTACTGTAATCTGACCATCTGTCTCCAGCTTGTCAGAGAAGTTGGAAAAGCCAAGAGGTAAGTTGTAATTAAAGCAAGTATTTCTTTGACAAGAGCTGTGCTGTTGAGTCCCATCTCCCAAAGGGGACTGGGGTGGGATGGTAGTCTTCTGATCTTAATCTTAGTGAGAGAATCTTCAAAAAGATAGTTCAGCAAGCTTGATTGTCTTCCCAGCAGTGTGGTGACACACTGGATGAGGGTCAGACTCACAAGTGAGAATTTTAAAGGGCAAAAGGCTGTAGCTGAAGCTGCCTGCTGGGCAGCTAAATGAAAATAAAGGTATAATTGAAAATAACTGCACTCCCACTGATGGTATATCAAAGGGGCCTCTTTCCTGTACTATTACATAAAAGAAATTTGGCCAGATTTGGTTTAGATATTGCAAAGAGGGGCAAATGGAGGGGGCAAGTGGACTTTAGCAGAAAGATGTTGGGAGGGTGTTGCCAAACGCTTAGGAAATGAGGGAGGAATCTTGAATGTCCAGCTGGAGGAGGTACATTTGCATGTGTCAAGGGAAGTAGAGAAGAGAGAACATTATGACGAGAGAATTTTCTAAGTAGCCCATAAAAGCATCTCTGAGAGAGAGAGTATCAGATTTAAGCTTTTGTCACAGTCAGAGGAAACATGGCAAATTGGTTCATCTAGGTACTATATAGAGAATCTACACATGTTTTTCCTACTATAGACAGTCGCTCCAAAAGGGAAAAGAGAAGCTTGAATTTTAAACAAAGTTTAGCAGCTTTATTATTGTTGTTAGAGTAGATAGAATGACTACTAACCTTACACACTTTTTTGACAAAATTGTTTAGAGGACCTTTTATTTTCTAAAGTGAACAAAATTAGAGATCAAGTTCTATTGGGCAGATTGAAGACACTTATCCTCTTATGACCATAAAACACATGCACATTTGACATCAGTAGGTTCTTAAGAAAAACAGACAAGGAAACCCAACTAGCCTGAAAGGTTATCTTCTTGACATTAAATTGCATGTAAAATGGACTGAGATAGCTTTTAGTATCTCTCTTTTTAAAAAATGTTTCAAGTATAAGAAAGTATAAGAAAATCCCATTATATTAATGGCATTAATTTAATCTACTTACCAGATAAATGCATATTATTTTACCATTAACATCTAAACTACATAGAAAAAAAGGTATATCTGCATATTGAGTATAAATTTGATTTCAAAATATTGAAGCAAATATTGAGTATAAATTTGATTTCAAAATATTGAAGCAAACTCCCTTCTAACTGTTTCATGTTTAACAAAATAATTCATAATATATACAACCCAATGGATCAGAGGCATCATATAATCAATATGATTTTATGATGCCTTTAAACAAGGGCTGAAAACCTCTGACTTACAAGTCAAAGCTTTAAAGATCAACACAAAAGCAAAATGAATGAATGAATAAATGAAGGCTCAAAGAGAATCTGCATGTTGCCCAATAATCCTTCACATTCCACTAGGAATAATAATCTTAAGTGCTCCATATAGACTATTTGAAAACTTCTCATGCGTCAAAACATCCACATTTCTCCCTTGGTCTCTCTACATTTCAATAACTCACATTTTTTTTTTTTTTCATTTTTTGCGGTACGCGGGCCTCTCACTGCTGTGGCCTCTCCCGTTGCGGAGCACAGGCTCTGGACTCACAGGCTCAGCGGCCATGGCTCACGGTCCTAGCCGCTCCGCGGCATGTGGGATCTTCCCGGACCGGGGCACAAACCCGTGTCCCCTGAATCGGCAGGCGGACTCTCAACCACTGCGCCACCAGGGAAGCCAAATAACTCACACTTTATTTCTTGCTATTTACAGGCATTTGTAAACAACTATTTTGTTTTTATTTGATGTATTGAAAATATTGTCTACATATATTTTCTTCAAATTTTCATACTCCATTTAACTACTTAAGACACATTCCAGTATGACTTCAATCCTCTACTTACTGAGCAGGTTCTTTAATATCACCAACCACCTCTGTTTCTAAATAAGACATATCTAATTCCTCATTTTCCTGAAAATCTCCCTGATAGTCAACTCTGTAGTCAACTTTCTCCTTTACCTGCTCTCACACACTCCTGGATTTTTATTTCCACCTCTCTGGCTTCTCCTCCTGAAATCTTTTTCTTCCTCCTCTATCATGCAGAACAATGTTGAATTTCCTTATGGCTCTTCTTTCTGTCTCTACCATCTTTCCATAAATAATCTTATTCAAGCCCATGACTTTAGTTAGCTACCATACTATTAATAAAATGTTCTTGTCTAATTTTTGTGAGTGATACATACAGAAATTTTAACTTAAAAACATGAGTCATCTTTGATTCTTTGATTTCTCACTCTCTCCTACCTCCCAAATGCAACCCATTTTTAAGTCTGATATATTCTATATTAAAACCTGTCTTTAATCAGATCACTGTTTTACAGTGAGGTAGTGTAGCATCATAATTAAGAGCATGGACTGTGATAAAAAGCTTCCTGATGCCCACTCTTTCCTATTACTAGTAGCATGATCTGCAGGAAGTAGTAACACCTCTAAGCTGTATCTTCTCATTATATATTCATTATAATACTCATATATAAAATGTTCAGCATGCACAGATCTATACCCTTCACAAAAATTAATTCAAAATGGACTTTAATATAAAACACAACACTATAAAACTCCTAGAGGATACATAGGAGAAAATCCAGATGATCTTGAATATGGCAATCACTTTTTAGATACAACACCAAAGACACAATTAATGAAATAAATAACTGATAAGCTGGAGTTCATTAAATTTTTAAAATTCTGCTATCGGAACTACCTATCAAGAGAATGAAAAGGCAAGCCACAGAAAGAGAGAAAACATTTGCAAAAGACACATCTGATAAAGGACTCTTATCCAAAATACACAAAGGACTCTTAAAACTTAACAATAAAAAAAGCAAACTACCTGATTAAAAAATGAGCCAAAGATCTTAGCCGACACCTCACCAAAGAAGATGTACAGGTAGCAAATAAGCATATAAAATGGTATTCCACATAATATGCTACCAGAGAATTGCACTTTGAAACAACAAGATACCACTGGACACCTGTTACAGTGGCTGAAATCTAGAACACTGATAACTCCAAATGCTAGCAAGGATTTGGAGCCAAGAAGATCACTCATTCACTGCTGGTAGGAATGCAAGATGAGTCAGCCACTTTGGAGGGCTGTTTGGCAGTTTTTTAAAAAACTAAACATATTCTTAACATAAAATAAGACTCAGCAATTGTTCTCCTTGATATTTACCCAAAATTAGTTCAAAACTTATGTCCACAGAAACACCTGCACATGGATGTTTATTGAAACTTTGTTGACAACTGCCAAATCTTGAAAGTAACCAAGATGTTCTTCAGTAAGTGAATGGATAAATAAATTGTAGTGCATTCAGGAAATGGAATATTAGTAAGAGCTAAAAAAGACATGAGCTATCAAGCCATGGAAAGAAATGGAGGAAACTTAAATACATATTACTAAGTGAAAGAAGCCAATCTGAAAAGGCTACATATTGTCTGATTCTAAGTATATGACATACTGGAAAAGGCAAAATTTTGAAGACAATAAAAAGATCAATGGTTTCCAAGGGTAGGAGTCCAGAGAGATGAATAGGCAGAGCAAAGAAGATTTTTAAGGCAGTAAAAATATTTTATATCATACCATAATGATGGATACATGTCATCATACATTTGTTCAAACCCATAGGATGTACAACACCAAGAGTGAATCCTAAGGTAACTATGGACTTAGGGTAATTGTGAGGTGTTAATGTAGCTCATCCTTGGTTAAAAAAGAAAAAATGAACCATGCTGGTGAGTGATGTTGACAATGGGGGAGGCTATGCATACGAGAGGGCAGGGGATATAAGAATAATCTCAATATCTGTCTCTTAACTTTGTTGTAAAACTGGTGCTCCTCAAAAAAAAAGTCAAAAAATAAACTGCACAAACTTCAGAGGAAAATAAATATCTAGGATGGTGTGTAGCACATCGTAAAGTCTCAGTAAAGTTTCGTTATTATAATTGTTGTTGTCATTGTCATTGTTATTATTATCATCCATGCCCAGTACTACAAGCCTAGTTTATGTCAATAGGTCTTATCCTCTGCAGTATCACTTGACTGGTTTCTCTCCTTCCACTTTTGCCCCTTCCTATACATATCTAGTCAGCAGTGGGAATAAGCTTTTAAAAATGTAAATTGGAATCACATTATTCTTCTGATTTAAAATCCTCTAAGATTTTAAATTTGCAATTAGATTGATTTTGAAAATATTTGTATTCTGTGATGCCAAATATAATCTGGCCCCTGCCCAACCTTCCAACTTCAAAACTTGCTACTCTTCATCATGTTTCATTCATACCTCTTAGCCAAAAGAGGTTTTCTTTTCCTAAAGTATGCCAAGGCCTTTCTCCTGGCTGCCCTTCTTCCCCTTACCTTCCCCATCCCTCCCCTCAGCCCATGAGATTTGATCATTCTGGAATGCCCATCCAATCACTCTTCCCTTCGGTTGTTTGCTTTCAAATGTCAGATTACAACATAAATAACACTTCCTCAGACAGACCTTCCATAACCACACTCAATCTGAAAAATCTCCTCATTCTTTACTCTTAAAAAAAATTCTGTTTCTTCCTGGACCGTATCATACTTTCTAATTAAATACTTAACATATGTGTTATTTGCATATTGCCTGTTCCCCACATGACTCCATGAAGGCTGGGTCCATGACTGTGTGGTTGATCACAGTATATCCAGAGACTTGTATAAAACATAGCAAATAATCCGAGTCTAATAATTGTTGAATAAATAAACACTCAAGTAATTCACTAAAAGGGTATGGATTTTGATTAAATATTAATGAGGAAAATTAGGGGCTGCATGTTTTCAAATCTTTTATAAAATACTAATTTAGCTAAGATTTATTGAATACCTACTATCTGCCAGGCTAATTACATAGGTTAATGTATATTCCTCATGACAAATCTGTAAACACAATTAAATACATTTTTCTGATTAAAAATTGAGACTCTATTAGATTATGTAATATGTCAAATTACCCAACTTGTAAAGAACAGAGTCTCTAGATCTGTGATGTTCCAGGATCTTCCTATAACACAGCATGACTATCAGTATAGATTAGACATTGTGCATTCAAAATTGTTAATTTTTCAGAAAATTTACCTCAGAAACTGAGGTACAGAGAGACAAAAAATGCCTTACCAAATTCTATACAATTAACAAATAAGAGAGGAGGCCTCTGGACTTCCATCCAAAGTGTGTTTATCTCCCCTGTGTTGAAATACAAAGAGCAGCTAAAACAATAGTCAATCATTTCAGAAAATCTTAATAACTTATCTTGTTCCAGCAGGAAGTCTACAAGTAATTTACACTATTGTTAAAGAGTTTTCTTCCTTCCTTAGAGGGATTATGCCTGTTCAGTGCTTTAGGTTTATAAAAGGTGTTATATTAGCCTTTGCAATTTGACACTTTTGAAGTACAAGGGGAAAAAAAATGCAGGCATATTGCAAGGAATACGTGTTCTAATCAATGATTACTTTTTGTGTCCTTCAAATTTTCTTTATCAAATTTTTTATTATCATCTAGAAAAATATAATATTATTAAACAGATATTTTTAGATACTCAGACTTTCCATCATTTGTAAACCTAAAAGCTATCCTAAAAGCAGGATGACAGGAAGAAGCAAGACTAAATAATTACTAAAAGACATCCAACCAGTTTTTACATGATATCAGTATTATGTCTGTCTACCTAGCATAGATTATTACAATTTATAACTGGCATTGTTTTTAATGTTTTAACAAAAGAATTTTTAAAAAATAGTTTTAGGAAACCCAATAACAACAACAAAAGAATGCCAATAATAACACTTGTAATAAATATATAACACTTATAAAAGAAAAATGTGTGGCAAGCACTGTGCTCTGATCATCTTTTTCATGCTCAATCTCAGTTAATCTTCACAATAACTTATTACTAAAAAGAAAATACCTTTATCATTCCATTTCACTCATAAGAAAATTGCACTTTGGAGACTTTAATTAACACCTATGACTTCCTAGTTGGTAATGAAAGAGCTGTCATTCTGACCTAGATCTCCCTGGACCCCAAATCCATAAACTTATCCAACACAATAAAACTGAACATTAAAATGATACCTTTGGAAAGGGCAATATTTTTCAATACTGTTGGAATATGCTTCAGAGTTTCCCCAGTGTGTCTTGAAGGGTTGAGAATCATTAATCTACACGAATATCTTCTTAAGTATTTGCAAAAAGGAACAAAGTAAATTATATAAGTTTCCTCCGTATTGAATAAACACCATTTTGTATATACTGGATCAAAAATTGATTGAGCTGTACATGCATGGTTACTGAGGGGGATTGGAAGGAAGGAGTGTTCAAGCGAAGAGTCATGGAGAGAAGGAAAGAAAGGGTGCCTTTGTTAAAATGAAAGTCTCAGTGTGATTAAAGCTTATAGTGTGAAGGTGTGGCTCGTCAACCTCTCCCTCACCTGATAACCTTAGCAAAAGCATTATCATTTTTTCTCAGGGATCCATACCATTCAATTTCCCTTTCTGTAAAGTAATTCTTACCTTGAAATAATAAATCTCACACTATAGGATTAATGTGAGAATTAGGTATAGCAAATGTACTATTATTAATGCAGGAACTTATATAATGGTTAAATGGCTGGATGAAACGGTAGATGAGCAGATATGGTAAAATGAACTTCACAGGTAGGCAAAAGGAAAGAGTGAGGGGACAAAGGAAATTTTGTGAAATTAGGAGTTTCAAATGATTATTATTTTAAAAAACAAGATTCTAACCACATGAAAGAATTTAAAATGAAAAACAAATGTATGACCACATTTGTGTTTTAAGTAAATCACTGTTCTGTCCTTGTGGTGCTAGATTTAAGACAGGTTGGGTGATTCAGGGAGACAGTAGAATCAGGGAAACAAAGTATGCAATCTACTTCAGTAATCCAAACATGAAGTTATTAGCCAGCACCGTACCCAACTGGCCCTGCCCCCCCCCCCAAAAAAAAAGCCAAAGATTTAGGGATGGAAAGGAAGAAAGGACTATAGTTGATATTTAGGTTACAGTGATAAGCTATGGTGAACAATTGAATGTGGGTATAAAAAGTAGAATCAGACAAATCCAGGTTTCTCCCTTGGACATTATTTAACTAGATAACAGGGCTTGAGAGAAGAAAAATGTGTTAAGTTTTGTCCATTTTGAGATTATAAAACAGCTGGGGAAAAAAATAGGTGGCAAGGACAGGAAGCTACTACTTATTTACAGTAAGACTATCACTTTTATTTTGAAAAGAAACATGTATGATCAAAAGAGCAAAATATCTCATTTCCTACTAATGTTCCTCAGTATATAATAAATGCAAAGAAAGTTCCAAATGGAATAAGAAATGAAATCACATGGATTGTGTTCATATTAAACTTGTTTACCTAAATCCTGTATTATTTTCCTAGAAACTAAGAAAGTTGAGAAGTTAAAAACAGGAATTTATTAATGTGATTAAGGGTTATGTTTTTGCTTTGCCCTTATGATGTAGCAGACACCTGTAATCCTTGAACTACACCATGACACAGGCATTGACTCTGCTAAATATACAAAGAGCTGATCCATTCATGTGTTTCATAAAATATTCATGAATTTTAATCTCTATTCATAATGAAGTTTTTCCAAGAACAATAGGAATACCCTTAATTCCAAAAATTAAAATGACAAAATCTGGGACACATCAGTATACTATGTTTACACTAAAGCAAAGTAACCTCAGTATCCAGGGTCCTAGAGACTCTGACATGTTGAAAGACTTGAGAACTTATGTTTTCTCAAGCTAAATGAATAACTGATATAAAAAAGCTGAGGGAAAGGTTGTAAGTTTTTCATTACTCTATCAATGAAAGGTCTCTGTTATAAATAACAGAAAATCGAATGCAAACCAGCTTAAGGAAGAATAATCTTCATAATCTCACGTAATTCAACAGTACAAGGTTGGATGTGACTTTGGGAGTGGCTAAATTCAGAATCGTCTCTGTCTGCTTCTGTTGAATATCTGCCATTTCTAAATGTTACTCAGTTGCCCCAGGTTTCTTCAGCTTTACAACATAAACAAACCAAGTGGACAAGAGAGTGTGATTCCTTTTAGAAAACTGGTTTTCATTAGCTTTGATGTTCCTCCCTGAAGAAATGATCATAGCAAGAAAAATGAAATGTGTTGACTGGCTTTCCCAAGTCACATGCTCCAACTCTGGTGACCAGAAATGAGGCGGACTTCATCTAAAACATATGAGCTGAGTTTAGGGTAACTACAATGTTTCACAAAGCAAAATTGATGACTATTGATAGATGCAAAGGGTGTTGATGCTGCACTTCAAAATGAGTAAATATCCATGCAATATAAATAACGTAGAACTGTTCCTGGCCCCTATCAAGGACACAAAAAGTTTACTCGATCAATAAATCATAGATGGTTCTCTGGAACTCTATACACACTGAATTTATCAGGTTACTGCAATGCATAAGCAATGATAATACAAACATAAAGAATTTGTCTTTATATGACTAGGTAATTCATTCATGTTGATACATGTGTCAAATAAGCCCGAAAAAATTTCAACTATAAGATATTCAATTTTCATTTATGAAATTGGCATTTTTTTCATTTTTTTAAAAAATTATTGAAATATAGTTTATTTACAATGTTGTTTTACTTTTAGTTGTACAGCAAAATGATTCAGTTATACATATATATATAATATATATATTCCTTTTTACATTCTCTTCCATTATAGGTTATTACAAGATATTGAGTATAGTTCCCTGTGCTATACAGTAGGTCCTTGTTGGTTCTCTATTTTATATATAGTAGTGTGTATCTGTTAATGCCAAATCGCTAATTTGTCCCTCCCCACCACCTATCCCCTTTGGTAACCATAAGTTTGTTTCCTATATCTGTGAGTCTATTTCTGTTTTGTAAATAAGTTCATTTGTATCATTTTTTAAGATTCCACATATAAGCGATATCATATGATATTTGTCTTTCTCTGTCTGACTTACTTCACTTAGTATGATGATCTCTAGGTCCATCCACGTTGCTGCAAATGGCATTATTTCATTTTTTATGGCTAATATTCCATTGTGTATCTATACCACATCTTCTTTATCCTTAAGCAATTTCGTTTTTTTTAAATTGGAGTATATTGCTTTACAATGTTGTGTTAGTTTCTGTTGTAACAATGAAGTGAATCAGCTATATGTATATGTACATCCTCTCCCTCTTAGACCTCCTTCCTATCCCACTCCCATCCCACCGATCTAGGTCATCACAGAGCACCGAGCTGAGTTCCCTGTGCTATATAGCAGGTTCCCACTAGCTATCTATTTACACATGGTAGCATATATATGTCAATTCTAATCTCCCAATTCGTCCCACCCACCCCTTTCCTGCCACCCTCCCCATGTCCACATGTCTATTCTTCATGTCTGTGTTTCTATTCCTGCCCTGCAAATAGGTTCATCTGTACCATTTTTCTAGATTCCACATATATGCATTAATAAATTGGTAATTTTTAAAAGATACTGCTAATTAGTAAGGGTAGAATGACATGAACCTCATGTACAGCTTGATAAAATGAAAATCTCTATAAAATTTCTGAGAAATTGTCAATGTAAATCAAGATCTTCAATATTGCATAATGCTTAAAATTGGAAACCATTTAAATTTCAAATAATGTTTAGATATATTATGATGTTTTCAAGTGATGTTTACTACTGTGGAATCACATCAAATGTTTTGAAGATTATGTCAATATATGGGGAAATGTTTATGACATAATGTGAAGTTAAATATCAGAGATGATTTTTCACATAGAGTATATATTGATATATGTGAAATATATATATGTGTATATGTATGTGTGTATATATAAAATATATATATTATACACATTTTCATGCACACACACATCAACAAGAAATGTACAAAATATTAATTGTGGTTTTCTTTAGGTCATTGACAAATTGACAAATCTCCATATATACTCTATATTTCAAATGTCCTTCAAGAAATACAATTTACTGGGCTTCCCTGGTGGCACAGTGGTTGAGAATCCGCCTGCCGATGCAGGGGACATGGGTTCATGCCCCGGTCTGGGAAGATCCCACATGCCGCGGAGCGGCTGGACCCGTGAGCCATGGCTGCTGAGCCTGTGCGTCCAGAGCCTGTGGTCCGCAACGGGAGAGGCCACAACAGTGAGAGGCCCACGTACCGCAAAAAAAAAAAAAAAAGAAATACAATTTACTTTTATAATTAAAAAAAACTATAATCTTCTTTCCTTCCTATACTTTCCTTCCTATAGTACTAGTGACTTAATTCAGATGATCACCATCTCTTTTCTGTATCATTACAATATTCAAATTAATCTCCTCCCTGCCTCTCTGCCTCATATACATTCTCTTGAGCTTTGACAGTTATTGTTCTAAAACATATATTTGATTGTAATCTTTCCATATTTTAAAATATTCAAGGTTTTCTAGTACTGACTATATCAGTAATCTCTGTAATATGGTATGAAATGTTCTTCACTATCTGTCCTCAGGACTTATCCAGTTTCATATTCTGCTCCTGCCTATGTATGGCCCACTACTATGGCTCCAGTGATCCTACAATATCCAACATGCTTGGAAAATTATACACACTTTCATGACTCTGCGTAATGGCTTATGCCATTCCTGACCCTAAAATATATTTTATTCCCTTCCCAGTTGCCAAAGCCTCACTAGAATATTTTCTACTATATTAAATTTTCCCCAAATTCTCCACCCCAGGTAGACTTAGTCTATCTTCCTGTAACTCCCATGCACAGAAAACCAAAACACTATTATTTGCTAAGTGAATAAGTAAATAAATAAATGAATACCTATAGTCTAAATGAAGTCACAAAATTGTTTGAGATTCTAAAGGAACAGTATTCCTAATTCCTCTGAGAACTTAATTAAGCTGCCATTAGAATACAATTGTTTCTTCTTGTTTCTTCTACCTTCGCTTCTATGGCATCTTCTCTCCCAGCTCTTTCCTTTCCTCTCTGTGGATTCCTACTCAGTAGTTTTCTTTGTATCCCACACTGCCATCCACAGATGCACCTCAAAATATAGGTATTCTTCTTTACCTATATTTTTCTCTAAGGGAGTTAAATAATTTCAGTTTATTTATGAACCAATATTGTAAGGATTTACAATGTCCATTTTAGCTCTGGACTCATATTTAAGTTTTTACTTGATAAATACATATTAGTTCAATACCTGAAACTCACTATCCCACAGCTGAACTCATCATCATTATTCTTTCTGTTATAGACTCATCTTCTTTAGCAATAAAGGCTATCAGTCTCAGAAATATTTCTTTCCTAGGTCTCCTTTATTCCATAGCAGTAATTCTCATTTTAATTGTTGTTACCCCTATATTTTCATTTTCTGCTTATCATTTCAAATCTCTTTTTCTAGTGCCTAATTCAAGTTTCTATTTCTCTAGTTTATATCATTAAAATATAACTTGCTTGTTCTTGTTTCCCAAACCTTTTAAAAATATACTTGTTTACATGCATTATTTTACATATATAGAGAGGAATTTTATGCTAATCATTAAAGAACTTAGTTTTTAAGTCAGATAATCTTAATTTTGGTCTTTTTTTCAACCACTCAGAGGTGATCTTTGGAACATTACTTAACTACTCTAAGCTTCAATATTGTCTCTCGAATGCATATAATAAAAATTCTCTCTCAATTTGTAAAAAGGATTTAATTGCATGACATTTTAGATGTAGGGGCTCAATACTTTGCATCAAATATATAAAGGTGGTTATATATTTATTGTAAGACTAATAAATAGCAGAGCATTGAAAAGCAAAATACCCTTATTTGCATACCATGTTCAAGATCAATTTTGAAATTACAAAGTCTTTAATAGATTTGGAATTGAAATGTCACTTTCATTATTATTACACTGATATAGTAAAGTGTAACTTGTGTCTGTGGCCATGTGGGTCTCATAAATTTGGATCCCAGAATTAAACAGACTTAACCATCTGGTCATAAGTAATACTAAATGGGAGATCCCTCCCCATAGGAGCATAGCACACTTCCTGTAAAAGTCATGGCATGGAAGAGGAGAGAAGAATGCATGCTCCCATGAGTATCTCACTTCTAGGACAGCAGAGACAGAGAAGGAATTGGGCTACACTTGCCTAGTTTCTCTTTGTAAATTCACCAATCAGATCAGGTATCTCCTCTTTCCCTGAGAGAAGTGAATGAGCAGGTGAAGAAAGAGGGTAGAAGAAATTACATAAAGGGAAACATTTGGAGTAAGGAAGAACATTTCCTCCATAAGTATGACAAAGCCCTTAGTATATGCTGGGTCTAACAGATGCTCAACAAATGGTAACTACTTTTATGGACTTATCTTCAAAAATAAGTTCTAGTTTTTTTTTTTTTTTTAAATCTTCAGTTATCCCAAAGAACCTTAAAGGGAAAAAAACAAACAAACAAAAAATTTCCTTTGTATGTTACTCAATGTATTCTATATTCCGAGGATCCCAAACTTTTTCTGGCTTCATCTCTTCTCACATTCTTTCAAACATATTTTATCATTCCAAAGCAGCTTGCTCAAATCCATATTTTAGGCCTTTTTTTTTTGGCATTATTTCCTTAGCCTAACATGCTATTTACTCTTCAGACATTCAGTTAAATACTAATTATTCTTTTCTTTTGTCTAGAGTATACCTTTATTTAGCACTTACTCTATTATTCAGGATATTAATTATTCAGCAAATCTCCCTTCCTTCTAAATTTTAAATCACTTGAGAGTTGAGTCTAAATTTCACATGTACCTTCATTCACCACCACCACCTCCATCAACCAGGTGTCATCATCATCAAAATATACAACATATAGGAAGTACTTAATATATGTTCAATGAATGAGTTCATATTCATGAATTAGTTCACCTGTATTTCTACTTCCAGATCATCCATGTGTTAAAAATTATTAAATATAACTGGTACTAGTGCTTGCTATACTATATATTGGTAATTCAACTGGGTTTTACAGAAAGGAAAGATTGGCAACTCTTTTGCTTTCCGACAAATAATACCAGATTTTAAAAATTAACTCTTTTTGTCCTGCTTTGATAATTCCCATGACTTTGGCCTATAAAAAGAGTGTTGAGACCAATGGCATTTGGAAAGTCAAAGGGTAGACTTTTATGAATTTGTATTTCCTTCCCCAGGGAGATGCTGTAGAACTTTTATTAGCTCTATGCCCTTAAGCCTCAAAGAGTTAGTAAAATCTAAATTCCTATTTCCTCTATGGAGTAATATCATCATATAGTTATAGCCACTATAAATGAAAGTCTGTATAATTTACTTTATTTAGAAGTTATTCTTAAAAGTAATAGAAACCATCTGGCCATCCACTCTCTTATTCACTTATGGTAGCCAGATTTATGAAGTTGTAGGCTCATGATTGCCTACATTTTATGAGCAATAAGTGTTGAAGTGGGAGGAGACATGAGGAAACACACCTTACTGACATACTGTTTTGAGCAAACACTACTTCTTTAATCTTCACAGAATTATTTAAAGATAGGTAGTAGGGAAACTTCCACAGAAAAATTTCTTGTGATAATTCAAATATACTCAGTTGACTCCCAACCTTAGCCTAACTCATGTTTTCAAAAAAGAGAGGGCTTATACTCTCCCTTTCTGTTGGAAAGGGAAAGATGGGTTTAGAATTGATAGTTTCATAATCGCTTGGAGGTTTCTCAGTGTATCATCAATTGCATGTATGTCAATTTTTACTATTTTTTATGCCTTATACTATAGGACACACTGAATGAGAAAATATTATTTATCATTAATCTGGTAGTTATAATACCCTGCATTTTAGTTAGTAGAATTTTTGAACATCACATTGCATCATGGCAGGGTTTTATTGAATTACTTTGTTGGGTGGGGGGGGTCACGCCTACAGAAGTAGAATTGTCCCCCTACCCAAAATTTGGTTCAGATATCAAGACTGATGGTGCTACACACACATGTGCATGCAAACCAAGGAGATATGAAAAAGTCTATTACTCACCCAGTGAGCCTTTCTGGGGAGAGCAGGGTGGGTCACAAGCAGGTCTGAAAATGGCTTGAGAAGAAGGGAAAGTAGACCAGCTTGGAGTTTTTATGACTGTTAAGGTTTGGACTGGGGTTACTGATCCTGCATGGCTTAAAATTTCTTCCCAAACCAAAGGGAGAAGCAGTCTTTCTTTTTTCAATTTGCTCAGACGTGAGGCAGAAGGTGAAGAGGGAGAGATGGCACTTTAAAGCCATCAGTAGTTAAATACCAAAAATGCAAACAGAATCCCATTTTACACATTAGGAAATTTTATATAAAGCTCTGAGAGGTAACTAGTTCAAGATCACAAAACTATTAATTGTCAGAACCAGAACTCATATCAGAGGGCAATTTCAAAGAACTTGTTTTTTCTACCATACCTACACTACCTTCCTCAGAAGAAAGTGACAGGATTAAAAATTAATGGGTTGCTTGTATATTTCCACTTGAAAATGTTTCCTAAGACTTGCTGTGATTGCAATGGATCTAAAGAGTAAACGCAGTTGAAACATCTGCACTCCTTCTTATAGACACATTGTGTCAGATCAGGACCAGCTTTTGGAAATCACTGTCATCTAAATAGCAGAATATTTTGAGATGTGACTGTAAAACTGTAGTACTCTAGTTCCTTCACCTGCTCAAATAAATAAAAAAAATCCTACCAGCTGTGCTGAATGTTATAACAGGGAGGTAAAACCTCTTTGTGAGGTCAATTTCACTTGTTCAGAAACAACAGGGGTTCAGGTTATAGAGTCAGCTTGGGTTCCAATGCCTGCTATTAGTTTACTTGTCTAGCTTTTGACTCCTATTGCTTAGGTCCTTCTTCTGATTCTTGCCTGTATAAAACACTCATCTCTTACCTCCTGAAGCCTGACATTACAGCTTTTCCTTTATCTCCTATGTGCTCTAAAGTTGATGCTGGAGCATTAATGCTTCCAGGTCTCTGCTTTATCACCCACACCCTATGCATCCTATCACAGTTTATATCATGGTATTTTCTAGCCTTCATTTTATACCCTGCCAGGAGCATCAAATGCATAATTATAGAGATTCTCTTGCCTGAAATAATGTCCATTGGAACCAAAAGACAGAAAACTCATTTGGGGATGCTAGATATTCTCCTCCCCAGCACTGGCCTGCTGATTCCTCAAAGGTTTTCTTATCTGAACAAAAAATTCAGAACTCATTTTGTTTTTATCTTTATTTAAAAATTTTTACCAGTACTCATTTTTTTTTTTTTTTTGAGTGATTACTATTTTTCAGGGCTGTTTCCTCTTTGTCATGGAGACTTTGAGATATAGTTTATTGGAAGTCTGAAAGGATGAGCCATTTAGAACAGTTTTAAGAATCTGAGAAATGGCCAGGAAGAAATTTTCTCACTATTTACTAATATCTCATCATCTGGGTTGGTCTTCTTTGATTCATTGTTGACCAATAGTGTCTGATAAAAGATGAACTCTATTCTCATTGTCTCCATTGAATTATAGAAAGTAAATTTAATATTCTCAATTCTAGAAATCTTCTCACTTGACAGAAACACTAAATCCATCTTCAATCTGTATCAGTGATGGAATAATGGAATTCTACCATTCACTTTACTCCCCAGACCTTCCCTAATGGTAAGATGGAGTTCTCTATTTTTGTGGGGGTCTAGAAACCTAATGGAATTTGTACCTTTTAATATAGACTAGCATAACACAGAGACAACCAAATTAATTCTGTTTCTGCACTAAGTAGCTGGAGTTCTTGGAAGGTCAGTCTATATATTTCTGAGGATTTAAGAGTCCACCCATGTCAGAGAGCAGGTTGCTATATTCATCTTTCTAAAAGACCACTGTTGGATTAATGATGCCCAAAGGAAGTACATTTTAATCCTTCAAAATTTACCAAAATTAATGTCTTTAGAAAGCTCAGATCCACTAAGGAGTCAATATTACTCCTTGAAGAGAGTAATTTTTCCCCAAACTCCATGATTCAAAATGCAACATCAGTGTTTGTGTTTACATGTGCATATTAATCTGACGTAGATCTATATCACTCATTATGGAGAGCAGAGCCTGCTTGTCCAAATGATGAATTTCTACGATAACCTCTGGCCCAGATCCTTGAGGCAGCATTACCGGTTTTGAAAGCCACATCTCTGTAGATGAGGCAGTGCTCTATAGTGGGAAGAACATAAAATTTATAGATGCTCTAGATTGAAATTCTGGTTCTGACATGTGATAGCTGTGTGGTATTTGACATGTTATTTTGTATTTCTAAACATTAGTTTCATCTTTAATTATAAATGGAGAGTAATAATTTTTACCACATAGAGACAATATAAATATTTGAGTGAATGAAATCACTTCATTTATAGGGGCACCAATAACTTATAGCCACTATTATTAAAAGCCAATTGTTTGAAGACCTTCAAGATGGTGGAGGAGTAAGACATGGAGATCACCTTCCTCCTCACAAATACATCAGAAATACATCTACATGTGGAACAACTCTTACAGAACACCTACCGAATGCTGGCAGAAGACCTCAGACTTCGCAAAAGGCAAGAAACTCCCCATGTACCTGGGTAGGGCAAAAGAAAAAAGAAAAAACAGGCAAAAGAATAGGGACGGGACCTGCACCTCTGGGAGGGAGCTGTGAAGGAAGAAAAGTTTCCACATACTAGGAAGCCCCTTCACTGGTATAGACGGAGAGGGAGTGGTGGCAGGGGGGGAAGCTTTGGAGCCATGGAGGAGAGCACAGCAAAAGGGGTGCAGAGGGAAAAGGGGAGACATTCCCGCACAGAGGATCGGTGCCGACCAGCACGCACCAGCCTGAGAGGTTTGTCTGCTCACCCGCCGGGGTAGGAGGGGGCAGGGAGATGAGGCTTGGGCTTCGGTGGTTAGATCCCAGGGAGAGGACAGGTTGGCCGCGTAAACACAGCCTGAAGGGGGCTAGTGTACCACAGCTAGCAGGGAGGGGGTCCAGGAAAAAGTCTGGAAGTGCCTAAGAGGCAAAAGACCATTGTTTCGGGGTGCACGAGAAGAGGGAATTCAGAGCACCGCTGAAACAAGCTCCTGAGACAGGCACGAGCTGCGGCTATCAGCACGGACACCAGAGGCGGGTATGAAACACTAATGCTGCTGCTGCAGCCACCAAGAATCCTGTATGCAAGCACAGGTCACTATCCACACTTCCCCTCCTGGGAACCTGTACAGCCCATCACTGCCAGCGTCCCATGATCCAGGGACAACTTCCCTGGCAGAACACATGGTGTGCCTCAGGTTGGTGCAACGTCACGCCAGCCTCTACTGCCACAGGCTCACCCTGCATACCGTACCCCTCCCTCCTCTTGGCCTGAGAGAGGCACAGACCCCTAATCAGCTGCTACTATAACCCCATCCCGTCCTAGTGAAGAACAGACGCCCTCAGGCAACCTACACGCAGAGGCGGGGCCAAATCCAAAGCTGAACCCCAGGAGCTGTGCGAACAAAGAAGAGAAAGGGAAACTTCTCCCAGCAGCCTCAGAAACAGTGGGTTAAACCTCCACAATCAACTTCATGTACTCTGCATCTGTGGAATACCTAAACAGACAACGAATCATCCCAAAATTGAGGCGGTGGACACTGGGAGCAACTGTAGACTTGGGGTTTGCTTTCTGCATCTAATTTTTTCTGGTTTTATGTTTATCTTAGTTTAGTATTTAGAGTTTATTATCATTGGTAGATTTGTTTATTGATTTGGTTGCTCTACTCCTTTCTTGTTTTTTATATATAGATTTTTTTTCCTTTTTCTCTTTTTGTGAGTGTGTAGGTCTATGCATCTTTGTGTGATTTGGTCTGTATAGCTTTGCTTTTACCATTTCTCCTATGGTTCTGTCTGCCCGTTTCTTTGTGTTTCTTTTTTTTAGTATAGTTTTTAGCGTTCGTTATCACTGATGGATTTCGTTTTTGGCTTCATTGCTCTCTTCTTTCTTTCTTTCTTTCTTTTTTTTCCCTCTTTTTTATTACTCTTTAATTTTTTATTTTTAATATTTTTTGTAGTTTTTATTTTATTATATTTTATTTTACCTTACTTTATTTTATTTTATTATTTACTTACTTTTTTCTCCCTTTTCATCTGAGCTGTGTGGCTGACAGGGTCTTGGTACTCTGGCCAGGTGTCAGGCCTGTGCCTCTGAGGTGGGAAGGTGAGTTCAGGACATATGTCAACCAGAGACCTCCCAAGTCCACATAATATCAAACAGTGAAAGCTCTCCCAGAAATCTCCATCTGAATGCTAAGACCCAGCTCCATCAATGACCAGCGAGCTACAGTGCTGGACACCCTATGTCTAACAACTAGCAAGACAGGAACACAGCCCCACCCATTAGCAGAGAGGCAGCCTAAAATCATAATAAGGTAACAGACACTGCAAAAGACACCACTGGATGTGGTCCTGCCCACCAGAAATGTAAGATCCAGACTCATCCACCAGAACACAGGCACCAGTCCCCTCTACCAGGAAGCCTTGCCACTGGGGGCAGACACCAAAAATAACAGAAACTACAAACGTGCAGCTAGCGAAAAGGAGACCCCAAACACAGTAAGTTAAGCAAAATGAGAAGACAGAGATGAAGGAGCAAGGTAAAAATCCACCAGACCAAACAAATGAAGAGGAAATAGGCAGTCTACCTGAAAAATAATTCAGAGTAATGATAGTAAAGATGATCCAAAATCTTGGAAACACAGCGGAGAAAATACAAGAAACACTCAACAAAGACCTAGAAGACCTAAAGAGGAAACAAACAATGATAAACAACACAATAAATGAAATGAAAAATTCCCTAGAAGGAATCAATAGCAGAATAACTGAGGCAGAGCACGAAGATAAAATAGTGGAAATAACTACCGCAGAGCAGAATAAAGAAAAAAGAATGAAAAGAATTGAAGACAGTCTCAGGGACCTCTGGGACAACATTAAACCCACCAACATTTGAACTATAGGGGTCCCAGATGAAGAAGAGAAAAAGAAAGGGACTGAGAAAATATTTGAAGAGATTATAGTTGAAAACTTCACTAATATGGGAAAAGAAATAGTCAATAATGCCCAGGAAGCACAGAGAGTCCCATACAGGATAAGTCCAAGGAGAAACACTCTAAGACACATATTAATCAAACTATCAAAATTAAATACAAAGAAAAATTTTAAAAGCAGCAAGGGAAAAACAACAAATAATATACAACAGAATCCCCATAAGGTTAACAGCTGATCTTTCAGCAGAAACTCTGCAAGCCAGAAGGGAGTGGGAGGACATATTTAAAGTGATGAAAGGGAAGAACCTACAACCAAGATTACTCTACCCAACAGAATCTCATCAGATTTTATGGAGAAATTAAAACCTTTACAGACAAGCAAAAGCTGAGAGAGTTCAGCACCACCAAACCAGCTTTACAACAAATGCTAAAGGAACTTCTACAGGCAGGGAACACAAGAGAAGAAACGGACCTATAATAAAAAACCCAAAATAATTAAGAAAATGGTAATAGAAGCATACATATTAATAACTACCTTAAATGTAAGTGGATTAAATGCTCCAACCAAAAGACATAGACTGGCTGAATGGAAACAAGAATAAGACTCATATATATGTTATCTACAAGAGACCCACTTCAGACCTAGGGACACAAACAGAATGAAAGTGAGGGGATGGAAAAAGATATTCCATGGAAAAGGAAATCAAAAGAAAGCTGGAGTAGCAATGCTCATATCAGACAAAATAGACTTTAAAACAAAGAATATTACAAGAGACAAAGAAGGACACTACATAATGATCAAGGGATCAATCCAAGAAGATACAACAATTGTAAATATTTATGCACCCAACATAGGAACACCACAATACATAACAGAAATGCTAACAGCCATAAAAGGGGAAATCGACAGTAACACAATCATACTAGGGGATTTAAACACCCCACTTTACCAATGGACAGACCATCCAAAATGAAAATAAATAAGGAAACACAAGCTTTAAATGATAAATTAAACAAGATGGCCTTAATTGATATTTATAGGACATTCCATACAAAAACAACAGAACACACATTCTTCTCAAGTGCTCATGGAACATTCTCCAGGACAGATCATATCGTGGATCACAAATCAAGCCTTGGTAAATTTAAGAAAATTGAAATCATATCAAGTATCTTTTCTGAGCAAAGTGCGATGAAACTAGATATCAGTTACAGGATAAAAACTGTAAAAGATACAAACATATACAGACTAAACAACATACTACTAAATAACCAAGAGATCACTGAAGAAATCAAAGAGGAAATCAAAAAAATACCTAAAAACAAATGACAATGAAAACACGACAACTCAAAACCTATGGGATTCAGCAAAAGCAGTTCTAAGAGGGAAGTTTATAGCAATACAATCATACCTCAAGAAACAAGAAACATCTCAAACAAACAACCTAACCTTACACCTAAAGCAATAAGAGAAAGAAGAACAAAAAATCCCCAAAGTTAGCAGAAGGAAAGAAATCATAAAGATCAGATCAGAAATAAATGAAAAAGAAATGAAGGAAACAATAACAAGGATCACTAAAACTAAAAGCTGGTTCTTTGAGAAAATAAACAAAATTGAGAAACCATTAGCCAGACTTATCAAGAAAAAAAGGGAGAAGACTCAAAATAACAGAATTAGAAATGAAAAAGGAGAAGTAACAACTGACACTGCAGAAATAGAAAGAATCATGAGAGATAACTATAAGCAACTCTATGCCAATAAAATGGACAACCTAGAAGAAATGGACAAATTCTTAGAAAAGCACAACCTTCTGAGACTGAACCAGGAAGAAATAGAAAATACAAACAGACAAATCACAAGTGCTGAAATTGAGACTGCAATTAAAAATCTTCCAACAAAAAAAAGCTCAGGACCAGATGGCTTCACAGGAAAATTTTATTAAACATTTAGAGAAAAGCTAACACCTACCCTTCTCAAACTCTTCCAAAATACAGCAGAGGTAGGAACACTCCTAAACTCATTCTACAAGGTCACCATCACCCTTATACCAAAACCAGACAAAGATGTCACAAAGAAAGAAAACTACAGGCCAATATCACTGATGAACATAGATGCAAAAATCCTCAACAAAATACTCACAAAGAGAATCCAACAGCACCTTAAAAGGACCATAGACCATGATCAATGGGGCTTCTCCCAGGAGTTCAAGGATTCTTCAATATATGCAAATCAATCAATGTGATAAACCATATTAACAAATTGAAGGAGAAAAAACATATGATGATCTCAATAGATGCAGAAAAATCTTTTGACAAAATTCAACACGCATTTATGATAAAAACCCTCCAGAAAGTAGGCATAGAGGGAACTTACCTCAACATAATAAAAGCCATATATGAAAAACCCACAGCCAATATCATTCCCAATGGTGAAAAATTGGAACTGTTTCCTCTAAGATAAGGGACAAGACAAGGTTGCCCACTCTCATCACTATTATTCAATATAGTTTTGGAGTTTTAGCCACAGCAACCAGAGAAGAAAAAGAAATAAATGGAATCCAAATCGGAAAAAAGAAGTAAAACTCTCACTGTTTGCAGATGATATGATACTATACATAGAGAATCCCAAAGATGCTACCAGAAAACTAGTAGAGCTAATCAATGAATTTGGTAAAGTAGTAGGATACAAAAGTAATGCACAGAAACCTATTGCATTTTCCTGTACAGTAATGACAAAAAATCTGAAAGAGAAATTAAGGAAACACTCCCATTTACCATTGCAACAAAAATAATAACATACCTAGTAATAAACCTACCTAAGGAGACAAAAGACCTATATGAAGAGAACTATAAGACACTGACAAAATAAAAGTAAAGATGATACAAACAGATGGAGAGATATACCATGTTCTTGGATTGGAAGAATCAGCATTGTAAAAATGACTATACTACCCAAAGCAATCTACAGATTCAATGCAATCCCTATCAAACTATGAATGGCATTTTTCACAGAACTAGAACAAAAAATTTCACAATTTGTATGGAAACACAAAAGACCCTAAATAGCCAAAGTAATCTTGAGAAAGAAAAATGGAGCTGGAGGAATCAGGCACCCTGAATTCAGGGCATACTACAAAGCTACAGTAATCAAGACAGTATGCTACTGGCACAAAAACAGAAATATAGGTCAATGGATGAGGTTAGAAAGCCCAGAGATAAACCCACGCACATATGGTCACCTTATTTTCAGTAAAGGAGACAAGAATATATAATGGAGAAAAGACAGCCTCTTCAATAAGTGGTGCTGGGAAAACTGGACAGCTACATGTAAAGAATGAAATGAGAACACTCCTTAACACCATACACAAAAATAAACTCAAAATGGATTAAAGACCTAAATGTAAGGCCAGACACTATAAAACTCTTAGAGGAAAACATCGGCATATCTCTATGACATAAATCACAGCAAGATCCTTTTTGACCCACCTCCTAGAGAAATGGAAATAAAAACAAAAATAAACAAATGGGACCTAATGAAACTTAAAAGCTTTGGCACAGCAAAGGAAAGCATAAACAAGATGAAAAGACAGCCCTTAGAATGGGAGAAAATCTTTGCAAATGAAGCAACTGACAAAGGATTAAACTCCAAAATATACAAGCAGCTCATACAGCTCAATATTAAAAAAAAAAAAAATCAACCGAATCCAAAAATGGGCAGAATACCTAAGCAGACATTTCTCCAAAGAAGATATACAGACTGCCAACAAACACATGAAAGGATGCTCAACATCACTAATCATTAGAGAAATGCAAATCAAAACTACAATGAGATGTCACCTCATACCAGTCAGAATGGCCATCATCAAAAAATCTACAAACAACAAATGCTGGAGAGGGTGTTGAGAAAAGGGAACCCTCTTGCACTGTTGGTGGGAATGTAAATTGATACAGCCACTATGGAGAACAGTATGGAGGTTCCTTAAAAAAACTACAAATAGAACTACCATACGACCCAGCAATCTCACTACTGGGCATATACCTTGAGAAAACCATAATTCAAAAAGATTCATGTAGCACAATATTCATTGCAGCTCTATTTACAATAGCCAGGACATGGAAGAAACCTAAGTGTCCATTGACAGATGAATGGATAAAGAAGATGTGGCACATATATACAATGGAATATTACTCAGCCATAAAAAGAAATGAAATTGAGTTAATTGCATTGAGGTGGATGGACCTAGAAACTGTCATACAGCGTGAAGTAAGTCAGAAAGAGAAAAACAAATAATACCGTATACTAACACATATATATGGAATATAAAAGAAAAATAAAATAAAAGGTTCTGAAGAACCTAGGGGCAGGACAGGAATAAAGACACAGTTGTAGAGAATGGACTTGAGGACACAGGAATGTGGGAGGGTAAGCTGGGATGAAGTGAGAGAGTGGCATGGTCATATATACACTACCAAATGTAAAACAGATAGCTAGTGGGAAGCAGTCACATAGCACAGGGAGATCAGCTCGGTGCTTTGTGACCACATAGAGGGGTGGGATAGGGAGGGTGGGAGGGAGACGCAAGAGGGAGGAAATATGGGGATATATGTATATGTATAGCTGATTCACTTTGTTATAAAGCAGAAACTAACACACCATTGTAAAGCAATTATACTCCAATAAAAATGTTTTAAAAAAGAAAGCCAATTGTTTGGCATTATGGTCCATTTTGGGAGAAGCGCATTCTATTTCAATGTTTTGTTTTTTTTTCCTGAATAAAGAAGTTGGTAGAAGACATCTATGTATTTTACTGAAAAGTTAGATATCAAATCTCAATTGACATTCATGTTACTTAACAATAGTTTTAATATTCCTAGTTGATTCCCCTATTATTTCATTCTTCTATAGTACCTGAACACCTTAATCTCTGTAGGTAGCTCAGTCTTTTAATTGTAGATATAATCATTTTCTTTTCACTGCATATGCTCTCAATTTTCCTTTATTCTAGCTGGATATGACTGTCTTTCTTTTCTTTTCCTTCTCTCTTCTACTATTTCTATGGAGGACATCTTCACTCAAAGGAGTTTCTTTGAGCCCATCTCTTTCTTTAGTATCAGGCTCTAACACCTCCTCTTTCTACAACATCTCCTCTCTTTTCTTCTCAGTGATTTTTGTTTTTAGTTGAGTAGTGAGTTTGCACAACTCTTCTCTAATCTAAAACATCTTTCTATTCCTCTGATCTTTTTAACTTACTGTTCCATCACCTTTCTCTCATTTCACAGTGTGCTTCCAGAAATCTTTTATGAAATAAAAAGATGAGGTATAAATATCTTCTATATGATATTAATTTAATCTTGTAATCTATTTGAGTCTCGATTTCCTCTTTTAACAAGAAAAGTAAGTTTTTTTTCCATTGAAAGACTTTTAAAATATATGTATATATATATATATATATTTCAAATATTAATTCAAAACAAAAACAAGAAAAATAAGGATGATCAAAAATTATAAGGGTAGGGGGCTTCCCTGGTGGCGCAGTGGTTGAGAGTCCGCCTGCCGATGCAGGGGACACAGGTTCGTGCCTCGGTCCGGGAAGATCCCACATGCCACGGAGCGGCTGGGCCCGTGAGCCATGGCTGCTCAGCCTGCGCGTCCGGAGCCTGTGCTCCGCAACGGGACAGACCACAACAGTAAGAGGCCCACTTACCGAAAAAAAAGAAAAAATTATAAGGGTAATTTAAGTTTTGCTTCCTATGCGTTACTTCTTTTTCTTCTTTGGTGGAATCAAAAAGGGACAATATTGTTGTCAAAAGTTGTTTGGAATGTGAATATGGTTAACAGTTTAAGAAACTGAAATTGAATGAACCTCATTCCTTGGCACACAGTAGTCATTAAATCAATATTTGTAAAGGAATTTTCTAGGTGAAATATTTCATATTGTGCCTTATATTTTATGATGAATAAAGTGGGTGAGGATCAGCTTGAATACCATGCATTCTTTATTATGCAATTTTGCTTTTTCAGCTGTCCTTTACCTATATATAATATATTTAAGAAAAGAGGTAGATTTTTCCTTAAATTGTGGATCCTGTCTTCCTTCTTTAATTTTAATTTGGACATCACAGTAACAAGGCTTATTATTTTTCATAAGCAGCTTACAATGTGATCTTTAGCATCATCATTATTGTCATGGTCATATTTATAACATAAAATGAAAGCTATTTTAATATTCAGTGCCACCTTTTTAGGAATCAAAGTTATGCCTTCCAGAGTCATGAAATAAAGTCAGTAGCTTATCCTGTATGAGATGAACACTATGATGTGACTATGGCATGAATCCCCAAAGTTTCACTCTAATAATGTATGCTTCTCTTCTGATTTAGTGATTATAGAAATCAAGTTGAATGATAATTATAAGCCAGGATCTATGTAGGCAAACTGATACATCATTTTTTATTAAAATAAGAAGAAGTACAATTAGCTAATGTTATTTTACACACATTTATCACCTTAGTCATTAGGGTTCTGAAAGCATCCATTAAATACCTCAAGGACCAGGAAATTATACCTTGGTACCAATTCAGAACACAATATGCTAAACATCTGCTATCTTGGGCTCAACAGTAAATGATTATGAAGTACTATGTTAACAAGTAGAATCTGTTAAGGTAGACTAAAGTGAATACCAATCAAACAATGTCAATTAGAGTAAAAGTTAGCAAAAAAAATTGATGCTAACAATATTTTTCTTTGAAGTGACATTAGTCACCAAATGTATAGTTTATATACACAAGGCAAAACTGTTTTAAATAATTTTGTACATAATTTTAGATGATTATCAAGCTGGAAAATGATAATATTATCTTGTATTTCATACGTTAAACTTATAGAGTTGATATGTATACATGATTTTCCATAATATCTTTAATTATGAATATTTGTATGGAAAATATCTCTTATACCCTTCTGGGGAAATAAATCAGATGTAATTTTTATTAGGAGAATTTTTGCTACTAAATTATTATCTTGTAAGGAATTCTAAAAGCATTGTTTTTTGTATAAAAGGAATAGATTTCCTTTTTTAGTCCTTTCATTCTTTTTTTGACAGTCTGTACAAATATAAATGAAAGGTTAATCATAAGTATTTTTGTATCACAAAGAATCCACAACTAAGCTTTAAAATTACAAATAAAAATCACTTATTTTGTTTTAACCTTTATAATGAAAATTGTTTTATCATTAAAGGATCAAAATGTACTTACGACTTCCTTGGATTTTTAAAGAGGTAATGAGCGGTAAACTCAGCAATTACTCATACATATTACTAAATGTCACTCATTGAAAAGCAGCAAACTATGAGGAAGGAAAGATATCATTTATTAAGGGGAGAGACTTTGGTCTGATTTCATACTCCCTGAGTTCTCATTCTTCAGTGTAATGCTTGAATAATTTTATGCACAGCATTACAAATAAAGGTAGAAAATTCTTGAAGTCTGTTTGACTTTGGCTTAATTGAAATGCCTTTACCACAATTGTGTGTGCTACTTCAACCAGCAAACTTGATGTGCTTTTAAATGATACAAAGCTAGATAGTATATCACAATTTATAAATGATACATCATTATGTTAAGATAAATCCGTGTTCCTCTAGCCAATCCACTGCCTTGGGTTTCTGTAAATCTCTTTTATCTGCACCAATAATTACCTTACTTCAGCAAGGGAGTTTTAATTAAATGTCATCCTTTAAAATCAAGAAACACTTACAAGGTCAAGTAGGTCTAGGATAAAACTAAAGTTTGCTCTCAAATCATGGATTACTTGATATTCTGCTATAAAGAAAAATTGTGAAAGGGGCATACATAATTCTCCTCATGAAATTTTAATGAGATTTTGACCAGTTCAGAATTGTTTCCTCTGTATAATTTTACTTCTGTTACTTGAAGGATATTACTTACTTACTTTTGACTATGAAAAACATTTCCATATGAAAACATTTCAGGCAATAAATCTAATATTTCTCATTTTTAAGAAAATCCTTTTATGAGAACTGGACTCAATTTTTGCTAAAAAAAAAATAGTGAAGGAACTACCTGGATTATAATTCTTTAGCTGCTTTTAGAAGTTCAACAGATAATTTTGTTTACTATTTTATTGTATTTGTGTATGTGTATAAATATATAAATGGTATGAGATATGTTATACAATTTCTAAGCTATTAGAGGGATAACCCAGATTACATACTTATTTCAGTGGTTTCAGAAGAATATGAAACCTCAATATATGCAATGCTTACACTATCAAAAAAACCACACCTCCATTCCTTTATTCAATTACTTTTATTCAGTATCTACGAATAAATATTTTTCCTTTCTAAAAATTATTTTTCTATTCAAGCATCCATAGATGGAGATCTAATACAGGCACACAAAGTGAGATTAAGTGTAAAGTAAGTTTCTACTTCTTCCCCTCATATATAGGAGATTGGAAATATTTATAATTTCTTTACACTCCTCCCATTGTAATGCAGTCTACGTTTCCTCATCTTGAATCTGGGATGATTTGTGATTAATTTGATGAATAAAGTACCGCTGAAGTGAAACTATTCAAATCTGAATCTAGGCTTCAAGGAGACTGGCAGTCTTTACCTTGGTTTCTGGGAATCCTGAGCCATCATATAAAACGTCTGACTAGCCTCGTGGAGGGACCTTGAGATTTCACTGAGATGGAGGGAGCCCAGCCCAGTGACTAGATGAATACCACTAACTGGAGCATAGAATCACCCAGATGAGCCCTGTGTAAATTCCTGACCCACAAAACTGTGGTATTGTTTTTCAGTCCCTAAGTGTTGTATGATTTATTACACAGAAATAGATCTCTGAAACAGCTTATTTCCTAAAATTTTATATAGAAAGTTTCATCTTACTTCCCAGAATATTATTTAAAATGTTATAGGATTTATTTATCAAACAATAATTATATACTGAGTAGTTATATATGAAATACTATAATAGATGCTAAGATCATGCACATGAAAAAAAGATACAAGCTCTGCTGTCTAGAGGTCACAATCCAGTAGAGAAGTAAGGAAGATTCATAAAATAAGTGGATAGGGTACCTTCAGCCATATCAGAAGTTTGCAGAGGTTAACTGAGCAGAAAAGGCAAAGATCATAAATGTAGTGAGAAAAATAAAAACAAAGGCACAAAAACATATTGACTTAACCATTTAAAAAGATTGTTGCTCAAGGGAGCATGCAAATTATAAATAATCCTCTGAAAATCAAACTTCCACATACATTAAAGGAGATAAACAAATGAGGAAATTTTTGAGTTCTTTAGAAAAAAGAAAAAGTAACAGAATATAAGATACCAGAATCTTTCCTTCGGTGTCAGAATTCACCCAATACCATTTTAGACAGTTCATTTATTGGCCCTATATCAATTTTTCCAGAAGAAAGTGTTGAAAGAATTATTATTCTTCATTCAATTATTTTGTGACCAAAGAAAAGAATTCACTGTAGAAGTGGTAGTTGTATAACTTGGTACTAATAGTTTTCCTCCTTCCTGTTACATTTTGGACAGACTTACTTGTGGTGAAATAAACCCACCAGTTTTTCTAAAATCATATGTTGAATCTAAATCTGCCCATCAATATTCTTAGTTCACTCATGTGTTAGTCCTCTACAGTCCCTCCCTAGGTGTTGACAGAAAGAGTGACTGTCAGCCCCCATCTTAATTTCTCTGTTTCCATCTTCCTTATTTTTCAAAAGCTGGTCCCATTTGCATGTTCAGTTCTATTCTAATAGAGAAACCAATTATAACTAATTCTGAAGAACTTAAGCACTGCCTGATAAGGTCTTATTTTTGAGTAGCCTTTCTAGGATAATTTGTCTTTGGGTGCAGTGACCCATAGCTGACCTTTAGCCACATTTTGTTTCCCCAATCTTTTTCACTGTTAATGCAACCAACAATGGCCAATACTGAGCAGCAGATATTGCAAGTTACTGAAGGCCAGTTCCCTCTTCTCCAATACTTTTATTTAGACAGTACTTCTCCACCCATTTCCTAAGTCCAGCCTTCCTTCTTATCTAACAAATTATATGAGATACTACTTTTGCCCCTCTTTTCTAGTTTCTCTTTTGTTTTGTTTTTTTTCCTTAGTCATCAATTAACCTGTTCTTAAGAAGGATAGGGAAAACAACACGAGAGCACCACTCCTACTCTTGATTGGATGAAAGTTGCACTCAATCTTTTCACTAAGGAGTAGATCTCCCATATAATGATAATGCTTCTTTGGTCTTTATTATAATCTAGTTAATGTGAAAAAATGTTTTCAGAACTGAGAAAAACATAGCCATAAACAATATACTGTTACCAAAGTAATTGTTATCGAACAAACTTCATGTGCCAGATGCACAGTGAGGCCAAATAAACCAAAATGTTGGAGTTTGGAGCAGAGAAATGTTTATTGCAGGGCCAGGCAAGGAGAATGGGTGATTCTTGCTTAAAAACACTGAACTCGGGGCTTCCCTGGTGGCACAGGGGTTAAGAACCCACCTGCCAAAGCAGGGGACACAGGTTCAAGCCCTGGTCCAGGAAGATCCCACATGCCAGGGAGCAACTAAGCCCGTGTGCCACAACTACAGAGCCTGCACTCTAGAGCCCTCGAGCCACAACTACTGAGCCCACGTGCCACAACTACTGAAGTTCATGCACCTAGAGCCTATGCTCTGCAACAAGAGAAGCCACCGCAATGAGAAGCCTGCACACCTCAATGAAAAGAAGCCCCTGCTCGCCACAACTAGAGAAAACCCGCGTGCAGCAACGAAGACCCAATGCAGCCAAAAATTAAAAAAAAAAATAAAAATTAAAAAAACACTGAACTCCCTGATGGTTTTGGGGGAAAATTTTTATAGGCAAAATTTGGGGTGAGGGCTGCAGGGTTGTGACTTTCTTCTGATTGGCTGGTGGTGAGGTAGCAGGGCGGTGCTCCAGGAATCTTGTGCTCCATCTGAAGTTGCCATCCTCCACCTGGTGGGGGCCTTAATTCTGCAGAAGAGCTCAAAGATAGTGTTATGCATATTCCTTAAGGAGGAATGAGGACCCTGCCCCAAACTAGCACTATTGTTTATTGACAATATTCCCTCCCTTCCCTGATTAGCAACTGTTTGAACCTGCCCTTCGGAACTCAGCGAATGAAGCCTATTTCCTACAAACAAGAAACATGGGTGGCACATAAAGGATTTGTATCCAGGAGCCTCACAGGGTCCTGCTCAGTTTTAATACTTAGTCAGGTAGATATTTCTTCCTCAAGTATATCCCCTCTGTTCCATATCTTATAGTGGCTCAGGGAAACTTCCTTATCAAGAATCTGTACAACTTCTTGCCAAGGTCATTTTCTCCAATTCCAGACAAGAAGCCATAATCCTGTTAGAACATTAGATTATTATAAAATCCATTTTCCTTCACTGGTCATGTAAAGAGAATGTCCTTGTACTGGGAATGTTTAATCTCTGAGCCTCAACTATACTTTTGGGAAGAAAGTCACTCGTAAGTTTTTGATAAGGTGCATTCTATTCTCTTTCTGAGTCATCTCTTGCATTGCTTAGGATGGAGTTGATTCAAAATTCTCTATGCACATTGCTGATATATTCTGGAATAACTTCATTCAGAGCATACCCAACCACCTTCTGGATCCTAAGAGCTCTCCTAGAGCTGTTCAAAATACTATAGTATCTCTAGGAGAGTAGTGATCGCCTTTGTAAGTAATTACAAGACTTCATAGAGGAGGAAAAGACTTCACAGAGGAGGCAACATTAAAGTTGAGCTTAAATGATCAGTAGAAGTTTGCTGGGTAAGAAACTGTGAAAAAGGAACACCAGCCAAAGGAACAAAGTTTTACAATGGCATACTTATTAGGGAAGATGTTTAGGGTGCCCTGGGGAAGGGGCAGGTAATGAGACTTGATAGTGAGATTTGGGACAGAACAAGAAGGATCCTGAATAACATGCTAAGCTTACTTGCCTTTATGTAGGCAATAGAAAGAAGGCACATGACAGGTTCTCTCCTGCTCTTCTAGATTCCTGAAAGGTCTCCAGTTTTGAAAGCTGCCAGAGGTAATTAGCAGTGGAAACGTAGAGAGGAAATCAGAAGAGAAGTCACAATGAAAAGGATGCCAATAGGGGGCTTAAGGGAGAACTGTTGTTGTGTCAGTAGAGATACCCAGAGCTACCTCTAAGAGTACCAAAACCCGCATTTGATTTGCACTGGAAGAAATTTAGGGAGGAATTGGAAGTTTGGGAAAATGATTTGTGAAGGAGTCAAAGCTGTTAATATTCCCTAAATCATTGTGATTGACTTAAGAAGAGGGCCAGTGAAAGTGAGCAGAGTGAACAGCTTTGGGTCAATAGGTGTAATGGGATAGGAACATGGAATAGGAACAGGAGTGTGGCATGGAAAGCTGGCTGCTAAGAACAAATTTTGCATAATATTATATAGGCAAATAGATGGACAGGGAACAACAGTATGAATGAGGAAGCACTCAAAAGCCCCAATTGCACTGCCAAGCATATTTGTCTAAGTTTAACCAAATTCATGTCACAATTCGCCAGCTTAACAAACTTGAAAATGTAACAAAAAAGACAGAAAAAAAAAATGTTTCTTTCAGAAATTGGGCTTTAAGCTCATTTTTTTAGGCATGTATTTTTGTTATCCAACAGTAAGATACATTTCTCACATTCTTTGTCACCAGTTTTCTTTTTCTTCATATTCAGATGTTCCATCATTAAATTCTGACTAACTACCTTCGGGCAAAAATATGTGACATATTTGCCTCTTGGATTATGTTTTTCTTAAATGCACTATGTTTTCTGCTTCTTAAAAGTGGATATTAGAGTTAGGTGTAACTTGTATAGAATTTTGATCTATTTTAATAAAAGTTTTATAACAAGTTTCTTTTCCATCCTATGTTGAAGCTGAGGATTGTATCTACTGGAAAAGTCAAATAAAACCACACTGCAAGCAAAATGAAAAAAACAAAACAAAACAAAACAGACCTTTGACTTTCATTTAGCACCATCAACCCCTAAGCCATTCAGTTATACTCTTTATCCTAATAGACTTCCAGCAACGAAATTAACATTTCAAAACACAGAATCTGTTCCTACAGTTTAGTAGTATTGTCAGACATTTCTCAAGGTCCAAACCCTGCAAATCAGATGGGAATTAATTTTGAAAAAAATATTTGTTTCCCTCTCTCTGCTAATGGAGGTTTTTTTTGTTTTTTTTGTTTGTTTGTTTGTTTTTTTGCGGTATGCAGGCCTCTCACTGCTGTGGCCTCTCCTGTTGCGGAGCACAGGCTCCGGACGCGCAGGCTCAGCGGCCATGGCTCACGGGCCCAGCCGCTCCGCGGCATGTGGGATCTTTCCGGACTAGGGCACGAACCCGTGTCCCCTGCATCGGCAGGCGGACTCTCAACCACTGTGCCACCAGGGAAGCCCCATATTGATGTTTTCTGTCAATATATTATAATATACTGTCACACTTGATGGAACAGGAGGAACAGATTACAGAGAAATTACACTGGAACATATTTTTATACATTGTTTCTCTGGAACCATATAATAAAAACAATTATTGATTTAGGAACTTTAACTCATTGTCCCAACAAGATACATAAAGCTTGGCAGGAGAAGTTACATATTTTTACTCATTTGACCGATATGTTTAAAAGAGTTGGTGAAAAGAAAAATATCTGGAATTTATTCTTCTCACACTCTTCCCTTGCTTCCACATATGAAGGATAAATGGTTGGAGTGGTTCCTGATTTTTCATTTTCTCTCTGCAAATAACAAAAGTCTGCTTCTTCATAATAGCCTATCTTCTTCACCCACTTTTACATCCCTAGTCTGAGCCACCCTTGCTTTTCCCCTGGTCCTGGTGTACTGTAGTGTTCTTCTAAGGGGTTTCCCCGTGGCCCAAGCATTTATTAAAATTATAATCAGTTAACATCACTCCTGTGTTAAGAACTTGCTGGTGGTGTCCCTATCACTCAGAGTAAAAACCAGTATCACTAATAAGACTCCACAATTTACTCCCAAAGCTCAATGCTTCATTACCCTTCTGACCTTATCTCTTGCCAGTCTCCCACTATAACAGCTACTGTTCAACAGCCACAAGGGCCAACATTTGGCCTTCTAAAAAACTGCAGGGGACAATACTGCCTTAGGGCCTTTTTATTTGTACTTTCTACCACTTAGAAAGGTCACTTTCTCAACAAGGCTGTCTTTGATCCAACTCTATTTGTAAATGCACTTTCACTGCATTTTTCTTTTCTGCTTTATTTTTCCATAGCAATTATTAAAAACTGCTACACATTTTACATACATACTTAGTTTTATGATTAATTTAAATATAAGCTTTATCATGGCATTGATTTTTTTAGGGCATGAGGGAGTATCTTTTTCTATTATTGGTACCCTCAACATCTGAAACAGTTCTTTTTTTCTAAAATTTAATTTAATTTATTTTATTTTTTATTTTATGTTTGGCTGTGTTGGGTCTTTGTTGCTGCATGTGGGCTTTCTCTAGTTGTGGTGAGCGGGGCTACTCTTCGTTGTGGTGTGCAGGCTTCTCATTTCAGTGGCTTCTCTTGTTGTGGATCACGGGCTCTAGGCACACAGGCTTCAGTAGTTGTGGCATGTGGGCTCAGTAGTTGTGGCTCGTGGGCTCTAGAACCCAGGCTCAGTAGTTGTGGCGCACGGGCTTAGTTGCTCCGCGGCATGTAGGATCGCCCCGGACCAGGGTTTGAACCCGTGTCCTCTGCATTGGCAGGGAAATTCTTAACCACTGCACCACCATGGAAGGCCTGAAACAGTTCTTTACACATGATAGCCTTTCAATAGTTTTCTCAATGAGTAAATGAATCACTCAATCGGGAAAACATATATCTGAGTACTTATAATTTAAAGTACTATATATCTTATAAAAGCCTGTGTTAAAAACAAGAATTCTAACTTTCATCTCACCTATGGCATTAAATTCCATTTTATAAATATAGCAGCTGTTAAACAAATAACTAATGGGTTGAATATCTTACTGATATTTTTCCATTTATCACAGTAAATCATTATTACAGATCTCCCTGAAATGGTGAAGAGCTTCAGCATTCTTAATTGTGTAGTCATAGATTTATTCACTATTTAATATTATAAATGAATGGAAATACAAAGGGTCAAAAACATAAGGCTGAAAGTCTGAGAGCCACACCCAATTGAAAATCTATGAGAAATACAGAGAAAATATTTCTGACATTACAAGGGGAATCATATGGAACAATTCAATATACACACAAATCTTTATGAGCAAGTCTATTGGTAAAATGAAATATACCTGGAACTAAATTCATTTGGCTCATTTATGTAAGTAAGAGAACACGTGAAGTTATTGTAATGAGTATAAATCTTAGAGTTTGGAAAAGAAGTAATATGTAATACCTATTTAGGGACACCAATATATCTCTACTGTGATATCTGAATTTTGGGGACTAAGGTGATCTTAAATGATAACTAGTACTTAGTCATTATGATGATTAACTTTATGTGTCAACTTAGCTGGCCACAGTGCCCAGATATGTGGTCAAACGTTATTCTGAAAGATTCTGTGATGGTGTTCTTGTATGAGAGTAATGTTTAAATCACTGGACTTTGAATAAAGTACATTACCTTCCAGAAATCAGGTGGGCCGCAACTAATCAGCTGAAGACCTGAAGAGAAAAAAAAAGACTGACTTCCCCTGAGTAAGAGGAAATTCTACCAGCAGATAGTCTTTGGACTTGAACTGCTACACTAGCTCTTTCTTGGAGAAAGAAACTTCAAGTGTCAAACATCAAGCAAATGAAACATGTATATGTGGTATAGGACCTCATGGAAATAGATCTCTATCAGCTCTTGAAGACACAACACCTCAGTGATGACCAAATATACTATTTTATTTACCAGATCTTCAGATGGTTAAAATATATTCATTCAGCTAACGTACAGCACCATGACCTCAAACCTTTCAACCTGCTATTGAGCACCACCTGCAATCTCAAGGTCAGCCATGTTATTTACTCTTAGGGTGATACATATTGAAAAAACTCATTTTACTGGGGTATATTTATATTTATTGCTACTCACATTTAAAATTACACCAAAAATACCTGAAAACATTTTTATGGCAAAAAAAAAAATTCAAATAAGGAGTGCTTAGTCTCCTTCTTCTCCTCCATCTCATTGCTCCTTTCTCTGCAGAAGTAACTACTATAATAAATTGGTGTATTTTCTTCCAAAGTTTTTCTATGACCTTACATACACATGTACTTTTGTACTTATATATAAATAGGATAATGTACATTACATATAAGTTAAAGGATCATGTATTTCATTGGCTACCTTTTTCTTTGATAAGTTTTATACAAAGAACACTCAGAAAACAGCAGAACGTTTAACCACAATGATTTTGATACCTAAATAATGCATTCCCAATAATAGAGAAACCCTAAATCATTTATAGTCCTCAGAGTTCTCTTGAAAATGGGCAGCATTTATATGTATTTCTATTTTAATAAGTGGTAGAACTAAATAAGGAGGGAGATCTACAGATGTCTTAGATATGATGAAGGGATTTGTATTCAGTATAATAAAAATGCATGTGAATTTAAGGAGACCTAGATAAATGAAATGACATCCCATGTTCATGGATTAGAAGTCATAATATTGTTAAGGTGGCAGTGCTTCCCAATTTTTGATCTACAGATTTAGTGCAATCCCTATCAAAGCACCAGGTGCCTTTTTTTTTGCAGAAATGGACAGGCTGATACTGAAATGCATATAGAAATTCAAGAGACCCAGAATAACCAAAACAATCATATGAAAGAACAAAGTTAGAGGGCTCACACTTCCTGATTTCCAAACTTATTACAAAGTTATATTAATCAAGACAGTATGATATTGGCATAAGAGTAGATATGTAGATCACTGGAATAGAATTAAGAGCCAATAAATAAGCCCATATGTTTATGATTGACTGATTTTTGATAAGAGTGCTGAGATCATTCACTGAGAAAGAGTAGTCTTTTCACCACATAGTGCTAGAACAACTGGATTTTAGCCATATGAAAAACAATGAGATTGGGTCCCTCCCTGCCTTACACTATGTACAAAAATTAACTCAAAATGGATCCAAGAGCTAAATTTAGGGGCTAAAACTAGAATACACTTAAAAAACATAGGAATAAATTATTGCAATTTTGTGTTAGGCAAAGTATTTTTTTTAATGAATTTCATTAAGATTAGAAACTTGTACTACAAACTAAACCATTAAAAATGTGAAAAGACAATCCACAAAATGAAAGAAAATGTTTATAAATCATATATCTAATAACAGACATATCTAGAATATAAGAAAAATACAACTCAACAACTAAAAGGCATGCGTCCACACACAAACTATCAATAGTACACAATACTCATAGTAACATAATAGCCGAAATGTGGAAATGATTCACTCCATAATAGTTCAACAGGAGATAATTCAATAATTATTAATAATTCAATAATTCTGGTTCTCTGCAAAACCCTGATAAATACAGTTATTATTGGAAATATAAGTAGTTGAATCAATAGTGAAGAAGAACTATTATGAGACAGGAGTTATTGTTATTATCAAGGTTAAGCAATCATGTTTGTGTGCATGTGTGTGTGCGTGTGTGTGGGTGCATGTGTGCTTTAAAGAGACTGGTGCTATGTGACTCCTCTTAGCTACTTTAAGAACAGAGCTTATTTTCTTAGAGATGAAATAAAGTATAGAGCTCACCCAGTCAAAATCCATCAACATACAAATAAAATAGGCCCAAAATCTTATGCTGAGAATCAAAGATCTGATTAATGGTTGACCCAGACTGAAACCCAGGTCATCTGATTTGATTTGATTTTTTCTGCTTTAATTATAGTCACATATTTGCAATAATTATACACTTTACTTAACAAGAAAAGGACCTGTGGAAAAGGGATTGACATATAGGACTTTTCCCATTTAAAAATAACTGTTTCATATTGTAAAATAAACACTTGTCCATTGCTGAAATTTTGGAAATCCAAAAAACACAAAGATTATCCACAGCCCCACTATCCATATATAAGTACTCTTTTCAGTTTATCTATTTAATATATCTATATTAAAAATTGAGATGATATACATCTGTTTTGTTCATTCTTCTAATTTAATAATATATTTGATTTTTTTTCTTGTTTTGTAATTATAATTTTATTTATATTATAACAGAATAAATTTTACCTTATGCCTCTTTGTTATTTTCAACATACACTCTCAGATTTTTTTCCTGTGACTTATTTATTTTATAACTGGAAGTGTGTATCTCTCAATCCCCTTCAATTACTTATTTATTATTTTTTTGCAGTACGTGGGCCTCTCACTGTTGTGGCCTCTGCCTTTGCGGAGCACAGGCTCCGGATGCGCAGGTTCAGTGGCCATGGGCTCATGGGCCTAGCTGCTCCGTGGCATGTGGGATCTTCCTGGACCGGGGCACGAACCCGTGTCCCCTGCAGCGGCAGGCGGACTCTCAACCACTGCGCCACCAGGGAGGCGCCCCCTTCATCTATTTTGCACTCTCAGTTTTGAAGGGATTTCTAATTCTAGACATATAGTGATTCAAATGGACAATCAGAATTGGAATCATTACCATATTTTCTCTGTACCTATGATGACAACTTCTTGGCCAGGCATATGGCAGTTATCTGACAAAATGCTTGTTAAATGAATAAATGGTCTTTGTCTTCACTGAATAAGAATTCATTACAATTGCATGATTGCAGTTTTTAATTAGCTAATAGAATTAATGATCTTAATATCTAAATAAAGAAGTATAATTGAAGTCAATTATCAACTGGATTTTCTTCATTTTACACTAATTTAGATATAATGATTAAGATCATAATGTTTGGGCACATTTTCCTTTACTAATCCTTCAATTTTGTCTCTGTCATGTGCCAGAACTGGTTTTTTGAAAGTTACTTTCTTAATGACTTCCAACTAATTCCTTAACAATAGCTATATTTAAATGATTGAAAACTGAAATGAGCATGCTTAAACATAGTCACTTGTTTTACAGCAGATGTTTTAGAAGTTCCAATCGTAGATAATTACTATAATTAATGGACTTTTTTGATGCAACAATGATTTTTTTTTAGACTTTTTAACGTATTATTTTATCTCTGGTTTTCTCTCTGTGGAGGCCTGGAATTTAACTGCATTGTAAGTTTTTGTCTAATGGTTTTTTTGCTTTTAATCAAAATACAGCAAATGTCCAGATGGTTGGGCTAAAGAAAAGACTCTATGAAAGTCTCATTTATGTTCTTAACTGGTGGATTTAACAAAAATTCAACAGCAAGCTCTCTGGCTTGTGATATTATTATATTTTCTTTCTTGAATATAAACTCACCAAAACCACTCTCAAGATGTTCCTACTTCAGGATACAAAATTGTATATATTCCATTTTCTAAAATCTACTTCTTAGTATTTTATAAAAAAGAAGATACAATAAATTATTAACATTTATTGTTCTATATGATGAAATTATAGTTGATTTTTTTCTATTTATTTTTTGGTATTTTCAGTTCCTTTATTAAACAAGTATATTATCTTTATAAGGATACTATAAAATATTTTTATTTGTACTCCTTTTCTTCTTATTTTATTTTTTTTATACAGCAGGTTCTTATTAGTTATCTACTTTATACATATTAGTGTATATTGTACTCCTTTTCTGTATGTGCCTCTCAATTTAGTATCCAAATCTTTAAGAACTCTTAGAGAAAAAAATATAATTTATTGGGCTTCCCTGGTGGCGCAGTGGTTGAGAGTCCACCTGCCGATGCAGGGGACGCGGTTTCGTGCCCTGGTCCGGGAAGATCCCACATGCCACGGAGTGGCTGGGCCCATGAGCCATGGCTGCTGAGCCTGCACGTCCGGAACCTGTGCTCCACGATGGGAGAGGCCACAACAGTGACAGGCCCGTGTACAGAAAAAAAAAAAAATCATTAATTGATTTTGGCAGGCCAGGTATTGGATAAGAACCTTATTAATACCATCACATTATTTGTCACAATACCCCTATGTTATGGATGTTCTTGTGCTTTTACAAGTAGCAAGCCTGGGTTTTCTCTTCATATGCCTCTGATTCTACAGCCCAGGCTCTTTCAAATTTGACAAAATAACTTCCTAGGAGCTGTTAAAGCACTGTTTCTTATGACAGCCAAGGAGGGTATATCTGGAGGATCCCAAACAGAATTACTCTTATTTTTGGTGTTGTTACTCTGAAGGGTCTGATATTTTATCTTAGTTACAAGTTAACAAATTAGTCTGTCAGATGTTCATAGATGCTAATAAGAGGCACAAAACTTCTGGGTTAGAGACAAAAGCCTTTCTTACTCATGGCACAAAAGGCAGCATAATCATCAGCATATTGGTTCCATTTCTCCTTGCTCCACAGGAATGACACAGATGGGCACAGATGTTTACATGTGCTCTCAGAAGAGGATCCCTGAGCTTTGGGAACTAGAATCTTTTGAAATGGTCAGCAATCAGGCCTTCCATTTGCTCCAGTGGGAAACCCTATCTCTGTCTCCCAAGGTTGTTAAATTTATCAACCTCATTGAAAAGATATCCAGAACAAAGAACAGTTAGTGCCTGACTTGCAAGATGCACAGAAAATAGAGAAACATGGAGAACTGTATCTTGATAATATCCATCCATTGTTTCTACACTGTCTTGGCTTCTGATGAAGTTTTCCATGATTATGAATTCTGCTGACCACTGATTCATCTGGCCAGCAGAGGCTGGGGCCATATCTGTTCAACTTCTCTCATACATTCAATAGGATTATAATCAGCAGGATGAGGTTAATGTGAAAATGAATGTCATCCATGGACTAAGCACCCAGAATAAGCCAACTAAATAGATCCCTTAAACCATCATGGTCTACTTTCAAAAGCCAGTGGCATTTTCTTTAAGTTTCTATATTGACATTGCCATTTGTTCAGCAATTAATCTAGGTACAACAGGATGTATTAGTGAATGTGCAGACTCTGATTTACCCTGGAGGGAGGAAATCTAGGGCAATTCTATCATTCACAACCATCCTGTTCAGTGAACTGAATCAGTCCTGAATGCTCTCTAGAGCTGAGGTGGTATAATATTGATAGCTCACTTCAGTTAAAGTTAGGAAAACATTTTGGATCACCTTTTCTAACTGAATAGATCTATTTGTAGAAATACATGACCACAGGGTCTACATAAAGAGTCAGTATGTTGTGCCTCTGGGTATCTCATCTGAGTATTGCATAACCTATTGTTGTTGTTTCCTTAAACACTTGATGGTTCTTATGACCACCTCTAAGGTGAAAGTTATTGTTTTGGGGGGAGGATTGCAAGTTAATGCCTGACTTCCACACAAGAAGTATAGCTCAAGGGCCACATGTGGTAGCTCTGACATGAAAGTGTTGCTTACATTTGTTGAGGGCCTTCTAGCATAGCATTTATCAATCTGAGGGCACAGGTTGACATTGCTTCCAATGTGTACTCTTGGTTGGCTGATAGTCCTTAGGGTTCATAGTTAGTGCAAACAACTAAGTTCTTGTTTGAAGGGACTGCCTGAGTGCAGTCTGTCCAACCTGTCTTATTTGTTCATGCAACAAGCCAAGTGGCAGTCCTCTGCCCCATGAAATAATCGAGTGAGGGCTATAGGGGTGGGATTAGAAGACATCTGGAGGTATTGAGAAGTGTTTTGCACAGAGGTATAAGAGCTGGAGCCATCTCTGATATTTCTCATTGATTTCTCAGGAAAGTTAAGGGGAATTACAATCAAATAATAGTCAGAGCCTTCTGGCAGAGGATGGCAGACTATGTTGGAAACCCCAAGACTACTCTCAGGCAAAGTGATTCACTACAATGACTTATTGTAGTGAACTCAAAAAATCTGTGATACTCAAAGTTATGGTTTACTACAGTGAAAGGATACCAGTCAAAATCAGCAAAGGGAAAGGACACATGGGTCAAGGTCCAGAAGAAACTAGACAAAAGCTTTCAAATGTCCCACCCAGGGGAGTTTCATGAAGATGTACTTAACTATCCCAGCAAAGTTGTCTGACAACATGTATGAAGGGCTGCCAACCAGGAAAGTTGACCCAAGCCTGGATGTCCAGTTTTTAATGGGGGTCCTGAAAATGTAAGTAAGGGAGATTCAGCCAACTTTTGGCAGGACTCACAAACCTAGCATGCCATGGTAGCTGCTGCAATAAAAACAGATTATTTTACTTTGTGCCCAGTTTATAATGGTTGATATAGTTCTATGTTTTGTAGGATGATGGATCCAGGCAACAATGGTAGCCATTCTGGGTGGCATAGTCTCAATCAACAGCATTATTATGATTAGTCTCATCAGAGAATGAACCCTTATCATGGGTAACTGTGCAAGTGCCCCAAACAGTTTTATCTGTCTTTAATCTACCAGTCTGTAGTATTCTAATTTGAAAACAAAACAAGATGCAAGCAAGAGCCCATGAATCAATAAAATAGTATAAGCTTCACTAAGGGAAGTATTGGCCAGGGTTATGAAAATGAACTTGAGTTCTGCCTACTGAGTGAAGTGGCCACATACCTTTTTGGTTTGGAATAGCTGTTACTGAGTTTGAATAACTGCAGTAGCTTAATGGACACAATTTGTGTTCAGCTTAACCAAACCAGGGCCAAACATTTACAGAAACCTCTGTGAATCAAAGCTCTTACTGAGCTGGCAGTTCTGCTTCATACAGCAGAACAGCTGGAAAGTTTCCCACAAGGACCTAACTACTATTTTTTTTATATAAAGCTGAGGTATCACTGGGGGTCAGTTGTATTCTTGAATTTCCATTTGACAGAGAAGCTTTTGGGTCCTTCTCACCTTGTTATTCATTTAGTCTGAATTGGCCACCCCAAATTGAGAATACCAGACCATATAAACACAAAATCTCCATAGGTTAGGCATTCTGTTTTGGACAGAACCCAGTAGGAAGCTAGTAGATACTTTTCAAAAGATGTGCAACTGGCAGTCATGTCAAAGAAGTGATAAACTAAAGGATGTCTCTGGATCTGCCTCCCTTTGTCATAGGCTCTAATAAGCCAAATAATCAGAGAGACCTACAACTCAAAGGGTCTTTATAGCTGTGATGCTCCAGTGATATTGGTATTACTCTATATGCAGCCCTTTCAGATCACGATAATTCCCTCTGAATTTTATGAAAATTCACAATAAAAACATGTAAACGAAAACCTAATATACACTCAGCAGTGGAAAACACAACAATAGTACATTAAGTTGGCGCAAACAGTTCTATTGCAAAATCATACTGTCTTCCTTTCCCCACTGTGAAATTTGTCCAAACTTTGTCAGTTGAATTCATGAATTCCCACTCCACAGGATGGTTACTTGTTTGCTTGCACCAAGCAGAGCCATGCTTGAGTCATTCACCTCCCCGCAAATTCCCCAGTTTACTCAGATATACGTGTATGGCTTTTGGCTTCTACTGGGGAAAGGATGATTTTGGCCCCACCCATAATCATCTTCTTAAATTAGCTAAGATTGGACTAGATGGACTAGAAAGGAATTAGGTGACACAAAGAAAGAGATTACTCCACACCAGTGAGCAAGATTTTGCATTCACTTTCATTTTTGAGTGGTTGGCTGTTTAAGGCTCAACTAAATGAACTTCCAATGCTTTCAAATCACCCCTAGCTTTATATTGGATAGGTGTTCATTGTTAACAGCATTTATTTCAGCTTTGGAGTCCCCTTGTCTCAGCAGCTACAGCCACATTGGTTTTTTGACTGAGCCTTGGTGTTTGCACCTCATTGTCACCTATCACTGCTTTTTCCACTAACATTGAGGAGAGCTAACAAGGACCTCATACCTTTTGGGTACCTTGTTCCAAACCTGTTCCTTTCTTCTTTTTGTGATATAGGTAGCTTTAAATTTTTGTATTCTCCTCTCTATCCTGTGACTTTGCTAACTTCTTTACTAATTCTATTTTTTAAAAATTATTACTTGGTGTTTCTGCCCTAAACAAATATGATATATGTGAATAAAGACAGTTTTTGTTCTCAATATAGATCAATTTGTGGAGGAGAGGGAGGGATTATTTCATTGGCTAGAACTACCAATGCCTTGTTAAATAAAAGTGGTAAGTTTGGGTATTATTCCCTTGTTCCTGATTTTAAGGTGAAAATATTCAGTCTTTCACCATTTAGCAGAATTTTAATGGTGGGTTTTTCATGCATGTATTTTATCAGGTTGATAAAGTCTCCTTCTAACTTATGCCAGTTTATAATCATAACACGGTATTGGATTTTGACAAATGCTTTTTCTGTTTATTGAGATAATCATGTGTTTTTCCTCCTTTACTCCAGGGACTGGTAAATACAGTTCACGTGCCAAGTGTAGACTACCACCTGTAAATAAATATTTTTATAAATAAATATTTAATGAAACAGAGCCATGACCATTTGTTTACTATCTTAAGCATAGTTGAGTAGTTCCAACAGCTGTCACATGGACTGAAAAGTCTAAAATATTTACTATTTGGCCCATTACAGAAAAATACTAACAACTCTGATTTATTCTATTAAGATAGTGCAGTACATTAATTGATTTTCAGATGTTAAATCAACCTTGCATCATTGAGACAAATCCCACTAAGTCATAGGGCACAATCTTTAAAAAAAATTGTTAGCGTCTACTAACTCGTATAATGTTAAGGATATTTGCTTCCATTTTCATGATGGATAATTTACTGTCAATTTATTTTCTTGTGATTTCTTTGTCTGGCTTTGGTCTCAGGATAATACTGACCTCATAGAACAAGCTGAAAAGTGTTCCCTCAACTTCTAGAATTTTTGAAGTATAATTCTGTATTATTTATTCTTTTAATATTTGGAAAAATTCACCAGTAAAGCCATGTGGGATTAGGTCTTCCTTTACAGGAATATTTTAAAACGCTAATAAATTTCTCTATTGTTATAGGTCAATAGAGATTTTATACTTTATCTTAAGTCAGTTTGGTAGTATATGGCTTCCTAGAAATTAGTCTATTTCATTTAAGTTACCAATATTGTTGTCAAAAGTTGTTCATAATATCCCCTCATAAGCTTTCCATATCTGTAGTGTTGGTAGTGATGTCTCCTGTTTCTTTTTTCATTTTGGTAATTTGTGTCTTCTATCATTTTGTTCTTCATCAACGTATCTAAGCTTTGTCAGATTTATTTATCTCCTTGAAGAATAAACTTTTGTTTTCATTAACTTTATGTACTGCATTTTTTTTCTCTTTAATTAATTTCTGCTCTAATTCCTATTTCCTTTCTTCAGTTGGCTTTTTCTAGTTATAAACCATATACAGTGTTACAATTATTTCTTCAATCAAGTTTAAATGTTTTAAAGATGTTAAGTGAAGGACTGAATAAACATATAAACATACCTCATTTTATTGCACTTTGCTTTTTTGTGCTTTACAGATATTGTGTTTTTCACAAGTTGAAAATCTGTGGCATCCTGCATCAAGCAAGTCTATTGGCACCATTTTTCCAACAGCATTTGCTCATTTCAAGTCTCTGTGTCATATTTTGGTAATTCTTGAAATATTTCAAACCTTCCATCAGCAAAAAAAAGATTACAACTCACAGAAGGCTCCGATGATAGAGAGCATTCTTTTAGCAATAAAGTACTTTTAATCAAGCTATGCACATTGTTTTTTTTTCAGATATAACAATATTGCACACTTAATAGACTATAATATAGTATAAACATAACTTTTAAATGCACTGGGAGGCCAAAAAAATTGTAACTTCCTTTATTACAATATTCTTTTTATTGCTGTGATCTGGAACTGAACCCTGTATACCACCTTTTATATTAACCTACATATTAACCATTTCTGAGGATCTTCATTGTGATATAAATTTCTTTCAGTCCGAAGAATTAATTTTAGTATTCTAAGGAAAGTTCATTAACAGCAAATTATCTCAGTCTTTGCTTATCTGTGGATATCCTTATTTTGCCTTTATTACTGAAAGATAGTTTTGCTGGAGATAGAATTACTTTTTCATGGTTGGTTTGTTTGATGGCTTTTAGATCTTTGAATATCTCATTCTATTGCTTTCCTGTCTCTATTGATTCAGATGAGAAATTAATTATTAACTTTATTGATGTCCTCTCCCTGTATATGATGGTTTGTTTTTCTCTTGTTTTCATGATTTGATTTTTGTCTTTTGTTTTCAACAGTTTGATACACCTGTATCATGCATGTTATCACACCTGTAGGTATGCATCTCTGTGTATTTATTCTACTTAGGCATTAGGGTTTATGCATTATCTTCAAATGTATAGAGGAATGTTTTTCATCAATTTGAAAAAATTTCATTTGCTGTTTTCTCAATTATTTTCTGTCCTCTTTTTCTTCATTTTTTGAGATTTCTGTTACACTTATATTGGTACATTTGATGCAGTCTTACAGGTCTCTGAGGCTCTGCTCATTTTTCTTCATTTTTTTCTCTTTGTTTTTTGGATTGAATAATGTTTATTGATTTATCTTCAAACTTATTAATTCTTTCTTTTGCCACTTCTGCTATTGAGCCCTTCCAATGAATTTTTAAATTTCAATTGTTGTATTTTTTAACTGCCTAATTTCCTTTAAAAAATAATTTCTATGTCCTTGTTTGGACTCTGTGTTTGTTGAGTCATTGCTGTTATTTATTTTTAAATTATTTAAATATGGATTCCTTTAGTCCTTTGACTTTGTTTTAATAACTGTTCTTAAGTCTTTATCTGCTAAATCCAACATCTATTTACTGTTTCTTCCACTTACCTTCTTTGTATGTTTCTTAATGTCTTAAAAAATAATAGATTGTAGCAACTCTGAGTTCTATTTTTACACCTGTAGATTCATGCTGTTACTGTTTTTACTTTAAAATAACTGCTAGGGTTTTGTTTGCTAGTATGCTTTGTTTTGGGTTTGGAGGTTTAGTTACTTGCCTGCACTAAATCTTTGAAATCTATTTACCCCAAAATTTGTAGTCCCTAATGATGACATTTAGTTTATTTTTGTTTTAATTATTGCTTTATTTTTATCCAGGCTTCCTAGGAGTTACCTCTGTGTCTGTATAGTTTAGTAGCTACTAATGATTTGAGAAAAATTGTGCTCAACCACCTTGAAGCAGTAAGGCTTTCAATACATCTTTTCATGGTTAAAGCTACACATTCAAACTTCAGATGTTTTTGTTGTTGTTGTTGTTGTCTTTTTTACCAATCTGATGCCTCTTGTTCTTTCTGGTGGTCCCTTTCAAGTATCCTCTATTCATATACACAGACTCAGGGTTGACCAAGAGTGTGTGGGGAGCTTGGGCTCTCTGTGGTCTCCACTGTGCCTGTGTGCAGCCTCAACCAAGCATGTGGTCTCAACCAGCCACACCCTCAGGCAAGTAGAACAATTATCCCTCCTTACTCACATACTACAAAGATCACCTACTTCATCAATAATACTATTAGTTATGGGATTGTTCATCACTCCCTTTTTGACAGCAGTAACAAAGAGGCCTATCTTCTCAGGCTGACTCCTCCCTGGCAAAACTGCTACATTGATTGAACTATGGAGAGTAGCCACAGGCAAGAACACTACATACTTCCTTACTACTCAAAGTTCAGCAGTTCTTCAAGCATAAATACTTCTCATAAATAGCCTTTGGTCAATTTACAGAGCTTAAAAACAGCTGATTTTTGTCAATTTTGTTCCACTTTATAGCTGCTTTTCTGGGAGAAAATTTGCCAGCTTCCTCACTTGACCATAGCCAGAAGTCCCACCTCTTTCCTCTTTTTGACTTTTCTAAAATAATCTAGTTTATATGAAAAAAAAATCATTTTAGTTTAGGCTGACAATGATTAAACATTCTTGTTTGTTGGATAAGGAAGTTTTCTTTCTTCTTCTTTCTTGAATTTATCAGAGGAGCACCTTTTAGAATGTCACTATGAAGAAAACTTTATTTTCATTTTGTATCTATAAATATTGAAATTAAGTGCTCTGGGTTTACAGTTGTTTTTCTCCAACTCTATTGTCAAGAATATGGGAAAATCTATGACTACAGAGAACATGCTTCCTACTAGATAGGATTTTTAGGACTTCTTTGTCTTATTTCTTATTTCTTCCTTGTCTCTGGATACCTGGTTAGACATAAACTAGATATTTAATGAAAATTAATGAGATCTTATCAAATAACCCTTGTCTTTTTAAGTAATTTAATGCAAATTAATCGCCTTAAATGGTGGAGTGGGAAGGAGAAATACTATTTTCTAGCATATTTCAAGAATGAAGATTTTAATATGACTTGCTAAATCTCATATACTGTTTGGAAGGGGACAATAATAGAATAATGACTTCACTCAGAGGAAATAATATAAAAAATAAGTAATAAAATATTATAAAGCATTTTATCAAATATAAAATATTCAGTATAAAGTTTAAACAAAATTTGGAATAATAATTAAGAAAGTACAATAAATTAAGAATCTTCTCTATTGTCCTTGGGAATGCTTTGTTTTTCAGAATCATTTCAAAATTGGATTATCATTCTTAGAATAAAAAATGCTCATGTCCATAGAAATTCTCATTATTGTAACATTATAAGATCTGTAGTCAATCCAGGTATAGTGATTGGGACAAATAATTGAATTTCTCTGAGTTTCATTTTACTTATGTATGAGGAATAAGAAATCTCTACCTTGTACAATTGGTATTTTTAAAAAATGAGATGGTTTGGTACAGACTGAAAAACAAATGTTAAAAAAAAAAAAAAAGACTTTTTCCCCATTCATGGAAAGATAAACAAGGGGGGAGCCATTGCCATGAGAGTCTAAAATTTATTAAACGCATAGAAAGGAGCCCTCCATGATCGTCACCAAAGTAATTATACTCTGAAGTCAATGGGGGCTGAGTTTCCAGGAATAGGTGGTAAAGGTATTTTGTGGGTATTAAAAAGTAAAAGTTGAGGGAATAAGGAGAAGGATAGGTAGAGTCAGGAAAGCATGTGGTGAAAGCTCTGACTATAAAATGATAGGCAGCTGAACCTATTTTAGTCTCGATTCCAGAGGAGCTTTCAGCTTAGAATGTGAATGGAGATAGACACAGAGAGATTGCTACTCTACTGTATGGTGTTCATGATTAAGGCATTGGCTGTAATGACATGTCCAGATGCAAAGAGTTGAGATCTGACCTTACCTTGGCAAAACATTACTCCATATTCATATCTCACCCTAAAAGTTTCTACATGAATTATAGACAGTTAATAACTCTTCTATCCACTCTAAGGATGCACGGGAACATATTATACCATAATCTCCCACAGCACATTTTGCTGGAATTTTCAAAACCTTTGTCTCATGACTCTTGACTTTGAAGAAATGTATTTTTTTTCATCAATGACTGTGTATTTTTAGTAGAAATTTCACAAGAGAAAAAATTGTATGGACTTTGAACACGACTTCTCAATAACAACCAATCAGAGTTATTAGACTATCAGAATGAAAAACAGTCATATCAGCATTCTGCCTCAATTTGGTTTCCTGTCCAGGCACCCAGGGTATTGTCCCTGAAATAAAAGGTATAATTTTGTCTTTTCTTTTTTCACATGGCTATACAATTGGGTATCCCCATGATAGGACTTTCAATTTAAATATCTGCTCCATGATTTTTGTCAAGGAACACTGATTGAGTTCTTAAGATATAAAAATCTTTCTATCCTGATATCTAAAATTTTCTGAAGCATGTTTTCAAACAATATTATTACAGTATATATGCACACTCTTATTGTGAAACAAAATTTTATATAATGCAGTACTCAGGATTACTTCATTTTTGCGACAATCTTGTGAGGTCAGTGCACTATTAGAACTAGAAGACATGAGCAATGACACAAAAAGAAACACATCCTAGCTGTAAAATAAAAATAATTCATTTAGAAATAATGTGGATAGTGTGTTGTTCCTCTATAACCCTGGTGATTGGAAACAACTGACCTAACACTTGTAAGCCAGCTATCTTGCATTTCTTTGGTATACCATGACTTAAACAGAAAAACTAATACCAGTTAAAGATTCTCAGCATATATAAAAATGAACAGTATTATCATGGATTTTTCTTTAATTTCATTTCCTTTGGGGTATACAAGCATAGCTTTTTGATAGAACTTAAGGATTTTAAAATGTTTTGTATCCCACATCCTAGAGTGAGGGAAAAAATAAAACACTTATTCTCCAAATTAGGTATAATTTACTAGCACTGTATATTCAGGTTTCTTATGGTGGAATTATTTGGTATCTTTGTCGTTATCCTCTGTGTTCTGAATAGTTACTTACTAAGAAGAAACACACTAATTGAGATCCATTGTAAAAGCATGTAAAGTACAATGTATCTGAGCATGTGGCTGAATGAGATTATTTATGAAATGCAAGACGTTCTGGTGTAGAATAAAATGACACCGATTTGAAGTGAATATTTTTAGTAAGGAAATTATCCAAATATGCATTTTATTTGTGCCATATGTTTCTAATAAAACCATTTTAGGAGAATTTGGAAAGAGCTTTAAATTGGAAGATGACTACATTTTCATTCTATGTAACTCAGGGTTAATCTGACCCAATACTCTTCATGCTCTGCCTGCAGCAATGACAGCTTCAGTTACTATAAATGTAACCAAGGCAACATGACAGGGAATAATTAATGACTGGAATTCATATTCAAAATATGAAGAATGTTCTAAATAATAAATATGTATTATTTATTTAGAATAATAACAATATTTTACACCTCTCTCTACCTTCAACTCTCTTGAAAAATTTCCACAAATTAATAATTATGATTTTGTAGACAGAAGGATATGATCAACATGCATATAATATTAAAGAGAATTAAATTGAATGAAATTGTCATATTATAAAATTTATACCAAAAAATCACCCTACAGGGCTTCCCTGGTGGCGCAGTGGTTGAGAGTCCACCTGCCGATGCAGGGGACACGGGTTCGTGCCCCAGTCCAGGAAGATCCCACATGCCACGGAGCGGCTGGGCCCGTGAGCCATGGCTGCTGAGCCTGCGCGTCTGGAGCCTGTGCTCCACAACGAGAGAGACCACAACAGTGAGGTCCGCGTACTGCAAAAAAAAAAACCCAAAAAAACCCTACAACCATACAAATATATACAAGCAAATATTCTCCTTCTTTCTATCTTTTTAATGCCCAACTAGGTTAAATGTTTTATGAAGGCAGTTCCATGTAAATGGGATATTGGAGAAGAGCTAGATTTAGCAATCAGGCAGTGTTGGCTCCAGACTATACTAACTTGGTGACCTTGGACATTTATTTATGTTTAATAAATAAACATTTATTATGTTTATATGTCTCAGGATTTTTATTGGAAAAATTAAGTTGATATTATGTTAACAGATTAATGTGGTGGCTGAGAAAATTACATGGAAGAGTCCATGTAAAGTATGTATCTCAGTACCTACCTATCAAAGAATAAGCACAAATGTTAGTTTGCCACACAGGTATAGTATATGCTACGCATTCTTTTAGACTCTGATATAGCAATGGCAGACAAAATCATCTCCTTAGAGAAATACATAAGGCCCATGATAGAAAAAGACAAGAAACATACAAATAAAGAAATAAAGCAAAAAGAAAAAAAAAAGGCAATTTCTGGAACTGTTGGGTGCAGTGAAAAAGATAAAGTGGTGATTTGAAGAGCAGATGCTATTGTATTTAGGATTGTGGATAGAAATCTCCCTGAGGAGCTAATATTTAATTTAAAACTTATTGATGAGAAGGAGGCAGCCATGTAAAAAGTTAGAGGAAATGCATTCTAAAGTAACATTACTGCATGTACAAAAACCCTGAGATAGGCAACTATGGTTTAAAAATATTGAAACTGTAGGAAGGGTAAATAAAGATTATTTAGGGAAGGCAAGCAGAGACTGGGTCATATTGAGTCTCATAGGCCATGGTTAGAAGTTTTGGTTTTATTTAAAGTACATATCAGGAAGTCATTTGAGGACTGCATAGTTTAGCACTAGTAAATATATAAGTAGTATCAATAGTAGTGGTACTCATAGCAAGACTTTAGTAGCACTAGTATTCTTCTCAGAAGACCATAAGTTTTGTTTATAGAAAAGAATCCATAATCAAATGTTTCTTCAATGGTTAAATGACTTAGTACATCATGATACTGTCAAGTATGCTAAAACTAAAAACCTCTTTAAATGTGGAAAATATGAAGCCAACCGTTTGTTATATTTGTCGTCTTATTGACTTCCATAGTTAATTCTAGTGATTTCGGTGGCAAAGATAATATTAAAAAAATTTAACAAGCAGTTAATCAGAAAGAATGCTATATGTAAACAAATGATACAAGTGAACCAAGTGGCTGATGTGTCTGCCTAAACCCTCCTTTCCCATCACTGCTCCTGGATTCTGCAAGTCTGTCATGCAGAAGACACATAATAATTATTTGCTGGAGATGGAAACAGGGAGTATTGTTAATTAGCCATAGGACATTCCATTAGTTGTATGGACATTCCTCTCATAGAACTCAGTCCAAATTTCTAAAGGTCCATTGCACATATTATTATACAGGAAAACACATGTGATGAAACCTAGTAAAACATCTAGTATGTAATAAGTAGCAAATCATTGTTCAGTGAATCTTGAGGATGCATCATTTAAAACTCAAAGTCATATAGTTCTAGGGTTTCTGCCAACAGACATGTTAAAGCTAAAAATGGTCTAAGAAAACTTGCAGAAGATATTTAAATAGCCTATTCCTTTGGCTAGGCTACACATTTTCCTACAGTTTATTAGGCAGCAAGATTCATCTCAGCCTCCCTCTTCAAGCTATAACACACACACACACACAACAAACAGAAAGAGAGAAGATGCTCTCTTTATTGATTTCTGGCCTATAGAAAAATGCCTCAAACACTGCCTAGTATATAAAGGTTGTTGTGAGAATGATTTTTTTAATAGTTAAATTTAATAGAATATCAAAATAGATAAGAAATGAATTTATTTTATTCTGCAATAGACTTAGCTGAGTTAGTTTTTAAAGAGACAATCAAGTAAGCATTCTCTATTCTATTTGAATTTTTCTAATATGAAATACCATTAATTTCTGTGTATTCATTTCTCACATGGTCAATTTTCTAACCTTAATTATTAATTAATATAATTTAAAAATTAATACAATTTTTAAGGTAAAAAAATTATCATTTAAGGTAGAGGAGGACAATCATCACCTCCTGTTTAGGTTACCATGTAACATGGAACTTGGCTTGTGTCCACAGTCTCAAAACAGTGGCTTAGGGAATAGGTTTTGTAAGAGTAATTTACATTTCAGCAATAGAAGCCACAAGTCTCCCAATCTTCTCATCGTCTCACAGAGAGAATGATGATGGGGCCAGGCAGTATTGGATATAATGAGACCTCCTCATGTAGGTTTTTGGGTTTTTTTTAATAGAGTAGACTGAGATAAAGGCTATTGGTAGATTAGTAAACTATTTGTGTACCACATAGTAGGGGTTAAAATGCTAGGTATTTACAGAAGCTGTCTTGTAACACTAGGTGCCTAGCACCTGGATATTTTTGAAGCTAATGGTAAGTGAATTCCTTCGTAGATGGACCAAAGAGGGGTTGGAGAGTTCCTACTACCAAAGGATGAAGATCATGATGATTCTGTGATGTTTAACATTTTTTTAGTGTCTATAACTTGTAAAAACTCTATGCTAAATGTTTCAGTTATCTCATTTAATCCCCACAAGTCCTGTCTTGAACTATCTATAATGATTTCTAAGATTGATACATGAGAGTTTGCTCTTTCTTGTTGAATGTATTATGATAATTTGTGTTTTCCAGATAACCATTTATTTTGATGAAATTTTTATGTTAGTTAAATATATAATTATTTCATTCATTAGTGTATTCAATACTAGAGAAACAACACTGAGTAAGACAATAAACAACTGCCCTCATTTTCTTACATTTTAAGGGGCGGGCAGCAAAAACAAATAAATATATAGCATGCTATGTAATAGGTGTTATGAAGAAAAGTAGTGTTATTTAAAGAAAACAAAGAGTAATAGGCATATAAGAGGATTATTTTATATAAAGCAGCTGAAGAAAGCCTCTCTAGTAAGTTAAAATATGAACAGACACCAGAACAAAGAGAGAAAGTTAATCTGGTTGACATGCAGGATCAGAGCAATCCAGACAGAGCAAACAAAATGCAAAGGCCCTGAGGCTGATGAGTGACTGATTTGTTTATGGAACAGTCTGGAAGCCTACACATCTGTATTGTAGTGAGAGAGAAGGAGAGAAGGTGACTGGGGCAGGTCAGGGAGTTGCAATTAAAGCAGATGAGAGCCATGTTAAACTTGGAATTTTACTCTCTCTTTATAATGTATATACTATGGACATCCACACTAACTTTCATTATAGCCACTATTTTTTTCTTATTTTGTTGTTATTTTATATTTTTCCTTGATTTGATTTGTAAGGCTTTTTTCATTTCATATACATATATGACCTGGGACTATTATATTGGTTTTACTTTTATGATTGTATTTATCAATATCCTCAAATTTAAGATTTTATCAGTTTTGTTTCCTTAGGTCAATTGGGTTTTGGTTTTTCTTTTTTTCACTTTTTGGGAGGTAAAAGATGAGTTAACTAATTTTTGTTTTTCTTTACTTAATAATAAATTATTTGATGTTCTGCATTTTCTATTACTTATACAATGTTTTACTTTTCGCAATTTTTTCAATAAATTATAACAGTGATTTTCATTCTTTCATTGATTATAGGTATTATTTGTTTAGCATAACTGTTGACTCAATAGTTATTTAGATGAACTTTTTTTAAAATAAATTTATTTATTTCATTTATTTATTTTTGGCTGCATTGGGTCTTCGTTGCTGCGTGAGAGCTTTTTCTAGTTGCGGCGAATGGAGGCTACTCTTCTCTGTGGTGCATGGGCTTCTCATTGTGGTGGCTTCTCTTTTTGCAGAGCACAGGCTCTAGGTGCGCAGGCTTCAGTAGGTGCGGCACGCAGGCTCAGTAGTTGTGGTGCACGGGCTTAGTTGCTCCCTGGAATGTGGGATCTTCCTGGGTCAGGGCTCGAACCTGTGTCCCCTGCATTGACAGGCAGATTTTTAACCACTGCACTCCCTAGAAGAACCTCTTTCTATGAGGTTTACTCATCTCATTCTGCTTTCTGAATGTGGGTTAATCTTGCTTCACAGATTCAGTGTCCATTTTATCTTACTTTACATTTTTAATTAAATACTATGGTTAACATCTGTTATTTGCAAAATATCTACTTCAGAGGAAAATATTTACCTCTGAGTCTTCAATCTTTTATGCCTCAGTGCTTTTTCATACACGGGCTTCAAGTTGATTTTATTTTCCCTGTTTACTCATTTTTATGAAGATATATCTACTTAGGGTTATTGAGAGGTAAAAGAACATAAATGTTTTTTTATGAATTCCATCATGGAATTATCACAACTGTTACGATTCTACAATTAAAAAGAATTGGAGGCTTCCCTGGTGGCGCAGTGGTTGAGAATCTGCCTGCCAATGCAGGGGACACGGGTTCAGAGCCCTGGTCTGGGAAGATCCCACATGCCGCGGAGCAACTGGCCCTGTGAGCCACAATTACTGAGCCTGCGCGTCTGGAGCCTGTGCTCCGCAACAAGAGAGGACGCAATAGTGAGAGACCCGTGCACCGCGATGAAGAGTGTTCCCCCCTCTAATTGCCACACCTAGAGAAAGCCCTCACACAGAAACGAAGACCCAACACAGCCATAAATAAATAAATAAATAAAAATTTAAAAATTCACGACATATGTCAATATTAAAACAACAAAAAAAAAAGAATTGGATCTCTTAAACTAGCCAGATCTTGATGGTAATCCTGATCATAATTTCAATGTATAAGCCAAGTCATTAGGACTTTTATTTTTATTGAGAAGAGTAAACAATATTCAAAAGATCTGAGATGATAGCTGGTTTAGAGTTTGGTGTTGGCAAGATATCTCTTTTGTGTGTGATATTAGATGGTTTCCAAGTAATAGTAGTGGCAGAAATAATTTAAATTTTTGATGAAAATCATGATGACTCTGTAATGTTTAACATTTTTTCAGTGCCTGTGATTTGTCAGAGTCTATGATAACTGCTTTACTTGTCTCATTTAATCCTCACCAGTACTTTGTGGAAAAGTTCCTATTTCCAATGTACAGATGTGGGAACTAAGGTTTTCAGAGTCCAGTAAATTTGCCTCAGAACATACAGTCAGTGGAAGAGCAATGACTCAACCACATTCTGATTTCCAAATCTGTTCTCTAATCCACTTGGTAAGAAAAAAATTACCATGCTAAAAATTTTATTTTTTAAATTAATTTTTTTCTCTATAAATGGAGTCAAATTAGGTGTTCTCTGAGGTCCTTTTCTTCTACATTTGTTCTATGGGCTTAGAAAAGTAAATAATAAGTGCTAAATGGATTCTGTGGTTTTTTTTTTAATCAATGTGATCACAAAATAGAATCAAATTACTTAAGAACTGTTTCTAAAACAAAGGAATATATAATAATTAGGATATTGATTGAGATTTAACAACAAAGAAAATTGAAATAACAGTGGCTTAAAGGAAACAGTATTTTATTTCTGTCTCAGGTTATCATCTGGTCAAAAGCAATCCAACCTACGTATGGTAAATTCATGCTGTCAAGATTATAGTGTCTTATATCTGATGAAACCACTTTCTGCCACTCAGGGACTCTTCTCCAGCTCCAGCAAGTATCTGCTTTGAAACAATCAAGCAGAGTGACTAGAAAAGGGGGAGGGTGGGCATAAGACCTTCATTTAAGGTCACAGCATGGAAGTTGTACACATCATATGTACATCATGGAAATAATTTATTTATTGGCCTGTCTAGCAAAAGAAGTTTGGAAAATTTAATCTGTATGTGGACACTCAGGAACTCAGCAAAAATCTTGTACATCATAAGAAAGGAAGACTAGATAATGCCTGGGAAATGTGTTCTTTTTTTGGATAGATAATCCATATTTGAGTCTACAATCAAAATTGTCCCAGTGTTCTTCTATTTGATTAGGTGAATGAAGAATACTTAGAGGAAATAACTAAAGAAAAAAATCAGAAAGGTAAATTTTTGTTCAGAATCATTTAATATCTTTGCTAGTGGGAAAAACATTACTGTGCCATGAAAATTAAAAAAAAAACTTGAGGCATTAAATTTCCATTCTGGAATTTTCTGTAGGTTAATATTGGAGTTTGTTGTTGGTCCTATATTATGACTTCAGTAACAAAATATATAGGCATTTTGTCTATTTAATTGGCTTCTTTGCATATAAAAGAATATTCTTTTCTTACCATATACTACTGTGTTTTATCAATATCTTAAGTGTCCCTGCAGTGTCTTGAAAATACACAGGTCATTATGAACAACAAAATAATCCAGCGATTTAAAGAAAAGTTACCCTTTCCTACTAGTATATTCCTGTGCTTTCATATATAAACAATCATGAATTTGAAGAGGGTGAAAGTGGTATGGAAAAAAAACTAAGACTGTTGTTAATGTAATCTTTAACAAGAAATGGTCCTTAGCAATGCTTCATCATTCCCAGGTTCCATATTTGCATTCTGACTTTCAAAATATCTGTAGGAGAGGTTCCTTCCTAAATGTGCATATGTGTTTTCAAACATACACACACAAACATACATATATATTGTATATTAGTATTAGTATTGGCATTAGTGATAGAGCTCCATCTAGTGTTTATAGATACTACAAATCACAGGTATATTTGTTTTGATTCTTATTTAAAAATAAAGCATTTTAAAAGTAAGTTTATTTAATTATCTGCATTTACTTCTCCACCTGACTTCATCAAGGCAGAAAAGTAAGCTGTTTTAAGAGTACCTCAAGTGATGACAAAATCTTAATATTCCAAATATAATATAATAGAGTAGATTTATAAATGCTTAGGTAATTATAACTAAAGTATATAATTAATGCATAATTAAGGTCATATAATCATTCTTTATTCTCAGAAGGAGAAAACAAATTATTAATTTATTAGTTGGATTTTAGAAACTTCTAGATTTTTGTAGTATCTCTCACCTTCTCAGTTTCCACTAAAGTTAATTAAGATGACATTCAAAATGCTAAATACAAAATACCTACAGTGCCATTAAAAGTTCAATAGCTTGTCTAAACTAGGTCACTCCAACAAAATACAAAATTATACAAATACAAAACCCTTTTGGTTTTGAGAGATCTTATTGTTTTGGCAGGTAAGGTTTTGGCACATATAAATAAGTCCCATTGAAATGAATCACTATAATTGTATTCACATGAAATATTGCAAATTCTAAGGTATAGAATCTGTTCAATGTTTAATATTTCTTTAAATATCTAGAAAATATAGTCTCCTTTTTATACTAATTTCCATATGCAATTCCATTCACTTGTTCATTCATTCACTTATTAAACAATAACCACTCACCTCCTATTATATGCCAAATACTCCATTTGGGTACGTTGGGAAAGACTGCTAATCATTCCCTTGTATCCATTATCCTGTCTTTCTTTTTATCAATAAAATCCACCCCACACATCAGGATTTTGTCTGGCACCTGACCACCTGACTAACATTTCCTAGTCTATCTTGTGGCTGAGTATAGCCCTGAGACCGAATTTAAACCAATAGATGTGAGCATAAATTATTGTGTGTATATTGTGCGCAACTTCCAGGTCATCTATAAAAAATCTTCTTTCCCAGTACTGCCTCTTTTTCCTTTCTTCAGAAAGGAAAGAAGATAGGAGCCACCATCAGCCACAGTCACGGAACAAGCATAATAAAGCAATGAAAAACTCCTGGGTCCCTTAATGATTTCACAGAGCACAGCCACCTGGCCAGCTGGACTATATCAGGCAAGAGAAATAAGTCCCTGTATTACTCATGCAATTGTACCTTTGGATCTTAACATCTTATTGTTAGAAAGGTTTGTTTGCACAATAATTGATAAAGAAAAGTGCACGAGATGAATAAAACATAGTTCCTGACCTAAAAACTCTTTCTTCTAATGAATGAGCCAGAAAATAGAAAATTGTATATAATACAGAATGATCTTAATGATGGATGTCTGTAGAAATGATGGGATCACCCAAAAAATTCTGCCTTGAGGAATTAGGGAAAGCTTCAGATGGATAGTAGTATTTAAATTTTATCTTGAAATAGTAGTTTAAAACTATCACATGAAGAAATAGGCAAAAGGCTGACAGAAAGTGCTCTACAGATCAAAGGTATTAGGAAGACAGTATAAAGTAAATGAGGCATTTGGAAGGTCATAATTTACAGAAGAGTCAGAAAAAGGAGTAAATCACTGATTCAATTCTGAAAAAAGAAATATGGTAGGTTTGTACTAGCCTATGAAATAGTTTTAATGTCATTAAAAGAATTGATATATGTATATGTATAACTGATTCACTTTGCTGTACAGCAGAAACTAACACAACATTGTAAATGAACTATACTCCAATAAAAATTTTTTTAAAAGAAATTAGTGTTTTACCCCACAGAAAATGAATTTTCAACAGAGAAGTGATGTGAACAAGCAATCTATGCAACCATCCAGCGTTGATATGTCCTACGTGGTATCAATGATGGTTAAGGAGAGTTCTTTTTGGTTTCTTATTATATGTGATTTTCTTGTGTAATGATAAGTTTTCTCTAGTGTGAAAGTTGCTCATTCATTCAAATTAAAATATAAGCAGCCACTGGGCTAGGAAGGGACAACACAAGGAGATAAAAGTCATTCTCCTTCCCTTATCAATGTAATTAATCCCCCATTTTCATTCCAAATAGTAGGAAATATGGATAATAACTGAAGAACTCTTGAGCTAATATTTCTTCTGCATTGGTCCACAGCAGTAAATGCAGTTGAAATGCTGGAATAATCAAATGTAGTATCGCCTTTCACAATTTCAGGGTCATCAGCAGTTGATATTTTGAATATTATTTACATATGTTTTGCTTCTTTATATAAACAGCAGCAGAAAAACACATAGAGATGAAAACTTACTGGAACAACTGTAAAAAATACAGTGCATAGTTTCAGACACGCAAGAAAAATATTGTGGCATGATGTCAAGAAAATGATAGCTATATCCTTTTTCCACTGAACTATGTAAACGTTCAAAGAGGAATATTTGTACTACTCTCTCTTGTTTTCACATTTTTTACCTCATAATCATGCTTTCCCATTTAATGTAAACCAAGATAATCCTGGGTCCTAGGTTTTATGGGTTAGTTAGCCTCCTCCAAATTGGAAGACTGAGTCTGCAGCCAGAAGAAATTCATTAATACATGGAATTAATGATTGCCAATCAGCAAGAAATTGTGAAATAAATCAGAGAATAAGCTCGATGATATAAGTTCGTCAAATCAATGAGTTCTCACAGTTGGAAATTTAATTGACTATTAGGCCAACTTTTTCAAAACTGTCACACTATAAAAGATAATATCAGGCACAGCAATTCTGTACATGATGGCCAGACTGCAATCTCAGACACAGTAATTGGCAAATAGTGCAGACCAGCTGTCTAGGCATTCTTGATATGTGTCTGCTTCTTTGTGGTATAACTTTACAATCTCTCAAAGGTCTAGCAGTCTTACAGGTCACAGAGTGTTTGAAGATATGTCTCTGTCTCCTCAGACAGTTTCTGAAAATATAGAGAGACATTTGGGAATCTATAGGAATATTTTGGTTAAGATTTAACATTCTAAAAGCACTCAGATATTTTGTTCTAATTTAGAGTCTGTTTAAATTTACAAATACAAGATTAATTTAAGAAGAGAAAATACAAATGGTCCAATGTTTGCTCCTCATTCCCTAGAGGGTTATTTCCAGGCATTATTTAGAAATAGATATATTATCCATATTTGGGATAGAAGTTCAGCACACATGATTTTAAAAATACTTTTGGACTAGTGGAATTAGTCACATGTTTCTAGAAATAATATATATGAATAAAATCACTTGATGAACAAGAATGAAGTCAGCTGGCTATGGTGAATGGGATCTGTATTGAGAATCACTTCATTTCCTCTCAAGCAGCAGGACCAAAACTTTTGGCTCAATCCAAACAATTTTACACATATGTTTATAACGTTCTAATTTTACAATTTTAGACTAAAACAGATTGATTCAACATTTACAATCATAAAACATGTATGCTGTTTTGTGAGGATATAAGTAGAATATAATATTTATGAAATAATATTTAAAAAACCTTGCCAAAGCTGCCAAATATTATACTTTTCACATGGAGTCAGGATACCAGTTTGAATATATAGTCCTTCCTACATCAGGTAATTATCATCTCACTCTCATTGATTTTTGTACCCTACCACCAGAAACCCTTGAAAAATTTTAATGTCTACTTGTAGAGAAAAGTCAGCTTCCACGAAGTCAGCTGTGAGCATGGTAGATTTCTATGTAAAAATATAAGGGGAATTGGCCCATTCCTTTGCATAACTATGGAAGGTCTCATGATAAACTGGTTTACCCATAGTTGTATAAGCCTAATTTGTCTACTGAAGATACAGAAAACCAGGACTGTGTCCTTAACTACTTGAATAGAAATAGGAATGGACAAAATCACTATTAAAAACTTTTAAAGAGGAATGCAAAAAGGAGATTCAAAAAATTTAATATTCATACTTGTTAGACACTTAAAGAAATAGCAATTCTAACTGGAAGGCTCAAAGAAACATATGGGAATCCCACAGGATTGCACAAAAGGACCCCCAAACAGGAATAGAATGGAATATATGACTAGTCATTGTGAAAATTAGCAACAGCTATAGGCAAAACTAGACTCTGAATACCACTATTTATGCCTTGTGGATGGTCTATTAATAATGACAATAATCTTTTCATTAGATTTCACTCTCTACTAAGCATTCTTTCCTCACCCATTCAAGTATCACAATAAACCTGTATGTCCTGTAACTTCCTCCATTTTGTACATGAAGAGACTGACTCTCAGCACTTCTAATTTAATTGAATAAGATTTCCTGGTGTATTAGTTTTCTACTGATGTATAACAAACTACCACAAACAGTGGCTTAAAACTCAAACTTTTCAAACTTCTGTAGGTCAGAATCTAGCATGCTATGGATAGGTTCTTTCTTTCTGGTCTCTAGCTATTGGCTGACCTGAGACCTTATCTGAAGGTTCTGGTGGAGAATCCACTTCCAAGCTCATTGAAATTGTTGGCAGAATGCAGTTCCTCATGGTTATAGAACTAAGATGTTTGTTTCCTTGCTACCTGTGAGCTTGGGGCTGCCCTAGGATTCTAGCACTGCTACATTCATTGGCATGTAGCCACCTCCATTTTCAAAGCCGTTCTTCTCATGCTCCAAATCTCTTTTTTTTAAACATCTTTATTGGAGTATAATTGCTTTACAATGATGTGTTAGTTTCTGCTTTATAACAAAGTGAATCAGTTATACATATACATATGTTCCCATATCTCTTCCCTCTTGTGTCCCCCTCCCTCCCACCCTGCCTATCCCACCTCTCTATGTGGTCACAAACCACCGAGCTGATCTGATCTCCCTGTGCTATACGGCTGCTTCCCACTAGCTATCTATTTTACATTTGATAGTGTATATATGTCCATGCCACTCTCTCACTTCGTCCCAGCTTACCCTTCTCCCTCCTCACGTCCTCAAGTCCATCCTCTATGTTTGTGTCTTTACTCCTGTCCTGCCCCTAGGTTCTTCAGAACCTTTAATTTTATTATTTTAGATTCCATATATATGTGTTAGTATATGGTATTTGTTTTTCTCCTTGTGACTTAATTCACTCTGTATGACAGTTTCTAGGTCCATCCACCCCACTGCAAATAGCTCAATTTCATTTCTTTTTTATGGCTGAGTAATATTCCATTGTATATATGTGCCACATCTTCTTTATCCATTCATCTGTCGATGGACACTTAGGTTTCTTCCATGTCCTGGCTATTGTAAATAGTGCTGCAATGAATATTGTGGTACATGACTCTTTTTGAATTATGGTTTTCTCAGGGTATATGCCCAGTAGTGGGATTGCTGGGTCGTATGATACTTCTATTTTTAGCTTTTTAAAGAACTTCCATATTGTTCTCCATAATGGCTGTATCAACTTACATTCCCACAAACGGTGCAAGAGGGTTCCTTTTTCTCCACACCCTCTCCAGCATTTATTCTTTGTAGATTTTTTGATGATGCCCATTCTGATCCATGTGAGGTGATACCTCATTGTAGTTTTGATTTGCATTTCTATAATAATTACTGATGTTGCGCATCCTTTCATGTGTTTGTTGGCAATCTGTATACCTTCATTGGAGAAATGTCTATTTAGGTCTTCTGCTCATTTTTGGATTGGGTTATTTTTTTGATATTGAGCTACATGAGCTGCTTGTATATTTTGGAGATTAATCCTTTGTCTGTTGCTTTGTTTGAAAATATTTTCTCCTACTCTGAGGGTTGTCTTTTCACCTTGTTTATGGTTTCCTTTTTTGTGCAAAAGCTTTTAAGTTTCATTAGGTCCCATTTGTTTATTTTTGTTTTTATTTCCATTTCTCTAGGAGGTGGGCCAAAAAGGATCTTGCTGTGCTTTATGTCATGGAGTGTCCTGCCTATGTTTTCCTCTAAGGGTTTTAGAGTGTCTGGCATTACATTTAGGTCTTTAATCCATTTTGAGTTTATTTTTGTATATGGTGTTAGGGAGTGTTATGATTTCATTCTTTTACATGTAGCTGTCCAGTTTTCCCAGCACCACTTGCTGAAGAGGCTGTCTTTTCTCCATTGTATATTCTTGCCTCTTTTATCAAAGATAAGGTGACCATATGTGCATGGGTTTATCTCTGGGGTTTCTATCCTGCTCCGTTGATCTATATTTCTGCTTTTGTTCCAGTACCATACTGTCTTGATTACTGTAGCTTTGTAGTATAGTCTGAAGTCTGGGAGTCTGATTCCTCCAGCTCCATTTTTCTTTATCAAGATTGCTTTGGTTTTTCAGGATCTTTTGTGTTTCCATACACATTGTGAAATTTTTTGTTCTAGTTCTGTGAAAAATGCCAGTGGTAGTTTGATAGGGATTGCATTGAATCTGTAGATTGCTTTGGGCGGTATAGTCATTTTCACAATGTTGATTCTTCCAATCCAAGAACATGGTATATCTCTCCATCTGTTTGTATCATCTTTAATTGACTTCCTTTTTTGCTGTCAGCCAGAGAAAACTCTCTGCTTTGAAAAGACTCACTCAATGGGCTCAATGGGCTTACAAAGATAATATCTATATTTTAAGATCATCTGAATTGAGATTAATTACCTCTGAAAAATTCCTTCAATATAGTATTTAGATTAGTGTTTGACTGAATAACCAGGGCATAGGAATGTAGCAGGTACCATCTTTAGAAATCGGCCTATCACACTTGGTTTGTGGGGAATTCAAATTCAGTTCTTTGATCAAAATCAAAACTGTCCTCATTGAATTTAACTTGTTAATTTATGCTAATTTACTTAATATGAAACTAATCTTTAACTGTTTTATATATATATTACTCTCACTGTAGTTGTGAGTTATTGTGGCATTCAAGAAAACCAAGCTTAAAATGAGTTGTTTCGAGAGCAGAGATTATACTCAAAAAAACATAGTTCCAGGGAAGAATGCCAAGGATCAGCTTAGTAGTAGCAGAGAGAAAAGGCGAGACCTAGTGGACCTTTGCCTACTGCTCCAGTATAAGGAAGCTCTTGTAATCTCTTTTTACCTCTCTCTCCATCTACTTGTTTATAATATATATAATGAAACAGCATTTTCATTATAAAAGAGGCATATTTTAGAATGGTAACTCATTTAAGGAGGAAAACTTTTACCCTTGTATCCTTTGTACCTGGCATAGTTTCTAGCACGTAATAAATGTTAGCAGAGAACTTGCACGTAGTAGATGTTTAGAAATGCTGAGTTTAATTATATTGTTGAATTAATTATGAATGAAAAACAGTGTTATTATAAAATAAATACCTAGAAAACAAATTATAAAATAAAGAAAAAATCAGCCCTTACACAAAAATGGTGTTAACACTTGGTAATATCTAAAACTTGGTAGCAATAAGTAGATATAAATAAATATTTAATTCATATAAGTAGATATGAAGAAGTGTTTATTACCTTCTGTAAACGTTTATAGACTCAGTTATCTTTAATCAAAGTATAGGAACTTGGGTGTCTCCAATTATAAGTGCTACTGGATAATGGAATTTTCTCCTTGAGCCTATATGGATCAAAAATTCCAGGAAAAGGACAGTAAAGGTATAAATTCCACAGAAATTCAGGTATGCAAAAAACAAAACTTTATTTTTATAGAGCTCAATTTCTATGTCAAATACTAACTTCTGGGAAGAGTCAGTCATTTCTGTCATTTATTAAGCATTTCAGTTAAAAACAATCCTATTCAAAACTTCTCTCCTGCCCATATATTTTTGCAGGATGTGGAATTTGTTTCAAGAGAGGATCATGGTAAAGGACAGAGTGCTGGCACTCATCCAGTCCTTGAGGACAGTGAGCCTACATTGGTGGATTAAGTGACATCTTTTCTGTGATGCTCCTCTATGATGTGACTTCATTAGCACAATGAGGCCCCTGCACGTCCCATGACTCACACTCTCTCTCCCTCTTTCTCTTTCTGTGTCACTTGGTCTGTTTCTGTCTTTGTCTCTCCTCTCTTTCACATCTAACTTCTGTGTATAACTCAGTAAGGCCACTTTCAAGTTATTCTTCCCAAATGTATTTGGGTCTAATATTTCTTCTCCAAACTTTGCCTATGTACCCACATTTGAAGAGTTTTATCCAGTGTGGGAAGTCTCGGCAGCAGGTTCAAAACAAATGTTATCTAAACTAATACTCCTCCATGTAAATTACTCTGCATTTAACTTTAATTTAGGTGCTAGATTTTTTTAATTGAGTCAATAATATGCAACATTATTGTGTTTCTTAATATCCTCATCCCAATTCTCCACCCACATTTTGGAGTCATTTGGGCAATTTCTTCAAGCTTTCCCTGCCCTCAACTTGAGGTGAATGCTAGCTTCAAGTCTAAACAATCTACCTAATAGTAGGATTAATGTAAGATTAACATATTAAACACTATCTCTCCAGAGTGATTTGGTTGTTGTTATGGTGATTGTTATGATTGCTAGCTTAGGTACCATCTTTGCACTTAAACATTTTTGGTCATTGTCTGCATGACTTGGCTGGTATTGTGTACTTTTGTTTGCTTCTGTTCCCTCCACTGTAAAGGTGTCCAGTCTAACTAGGCTAATATTAAGAGAGGTACAGGGACATCATGTAAAGGACATTTTTGTAACCATCAGTATGGTTCTAAGTTAACCTTCGCCAATAGTATTTCTGATCCACTAGGTTAACCAGGAGCTAGGAAACCAAAGGGGGATTATAAACTTTGCATGTCTTAGAGTGAATATGGCTTTATTCCTTCCAGATAGAATCCTAGCATGTTTCAAAATAATTCACTATTAATCCCATATAAGAAACAGATATGTTAACCTTTAAAGTCATAAACCCTCCTTTTTTTCTAAGTATGTATGACCTAGAAACATGAAGCCAGGTTCCATTTTCTCAGTTAAGATATTGTTCATATGCCCATTTACCTTTGTGAAAACTAGAGTTGAAATTATAAATACCATTTCTATTGAATATAATTATATTTATTTGGCCTATAATACTCTGTAAAGAAAAGGGCTTTGTCCACTAACTACTTAGATGACTAAGTCTTTTGGAGATAATATCTGCAATGTTTAACTACATACCTCTTTGTATGGATTGATGTGGGGAAACTTTGCTCATACAAACTCATATTCATGCATATTATTATTGGAGTATTCAGTTAATCATCACACCTTGGTTACCTTCCCACAGACTAAAGTCACCTTAGCGTCCAACTAGGGACATGTTCTTATTCTTCTAGGCTAGGATATGTGGAATTTTCCTCAATACTCAAAGAAAAAATAATGGGTTTGGGTGAGTTGGTATGTGGACACATGGAAATAATTTTTTCTCCTCTTGTATAACAGAGCACATGGATTGTATATTTATTATAGAACTGATAGCATTCTTTTTTATTCTACAATTATTAATGCTTTCCTTGAGGAGAAAAAAGAAAACTATTTACCTAGTTAAAATTTTTATCCTTTATTTCCATACCTAACAGAGAACCTAAACATAGCAGATGCCTAGAAAGTCTGAGTTGGATCATAGTGTTAAATTACAATTTCTAAAATGTGTACACTTAAAAATATTTTTCAACAACCTTTCAATATTCCTACCCTGATGCAAAGAAGAATAAGGCCTACTTGCCTAAAATCTCTGTGGGTAACTAGATGCCTAAGAAAATCATTTGGCAGCTCCAAATAGTCAAAAATATTAATTCTAATTTTCAACCAAAGCCCCTTAAAGTTAGATATCTAAAATTTTGCAGCGTAGGCTCGTTAAACACTGGAGATCAAGGCAGCAACAGAAACTCAGGGATCACTTTCCTTGAATTTAATTCCCGAGATCTTGGTTCATAATGCATTAACAAGACTTGCGTCAAATCAAATTGAATTGCCATAGGCATGTGCCCCTAAATTCTGCCTCTGCCCATTTTAGGCCAATACCTTTGTTGGCTCTGCCAGTAACTAAAAGCACTCAGGCAGAAACACAAATGGACTGAAGGTTAAGGGTAGACGTAAGATCTATTATTAATCCCACCCTCGTTATCTATGTGTTAAGATGTGTCTGACTCATTTTCTTCTGTGAAAAATAATTAAACACAATATTTATTCCCAAAAAGCATTAGGTAGAGTTTGGGTAAGTACTTGAAGTTTTCCCTGCATACTTCTCCAAACATACTTTACTTGTAAGATCTCTTATTTGACCATCTATCACTCTGAAACTAAAGCTGCTTATCAAGGTTTGACATTTGGGGTGCCAACGTAGATGATTTTTATATATCCGAATGGGGATAAGGTTGGAGATACCAAAATTGTAATCACTTGTGACCTAAATAACCAAGAAAGGAAAAGCCGATGCCATTAAAAATTGTGTCATCTCCTCTCCATGATTCAGTAACGAAAGTTTGCCGGCCAGCAGTCTGTCAGTTGCATTCTGTTTAATCACTGGAAATTGTGTGCACTGTATCTGTGAAGCTTAAATGGAAAAAGTTGTCACTGCAACTGCATCTTCTTCCTACCAATAAATCAATGTAGAGGAAGTAGAGAGAGAGAAGGCCACCTGACAGGTTTCCATCAAAACAACAATCATAAATTAGCACTCACAGAGAAATATCCCACAAGACTGTGTTTCAGGGACCCTGAGTTAAGTAATGAAAAACGTGCTTTAGTTTTAAAAGGTTGCAATTCCAGATATCTCCGGCCTGGATTTCATGAAGGCAAAGGGAACCACCCAGTGAGAAAGGTCACGATATCTCTAGAGGTAAAGCTGTCTACCTTCCCTCATTTTTGACACTTGGGATATTTAAGAGGCTGATAGGCTTTATAACTGCAACTAGACAGACCTTGATCTCTTTCATTGATTCCATTTCTTAAGAATCTCCCCATAATGTAAGGTAAGTTCATTGTTTTCTCATTTTTTTGAAAGAAAGCACCATTGTGTAAAATATGATTTTTAACTTGATGGCAGCATGCCCCAGTGATTTAGGTGATATTGAATTCTTGCATAAGTTCACTGCATAAACCCAGAAAAAGAATGCTGCTTTTGACAGCAAGAGAAGGCAGGTTTCCTTCCTAAATCATGAGGTTAGAAACATACTTGTTCAAAACATATACTGAACTCTATGTTTCTTGGATTTGGCATATGGAGTTTAAAAGAGTTAGATACAAGGCCAAATGAGTCTATATTTTAAAGGAAAGAAAAAAACTAAGTGTAATTAGAATCCAAATTTTAGAAAATCACTATTAATCTGATAAATATTTAAAATCAAGGTATGAAATCACTGACTTTGTAATAATGTAACAGAAACATTAGGTTTTTTCTCTCCCTTTTCCTTCAATACCTGCAAATTTCCAACTGTCTTCCGCCTCCTGGTTTCTATACTCTTTTAATATAATGTGATATAGTCTACTTATTTTTTTACGAGTCAAAATGGTATGGAAAACAATGAGGTATTGCAATATCTCTACCTTGCAATTGTGTAACCTGGGAATTGGATTTTTATGCTCAAAGGCTTGAATTATATCATATTATGATTAGGGTTATTGGGAACATTCTCCCACATTTCTGTAGTGGGAGAATGCTGTTCTGTAGTCTCTTCTAGAAGAACATGCAAATGGTCCCTTAAAATAAAAACAACTCAGAATAATAAAAGATCTGAGAACCTGTGAAGTTTAACTTGTACCTAATATGGCAATATTCCTCAGACAGCCCTGACAATGGTAATTGGGCCTCTGCTTGAACATTTCCAATGAAAGGGTATGCATTGCTTCAAAGAGTTGTTATTTTATCACTGGATAATTGTAGGCATTAAAAATATTTTGCCTTTTATCAAGGGAAATATAAATTTAAAAAGTAAAATTTTGCCTGTGCTTTTGGTGTTCTGGGGTCCCTTCTTTCATCCACCATATTACACATCTTTCCTGTTGAAACTGACCTCCAGAACTAAATAGTTACCTCAGGTGTAGGTTGACCAATGCAAATAAACTGGGGCTGCTATCTCATTTAATCTTAAAAGTAAACTTCGTTCAAATAATAACTTTTGGTTATTTTGTGTAACAAATAGGATTCTGAAAGAATTAGATGTCACTTTCAGGTAGGTAATTGAGGAGGGTTTAAAAGGGACTGTTACAAAATGTGGGCAGTGTTATATAAAACCAGTAAGAATTGGTGAAGCATTCTGGGGCTTGCAACAGAGAAGAGCTCTTACTTCCTTTAGGCCTGAAGGGGCAAGAGGACGGAGTGGTTACTGCCACCGAGTGAGCATAGTTTTAGTTGTAGGAGAGGGATGCTTGGCCGGAGCTCTGGACTTTGGTAGAGACCAAAATGGCCCAGTTGGAGGGAGTTAAGAAATTAAAGCCCTGTTCATCTATCCTCCTGCCTTCTGATCTCCTGTTGATACCTCTTATTAGTTAAATGCAACCAGAAGCCAGAAGCAGAATGCTCACTGACACAATCCACAAAGATCAGTCACCCTGGGCACAGAGCCAGGCAGGGAAATGTGAAGAGTGAGCAAGAAAGTGCAAAGAAATACTAGCAAATTATGTACCAGAAACTATGGTAGATTATTATACTAGCCTCACATGACACTGAATAAGATGAACATTTAGTACATCAATGAACATAAACCAAAAATGTCCCTATATTAATATAGTCTTAAGAAAAAAATAATCTATGAAATCACAGAGGCAGATGGGACTACTGACACTGTGGATCTGATTTCATTGTCTTATGAATAAACTACTGTTTTTAACTTGTGTTCCACTTAAAATATCCAGCTAATTTTACATGAAATATTGCTAAACTGATCTTTTCACTTATAATACCTATAAAGTTCTTTTTTTAAACTTAAATTCAAAGTTTTACATTTTTTAAGTGAAGTTGGTTTCAGTTCAGTTATAACATTCTTTCAATTCTCCTGCCCCTACCCTCATTACTACACACAAAATATGTAAGTAGTATAACAACTCTTTCTTATCAAAGAAAACCACTTCATTCCTACATGTCTTTTATGACAACATATTCTTTGTTTTAATCCCAGACAAAATCATCCTTTTTAGCCTTCTGTTTATAAACTCAAAGAAGAGGTTTTCCTTCTTCAGTTATCACATTGCTGTTGTTTCTCTAATCTTCTTACTTTACTTAACCAATGAACGGAATTCTAGCTTAAATTCCTAGTCCTCAATTGCTGAGTTTTTAATAATAACTGCCCTGTAATTGGGATCTCCATCCTATAACTCAGTTTTGCCAAATTGGAGTGGTTTTATTTTTGGTCTGCCCCAGTATTTTAGAAACCAGATTTTTATCGTGTTCTCCATCTCTTATTCTGAAGCACGTTTCCTGAAGGGCAAGATAATTTGTACTTTTGGAAATCACAGTATCCATGTGGCTGTTTGCTCAATATCTTAGTACAGGGTCTGGCACAATTTCTGGCTGATAGTAAAAATCTGACATGTATCTGCTGAAAAAGACTGAAATGCTGCCAAACATTGCAGTATCAGCCCTCTGGTTCCCTGGATTGCCCTCAAACACTTGCCACTCCAACAGTACTAATCATGGAGCCATTCTTATTACATTCTGTATTGAGGAGATTTGACTCAACTTGGACACTGGCCATTGATGCATTTACCTCGCTTGGCCTTTTCAATGAGTCCACACTCACAAATTCTGACCTACATTTAGATGTGCTCTTCCATGAAGATATCCACAGAATAAAAATGTCCAGCCTGAATACTTTTTTTTCAAGCCTCCAACTTCACCTGATTCTTCTACTCCTGTTTATATACTTTTGGCTTGGTCTTCCCCACACTGAAACTATTCTATTATCTACCTGGTTATTTCTAATCCCATTGAAATGTGTTGATTGTTTTAATTAAATACTTAATAGCTAAGATATTTAAATATATTTCAAAGGCATAAGAAAGAAAGATAAAATAAGTACCACCAATAACTTTGGAGTTCCCTTTGTGCCCTTCTATGATTCAAGGTACCATTCCATTTAGGGTACCATACCTACTCTAAATTTTGTGGTTATCATTTTCATTTTCTTGCTTTCTTCACAGATACATACACACATACCCACATACTGTATATTTTGAACTTCATATAAATGGAATCATACTGTGTAAAAACTTCCACAATTTCCTTCTAATAATAAATATTATCTTCATTAGGTTTATCTGTGCTGATGTATGTATCTGTAATTCCTTTATTTACATTGCTCTATACCAAAATGTATCCTAACATTGATTCTGCTCTTCATTGAACTAGCTTTGTGTCTGCCACTCTTCTAGTTGTTATTGCTGTTAAAGATAACAGGATTGCTTAGGATAAGGCCAAATTCAGGCCTTATACACCATTCAGTTTTGTGCGAGTAAAGAGAATAAAAACCTAGATGAAGCTTAAAACAATCACTGGGTAAGCTGATTAGATGCAAGACCAATTATAGACACTGACACCTTCTGAAGTTACTTTTTTTATATCCAAATAAAAATGCCTGAGAGGTATAGGAGAGCAAACTTCTGACTCAAGTTGCCTGGGTTCTAGTTGTAATCTTGAGAAAGTTTTTTCATCTCTTTCTTTCTCAGTTTTCTCCTCTCATTTTAGAGACTAAAATTGTTTACACCTCAAAAATTTCTGTTATTCTTGGATCAAATAATTTATGTGAAATAGCACTAGAGAGTAATGCTATCATGAAAATTAGTGTATGTCACGCCCCATAAAGAGGCCTTGGCAATATGTTCCAATGGTTATGATTTTTGGAAAATTTGAAACAAAAAAAATTTACCCATAATTAATGAATACCAATGACTTTTTCCACTCAGTCTTCTCACATTCGTGATACTTTCTCTTTTCTATGATGGCATTAGAGTGACAACTACTGCTGGGAGATTTCACTAGACAGATGTTGAGTTGAGACTATACTGTGTCTGGGTTCCAGAGATATACTCTAGTGGTTTGTAGTCATTTTCTATACAGTTAGATATTGTTAGGCACAGAAGTCATGGTAGATATGTTAATCATGAAAATGTAGAAATGGCTTCCAGGAAAACTGTTGCTACTGCTCACTCTGAAAACTAACTCAGCATTTTGACCTAAAGAAGCAGGGCCAGAGACTGAGTCTTAATATGGAAAATGTCCTCTGAATGCAAAAGAAGCATGTGGAGTGTGGAGGGAAATTGAGAACTGAAACATAAAAAGCCAAAATCAAATTAGTGAATGATTCTTCCAATCACCAAACATGTACAACTGTAAGCAGAGAGCTCGGTTTTTTAGATGCCAAGTCAAATGGATTCGTTCCTCCTGTCAGAAATACACTTGATAGAGAAGTATATATAATTACAAATGAATTATATACAATAAAATATTTTTTGCATCTGTTGTATAAAATCAGTAGAAATTTTTTCTAGCAATGAGAAGTAAAGTGCAATATTTTTTTAGATCATTCTAAAATCAGCAATTCATTAAGTGGAAGATACATTTTGAATAGAAGTAGTATAGTTTTGAATTATTTGCTAATCTATTTAACAAATATTTTTCACATTGGAAAAGATTTAAATTTTTTACTGTTTTCACACAAAATACTGATATTTACAAAGATAACATATTCATAATAAGCCACTGCAGTGAGGGGACATAAATGCCAAATGGTTTAATGAGTATTGTCAGTTTAAAGTATTGAAGATGAGTCACTCCAAAAGAATACCTGAAATACTCTGAAATCTTACAATAATATATAAAAGAAACCTGATAAAAGTTTTCTTAAATTTGACAACAATCCAAAAAGTTATATGGCATTACCATAGATAAATTGTGAGGCTGAGAGAATCTTTTCTAAACTAACAGACAAAAAAAAAATCTACCAGCCTAGTAGAAAGACTGAATTATCTTTCTATTCTATTTATAAAATAAGTGACAAAATCATTGTATGAAGAGATGGTCAAAAAACATGTAACCAGAAAAATTAGGATTATATATAGATATTTTAATAAAATATAATTTTTTTGGATTTGGCACCTTTATGGCTTGGTTTCATTTTTTAAATTATGTAACTGGTAGTAATTTATTTCTTACCCTAAGTAAATATTCACTTTCCTACTTTATATTTGTTATTTTGTATTATTTTTGTTTTTAAAGGTTTTCCAAATTACATAGATTTCTGCTGTACATAATCTGAATTTGTACCCATCACATAGTAACTGCTTGATAAATATTAGCATTCATAGCTATTATATATATGTGTTTATATATGCATACATACAAATACATAGATGATTATAGATTTGCTTAATGCACATGGAGATTTTAATGAAAAAATAATGTACATTTTTGTAAATATTCATTTTTAATTTCATGTAGTCTCTATTTATGTTCATAATTCAGACACTTTTTCAGTTTGCATTTGGATTATTAGCCTTATACAGACATAGACTAAGTAACAAAAGTAAAGACATAGACGATTTTTAATCCAGACAGCCAGACTGAACAGGAGTAGAAAGTTAAAAAAAAAAAGACCAGTAATCTCCATAAAATGACTCACAAACACTACTTTGCCCAGAATAAAAGAATACTTTATAATTACCTATATGTGCACATGTATGTATACATGCATACATAAAAATAAAAGAGAGTTTTTTCAAGAGACTTGAAGCAGGAACCACAATATTTAAAAACCTGAATTATAAATAAGGAAATATACTTCCCAAATATGAATGCATTCATGGATATATAGCATGACAATTTTTGACTGAAATCTAACATGTTTGCATAACTATCAAGGTATTCTACAAGCTTCTGTGTTATGAGCGGAGATAAAGTTTATATCAGAACTATATCACCTATAATTCTACTCAGGAAAAAAAAAAAGCAATGTTTGCCCACTGTGTTGAACACATTGTCTTGAAAAGGATTGGTATCATTTTTTGAAGTTTCAAAAATGAAGCATAAAATAAAAATAGAGCTTGTCAGAAAAACATAGTGTAGCTGTTTGTTATACTGCAGTAGAATAAGAGTTTCATGTTATTAGAACAGATGACAGTTCAGTCTAGTGAAAACAATGGGATTTGAAATGTATTAGATCTCTGTATTATCTATTTTACATAAAATAGATTTTACACGAATACACAAACAGCATGGGTATACATATAATTTAACACTTCAAGAGTTAATCCCTTTGCCATTATTCACAATAGAAATTATGAAAAGCAATTTTGTGGTGGCTTTAAAAATATTTTAAAATGACTATATGGCAGTTATGTCATGTTGTTTTATATATCACAAAGATATCATTTGACACAGCATGAAACAGAGAGTTATTGCTGGGTCTACTATAATTCAGTATCATTTTTTCAAAGTCCTTCAAACAAGTAGTGATTTAGAAAAAAAAGTATTATAAACTCCAGAGTCAAAAAGGCCTGACTTTGAACCCTGATCCTTCCCTTTAAGGCTGTGTGATTTTAAGCAAGTGGAGTGACTTCTCTTTACCACTTTTTTTGCTATAGAATTGTCATTAACATTTGTCTTTAAGTTTTATTGTGAGGATTAAATCAAATATGAAAAGGCACATTATTGGCTATGAACTCTCTCACCTTTGGTGAAATTTCAGGTTCACTTCCCCTTTATCCCTTCCACACAACCTCATGGGAGAAAGTTATCAGTAATGAAGGCAATAATAGCAAGATTAAAGAGGCACAATTTATATACAACATTAAGCTATAAATTTTTTCATAGAAGCAGCATGAATGTTAAAATCTTTTTTCAGTGCTTTTGAGTTTTCAGGGATCTTAGAGAAAATTACCAATGAGGTCATTGTGTCTGTAATAATCTAACTTAGGTAAGATATTGACAAACAATTACAGATATGTATGTTCAACTGTAGATAACTAGTATAGGGACTAGAAGCCAGCTATGTCTGTATCTTTCTGGAATGGGTTCATTATATATATACTTCAAAGAACTTCAGCAGTAGTATCTTGCAGATAATTTGGTATCCTAGTGTTTACCATAAATCAGTGAAATTGCTGAGACTTTAAAGTTTCTCTCTCTACACTAGATACATGAGTGTTTTTATTCCAACTCAAAATGGATTCAGGACAATTAAGAAAAACAAACCAAGCAAAAGCATATGGTAAGGAAGAGCTACTCCTTCCATTCAGATATGAGGGATGAAAGAACAGTAAAGAAACTCATTGAACCACATTTGCTTAACACTCTGGACTCTTTATTTTAATCATAACAGGAGTAAAAACGTGAGTGAAAACCTTATTGAAGTAAAATCAGTAGAAGTCCTAAATTAGCACAAGCTAAACATCACAATGCCTTGAAGATGAATAAATAGAATCAAATATACTGTTGAAAGAAGTAAGCAAAGACAGGTTAGAAAAAGATGCTTCTTTATTTTCATGGAAAATAAAATGAAGATATTGAAATTTTTGGAAAAAAATTTTCTTAGTTTTTCTAAAGGAGAGAAAGGAGCTATACTAAATGTACAAGAAAAATTTATCATCAATTTTCAATATGCCTACCAAAATTTTGAAATAAAAACCCAGATATGGGTACTGTTTACAGGTGTCTCATTCTTTCCTTCTGAAATAGACTTACAGATAAAAATTCAAATTGAACAGCACCAACCGTGTTCCAGGCAGATATAGCCATCATATTGTCATGTTATTTCTTTGATCTTTCCAAGAATTCTGGGATATATCAATTTTCCATATTGGGGGTGAGGAAAATGAGGTGTGAAAAAACAAGTAACTTGCATAAAGTTATCATAGCTTTATAAAATGAGAAGTATTTGCTTCTCCATTTTGTGAAAGTTTGTATATAACTGGAATTTTTTCTAAATATTTGGTAGAAGTCACCAGTGAAACTATCAGGGACTATAGTTTTCTTTGTGGATATATTAATAATTTTCAATTCCTTTTTAATAGATTACATGTGTAGTTTTCTTTCTGTTGCTTTTTTGGTCAGTTTTAGTCGTTGTGTTTTCCAAGGAATCTACTTAGTAAAACTGTCAAATCTATTGCCATCAAATAGTTTATAACATTTCTCTATTATTTTTAATGTCCATAGGATCATTAGTGATATCCTCTTTATTCCAGTTGTTGGTAGTTTGTGTTTTCTCTCTTTTTCTTTTTATTAATCTTGCTGTTGATAAGATTTGTCAATATTATTAGTCTTTTCACATAATCAACCTTGGGCTTTTTTATTTTTCTCTGTTTTTAATTTTCTATTTCATTGATTTCTAATCTCATCCTTATCATAGATTTTATTCTATTTAATTTAGATTTAATTTGATCTTCTGTTTTTTTAGCTCCTCAAAGTGGAAATACTGATCACTGTCAATAGACTATGGTTTCATTGTCACAAGTAGAGGCAAAGTGGAGATCACCAGTATCTGGGTCCTCCTTGGAAAGAATGGGCCTTACAACTGTTATGGCAGTATCAGTTTTGATGGCATAGGACTGGGATAGATTAGGAAAGTACAATGTTAAGGTAAATAGAGTATTCAGCTGCTAAAAATTCCAGTTATGCTCAGAGAACGGACGAAGATTCCTTCGGTTAGAGGAAAATTTATGAAGCAGTTCTGTCTAAGAAGACAAACCCCATTAATCATTGAATATCTTTGATTTTTTTTGAAGACCTTTGATTTCAGAAACACCAATAGCTATCCAATAATATGAGAGCAAAATTGTAAGTTGTAGTTTGGAAATTTTTCTTAGAAATTAGAAACATATTTCTTGCCAGTGTTATTATAGTTGGTCTAGGAAATTGCTTAAGAACAAGTCTAGAGAATAGATCAAAAATATTTTGTAGTAGAAAAAGTAATAATAGTAATAGTAAACATATTTAAATAAGTACTTACTATGTAAAAATGAAGAAATTCACATGAGTTTATATATTTGATATTCCCCACAATCCTATGAATCAAATGAGATACAGAGAAAGTATGCACCTTGTCAAAGGTCACCAACAGGTAAAAGCACAGCTGAGAGTCGGTATCAGGCTCTCTGACTTCAGGACTCCTAACCATTTCACCTCTCTCTAGGAGGTCATACAGAATCTTGTTCATTAGTTGTTACAGAGGTATACATAAACTGGTGGGAGTTGCCTAAAATTATGGTTCTGTATTCATCTTTTCTGATCCTTCCTATACTTCTGAAGGCTTAGATTTTACTGTTTTGGCAACAAAATGTTAGGGACTGAAGTGTGTTCTTTGTTAATCAATACAAATCATACATACTGGAGTTCTGGAAAAAACTCACAGGTAGGATTCATTTTACAGGAATGCAGGTCCCAAGCTTTAAGTAAGCCAATAGCACAGTTATATATGATTATTGGAGCCCCTTCCCCAGCCTTCTAGTTTGAAAACAAATCTTGAGAAGTAGAGTAGCTACTCAGAGACAATCTATGACTTTGAGTTGTGCACTTGCTGAAACTAAAGAATGAAGGGAAAAACACAAAGGAAAAGCTAGAACAGGGTGGGAGTAGGAGGATGAGAAATAAATACAATGAGCTGAATAAAAGATATTAAAAGCATCATCAGAAAAGAAAATAGGCTTGAACGAGATATATAATTAAGAGTTCAGAGTCAGAAAAATAGAGAAAACCATAGGAAAGAGAGGAGGACATATTAGGTCAAACATGAATGTGGATGGACATTCATGAAGAATTAGAAAGGCAGAGAATTCTGACTTCTGGTGACTTTAATTTTTCTGTGTCATAATGCACAGTATAGTAAGACTCATCTAAAGAGAAAGAGAAATAGGTAGACCCTGTTTCCCCCTGAAAATAACTCTCTTTTTAATGTAATCTTCTACAAACCAATAAAATAGTACCATTCCATTCTCTGCTGTCTTAATTTCTTGAATTTCTATTCACTAAGATTCCAAAACTGCAGTCATGTTCTGTGATTGTTTATTTCTTCAATCAAAAGCTATTAGGTGTCTAGAATATGTTCTGTGCTTAGACCCTGGTTCTGTAGAGATGACAAGACACAATCTTTCTCCCTTTGAGCTAACAATACTTTGAAAGAGACAGACATGTAAATTATGAGAAAACAATCCAATGAGTGCCATGAAAGCAATACAAAAACCAATTCCTAATTTACTGGAGACTGGAAACATTTGATGAATAAATATTTAAAATTAACGTGAGATGAGATTAAAAAGAGCATCTGCTCAGAAATCAGGTATCCAAGAAAAGATTGGTAAGAAAGGAACCCAGCAAAGGAGGGAAGCAGCACTAGTAACTGGCTGCAGACATAAACAACCAGAGGGCCTGAACTGGTTTCTTTATCTTCTCCACAAAAAGGCAAAAACAATAAAAACAAATGGCAGGGTCACCAAATTGTATATGAAAATTGCCAATAAAAAGCGATCCATCAGACATATTAGGAAATAAACTTTTCTTTGGAAATGAATCATGGACCCCTGTGATCACTGAAGCCTGTAATATAGTTCTAGAATATTTCAGCTACTTCTTATTCCATCCAAAAGATTTAGAAAAATGACAGGCTGAATGCTTAGCCTATCTGAGCTGTTTCAGAAATTAATTCCAAATATTAAACCCCAAACTGCTACCACATCTAAGGAAGTATACAAGCTTGCTAAGCCAGAATGATGACAATAAAAATTGCAGTGATGCTACAGTGTTATAATCAATGTCTAATTGACTTACTAACTACAGAAAATATTCTGTCATATATTTTTCTATAGATCAAGAGCCCACTAAAATGTGTCAATTTGTTTTTGGACTAGGATTTATAGACAGACTAAGCATTGCTATAGGTTAAAAAGTTCAAAAGCTGCTTTAAAAATATATTTATACTTTAGATACAGATTCTCATTGGTAGAGTTACCCAGCTACCAAATTTCTAGATTTCTAATTTCTAAATTAATTCTATATTTATATTCAACCAACATCACACAACTACTCACCCAATATGGTAGGCAATAAAATAATGAAGGATATGGATATATTACCAACTAAATTAATGAAAAATATCAAGATTTATTATAACTTGAATAGGTGAAAACAATGCTATTTTCTAATTTTAAAATATATACTGGAATATATAGACACATATACATACACCCACATACATGGATAAATATATATTTACACTTTGTTATTTTATTTGGGAAATAGGCTTTCTTTCATTTCAGGCCCAGTATATCGGGGTATGTTATTTTACAATCATATATATGATATAGTTTTCTTGATTTAGTAAAGAAGCATGATTTAAATTATTCCAAACAGATGAGAATTTATCTTATTTTAATATAAATTCTAAACTTTTCTCTCTCAGTTACTTACTTCCATATTATGACATACATGCACCCATGCACACACACTTTTGATCTTTGCCTACAGAGAATAAGCAGCAGAATACAGTCTCAATTTGGCCAACAGTAGTTAATTCAACAAAATAAATTATTACTGGGATAGAGTCTCCACCTTCTGGGAACTCCATCTCCCTGATACACCATTTACCACAAGAGAGCTTCCACAAGAATGTGACATGATCCTACCCATTGCCTATAATTATTTGATCTAGGAATGGACACCTTACTGAATCTGAGACAGTCACAATCATCTGTGATAAACTGAAATTTGAAAGTAAGAAATATAATGGTAGGATGAATGATATCTAAATCACATTAATGGCTGTCTTCTTGAGAGAAAGATCTCAAACTCCTTATACAGAGTAAATGAAAGAGGCCCTGTGACTTGGTTTTCCAACTCCTCCTTGGAATATAGGGAGATCTTTTAAACAAGTATCCTTCCAACAATTTCCTTTTCTCTTAATGTTGCTAAACACTGCAACCAAATCAAATTTAAATAATAAAATTGGTCTTTGGTTTTTTCCATTATTTGGCGCTATTCACATACAACCAACCTTATTGTTATAAAATGTCCACTTGTTATTAAATAAAAAATACAGCCATTTTTATCCTTTCTGTGCACAATGAGGATGAACCATCTCTGGTCTCAAAACCCAAGCAAAGTTTCTTTTCTAGACTGAATAATAATAGTTCCTTTCCTTAATTATTTCACTTACCTGCAAGTTTCCTTTTCTTTTACTTACGAGGTCCATTTTAGTTGTGTTGTTTATCTGTCAGCAACGACTCAGCATATAGCTATCCAAAATGTTCCAAAAGCATTTGTAAACCCATACCAAGCCCAGTACATACAAGAAGCATAGCAAATTGTCAAAGAGTTCAATCCAGGAATTCTGAGACATCTACTAATAGCAAACTTACCTTTCTTTAATTGATTCCAAAAGAGGTACAGCAATGGATAGTCCCTAAAAATCAAAACATTAAAAAATAACAAAACACACAAAAACAAAAAACAAAAACAGGAGAAACAAATTTAGTTTCTGAACAAGCACCAGAACGGCAGCCCTTGAGGAATTCCACCACTGTAATGGATACTGTGATTTGCTGCTTGAATGTTCCTTAAGAAGGATTCATTCCACCTGCTGGGAATGCTGCCTGAAGACAATGCTCAGCTGTAAGTCATTTCAGGGAATTGTTCTTAGTTGAAGACAGCTGCATTGCTCAATGTCATGCCCCCTTCCTGGAGAAACCTATATCCAGTGACTAGTAGAAATCACAGTAAAGATATCCAGCCCCCTCATGACCATAGAGACAACTCTAAAGGGCCATCCCAGCTGCAGAGCTGCCCATGGACTTAAATGAAACCTTGTTGTGACTACACTGACACACAGCTTCTCCCACTGCCCAGTCCTGTTTCCATCCCTTTCCTCATAGGTACTGGTTCTGACTGTACTCCCTAATAAACTTCCTGAACTCTGATCTCTTTCTCGAGATCAGAGAGATTGAGATCAGAAAGAGTCTCTTTCTCTTCCTGGACTCTGATCTCTGCTTCTAGGGAAACCAACCTGCAATAAATACCTAGAAGAAAGATTAGAAGAAAGAAATATATACACATTTAACAAATACATAATAATACATAAGTACTAGCTACTTATTTTTTAGCTCTTATATGTATAATGTCCATCATACTAAATATTTTAATTGCTAAAACTAAATGCTTTATATACTAATACTGAATACCTTACTTGAATTACTTTTGAGCTTTTGCATGTGTATTAACCTGCAGATAAGGAAACTTTAAGCAATTTGTTCAATATTGTTTAAATGGCAGAACTAAGAGTCAAAACCAAATAAGTCTAACTGAAAACCCACTCCCTTCATCACTTCTGTATATACTATCTCAAATATTAAATCAGAAGCTATAATCTGCTTTTCAGAAATGAGATTATAACTTTCATATTTCCTGTGGCAAAATTTTCCTTTCCTAAGTTGTTATTTGAAAGTCCAGGGTGGATTAGAATAACTCTATTCAGCATGGAGCCAGTGCCAAGAAACACTTGTTAATGAGTTTTTATATTCTATTTAGTCCATTATTTGGGCTCTTCAGTACTTTGCTTGTTTTGAAGCACACAATTATATGTGTTGAGTTATCATGTGTGGTAACTCTTCATAGAGTTAAAATCTTTAGAGAAAGAGAATATCATTTACAGAAGGCAGATAAGTAATTGACTAATGTTGGGAGAACAGATTAGTCAAGTCAATCATTATATGGACAATTTGATGTTCACATAAAATTGAGAATAGATAAAATTTTCTTCTTGCTGTTTTCAGACATTATTCAAGCTAATTTTGAAATATCTTAAGACAAAATATATAAGGTTTGTAAGTCTGGGTAATTTAACGAATATTTAATAAATAAAAATAAGCTTGAACTCAGATTGTTTTGCATGTTTCTTTGATATATCTTTTTCAACTAAAATATACTTAACTTATAATACGTATCAGAAAGCCAAAGTGAACAAGAATTTCCTCTTATTGGTCTTAGTACTTTTGTTTTTTTTTGAAACAAATGTATATAAACATAGGCTTCCATTTAATACATAAAAGTTTAATACTACCTAAAACAATTGCTTGAAAAATTGTAAAATTATCCTTACTCTTTAAAGAAACATTTAAACAACATTCCTTAACTAGCATTAGGTGTAATTTCTCACTTTTTGATTACATTTTATTTAAACAAGGTCACTCCACATTGCAACAAATAGAGAAAATAAAATCATGATTTCAAGTTGTATAGTTTTTAGAGCTACAATCAGACAATTTTTTTTAATAATCAAATATTGGGCTATAGTGAATTTCTACCTTGGGTCTTATTCTTAGAACAACTAACTGGATAATAGATTTCATGCTTTATTAAAGTACCTTAGCAATTAGAAGGGAAGATATATTTAGTTCTTTTCATTTAGAAGGAAATTATATTTCATTACAGGTTATCAGTGTAGAGAAACTGTATTTGCAGTATGATCAAATATATGATCTATCAAGCACAACCATCAAACTATACAAGCCATGAAATTGGAGTAAATCTGTCTTATGAAATAGAAAAAAGAAATACAGAACTATTTTTACATATCACCTATTCATACTGGCACATGTGCTATGTAGAGAAGGTATTGTTAACTCTGGGTGTTTCTATATATTTCAGTGCACTTAATCTTCGTTCATCTTATGAAAGTATGTGAAGCTATGGTCACTGAGTCTACCAAAATTTACTAAGTTAACAATTTTGATTCAATGACAGAAATGCCTAGAAATTAGTTTGTCTTGAATGCACAATCTAGGTTGGTACATTAGAATACATATTATAATGAAGCATACCAGCAATCTGTAAATAGGAGCATTTCTCCATATATCCAGCTTAGATATGCACAGGGTTTGGGGGCAATCCAAGATAGAAAATTATGATTCAGTGCATTAACTATAAGAGATTAAATAACTCCCCCAGAATATCAGGGCTAATAAATATCAAAGTTTGTGTACCTTCCAAAAGGAGGGATTTGTGTTTGAGGTATTTAATTCATGCTAAAACAATTATTTTTAATTATAAGAAAATTCAGATTGTAGAGGAAGGCACAAGTGAACTGAATTCTTGTAAGAATTTGATCACTTCATTTGGGAAATCATCATCATCTACTTGGCTTAGAAAATCATTTACGATAAATGATTTTCCAGGTGTCCAAGAACTTAGAAACATGGAAGTAAGCTTTAAACAAAGAATGAAAATGGCTTCCACAAAATTATTAGAATTTTTCAGTTGTGCAATCTTAGTAGGTCAAGTAAAGAAATGATTTAATGACCAGAAGTGTCCACTAAATCCATGGAAACTACTGACCAAGCCACTACAAAACTAATATTTATTAATCCCTTTTTATGTGACAATTATAAAGTGCTTTATATGCATTATCACATTTAAAATCCTAATAACATTCTTAGGAGGTGTGTACTGTTCTATTATTATCATTATAGATGAGGTAACTAAAATAAGAGAGTTGAAATGTAACAGGATTCAGAAATGAGTAAGTAAGCATTTACATTGCCCCATTCTGTTTCTAAAGAGGATGATTCCTTTACTTCCTCAAGATACCTCACAGGATGTTTGACTCAGCTTTGTTCTGCTGAGTTGAGTGCTGAGGTGAAGTCTGAGTAGGGGGTTTGGAGAAGTCAAGAGAAGGGAAAACTGTTTTCCATGAGATTGGAGAGACACAGACCAGACGAGTGGAAAAACTGGGAATTTAGAGGGTTCCAGAGAAGAGAGCTGCAGCCATTTGAAAAGGAACTGCATTGAGGAAAACTAAGAGTGCAGTTTTATCAAGAAGACAGTCATATTCTAACAGGATTTTCAGGACGGTTTGTGAAGTAATGTAGCTGATGTTTCCCCCATATTTTAGGAAAGACAACGCTTTTCTTCAATTGCTTGAAGTAAGATAGAATCTTTGTTTTCATATTAATTAACTTGATGAGATTTGGTTTAAAGAGAATGCAGTTAGACTCAAAAAGCCTGTCCATTTCCAGTTTCATGAGGAAATTACCCAAATTCATACAACTAGTAAGTACTAGATCTGAAATTCCATTCCATGTCTAACTTGCAGTCTCTACCATTAAACTGCTCCCAATAACAGCTTTTTCTCCCAAGCTCATCTCTTTCCTCTAGAGAGTAACATTCACTTTCTTTAAAGAAAAAAACTCTGTGAGCTAAGCAGCTAAACAGCCACTGACACAGACCAACTCATGCTACATTCTGTAGTATTGCAACATCCAGCCAATCATTTAAAATTACAGGTTTTAAATTACAGTTTCACTGGCTAGGGTGAGGCTTTTGAGATAGAAAATAGGGATCTCTCTTGCCCTGAAGGGAAAGAAATTTCAATCTGGGTAGACAAAAAATATACTAGATAGCCAATAAATTTCAAGGTGAAAATAAAAAGATGTCAAATGAATGAATGTGGACAAACTATACCAGGAGAGGAAAAAGGACTTTAGAAAACCATTAGGGAGTCAAAACACAGGAGAAGAGTCTTAAGAATAACCAGGATTTTGCCATAGGAAGGATACTTTTAAGATATTAGAGGCACAGAGACAAATATGTACCAAAAAAGACATTGTAAAATTCATAACATTTTTGAAGACTGATGATAAACTCAATTTCTCTTTCTTTGTTGATAAACGTATTTGAGTTCAAACACAAGATTCTGGATAAGGTCATTTTATTTAGCCATCTTTCTTCCTTATAAATGGTTCCAGCTTTAGAATAACTGACTATTTATCCAAATAATTTTTGTTTAACAGTGTGTATGGAGCTTCAGAGAAATCCAAAATACTTGCATATCATGTTTGTATTTGTTTTTAATCAAATAAAACAATTTAGGAATAGATAATCCTAAGTAAGGATTAATATAATTTAATAATTCTATGAGATGTTTTGTGAATTTTTAATCTTTTCAACATTTTGCATCTTGCATTCAACCTTATATTTCAAACTGAGACTTGTTTCATGAGAGATTTGTTTTATCCTCTTTATGTGAAACATTTTTCATTAATTACGGTCTGCAAACGAGTCATTCTGAAGTTGCATCAGAATTCTCAGACTATATTTTGTCTTCATTGCTGTGCTTAGGCTTGCTGTAGTGTTAAGATCCTCAAATTAAGAGAACTTGAAATGTTACCTTCTAAAATCAATTTTCTTTAGAAGTAAGTCCCTTAAAGTTTCTATTAGTAGGAGTGGTGCCTCTAATGCTAGTCTGTGCATGGCTGCTCTAACAGCCAGGGGTTACAAGATGATGCTTCACAGCCACTTGGCTTTGTCTGGTCCACCAAAATAAAAGTTTATGATCATACATTCTATTCACACTTAACCTCTCTTCTCAGTCAATTTAGTTACTTATCCATATATTTCAAAAAGAACTCTGCTTTTCATAAAACTTGCCCAGGCTTCTTTTCTCTAAAATGTATAATGCAACACTAGAAACATGTATCATTTTATTCTCCCCCCTCCCCAATATCTACTGGTATCTAGTAAATTGCCTTGAAAAGGCAGGTATTCAATAAATTCATGTTGATTTATTGTTCTTTCAGTTGCCCAATATTTGTGATAACCATTCCCTATAGTTCTTTGAGAGCAAAAGGGAAATTGTGCCTCTATAGGTTCCTTCGGAACAATGACTTTCCAGTCAGATCATGATTTGCATTGAACTAGCCAGACAGTAGCACAAGGAAAGTTTTCTCATCTCTGTGTCCAGAAAGATACATTCCTTTTATCCTCCTGAAGTCAGGGGGTAAAATCAGTCAATACATCTTAGCACATGAACTATTAAGTACATTTTTCTTTGTCTATAGAAATCAATGGAACACACAAAACTGCTGTTTGTTCTCCCTTCTTTGGAAAAAATGTAGAGTAGAGGCTTTTTTTAAAAAACGAAGCAAAACAAAACAAACCTTATTTGGATCAATTTGTTTCTTGCTACCACAAGTATAATAAGTACCATTTGTATAAGCCAAAATTAGATGAGGCTGTGGGCTGGAGAACGGTATGGGTATTGGAGTTAGCAGGAATAACATGCTTTCAGTCTTTCGAAAATCCAACACATTCTTCTCAGTGAAGAATCAAACTGTATAGCTAAAGAATTTAGAAAAACTGAAGTCTAGCCCACCCTCAGGGGAAGGGAGGGGAATTAAGCTCTGCTTCCTAAAAAGGGGAATACCTATATTTATTATATGGGATTATTCTACAAAGAAGATTATTCTCATCTCTATTTATATATTTATTTAGTCTTTTATTTATATTATCATGTACTCATCATCATATGTTTATGCATATATATTTTTTTTACTTTGGGTGAGAATCCATTGCTGTGCTAGTTATTTATTATTTATTCTGTTGCTTAAATTTTTCCAGTTTTGGCCTTTGAGAGTTCTTTCAGTTTGGTTCCCTGTGTCCCTTTGACTTGCTCCCACCCTTTTGTGCTTTGAGCACATCCTCAATTTCTGGTACTACAAGGTGTTTCAGGATCATTGTATGTTTTCCTTGCATGGTCCTAGAATTAAACTGAATTTTTAATTTCTTAAGTTAATTTGGTAGAGCTCTGTGCTCAATCTCCTCAGCAGCTGTGGTCTCCAATTTTCCTGATGTCACCTAGAGAAGCAGGGATTTTTGTCTCACTGAACCTTGAGTCAGACCATATATGTACCATTCCAAGCCTGACTCAATGTTCTTATAAACTCTAATATTACCTTATCATACCTAATCTCCCAGATCAAATATCTTCTGTCTTATGAAAGTCCTTTGATCTGTCAAGGTCCCAGAAGGAAACATATATCATAATCTGGTAATTTGAAGGTTTTGATAAAGGATAATTTACAAAGTGTGAGCAGAGTTTAATAAGAGATAATACACTATCCTAGGCCTAGTAAAAGCAGAAAGCTATCATCCCTTAAGTCTTTAAGGAACAGTGCAGGAAGTGGTTACCAAATCCTGGACAAAATAGCCATATATAAAAAGGCTCCTTAGAGAAAGGATGCAGCCAACCCAATGTAGTCAACCTGTTCTTCAGATTTCTGTCTCCTTGCATCTTCATATATCCTACTGGGAACTTCCATTGCTGAACTAAAGAGGAAGATGGAGGGAAAGGGAAGTAATTGAGGCAGTTTCCAGGGGCCCAAAGTGGGTAGAGAAGGGTGGAGAGTGGATAGGGCCATATGAAAGATATGTGGTATGTTCTTCTTCCAATAGCAAGCAAAAAAGGGAAACTTCTTTCCTATACCTATCTTCTGTCTAATACTCCATAACATCATCACTATTTACAGATACAACCTAGGATCAAGTTCAACATTGTATTACTGAAGAGTCCAGGACATTTTATGTGCCATGGGAACAGAATTCCAAGTGGAAAAAAAAAAATGAAGATAAATACATCAATGTATATATTATAGATACAATGTAATGATAACAGCAAAATTAAGGGAAAATAATTATAGCCTAAATCCCTGATCACTAATTTTTATTTCACTTTGAGGACATGAGGCTTGTTTCCCTCCTTTTTAGACATAGGAGAAAGGTCATTTTTTTTTTTTTTGGCCTATTTGTATATCTAGCAGATCTCAATTACATTTTAATACTATGCCTCATTATGTATATTTGGTCTCTGATGCTTTAGGTCACTGGTATCTTAACATATAAATATTTCAGTTGGGGCTATAATAATTTTCTTTGGAATTGTGCCTCCAATTCAATTCACCACACCCTTTTATGTAACTCCAGTTTAACTAATAGTTGAATATGATGAATAATTTTTACTGTTCTTATGTCTCTTTGTATTCTGGAAGAAAAACAGCCCTTAACATCCTAGATTGCTGAGAAAAAGAGAGACTTTATGAAACACATACACATATTAGGTTGGATGTCTTTCTTCAGATGAGGAGAAGGGGGAAAGTTCCATTTCATTCTTTTTTTATTCTTTATTGAGTATCCTAAACTTCAGACAAAGTGAAAATTTGAGAGTTGTCTGAGATATCATCACTACCAGCCTTCCTACTATGTCTTCCTAAAACCTTTTCCCTACCATTCTATTTTCTATCTTGTCTTTCTCAAAATGTCCCAAGCTTCATCAAACTTTCATTCTCTGCTGATGGCCTAACCTCACGTTTCATTCAAAAACCAAAAGCCATTTTACTGGTTTCTCAAGGAAGACACAAAGTAAAAGTAATCATAGGGTACCATTATGAACTGGAAACTTAGCTTTGTTGAATAGTATACTAGATTTTAAAGACAGAGGAGAGTGGAGCATTAATTGTTTGCTAAGGAGAATAATTCAATAGAGAGGTAAAGAGAGGATTATAGAAGGATTAAGTCCTTCTCTTACAAGTAGGGATTTGACTCTAGTAAGATTAGTGTTTTGAAAGAATTAGAAGCCTTCATTCAACACAAACAGTTGGAAAATAAAGAGGGTGATGAAGCAGACAAGCTAGTTTTGTGCATTTAGGGTTTATAAGTTAAAGATGTGCCTTCTGATGGCCTCTATGCTAGCACAGTTGATGGTTACATATTTATTATTTTCTTACTTAACTTCAAACAGGTTTTGACAAAACAGGCTATTCCCAACTTCTTTATTCTTCTTTATTTATGTTTGCTGCATGTCTTTCCTAATACTACAGTCTCCCGATCATCCCTCAATATCCATGGCTGGCTCATCTCACTTTCTATGGGTGCTGACTGTTCAAATGTTCCAAAGCTCTGGTCTGTTTCTTCTTATCTATATATATTCTCTACCCATATTTTATCTGATCCCATGATTAATATTAAATTCCATGATTTTAATTACTCTCTCTATATAAATGATTCTAAAATTTACCTCCAGTTTCTGATTTCTCCTGACATCTCTGTAGGGAGAGAAATTAGAAAGGGAGGAAGAAAGAGAAAAGGTAGAAGAGAGCTACATTTTCCCTGTCCAATCTATGTAAATCAAGTATCTACACACTGATCTGACTGTATTATTTTCTCTCAGATAATGTTGTTTCTTTCATAGCATTTATCAAGTTTGCCTTAATAGTTATCACCTGTATCCTCAACTAAACTTCATCAACAGGGTCTAAGCAGAGTGTTCACAATTATAGTCAAGCATCCAGTACAATGCCTGGCAAGAGTAAATTGCTCAACCAATATTTCTAAATTAAAGTAATGAATATAACTGGGTTGGTGCTAAAGTAGTAGAATACATAAGATGGGAGGATGGGTAGAAGAGAAGCATGTGTTCCAACAGACTTTGTTATTCTTAGGTTGCCTGTTTTCCCTGGGGAGGTTTACCATGCTCTCCTTTGTCATAAGTCATATTCCCTGAAGGCCTAAAATTGTTACCACACATGATCTCTTTTACGTAGCTTATATAAATGAGGGGAAGTCTAGAAGGCTTGACCAGGCAAAAATTATACAATTATACTGCCCTGTATTTGTTAGCTAACACTGACTCTGTTTCTTTTCTTTTTTTTTTTTTTTTTCTTGTATCATTTTACTCTTTTCCACTTCCTACCCTGGTCCTATACTTAATGACTTCATTTTTGGATTTCATAGAAGTTTTGTCTTTCTGCATCTTCTTTCTGATCTGTCCTATACATTGAACCCTAAAATATATTCCTAAATAATAATTTACATCACATCACTCACACTTTTATCGAAACATTCAATGGTTCATCAAGACGCACACATAAATATTAACATTTAAAACCCTTCATCGCTTTACCTCAGTTTCACTTCACCTGTCCTCCCACAAATATCTGATATGTTACATCTGCTGAACACATACTATTCTTCTGGTAACACACTGAAATCCCCAGCATACATACCATTGTTCAAATTTTACTTCTGGAAGGAATCCCTTTCTATCCAAACCTCTCTGTCACTGTCCTCCCACATTGTCAATTCCAATTATATACAAAAGGCACAACCTATCCAGTGGAGTCCAGCTCCTTTAAACCTTAAGGCCTGCCCCTCATTCACACAACCATCATTTTCTTTGTCTTTGTGTTAACCAGCCTGCTTGCTCTGAACTACCTCATATTCTGCTTTAACCAGTCCCTGATGTTCATGTCTTCTGACTTGGATTTTCATCTTGTCCTTTGGACCTTGTACTTGGTATTGCCCCTCTGGATTTGACCTTTTCCTGACTTATGCCTCTGTGCTTCGGAATCTTTTTCTAACTATGCTACTTACCTACAACTGTCCTGAGTAAATATCCAAGTAGCCTACCCAACTCTGTGACTCTATATCTCAGGGTAAGCCCTCACAGGTAGAATCTTTGTCCATGAACCATCTCTAGACTCTGCAATCTTAGTCATCTTTGAATAGTCAATACATATCACAGTCTCTGACAATAGTCATTGAATGAATAGGTACGTGAATAAATGAGTCTCTATGTTTAATTCAATTCTCTCCTTGTTTATTTCCTCATTTTACATTGGTTTGCCTTTTCTGATAACACATACCATTGTCTGACTTTTTCTATATAAATCTGTGCTGCTGTCTTCCTTATCAGACTATAAACCCCTGGACAGAGAGCAAGAAAGGAGAGCACTGGATCATTGGATTGTTTTCTTCATATCATAACACAGTGCACTGCAATGTCAAAGACACACAAGAACAATTTGTATTGAATTCAATATTGAAATTTTCACAAAATGCCACATAGGGAATTAAATTTGCAAGATATGAATATGCTTGCCCTACTGATAGAACAGTTCATTCAATAATGATTTTAATAGGAAGTAAAACAAAGCCACTGGCTTTATATATTTAGTAGTTGATTTTGATTTTCATCAAGATGATTTATCATCTTTACTAGTCTGGTCCAAGACAACATAGTCTATTATTATCTGGGCTGTCACTGCTTCCACTCTTCCTCTAGTACTATCTCTTCTCCAAAAAAAGTACAGTGACAGATGGACTTTCAAAACCTATATGGCATCATGTTGTTTCACTGCTCATATACTTCCACTAACCCTCCAGCTCCCCGAGAAACATCCAAAATTCTTATCTGACATCATCTAAGTTCCACCATAGTAGCAGCTCTCTAAGCACAATGGTTTCTCTATTGTCCCTCAAATCTGCCAATCTGCTCATCTTGAATTTCCTTCTGAAACCTCTGTGCTTGGCTTTCTCTCTTTCCAGAATGCTCTTTCCCCTGCAACTTCTTGGTTCAAATCCTCCCTTGATACAGGTTTCTGCTCACATTTTACATCAGAGGGTACTTCACTAACCACTCTATTTAAAGCAGGGTTCAAGAATTCCACTACCTCACTATTATTCTGTTTTATTTTTTCTTCATAGCAATTATCATCACCTGGAAAAATACATTATTTGTTTATTTTTTTATTATCTGCCTGACCCTACTTGAATTTAAGCTTCAGAAGCAGGGATTTCACTTTGCTTGCTGCTATTTCCTCAGTGATTATAATATTTCCTGCACTGTTTGATGCTAATGGTTTGCCTACTTAATAATCCTCTTACTAAGGAAAGGTTAAACATTTCCCCTGCATATTCAGAAATATAATAGGTACTCAAATATTTGTTAAATATAAGAATAAATGGAAAAATTAATGCAAGTTTGGACATAGCAGTCAATGATCATATCATCAAGAGTGTGTATATGAACTTCTGTAACATCTTCATGCCTGCTTTTCTGTTTACTTTTCTACATCATTGAATATTATGTCTGTCCATGTAAAATTTATTTTGAACCATGCTATCCAACATGTAAGCACTAGAATCTAGAACCATGACATCTGGATACAATTAAGAACTTAAAATGTGGCTAGCACAAATGAAGATGTACTGTAAGTATAAAATACACAATAGATTTTAAAGACTTAGTATGGAAAAAGTAATCCAAAATATCTCATTAATAAATTTTATATTGATTACACATGGAAATACTAGTATTTTAAATATAATGGGTCAAATAAAATATATAATATTAATTTTACTTATTTATTTTTACATTTCTTAATGTAGCTACCAGGAAATTTTAAATGATAAATGTGTCTATATTCTTTATATCTCCATTGGATGACACTGATGCAGAACCTTTGGACAGAATCAATCTCCTAGAGTCAAAATCCCTTGTTAGGTTAGGTATTACAGCATAGCTGCATTAAAAATGCTAATTTTTAAAAAAATTATTAAACCACTAACTTAAAAGAAACCTACCTCAATATCACAGAATAATTTGTCCCTACTAATGATCTGGAATTTTTATCTTATCAAACAATGAAAACTATCTAAACTTTTTATGCTTTCATAATTTTTTCATTTTTCCATATTTCTGAGCTTTTGCTGCTAAAACACTCAAAATAAAACTTAACTCTCAAGGGTTAACTTTCTGATATCATCACATCCCTCTATTTCTTTTTGAGATTTGTAAGTATCTTTTCATAATTTTTAATATTTTATGTATATAGGGAAGTCATCTCTGCATCTATTTCTTTTAGAAAATAAGTAGAAACTGTAATTTATTAGTAATTAATTTCAATAATTATAATTATTGCCACTATATACACCATACATTGAGAATATATTATGCTATATATATTTAATAAATATCTCTCATTTAATTACTACAGTGAACCCTCAGAAATACTCATGGGAGAAGAAACTGAGGCCTTGAGAAGTTGAATACATCTCAGTACACTTGTGGTAAGATACAGATTGCATAGATGGTAAATCAATATCCTTAGCAGAGAGAGCCCTTTAATTACAATGCCAACCTTAGGCTATACTGTTAGGATTCCACTGGATCCAAAATTTCAAAACTGACATAAAAATCTGCGTGTTATACTATGAATGCCTTCTATTTTTGCTTAATTTTCTAATAACTATTAGAGAGATTTTCATGTATTTACTGTGCGGAGCCTCTCAGAGATTTTTACCTTAACAGGAACAGTTTAAAACAGTTCCCTATTCAATGCTAGCATCACCTCTGCTACCTCCTACACCCAAAAAGTGCAGAGGAAATCACAGAGTTCCTGTGACATCTTGACATCCTCAGGCAAAGGCACATTTGAAGTCCCAAGTATTAGTATTATATGGCATTTACACAGAGATACAATTTAAAACTCACTCTTAAAGTGAAACCAAGTCCTGATAAGAAAGTGGATTTACCAGACTGCCTTACCAATAAGTCTTGGCATGTCACGTTAAGTGAACTTCTCAAGGGAGATGAACAATACTTTATATATTTATATTACACCTTTCATACAGAAGGATCTCCAAGTGCATTATCTACATAGATCACTCACTCACAGCTGAAGGCAGGCACCTGTGGGATCCAATATGACAGCCATTCCACAGCACAACAGCATTTAGGAAGGGAGGTAGAAAAATAACCTCAAGAGAGACAGGCAGGAAGAATTTTATGTAGGAAGAAGGTAATTACACCATTGGAATTTAGCCAAGATGTGTGTGCTCATACCACTCTTTTTACTGATCCCTGGGTCTAGTTAGATAGGTCAAAAACCTCTCATGCAAGGGTGGTGACTACTTTGGGGCTCCATATGTAGTCTCTATTTGCTTAGCCAGTGTCAATGTTAATAAAATAATATGCAAATAAAATGAACCCTGCAATCTTGTCCTTATTATGCTGTTCAAGGTCTGAACATTGCATAACAAGTAAATGCTATTCCTGTCCTTTGTTTCAGAATTGACCATTTATTTGAAATTATCACTTTGGTGTTAATAAAAGGCCTGTTATAGCAACCCTGGGTTTCCTTAGCTGGCTATCCAGAGAGGTCCATGTCAGGGGTAAAACTGCTTTGTAAATAATCAGCACTCAGTCCAAGGGGCACAGATGCAAGCCAGTTCTGAGTCACTTTAAATAACCTGTTTGCACAGTTAACTTCCCTCCTACTGTGGAAAGGATACACATTTTCCACTGTAATTTTGGATTTCTTTTTATTCCCTCACTTCTTTCTCATGGAAAAAATAGTTTTTGATGAAGCATGAAAGTAAAGAAAAAGAGCTCAGTTATTGATCAACATTGTTGATTGTAGAATAGAGAAGTATATTTCATAGATCGTATTTGGGGTGTTTTTAATTGATTGATACATTATTTTCTCAAGCACAAAGGAGAACTCTGGGAAAGTTCAGCCCTGTCTTTCAGAAGCTGTGTTGAACTGTTCTGTCTTAGACTAGTTGAAAAGCACAGTGGAAGTGTTTTCCTTCAAAACACTTGCATTTAGCTTTTCCTAAAAGTGTTTTTAAACACATGCAAAGGTCCCCTTCAATTAATCAGATTATTACCAAAAGCAATGTACAGTTGCAAAGCAGAGGTTTGAATGCTGAAGCTTAATATTTACATAGGGCAAAACTACACATACATACTATTACACACAAACACACACACATACACACAGAATGATATCCAGCCTCAAAACACATACTATCTGAGTTTTCTGGAGAAGGTCATCTCTCAAATTTCCAAACTGACTTCAGCTGCCATAACTTAGTCATTTTCCCCTTTTCACTGAATATCATCAGAGGCAAAGGGAAGCTCAAAATCTTTGGTTTTACTTACAAGCCTGAGTTATGCCTCATTATAAATAATGCATATGTGCGCAAGTATGTGTGTTTCTGTGTGGACATACGTTTGTGACATTAAAGGATTAATTTACATTTATTTTTATAATCTTGGTTTTGTTAACACATTCTCAACTGTCTTTTCCATGTATGCTTTCTTTTTCAATCTCACTGGGAACATCCAGATCAATATACATGCACACACACACACACACACACACACACACACACACACACCATCTTATTTGGGACCTTCTGTGCTTCCTGCATCTGGATATCTATTTTCTTCTTCAGGTTTGAGAAGTTTTCAGCCATTTCACTAAATACATTTTCAATCCCCTTCTCTCTCTCTTCCTTGTCTGGGACATCTATAATGTGAATGTTGTTACACTTGATGTTTTCCCACAGATCTCTTAAACTGTTATCTTATTTTTTATTTGTTTTTCTTTTTGCTGCTCTCATTTGGATGATTTCCATTATTCTATCTTCCAGATCATTTATGCATTCTTCTGTGTCACCTAGTCTGCTATTTATTCCTTATAGTGTGTTTTTCATTTTAGTTGTTGTATTCTTCATTTCTGACTGGTTCTTTTTCGTATTCTCTAGTTCCTTATTAAAATTCTCACTGTGTTCATATATTTTTTCCCTTAATTCAGTTAGCATTTTTACTACTAATGCTTTGAATTATTTATCTGGTAAATTGTTTATTTCTGTTTCATAAGTTGTTTTTTTCAGGAGTTTTCTCTTGCTCTTTCAGTTGAGACAAATTTCTCTGCCTTTATGTAATAAGGTGGAACAGTTACCTATTGCAGTCTAGAAGGGGTATCCTTATGTGGGGCATCCCTCTACAGTCTGCTGTGTCCAGTGGCTTTGGAGGGAGAACTGGATTTGATGTGAATACAAAATAGGTTTTTCCTCAGGGTATTCCGGTTACTATCACCTTGGTAGGACGTGGGGATGGAGATGGAAGGTCTAGGGCCAGAGCCAGTTTTCAGCCAGAGCTTGTACTGTGCTCAGTAGCTGTCATCACCCTATTGGGGGGTGGGGTCAGGTCCCAAATTGCTGGCGCAGAAGCCCTGAAGTTTGAGTCTGAGCCAACTCAGCTCCCTTTGAGTGTGAGCTCTACCCCCTTCCCAACACTGACACCCTTGTTCCAGAGGGGAGCAGCACTGAAGCAAGAGGGGCCAGTGCAGGCATTTGGCGAAGTCTGGAGCACAAGTTGTGGCAGTCTGGCCGTGATCAGAGATCTGGACTGGCTCTGATGCACCATCCGTATCAGCACTGGCAATGGCTGCCCTTTCCCTGCTCAGATACTGCTTCAGGTCTGAGCCCCTCCGTGTCTCAGAGCTGAAGGCTTTCATCTGTCATGGCAGCTCTTGCTTGACCATAAAGCTGTGACATGGGCAAGCAGGGCTGGAGTGTTCGCTCAGTTCAGGCTGGGGTGCACACTGGGGTGACTGTGGGAAACCAGTCAGCCAACAGTGCGTTCTCAATTCACATTCTCTGCCCTGCCTCAGGAGCAAGAAAGTATTCATGCACTCTTCATGGAAGGTTTCCAGGCTTCCCACAGCCCTTCTGTTAGTTCCACCTCCACTTCTACCAACATAGGGGTCTTGTCTTCCCTTTGTTGGACCCCAGGGCAGGGGCACTCAATACGTGGCTCGAACCACTCACTCTTCAGGGAGGATCTCTGCCATGTCATCTCCCTTTTCTTCTGAATCCCCACCCAGGAGCACAGGTTGAATCTGACTGCTTTTCTTCCCTTCTTCCCATATTCCATGTGGATCTTTCTTACAGCCTTGATTATACAGGAGACTTTCTGCCAGTCTCCATTTAGTTTTTAGTGAGAATTGTTCTATATAAATATATTTTTGATATGCTCATAGGGGAAGGTGAGTTCCATGTCCTCTTACTCCACCATCTTGATCAGAGTTGTGCTGGGTTTTTTTTTTTTTCCTGATAATCCTCCATAGACCCTTCAATCTGATATCTTTCATCTTCTTTTCATTTTGAAAAATTTACCTCTGATATTTAATTAAAAAATTTATTCTTTACATTTTAATATTTTCTCCTTCTTGGAATTCCTATTCTATTTCTTGGTTGGATGGTACTTTTACTCCTATCTCTTAACTTTTCTCTTTATAGTTTTCTTTATCTTTTTTTCCCTATTTATCATTTTCTGTTTTTTTTTTTCCTTAAAGGATTACTTGGATTGATCTGAAAAGTCATTTATCTATTATATTAGTCCCAAAGATTTCATTGTTTAAAAAACAAAACTTTCATGTTTTTATGCTTAATTTTTATACTTCATTCTTTTTATCATTTTTGTCCCTTTATATTATACAAGCTTCCCTTGATAAATATATGTTTATTATGCTTATTAAAAAGTGTTCATCTATGTGTGATTCCTTGTTGCATCTGATGATATTACTTTTCTAGTCTGTTAGGATTTTGTAAGTGAATGTTCTCCTCAGATATTTGTCATCTTGGTCTCTGAGTTTTTAGTCCTGTAAGTGATTCTTAGGCTTCCTACCAGCTATTTGGCTTTTAGTTCCATCTTCCTCTTGTTTCCAAAAGTATCTTGTGCATATAATTCTTGAGTCTTTTAGGGAATCTCATACGTTCAACAAAAAAATGAAAGGAAAACAATTTCTTATGCTCTCCACTCTTTGCATTTACTCTAAGGTAAATCAAGTTTGCCTCTCAACTTTCCCCTCTTCCCTCTTATGATTGAGTGTTCTTGGTTTGGCTATGTTACTTATCATTCAACTATCTGCTCTCCAACTTGGAAGATTTTGTTGCCATTGTCTTTTTTTCCTAGTCTCTCCAGTCGTATATATTTAACTTTTTTTTTTAAATCCTCATTTTAGTGGGATTTTGGAAGGAAGCATAGATCCCTTTTCTTTATTTAGTCTATTATTTTTATTCAGATATCTCAGTGTTTAACTTTCATATACTTTTCAACTTCCCATCAATGAATTTTTCTTCATCTTCCCTTTAGGATTATAATTACATTATCCCCTGAAATTCTTTACTATTTTTATTTGAAAATTATAACAATCTGTTTTCTTATGGGTCTTATATCCCCTCATCAATTGTATTATTATTTATACCTTTAAACAAAATTTAATTAATGCACATTATTTTATAAATATTAATTTGTTCTCAGTCCTAAATAGACAATGAGAAACATACCATTTATACATTTAACTCTAGTACCTGTCACATACATTCAACAAAAAAATGAAGGGAAGACAATTTCTTATGCTCTCCACTCTTTAGTTTCTATGCTTACAAACATTACTCTGTTGGAAAAAATCATCTATCCCCATTGTTAGAGATTTATTGTACATTCAGGCCCTTGCTCATTATTATAAAATTCACAGATATATCCCTAGAATGCAGGGCAATAATCTTTTCTCCTCTATGCACAGACACGACTGTGATATTATCATAAAGGTAATACTAATGTCTCTCAAAAAAATGTGTTTTCCTAAGTAGGAAAATAATCAACTTAAAAATAAGGTTACCCTTTTTTAAGTGCAATAGCTAATTCCTATTCAAGTTAATTATATTTGTGCACATTGAACTGGAGCAGAGAAATTCTCTCTAATGTGAGTGTCTGTCAGGTTTGTGTCTCCATTAGGTTAATCCAGTATTCTTTTTTGCCATATATACAATCCCTTTGCAAACTTAGTTAACCTCCCTTGCTGTATGTCAGGATAAGAAAGAGTGAATGCCCCAATGAAGAAAGATATGGAAACCAAGACTGACCTGAAGAAGAATAAAATAGAGGATTTTATAAAATAATATTCACTTGATAAAGTTAATTTAATTTCCTGCTATTCATCTCTGACTGATATAACAGCTAATAGTTTCTAAATGGTAACTATAAGGCAAACATCATGAAAAGCAACACACACACACACATATATATATATATATATATAAATAGATAGATAGATAGATATAGATTACCTCTCAAATCATTAATATTACTATTCCCATTTTTTACAGATGAGAATACTGAGCTCTAGAAGGCTACATTGTTAATAGATAGCGAGCCAAGATTGAAACCTGGCCAGAGTCAGGATCACTTATGTAGTGAGACTCATTATAGAAAGTGCCACAAGTAATTTGTTATTAATCATAGTTAAGATAACCAACTTTTGATGCATTTACTTTAAAAATTTGAAAGTAAATGATTTACTTGATTAGAACATTTCAGAGGTCATTGCTCTAATGTCAGTCTGATTCATACGCTTTCTTGAAAGGAAGGTAAATGAATGAAATTACAGCTATGGAAATGTGCATAACTAGCAGTCTACCTTAGTTATGTCACAACCATTGGGAACATAAGACTTATGTGAATTTTATCAGACGTGTATGTCCTAGTGAAAAAGGGTGAACATTGCTGTTCCATACATATGCTCACATATTGACTCAAGCACAATTGATGTGGTGTCTTCAACTTATTTTAGAATTAATTATCTGGTGAAGATAGAATCAGTTGTGTGCAAGTGTATGTGTGTGTATGTATGTATTGAATGAAAATAAATATATATTAATTTCCTGGAAATACAAACAGAATCACAATTTGTGACTGAAAATAAATGTCATTTAGATTATACATATCTAGATACTCATACTTTCCAGTGAAGATTTAGCAGTGGAAACCTAAAGAAATTTAATGCCACAAAGCCCATGTGACAGATATTTAAAGGAATATACAGATTTTAAAAGCAGTAAGGTTTAATACTTAGAAGATAACATTTATTAGTGATTACCTAAAATAAGTAAAAACAATCTGATTAAGGGTTAAGATAGGGTTAAGATAATACCAACTGCTGAAGCAAAAAATTCCAAAAACTGAAGGACTTGGCACTGAAAAATTTACTTCTCATTCATGGTCCAGAACAATGCAAGTATTCTTGGTGAGAATCTCCCCAAACACATGATTCAGGGTTGCAGACTTTTTCCATATAATAGGACTCCCATATTTAATACATCTTCAGTACTTTATCCATTCAAGTCAAGTCAGATAGTGGGGAGAGGATCATGGATATGTTTGTTTGGTTTTTGTTTGTTTGTTTTTGATCCAGAACTGAAAGTGACATACATCACTTCTCCCACTGCATTAACTATAGTTCATAAGTAACCACAAGAGAGGCTGAGGCATGTGGTATGGTTTTAAATCCAAGAACAAGCCCAGCTTGAGTTTTCTGGCACACAATACAGATTATGTAGAAAATAATCTGCCACTCCTCAGAATCATACTGAAAGAGTGAACATAGGAATACAGTTGTTTTGTTCTGGACTATCCAAATAGAGACAGCAAAATCATGATTAACCCAAGGCATCAAGATACCAAATGTAGCCATTCACATAAATAAACCACTCACATGGTTTTCTGGTTTTCCGTGTTCCAAAAATTTGGTAGGAGTGTCAAAGCAATTACTAAACTGTGAAATTGTTTAATTCTTCAAAATTTAGAGGGCTTACCAATTATTCTCAGACAACAGGAGTTTGAGCAATAATTAAAGGAACTATTTTTTTCGAAATAATATTCCCCTATGCCACACCCAAAACACATTACTTTCCAAGGGTGGAGTCTTAACACATACACCTGGAAAATCACCTCAAGGGATTCTGATGCTCACATATTACCATTTAACAACTCCTCCCTCCTCCTCAAAGGAACACCCTGGTTTTAATAACGTCAACCAATTAGAAACTTCTAATATCTCTACTTAATTTTTAGAGGAAAGATACACAAGTGGATATTTATAGTGATCACTACAATTTGGAAAAAAAAATACTTTCAAAAAAATAAATAAGTTCCAAAATATCTGCCATGTTGTATATCTAGGAGATATACAAAAACAAGATGACGTATTTTGTCCTTAATGCTTGCAATCTCTTTGGGAAGACACTTCTGAAACCATTAAAGAAAAATACTGTGCCAGAAACAGTGTGCAGTCACTAAATATCAATCCAGTGTTTTATCATGACCAGTCTCCCTTGCAGTTAGGCTGGAATTCTATAATTGGTGTGTCTGAAAGAAAGGGGAGCAGAAGTAATTAAAGGCTGTTAGGAACCACTGGGGCTCATCTATCTCCTTATTTTCCTACAGAAGCCTTGGAACCAAATGTGCTATATGGCATTGTCATAAGGAGTGGAACCATGGCATTCAACCCCATGAGACTGACCTGAGCATGTAGTGTATATGTGTGTCTGTGTGTGTGTGTGTGTGTGCGTGTGCGTGCACGTGCACGTGCGCACACACAGGCATGCATGCACGCGTGTGCCTGCCTGCTTATTATACCACTATGCTTTGGAATCTGTCTTTTTGGATAATATTACTTATGTTGACTAATAAAAAAGCCTTATATAATCATAGTCTGTGTTGTGTGGGAAGGAAACAAGTGACTTATTTTTAAAACTCAGATTAATTCATTAATTGAACAAACATTAGTTGAGGTTCATTCTGTGTGCCAGGGATTTTTCTGGAATTGGGGATACGAAAAAGTAACACATAGTTACTGTCCTCAAGCACACAAGCAAAATCAGTTGCAACAAAATGTTAAAGGTATTTTATAGAAATACATTCAGTGTACAGTGGGACTTTAACTAGAGAATGTTCATTTCAGCCTGGGGTTGTTGGGCAGTACTTTGGTATAGAAAAAATAATTTTTCATCAAAATATTGATGGTCTTCATGGTTAGTTCATTCCTTATTTCAAATGTGTTAATAACTTTCAACCTAGCTGATGCTATTCTGATTGCTATACCCTAATGTGTGTGCATTTGGTTGGGCAAAGTCAGCAGAATCAGATTCTAATGGAACTATTATTTGTACATGGAATAACTTCAAAATTTGAATACAAGGAGTATAACCACATTGATGAATTTCTTACCTAATATGGAGTCTCCTCTTAATGGTGTTGCTATTTCTAACATTAAAATATATGTTTAAAAATGATAAAAGAAGAACATCTTGCACAAATGAAAGAAAAAGATTCCTAATTTAAGTTTGCCAGGGGGTGGATCCAATATTCATTTTGAATAGAATATTACTGCAGTAATTATCTTACTATTTATGAACAAGAATAATTAGTGTAGCAATTTCTTAGTCTTATAGTACTCACAGTTCAGAGGTGAAAACATTGTAATCTTAAAGTAAATTATAGATGTTAAATTATATTATAAAGTTTATATGCAGAGATGTATGAATATTTAAACATTTTTATGACACATAAATGTATATACAAGTTTAATAAGTAAATGCATATTTCTTTTTTTAAAGGGAAAAAAGTAACTTGTGGCAAAAAATCACTTAAAAAATATCACTTTAATATCTGAGGAAATCTATCAAGTACAAAGAAACTCTGAAATGACTATAATATTCCCAAGTTACCTTAACATTATCGAATTTCATAGAAAAAGCTTCTTCAATTATACTGTAATTTATATTATTATAAAGGTGAGTTAAACTTGCTTATAAATCTTTTCCTTATCTATGTAATTCCTATTGATATCTATGTCTAGAAAAATGTCTAGGTGGCCCTAGGAATTTTGCCATTATGGAAATATTTCATATTTTCATAAAAATATCTACCCACATATCATATTAATGTTTCAATTTACCGATTACATATACATATATAGCTAACCAACTTTTGCCTCCCAGTCATGATTGGCATGGGATATACTTCCAGTAATGCACAAAGATGTTTCTCCTTTACTTTGGGAGAATAAAATAGAGGGTGATAATTGAAGCTTCCAAACAAGTTGGATTGGATTTTAATTACATCATTTTCACAAACTTAATTGAAGATAAACAAAGACAGACTGTGGTTTTTAAAACAAAATCTTTACAGTTAGCCCTTCCTATCCTCAGACTCAACAAACTCTGGATCATGTACTACCTATGTTATGATCCAAAGTTAGTTGAAATTGTGGATGCAAATAGGGAGGGATGACTATGGGACATGAACATCTACAGATTTTGTTATCCTGTGTGGGTCTGGAACCAATCCCTTGCCAATACCAAAAAGACACTGTACTTAAAAACTGACAAAATCCCTTTTTATTTGCTCTCTCTCTCCCTCCACCCCTTTCGTTTTCTTTTCCTTTCTTTCTCTTTCTTTTTCTGTGTGGAGTTGTATGGGATTTTTTTTCTCTATTGCTCTATACGCACTATCTCTGAGAAAATTTCCATAAAAATGACAAAGATATAGCCATCAAAATGTACAAAAATTCTTTTTATTATTTATTTGTTTGTGTTGGGTCTTCATTGCTGCACGCGGGTTTTCTCTAGTTGAGAAACGAGCGGGGGCTGCTCTTTGTTGCGGTGCATGGCCTTCTCATTGAGGTGGCTTCTCTTGTTGCAGAGCACGGGCTCTAGACACGCGGGCTCAGCAGTTGTGACAGGCAGACTCAGTGGTTGTTGCTCACGGGCTCTAGAGCACAGGCTCAGTAGTGGCACATGGGCTTTAGCTGCTCCCTGGCATGTGGGATCTTCCTGGACAAGGGCTTGAACCCGTGTCCCCTGCATTGGCAGGTGGATTCTTAACCACTGTGCCACCAGGGGAGCCCCGTAGAAGGGCTTATTAAGTGAACTAAATATTTGATATTTTAGATTATCAGTTTTAGAAATCCGATTTTTGTTTTTGGCACAAAAATTACATAATCAGTATCCAAGTGATTGATTCTTTCTTCAGCTTTATCAGTCAACTACTCTGTGGCAGATTCAATGACATGCACTAGGAATACAATGAGGAATAGTGAATGCCCTAAAGAGATCATATCATAATTGGAAGCCAACATTTATTAGCTTATAGAATTAGATTACAGTATTCAATGTTTTCAAAAAGCCAAAGAAAATTTTCTATAAAATTTAATCTCTCTGACTGCATGACCTCACCTCTTCTACGTTTACCCTTCCTTTATTACTCTGTTTCAGCTCCTCTGTCCTCCTTGTTGTCTTCAACTTATACCTTGTTGTAGCCGTTCTCTCTGTCTAGACTAGCCTTCCTTCAAACATTCTTTGACTTACTCCCTCAGCTCCCAACAATTTCACTCAGATCTTAGTTTCTCCAAAAGGGTTACTCCTCTCTGTCTTGTATCTGCTCATTTTCTTTATTCATAGTATTTGGCATCTTTAAATATGCTATTTTATTTGTGTATATATATTTTTAATCTGTTTTTGCCACACCACAAGGGCAGGAATTTGTACTGATCACAAATATTTTCCAAGAACTTAGTAGATTGACTGGCATATAATTATTGAATGAATTGAAAACTATCTTTGAAAAGGCATTATTGTCTTTCTCTGAAGTTGTACTTTTAGCACAATGGCAGACTAAGTTAACCTGAAGATTCTCCAACTACAAGTTATTGAAGATGCTGGATAAGATATAAGAAAAATTATGCATGACAAAGTTAATGAGAAGGACAAGAATCTTTAAACTGCAGTTTCCTGCTCTTTGAACTGAAACTAGCCACAGGGAACATATCAAAGATAATGAATCAACATAGCTGTTCTTACAGCTTAATATCATCCATTCCTTTATGCAATAGTGTTTCCAGACTGTTGATAAGTGATAGAAACTATTACTGAATATGGAGATATGCACCTTGTTTTTTTTTCTTCCTCTTCTCTAAGTCACTTGATTTGGAATTTTACAAATATAACTGAACATAGTATGCAAATAAAAAAACTCAATCCTTAATGAATGCATTTATTTAACAGCCATTTATTGGGCCTTCTACATATCAAATACCAAGAGCTAGCTATGCAAAAAATTTAGAAAAAACAATAGTCTGTAAATCCATGGAATTTGCCTCAAAAGAGGGAGACAGACCTTAAGTAAATCATTACACAATTAAATTGATAATTGAAAATTGTCGTAATAACTATGTTTACCACTGATTAAGCCAGGTATTTACTACGCTCCAAAAACCATACTAGGTGATCTCATACCCTATTAAGTGAATAGTTACTTTTCTCCATTATTCATACAATTTGACTGGGGCTTAGAGATTATAGGTAGCTTTCTGGAAACAACATGGTAGCATGAGAGTAGGGATCAAACCCACATTTCCTTGTGTCCAAAAGCCCATTTCAATTGTAATGCTGTAATAAGTATAAGGATTTTTCAGTGTTCAGTGACACCTTATAAGTCTCCATATGAGTAAGTACATATTTGAAGGATTGTGATTAAAACTCAAAACCCTCTGAACTCTAACAAAAATTTCACAGATGTTCACTATTAATTTGATGTGTGGGTTAGTTTTATGTATATGTAGCAACAGGATATCCAGGCCTAGTGCAGCTGGGGTATAATAATCAGAGTTCCAAAATGTTGTCTGTCTACTTTAAACAACCAGGAGTGTTGTAAGCTTGCCCTGAGAGGGTAGCACACTTCTAAAGAAATCCCTGTTTTCTATATTCTTATAAGCCATAATATATTAACCATTAATAACAAGAATTTTACTTCATACTTTCTATCTCTTAGTTATACTAAGTGATAATAGCAGCTAGGATGTCATTTTCGAAAATTTATATTGGGAGCAATATTACATAAACCAATTTAAAACAGTGATCTTCAAAAGTTTACTAAAAATTAATGTTCCGTGTGCAGGTACAATTAATAACTAGGATTGATCAGCATATCCCTGCTTGAGTGTGTTTTCTATATTACATATAAGAAAATCTCTTTAAAAGTATGAGAACTTAAAAACTATTAGATAAATTGAAACTTTTATTCATTTGTTGTAATGACACAATGAACTGCATTTGATACTTCAAGTATATCAATATTTTTTAGCTTAATACTCATTACTCTGAATCCTGTGCAAATTTACATTATGTGGTATACAGAATGGGAATTTGGACTTTGAAGTTGAAAAGAGCTGAATTCAAATCACTGATCTTCCACTTATTACCAGTGTGATATTTGACAAATGTTATAGACTGAATTGTTTCCCCTAAATTAATATGTTGAAGCCCTAAACTCCAGTACCATGGAATGTGAGTGCATTTGAAAATAGTGCCTTTGAAGAGGTAACAGGTTAAATAAAGTCATAAGGGTGAAATCATCTGATATGGCTTACATCCTTATAAGAAGAGAAAGAGATATGAAGGATGTACCCACACAGTGGAAGGTTGTGGGAGAACATATCAAAAAGGCAGCAATATGCAAGTCATGGAGAGAGCCCTCAGGAGCAAACTGCTGACACTTTGATCCTGGACATCCAGGCTCCAAAACTTAAGAAAATAAACTTCTATTGTTTAAGCCACCTAGTCATTGTATTTTGTTACGGTAGCACTAACAAGCTAACATAGCAAGTAACTTAAACACATCACAATCAGCTTTCTCATCCATAACATGAAAATAACAGTTCCAACATTCAGAGTTTTTATTAGAAAGAAAAATATTATATGTAAATTTCCTGCCATGTGGTAATGACTCAGTTAATGAAAGCAAGCAGTGCCACTGATATGTGCATATGAATATGTGCATGTAGGTACTTCTGATGCTATATTCTGTACAAAATATAAAATAATGTCAGTTCAAGTTAGGAATCTTTTAACTCTTATTCCTTATACCCTCTTTTCTGTAAATCGAGTCATAACATGCTAACTTATTAATATAATAGAGAATGGCCTTAAACTAATCACAGAAACTCTGTGAATTCTACCATTTCATTGACTTGTCACAGAAAAAAACAAGTTTGCCATTTCAAGCCACAGTTCTGGAAATGTATCTGTGGTGTCAAGTAAAGAACTAATTATGTATGAAATTACCTTATATATCTAAATCTGTGTCTGCTCACCTTTAGGCATTTTGGGAATCCACCTAATGAGAGATGAGTTTTGCTCCATGGGACAATCACAAAGCTCATTAATGCTCATTTAAATATAAGTAGTATTCATTGAATTCAGCAAAATCTCACTGTATTTTAATAATCATCTGAATTATCCAATGGAGCAAAACTCTGTCATGGAAAACTCTTGTTAATGCAAAAAAAGGTACTGAACAGGACAATAAAGATAGTAAATATTCTAAATATAGCTACATTATACACATATCTGTGACAAATAGAAAAGAATACTCCCAAAAATTCACCTCTTAAACTTTGAAAATAAATCTGTCAAGGGTGATTTGCTAAGGATCTGTAATAGTAGGGGGCAGTATTGTACAATCACAAAATTATTCATCAACAGGAAGTTTTAAGTTGCTTTTCTCACTCTGGATTTAAGGAAGTTGAAAATCTTCCATTTTGTACCTCATTTAAAAAATGGCAGTTGTAGATAATGAATAAACACTAAGTTAATAAATGACATTAATATTTAAGTGCATAAATGCACTTATTATATCCTCTTCTATTTATTCTTCACAAATATTTGAATGCCTACTATGTGTCCAATACTGTACTAGCAGTAAAGCTAGAGTAATCAAAATAGACAGAATCCTAATCTCATTAAGCTCACATTCCTGAGGGGGAAAGAAAAGTAATAAACAAATAAACATATGAATATTGAGCAAGTTAATAAAGAGTTATAGAAAAAAGTGAAAGCCTAGTAAGGGTACCAATTCTCTACAATCTCTTTCTGAGACAGAAGCAGAGAGAAAATTTCCTAACTCATTTTATAAGGCCAGCATTACTACAAAACCAAAATAAGACAAATATATTGTGAGAAAACTCTAGACCAATATCTCTTGTGAATAAATGTGTAAAAATCCTCAACAAAATACTAACAAATCACCATGACCAAATGATATTTATCCCAAGTATGCAAGGGTGGTTCAACATTCAAATACCAATTAATGTAATCCATCACACCAACAAGCTAAAGAAGAAAAATCACATGATCATATCAATAGATGCAGAAGAATCATTTGAGCAATTCCAACACTCAGTCATGATACAAATTCTCAGTAAACTAGGAATAGATGGGAACTTCCTGAACTTGATAAAGAATATCTACAAAAATCCTACAGCTAACATCATACTTAATGGTGAGAAACTTGAAGGTTTCCTTCTAAGATCAGGAACAATGCATGGAGTCTTTTCCCATTACTGCTTTTCAGCATGATATTAAAAGTACTATCTAGGGCTTCCCTGGTGGCACAGTGGTTGAGAGTCCACCTGCCGATGCAGGGGACACAAGTTTGTGCCCCTGTCCAAGAAGATCCCACATGCCGTGGAGCGGCTGGGCCCATAAGCCATGGCCACTGAGCCTGCGCATCCGGAGCCTGTGCTCTGCAACGGGAGAGGCCACAACGTTGAGAGGTCCACGTATCGAAAAAAAAAAAAGTACTATCTAATGCAATAAGACAAGAAACTAAAATAAAAAGCATACAGGTTTGGGAGGAAGAAATAAAACTGTTGTTCACAGATGACATAATCATCTTTAAAGGAAATCTGAAAGAAGTGTGCAAAAAAAAATTCCAGAGCTAATAAGTGATTATAGCAATGTTGCAGGATACAAAGCTAACATACAGAAGTCAATTGCATTCCTATATGTCAACAATGAACAAGTGGAATTTGAAGTTAAAAACAATAGCATTTACACTATCATCCAAAAAATTTAAATTTAGGTATAAATTTAACAAAACATAGACAATGTTCATGTGAGGAAAACTATAAAACTCTGATGAATAAAATCAAAATCAAAAATAAATAAATAAATAAATAAATAAATAAATAAATAAATAAATAAAGAGATAGTCCACCTTTATGGGTAGAAGGACTCAATACTGCCAAATTGTCAGCTCTTCTCAACTTGATGTATAGATTGAAAACAAACCCAATAAAAATTCCAGCAATTTATTTTGTAGAGACCAGCAAAATGATTCTAAAGTTTATATAGAGAGGCAAAAACCTGGAATGGACAATTTTGAAGGAAATCATGTTGGAGAAATGATGTTACCTGACATTAAGACTTACTATAAATCTACAGTTAAAAACAATGTGGTATTGGCAAAATAAATAAACAAACAGATAGGTTAATGGAACAGAATAGAGATCCCAGAAATAAGCCCACATAAATATAATCTACTGGTCTTTGACAAAGCAGCAAAAGCAATACAATGGGACAAAGAAAGACTCTTCAACAAATGGTGTTGAAACAAGCAGACATCCACATGCAAAAACCAAACCAAATGAAACAAAAACATGAATCTAGATACAGATCTTACATCCTTTACAAAAATTAACTCAAAATGGATCACACATCTAAATGTAAAACTTAAAATCATAAAACTCTCCGAAGTTAACATAGGAGAAAACCTAGATGACCTTGAGTATGGCACTAACTTTTTAGATACAACACCAAAGGCATAACCCATGAAAAAAATAGCTAATAAGTTAGATTTCATTACAAGTAAAAACTTCTGCTCCAAGAAAGAGGATGCCAAGAGAATGAAAGGACAAGCCACAGACTGGGAGAAAATATTTGCAAATACACATCTGATAAAGTATTTTTATCCAAAACATACAAAGAATACTTGAACCTCAACAATAAGAAATCAAACAATTTAATTGAAAAATGAGCCAAAGATCTTTAACAGACACCTCACAAAATAAGTTATACAGATGACAAATAAACATATGAAAAGATGTTCCAAATCATATGCCATAAGGAAATACAAATAAAAACAACAGTAAGATACCACTCCATAATTATTAAAATGGGCAAAATCTGGAACACTGGCCACACCAAATATGGGTGAGAATGTGGAGCAAAAGGACCTCTCATTCTTACAAAACTAAACGTACTACATATTCCAGCAAGTGCACTCCTTGCTATTTACTTAAAAGAGTTGAAAACTTATGTACACAAAAACCTTCCTACAGATGCTTATAGGAGCTTTATTCATAATTACTAAAACTTGAAATCAGGAAAGAACATTATTCAGTAAGTGAACAGATAAATAAATTCTGGTACATCCAGATAAGGGACTAATAGTCAATGTTAAAAAGAGATGAGAAAACAAGCCATGAAAAGACATAGGGGAAACTTAAATGTATGTTATTAAGTGAAATAAGTCAATCTAAAAAGGCTATATACTGTATGATTCTAAATATGTGATATTCCCAGAAAAGGCAAAATTATGAAGAAATAAAAAGATAGGTGGTTTCCAGGGCTTTGGGGGAGGAGAGAGATGAATCAGAAGAGCATAGAAGATTTTTATGGCAGTGCAAATATTCTGTATACCATAATGATGTATAAATGTCATTATACATTTGACAAAATCCTTAGAATGTATAGCACTAAGAATGAACCATAATGTAAACTGTGGATTCTCTGTGATTATGATGTGTCAGTGTAGGTTCATCAATTGCGACAAACATACCACTATGGTGGATGATGTCGATAATGGCCGAGGCTATGCATGTTGGGAGCAGAGAGTATATGAGATATCTCTGTGCTCAGTTTTGCTGTGATCCAAAATCTTAATAAAAAAATTTTGAAACCCAAAAACCTAGTTAGGGTATATATATTAAGGGGGCAAGAACAAGTGTAATCATAGATAGAGTGAACAGGGAAATACTCCCTAGGAAGTTGATATTTGAGTAAATAGTGGATTAAAGAGAAAGCATTGGGTGTATGTGGGAGATGAGCTTTACAGGCTGAAGAATTATAAGTATGGATACCCAGAGGAAGCACCAGGCTTGGAGAAGTATTAAGAAGTCCATTATGGTTGGAATGCAGAGAGTAATGAAGAGAAGATTAGGAAGTGAGGTTATAGACACATAGTTAGGGATGGGAGAAGAAAAGATCTTTTATGCTTTCATGAGGATTCTGGATTTTTGTCTAAGTATGATGGGATCATTTGAAAGCTTTGTGAAGGGGATTAACTTGATTTTACCTATGTGTTGAAAGGCTTTCTCTGACTCCTACATAGAAAACAGTAGTTTGAATGAGGGTTATAACAATGGAACTGTTGAAACATGTTTGAAAGAAGTGTTGGCAGAACTGAATGATAGATAGATGTGGTTGTGATTGAAATGGAAGAGCCAGATAATGACCTGAAGACTTTTAGTCTAACACTTTAATTACCCAAATAAATTTTTGACATTTTAAAATAAGGGTTTTTATTTATTTGTCTCAAATAAATTGACATAAGTAAATATTACATCTAGAACCTGAAGTATAATTGGGGCACTTCTTATGAACCAGTTATAGGCCCAAGTCTATTCTCACTCATGATGCTCTGCCTTAGAGAGTCATTCTATTTCCAAAATTTTAAAAAACATATTAATCTTAACATCTCCATGATGCATGTTTATAATTGATTTTTCTTCGTAGCTTCAGAATTGAAATCTACTTGGAATTCTCTTAGGTATCTCAAAATTGTAATGGCAAAAGTGAACTCTTGGCATTTCTACTACAAACTTTCCCACCCACCTAGTACACTGGAAGTCCTTCTTGATACCTTTCTACTATATTAACAATCTTATCCCTCATAAAATTCATGATCAAGTTCTGTTGATTCTATTTCTAAAATATATGCTAAATCTGACCATTTCTCTCTATCTCTGTTACAGATGACCTACTCAAAGCCATCATTATACTACATCTAGATTTCTTGTTTATCTGCTCTACGCTAAACTGTACATGGCATGTTAAGAAGTTAGACCATTATGCAAATAAAATGTTAGGGTCATATATAAAAAGAACATGAAAGCTGTCACAAAAAGCAGAAATATAGAGAAGTTCCTAGAGAGATATATAAGGTTGAGATAGAGATTTGTGGGTATTTGTTACTTTAAATGAAGAAATTTGGTTATATGTTGAAGGGAAAGCAGGAACACACAGGTAGATTTGAAGATTGAACTGTGAGAAGGAATAATTGATGCATCCAGAACAATGAGATGGCAGCAGGGGTTAGATGTAGAATACAGGTGAAAAACATTCTCCTAAGATGGAAGAAACAACTTTTCCAACACAGTTGAAGGAAAAATAGTAAGAATCCGGACATATCTAGATAATTTATAGCCCCTTAATATTGATGACATCACAGGTCAAAAGTAAATTATAATGAGAATTCAGAAAGTAAGGAGTACATAATTGGAAATACTCTTCTTCATTTTATATGTACCAGAATGTACTAGAACATGAAACAAAGCAACACATGTATCTGGATGACTTAGAAACATATAGTTAATTTACCATGAATAAAATGTGTGTGAGGGAATTTCTAGTGGTCTATAAAAGATGACTACATTAATAAGTTATATTAGCATAGATAATTCATCCTCAAATGATCATCTTTATAGAAGAGATATTTATCAATTGCTCACTGACTGTATAACAGAATTTAAATGAATTAGGCTTCAGCTATTAGCTTCATTTCACAAAAAAAGAATGATATTATAGTAGAAAGGGACAAATTATATTTAAATAACTGGAAGTTCTTAATATGACCAAAATTATGTAAATTTCACCAACCATCAATTTTCTAGGAATTTTAGTCTTCATGCTAATTCACAAAGATCAGGCACAATGTATTGCAGCTGGTGTGATTCTTCATCAGTTTTTCACAAGGAGAATAAGTTGAGAAAGGTACTTGAATTACCTTTGAAAATATGACTCGCTGAACCAGGTAGTGCCATGCTGGCATGGTTCCTTTAAGAAAAGATTTAAATATTTGGCAAAATTCAGGGCTTTATTAGAAAAATTAGCTCCTTGGTATCTTAGTACACTATATTCCATAAGCTCAGTAGAAAAATACTACGTTTGAGAGAGACAATGTGTCATGTGAAATACTGGAAGGAACACTGACTTTGTAATCCTACAGCTCAGAATTTCAATGTCAATGATGCTTCTCCTTATGACTTGGGACAATGTCCTATCTCTGAATCTTAGTGTCCTCAAAGAAAGAACAGTAATGGTTATAATACCTACAAAAAGGAGCATTGTGAAACTTTTACATATATTTATTTCCCATTTTTTTAGATGGTAAATATTCATACATGTTTGAATGTTTTTAGGAATGATAGTAGACACAGAAAAAGTGAAGATTAAAATTGAATATTCCAGTGTAAGGTTTATGAGAAGTCAGGGAGGAATATGATGTAGAGCAAGGATAAGAAAATGTCCAAAGAAGAGATGATGTACAAAACATCCCAGGAATTTGTTGACAAAATAGATTCTATTAAAAAAATAGTCTATAGATTCTATGAAAAATTAAGTTTAATTAAACAATGACAATGTACAATAATTCAACTGAATCTCTAAATGCCTACAAATTTGCTGTCTTTTTGTCCCCAATCATTGATTTAATTCTTCTTTCACTTTACCATATTTGTAACTTTCCAGTATTTGAAAACCAGTAGTGGTGAAATTACTACCTCACTTTCTTTCTCCACATATATATTGCTTTTATAAATATACAACCCATATATAGCTTGAGTTAATTTTCTTATGAGAATGCAAAAATGCATGTACATTTTCTGAATTCTAATGTGCCCAAAAACAAAGGCACAACTTGATAGTGGTGAAATTACTACCGCACTTTCTTTCTCCACATATATGTTGCTTTTATAAATATATAACCTATATAAAGCTTGAGTTAATTTTCTTATGAGAATGCAAAATTTCATGTACATTTTCTGAATTCTAATGTGCTCAAGAACAAATGCACAACTTGATACACCTGATATTAGTCAGCCCATAGCTTGGCCAAATCTGCCAAGCCTCCACTATGGATTTGACAGAACATTATCAAATATGGGCTTCTTATGAAAATTCAGGGACAAACCAAATATATTGAGAGAAAGATATGAGTATGTTTATGATATCCCCGGTTCTCTGTTTCTGACTAAGCAATACAAACTAATGTTTCCAGTAAGATGCATGAAATTATTAATATTTTAACATTTAGAGAGCATTACCAATGTTCAAAGTATTGACATAATAAAAAAACCACAAGAAACAGAACAAAACCAAATAAATCACAGAAAATAGAGTATGAGAAATATTGGAACAGAAAATCAAAAACCTACTGATTTCTTCTCTTTAATTAGAACAAATCTTATATTTGTATGCAAACACAAAAGACCCTTAATAACTAAAAACATCTTGAGAAAGAAGAGCAAAGTTCAAGGTATCATGCTCCCTGATGTCAAACTATACTAAAAAGCTACAGTCATCAAAACAGTATAATACTGTCACAAAAGCAGACACATAGATTGATGGAACAGAATAGAGAGCCCAGAAATGAAGCAACACTTATATGAGCAATTAATCTATGACAAAGGAGGCAATAAAATACAATGGGGAAAAGACAGCCTCTTCAATAAATGGTGTTGAGAAAACTAGACAGCTATATGCAAAAGAATCAAACTGGACTAATTTCTCACACCATGAACATACATAAACTCAAAATGGATTAAAGACTTAAATGTAAGACCTGAAACCATAAAACTTGAAGAAAACAGAAGGAGTATGTGCTTTGATATTGGTCTTAATAGCATTATTTTTTGGATATGTCTCCTCAGGCAGGGGAAAAGAAAGTGAAAATAAATTACTACATCAAACTAAAAAGCTTTTGTATAGCAAAGGACACTATGAACAAAATTAAAAGGCTGCCTACTGAATGGGAGAATATATTTGCAAATGATATATCCTTTGAAGGGTTAATATCCAAAATATACAAAGAACTCTTATAATGCAACATCAAAAAAAAAAAACAAGCCAATTAAAAAATGAGCAGAGGACCTGAATATACATTTTTCATAAGACATACAGATGACTACAGACATAAGAGAAGACGCTCAACATCAGTAATCATCAGGGAAATGCAAAGCAAAACCACAATAAGCTATCACCTCACATATGTCAGAATGGCTATTATCAATAAGATAACAAATGACAAGTGTTGATGAGGATGTGGAGAAAAGGGAACCCTCATAAACTGTTGTGGGAATGTAAATGGGTGCAGCTACAATGGAGAGCTCTCAAAAACTTAAAAATAGAGCTACCATATGATACAGCAATTGCACTCCTGATATTTATCCTAAGAAAATGAAAACACTGATTTGAAAAGATATATGTGTCCCTATATTCACTGCAGCATTACTTACAACAGTCAATATGTATCCTTATATCCACTGCAGCATTACTTACAACAGCCAAGATATGGAAGGAACCTAAGATCTCTCAATATGTGAATGGATAAAGAAGATGTGAGATATATATATATATATATATACACACACACACACACACACACACACACACACACACACACACACAATGGAATATTACTCAGTCATAAAAAAGTAAAATCTTGCCACTTAGGACAACACAGATAGAGCTACAGAGTATTATGCTAACTGAAATAAGTAAAACAGACAAATACTTCATGATTTCACTGATATATATGTGGAATCTAAAACAAAACAAAACAAAAACAAATTAATAAACATAAGAAAACAGAAACAGAGTCTTGGATACAGAAAATAAACAGGTGTTTGCCAGAGGAGAGGGGGTGGGGAGAGGAGAGAAATAGGTGAGGAAGATTAACAGGTACACATTTCCAGTTGCAAAATAAATGAGTCATGAGTATGAAATGTACAGTGTGAGGAATATCATAATAATTACAATTATGTAATATCAATAATTATATAATATCTTTGTATGGTGAAAGACTGTAACTAAACTCTTCATGGTGATCATTTTGAAATGTATAGAAATATTGAAACACTACATTCTGTAACAGGAACTAACACAGTTTTGTGGGTCATTTATATTTCAAAAACGAACTCAGAAAAAGAGAAGAGATTTGTGGTTAACAGAAGTGGAGGTGGGGTGGGGGAGGAGAAATTGGATGAATGTAGTCAAAGGTACAAATTTCCAGTTATACGATAAATATCTAAGTACTAGGGATATAATGTACAACATGATAAATATAATTAACACTGATGTATGTTATATATGAAAGCTTTTAAGAGAGCAAATCCTAAGGGTGCTCAAGGAAAATTTTTTTTTTTTTTTCATTTTGTATCTGTATAATTATGGATGCTCACTAAACTTGTTGTGGTAATCATTTTATAATGTGTGTAAGTCAAATCATTATGCTGTACACCTTAAATATGTACAGTGTTGTATGTCAATAATATCTTAATAAAACTGGAAGAAAAATAAAAGAATTGAATGCATGAAAAGTAATTAATTAATTAACTTTAGAAAGAAGAAAAAAGTGGAGAGTATCATCAACATTCAAAGTAGTGAAATAGTAACAAACTCACAAGAAACAGAACAAAACCAAAAAACTCAGAGGACATTAAATAGAGTACAAAAAAAATTGGAACAGAAAATGAAAAACCTACTGATTTCTCTCCTTTAAACCAAAGGAAAACAAATATTTAAAATCCAGATTTTTTTTTTTTGATGCTTGATACTAATTGATTTTTATTTTTTTAATTTATTTTTTGTACAGCAGGTTATTAGTTACCTATTTTATACATATTGGTGTACACATGTCAATCCCAATCTCCCAACTCAACTCACCACCACCCTTCCCTTTCCCACCTTGGTGTCCATACACTTGTACTCTACATCTGTGTCTCTATTTCTGCCTTGCAAACTGGTTAATCGGTACCATTTTTCTAGATTCCACATATATGCATTAATATACAATATTTGTTTTTCTCTTTCTGACTTACTTCACTCTGTATGACAGTCTCTAGGTCCAACCATGTCTCTACAAATGACTCATTTCATTCCTTTTTATGACTGAGTAATATTCCATTGTATATATGTGCCACATCTTCTTTATCCATTTGGCTGTCCATGGCCATTTAGGTTGCTTCCATGACTTGGCTATTGCTGCAATGAACATTGGGGCACATGTGTCTCTTTGAATTATGGTTTTCTCTGGGTATATGCTCAGCAGTGGGATGTCTAGGTCATATGGTGATTCTATTTTTAGTTTTTTAAGGAACCTCCATACAGTTCTCTATAGTGGCTGTATCAGTTTACATTCCCACCAACAGTGCAAGAGGGTTCCCTTTTCTCCATATCCTCTCCAGAATATGTCATTTGTAGATTTTCTGTTGATACCTATTCTAACTGGTGTGAGGTGATACCTCAAAGTTTTGATTTGTATTTCTCTAATAATCAGTGATGTTGAGCAGCTTTTCATGTGCCTCTTGGCCATCTGTATGTCTTCTTTGAGGAGATGTCTATTTAGGTCTTCTACCCATTTTTTGATTGGGTTATTTGTTTTTTTTAATATTGAGCTGCATGAGCTGCTTGTATATTTTGGAGATTAATCCTTTGTCCATTGATTCATTTGCAAATATTTTCTCCCATTCTGAAGGTTGTTTGTTCGTCTTGTTTATAGTTTCCTTTACTGTGCAAAAGCTTTGAAGTTTCATTAGGTCCCATTTGTTTATTTTTGTTTTTATATCCATTACTCTAGGAGGTGGGTCAAAAAAGATCTTGCTGTGATTTATGTCATAGAGTGTTCTGCCTATGTTTTCCACTAAGAGTTTGACAGTGTCTGGTCTTACATTTAGGTCTTTAATCCATTTTGAGTTTATTTTTGTGTATGGTGTTAGGGAGTGTTCTAATTTCATTCTTTTACATGTAGCTGTCCAGTTCTCCCAGCACCACTTATTGAAAAGACTGTCTTTTCTCCATTGTATATCCTTGCCTCCCTTGTCACAGATTAGTTGACTATAAATGTGTGCGTTTATCTCTGGGCTTTCTATCCTGTTCTATTTATCTATATTTCTGTTTTTGTGCCAGTACCATACTGTCTTCATTACTGTAGCTTTGTAGAATAGTCTGAAGTCAGGGAGTCTGACTCCTTCAGCTCCAATTTTTTCCCTCAAGATTGATTTGGGTATTGGGGGTCTTTTTTGTCTCCACACAAATTTTAAGATTTTTTGTTCTTGTTCTGTAAAAAAATGTCATAAGTAATTTGATAGGGATTGCATTGAATCTGTAGATTGCTTTGAGTAATATAGTCATTTTCAGAATATTGATTCTTCCAATCCGAGAACATGGTATATCTCTCCATCTGTTTGTGTCATTTTTGATTTGTTTCATCACTGTCTTATAATTTTCTGAGTATAGGTCTTTTACCTTCTTATGTAGGTTTACCCCTAGGTATTTTATTCTTTTTGTTGCAATGGTGAATGGGTTTGTTTCCTTAGTTTCTCTTTCTGATCTTTTGTTCTTGGTGTATAGGAATGCAAGAGATTCTTGTGTATTAATTTTGTATCTTGCAACTTTACCAAATTCATTGATTAGCTCTAGTAGTTTTCTGGTGGAATCTTTAGGATTCTCTATGTATAGTATTATGTCATCTGCAAACAATGACAATTTTACTTCTTCTTTTCCAATTTGTATTCCTTTTATCTTTTTCTTCTCTAATTCCTGTGGCTAGGACTTCCAAAACTACGTTGAATAATAGTGGCAAGAGTGGACATCCTTGTCTTGTTCCTGATCTTATTGGAAGTGGTTTCAGTTTTTCACCATTGAGAATGATGTCTGCTGTGGGTTTGTCATATATGGCCTTTATTATGTTGAAGTAGTTTCCCTCTATGCCCACTTTCTGGAGAGTTTTTTTTTTTTTATCATAAATTGGTGTTGAATTTTGTCAAGAGCTTTTTCTGCATCTATTGAGATGATCATATGGTTTTATTCTTAAATTTGTTAATACAGTGTATCACATTGATTTGCATATATTGAAGAATCCTTGCATCCCTGTGGTAAATCCCACTTGATCATGGTGTATGATGCCTTTAATGTGTTGTTGGATTCTGTTTGCTAGTATTTTGTTGAGGATTTTTGTATCCATATTCATCAGTGATAATGGTCTGTAATTTTCCTTTTTTGTAGTGTCTCTGTCTGGTTTTGGTATCACGGTGATAGAGGCCTCATAGAATGAGTTTTGAAGTGTTCCTTCCTCTGAAATTTTTTGGAAGAATTTGAGAAGGCTGGCTCTTAGCTCTTCTTTAATTATTTGATAGAATTCACCTGTGAAGCCATCTGGTCCTGGACTTTTGTTTGTTGGAAGATTTTTAATCACAGTTTCAATTTCATTACATGTGATTGGTCTGTTCATATTTTAGCTTTCTTCCTGCTTCAGTCTTGGAAGATTATATCTTTCTAAGAATTTGTCCATTTCTTCCAGGTTGTCCATTTTATTGGCATAGAGTTGCTTGTAGTAGTCTCTTAGGATGCTTTGTATTTCTGCAGTGTCTGCTATAACTTCTCCTTTTTAATTTCTAATTTTACTGATTTGAGTCCTCTCCCTCCTTTTCTTGATGAGCCTGGCTAATGGTTTATCAATTTTGTTTATCTTCTCAAAGAACAAGCTTTTAGTTTTATTGATCTTTGCTATTGTTTTCTTTGTTTCTATTTCACTTATTTCTGTTCTGATCTTTATGATTTCTTTCTTCTGCTAACTTTGGGTTTTATTTGTTCTTCTTTCTTTAGTTCCTTTAGGTGTAAGGTTAGATTTTTACTTGAGATTTCTCTTGTTTCTTGAGGTAGGATTGTATTGCTATAAACTTCCCTCATAGAACTGCTTTTGCTGCATCCCATAGGTTTTGGATTGTCGTGTTTCCACTGTCGTTTGATTCTACATATTTTTTTAATTTCCTGTTTGATTTCTTCTGTTATCTCTTGGTTATTTAGTAATGTATTGTTTAGCCTCTATGTGTTTGTGTTTTTTACATTTTTTTCCCTGTAATTAATATCTAATCTCATAGTGTTGTGGTCAGAAAAGATGCTTGATATGATTTCAATTTTCTTAGTTTACCAAGGCTTGATTTGTGACCCAAGATGTGATCTATCCTGGAGAATGTTCCATGTGCACTTGAGAAGTTTAATCTGCTGTTTTTGGATGGAATGCCCTATAAATATCAGTTAGATCTATCTGCTCTTTGTGTCATTCAAAGCTTGTGTTTCCTTATTAATTTTCTGTCTGGATGATCTGTCCGTTGCAGTAAGTGAGTTGTTAAGATCCCCCACTATTATTGTGTTACTGTTGATTTCCTTTTAGAGCTGTTATCATTTGTCTTATGTATCGAGGTGCTCGTATGTTGGGTGCATATATATTCTATATTGTTATATCTTCTTGGATTGATCCCTTGAGCACTATGTAGTGTCCTTTCTTGTCTCTTGTAACGTTCTTCATTTTAAAGTCTATTTTATCTCATATGAGTATTGCTTCTCCAGCTTTCTTTTGATTTCCTTTTGCATGGAATCTCTTTTTCCATCCCCTCACTTCCAGTCTGTATGTGTCTTTAGGTCTGAAGTAGGTCTCTTGTAGACAGCATATATATGGGTCTTGTTTTTGTATCCGTTCAATGAGCCTGTGTCTTTTGGTTGGAGCATTTAATCCATTCACATTTAAGGTAATTATTGATATGTATTTTCTTATTACCATTTTCTTAATTGTTTTGGGTTTGTTTTTGTAGATCCTTTTCTTCTCCTATGCTTTCTACTTAGAGAATTTCCTTTAGCATTTGTATTAGAGCTGGTTTGGTGGTGCTGAATTCTCTTAGCTTTTGCTTGTCTGTAAAGCTTTTGATTTCTTCCTTGAATCTGAATGAGTTCCTTTCTGGTTTGAGTAATCTTTGTTGTAGTTTCTTCCCTTTCATCCTCTAAATATATTGTGCCATTCCCTTCCGGTTTGTAGAGTTTCTGCTGAGAAATCAGCTATTAACCTTTTGGGGATTCCCTTGTATATTATTTTTTGGTTTTCCCTTGTTCCTTTCAATAATTTTTCTTTGTCTTTAATTTTTGTCAATTTGATTACTGTGTCTCTCAGCATGTTTCTCCTTGGGTTTATCCTGCCTGGGACTCTCTGCACTTCCTGGACCTGGGTGGCTATTTTCCTTTCCCATGTTAGGGAACTTTTTTATTATAATCTCTTCAAATATTTTCTTGGGTCCTTTCTCTCTCTATTCTCATTCTGGGAGACCTATAATGTGAATGTTGTTGCATTTAATGTTGTCCCAGAGGTCTCTTATGCTATCTTCATTTCTTTTCATTCTTTTTTTCTTTATTCTGTTCTGCAGCACTGAATTCCACCATTCTGTCTTCCAGAACACTTACCTGTTCTTCTGACTCAGTTATTCTGCTATTGATTCCTTCTACTGTATTTTTCATTTCAGTTATTGTATTGTTCATCTCTGTTTGTTTGTTCTTTGATTCTTCTACATGTTTGTTCTTTAATTCTTGTAAGTCTTTGTTAAACTTTTCTTGCATCTTCTTGATCTTTGCCTGAATTCTTTTTCTGGAAGGTTGCCTATCTCCACTTCATTTAGTTGTTTTTCTGGGGTTTTATCTTTTTCCTTCATCTGGTACAAAGCCCTCTGCCTTTTCATTTTGTCTGTCTTTCTGTGAATGTGGTTTTCATTCCACAGGCTGCAGAACTGTAGCTGTTCTTTCTTCTGCTGTCTGCTCTCTCAAAATCCAGATTCTTAAATTCCATGTTCTCCAATGATAATTACACGTTCTTAAGAAACTGGAAAAACTGTTTAAATGCATCTATACTACCAACTGGCTAGACCAGCTTCCAAATATCTTAGTCATTGGTACATTGTTATGATACAAGCACTGGACACCTTCATATATTGCTGGAGAATGTGACATAAACTGGTATAAAGTTTTTAGGAGATGTTTTGAAATATCTATCAAATTTATAAAATACACATGGCTGTCAAAATATAATAATCCTTGGAAATAATTAAGATTATACACAAAAGTTAGCTATGTGAATGTTTTTTCAAGCATCATTTAACAAACAGAATATTGGAAGTAACTTAAATGTTCAAAATAATGCATTTACTAACCAAATGATAGAACATTCACTCAGTGAAACATTCAGTAAAGGGTCATTCAAAAGAGTGTTGCTAAACCATATCTATTGGCATGGGCAATGTTCAAAATGCACAATTAAATGAAAGTGACCGATTACCAAAAAAAGTATATTTAAAAGTATAATATATTAAATAAAGGAAGTGAATAAGTATCAATTGTAATATCTTGAATAAATAATAGCAAAGGTGAATAATATAGTAATAATAAAAACAGTTAATAGCAATAGCTACATTTTCTCATTTTTGTCCTCACAAAAAAAGTGCTGATTATCATTTCCGTTGTGCAGATGATAAAAATGAACCTTTTTGGTAAGGTAAATTAATCAAAAGTAATGGAGCTTATAAGCTGTTGATCAGGTTTTATATCCAGATTTCTTTGACTCCAAACCACAAGTGCTTCTTACTCCTGTAAGTTCATCGATGCTACACATTTTAATATCCAATATTTTTGGAATCTTATCAATGTTTATTACCTTTATTTTGCTTATTAGTGCTACCTAATTTTCTTCAGCAGATGTATATTACTCCTGAGGAATAAACACTTTGAAAGGCAAAGAACATGTACATTGGTGATAAATCAGAAAATAACCAAAAGCTCAACAGTATATATGTAAATTATATGGTGATCAATGATATAAGGTGTGTATATATATATATATATACATATATATGGGTGCATGTGTATATCTATGTTTAGTATCTAGAAAGAGACAAAGTTGATATGTATTAACACACTCATATTATATTTGCAACAAAATAATCTGTTTGCCCCAAACATTTTAAAGAAAATAATTTAAAAAAAATTTTGACTATTCATCTGAGTCTAAGCAACATTTTCATAGTTCTTTTTTTTTTTTTTTTTTTTTTTTTAGCAGTACGTGGGCCTCCCACTGTTGTGGCCTCTCCCGTTGTGGAGCACAGGCTCCGGACGTGCAGGCTCAGTGGCCATGGCTCACGGGCCTAGCTGCTCCGCAGCATGTGGGATCTTCCCGGACCGGGGCACGAACCCATGTCCCCTGCATTGACAGGCGGACTCTCAACCACTGCGCCACCAGGGAAGCCCCATAGTTCTTTTTTATGCTTAGGAGAACACAAGTTACAGATGCATTACTAGAGCACATCATTCATAATTATTGGGGGAAATCATTTAACTTTTGTGTAAAACATTCTAGTGTCAAAGCAATTGCATCTATGGGTTTGGTGACTTCTGCTACCTTTGCAAAAGAGATTGTGTACCCTGGACCATTCTTTCTAGATGCAGTATGCATAAGCACATGCACACATATCCACACAGAAACACACAATCTCCTGCTGACTGCTTCAAAGAAAATAGTCATTTCAATTGAAGCTAAAGAAATAACCTAGTCCTTGAGATTATTACCTTTATTATTTGATGAATTTTTTATATGTCCTCATAATAGGGTTTGATTTTCATTTAGAATCTTAGTTAAAGGAATGACGCAGACAAATAATTATCTTGCCTTAAACCTAACACATGATTTTCGACTTCTTTCTCTTTACAAAAGAGGAAAATGGGGAAAATAACCATTTCCAAGAGTTTGAAAAAAAGTTTTAAATATGCGACCTATTCTGGCTTTAATTAGAAATTAGCTTTTGATGTTATATTTTTAATTTGATTGACTGACATTTTTTTCATCTTAACTACACAGATTGGTAACTCCCACTCCTTGGCCAAGAGGTTAATGGGTAATAGATAGTAATAACCAAAAACATACCATGAGGATTTGCCCTGCTTCTCCGCATTCAAACCAATAATTTGGAGCATCTCTCAAGTAGTTTCTTGAAAAAGAATAAACTATGCTAAAGAGCCAGTGAGTAAAGGGTATGATTTAGAACAATATCAGACACCATTTCTGAGATTGCTTCCTTAGCTGCTTCCCTATTGCCAAATACAAATATATACAGTCCCATACCAGAGAGTTACAAGTTTCTCTATCTTAAACATGCATTTAATCAGACACTTGCTATTTATAGGAATGACAATTTAATCTTCTGTCTTTTTTTATTGGCTAAATATTCAAGTAAAAATGTTATAATTTAAAAGTGCTGTGCCCACATGCAAATGCACCTACAGACATACACACATGCATATGTATACTATAATATTTATATCATATCATGTTAACATATAACATATTGTTATATAATAAAATCAATACAAAAGTGTTATTCTGAAATGAGCTGATCAAAGGAACTCACTTTCAAAAGTATTACACATGACCAAGATCCAAAACACTAAGAATGCCAAATGCTAGCATGTATGTGGAACACTCATTCATTGCTGGTAGGAATGTAAAATAGTACAGTCACTTTGGAAGACAGTGTAACAGTTTATTACAAAGCTAAACATTCCTATACAACCCAGCAATTGCACTTCTTGGTATTTATCCAAGGGAGTTGAAAACTTACATCCATACAAAAACCTGCACATGAATAATTGCTGTAACTTTATTCATAATTGCTAAAACTTGGAAAAAACCAAGATATCTTTCATCAGGTGATGGGATACAGAATTTGTGGTACATCCAGACAATGGACTAATATTCAATGCTGAAAAGAAATGAGCCAACAAGCCATGAAAAGACATAGAGGAAACTTAAATGCATATTACTAAGTGAAATAAGTCAATCTGAAAAGGGTACATGCTGTATGATTCCAAATATATGACATTCTAAAAAAGGCAAAATGATGGAGACAGTAAAAAGATCAGTGGTTGCCAGGGGTAGGGGTGGGGAGGGATGCATTAGTGGAATACAGAAGATTTTTTTAGGGCAGCGAAACTACTTTCTATGAAAGAATAATAATGGGTACATGTCATTAAACATTTGTCAAAACCCATAAAATGCACAACACCAAGAGTGAATCCCAATGTAAACTATAAACTTAGAGGGATAATGATGTGTCAGCATAGCTTCATCTATTATAGCAACACTGTGGGGTGGGATTTTGATAGTGAGAGAGGCTGTGCATACATGGCGGTAGGGGATATATAGGAACTCACTGTGCCTTCTACTTAATTTGCTGTGAACCTAAAACAGGTCTAAAAAATGAAGTATAATTTTCAAAAAAGTATGACATACACATTTGAATTATCTGTCTCAGATAATATTTTGGTAGGAAACCAATGAAATAACATGAAGCTTAAAGCATAGAATGTTTAATGTTGATCATAGCTCTTGAGTCTCCCTAAACAATTCCAAATTATTTCACCATGGTTGTCAAGGTTCCAAAACACTGCTTCAGAATCTAGACAAATGCAACCTTTATGAAAACTTGATTAAAAATGTGTCAAATATGCAGTCATTTTAGCTCCATCAGTAAACCTATTTTAGGGCAGCTTTCAATTTTGAGTTTTCAGAGTATGGTAAGCTAAATGACTACCAGGAAGGTTGCTCTTCTTAGAACAGAAACACATTATTTTTCTCGATACTTGTATTTTAGGGAACTTAACTTTCTCGGTGATATTGGCTTTCTAGGGAATGTTAAGGACACTCCAGCTAATTCTTCATTCCTAATTTTTTAAATGCATTTGAAAAACAGATAATAAAGACATTGCCTCAAAGCTTAGAGTGTTGATATATACAACTCTCCCCAAGGTGAAATTGTATTTAATGGGTCACTTTCATTAAACTCCCAAAGACCTGCTGCAGCTGTCCATTTCTTTTTCTTTTCTACCACTCAGAAAACATTCACAAGACATCTTTGCTAATGCTGACCATTCTGCTTTGTGTATTGAGACCCTAAAGTGTGTTAATTACCCTGGCTGGAATTCAAAATCTGATCTACTTTGCCAGGAATAAGATAGTGGTCCCTAGGATGCATGAAGGGAAAAAGCTAGCCTTCAGCTTGTTAAGGCACCACGCTGGCCACTTCATCATAGGAGTCTTTATGTCCCTAGAAGTAGGAAAGATTTATGGAACTGCTTACAAATTAAGAGATGCTGAATAGGCAAGAGCTGCAGCTTTAATTCCCTGTGAACAGCGTTGGGAGAATTAGTTGTTTACTAGACTGGGAAGCAGCGAATCCAAATGAGCACAACAACAAATAGTCATCTATAATGGCCATGTACCTGCAAGAAATATATGGCTTTGCTTAATAATATCTCAAACTTTCTGAGCCACAGTGATAATGATAATTTTGGTACACTCACCAATTCTTTAAGCAACAGATATTTTTCAAGTTGCAAGCATTTCTAAGTTGCTAGGTTTTTAGGTGGAAATACTATATGCCAAAAAAAAAAAAAATGCTCTAAGGTACTGGCTCAATCATTTTGCAAATCCTTTATGAAATGTAAGAAAACGTTTAGATCTGTATTCTTCTCCCTAATGCAAGTTAGTCACGTTAATTGGCAAAGTTGCAAGTTTCCTTTTATGTGTTGTCTTACCTTGTTGTTTTACCAACAACGCATTGATAGCCAAACTTTTGCTACAATTGTTAAAATTTTGAATTTTTACTAAACCTTGCTGCAGGTCTTCATTCACTATAATTCATGTTAACAAGTTTCAGTGAATACTGCAAATGATCATTTTTCTTGTTATTCAAAAGCTACTCACTAATTTGGCAAAAGGTTTGCCCACATCTGATTTACTTAATACCCGAGTAAAATTAGATAAATGAAGAGAATTACATATTAGCAAAATGTTTAATTTAGGTCCATGAGGCTGCTGATTCAGGCTTTCCAATAGAGCTGGCTGCTGGGGCTTGGCCCAGAGACAGCAACCACCCCCATTATCATCCTTCCTCTTTTCATCATGCTCCAGGATAAATTCCCTCTTATTTCACTCAGACCTTTGACCTCACCATGGTTTTCTACTTTTCTTTCTCCCTTCTGGGCCATTTTTACCACATTACAATTTTTTTTTTTTATGAAGAGCCTCAAGCAGTAATATAGAAAATACTTGTTGAGTGCCTAATATTTTGTCAGTACTGAATTATGTGGACAGGTAGATAGGTGGCCAGGGCAGGTAGGTGGGGAGGGGAGGGGTATATATGGAAAGGAAGATAGCAAAAATGTATACTTATTATCAGAAACATACAATTTGGTAAGAAAGAAAATATATAAAGAAAACAATGGGAAAACAATAAAGGTTCTATTAAGTGCTGAATTATACTATGCAGTGTGAGAGCTCTAAAAATTCTAAGAAAATACTTTGTCATACACCTGTAACCTAATATAGAAATAAATTTAGAAGATAATAGATTTATGATCAGTGCTAATGGATTTGAAATAAAATCTCTTAAAAATCTACTAGTAATTATAATTTATTCTCAAATTACTCTAAAACAATAAGTATAACATGGTAGTTTTCAGTGAGTTGAAAGTTTCTGGAAAGTAAATGTGAGCCTAGTGAGAAAAAAATAGAATTATTCCTGGCTTGAAGAATTCACAAAATTTCATAAACTTGGGGCAAAGCAAATTTTCTATTGTTCTTCTTTTCCAGAAATGTTTTCTCATGGACTTAAGTTAAATCATTTTTATTACTGCAAACTTCTACTGTACTTTCATCACCATTACTACATTTCATCACCATGATTTTGTGAGGGAGACAGATGGAAAAATGTTTCTAAGTAGCTCTTATTTTTCTCTATAGATTAGGAAAAAAACAGCAAAGGCCCAGTAGCTGAGCCTTGGGTACCACAATGTTGAGAGTTTGGATAGAGAAGAAAGGAGGCAACAGGGGAGACTTAGAGCAAAAACTAGCAAAGCTTATAACACAGAAGCCAATTGTTTCAAGGAAGACATACTTCAAGGAAAGGATAGTCAACTGGGATGAGTGACAGTGAAAGGTCCTATAAGTGGATAAAGAGAAATGCTCATTAGTTTTGTCAAAAGGAACATTGCTGTTAGTCATAGTAATGGTCGTTTTTACTATATGGTAGGGGCAAAAGCTAGATTGAGTGTGTTTTGGAATGAATGGACAATTTAGATGTGGAGACAATAAATACAGAATAATCAAGAAATTTTGCTCTGAAGAGGAAAGAGTTGTGAGATGGTAATTGAAGAGGTCTTGTAGAGCTAAGGGAGACTGTTGTTGCTGTTACCTATATTTTCTTAAAATGGAAGCTATTATGACATATTTATATGCTGTTGGTAATGGTCCATTGGAAAAAATAGATGACTCAGGAATAAAAAGATAATAGAAATGAATGTGTCCTTGAAAGGCAAGAGGTAATAAAAATGGCCTTTGATGAGAGCTGGGACATGTCATTCTCTCGTCTTTTTTTTTTTTTTTTTAAACAGGAATGTAGGCAGAATATCTGATGTAGATAGGGCTGTAGATGCTGTAAATTCGTGTCTGATTATTCTTATTATCTCTGACAGTGCATTGCATAACAATTGTTAAACAAATAGTTGTGCAACAAATTATACAGAAGGGTTAAAGGACTTATTTAAAGGTACAACATTTAATTATTGGTTAAGGGAAAACTAGTAGTTTGGAATTCCAACAAGGATTACTTCTCACTTTTTTTTTTTAATGAATTTTCTTGAAGACTATTCAGGATGTAACTGTTCAATCTGTATTCTTTTATTATTATTATTACCTTATTGAGGTATAAATTACTTCCATACATAAATTAAAGGCCTCTGTTGTAAGTCTACAGTTCAATGAGTTTTGAAAAATACAGTCCTATTATTAAATTTATCCCTAAAATTTTATGGTTTTGATGTTAAAATAAGTTGTGTGATTTTAAATTTATTTTCAAATTGTTTGTTGCTGGTATATAAAATGCATTTTACTTTTATATATTTAATATGTATTCTGGAACTTTACTAAATTTACATATTAAATCCAGTATCATTTTGGTGTTTGAAGTATGCATTCATCTGTGATTAAAGACATTTTTATATTTTTCCAACCAATCATTATGTACTTTTTTTCTTGCCTTAACAGCAGTTGCTGTGTACAGCATGGCTCACTTGGTCATCATGTATATATTTTTTATACATTGATGAATGAGACTTCCTAATACGTTTTGAGAATTTTTGTGTGTAATTTCATGGAAAATATTGGTCGGTAGTTTTCTCCTTGTTTTCTCTTTGACTGGTTTTGTTATCAGGGTAATGCAAGTCACATAAAATGAGTTGGGAAGTGTTTCCGCTTACAAAATATATATACATATTATGGGAGAGACTGTATAAAACTGATGTTAATTTTTTTTTTTTTTGAATGTTTGGCAAAATTCTCCAGTGAAACCAACTAAGCCCGCAATTTCTTTCTTGGGAGACTTTAAATTAAAATTTTAATTTATTTAATATTTATAGTACCATTCAAGTTATCTATTTCATCTTGGCTGAATTTGGGTAACTTGTATTTTTCAAGGAATTGGCATAATTTCCTAAATTGTTGACATTATGAGTATAAAGTTGTTCATAGTATTTCCTTATTAACATTGGATCTGTTTTGATACTCTTTCATTCCTGTATTATTGCTCTGTGTCTTCTCTTTTATTATCTCTGTCAATCATGCTAGAGATTTATCAATTCTATTGAGATTTTTTAATTAAAGTATAGTTAATTTACAATGTGCTAGTTTTAAGTGTACAGCAAAGTGATTCAGTTATACATATATAATCTATTTCAGATTCTTTTCCATTATAAGTTATTGCAAGATATTGAATATAGTTACCTCTGCTATACAGTAGGTCCCTGTTGTTTACCCATTTTTTAATAGTAATGTGCATATGTTAATCCCAAACTCCTAATTTATCACTTCCTCCCCATCCTGCTATCCCCTTCAATAACCATAAGTTTGTTTTGTCTGTGAGTCTATTTCTGTTTTGTAAATAAGTTCATTTGTATCATATTTTTAGATTCCACATATAAGTAATATCATATGATATTTGTCTTTCTCTGTCTGACTTACTTCACTTAATATGATAATCTCCAGGACCATCCTTGTTGCTGCAAATGGCATTACTTCATTCTTTTTTTATGGCTGAGTAATACTTCATTGTGTACATATACCGCATCTTCTTTATCCATTCATTTGCTGATGGATATTTAGAGATTTATCAATTCTATTGAGTTTTTTGAAAAACATGCTTTTTGTTTCATTAAATTTTGGTATTGGTTTCCTGTTTTCAATTTTATTGATTTCTGTTCTCTATTATTTCATTTCTTCTAGTCACTTTGGATACATTTTGGTCTTCTTTTTCAAGTAATGAGGTAGGAACATAGATTGATTTCATACCATTCATCTTTTCTAATATAGCATTTAGTGCTATAAATGTCCTTCTCAGCATTGCTTTAGCTGCATCCTACATATTTTGAAATGTTGCATTTTATTTTGATTCAATTGTAATAGTTTTTTATTCCCCTTGAGACTTCTTCTTTGACACATATAAAGCTTTTACCAACTCCTTATGGGCTAAATCTACCATCTATATCATTTTAGTATTTGTTGCTTGCTAGTGTCAATGGCTAAATTTTCTCCTGGTATTGGGTCACATTTCCTTCTTCACATGACTACTTAATTTTGATTGGATGTTAGATTGGATGTTATATTGTTAAATATCTGAATATTGTAGCATTTCTTTAAAGAGTTTTGATTTTTTTTTCTCATCACAGACAGTTAGTTACTTGTGGGTCAGCTGCATCCTTTCTCAGCTTTTTAAAAATGTTGTTAGTGTGGGTTTAGGGAAGCCTCTAGTTGGCAACTAATTTAGCTCTACTATGAAGATATAATACTTAGGGTATCTCTCCTGAATGACATACATGTACAACAGGATTTCTGCACTCTGGCTGTTTCAAATTGGAATGTTTCCCCATCTTGTGTGAACTCTCAGAATTGTTCACCTCATAGCTTCCTGGTAATGAATCATACATGGTAGGCATCCTCTGAGATTGCCTCCAGTGATTCCCTTCTCCTATTATTCATGCTTGTGTAATCCTCTGCTCTTGTATGGGTTGAACCTAGGCAATCACATCTAATGAAGAGAATATGGCCAATAATGCTGGAATGTTGCTTCCAAGTTTGCTTACAAAAATATTGTGACTTCCAATTAGCTTTCCTCTTGCACTCTCTCTCTCTCTAGGAATTGTCTAAAAGTGTGCCAAAGGGTAAATATAAAATCTTGTTAAGACATTATATCAAAGTTGTTTTCTCAGAATATTATAGCACCATACGAAATAACCTATAAAGAGATTAAGGATGCAATTTACCAATTCTTCTCTTTTGATGCCAGATGGCATCAAAACAATAGGACATCTAGAAAGATTAAATGTGTGGTCCTAGTATTTCGCAGCAAGAGCCCAAGGTGGAGAAAGGTTGATCTTGAAGAGATTAGTAGGTATGATGTCTATCTAATGGTGTGAATCCCATGAGATCTACAGAAGTTCCACAAAATTTTTGACAGAATTTTAACAGCAGAAACACTGACAGTTTGACCTAAATGGGACAGAGATGGTACAAAATGAAAAGAAGCAGTTGGACGCCACCCCCATATTCTATTGGAATAACACAGAATGAAAATTGCTATTCAACAACAAACAGATGCTACCTTTCATGAAATAGGAAGGATAATTCCCAGGGTAGAATCAAGAGTCAGGAAGGCATAGCTGAGAACCATGAAGAATTATTCTAAATCCTGAACCTAATTAAGAATCTTTTAACATTTGCCCAGATGAGTTTTAGAATTGCTACAGTGACTCTTTGTGGCTCTCATTTTCCCTGTTTTTGAACAGAAGTCTCTGAAGTAGTTACCCTATGTCTGTCCCAACATTGTACATTGTATCTATGGGAGGCAGATAACTTGTCTCTCTAGTTTCATAGAACTAAAGATTAAGAGGAACAAACTTGAGGAGCCTTACCTAAAGAACTACACTGAAGGAGTTTCATCCACAAGTGGATTTAATTTAAATGATGAGATTCTGGAACCGAGCTGATGCTATAACGGGATCATAATTTGGGTAACTTGGGAAGGGGTGAATGTATTTAAATGTGGGAGAGAAGTAAATTATTGTGAAACCAGAGGGCATATTGTGGAAGACAGCCTATAAATGACGCCCAGTGATCTCCACTTCCTTGTATTCATGCCCCTGTGTATTCATCTTTCCTTGAGTGTGGACTTGACCTAGTGATTATAATACACCAAAAGTGATGGGATATCATATCCATGATTAGGTTGCAAAAAGAATGACTTCCATTTTTCTCTCACTCTCTTGCTCTCACTCTTGCTCCCATTCTGGTTCTCCCTTATTGTCTTGGAACTCTTGCTCTGGGGAAAGCAAACTGTCATTTGAGAGCTTTCCTATGAAGAGGTCCAATGGTATGAAACTGGTGTCTTCAGGCAATATCTAGTGAAGACCTAAAGCCTTCTAACAGCCATATGAATGACCCTGGAATTGTGTCTCCCTAGGAGAACCTTAAGATGACTGCAGCCTCATCTACAGCTTGATTACAGCTTCATAAGAGATCCTGAGCCAAAGGTATTCATTAAGCTGTTCAGACAGAGATGCTAATTTCTGGAGTCACTTCACTGCCTAGCTGTCTTCTTCTTTACTCTGCCTTGCAAATTCAAGCTTATTCAGTTTCTATGAACTGTGATCTCAGACTGAAAATGGTTGTGTCAACTTTGGATGTTGGATATAATCTAATATATAATGCCATATTTATCAAAACTGGAAACAAAAACATTACAAAGATAATAAAGATAATAATACTGTGATATATCTATTATAGAAGCATTCTTTTTTTTACTAATTATCAATTGATGCATATGCTAACACAGATTATTTACTCTGCAACTAAATGGTTTCAACATTCATGGGTTGATTTTGCTACCCACAGCCATAGCAGCTAGGTACCCTTATAAAAGACAACTTTTAAAATTGAGTCCATAAAAATTAATCACCAACTGGTTAAATTGTTAGTCACACAGGAAAATAAAAATCAGCATTCTATTTTAAACTTGACCTAGAAAAAAGTAATGCAACACATCATAGTAATAAATCAAAGTTCTTCAAAATCTTGCTGAAGAAGTGCTCTGTTGAACAAAGCACTTGGATTAAAGTAAACAGTATTTTACATTTGGACAAAATATCTTTCAAATAAAGCTGTCTTTCTCATCAGGCCTCTGAATGCCAGTGTTATCTGCTTACAAAACAATGAAATGGGCAATTTGATTTGAAGTCAGCCTCACCTTGCTCTAGAATGAGAACACATTTTTTTCCCCTTATTGGTTCACATGTTCAGTTAGTCTTTGTTGCTGTCATTGCTGTTGTTTAATAAGGGTTTTTGGAAACCTGAAAGGAAATGCTTTCCATTTTAGAAAATGCCTGGAGTTGCTTTGCTGTATGTGTGATAAGGCACTATATAAATCTAAGTTGCTGTTGTTGCTAATGGGATCTATTCTCACAAAACATCATTGTGTGAACTGCCTTTTTGCTGAGGCTGCCTAGAGGAGGGAGGGAAGTGAAGATTTTACTCCTGCTTTAAAAGGAAATAATCAGTCTGCAGGTGGCTGCATAGTGGGATAAGCAAATGGGACTAAGTGTAGCACATGGTTTTCCGCACAGAATAACACCAAACAAGAATGAACCAGATAAAGATCTTTTGTACAAGAAGTGTTCTAAAGACAAGCTTTGCATTCTTAACTTTTCATGTTTATGCAGGAAAATCATGGTATGCTTAAAATTAGATTTTTCCCCACAGGGACATCTTACTGTAATGTGGAACTGAAGCAGTATACAATTTTAACATTTCTATTCCTCCAAATCATCTAAACCAATTCTGAGACAGTGTTAAGATGTTACAGGCCACAATAAATCCATACTCTTTGATGTTACATCATTGACCCTAAGATCAAGAGTCAGTTCTTTCCTATCAAAGAGTTTGTCTAAGGTTCAGAGTTAATATATACTCTTTATTCAGCTCTAAATAGGAAATGAGGTTTTTAAAAGGAGGAGTCAGGCTTAAAGCAGTGTCGAATTAGTCACAAGAAATGTTTTATTTCAGGCTTTTTGTATCCCTTTATTCAGCTCAATTTTACTGTGCAGTTTAAAAATATTTGGCATACCCCATGGAATTTAGAAAATATGTTGCTTCAAGTCTGCGGTTTTACAATGAAATCAGGATAATTTCAGCTCAAGTCTGATTTTCAAAGATAAGTACTTTCTTGAAAAACACTGCCAGATACCACAGCTTGCTGAGGGAAAAGTGAGAGATGCTGAAATTCATTTCAAAATACCCCCTGCATGTGTTTGGAATAAAGTATTAGCAATAACAAAGGTGTTCACTATTGTAAGATGTTCAGCCACTTAGCTCTGGCTTCAGAGAGTCTATTCCCTGTTCTTGTCACCTACTCTAATATTGCGAGGCAGCTGAGTGGCCTCCAGGATAACCATATTGCAAGACAAAAGAAAGGAGATGGGGATGGAAGAGTTCCAATTTCAGCCCAGTGGAGCCTGTGAGCTGGTGCCAAAGATAACAGAGTAGCATCAAATGCTGTATTGGACAGCTGCACTGGCAGGGAGCTACAAAGGCAGAAGAGAGAATGAGACAGAGAGAGAGAAAGGGGATTCTGGGGTCATATTTTGGGCCATGCAAGACTTGGAGAGAGATAGAAAGAAAAGGAAAATAGAGGAGATAGAGGTATGTGAAGAAAGGGGACTGGGAGTAAGGGAGAAGAGAAGAGAGAGAAGGGAAGAAAGAGAAGTAGAAGGAATGTGAAGTAAAAACAAAAGTGAGACAGGCTGGGAGAGAATACTGTGAGAGAGTGACAGAGAGCAAGGTGGCTAGACTAATTTAAAGGATTCTCAAAACAAAGAAATGATCAGTAGGAAGTTGATCATAAACGTGGTTTCCTTTCCAAGCAGTTAAAGACTGAGACAATCAGCTTATTTGTCAGAATTTCCTTTAAGGCCTTATTGATAAATATGTTGACTCCCAAGACAACAATTACAAAACTAAAAGAGAATTCTCTGCTGAAAAGAAAACAATTCTAACTTCATTAGGGAATGTATAGGCATGTGGAGGGAGAGAGGGAGGGCAGTGAGTGAGGTGTGTGTATGTATGTATGCACTCATGCACTTCAAGGAGTTGACTGAATATTATGGAATGATCAATCATGAAAGATTAGGATAGCTGATGGAAAGCTAATAGGTAGATAACCTACAGCCATGGGTCTCACTGGGACAACGTTTGCCCCCCAGGGGTTATTTGGCAATATCTGGAGGCATTTTGATTGTCATGATTGGAGAGTACAACTGGCATCTAAAGGGTAGAGGCCAGGAATATTGCTAAACATCCTGCAGTGCACAGGACAGCACAACAAAGAATTATCCAGCCCAAATTGTCAATAGCACAGAGGAGAATAAGAAACCTCTATCTATAGTTAGAGAGACCTGTGTTCATATTGGTTCAAAACTTTGCTAGCTGTGTGACCTTGGCCAAGTTATTTTAGTTCTTTGTGTCTCAGTTTCCTCACTTGTAAAATGAGGCTAACAATATAGAATAGAATTAAGAATTCTAAGAATTAAATGAGATTTCGTATAATATGAAAATCACTACAACTCTGTCTGGCACTAGATTGCTTTGTAATAGATATTATTTTCTTTTGTTTTTTCTTTCCATGGTGTAAGCTTGGAATGGAGTAAAATAAAGCAATAGCAAATAATGTATGACGTATATGTTGTTTTTCTTCATACTCTGTATAGCAAGTTCTATGAGTTAGAAACAATGTCATAATTTTTATAGTACATAAAGATGCCAAAATTTCTTGCCCAAATAAATAAATAATAGAAATAAATGTACATGGAAATTAAATGGGGGGGATTTTCTTATCTAAAGATATTAACGGATGAAATATAACATTTTAAATTGATCTAACATTTACACTTTTCAGTTCAATGACTTGTCTCATCACCAAAGCCCTAAGTTATGTTCCCTTCTACAGGCACAGTTCCTCTTTCTCATGATTTATCACACACACACTAATCTGTTTAGGACTACATTTCCCACTGAACTATAAGATTGTGGAAATAAACGAAGACCACCCAAATGAGAACAAGCACAAGCTATTTATTCAATGCTTGCTAAAGCAAGGAAGTCAGCCAACATCACTTGCATTTGGCAGAGACTCAAAGGCAGGCAGAGGAATGAAAAATCTTTAGAGTAAAAACTAAAAAAAAAAAAAAAAAAAAAGGCTTCAGATATACCCTGATTGGAGGTGTTAGCATGGGGAAGTTGGAGGCAGGCTAACTAGAAATGGGACATCATAACTGATTTATTAGAGAAGTAAATTTAGCTTCCTCTGGTTGGTCCTAAACTGGCAGCAGAGCCAAATATTAGGGAAGCTATCACTTATTGATCGAGTGAATCCTGACTGTTTTGGGCCAAAGGCTAGAGAGGTTATGATTTGGTTTCCTGGGCTGGTGCTGTGGGTTGTGAGTCAGAGTTCTATTTTAATATATGGTATGGCTCTTGTCCATTTGTATATTCAGTCACACAAGCTCCTTGAATATAGATACCAGATCTGTCTTGCTCTATTTCCAAAGCTGAGCTGAGCAAGTTAAAAAGAACAATAAATAAAGAAAGCAAAGAAATGCCCAACAGTGAGGAAAGGACTTATATTCTAGTTTCCATTCCTTGTTTCTTTACTCATTTTGGAGCTCTCCAATAGAATATATTGGGATTAAAATAGAAGAATAAAATAAAAGCAGGTCCCCTCATTTCCAAATAAATAACATGGATCCAGAGCAAATGCATTCACACAGATTTGTTGAATACTTATACAGATTAGATCCTATGCCTGAAGGGAGTTCAAGTTTCATTGAGGGACGTAAACCCATAAAAAGACAACTATAGACTTCTGCTCCTGGACATGATAGAGAAATGAACTAGGTTTATTCTCTTGCCTCAAAGAATTTTAAAAAATGGACAAAATATATGAAATGGTTTTCAATCATTGGACAATAGGTAGCTCAACAGAGTGACTCTAAGGGAAGGGATGTAGACAGGATAAGCACTACAATTGGACCAGCTTACTGCTGGAGAGAGTGTTAGGCCACAGAGTGTGAAGGGAGAGTCCAAACAGGACACAGTGATCTCCCTAAGTTGAGGAGACAGAATTTATACAGTGATGCCTCAAATCTTCAGCTGAGTACTTGTCAGCAAAAATGTACAAGGAAACCACCTAAAGCTGGGGAAAGAACCACAAGACAGAAAAGTCGAATGATCATTAGAATTCACGCAGAGGTTGGGAATAGTTTGTGTTCTCACTAACCACAATAGAAAGACTTCACAATTCATACAGAATTGAATAGAGAATTCAAAAAGTAGTAGTTAGGATAAAAAACACACACTATCAAACAAAAAAAAGGAATATATTGGACTTCATCAAAATTTAAAATGTTTTCAAATGATGCTATTAAGAAAATGAAAAGGCAAACCACCAACTTAGAGAAAACGTTTGTAAAAAAATCTTACGGAGGACCTATATCTAGAATATAAGGAATTCTTACAATACAATAATAAAAGACAAAAAACTTCTCTCCACAATGGACCATTCTCACACTTTACTAAAGAAGATATATGAATAGCAAATGAGCACAATGCTCAACATCCTTTGTAGGAAAATGCAAATCAAACTACAATCAGATACCACTACTTACCTATTAAAATGGCTAAAATTAATAAGGCTGCTCATCCAAGTGTTTGCAAGAATGTAGAGATAGGAAATCTCATACATTCTGGTGAGAATATTAAATGGAACAACTATTTTGGAAAACAGATTGGCATTTTCTTAAAAAGTAACACATATACCCAAATAATGACCCAGCCATTCCACAATCTTTCAAGGGAAATGAAACAGTATGTCCTCACAAAAGCTTATATGCAAATATTGGTTACAGTTTTATTTGCAAACCAACTTCCATTAATGGGTGACTGGATAAACAACTTGTGGTATATCCATACAATATGAATTCCACTCAGCAGTTGAAAGGACCTATCTTTGCTGCATGAAGCAACATGGATGAAACTTAAAATAATTGTGGTGACTGAAGAAAGCCAGAACAACAAAAAAAAAAGGACCCATATTCTATGATTCCATTATATTCTATGATTCTATTTATATAAAATGTTTAAAATTACAGATTAATTTAATGTGACAAAAAGCAGACTAGTGGTTGTCTGGGGATGAGGTGGGAGAGACAGAGAGAAGGATAGATTATACTAGATTATGAGAAAACTTTAGGAAGTTATGAATATATTTATTATCTTTATTGTGATGGTTTCATGAGTGTATACATATGTTGACTCACCAAATTTTACACATTAAATATGTACTGTTTATTGTACATCAATTATGCTTTGATAAAGTATAAAAAGATGATGCTTATAAAGCATAACAAAGTGCAGGAGTTTAGGGTGATATCATGGACATGTTTATGGAGTAGGAGAGTTCTAATATATGCCCTTAATGATAAGCAGGGCACAGCTAGGTGAAGTAATGGAAGCAATGTTTTGGGTGAATGGACCATATACAAGGTCACTGATGAAATAAACTGCAAGTTATATGTAGAAAACTATAATTAGTTTAGCATTGCTAGAACCTCAGGTAAAAATCAAGAATTTAGACAAAAAAGATAAACCAGGTCCAGTTCTTGAGTGCATGCCATTAAGTAGTTTGTATTTTAGAAGATAATAGTCCATTGAAGGTCTTAAAACAAGAGAAAAACTGATTGGATTTCTGTTTAGAAAGGTCATGGTAGTAACAGTGTGAAATGGTGATATAATGAAGATTAGAGAATTAGGATGCCTTTAAGGAAGTAAGGGAATAACTGCCTGACCTGAAACAGGGAGAGCAGGAAAATGACCTTAGTTGTCAGATATCCAGGTAGAGTGAGTTTAGAGGATGAGGAAAAACGGAGGAAGGTAAAGAGGAGAAAAATCTGAATATATGAATCCTTGGAAAACACTTCATTACTTTCTTTACATTTTATAGCTCTAATGGTCTTTTCTTCTCCTTGAAATTCCCTAATTTTTTTTAATTTAAATGGCATACATATGTGGATATAATTTTATTGGTCAGCATTCTTTTTCATTTACTCCTTTATAAATTCTAACAAAACATTATTTATTCATAACCAGTTTTCAACTTTAATTGACCCCATCCACTTAAACGATAAGTTGTTTGAGGCCAATGTTGGTGACTTTCTCAGCTCACAATCTCCAGCAAATATTCCCTTGCCCAAAATATTTAAATATTTATGATTTTTGGCAACCACATAAGAAAGTCAGTTATTCCTGATCTTAAGTGTTCAACTACATTTCTTCTTTATGAACAACTTTATTTTTTTTTATTTCTCTGGTTTTATGAAATTATTTTGATACTAAGCTTTAGTCACCTTTATTTTTTCTTCTTACAGTATGAGGCATTCTTGTCTGTTCAATTTAGTGAAATAAGCAAGCTTAACTAGTATATTCCCTATTTCAACATAAGAGAATATACCACTAAATTTACAACAAGGTCCATGATATTTGAAATATTTCTGCATATGGTTGGGTATAGGTAAGTGATTGACTTAGGAAGCAGATAAATTTAAGATGTAAGAAGAAAGTTCAAAAACCATGAAGAAATAAACCTGACAAAAATATAATTCAAAATTGTAAATAAAATTCAATTTGAGATTCAGAAATACATTTTTTAACATCTTTACTGTAGTATAATTGCTTTAGAATGGTGTGTTAGTTTCTGCTTTATAACAAAGTGAATCAGTTATACATATACATATGTTCCCATATCTCTTCCCTCCTGCATCTCCCTCCCTCCCATCCTCCCTATCCCACCCCTCTAGGTGGTCACAAAGCACCGAGCTGATCTATGCGGCTGCTTCCCACTAGCTCTCTATTTTACATTTGGTGGTGTATATATGTCCATGCCACTCTCTCACTTTGTCACAGCTTACCCTTCCCCCTCCCCATATCCTCAAGTCCATTCTCTAGTAGGTCTGCGTCTCTATTCCTGTCTTGCCCCTAGGTTCTTCACGACCATTTTTAAAAAATTTTTTTTAGATTCCATATATATGTGTTAGCATACGGTATTTGTTTTTCTCTTTCTGACTTACTTCATTCTGCATGACAGACTCTATGTCCATCCACCTCATTACAAATAACTCAATTTTGTTTATTTTTATGGCTGAGTAATATTCCATTGTACATATATGCCACAACTTCTTTATCCATTCATCTGTTGATGGACACTTAGGTTGCTTCCTTGTCCTGGCTATTGTAAATAGAGCTGCAGTGAACATTGTGGTACATGGTTCTTTTTGAATTATGGTTTTCTCAGGGTATATGCCCAGTAGTGGGATTGCTGGGTCATATGGTAGTTCTATTTCTAGTTTTTTAAGGAACCTCCATACTGTTCTCCATAGTGGCTGTATCAATTTACCTTCCCACCAACAGTGCAAGAGGGTTCCCTTTTCTCCACACTCTCTCCAGCATTTATTGTTTCTAGATTTTTTGATGATGGCCATTCTGACTGGTGTGAGATGATATCTCCTTGTAGTTTTGATTTGTATTTCTCTAATGATTAATGATGCTGAGCATTCTTTCTTGTGTTTGTTGGCAATCTGTATATCTTCTTTGGAGAAATAACTATTTAGATCTTCTGCCCATTTTTGGATTGGGTTGTTTGTTTTTTTGATATTGAGCTGCATGAGCTGCTTTTAAATCAGAAATACATTTTTGAAGAGCTTGAATATGTGTAGAGATTGACTTACTACTTTTAATATGAGTTGGGTTAAAATTATGGACAATTTCTAACATAACCAATAAAATATAAATCATGTTTTTTGCATATATTAGGTGTGGGATTAATGAACAAAATTTACACATTTAGTAAAATAAACAGGTTTACATTATGTCAAGTCAACTGAGTTTTTAAAGCATTAGTCCTTTTTGACTCAAGCATCATAAGCAATTGATACTGATTTGTAGATAAATACTTTTTCTGAAAGCAGTATCTATATCTGTTTTATTAAAAACAATAGACTTTTTATATGTCAAAGATTAATTTGTCACTCTCTCTATGTATGTATATATATATATATAGAGAGAGAGAGAGAGAGAGAAAGAGAGAGAGATACATATCTCTATTTATTCATTATATTGTAAAACTGGGCAAATTACTCAGATCATGAAAACAAAAGGCTTTGCTGAAAGTTACCTAAAAATTTTAGGCAAGGATGTTTGGTTAGCCTTCATTCTTCCAGTTAGTTGCTATAATCTCCACATTTTGTGTGCAGACTGTTTTAAAATGAGGAAGAGCCAGTGCACAGCTGTATCTATGGCTTCACTTGGTAGTTCCTCCCAATGCTTTGGATACTATAACCTTTTATTTGCTGTGTCTGGATTAATAGCTCTGTTACAGTAACAAACTAAAACGTTCTCCAGGCAACTTCAATATCCTAAGAAAAACATGGTCTAAGCAATCTATTTTCTGACACTCATTTATACTTGCCCATCCACAGTGATTGAAAAAGTGACACAGTATAGATCTGTAAGTGACAGATTCCCAGCAAGGTCTGTTTCCCCAGCCTTAACATCACTCAGCAACTCAGACCAAAGAATTTGCTGATGGCATCCTCTACATATAGACACAGACCCAACTTTAAACACATTTTCTGAAAACCAAAATGACACAAATGTCCTAAGAATCCATACATGATAGAAAACCCTTGCAAAATAGCAAGAAATAAATCATACTCTGTGATGTGTCAGCTTGTCTGACCGAAATAAGATACTTTGTATTAACTATAGTTTGTTGTCGTCCCTTGTGTTGAAACGCATCCACAAAATCAAAAAGATGCCAGAAAAAGACATCAAATGAATTTCAAAACATGAGATAATCAGTGAATTGATAAGAATCAAGCTAGGCAATTCTGTAATGTGTATATGATGGAAGATTGTAAGACAGTGATAATAGAGTCAGATGACAATAACTGATTAAAGTAAACAAGTTAATATTTTCAGAATAATTTGTTTAGCAATGTTACACAAATCCCTGAACTAGAAAAGACAAAGCATCTTCATAAACTAATCACTTCAAAAATTCTATTAACATAACAATTCAATCTTATTGTTTGCATGGTATCATTATTGAAAGCTTCAGTTGCCATGGTGGCAAAATTATTAGAGAAAGTAGCTGTTCATTTTTATAAAAAGCTTTTTGGGGGGGATCATATCGAAATGAAATATTTTGATTGAATAAAAATGGTTGCTATAATATCTTAGTATGGAAAAGAAATAGTCTACAAACAATTCCAAGAATAAAACCTAAGTAGTTACTCTTTTGATATTTACAGTAGGATAAAACATTAAAAATCCTACGATGAGACCTCAAACGCAAAATACCAAAGGAAAACTGCAATATCATTTGCAATCATTTCTGGTATTTTAGTTTAGTCCTAAAGTTAATGTTCTAAATGTAGAGTATCTTATATACGTATACTCAATAAATCTCCATTGACTTAATGGAAGAAAAAAATGCCCATTTAAATCCTGATAAATCTTGAATTTATATTTGTTTTCCTCATTGCTATTGAGTTTCAGAATGCATTTTTGCTATCAATTATATTTCCATATAATTTGATAGAAGTTGGATATATGTTCTTGTTTCTTTTAATAATTAAACATATTAAAATTTTGAAGTAGATAATTTTTCAAATGAAAAATCTATAAGGATTATAATCAACATACCACAGATTTAAAATTTTTTGAGGTCACTGAAGACCAATCCTGAGCTAAATCTGTTTTATTAACTAAAGGCAAAATATTGATTAAAACTCCAAGAAGAGTTACAGGGACAAGAATTATATAATGCTGAGATCAATTTAGTTACTCACAAATCACATGGTACAAAAAGCATACTTTTTAAAGAAACTTTATAGATAAGGAATTTTAGTAAATTAAAAGATCAACTGTCTTAACTTCAAAAGAGTTATCAAAAGTTCTATTACACAGTCTCTGTCCAAAAGAGAGTTAACATCTCTGGAGAGCAAACTATTTGCTATACGATATTCTAGGCAATTTAACTATTAATTCTTAAAACAGTCCAAGGCATTTGCCCCATTTTATTGGTAGGGGGCAAAAAAAAAAAGCTCTCCATATTGATTCCCAGGCAATCTGACTTCACTTTCTGTGCATTACTCTAAACTGCCCCTAGGTTATTCAAGTTTATGAGGGGAGAGAGAGACATCAAGGTCTAAGCTCTTATATTTTTTGCAGAGATTTTTTTCATACATTTTAAAATTTTCAATGGGCAAAAGCTCTAAGCTATTTTTTGGCAATGCAATTCCTGCATAACACCTCTATATTTCAATATTCCTATGATATATAATATGAGGCATTTTAAATAGCATTATTAAGTGGTATTACTATAATTCAGTTTGAGGCACAGTGATATTTTTCATAGCAACTCTATGACATCATGTGCTCATTAGAAAGGAAATATTCTGACATCAATACCTTTAGGCAGTTTGGTAAAGAGAGAAATGCATTTGAATATGAGTCCCATAATATAAACAATTATAGCTGCATTTCAAGTTCAGAAAGGAATATGTATACTCAAATAAAAGTAGATATTTGTCAGAATGTTTAAAAATCCATGTTCATTGAAAGTTACAATTTTCAGAACACCAGGAAAATAATCTGATATAATCCAAATAAATACTCCTGTCTGTCACATAACCTTTAATTATAATATGGCAACTGTAATTTCACCTAATTAGAAAAGGTGAAATGAATTTTGAATTGCAAATTATCCCTTTTATAAAAGCTCAAAGTAAAGCATCCTCAGACTGACAGACTCAGTCACTATGGATTGAGGTGCCCTATGATGTGACATTTTTGATTAATCAGTAAGCCATTCCAAAAGCCTCTTATATGGAACCATTCATTGGTTTTAATATTAGTAGATATAGCTTTCCAATTAAGAATTTTATTATAATGTATGAAAGCACTCTAACCCTCTGCAATCTCCCTGAACTTTTTTTATTTGTAAATGGGGGTAAAAATACCCACATTTCTATGAAATAACAAGAATTAAATAAGAAATTATAGGAAAATAATTTGATGGGCACTTAATGCATTTTAACTGAATTTAATTGCAATTAATTCAGGTTTGTATGCTTTGGGAGATACACAATTCTACCAAGAGTGAAGAATATCTTTTTTAAAAATAAAAGTTTAGATTGTTTTCTAGTTTTAGGATCTATAGAAATCGAACTCCTATTGGTTGATTATGTAACTTTACTCAGTAAAAAGAAAATGAGAAAAAAAGAATGTGTTAAATTTCTAAGATCTTTAAAATACCTAGCTATAGCAAATTAATTTCAGCTGAGCAAAATATTGTGTTAAAATATGGATATAAACAAAACTGCCAGTGTTCTATTCAGAGTAGCAAAGAACATTTTTCAGAAAAAAATCACTAAAAAATTACATATGTGATTCTATATACTGAAGGAATAGGCCAGGCTTCAGGTTTAAGCCCTTCCAGGAATCTATCCAAAATTAAGGTTGTCCTAAAATTAAAATCATCTATTAAAAAATAGGTGTACTGGGCTTCCCTGGTGATGCAGTGGTTGAGAGTCCGCCTGTCAATGCAGGGGACACGGGTTCGTGCCCCGGTCCGGGAAGATCTCACATGTCACGGAGTGGCTAGGCCCATGAGCCATGGCCGCTGAGCCTGTGCGTCCGAAGCCTGTGCTCCACAACAGGAGAGGCCCGCATACCACCACCACCAAAAAAAAAAATAATAATAGGTGTACTAATCAAACTCCCAGAATCTCTGACCAAAAAAAGCAAAATAGATCAAGGTATCAAAAAAATGAAACCAAAAAATTGAATATAGAAGTATTTTGTCTATGGTCTACAAAAACAACACAAAAGAATGTTTTTTTTTTTTTGTCTTTACTAGTCTAGATATGATTTCAAAACATTATCAAAGTAAAATGCTTCAGATTTTGATATGCCTAAATAATGTAGAGAAGTGAATCTTACAAATAGTTGTCATCTTATAATATTATATTTTTATGGTTGTTACATTTAGTGATACTGAAGTATACAATGAAACACCCAGGCAAACAGAGATCTTCTGTTCCCAAGTTTTCCACCAGTGGCCCCAAGAGAATAGAGTGCAGAACTAGAGAAAAAGACCTTTAATAATTGTGAGAGTCTTTCATCAGAACTCAGTTCAATGTGTTACTTTTTAATATAATTTCAAGGGAATTATATAAAGTTCACTGTTGTGAAAGGTTATTTTGGAGAAAATTCACAAGCAACAAATACTGTGCAAAGGGGGTTGTAGACATTTGTATATCCAAGGAGTGTTACAACTTTTGAATCTTACATTTTGCATGGATTTGGGCAATGTCTGAAATTTAAACAAAGGAAAAATATATAGTTCATTAATTCTTTAGTGAAGATAGAGTTTAAAGGCTGAAGCCTGAGGAACTACCAAGACACCTGTTGAACTGTAAAAGATACATGTGGAACACATACAGCCATGCAAAGAATTAAAACGATGTTAGAAGGAATAGTTCTTGACAGGAATAGAATAAACACCAGTATCACAACTCTGGCTAAGGATTCCTTAGGGAAAGATTTGTAAGGTATATGAGAACATGTTTCAATAACTACCTAAAAGTATGAATTACTTCTGTTCATCCTAAATATTCACCAATGAAACTTGAAAGCACTAAACAGTCAGTAATTTTTAAGCTTTTATTAACTATAGCATGAGAATCTATTTAAGATGAACTAGTATATAGTCAAATGGAAAAATTTACAATGGGGTCAAAACAAGAAAAATTTAACCTTCTGCCATCAACACCAGGCCTAGAATAAGTGGAAACATTAAACGTCAGCTAACATACAGATTTTTTTTGTCCTATTAAAAACAAGAAGAAATTGGCTTGACATTTCTAATTATTAGGAAATTAACAAATTGTTTTAGTATCATGGTGATATATAGAAACAACTACTCTTGAATATTGATAGATTTGGAGTTGACAACCTTGGAGGGTTTTATGCATTCTTATAGTGGTAAATAGCATGGTTATTCCTGTGTTATTTTACAGGATTGGCAAATAGGAATCATATCTTGATATACATTAACAATCTTAATAATTCTGTTTCAGTTCTTATTTAGCCACTCTCTAATTTAATTAACTTTGCTAAAATTATTTGCATAGGGATTAAAAGTGTCTGATGGCTTTTTTTTTTTTTTTTTTTTGTGGTACGCGGGCCTCTCACCGCTGTGGCCTCTCCCACTGTGGAGCACAGGCTCCGGACACGCAGGCCCAGCAGCCATGGCTCATGGGCCCAGCCGCTCCGTGGCATGCGGGATCCTCCCAGACCGGGGCACGAACCCGTGTCCCCTGCATTGACAGGCGGACTCCCAACCACTGCGCCACCAGGGAAGCCCCTGATGGCTATTTTGAAGAGCATTCACCATCAAGAGGAAGAAATTGATAGGACAAATTTTGTTGTGAGGGCTACAAATATATTTTTCCCTAGGAATGATGGGCTTTCTATATAGTATACTATTTATTCATTTTCTTTCTGAATCTACTACATGCTTTATCCTACATAAAATGAAGAATGTATTCTTGAAGCCAAGAACATGTGCATTTTTCTACCATTAGGCTAACTTATGGTTTTTAATCATTTTTCAATCTTTGAACAGATCTTTGACTGGAATTATGTGAGTGGATATTTTTGACATTCCAATTGGCAAGAAAAATAAATTTAGGTTTTGTTTTTCCCCCTCCATGCACCCATAGTAAACATAAGAAAATGAAACAAGTAAAATTATATGCAAATAAGCACACTCACAAAGATTTTCCTCAACTGAGGTTTGCCTTGTTATAGGAGTTCTAAATGCAGAGCAGAAGCAATATCAGTGTTACTGAAGGATTTTATAAAGGATTTTCAAAAAGTTTGTACCTTTCTCAAAGCCACAAGAACATTACCAGTCTACAAATGGGAGGTAATGAAATCAAGGATTATGAGATGAAAAATGTAAATATTTATGATTTCTTCTCTGCTGAGGTGATGAATCAAGCACAGTAAAATATTCAGCCCTAAGTTTTAGCTCAGGTTTTGGCTAAGCTAAAGCTGTCTCCAATCCAATTTTATACCTATGTAGGATTCCTTTCAAATAGCAGTGGTGATCCCCCAAAGTTAATCTTCACTGTTTAGCCAGTTTATCTCTTGCTGAGACAGAAACAGTTGCACATACTTTTGAGGATATAAGTTTCAATGCAACTTTTGAAACAGCCCCTTCATGAAAATGAAATTATCCAGTAACACCTGACATGATGTAACGTGACTTATCCAAGTGTACTCAGAAGATTTAGGCAAAAACAAGAGGGGATTATGATGTCTAGAATAAAATATATATATATATGTTTAGCTATAAATTGGCATACCAAACAATTCCACACTTGGACAGTCATGCAAAGTATTATACACTAATTGAGCAGGAAATAAAGTATCATAAAGCTACTTTTATATTTCCTAAAATCCCAAATTGCTAACAGAGGCAATAAATGCCAAAACTTTTGCAGTAATCCCACAAATATAAGCAAATTCATGGGCATCAGCAGGAAATTTGAGACAATCAGACTATACCTCAGTTGTGCTTCTTTCTTCTCATCATGTCTTAGTACTCAAATCAAATCTCATGAATAATTTGGGAGTCTAATCTAATACAATCCTGATTTTTAATGTTTAGGACATTATAAAATATGTCTGTTGTCTAGCCTGTACTTTACCCAGACTAATAAAACAAGGGGCCTTATCCATTTTTACGCACATTTCTTGTTTATTCTTTTTTACAGATTGCATTATGTGTCATATTAGAAGCACAAGTTTGAAAAATGTCAAGCCATTTCTTTCCTTGCACTCAAATTTAAAGATCAGATGTATTTGAATTAAATCAAAATGTTTTATTTTGCTTAGTCTTTGTTTTATAACTATTCAACTATAAAGAAATTAAAAGTAATATGAGAATGTGAATAAGGTAAAAACATATACTTATTAGATTATTCAGGGTGTAAGTAGAATGCAGAAGCCATTCCAGTTGTTTTAACAAATATAATTTAACAGAAATAATTGTTAACTAGGTATTGAACACTGAGAAGACAAACCGGGAACAATACTAAAGTGTCACAAGGCAGCAACTGCAGGAAGCAGAACCATCCCTGTGACTGGGAGAACAAAAGGAAGAGATAATAATTTTTAAAACTCACAGGTTTAGAGGAGGGTTCCCTTGGAGCTAAAATTCAGACATTTGAGAAAGAGCCTGAGATCAAAGAGATGTCCTGTGGGTCTGACAGACAGACCTTGGAGGAACATGCCTTAATCATTTGATACTGATGTGGTTAAGAGACTCAAGCCTAGTTTGGTTACTACTAGTGGGGAGAATGTAAGCTGGAATCAACTACCACTGTGAAGAAGTGTTGGGGGTGTTACTAACAGGAACAGAAAGCAATTAGGAAGCACGTAATCAGAGCAAAGCCTTCTTCCCACCGCTGTGTAATCTTTCTGGTGCCCTCTATTGGCAGAGCCTAACGGGAAGAGCAACTGGAAAAGCAGGAATAAAGTTTGCCCATCTCAGATCCAGTATTATAAAGATTTTAGAAAGATGACTTTGAAGCTGTGACCATTACGCCAATACTCAAAAACTCAGATGAAATGGGAAAATTCCCTAAAAGACACACCTACCAAAGTTCACTCAAAAAGAAAAGGTAATCTGAATAGCTCTTTATGCACTGAAGAAATTAAATTTGTAAAGTAAAACTTTCCCACAAAGCAAACTCCAGAACTAGATAACTTCACTGGAAAATTCTTCCAAATATTTGAAGATTAAATAATACCGTTCTACACAATCTTTTCCAGAAAATTAAATAGGAGGAAATTCTTCCAAACACATTCTATGAGGCCAAACAAGAAAAGGATTTTAAAAGAAAATTTCAGGCCAACATCTATCGTGGACATAGATAGACACAAATATTCTTAACAAAATGTTAGCAAATCAAAGTCAACTATCTATAAGAAGGATAATACATGATGACCAAGAGGGATTTAAACAAAGGTAATATAACATTTAAAAGTAAACCAATTTATTCTCTATACTCACCAACTAAAAAAAAAAAATGACCATAGGATCATCTCAGTGGAAAGAGAAAAAGCATTTGACAAAATCCAACATTTATTCCTGTTAAAAACTCAGCAAATCAGGAATAGAATGGAATATCCTTAGCCTGATGAAGGGCATCTATGAAAAACTATGCAGCTAATTTCATATTTAATTGTGAGAGACAATGAATGCTTTCACTCTAAGATTAGGAACAAGACAAAAATGTCTCACCAATTATTTTTAACATTGTGCTGGAAGGTTCAGCCAGTGCCATACATAAAGAAAAAGGAAGTAAAAGTCATCCAAGTTTGAAAAGAAGATGTAAATCGTTCTTTTTCACAGATAATATGTTTTTTCACATAGAAAATTCAGTGGGGTATACAAAAATAAAGCTATGAGAACTATACTATGTAAGTTTATCAAGGTTGGAGGATACAAGATCAATATACAAAAGTAAATTGCATTTCTATGTCCCAACAATTAAAAATTGGAAATTAAAATTTAACAAATCAGTGTATGTTGCAATAGCATAAAATAATATAAAACATTTAGGGATAAATCTGATCAAAAAACCTCAAAACTTGTAAACTGAAAATTATAAAATGCTGCTGAGAGGAATGAAAGAAGACCTAAATAAATGGAGATAAACAGCTTAATTGCCTGAGAAACTCAATATGGGTAAAACATCAGTTTTCCCCAAATAGGTGTCTAGCTTCAATGCACTCCAGTCAAAATTTCCACAAGCCCTTTTCTAGAAATTGACAAGTTGATTCTAAAATTAATCTGGTAATACAAAGAATAACCAAAACAACTTCAAAACGAACAAAGTTGGTTGCAAACAAAACTTGACTTAAAGACATTTTAAAACTGTCATTACCAACAGCATGGAACTAGCATCAAAACTGACAAATAGATCAAGGGAACAAAATATCAATAGGCAGTCTAGAAATAGACCATCTCATAAGTTGACATCTGATTTTTGAAAAATGTGCAAAGGTAATTTAGTGAAGAAAGGACAATTTTTTTCATCCTTTGGTGTTAAACCTACTGAATATTCATATGCTAAATAAACAAACGAACGAACTTTGATTTTTTTCCCTTAAAGGATCAAGAAAAAAATAATTCAAAATAAGTCATAATTCTTTTTTTAATATATATATATATTTATTCATTTATCTATTTATTTATTTTTGGCTGCATTGCATCTTTGTTTCTGCACACGGGCTTTCTCTAGTTGTGGCGAGCAGGGTTACTCTTCGTTGTGGTGCATGGCCTTCTCATTGCAGTGGCTTCTCTTGTTGCAGAGCACAAGCTCTAGGCCCGCAGGCTTCAGTAGTTATGGCACACAGGCTCAGTAGTTGCAGCTCACAGGCTCAGTAGTTGTGATGCATGGGCTTAGTTGCTCCGCGGCATGTGGGATCTTCCCGGACCAGGGCTCGAAACTGTGTTCCCTGATTTGGCAGGCAGATTCTTAACCATTGCACTACCAGGGAAGCCCCATAGTCCTAAATGTAAAACCCAAAACTATAAAACTTCAGTAGGATTTTTGTTGTTGTTATTGTTAAGCAAAGATGTCTTAGATACAATATCAAAGCATGACATTTAAAAGGAATCTTTGAAAAGTTGGACTTCATAAAATTATATATTTTTTGCTCTTCTAAAAATACTGTTGATAGAATTTTAAAAAGCCACAGACTTGGAGGAAATATTTGTATATTACATATCTGATAAAGAATTTATATCCAGAATATGTAAAGAACACTTAAAATTCAATTATAAGTAAATGAACAAACATTGTAAGGATAGAACAAAATATTTGACTAGAGACTTCACCAAAGAGACTTCTTATCTGGAGGAAAACATTGATTTTTGAAACAAAAATTTTAAAGAGGTATATACCTGACATGTAAGAACAATATATTAGGTTCCAAAGACAATGTGTGAGAAAAATATGCTGTGAAAATGAAATCAAGTGAAAATTATTTTTTTAGGTAAATCAATAAAGATGTTAAACTATTTCTAATTTAAAAATCACTGTGGTATATATACTGTATGAGTTCAAAAAATTTTCTGTAATTTGCAAGTCAAAATATTTCCTATATGTGTAAGATGAATATTTGGTGATGATGATGTCAAGTTTTATGAGAGAATTCCTTGAAGTGTCAAGATGTCTGAGACACCTCCTGTGTAAATGTTGTTGATTCTGAATGCTGTCAGCTAATTTTTCTCCATATCATCTGCTTATCTCTGGATCAGAATCACACAGGGTGCCTATTAAAGTCCAGATTTATCAGCTCCACCTAAAATCCTCCCCTCTTATGGCAGCCTGTTTATGTTGCTCTATTTGGTATTCCCAGCCTCAACACCTATGTCTGCAACATGATGATGCTCAACAAATATGTGCCTCTTGACTGAATAAATCCTCTTCCATTTATACCTCACAATTTTCTTTTCTAATAGGTATTTTTGCAATGGGAATTCAATCTGACCAAGAATTGCATGCCAGGACATTCTTGGGTACTTCACCATCGAAAGCTACAGTGTATAGTAGATATATATTAGGGTTTCGGAAGTAGGAGTCTGACTCCAAGAATCTTAGAAGCTGTGCTAGCCCATTTTATATGGGCTACCACCATTTCTGAAAACACAATATAGCTTCACCACATTTTACCAAATTTTACCACATTTTAGAGGTATAATTGACATACTAAAAGCCTTACATATTTAGATTATACAATTTGATATTTTGACATATGTATATTCCCATAAAGTCATCAGCACAATTAGAATAATTAACCTATCCATCACTCCCAAATGTTCTTTCATGGTCTTTTGTAATCCCCATCTCCTCCCTCCCCACCCTAGCTTCACAGGAAACCATTAACTTATTTTCTGTCATTATAAATTAGTTTGCACTTATATATATACATACATACATATATATAATTTTATATAAATGGCATGATAGAGTGTTTTCTCTTTTTAGTCTAACTTATTTCAGTCATAAAAATTAATAGAGATTCATCCATGCTATTGTGAACATCAATGGTTCATTTCGTTTTATTACTGAGTAGATTTCATTGATTGGATATGCCACAGTTTTTTAATTAATGTATCTGTTGATCTTTTTCTCCAAATTCTAACACAAAGAAAGCTGCTACAGACATTATATACAAGTCTTTGTTTGAATACATGATTTCTTTTCTTTTGAGTTAAATATTTGATTAGAATGGCTGAGTCATATGGTAGGTTTACCTCTGACTCTTTAAGAAACTGCCACACAGTGTTTGTACCATTAAATAAGTGGTACATTATATAAACAATTGTACCATTTATATTCCCATCAGAAATGTGTGAGAGGTCCAGTTCTTCCAGGTATTCACTAATACTTGGTGTTATGGATTGCACATTCATGTCCACCCAAAATTCATATGTTGAAACCCTCTCCCCAACATGATGTATTAGGAGGTTGGGCCTTTGGAAGTCTCCACCCTCATGAATGGGATTAGTTCCTTAATAAAAAGGACCTCAGAGAGCAATCTTGCCCTCCTTTTACCATATGAGGATACAAGGAGAAGTCAGCAGTCTGCAGTTCAGAAGAGGGCTCTCATCAGAACCCGACCGTGCTGACACCCTGATCTCAGCCTCCAGAACTGTGAGAAATAAATATCTATTTTTCATGTGCCATCTGGTCTATGGTACTTTGTTATAGCAGTTCAAACTAAGACAATCTGTATAGCCAGTATTCAGTTTCCTCCATTCTAAAGTGTGTAGTGGAGGTCAGTTGTGAATTTAATTTGCATTTCCTTGATGATTAATGATCTTGAGCATATCTCTATATGCTTATTTGTACATATATTCATCTATCTTAAAATTGAAATATCATATCTATTCATGTAAGTTTTATTTTGTTCTTTGCACGAAAAGAAGTTTGAACCAGACTATCTAAACTATATATTTCTTCCTACACTGTGGCAATAACGCACATGGAAAAGAAGAACTAGTATGAATACAAGTGATGTGTTCCTTCCCCATCACTCCTCCTTCTTTCTCCCCAAGCCCATCACATACGTGTGAGGACATACACCTCTTCAATCACTCTGTAACCAGTCTGTCACTTTGAAAGCTCAACGTTGCTCCCCTGCTTTGCAGCACTATTCACACCCTGCCTAAGTCAATCATAGGGAATCACGAAGTCCACAACGCAGTATCCCTTACATCTGTCAAAAGAACAAGAAAAAACAGGACTGCACATCTTAGGAAAGACTCTAGTTAAGGTCAAAATCATTCAAAATCACTTGCACTGTATTTTTCTTAAACTCCTTTTTGAACATGCAGAGCCAAGTGGGTTCAAGGTGTAGAAAAGCTTCCCGTTCACTCCCTAACTGTGTCATGTTTAGGAGTGGACAGAAATACTTCACTTTTTTACAGCTTATAGGAAAAGATTTGAAGATAAGGATTCGATACCTACAAAGGAAAAGCTTTTCTAAAACTGCATTTAATACTACGTATGTCTATCAAGTGAAACAATTACTGACAAAGACAGACATCTGATATTGTCATTTATCTGAAAAACAATCTAAAAGACTAGCTGTATTTCCATGTAGAGAATTTAAATGAACATTATATAAAGTGGCTAGAGATACACAAACATAATTTTGTGAATAAAAGTTCTGAAATTTGTTGAAACAACAGTCTGCTATTTTTTTAATGAAACATTATTTAAATGGTTAATATCTGTGTTTTTCAAAATGATTTTGAATAGATAGAAACTAGCCAACTCAAGCAGGCTCATAGGTTTTGTCTTTCAGTTCTATGAATAAGCAATTTTCCTTTCAATCTTCTCATCCCATTGAGTTTGGTAAGTATAAAACTACCATGTGTAAAAGAAGATAGCTAGTGGGAACCTGCTGTATAGCAGAGTGAGCTCAGCTCTAGGCTCTGTGGTGACCTAGATGAGTGGGATGGGTGGGGTGCAAGGGAGGTCCAAGAGGGAGGGGATATATGTATACATATAGTTGATTCACTTCATTGTACAGCAGAAACACAACATTGTAAAGCAACCATACCCTCAATTAAAAGAATAAAAAAAGAATTTCTAGTTATAAGTTCCAAAAGAAGAATCCTCCTTCCAAGTCTTGTCATCTGTGTTTACAATTTCTTTGTAAAAATCTACAATTTTTAAAGTTTCCTATAACAGAAAATACAACATGATTGCCTTAATGTATTTATTACCTTAACTAGGCCATTATTGTCAGGACAAAATAATTTAAGTACAGCTAAGTTAGTAAAATAATAAATTTCATTTTTTAAAATTGAATTGCTTAATCCTATAATGTTTCTACCATTTTGTGAGAATAGACTATCATGAATACCTGATTAATGCTCCGCTTCTTTTCCATAAGAAAAAAAAAATCTATGTATCACATAGATTGAATGTTAACATAATTTCAGGAGTATGAATTTGGGTCCATGGAACCCATGTAAACTAGCTCCAGGACTACCACATCTGGAAGGGCTCCCAGATGTGGTGATGAAGTGTATTTGGAGGGGGGGCAGGGAGGAAGATAGGACTAAAATCTAGCTTGCACTCAGATCGCCAACTCTTATGACGGTGAAAATGTTTATAGTAATAACCTAATTTGTAATTCACACAAAATCACAGTATATGCTACAAGAAATCATAACTACCTCTATAATAATTTTCTTAATAATAAAGTTGTTCTCATTTACTCATTAGTTTAAAATTATATTTTGACCCAGGTAAGATTTCAAGTTACGTAAACAGTCAAGATAGAGCAGTTTTGACTTTCTTCAGGGTCAGTTCCATGTTTATTTTAGTTCTGTTATTACAGTAGAGTAACTAGTCTATGGAAGATAATAATAAGCCCTCATTGAATTAAGTAACCTGTGTGTGTGTGTGTGTGTGTGTAATGCAATTCAAACCAAAGTCCTATATCTTCTGTAAATCCAGATCTCTTCTTTGTGATATTTAAGTTACTCATTGCTTATGTAATAATTTGTGCATTTTTTCTTGATCTAGAATTTCCTACATCTTGAATAATGCTATACAAATAAGAATTTTCAACCTGTGTATTCAACGTATTTGCCATAAATTCTAAAAGTACTGAAATTTTTCCTTTTGGATTCCTCCCCTTGTTTTCAAATTATTGTAATTAGGATTTACAATGTTACAATATACAGATTAAGTTTATTCATTTCTACACAAACAAATTTCACCCAGTTCCATTTGACTAGGTCCATGAGATAGTGGGTAATGGAAATGGAATATAAAAATAATTACCGGGCTTCCCTGGTGGCGCATTGGTTAAGAGTCTGCCTGCCGATGCAGGGGACACAGGTTCATGCCGCGGTCTGGGAAGATCCCGCATGCCATGGAGTGGCTAGGCCCGTGAGCCATGGCCGCTGAGCCTGCGCGTCCGGAGCCTGTGCTCCACAATGGGAGAGGCCACAGCAGTGAGAGGCCCACGTACAGCAAAAAAAAATAATAATAATTAAAAAAAAATAAACAAACAAAAAAATAATTACCACTGGGGAAGTTTTGCTTTTACATTGCACAACATAATTGTCCATAAATGTAATTCTTTTGCTACTGATATAAAAAAAAAAAAACCTTCAGTATAACATAAAAATTCATGAACACATTTTGTATAAAAATAATATGTGGCTTATTTCTGGGCTTTAAAAATCTCAATGAATCAGTTTGTGTCCAAATATTAAGTGAAATATCAAATATATATGTCATAAATGAAATGGAAAACAGTCTTAAAAGTAAAGAATAAAGAGCAGAATACAATTAAAAGGAAATGATTAACTACATGGGAAGTTATAGACTTGGCACCTACTGTAATAAAATTAGTATATTGCCTCTTTCTGTAAAGACGTTGCACTACAAAATCTTAGGTGAGATAATATGGGAAAGAATAGTATTTCTTTGTTTTCTCTTCTCTTTAAAACGCCATCATCCTTTCAATTGTAAGTGCCCTTTAGCGTTATAGCCTCTGTCTTCTATTTATAAAATGCTTTTAACTGGTATCTGTTGATGTTGCTATCCAGCCTCTATTCACTCTATGTTCAGTCATATCACCTCAAATATTCTCTGAGAAAATATTCCTTCCCCACTCTCTACCTGCATGTACTTTGAGAGAATTATAATAAGGTAATGATACATCAGACTTCTGGGATGCAGCTAGAGCAGTGTTTTAAGGGAAATGTTTAGCTTGAAGTGTATGCCTTTAAAAAACAAGCAAACAAAGATGTTGGAGATCTAAGGACCTTAGAAGCTAAGCTTCTAGCTCAATGTGACAGAAAAAGAAATGTAAAGCCCATTTCAAAGAAAATAGAAGTAATGAAATAACAAAGATAAGAGTAAAAATCAAGGAAACAGAAAACATGCTTTAAAACCAATACAGCTAACTTGGTTATTTGACAGGAAAAAATTAGAAAAAACAAATTGCAAGTATGGAATTAAGAATATAATTAGGCCATCTTATAACAAAGATGTGAAAATAAACTTGACATTTTACATAAAAAATACATTTTTTGAAAAGTTAGATTTACCAAAACAAGTACAAAATGTAATGGAAAATTTGAATATTTAAAAATTCTTTGTCTACTATTAGTATTAAGTTTGCCATAAGTAATTTTCACAGAGAAAATTATTTGCATCAGTTTTATATATGAAATCTTGTAAGTATTTGAGGAAAAAATTATACCAACCTCACACAAATTCTTTCAAAAGAGAGACAAAGTGGAAACACTTTGAATTCTTTTTAATATGAACAGCAAGATATTAATACCAAAATTTTACAGACATTATAAGTAAGGAAAATTGGAAACCAATTTCTCAAATAAAAATTAAGAACTCCAATATAAAATATTAGGAAATCAAATCTAAAAAGATATAAAATGAAATACATCACAACTCACTTGTGTTTATTCCAGAAATACGAGGGTGGTTTAACATTTAAAAATCAATCAGTGCTATTCAGCACAAAAATACATTAAAAGAGAAAAATCATGTGATTGTCCAAAGAGACAGGGAAAATTATTCAATAAAATTCAAAACCCATTCAGATAAAAACTTTTTGCTAGCTGGAAATAGAAGGAAACTTTCTAATTATAAAAATGGATATTTTATATATACAGCAAATATTATACAAAACTATAAATACTGGAAAGCCTTTCACTTGAGGTCCGTGATTTACACTGTATTTACCCTGCTTTTATTTCACCAAAGTTTAATAGTGAATTAACATCTTTCACCCACTTTGATGTTTTATTTAACAATATTCAAATACTAGTTCATACCCATTCTCCCTCTTCTTTTATTCAGGCACTCCCATTACTCATTTCTAGAACTTTTCAGTGTGTCTTTCACATGTACCTTTTCCTCTTGTCTGATTTTTCTTCATTTTCTTTCTGGGATTTAGTTGAAAATATGCAACAACTTTATATACCATAACTAGCTTGAATAATGCAAATCAACTCTGTGGAATATGTGTAATTCCAATCTGCATCTCTCGTCCTAACCTCTCAACGTGAATACAATTCTTTATTTAGTACTATATTTACAGAATTTTTATTTGAATGATGCATTATCCCCTCAAACAATTAAAAGGTATTATTTTCTTTCAATGATTTCTGAGTAAAATTCCTTGAATTTGTTTTGTTTTCTTTTTTTTTTCACTTATACACATATATACTTTTACATTATGGTTTATCACAGATATTGAATATAGTTCCCTGTGCTGTACAGTAGGGCCTTGTTGTTTGTCCATCCTCTATATACAAGTTTGTATCTGATAATCCTAAACTCCCAAACTTTCCCTCCCCCACCTCCATCCCCCTTGGCAACCACAAGTCTGATCTCTATGTCTGTGAGTCTGTTTCTCTTTCATAGATATGTTCATTTGTGTTATATTTTAGATTCCATATATAAGTGATATCATATGGTATTTGTCTTTCTCTTTTTGAATAACTTTGCTTAGTGTGATAATCTCTAGGTCCATCCATGTTGCTGCAAATGGCATTATTTCATTCTTTTTAATGGTTGAGTAATATTTCATTACACACACACACACACACACACACACACACACACACACACACATACATACTGCATCTTCTTTATCCACTCATCTGTCAATGGACATTTAGGTCGTTTCCATGTCTTGGAATAGTGCTGCTATGAACATAGGGGTGCATGTATCTTTTCTAATTATAGTTTTGCTTGGGTATATGGCCAAGAGTGGGATTGCTGGATCATATGGTAACTCTATTTTTTTTTTTTTTTGAGGAACCTCCAAATTGTTCTGCATAGTGGCTACACCAATTTACATTCCCACCCACAGTTTAGAAGGACTTCCTTTTCTCCACCCCTCTTTAGCACTTATTATTTGTAGACTTTTAGTGATGGCCATTCTGACCAGTGTGAGATTTGAATTTATTTTCAAATATTTTACTTTTTGCACCTAGTAGATCTTTCACAAAGTCCAATTAATTATTAATTCACAATAGTTTACTATCTAGTGTTACTGCCTTTATGTTGTTTCATCATTGAATGTCAGGTTTATATTATGAACCCCTTAGGATATTTTTACTTAGGTCCTTGTGTTTTGTTGGTACGGAAATCTTGTCTGAAATATTCTATGCTGTCCTCCCCAACTCTATGAGAACAATATTAATATGAAGAGGTGTGTAGGTCAGGCCAAATGTGATGCTGGTATGAAGCACCCAGAAAGTGTTTAGTGAGAGCAAAAATTGTAATCCAGCAGTAAAGGAAGAGAGTCAGTGAAATGGCATCCTATACCACCTTTGTAGCTAAGGCAATGGTTTAAGTCAAATTGCCATCTCAGGATTCTGAGGCCAGAGATTTTGGGTGCTAGTCAAGATGAAAAAAATAAAACAGATTAGGCTAAACTGTGTCATATCATTCATGGAGTGCAGATATATGGCTTGCAGATAAACCTTAATTAATAAAATAGACTCATAGAACAAGACACTTTTTTTGTGACACAGTTTTCTATCCCTCTAATACATTCCTCACTATTACTAAAATCAACTCCTAGGCATCATTTCCCTATTTTAAAAAAATCACAAAGTTTATTTCCTTTTGTTTTCCATAATGAACTATAATTTGAAATGACACTTTTTAAAGGTTGACATGTGTTGCCAATAGTTTTAGCTTAATCAGTATGACCAAGCTCTTTATTTGTTTCCTACTACCAAACTATAGTCAGAATTCATTCAAATCCTCCCTCAATATCCACACAAATCTAACTAAGCTGGGATTAAGACAACTACACCAAGAATATTAATAACAACATCAACAAAAGGACACTGTAACTGAGTTGACAAAAATCACCAGTGGCCCATCCAAACTTCACCTCAGTGAACAAAGCAATCTCACCCACCTGGATGAACAGGATGATCCTGCACCTATCCACTGAAGTATGCCCATAGTACTTTGCGGGAGATCCATGTCCTATACCTAACAAAAATCTCTCTTGCACAGATTACAGATGGTGCTTTTTGAAATGGTAGTATATTTCTTCCAGCCTTCTACTGCTACTTAATAACTATAGATCCCAGAAGGGATAAAAAGGGGAGGGGTACAGGCAATGGATACACTATGTTTCCCAGAGGTAAAGTGCTATAAGTAGGCAGAGAAAACAACTCTGATAGTGCAAGGGACTATAATTATTACTGCATTTCACCTGGTGATTGTTAAAAAAAACAGGAGAGCTAGAAAACAGAGATGTGAATACTGATAGATAACACAGGTTAGACCTGTGAAATTACTACGGATCTAAAAATAGATTGTATATGTACACACAGACAAGCTGTCCATGATTTATAAAGACAAGTTTCTTTACAGACTTACAAGGAATCAGCCACTAAACTACTAAATTACACTTTCAGAAAAGTATTTGCTTAAATACATACTACAGCCCACTAAGAAGTTAACTGAAATTAATCTCTCAGCAATGAAGTTGTCTAATACTAAGTAATCTACTCATTTATACAACTACTAGGTATTTATTGTGAAAAAGTTTATTAAATATAGGTCAATAATACAGTCAGGATTGGACATTTCCTGGATAATAGAACCTAGGAGAGAGATGACTCTGAAACAAATAAACTTATAAACAGATACATTATACAAATTTTGATGTGTTGAATACAAAAAAAACAGTTAAATCTAGACTTAAAGTATAATTGATAGATGAAAGTATAATATATAAAGAGATAGATAAATAAAATTATATTTATATTAATAATATGCACATAAAACTTCCTATTTTTAACAGATGCTGAGAAATGGGAGTGATATTTAGGTGTGGGAGTTTGTGCTACATTCCTCCACTTAGAAATAGACTCCACCAAGGTTATTTCATTATAATTTTTTATTGATATTGAACATTGACATTGAAACTATGTCCATAAATATCTACTATTTTCTACTACTATGGATAAATTGTCCAGGCACATAGCTAAAGTCTGTCCCTCTGCTTGCTCCCTAGATATTGGGCTGGCCAAAAAGTGCCTTCGGTATTTAAGTAAAAATAAAAGACACATTTTTCATTTTCACCAAGAACTTTATTAAACAACGTATTCACCCTTTTGTTCCACTACCTTCTGCCGTTTTGCAGGCACCTTCATAATTCCATCTTCCCAAACTTTTTTTATCATTTTAAGCAAAGAACTGTTCCAGGTGCCTTTTACAGTCTTCCAGGGAATTGAAATTTTTTCCATTAAGAGAATTTGTAAAGACATAAATAAATGGAAATCCAAAGATGCAATGTCTGGTGAATACGGCAGATGAATCAGAACTTCCCAGCCAAGCTGTAACAGTTTTTGCCTGGTCATCAAAGAAACATGCGGTCGTGTGTTATCCTGATGGAAGATTATGCATTTTCTGTTGACTAATTTTGGACGGTTTTCATTGAGTGCTGCTTTCAGTTGGTCTAATTGGGAGCAGAACTTATTCGAATTAATTATTTGGTTTTCTGGAAGGAGCTCGTAATAGAGGACTCCCTTCTAATCCCACCATATACACATCATCACCTTCTTTGTATGAAGACCAGCCTTTGGTGTGGTTGGTGGTGGTTCATTTCACTTGCCCCACGATCTCTTCCTTTCCACATTATTGTACAGTATCCACTTTTCATCATCCATCACAATTTGTTTTAAAAATGGAACGTTTTCATTATGTTTAAGTAGAGAATAGCATGCAGAAATACAGACAAGAAGGTTTTTTTTCGCTTAACTTATGTGGAACGCAAACATCAAAGCGATTAACATAACCAAGCTGGTGCAATGATTTTCAGCACTTGATTTGGATATTTTGAATATGTCGCCTCTCTCCCACGCAGTGTAACATTGATTGTTCTCAATTAATCTCTCGATTTGATCGCTGTCAACTTCAACTGGTCTACCTGACCGTGCATCCTCTGGCGAGAAATCTTCAGCATGAAACTTCACAAACCACTTTTGACATGCTCGATCAGTCACAGCACCTTCTCCGTACACTGCACAAATCTTTTTTTTTTTTTTTCGCGTTTCAGTTGCATTTTTACCTTTCTTGAAATAATAAAGCATAATATGCTGAAGATGTTGCTTTTTTTTCCATCTTTAATGTTAAAATGGCTACACAAAGATTCACCAGTTTTGATAATTCTTTTTTCTTTAATGTACGTGGATATGACAGCTGTCACAATCTAACAAAATTGTTTTGAATGACGTTAAAGACAATTAAGTGCTACTAGAGCCATCTTATGGAAAAAAACCAAACGAACCTTTGGCCCACTCAATAAAAACCCATCTAACCTACTCCAGCAATTGTCACACCTCCCTTCTGCATATCTCCCCTTTTTCTCTCTCTCATCTCTTATCTCTTATGTATCACCAGTTTTATTCTCCACACCAGATTATTCCAAACCAAAACAACAACAACAGCAATAGAAAACAAAACAAAACAAAAAAAAACAACAGAATTCTGTTGCAATAGGTGGTATTACAAATATATAAATACTTTCTTGATTTATTATTTGTTTTCTAAATAATCTTTATTTGGAATGATAATAGATCAGTAGTTGTCTGAGGTTAACCATGGTGGAAGATTTAGATTAACGGTAGATAACATGAGGGAGTTTTCTGGGTGATGAAACTATTCTGGATCCTGCTTATGATGGTGGGTATATAAGTCTATACCTGTATTAAAATTCATAGAAAGTACATCAGCAAGTATTCTACTGTATGTTTATGTAAAAAGGTTAAAAATGAATAGTTCAATAAATAGCACTCTATCATGAAATTGTAATGCTCTAATAACAAAGAATGCAAATTATAAATGAAAATATCATAAATAGTAAAACAAATTTTTAAAACTCCAAATGTGTTAGGAGGATTTAAAACAAGTTTTTCAATCATTGGCATTTAAAGAAATTGGAGTACTTTGACCATTTTCACTTAATGTGATTATTTAATATAACTGACTCAAATCTATTTTGCTTTTATTTACTTTCTATTTTCTATCAGTTGCCTGTTCCTTTTCATTGTTGTTCTTCCACCTATTTTTGAATTGTGACTTTTAAAAATAAATGTTATAGTGCCTTTGTTGACTTATTAGCTATTACTCTGTTTTTGCTTTTGTTCTTTTGATATCATTTTAGGATTTATATTTTATTGTTTGACTTATCAATCTCTAATTTAAATTAAACTAAATTACTTCACACATTGTATAAGAACTTTACCACAGTATACCTCAATTTCTCCCCTTCTGGATTTTGAGCTACTCCCATCTACCCATGTTATAAACTTTTCAATACATTGCCATTATTCTTATATTCAACATTCAATTATCTTCTAAAGTGAATTAAGTAATAATAAAAATAGTCTCATATTTACAAATGGTGTTACCATTTCTTTATTCCTCTGTGTAGATTCAGATTTCCATTTTATACTACTGTGCTTCTGCTTGAAGGACTTCCTTTAACATTTCTTATATTGCAGGACTTCTGATGAATTCCAGCTATTGTATGTCTGAAAAATTCTTTATTTCCCCTTCAATTTTGAAAGACACTTTCACCTGATTTAGTATTCTATGTTGACAGATTTTTTTTTTTCTTTCTGTACTTTAAAGATGTTATTCTATTGTCTTCTTACTTGCATTGTTTCCAATGAGAAAAGTGCTGTCATCCTTTGGTTCTGTATATATAATGTGTCTTTCCTCTGGCTTCTTTTAAGATTTTGTCATTATAACTCATTTTTAGCAATGTCATGTTGATCGATCTTTCTGTAGTTTTTTTTTCACGCTTCTAGTGCTTAGGGTTTTGTTTGTTTGTTTGTTTAACTTCTGGGATCTGCGGGGTTATGGTTTCCATCTAATATTGAATATCTTCAACCATTATTTCTTCAAATATTTTTAGTTTCCCCTTTGCCTCCTCTCCTTTAGTGACTACAACTACACATTTATTTGGCTTCTTGAAATTGCTCCAAAGTTCATGAATTGTTAATCTTCTGCAGTCTTTTTTCTTTCTGTGCTTCTTTTTGAATAGTTTCTATTACTATGTCTTCATTACACTAATAGTTTCTTCTGCACTATCGAATCTACTGATAATACCATCCACTGTAATTTTTATCTCAGGCATTACAGTTTTCATCTCTGAAATTCCATTTGATCATGTTCTATATATTCTGTTTCCACTGTAACATTTCCTCTAGGCTTTTGACCACAGGGAGTGGAGTCATAATAATTTAATGTTCTTGTTTACAAATTGCATCTCTATCAATTCTGGATTAGTTATGATTGATCTTTCTCCTCATGTATATTCTTCACATTGGGTGATTTTATTAGATGCCAAGCATTCTGAATTTTATCTCATGTCCTGGATATTTTTGTATTCCATAATCTTCAGCTTTGTTTTGGGATGCAATAGTTTCTTGAAAATTATTTGTTCTTTTTGGGTCTTGCTTTTTAAAATTTTTGTTAGGATCAAAAGATAAAGGGCTGATTTTTGTCCACTTCTGAGGCACTATAAACCAATTCCCCATGAATTGTGAGGTCCTCCACTTTGGCTGAAGAGAACAGGCACTAATTCCAGCTCTAGAATACAACAGCACTGCAGACACTGTTTCCTCTTATCATTTCAAGTGATTCTTTCCTTAGGCTTGGATAGTTTTCTCACATGCATCAACTGGTTGGTACTCAACTGAAAATTCAAGGGAGATCCTCAGCAGATCTCAGAGTTCTCTCTTCTGTGCAGCTCTCTCCTCTCTGGTACTCTGACCTTCAAATTCTAGAAGCCTTGTTTTCTCCAACATCCAGATCTATTTCCTCAACTCATGAAGACTGCTGGGCTCTGACTGGGTTTCTGTTCCTTGCACTGCAATCTGGAATCTTTTCTAGGCATTAAGTACAGTAAATCTCGGGGCCCTGTCTGATTTTTTTCTCTCAGGGACAACTGTGCTTCATTGTCCAACAAATTGAACCAACAAATTGAACATCATCGTTTCATTTATTTGTCTGTTTTTTTAGCTGTTTAAGATGGGAGCGTAAAACCAGTCTCTTTTACTCCATCTTAATTGGAAGCAAACTATATACATTTTCAATTGATAAAACTATATATATTTTCAAATCATTCATGCCTCATATTAGTTTTATTTAAGATATACGTGTTAGTATGTTTCTGTGCATTTATATTTCTATTGTTAACAGTGCTTATTTATTTTTTAATAGTAGATGATATTTATTTCCTTTGTTATCTTTAATGTTAAGAATTTTCTACAATGGAGATGTACTATTTTGTGATTAGAAAACAACTATATTATGTTTTACTCAAAATTAGAGCTGTGAAACTGTTTATATCCTTGTTGGTAGTTTCTGTTGTCCATGTAAGAATGTTGAGATTGAAAAATGCAGAGTTGTAAAAGCAGTTTAGAGGGTAGGATTTCTTGGTGTGTCTCACAATAAAAAAGCTACCAGCTTATTAGAAATACTGTTGAATAGGTAGGTTTGAGATAAATAGATTTATTAACTTTCTGCTTATTGTCATTTGTTCTCTTGATTCACTATTGCAAAATGACATTTAAATATGTATATATTAAAATATTACATGTGGTTAGTGAACTAAAAGTCATTAAAATCAACAATAGCAAGAAGTATAGTCTGTCTTCTTATTTACTGATGATAATGTAAATGATGCACATTGGCTTCTTAATTATTTTAATATTGTTTTCATTTCTTCTATTATTAATTTTACATACAGTTTAAAGTTACCATTTTTAGATATGAAATGGTCAGTATGCCCTCCTTTCAATATGATTGCTAATCGATTCAGTCTATTTAAGGATATGACTATATATTTACATTGCTAAAATCTTCACAGGAAAGCTATTAATTCTTCTCATACAGTTTAACAACAGAGGCTCAGGAATACAATTTAGTTAGTATCAGAATCTGGTGATGTCAATGCTTTAAAGCTGTTTTTTCTACATGTAATTTTTTCTCTCATATATTCATCATTAAAAGTATTATTTCTTAATGTTGGTCTGTATTCAAACTATTCAAGGAACCAAGGATGAAGAGATTAGTAAGGTCATTATTTCATGGCCTAGAAAGGGGAAAGAAAAATACTAGATGACTACAAAACATTATGTTGTATGCAATTATTCCTTTTCATACTAATATGGCACAGTATATGTCATTTTCATTAACAATCAGTCTACATTTGCACACAATGAACTAGGTACCAGGTAATTCTAAAGGGCAATTGCTTTGTGTCTCTGATTTACCTGATAAGGTGGGATTTTCACAGTTCGACCTTACAAAAATTGCAAACTCAGTGACAGGTTTCCCTTCTAAGGCTATTATTTGAGGTGTAGGCTCACACACAAAGTGAGGTGGAAAATTGAGACAATTCTCTGGACAATTAAGGTTGTTATTTAGTATTGCATTACCCAGAAAATTGTCTTAATTCTCTATTTTACTTCTTATATGTAAGCATCTTATTACTACCATAGAACTTGTGTACGTATACGTGTGTATTTTAAACAGTTCTACTAATACAGGGACATAAACTTTGGTAAGCCTGTAAAATGATTCTCTAATTACATGTGGAAGTTTAATCTTGTATTCCATTTTAAACCCTTGTAATGTCATTACCAATGACATACTTGATGTTGACATGTTCAGATCTTCAAATCTTTGATTAAAAAAGAATCTAGCCTATTATTTTCTGTCTGAAAACCAAATTTTGGAAATACGAGTAAATTACCAGAAAAAAGTAATAATTTTTATATACTGAACCCCTTAAATATCTACGATTATGCTAATTCTGATCCTCCATTTCAAACTTATAGTTATTAGGTGATGTAAAGTTTATACATGAGAAATATTCCAAACTATACAAATAAGAAGCACTGCATTATCAGATTAAAGATTAGAAATGAGAGTACTTCTCATAAAGAATAATTCTCACCTTGAATCATGAATGAAGTAAAAATCAATGAAATAATGTGAGACAACCAGGCAAGTCTTCTTTTAATGGATTGTGTCTTAATAAATACCACATTCATTAAAAACCTTCATCCAAATATATTATCTACACCTTCACCATGCCACTCTACTCTGATTAGAAAATTTCACTTTACTAAAGCATGAAAAATGGATGTGAAAGGAACAGAATACTAAAATATTTGTTACTGTCTATAAACTAACATGTTTTTCACTCTGCTTGAGAACATCTAAAACTTAGGGAAATATTTTTAAGCTTGAATTTTCTTTAGAAAGGTTTCTAAATTTTGATTTTGCTTTATGCTCAGTAAATGTAAATAATAAATATGTAAATAATATACATGATACAATACTATCTATAATATAAATTTATAATATATATAAGTAATAATATAATATTTTGCATATATAAATCTCTCCCTTAATGAATTTTTTTTTCATTTAAGAGCTAAACAATAAGCTCCATTAACTTATTTTAAAAATAGATAAGTAGATAAATATATAGTTTCATTATTAAGTTCATTGCTTGTTTCATTATTTTTCCCTCCTAAGAACTGAAACTACCTCTGATTAAAGGAAAATAAGACAAAATTCAATCTCTAGATTGCTGGCTTCCATTTCAGTGCAAGAAAAAAATTTACAAGATTTTTTTTAAAGAAATAATATAAGCAGTGCATTTACAAATTTCTGAAATATTTGTGCAATTTGGTGTATGTTCTTGTCAGCAATAAAAGGATTGTCTTGTAATGTGGAAAAGAAAGAAAATAAATTCAAAAATAATCTAAATAAGTTATAATATTACTAAATTTCTAACCTGTAATGGGTTTCTATTAATTTGTTAGGTGACTTTTGTAGTAAAATTTTTCTTAAAGTAAGAAAACACATGATAGTAGGAGAACATATACAAGGGACCACAACATCTAAGATCGGTGCTCATTTGACATAAACTCAGATTTCGGCAAGACTTTTTATTTAAAGATTACTCTAGAAGGCATCAAAATCCAAATGTCTGCAGGAGGCAGACAACAAATGTAAAAAAATAAAGCCAAGTAATATGGTAATATAATAAATATAATGAGGTGAAGGGCAAATCAGAGAGCTCAAGCTCCATCTGAAGACATTTAATTTGAGAAAATAAATAAATAAAGCACTCTATGAACCTATTGAATTTCACGGTGGATATGGCTGAAACCCACGTTGTAATCTGTCCAAAGCCTCAGTTGTCTAAGATAAATTTGGGAAAAGGTACAGTAGGTTTGGGGTATTAAAGTCAGAATTAAAGACTTGTATTGCAAACCCTCTGAGTCAGACAAAACAGTGAAAAATAGAATTTCTTGATGGAAATAGCTTATAAATAAATAAGTAAACTTGCTCACTAATGTAGTTAGGAATTGGTAAGCTACTTGAGCATATGTAATATGTTAATTCATTAATAATCACAACTCTCTTCAAACATTTATTCTATTAATAAATAAAATTTTCCCTGAACAATGTCATAATTACTCCAGACCCTCCTTTAAATGTCACACTGATAAGTAAAGAAATTGTGGGAGGACCTTCAAGATGGTGGAAGAGTAAGACGTGGAGATCACCTTTCTCCCCACAAATACATCAAAACTGTATCTACATGTGGAACAACTCCTACAGAACACCTACTGAACGCTGGCAGAAGATCTCAGACCTCCCAAAAGGCAAGAAACTCCCCACGTACCTGGGTAGAGCAAAAGAAAAAAGAAAAAAACAGAGACAAAAGAATAGGGACGGGACCTGCACTACAGGGAGGGAGCTGTGAAAGAGTAAAAGTTTCCACATAGTAAGAAGCCTCGTCACTGGCAGAGACTGTGGGTGGATGGTGAGGGGAAGCTTTGGAGCCATGGAGGAGAGCGCAGCAACAGCGGTGCAGAGGGCAAAGCAGAGAGATTCCTGCACAGAGGATCAGTGCTGACCAGCACTCACCAGCCTGAGGGGATTGTCTGCTCACACACCTGGGCGGGTGGATGCTGGGAGCTGAGGCTCGGGCTTCAGAGGTCACAGCCCAGGGAGAGGACTGGGGTTGGCTGTGTGAACACAGCCTGAAGGGGGCTAGTATGCCACAGCTAAACTGGAGGGAGTCAAGAGACCATTGTGTCAGGGCACGTGAGGAGAGGAAATTCAGAACACCAATTAAATGAGCTTCAGAGACGGGCGTGAGCCACGGCTATCAGCGTGGACACCAGAAATGGATATGAAACACTAACGTTGCTGCTGAAGCCATCAAGAAGCCTGTATGCAAGCACAAGTCACTATCCACAATGGTCCTCCCATGAGCCTGTGCAGCCCACCACTGCCATGGTCCCGTAATCCAGGGACAACTTACCCTGGAGAACATACAGCATGCCTCAGGCTTTTGGAACGTCACACTGGCCTCTGCTGCCACAGGCTTGCCCCACATCCTGTACCCCTACCTCCTTCAGGCTAGACTGAGCCAGAGCCCCCTAATCAGCTGCTCCTTTGACCCCCTCCTCTCTGGACTAAGAACAGATGCCAGAGAGTGACCTACATGCAGAGGCAGGGCCATATCCAAAGCTGAACCCCAGGAGCTGAGAGAACAAAGAAAAGAAAGGGAAATTAATTTCTGCAACTTCAGGAGCTGTGGATTAAATCTCTGCAATCAACTTGATGTACCCTGCATCTGTGGAATACATGAATAGACAATGAATCATCCCAAAATTGAGGCAGTAGACTTTGGGAGCAACTGTAGACTTGGGGTTTGCTGGATGAGACTGATCAGTTTCTAATTTTTATGTTTATTTTAGTTTAGTTTTTAATGCTTGTTATCATTGGTGGATTCGGTTATTGGTTGGGTTGCTCTCTTCCTTTTTTTTTTGTTACATTTTTATTTTTTTATTTTAATAATATTTTTTAAACTTTTTATTTTAATAACTTTATTTTATTATTTTTCTTTCCTTCTTTTTTTTTTTTTCTCCCTTTTCTTCTGATCCATGTGGTTAACAGGGTCATGGTGTCAGGCCTGATCCTCTGAGGTGGGAGAGCTGAGTTCAGGACATTGGAACACCAGAGACCTCCCAGGCCCATGTAACATCAATCGGCAAGAGCTCTCACACAGGTCTCCATCTCAATTCTAAGATCCTGCTCCACACAACAGCCAGTAAGCTCCAGTGCTAGACACCCCATGCCAAACAACTAGCAAGACAGGAACACAACCTCACCCATTAGCATACAGGCTGCCTAAAGTCATAATAATTTCACAGACATCCCAAGACACACTACCAGACTCAGTCTTGCCCAACAGAAAGAAAAGATCCAACCTCATCCACCAGAACACAGGCACCAGTCCCTACACAGTGGGTTGTGTAGGTTGAAGCCTACACAACCCACTGGGGGCAAACACCAAAAACAACAGGAACTACGTACCTGCAGCCTGTGAAAAGGAGACCCCAAACATACTGAGATAAGCCAAATGAGAAGACAGAGAAATATGCAGCAGATGAAGGAACAACGTAAAAACCCAACAGACCAAACAAATGAAGAGGAAATAGGCAGTCTACCTGCAAAACAATTCAGAGTAATGATAGTAAACATGACCCAAAATCTTGGAAATAGAATGGAGGAAATACAAGAAACGTTTAACAAGGACCTAGAAGAACAAAAGAGCAAAGAAACAATGATGAACAACACAATAAATGAAATTAAAAATTCTCTAGAAGTAATTAATGGTAGAATAACTGAGGCAGAAGAATGGATAAGTGACCTGGAAGATAAAATAGTGGAAATAACTACTGCAGAGCAGAATAAAGAAAAAAGAATGAAAAGAATTGAGGACAGTCTCAGAGACCTCCAGGACAATATTAAAAGCACAAACATTCCAATTATAGGGGTCCCGGAAGAAGAAGAAAAAAAGAAAGGGACAGAGAAAATATTTGAAGAGATTATAGTTGAATACTTCCCTAATATGGGAAAGGAAATAGTCAGTCAAGTCCAGGGAGTGCAGAGAGTCTGATACAGGATAAATCAAAGGAGAAACACGATAAGACACATATTAATAAAACTACCAAAAATTAAACACAGGGGCTTCCCTGGTGGCGCAGTGGTTGAGAGTCCGCCTGCCGATGCAGGGGACATGGGTTTGTGCCCCGGTCTGTGAAGATCCCACATGCCGCGGAGCAGCTGGGCCCGTGAGCCATGGTCACTGAGCCTGCGTGTCGGGAGCCTATGCTCCACAACAGGAGAGGCCACAACAGTGAAAAGCCCACGTATCAAAAAAAAAAAAAAAAATTAAACACAAAGAAAAAATACTGAAAGCAGCAAAGGAAAAACAACAAATAACATACAAGGGAATCCCCATAAGATTAACAGCTGATCTTTCAGCAGAAATTCTGCAAGCCAGAAGGGAGTAGCAGGACCTACATCCAAGATTACTCTACCCAGCAAGGATCTCATTCAGATTCGATGGAGAAATTAAATGCTTTACAGACAAGCAGAAGCTGATAGAGTTCAGCACCACCAAACCAGCTTTACAACAAATGCTAAAGGAACTTCTCTAGGCAAGAAACAAAAGACAAGGAAAAGACCTATAATAATGAACCCAAAACAATTTAGAGAATGGGAATAGGAACATACATATCGATAATTACCTTAAATGTAAATGGACTAAATGCTCCCACCAAAAGACACAGATTGGCTGAATGGATACAAACACAAGACCCTTATACATGCTGTCTACAAGACACCCACTTTGGACTAGAGACACATACAGACTGAAAGTAAGGGGATGGAAAAAGATATTCCATGAAAATGGAAACCAAAAGAAAGCTGGAATAGTAATTCTCATATCAGACAAAATAGACTTTAAAATAAAGACTATTAGAAGAGACAAAGAAGGACACTACATAATGATCAAGAGATCGATCCAAAAAGAAGATATAACAATTGTAAATATTTATGCACCCAACATAGGAGCACCTCAATACATAAGGCAAATACTAACAGCCATAAAAGGGGAAATCGACAGTAACACATTCATAGTAGGGGATTTTAACACCCTACTTTCACCAATGAACAGATCATCCAAAATGAAAATAAATAAGGAAACACAAGCTTTAAATTATACTTTAAACAAGATGGACTTAATTGATATTTATAGGACACTCCATCCAATAACAACAAAATACACATTTTTCTCAAGTGCTCATGGAACATTCTCCAGGATAGATCATATCTTGGGTCACAAATCAAGTCTTGGTAAATTTAAGCAAATTGAAATTGTATCAAGTATCTTTTCCGACCACAATGCCATGAGACTAGATATCAATTACAGGAAACGATCTGTAAAAAATACAAACACATGGAGGCTAAACAATACACTACTTAATAACGAAGTGATCACGGAAGAAACCAAAGAGGAAATCAGAAAATACCTACACACAAATGACAATGGAGACATGACGACCCAAAACCTATGGGATGCAGCAAAAGCAGGTCTAAGAGGGAAGTTTATAGCAATACAAGCCACCTTAAGAAAGAGGAAACATCTCGAATAAACAACTTAACCTTGCACCTCAAGCAATTAGAGAAAGAAGAACAAAAAACCCCCAAAGTTAGCAGAAGGAAAGAAATCAAAAATCAGATCAGAAATAAATGAAAAAGAAATGAAGGAAACAATAGCAAAGATCAATAAAATTAAAAGCTGGTTCTTTGAGAAGATAAACAAAATAGATAAACCATTAGCCAGACTCATCAAGAAAAAAAGGGAGAAGACTCAAATCAATAGAATTAGAAATGAAAAAGGAGAAGTAACAACTGACACTGCAAAAATAAAAAAAGATCATGAGAGATTAGTACAAGCAACTCTATGCCAATAAAATGGACAACATGGAAGAAATGGACAAATTCTTAGAAATGCACAACCTGCCAAGACTGAATCAGGAAGAAATAGAAAATATGAACAGACCAATCACAGGCACTGAAATTGAAAGTGTGATTAAAAATCTTCCAACAAAGAAAAGCCCAGAACCAGATGGCTTCACAGACGAATTTTATCAAACATTTAGGGAAGAGCTAACACCTATCCTTCTCAAACTCTTCCAAAATAGGGCAGAGGGAGGAACACTCCTAAATTCCTTCTACAAGGCCACCATCACCTTGATACCAAAACCAGACAAGGATGTCACAAAGAAAGAAAACTACAGGCCAATATCACTGATGAACATAGATGCAAAAATCCTCAACAAAATACTAGCAAACAGAATCCAACAGCACATTAAAAGGATCATACACCATGATCAAGTGGGGTTTATTCCAGGAATGCAAGGATTCTTCAATATACGCAAATCTATCAATGTGATAAACCATATTAACAAACTGAAGGAGAAAAACCATATGATCATCTCAATAGATGCAGAAAAAGCTTTTGACAAAATTCAACACCCATTTATGATAAAAACCCTGCAGAACATAGGCATAGAGGGAACTTTCCTCAACATAATAAAGACCATATATGACAAACCCACAGCCAACATCATCCTCAAAAGTGAAAAACTGAAACCATTTCCACTAAGATCAGGAACAAGACAAGGTTGCCCACTCTCACCACTCTTATTCAATATAGTTTTGGAAGTTTTAGCCACAGCAATCAGAGAAGAAAAGGAAATAAAAGGAATCCAAATTGGAAAAGAAGTAGTAAAGCTGTCACTCTTTGCAGATGACATGATACTATACATAGAGAATCCTAAAGATACCACCAGAAAACTACTAGACCTAATCAATGAATTTGGTAAAGTTGCAGGATACAAAATTAATGCACAGAAATCTCTTGAATTCCTATACACTAATGATGAAAAATCTGAAAGTGAAATCAAGAAAACACTCCCATTTACCATTGCAAGAAAAAGAATAAAATATTTAGGAATAAACCTACCTAAGGAGACAAAATACCTGTATGCAGAAAATTATAAGACACTGATGAAAGTAATTAAAGATGATACAAATAGATGGAGAGATATACCATGTTTTTGGATTGGAAGAATCAACATTGTGAAAATGACTCTACTACCCAAAGCAATCGACAGATTCAATGCAATCCCTATCAAACTACCACTGGCATTTTCCACAAAACTAGAAGAAAAATGTTCACAATTTTTATGGAAACACAAAAGACTCCGAATAGCCAAAGCAATCTTGAGAATGAAAAATGGTGCTGCAGGAATCAGGCTCCCTGTCTTCAGACTATTCTACAAAGCTACAGTAATCAAGACAGTATGGTACTGGCACAAAAATAGAAAGATAGATCAATGGAACAGGATAGAAATCCCAGGGATAAACCCACGCACATATGGTCAACTTATCTTTGATAAAAGAGGCAGGAATGTACAGTGGAGAAAGGAGAGCCTCTTCAATAAGTGGTGCTGGGAAAACTGAACAGCTACATGTAAAAGTATGAGATTAGATCACTCCCTAACACCATACACAAAAATAAGCTCAAAATGGATTAAAGACCTAAATGTAAGGCCAGAAACTATCAAACTCTTAGAGGAAAACATTGGCAGAACACTCTATGACATAAATCACAGCAAGATCCTTTTTGACCCACCTCCTAGAGAAAGGGAACTGAAAACAAAAGGGACCTAATGAAACTTCAAACTTTTGCACAACAAAGGAATCCATAAACAAGAATAAAAGACAACCCTCAAAATGGGAGAAAATATCTGCAAATGAAGCAACTGACAGAGGATTAATCTCCAGAATTTACAAGCAGCTCATGCAGCTCAATAACAAAAAAACAAACAACCTAATCCAAAAATGGGAAGAAGACCTAAATAGACATTTCTCCGAAGAAGATATACAGACTGCCAGCAAGCACATGAAAGAATGCTCAGCAGCATTAATCATTAGAGAAATGCAAATCAAAACTACAAGGAGATATCATCTCACACCAGTCAGAATGGCCATCATCAAAAATCTAGAAACAATAAATGCTGAAAAGGGTGTGGAGAAAAGGGAACACTCTTGCACTGCTGGTGGGAATGTGAATTGGTTCAGCCACTATGGAAAACAGTATGGAGGTTCCTTAAAAAACTACAAATAAAACTACCATATGACTCAGCAATTCCACTACTGGGCATACACCCTGAGAAAACCAAAATTCAAAAAGAGTCATGTACCAAAATATTCTTTGCAACTCTAGTTACAATAGCGCAGAGATGGAAACAACCTAAGTGCCCATCATCGGATGAATGGATAAAGAAGATGTGGCACATATATACAATGGAATATTACTCAGCCATAAAAAGAAACGAAATTGAGCTATTTGTAATGAGGTGGATAGACCTAGAGTCTGTCATACAGAATGAAGTAAGTCAGAAGGAGAAAGACAAATACCGTATGTTAACACATATATATGGAATTTAAGAAAAAAAATAATGTCATGAAGAACCTAGGGGTAAGACAGGAATAAAGACACAGACCTACTGGAGAACGGACTTGAGGATATGGTGAGGGGGAAGGGTGAGCTGTGACAAAGTGCGAGAGAGGCATGGACATATATACAGTAACAAACGTAAGGTAGATAGCTAGTGGGAAGCAGCCGCATAGCAGAGGGATATCAGCTCAGTGCTTTGTGACCACCTGGAGGAGTGGGATAGGGAGGGTGGGAGGGAGGGAGACACAAGAGGGAAGAGATATGGGAACATATGTATATGTATAACTGATTCACTTTGTTATAAATCAGAAACTAACACACCATTGTAAAGCAATTATACCTCAATAAAGATGTTAAAAAAAAAAATCTTTACAGACAAGCAAAATCTAAGAGAATTCAGCAGCACCAAACCAGCTTTACAACAAAGCTAACGGAACTTCTCTAGGCAGGAAACACAAGAGAAGAAAGATACCTACAATAACGAACCCAAAACAATTAAGAAAATGGTAGAGAAACACACATATTGATAACTACCATAAATGTGAATGGATTAAATGCTCCAACCAAAAGACATAGACTGGCTGAATGGATACAAAAACAAGACCTGTATATACGCTGTCTACAAGAGACTCACTTCAGACCTAGGGACACATACAGACTGAAAGTGAGGGGATGGAAAAAGATATTCCGTGTAAATGGAAATCAAAAAAAGCTGGAGTAGCAATTCTCATATCAGACAAAATAGACTTTAAAATAAAGACTATTATGAGAGACAAAAAGGACACTACATAATGATCAAGGGATCAACCAAGAAGAACATAGAACAATTGTAAATATTTAGGTGCCCAACAGGAGCACCTCAGTACATAAGGAAAATGCTAACAGCCATAAAAGGGGAAATTGACAGTAACTCAATCATAGTAGGGGACCTTAACACCCCACTTTCACCAATGCACAGATCATCCAAAAGGAAAATAAATAAGGAAACACAAGCTTTAAATGACACATTAAACAAGATGAACTTAATTGATATTTATAGAACATTCCAAAACAAAACAACAGGATACACTTTCTTCTCAAGTCCTCATGGAACATTCTCCAGTTAGATCATATCTTCGGTCACAAATCAAGACTTGGTAAATTTAAGAAAATTGAAATCGTATGAAGTGCCTTTTCTGACCACAATGCTATGAGACTAGATATCAAATACAGGAAACGATGTGTAAAAAATATGAACACATGGAAGCTAAACAATATGCTACTAAATAATCAAGAGATCAGTGAAGATAACAAAGAGGATATCAAAAAATACTTAGAAACAAATGACAATGAAAACACAATGACTAAAAACCTTTGGGATTCAGCAAAAGCAGTTCTAAGAGGGATGTTTATAGCAATAATATCCTATGTCAAGAAACAAGAAAAATCTCAAATAAATAACCTAACCTTACACCTAAAACAATTAAGGAAAAAAGAACAAAAAAACACCAAATTTAGCAGAAGGAAAGAAATCATAAAGACCAGATCAGAAATAAATGAAAAAGAAAGGAAGGAAACAATAGCAAAGATCAATACAACTAAAAGCTGGTTCTTTGAGAAGATAAACAAAATTGATAAATCATTAGCCAGACCCATCAAGAAAAAAGGGGAGAAAGCTCAAATCAATAGATTTAGAAATGAAAAAAGGAGAAGTAACAACTGACACTGCAGAAGTACAGAGGATCATGAGACATAACTACAAGAAACTATAGGCCCATAAAATGGACATAACCTGGCCCATAACCTGGAAAAGATGAACAAATTTGTAGAAAAGCATAACATTCTGAGAGTGAACCAGGAGGAAATAGAAGACATAAACAGACCAAACACCAACACTGAAATTGAGACCATGATTAAAAATCTTCCAACAAACAAAAGCTCAAGATCAGATTGCTTCACAGGCGAATCCTATCAAACATTTAGAGAAAAGCTAACACCTACCCTTCTCAAACTCTTCCAAAGTATAGCAGACGGAGGAACACTCCCAAACTCATTCTATGAGGCCACACACCCTGATACCAAAACCAGACAAAGATGTCATAAAAAAAGAAAACTATAGGCCAATAACACTGATGAACATAGATGCAAAAATCCTCAACAAAATACTAGCAAACAGAATCCAACAACACATTAAAAGGCTTATGCACCAATGATCAAGTGGGGTTTATCACAGGAATGCAAGGATTCTTCAATATATGCAAGTCAATCAATGGGATAAACCACCATAACTACTTGAAGGTGAAAAACCATATGATCATCTCAATAGATGCAGAAAAATCTTTTGACAAAATTCAACACCTATTTATGATAAAAACCCTCCAGGATGTAGGCATAGAGGGACCTTACCTCAACATAATATAGGCCATATATGGCAAACCCACAGCCAACATCATTCTCAATGGTGAAAAACTGAAAACATTTCCTCTAAGATCAGGAAAAAGACAAGGTTGTCCATTCTCACCACTATTATTCAACATAGTTTTGGAAATTTTACCAACAGCAAACAGTGAAGAAAAAGAAATAAAGGGAATCCAAATTGGAAAAGAAGAAGTAAATCAGTCACTGTTTGCAGATGACATGATACGATACATTGAGAATCCTAAAGATCCTACCAGAAAACTACTAGAGCTCATCAATGAATCTGGTAAATAAGCAGGATAAAAAATTAATGCACAGAAGTCTCTTGCATTTCTATACTCTAATGATGAAAATATCTGAAAGAGAAATTAAGGAAACACTACCATTTACCATTGCAACAAAAGGAATAAAATACCTAGGAATAAACCTACCCAAGGAGACAAAAGACCTGTATGCAAAAAACTATAAGACACTGATGAAAGAAATTAAAGATGATACAAACAGATGGAGAGATATACCATGTTCTTGGATTGGAAGAATCAACATTGTGAAAAGGACTATACTACCGAAAGCAATCTACAGATTTAATGCAATCCCTATCAAACTACCAATGGCATTTTTCACAGAACTAGAACAAAATATTTCACAATTTGTATGGAAACACAAAAGACTCTGAATAACCAAAGTAGTCTTGAGAAAGAAAATCAGAGCTGGAGAAATCAGACCCCCAAACATAAGACTATACTACAAAGCTACAGTAATCAAGACAGTATTGTACTGGCACAAAAACAGAAATATAGATCAATGGAACAGGATAGAAAGCCAAGATAAACCCACGCACATATGGTCACCGTATATTTGATAAAGGATGCAAGAATATACAATGGATAAAAGACAGCCTCTTTAATAAGTGGTGTTGGGAAAATTGGACAGCTACATATAAAAGAATGAAATTAGAACACTCCCCAACACCATACACAAAAAATAAACTCAAAATGGATTAGATACCTAAATGTAAGACCAGACACTGTAAAACTCTTAGTGGAAAACATAGGCAGAACACTCTATGACCTAAACCACAGGAAGATCCTTTTTGATCCACCTCCTAAAGAAATGGAAATAAACACAATAATAAACAAATCAGACCTAATGAAACTTAAAAGCTTTTGCACAGCAAAGGAAACCATAAACAAGACAAAAAGATAACCCTCAGAATCAGAGAAAACATTTGCAAATGATGCACCTGACAAAGGATTAATATCCAAAATATACAAGTAGCTCATGCACCTCAATATCAAAAAACAAACAACCCAATCCAAAAATGGGCAGAAGACCTAAATAGACATTTCTCCAAAG